>NC_140086.1:105528604-106755936 GCF_964237585.1 Gallinula chloropus
AGATATAGATACATAGAGATATATATAGATATAGATAGATATATAGATATAGATATATATCAAAATGCCATGTGATGTGTAGTCCACTGCAAACCTTCCAAGGACTCACAGCAGTTATGGGCTGATAGGACTTCACAGGTTGATGTGAGGTGAGGCATTCAGATGTGATGTCTGTAATTAGGAGAACAGGGGAAGTGGGTCATAATCATCTTTTGGGGATAGCAATGTCAGTAGCAAGAGACATTTCTTCTGTTTTTTTTTCATTTCAGTGTTTCAAAGTGCAGGATGCTGGGGTGTGTTCTGATGAAAGCCTGTTTTTGTGGGCATACAGAAGTGGAATGCAGCTGCTGTAAATAAAACAGAAAAATAGGCAAAATAAGAAATTAACTCTGCTAATAGGCTGTCAGTGCATGGAGATGGTTCTGTCCAGCAAGCACGTAACCTTGTAGGAAAGCAGGGCAGGGTCTCCTGTGCTAGGCAGACTGGGTATATCTGAAAAGACAGTGTGTCATCCGTCACAGTGGCAAGAGAGCTTTCTTTTCTGGACATAAAATGTAATCATTGCCAGAGGTAGGAACTTGGGCTTGGCTCTTTGATTTATTTATTTATGTTGTTTGTCATGAAAAAATGACAAATTGAGGCAAACATCTTCAAAAGAAAACTGATGATCAGATGAGAAACAATAGTTGAAACAAGGCAGGGAGACTAGAGTGGTTTAGATTTCTTTTGAAGAGAGATCTGGTTCCATTTTTCTAGCTGTCAAAATTGTTGATGGTTTAATTTGGAATTCTTTTTGTGCCAACCTCATTTTCATTGATGACATGAAAAATATATAATTCAAAAATTACATTTTATTTTTATAGGTGATTTTAAAGAGAATTTTTAAAATAAAACTTCAAAGCTCTTGTTAAACCGAGTAATTCCTGCCTCGACTTTAACTACCATTTATATTTGTATGTTTATGTAGACACTGCAACCGGTTTTAACACAATCAGATAACTGGCTGCTGTCAGTTGTTATCTGTGTATTGTCTGCATTTACGCTGAATGGTGGTAGACATGATGCAATCATTAAAAAAAAAACCCAAACCACTACTACGTCTACTTTTACAGTCATCACAAATGGTGGTGTAACCACAGATGGGAAGGTCTCAGAAAGTTTTCATACAAGTGTAGCCTGAATGTGTGCTGCTTCAGGAGAAAAGGAAACATCCTGCTGAACATGCTTTCAGCTCTTCTTTTAATAGAGGGTAAGAAAAGCCCCAAGAATTATTGATTGATTGTTTAGGTATGGATAATGTCATTCAGAAACACAGCATCACAATGAGGCATTCAAAATTTAAGTATCATTTTTTCATCTGAAAAGGTAAACTATTCAACTCAGCCATCGAGGAGTCAGAATCCAAATGATTAAAGGATCTTCTTGCAGAGAAAAAAAAATAATTGACATTTGCAATGTTTTGTTTGATATAGCTCTGCTCAAAAAAATAGGAATAATAAAAATAATCCTGTTAGTATACATTGTTGAGAATCCTGTTTTATAATGCAGAGACTATAAATTACAAGGAAATAAACAAAAAAGATTCTGGTAATGTCCTTATCCAGATGAGCTGTGCTCTCATGATTAATCATGTCACCAGAAACCCATGTAATCTGTAGCTGCCTGTCTTTTATTTATCTGTTTATTGGGCTATCAAATGTTCCCATTTCATTAAGTGCTTGCTCTCCACTGAGAAGGTACTTAACATTTTGCATCGCTGTGAGCTTTTTTCAGTGCTCCATAGACTAGCAGCCCCATTTAGTTTCTGCAGTCCTCCAGGAAATGCTGCCTGTCACCGGCTCTCCTGTTCCCACATCAGGGCACTGTCATCTGTGAGGACAAATTTCTGACTAGGAGGTCTTCATTAGGAGATTATACTCTTTCCAGTACATAAGTTAACTGTAGGAGTTCTGTACGTCAGGGTAGACATCCTCTAAAAATCCTGATGTCCCCTTTCTCCCTGTAGTACCTAGCATGTGCCTACTGACTGACAGCGTGAGGATGTCCCTACACCAGGGGAAAGCTTTCTGTCTTGGAAAAAAGGAGACTTCTGAGGGCCATTCAATGTATTTTCCTTCAGGGTACAGTACTTCCCAGAGGCAAGTTCACAGTCCAAGCCCCAGGCTCGCTCTGTAGTCAGTGGAGAGAGGGATTTCCAGAGGGCAAATCTGAGCCACAGCTAGGCTTCCTTGACCTCTAGAATTGCCTCTCTCTTACTACTGACTGTAGCAGGAGCCTAAGATGATCAAAGTTACAGCAAAGGAGCAGAGAAGTGGAGCAAAACCAAAAGGGTTTAGTTTGGTAGGAGAGCCTGCAAGGAGGAGGGGGGGAGGAGGGGCAGGGAGGAGGAGCAGAGGGGCAGCAGCCTCTTATCAGACTTGCGAAATGATGGGCAGCTGAGTTGTTCTGAGTGTTAAAGGACAAGAAATAAGAGAAATTCACAGCTGGAATTTTATTTTTTTTAAAAAATCTTTACTGAACATTTAAGAACTGTGACTTGAAGGGTAGAACAAATAGGACAAATCATCCCATGTTCCTATTCTTCATTCTTCCAGGTCACAAATTATTGGTCTCTAATTTTTGTGCATTGTCGTGGTAGCTGACATTTCCAGAGGAGAAACTGCTGGTTTATAAGGAAAGAAAAGGGAAGTGTGGAATGAAGAAGAGGAAACCAAAAGTACCATAGGCTCCAAGAGATAAGTAAAGAGAGTCGTGGTAGAGGAAGTGTCGAAAGAGCAGAGGAGAATTGTCAAGTGATCAAATTAATATGATCAAATTTGATCATGTTAATTTGCTTTTCAAACATGAATACACACAGGATCAGAACTTCTCTAGGCTGTATTAGTTATGCATACATTTTTTTAGCAAGACAACCTGTTCTTGAAAACTCCCATTGATGAAGGACCCCCGTTTTTGCCTGGCAGTGTATTACACTGTTTAACCATCATTATTTGTTTTCCTAATATAAATCTTACTTGCTGTGGTTTAAATCTATTCCTTCTTGTCCTATTCACTGTGGAGAAAGAGAAGCAGGACATGCTTCTCTCTTACAACAGCCTGCTCCATATTTGAAGAGTTATTGTGCAGAGGCTGCTGTTGCACCCAGCTGGTTTCCATCTTTACAGACAAATGTGCTCAAAACCACCTGGAAAACTCCACTGGAGATCGTCTCCTCCAGATTCTGAGTGATGTGAAAAATATGTTCTTATGCTGACAGGCAGCACTCTCATTTGCATGTCACAAGGTGATGCCTGCCTTATTTGTAATAGGAGACCACTATTGATTCACCTCCTTAAAACCTGCTCTAATACTCAGATTTATCTTTTTTCCCATGGTTAAGCATATAATTTCCTGTCTTATGGGTGAAACTGAATTATCCTGGCAAACTGCATGTTGTGCTGCTTCTTCTGTCATTGCCTTAGTTTTATTCTAGTTCTGGTCTCAATCTCTAGTGTGCTTGCAGTTACATCCACCTTAGGCTCACTGGAAAATGCTATATGTATATTCTCTATTTCACCATTCTTGGCAGCTCTACAAAGACTTACTGAGCCCAGGACAAACCTCTGTAGCACCCCTTAACGCTTATACATCTAACCAGCAAGTGTAACTACTCTCTGACTGGGTTTTTTCCAAATACTTGTGTGCCCACTTCAAGTACTTGCATCAGGAAGCAGTGATGCATCCTACACAACTTTTTCCAGGACACTCACTTCAGCCTCAGCTTTCAGTTCTGGCTGCACTTCATAATGAACATTGGTATTTGTACAGCTGCCCTCTGCCGTCCTGGTTGGCTGAATGAGGGCCTGATTATTTTCCAACAACTTTTGTAATTACCCTTGAAGAAGTAAATAGCTATCTGCTATGTACTGTACATTCTGTCATTATGATAACTGTTCCTTTCTCTGTAATATTTCCACGTGGGCTTTAATTGGCAAGCTTTTGTAGCTTGGCCAAGATTTCATGAACTCTGTCTGTGTTCTGGAGAACAAAGAACAAATTTCAAAGGCAGGAAGGCAACACTAACGAGTATAGTGCCGCTGCTCACTCACTGCAACGGTGCGTCTCCTAATGTGCTCTGGGTTTATGGTTTGTTTGGTTTATAAAAATCTCTTTACTGATGCGTGCCATCAGCAAAAATAGGGAAAACTAGCTTTTCTAGCATACACCTTTCTAGGTGTCTGCCTTTACTTGGTTAAAAAAGGCAGTGGAGAGCTCTCTCAAGGCGACACCGCGTCCTTCCCCATACACATTGTGCGTCCCTTCGGAGCACGCTGTTTCCGATCACTGGCTGGACTCTGTTTCTGTTGGTGATGTCAGATGGCACCCAGCGCCCGCTCCCACCTCGCAATAAAGTTAATAATATATTTTTCTCTCAGAAAAGACATTGCAAAGATTTTGTTGAGAACAGCTTTAGAAGAAAAATGCCTGTAAGTGTGTTAAAGTATAAACCTTTCGATGGCGCTTTATGACAAAGACCTTTTGGGCCCGTAACCCACATTTTAAAATCTTAAGGAGGTTGAAAAGGTAGAATTGAGGGAAAGTACAGTCACATACATGCAGCATTGTACATCACTGCTAACATAATCCAGGTCTTATTCTCCATGGACTAATCAGAATGTAACAAATCCCTACGGAATACATCACCTTCCAATTTGAATCTTCAAAGTGTTAATTAAGCTTCCTTAACCTCTTGGGACGTCCTTGTTCTGGTTTGGGAATTTTGGGGGGGGGGAGGAGCTGTTGTTTGGTTATGGTTTGGTTTTGGGTTTTTGTGAAGACAGGTAAGAAGCTTTAACCAGAATCGTTACATGGTTTTAGGTGAGAAATGTGAGCAAAAGAGTCCTGGTGTTGTGGTTGTTAATATCCAGCTAAATCCATCAGAGTGCATTTCTTTTTTCTGAAGTGGTAGCATTGCATTAATTTTCTTTTTAGCACCCTGTAGCAGTAGAAGTGGTAAAAATAGATTATTTTTTGAAGTATGGGAGAGCCTTCATTTCAGAGACCATTTAGGCATTGCTTATTTTGCAATCCATAATTTGCCATTTGCATCTATCTCCATTTATGCTCTGCAACAGAATTAAGACCCTGTCTTGACGTTTACTTGAGATTTAGGTGATGACAGCGGTTCAGAACTGTAAGGGTGCTCCTCATTCCGAGTTGGGGATGAGAACTACAGAAAATGGTAGGGAAAATATATTGTTGTAGGCACCAGCTCTGCTAAGATACACGTGAGGGATTCTGACTGTTGTTAGGCACTTCTCCTGTCACTTTTGAAAAATGAAAGATTATTATTCCTCATGACCAGGGACTTCAGATCTAATACCTTTATTCTGCATGCAGTTAAAGTAATTTTCACCTTTTTCTGTCTTTTATTTTTTTCCGTCTAATTCTTTGGCTTGTGGCTCTTGTTTCTTTGCATTGAATGTCAAGTAGAAAAGTTAATTCTGCCTATTCTTTCCAGATGTGGCTTTATTTTAGTGGTACATACAGTAATGCATAGGTGATTTACTAATTTTTAAAAGGTATTGGAATCTTGCATCTAGAACATTCATTAGGTATGAGAGATCATTATTTGCTGAAGTTCAGCTGGTGCTTAGCAGAAGTTTCAATGCTTGCTGTTCTTGACTTCTGCAACAAGGGAAATGCATTTTGAAGAGAGGTGGTTGGGGACTCGGTGGAACCTATTTACATTGATTTGGATGAGGAGGATTGCCAGTTTTAACAAATACCAAATTGCCTTATGTTTTCTTGCTCCCACTATTCTCCTGGTAACAGAGAACTCTGACTCGTGATGCTGATCTGAGGGCTTGCCAATTATTTTAAGTGCAAAGCAAAGGACTGGATTTACTGCATTGTCATTTTTCTCCTTTTCTTGCAAATGTTGCAGATTTTTTTTCCTATGTTCATTTACAGAGCACCTTCTTGACTTCCCTCCCTTTGAATCACTCACCTTAATCTCTTTCAAAAGTAATCACTCTTCCAGAAATGCAACTTGCCCCATCTCTTCCTCCATCAGAATATCCCTCCATCAGAAACCCAGGAAACCTGGGTTTGAAAACACAGAATAAGTATCTTCCAACTTTTTATTGGAAAGAGTGTGTGTGTGTGTGTGTGAAGTCACTAGATCATGGAGATGCATACACAAAGCTAATTTTGAAACTGTCCTCTTCATTGAGGAGGAGGCAGTTATGTTGCTTGCTGACAGAAGTGGTGTAATAAAGCTAAGCATGGAGAACAGACACAAAAACATGAACAGAGGCAAAGCCGAGGACTGAGAGATTTCCTGGAGCACAGGAAGTTCCGCACCAATATATGGAAGAACTTTTTCACAGTGAGGGTGACAGAGCCCTGGCACAGGCTGCCCAGGGAGGTGGTGGAGTCTCCTTCTCTGGAGATATTCAAGACCCGACTGGATGCCAATCTGTGTGATCTGTCCTAGGGAACCTGCTTTGGCAGGGGGGTTGGACTCGATGATCTCTGGAGGTCCCTTCCAACCCCTACAGTTCTGTGATTTTGTGATAAGTTCTCTACTTATACCAAGAAGATTGTTATACCAAAAGTTGTTCTCTGCAGAAGCTATGAAGTAATTTCAAATTGTAAGTGTATAGGACTAAGATTCCCTCTTACTGACTGAGAGCAGGGACCTTAACCTTGGCTCCTTCTATTTTTTCAAGGAACTCTGAGTTATAGATAATCCTTTAGCAGATGTTTTTGGGGTTGGATTTTGTTTTTATGTTAGTTTGTTTTGTTTTGGTTTTTTTCAGGCTGTTAGCATTTTGTCTAAAGCACTTAACATTTCATCAATTCATTGGAGTACAGACAAGAAGCCGAGTCTCTGGCTGAGTACACTAGTAGAAGCCTCTGTGTTATTGTGCTGCTCAGACCCTCTTCTGAATCACTTTGTGTGCAGTCTTAGTGAAGAGGTCAAATTCTGTTTGGTTCCTGTTGGAATATTAGAGTTGACTATCTGGTTTATGATATCCTCACTACAGAAACAGCTCTTAAAAGACATTGGGAAGAGGATTAATACCTTCCCAATAGTATTTGGCAGTGGCATTAGCATCTGTAAGTAAACACTAATAAAATTCCAAATTTAAGCCCACTTTTTATCACTGTGTGGACACTGTTTGCTGATGAGAAGTCACTGTGGAAGTGAATAATAAGCAGGAACTGCCAAAATTTGTCTTCACTTGAATGGTGCCATGGTCCAATTTACACAGCTTCAGTAGTGGGAGACAAACGAGCAGTGATTATCATTTATTCTGTCAGGAGCAATGGTGGTATGAATGGCTCTGTCCAAAATAATCAGAGTGCTGGCTATATGCCAAAGCAAAGGAAAGAGCAACACATGGTCTTTCATGGATTTAGATAGTTGTATAGCTTCTGACTGTGGAAAAATCTGAAGTGAATGGATGGGATGGAGAGCAGAGGGGGAAAAGATGTTCTAATACTGTCATTTGAGAAGATGAATAGCTGTGAGATCAGACTTCCTGGTGCATGTATCTTTAAAACACAAACTGCAATATTTTGTCTCTTGGATCCACTTTTTCTGTACTCAGGAAGATCACACAGTACTCTCCAGCTTTTTCTCCATACAAATCAAACAGCCCCATTCCTGGACTAGATGGGATATCTGTCCACCGACCAAGTTCTGCTCTTATTTCCAGGTAGTGGTTAAAGCATGAAAGACTGTGTGAGAATATGAAATGCTTTAATACAGGTTTTTTGCAGTTAGTTGCCTTTCTCTCTTACTAACCTACCTGGTTCATCTTATCTAAGGGGATCAATACTTGGAATTTGTCTTGAAGCTCCCACTGGATAGGCAAAGAAACATTTTCTGATCCTCCAGCACTGGCAGAGTTCCTGCCAGATGGTACTGCTAATACCTGTCCTGCGTACATTCTGAGTTTTCTTCTCACTATCAGCTACCCAAAAGGAAAAGCAGTGCTTCCCAGGGGCTCTCAGCTGGGAGACTGGGAGTGAACACTGAAATCTGAGATCTCTGGGAAGCACTGCAGCCCTGTTGCAGTGACTGCTCTTGTACCCATTTTTGTCAGTAAAGGTGGACTCATTTGGAGGTTTGATTTCTTTTTAACTACTAAAAGAACCTAGCAAAATAAGCATCACATTTATTATAGAGTAATCCAGCACAAGAGTTGTTGACGCTCTATGCTGACAGAGTTCTTTTCTTCGTGAACATCTTCCAATAGGAATGTTCTTCCCCCTATTTTAATTGACACTGTAAGGAAAGAGTTTCAGATCTCCAAATCCAGTGGATTTCTGAATAACCTTGGGTTTTACACACTGCAGCCCTTTATCAGCTTCCTTCCATCATCAGAGCTCTACTGAGGATCTTAATTTGTGTAACCATTCTAGGAAAGGCTCTGAGCAACTTTTACCCAGCCTGAGGCGCTCCACATTAAACAGTCTTGTGAACCCTAGAACTAATGAAGCCAGATTTCCTACTTCATTAAACTTACAGTTCTCATTATTACTGTTCATTTTTTAAGTAACTTTGGTAGATTTGTTATGTCCATCCCTCTACAGTTGCAGATGAAGTTACTGAAGGGAGCTGTGTGTGCAACAGAAAAAAGGAAAAGAGCAAATTATGAGCTACTTTCTTTGGTTTTTGAAATCAAAGTCGGTCCGAACAAGAGACAGACTTCCGGAGCATCACGCCCGCTGCATTGCAGAGATAATGTGAATGACAGCCATTGTGATATCACCTTGGGGAACAGCTCCAAACAGCCATTCTTTAACAGCTGTCTTATCTTCATACTGTCTGATTTATACATTAATTAATTATATATGGCATAAATTGAAGCCCAGTAAAAATGATCTGGGCCATTTCAAGACAGGGAATATGATTTTTTGTAATTGCTAATAAAAGGCTACAGCTTTATGTCGACCTGACAGTAGTGTCTCAGGACCTGACCAGCTTTGCCTTGGCCTGAGCTGGCTGTAGCTTGGCGAACACTTGCCAGCAGCCACGATCTGACTGGCGCCTAAGCTGGACAGGCTTCGGCTCAGTGCATCTCACAGACAGCAAAGGACTTACAGACCCTCTTCTCCCTATGTGCACCACAACAGCCCTTTGGTTAATCACAGAATCACAGAATTGTAGGGGTTGGAAGGGACCTCGAGAGATCATCGGGTCCAACCCCTGTTCTTGTATAGCTTTCCAACTTTGGCTGGGATCTGATGAAGAGGAATGAGATTGTGATGAGAAAATTAACAAAATTACTCCCAAGCGGACCCAAGACTGAAGAGGAAGAAAATGCCACCATTAAGGTCCTCCCAGCAAGGACCTCAGAATGGTAATGGCATGATGTAATTCACCACCACCACCATGAGATGGAGGAGACTGAAATGGTCAACCCTGAGACCCTGAGGTATATCTAAGCAGCGAGCATCACACCAGAGAGCAGGATTGGTATGAGGCTGGTTTTGTGTGAAGAATTAACTGCACCGTGGATGAAGCCTTTCTGTATTAATGTGTGCATAATGAGGTTTTGATGCCAACAGTAAATCTGGTGTGCTATATTCTGCTGAATTAACATAGTTCCATTGGTAACAAAACTGTAAGTTACTTCATTTGACTGTACAAAAACATCAAATATGTTGCAAAACGGGTCTCTTTATTATAGTATATCTTATCTGAGTGCTGAAGTAATTTTAATTCCTTCCTTAAAATATCTTTTGATCCTAACAAGCAGATGCACCACGAAGCTGAGTGCCTTTCCTCCCCAGTCAGCGGAAAGTAGACATTATCCACGTCAGGGGTAAACTGGTCTTTCCCTATTCCTTGATATTTCTCATCAAAGCTTTAGTTTACTAGGGCTCTACCTTTCAAGCCTAACCTCCATTCTACTTTACTTGAGTGGAGTGCTAAAATACTCACATATAGGCAACTTGGATGATGAGACTGATTGTAAATTTTTAATAATTTTTTTTCTCCTATATTGTGAAATTTAGAAAGTCCCAGGTATATTCTCCAGTGTCTTCTAAGAGGTGAGTATAGATTTCCCTTCCTTCATCATGGCTTTTATCATGACATGGGAAGAAACATAACTGTTTCTCTGTCAATATTGGTGGAAACTGAGCTGTAAATTCAGAAATTACTAGGGCTACTTAAGTTCCCTTTCTTTCCCAAATATCCACGTGATTTCATGTGTACAGATCCTCATGATTTACTTCACGGACCCTTGAGAAGCATATTTCCTTTGCAAACCAGACTAAAACATCATTTTAATCTAGGAAGAAATAGCACTGAGCTTGTTTCTCGTCCACACATTATACAAATAGGGTTTCTGAACAATGACAGAGGCTTTCTGAAGTGTTTTGATATTGTTCTCTTCATTTGATTTACTACTGAGTCAACATATTATGATCTGATGGCAAGCTTATATTCCAGTATACAGGATACTTTTAAATTATCAGAGGCAATATAAAGAATGGAATGACTTATTATGCTCTGTTGTCCGCCTCTTGGTAGTGTATGTGTTATTTACTGTACTCGTGGTATTCTTCCTCACATCTGCTATGCTTTCATTGCCTTAATGGGCAGAGTAAATATTTTACATTATACTAGGAGTGGTCAAGCATGTTCCATAGTGAGAATGAAGTAAATAACCCAATGCTAGATCTTGACGCTCTCATTTCTACAGAACTCAGGTGGGTTGTTTTGTTTTGGTCTTAAACCTCAGAGTATTGCTGTTGAAGTAAAATTCACCTCTAATTAAAATTGACCTACAAGCCTTCTCCCTTCCCCTATTAAATATTCCTTCTAACCAATTCTTCTACTTGGGACATAAAAATCTACTACATTATGAAATGCTTTCTCTAATGATGCAGCTGGCAAAACCAAAAACATAATTCCCAGCCTGCAACAATTTGAGTGTGTTTTAACAGCCCCTCAACTTATTCTTCAAAGCAGTTCTAAGTTCATTGATAGATTTGCCCTAAAATAACATACTTGGAGTAAAAGCCTCTGTAAAACAACATGAGGGGAACGGGGTGCACGGGGACAGAAAGGAAAGAGCTGCACCTTTTATAACTGTGGCCTGCATTAAAACGATACTGAACTGGGCCAGGAGTCATATCCCAGATTAAAATATTTAGGAAAGAGTTTCATCAAGAGTCAGCAATTCCCTCCTTCCTGCAAAGAAGTTTAGCTTTTCTTGGGATACACCATTTACAGTGTATAGCCTCAAGTGTAACACAGATTTATTTGGCTTAGCATCTTAAGTAGGTGATATTTGCAGGAGTATTCCCTTCTCAACTTCTTGCCAAGGCAGGAAATAATATTAATCAGCTTTGCTAAAGTCACTCTGCTCCATTATTTCAGGTAGGAGGGCCCGTGGGAAGACAAGGTTAGAACTCAACAGAAGGGAAAAAAAAACTTAGGGAGCAGCCGGGAGGAAAAGAAAGGAATAAGGAAACAAATATTAAAACAAGAGAAAACAAGAATAAAGGAATCACACAAAGTATAGAGATCCTGATCAGTAGCAATGTTCAGGCAGAGTTTTAATTTTAAGCCTTTTAAGACTTAAACACTCTGGAGCATTGAGCTAAAGGAATTGCCTAAAAACAAAGTAGCATTAGTTTAAATAAAGCCTGTCAGGTAGCATGGCCCAATGCTAATTAAACCAGAACAATTCGGTGTTTCAAAAAATACTAATTTAAGACCTTTGGCTATGTTTGTGAATGTGTTCCTGCCTACAGAACAGACTTCACAGGTAAAATTGATAATCCAGTAAAAGTACCTGCCATGCTTCCACAAGGAGTGAGTGCTTTGGATGTGATAAACTTTGGTTTGCAAATAAACACGTCCTAACAACAACCTACAACTAAGCTCACTGGAATTACACTATCCTTTCGTACTTCTGCCCTTGCAAGGCTGCCAAAGCTTGCTATTAGGCTTGGTTTCTCCTTCGGGCTTCTTTCCCACTTGCCACTTTTGCTATACAGAGGGAGAGAAGACCCTTGAGCTCTGTGCTAGTAACTTTACCCAGGTGTTCCTTTCTCCAGATCTCCTGCCAAACTTCTGTCTCTCCTTTGTGGTTTGCAGGCAGAACTTTGGAATGCGAATAATAATGTTGCTGTAGTGACCTTTAGTGATCATACCCCCATGACCGGGCTGATACATACTCAATTTCAAACATCTTCCTCACTCGTATTTTGGTTATCATGGTGAGAGAAAACCTACTACCAGCGTCCCCAGTAGACTCAGAATATTCCTGCAGTGGAAACCTGGGCATGACTTGGCACTGTTGGGGCGAGTGACTTCAGTGATGGCCAAGGGAATTAAAATACCTGATGTGGCACCAAGCGAATGTGGTGGGTATTGTGGCATACTTGGCACAGTTTCTTAAAGGGGAGGCAAAGAAAAGCAGAGGATCTGCAGGAGTAGAAATCTGCTGTATGTTTCACCAAATATGTGAGCAGCCCAGATGGATGTGGTAGTCTGACTTAAATGAAGGAGGTGGATTTTCTGAGGTGACAAGTTGCCAAAGGATGAATAGTGTCAATTATGGGGAAAAAAAATCTCATAGAGTGTTCATCTACATTTTAGGCACTTTGAAAATCTGTCCTTAACTAATTTGGTATGTGTTTCTCATGAAGTAGGTTAAAAAAGCAACACCCCCACCCCACCCGCCCCAACCCAAATAACCTGGTAAGTTTGTTCAATTCTGAATGCATTTTCCAGAAATTACTTTGTACAATAGTACATCCTGTACTGGGGTTTGTTCCTGGAGAAGTTTAATGAGCAGAAATACTTGTTGGTTTAAATTTTAGACATTTTTAAGTGAATACTGTATGTATAATGCCTTTGCACTTTCTTAGACTGCACATATTCTTTATTGACATATTCAAGGTAGATGCAGGATCACAGATCACAAAACTGATGTCGATATTTTACATTTGGTGTGCATACCACTTTAAAATTAAGCTCATTAAAGATAATAGAATGATCCATTGGCAGGCCTTCAGCTGCAGACCTAGAGGTGACAGGCTATTTGGTGAACAATTTACTGAGTGTCTCACTCCCCCCTCCTCCTTAACCATGGGCATTGTAAGCTCATTCTATTAACCTTAATAGGTTTGCTTTCAAAGTGTTTTACTCCAAAGATTTAAACACGAACTCTATCATATGTCAGCCTGCAGCTAACTTAAGCAACTAAATGAAGATGCAATATATTTATCTATGTGCATATTTGTATGTATCTCCACAAGTAGTAGCACCTAATGCACATGAAGAAATGATGTAGTGTGCCCTGTGTGATGCTCTTCACTGTGGGTGTTTCATTGTTCCACAGGGTCTCTTGGGAATTTTTCTTTCTCTCAATTAAAGAGGCGTTAACAGCCGCCACCTCCAGCTAGCCGGTGTCTTTGCATGCGCTAGCTAAAAAGGGTTGCGCAAGTGAGAGAAGCTTGTGTTCCTCACGTAACAACTCCAGAAGATGTATCTGAGGGCTGCCCTCTGTACTTCTCTCTCCACCTGGGACCCAAAGACAGAATTAGCAAGCGAGGCATAACAGATTTAGCATCTGAGTTGAGAGCAGGCTCAGGCAGCTTTGTTCAGACTAATGGGACAGAAGAGCAGCCCTTATCTTGTCTCTGTTGCTGCCTTTTAAACTGCTCATCAGACAGTGCTGCTGCCGCTTTCATGGAACTTAACAAGGAGAGTGAAGCAGCTGGGTGCCTTCCATCATTTCCATCCCAGAGATGCCTCAGCATGGCTCCCCTTGCAGGATAACATTCCTGACAAACTGAGGTCCTTGCAGGACTCAACGTTTCTTCCCTTGCTTTGGTGAGTTAGAGCAGTGTCTTGGAGAGGCCAATATATATGTAAATGTCATCTATCAACGGCCACACTTTTCATCACAGAATCACAGGAAGTTAGGGGTTGGGAGTGACCTCATCCAACCCCCCCCTGCCAGAGCAAGATCACCTAGTTTAGGTCACACAATAACATGCCCAGGTGGGTTTTGAATGTTTTCAGAGAAGGAGACTCCACAGCCTCTTTGGTCAGCCTATTCCAGTGCTCTGTCACCTTCACAGTGAAAAAGTTTCTCCTTATGTTCACATGAAACCATCTATGCTCCAGCTTGCACCCACTGCCCCTTGTCCTGTCATTGGACATCACTGAGAAGTGCCTGGCTCTGTCCTGACACTCACCCTTTACATATTGATAGACATTAATAAGGTCAACCCTCAGTCTCCTCTTCCCAGCTCCCTCAGCCTGTCTTCATAAGGAGGGTGTTCCACTCCCTTATCATCTTAATGGCCCTGCCCTGGACACTTTCAAGGAGTTTCCTGTCCTTCTTGAACTGAGGGGCCCAGAACCAGACACAATATTGCAGGTACAGTTGCACCAGGGCAGAGTAGAGGGGGAGAAGGGCCTCTCTTGACCTACTAACCGCACCCCTTCTAACACACCCCAGGATGCTATTGGCCGCCTTAGCCACGAGGGCACATTGCTGGCTCATGGTCATCCAGCTGTCCACCAGGATCCCCAGGGTGCCTCTCACCTACGCTGCTCTCCAACAGACCTGTCCCCAACCTATACTGGTACCCGGGGTTGTCCTTCCCCAGATGCAAGAACCTACACTTGCCCTTGTTATATTTCATTAAACTTCTCCCTGCCCAACTCTCCAGCCTGTCCAGATCTCTCAGGATGGCGGCACAGCCTTCTGCTGTGTCAGCCACTCCTCCCAGTTTTGTGTCATCAGCAAAATTGCTGATGGTGCACTCAGTTCCCTCAGCCAGGTCACTGATGAATATATTGAACAGTACTGGTCCTAGTACTGCCCCTGAGGGACCCCACTAGATACAGGCCTCCAGCTAGACTCTGTCCCCCTGATCACAACTCTTTGACTTCTTTCCTTCAACCAGCTCACAATCCACCTCATTACCCAATCCTCTAGACCACACTTCCTCACTTTAGCCATGAGGGTGCTGTGGGAGACAGTGTCAAATGCTTGACTGAAATCAAGGTAGACCACATCCACTGCCCTACCATCATCTATCCACCTTGTGATGTCTTCATAAAAGGCTATCAGGCTATCACCCTGTCAGTCATCACCACAGAGAACATCAAATGGGCCTTGGCCAATGTGGTAAATATACAATGAAGCTCCATTGCCATGGGACAGGGATGAGTAGACCATCATATGAAGCTACTGCAACTTACTTTCTCTGACTCTGAATGCAGTGGCACATGGACATGGAGAGAGATGCAGGAAAAAGTATATTTATGACACCTCAGCATCCCATGCCATCCCATTTGCTCTTGCATCTAGTCCAAATGCAATACGTTAATTTCTCAAATGCTGCCTCCTTGTGCCACCTACTGAGAGATCTATGCTTGCAGGAGTAGTGCAGTTAGCAAGACTCAGGGTAAAGATATTGCGAACTAAAAATGTGGGGGTTTTGGTGCTGTGGAATGCACTTACACAAGGAATTAGACTCTGCTAGAGACATGGTCCCGAGAGGAAAATGCGAGGTGATTCTCCACATTGGCTGTCCCACACTGACAAGATAATGAGACAGACAAAGTAAGGCAATCCCAAGCAGAATAGAGTGCAGCATCTCACTGGATTGTTCCTGTTTCTCAACTCTTCTCATGCTGCCAGTAAACAACAGCAAAGGCCTCCTGGAAACTCCTAGCCAGGCTGGTCAAACAGCTTGCCTAACATCTCAGCAATCAGCATGGTCTCCTCACTCTCCAAAGTCAAGAATATGGTCACAGCTATTACACTGCATGACCTCTGTTTACGATTGTCCATAGTGATCAGATAGCAGCCGATTTGATTAAAATTCCTTATTTCTAAAAGTTATCACTTCAATCCTCTTTCCAAAGTTTACCTTTCATCCATCTTCATGACAGAATATTGTTGATGATTGTAATAAATCTTCTTTTCAATTTGTATAGAATTGATTGATAAACAAATGCCATCTGCCTATTCATTAGTAATACAGCTTTATCTGTATTTGGCTGGTGATCTCAGGTTGATTTAAGAATTTGGGGATACCTTGTTGATGCCGTTATACAGTTGAGGAAACAATGCTACAAACCAGATCTCTCAAAGGTATGTTAGTTCCCAAGTCATTACATACACTTGAGGATACAGATCTATGTGGTTTGTTCTGTCAACTCGGGTCTTCCGAACACACTCTCCTGCCTGGTGAGCCACAGGATTATTATACTACTATTTTCTTCTGCTTTACTGCATGACCTGATTTAATTCATATGGTTTATCTCCAGCCTGGTCTACACCACGATAGAAACAGTTTGCCCTTAATATTGGGGTTCTTTTTGTTCTATTATAATTTCTTCACGACTTGAAACAGATGTGAACCTGTCTCTCTGAACTGTCCCAGGACCTGGACTTGAAGAGTGCATGTTTTAGACTCTCTCTGCCTGTGTACACTGGCGACTATTTGCAGGTCTTTTTTTTTTTTTCCCCTCCTCTGAATGATTGTACCTTTCAAATTGGTGTTTGAGTTTTAAAGGAGGTTGTGGGGACTTAAATTGTTGGCACAGGAGAATTGCAAGGATATAATGTCTATAATAAAGCATCCCATTTATCTACTGATGCCTGCATTTTTTGAATTATAAAGCACTTAGGGATGTTCAGACAATCAGACAGCTGAGCTAGCTAAACATTCCCAACCTTATTATTCTGCATAAATACTGGAATAGGCACCAGAATGAACCATCCCAGCCTGCTAGTTTTAACTCTGGGCTCATTTTAATATAAAGTTAAGCTGTGGAGAGAAGGAGAAAACACTTAACATTTACACATTGCATAAATACTGACTGCATGCCTTGTACAGACTGTTGTGGTTTAGCAATAAAATTGGAACAGCAAGAACAAATGCCCCCTACTTTACAAGAAGCTTGTTCCAGACATCACAAGGAGAAACCTTGGAAGGTACCTGGGTAGCTTTGATTCTACATATTTTCCAATCAAAAGGCTTCAGATACATGTTGCCAGTTACTGAAATCTGCTTTATTTTTTGAACAGTACCCAAAGTACTTTCCAGTCATGTGCAGAGATACTATTCCTATGCTGGTGAAGGACGGCCAAGGGACGGGGCAAAAAAACCAACCCACAACAAAGCATTAAATGGTGATGTCTGGCATTACCAAACCAATTTGATTTTGGTCTGGGGAAGGGGCATTACGCTGTGGATGCTGGAGACAGGTCCTATCATTTTGTTGGACAAAGTCCTTAAATACTTCGAGACCTTTCAGGCTCAACTAGATCAGGCCATTTGAAAGAAGGAAAAAATTCTCAAAGCAACTAACACTACTGTAAGTTAGCCTCGGCCATCTATCTGTGCCAGGATACACAGAGACCAATCATCCTAAGGAAGCGCAGCAAACCCTGCAGGCTTTAGCCCTGTTGTGTAAATCCCATTTCAATTCACTGTCCATTCATGCTGACTTTCCTCCTGTGGCCCCGCTAAGGGCCAGGAGCTGTTCTGCACAAATGAAACCTGTTGCCCTCCTAACCACCCTTCCACTCTTTCCATCTGATCTGTTTTAATCATGCTGAAGTGCAGTTCTAGTCATGTCATAACTGTGCTCTACAGAAGCTGCCCAACTGCCTGCTTCTCTGAATGCTTTTCTAAAGAGGAGGAAGTAATACGGAGTCTGATAAGTGTAATTTGTACATCTATATAAATTAATAGTATATAAAAAATTGTGGTTTCTCCATACATGGATGAGTCACCAAAGTCTGTGCAAAATTAACACCAAATATGTTAGGTAGGAGGCCTGGTTACCAGAGGAGATTGCAAAGGTCTGAACGCTCCCTCAACCTTTCCTGCCAATCACTCAGAAACTTCCTCATCTGTCACTCAGGAAGTAGAGCTGCTTGCCTGTTTATTTTCTCACTTAGTGTTGAGGTCACCTGCCCTTCTTTTAGCTAATCAGAGGAGACAGTGGTAATCAAAGCACAAGATCAGTGCTCCTGGGATGTCTTTCTTGAATAGCTTCTCTGTGTGTTCTGCACACCTTGCAAAGTAATGTAGGCATATACAAGCAGAGGGGAAAAAAAAAGGGAGAAGGCTTTCGTTTGAGATCATGCTAGAGGAAAGAAGTACTCCTGAATCTTACAAGCTACCTGAAAAAACAGGCTGAGAATTTTCCATGTATGACAGGAAAAAAACCTGTTACTAGATTATTAATGGTAGTCTTTCATGGTAAAGTGCAAATGGGGGATGAAAGTGATTACTTTTTGAAAAAGTCAAACAGCCTCCTGACTTCATTTTGTTCTTAAGGGACTCCCCATAAGAGAACAAGCTAGGTGGGGTGGACATCCTTAATTACGCGCTTCTTTGAAACTTCTAGCTACCTTTGTTAGGCTCTGCTAAACACCATTAAATAGTTGTTGGGTCCTGCCTTAGAGATCAGTAGTGTATTTCTGCACTAACTGAAGCTATTCCTGTGGAGCTGACTTTTTTTTTTTTGTAAGAGCTTTATACTGTGGATGAGAGGTTCATACCTGAAAGAAAGGGCAGTGAAAGAATGCCAGAGTTCAGGGAGAGAAAGCGCATCTGACTTGTTTGCCCCTTGCCTAGTTGTGGAGTGGGCTGGCTGGCAGTTTGCCTTACCTTGAAGACCCTTGTGCATCTTGAAAGGCTTTAAAGGATACCAGTGCCAGTCTGCTCTTTCAAGACTGATTTATCTTTGTAATGCTATTGTGAGGAATCACGCATTACTAAAATTAGTGGAGAGAGGTACAATTGCTTTTTTTGCAGCAGTAGCTGGTACAGGATTGCCTGGAACTCCAGGCATGACAGAGGTTGAAAAGCATCTTGTCAGATATGAAGAAAGCGGAGATAGAAATTGTTGCACTTACAGGAGGGGGGGAAAGGTGAAAAAGAACAAAGGTGAAAAGAAGGAGGAAGGTTTATAAGTGAACACTACCAGGAACATAACTGGGATTGACCTTCCCTCTCATCAAGTATGGCTGTTCTCATGCATAAGAAGCCACTGCTGCTTATCAGCAGCTACCTGTACTTGATAGTAACCCCTCAAAAGGAACAAATAATAATAAAAAACCCCTCTACAATCAAAAAACCAACTAAAACTACAGAGACAGTGGCAGCTACTGAGGAAAAGTAAGCTGTCCTGGAGAATGTTTAATAATTTTACCGTCAGGAGGAAAGTGTCTGGCACAACTGAAAGGAGGAGGAAAAAATAAGAGAGTGGAAAAGGAGACAGTTAATTAAGAGGAGGAGAACACAGGCCAACTCCATGGTAGTCTCCACATGGTCTCTCTTCTTGTGAGGGAGGGCAAGAAGCTTCTTCCTAAGGCTGGTTATTCTTAGCCTGCTTAAGAAACAATGTTGACAGTTACTGAAGTCCTCTGAAATTTGAGGTCTCCGTGGAGAGGGAAGAAAGCTTTCAAATGACACAAAAGTGAAACACAATGTTTTCCATTTCCTTAAATGACAGTGATCTCTTGATGTCTTTAATATCCTTTTCTTGTCCCCAGTAGCCTCTCATTTCTTATTGTCAAGACATAAACTCTTCCAGTGTTTCTGAACTTGCATCGATCCTTGCAGGCCAAAATCACTCGCAGGATGTAATCTCTTGTAGGTGGCAAGGCAGCTTATCCGAAAGGTCCAAAGGGAAGGCATGGTGCTTGCACCATTCAGACCGAAGCCACACCTACAGCCACTGCAGACCTGTGTCATCACGCAGGATAACCGTGGCCCAGTCACGCAGCTCCCACGGATCCGACCACCAATCTTGGGCTAGCAGTTCATAGAATCATAGAATCATAGAATCATAGAATTGTAGGGGTTGGAAGGGACCTCAAGAGATCATCGGGTCCAACCCCCCTGCCAAAGCAGCTCCCTAGGACATATCACTCAGAGAGGCGTCCAGACGGGTCTTGAATATCTCCAGAGATGGAGACTCCACCACCTCCCTGGGCAGCCTGTGCCAGGGCTCTGCCACCCTCACTGTGAAAAAGTTCTTCCGCATGTTGGTGCGGAACTTCCTGTGCTCCAACTTGCAGCCATTGCC
This sequence comes from Gallinula chloropus, assembly GCF_964237585.1. Lineage (NCBI taxonomy): Eukaryota > Metazoa > Chordata > Aves > Gruiformes > Rallidae > Gallinula > Gallinula chloropus. The sequence goes on from NC_140086.1 coordinate 105,548,694, forward strand.
CCTTGTCCTGTCTCCACAGAGCACTGAAAAGGGGCTGGCTGATTCCCCTTGCATCCCCTGCTTAAGATAATTATAAACTTTAATTAGGTCCCCCCTTAGTCTTCTCTTTTCAGTTCGGACTGCGTGGCCAGCTGGCTGGAAACCTTACCCAGGTGACACGCCGCCTCTTCCCCAAACCCTCTCTAAAAGGAGACCTCATCCTCCCGCCTTCTCCCACAGTAGAGGGTAAGCTCGAGAAGGCAGCCCAGCGACTGTGTAAACGACCTTCTCGGTCGCTCGACTGTCATGCGCCGGGGCGGCGGAGGGCCAGGCCGGGGCAGGCCGGGCCTGGGCCTGGGCCCGGGCCGTGGCTGTGCTCCTCTGCTGCCCTCTGCTGCGGGGCCCCGCGCAGCTCCCCGGAGCCGAGGACCCGCCGCCGGGCTTGGGCTCGGAAAAGGAGCCAGGGTAGCGGAAGGGAGCATGCATGGCGAAGGGAATGGCACTGGACGAGTTCGGTAGGAGGAGGTACCCGCCCCCGCTGGGGAGGTCAGGTTGGGGTGCCTGCGGAAGCAGAGGCTGGTCCCAGAAAGCAAAACCCCTGGAGAGCTGTGTTTGGTCAAAATTTGGCACCTGTGCTCTGAGCCCAGACTTCGCGGGTGTGAGGCGTTTTGCGTCCGAAGATAATTTCCCCACTAAGAGCCTGTAAGTGGTCAAAAACTACTGATAAAACAACTTTTGTGATGACATCGAACCAACTGTAACTTGGGCTTAAGCTGCAGCTGCGAGGCGCCGCATGACCCTGCGAGGCCTAAAGGAGGGCGGCGGCTTTGTGCAAGGGCGGGAGGAGGGCAAGCCACCGTGCCCTGTGCGAGCGAAGCCGGGCTGCGAGCCCCTGGCCACGAGGGGTTGGGGGTCCCAGGCCAGATGCGCCGTGCGGGCTGGGCGCAGGGGGCCCTGCTCGAGCGGCAGCACTGCAGCTGCAGCTTAGCGGCTTCCCCGGGCTGAGCGCCCTGAGCGGCTTCTGAGCGAGCCGCTCGTCACAGGGTCCCGAAGCAGAACGCTTCTCGCCTGGCGACTCACAGATCTTGCTCTCTTTTCAATGACGGTGTCCGTCGTTCCCTGCCCCGCGTAGCCGCCACCCTTCCCCGCACCAGACACCGTTTTTCATAAAAAGGAAGCCCTCTGCGGCCCCTTTTTTTTTATTTGGAAAATGAAGAACCGAGCGCAGCACCACCACAAGCTCCCCCGCCTCCTAGCTGCCCTTCACGGCTGCCCCAAACGAAGTCGGCATTGCCCAGGTGCCCAAGCAGCTCCGAAGGGCAGCGGGAGGGGCTGGGAGGGACAAGCAAACCCCCGGTGGCGGAGCTGCCTCCCTCCCCCCCGGCCAACCAGGGAGGGCGGAGCCCCGCAGCGCCTCGCCGCCCGCCCCGCCTTCCCACTGCTGAATCCACCGCCGAGCAACGGATCGCGGCCACTATCGATTCTCCCGTCTTGCCTTTGCCCTCCCCCTCCCCCCCCGCCCGGTTGGATGTACCACCCCGGGGGCGTGTGGGCGAGCGTGTGGCTGCGGGTACCTGGGTGCTGCCGCCCACCCGCCCGGTAAAGGCGGGCACTGTTCCTGCGGGGGAAGGGAGCGGCGTTACTCCCTTACGTGCTTCACCAGCAGCACCACACGCACACCCAACCCAGCCGCCGCGGTCCCGCCGCGTTGGGGGAGCCGTGGGGCTCCGGGTTCTCCGTGCTTTTTCTGTGTGCCCGCCCCACGAGCAGGGTGGCCCGGGGCGATGGAGTGCGCGTTCACGCCGCTGGACTGCCTCCTGCCCGCCGGTACGGTACCTCCTGGCCCCTGCTACCGGCCCTCCGCGAACTGCGGCGGGGAGGGGCGCGGGGGAATCCCGGCGGTGCTACCCCGGGGCAGCTGCCTGGCCGGGGGAGCAGGGCGAGAGTGCCTTCTGCCTCGGCCGGCCCCCCGTAGCGCCGCCGAGTTCCGCAGCCGCCCCCCCCCCCACCCCCCGTCCTTCCCTCCCTGCCCCCCATGCGTGGTCGGTTGCGAAACACGCCGGTACGAACGGTGCAAAGCTCCGCGAGCGTGGTCGCTGCCCGAGGGGCTGCCCGCCTCCGTTGGCGGTGCTCAGCGGCCTCCAGGCCGGCCAGGCGCAAGTGTGCCGGGCTTAGGCTGGTTTCTTTCTCAGTGTACCAGCTTGCTGCTGTTTCAACCCCCATTCGGGTTTAACTGGTGTCCTCAAGTAGCTCGTCCCGGCTCTCTAGGGTCGGCAGGACCGAGCGCCCCGGCGAGATGCAGCTCGTGGCGAGGGTACCTGTGGCCTGGGCTTCCTCCATGTGGCAGCAGAGGCCGTGAGGCCTCCCCCGGAGCCTCTCTGCGTGCTGCCGCTCGCCTCGTCAGCGGCCAGAGCTTTGGCGCTTGCTGGTAAGGGTGAAATCGAAAGGTAGATTTAACACAGGAAGGTGGCACCAATAGGTGGAAGAACTTTTTCACGGGGAGGGTGACAACACTGGAATGGGCTGCCCATGGGGGTTGTGGAGTGTCCCATCTCTGGAGATACTCAAGACCTCCCTGTGTGACCTGTCCTAAGGAACCTGCTTTGGCAGGGGGGTTGGACCCAATGATCTCTGGAGGTCCCTTCCAAATCCTACAGTTCTGTGATTTCTCTTTTTTTTCTTTCTTTTTTTATTTGTTTTCCCAAGCTGTTCATGAGTGTTCTATTTTAGTTTATTATTCTTGAGACCTGAGAGGTGAGCGTTATTAATATACATCATTAACCTCATCATCTCGGTGAAGAACAGGGCACCCGTGATAAACACTGACTCAGATGTAAGTAGCTTGTACGCTCTTTGGAATAGGCACCTCTTCCGCACTGTGTTTGCAGTATCTAATTCAGTAGGGCCCAATTTGCTATTCAACGATACCATTATAAACAATAAATATTTTTATCTTCTTATGACGTGATTTTAAAGCTGCATAAAAAACCCACTTTGGCATGGCAGCTGAATTCTAACTTACGCTGCTGGAACAGAGCAGAAAAGAGCATGGAAGTTTAAGCTGCCCTGGTGAGGTATATGTTATTTATTTACTGATAAACCTGGAGGAAGGGAAGAGTTTAACAGAAGGTTCCCTTTTAACAATTTAACGTGTCTTTACAGCTAGCAGTTTAACAGAGGGCTTGTTTAAAGTCTTTCAAGCATTCTTTTTAAAAATTGCACTTTGCCTTAATTTTTAAAAACTTCATAGTGTGCCCAAAACTAGTAACAGGTAAAGCTGTACTCAAGGTATTCCTGCCAGTAGTATATATTTGACGTGATGTGCCTGTTGTGTGTGTTTTGAGGTACATCATTGCTTTGGGTAGAAAGGGGGAATGGGCACATAGAGGTGAGATTTTAATGGGTCAACTTTGATTCTTTGCAACATCAGCTTGTTACTAAAAGCTTATAGTAAGGTGAGGCAGAAACATACCTTACAAATTTATCCCAGTGGAATAATGGTATCACTGTATTTGAAGATAGTTGCCTTTGATAGACATTTGCATGATGTTAGGGCTACCATTTGTTACCAGGAGAGACATCTTTTTTCCTTCTTTGTGTTGTGTCTGGCCAGAGTTGAAGATTTGAGATGTTTGTTCACACTTTTCAGATTACCCATAGCTTCATCAGACCAGAGGCCTCAGCTGGGCATCAGGAAGCCTGCAAGGATGAGCAGATTTATTTGGCAATTCCACAGTTTAAAATCCAGTATTCCATTTAGGGAACTCAAAAAAGGTTTTCAGAATTGGGTAGGTGAAATGAGGCTCCCAGATTCTTCTTGAAGAAGTACCAGTAGTTCCTCCATCTGTTTGTTTCAATGGGATATATATCTATTTGTGTGTTCAAATATGCTAACCTGTGTAGAAGGTGATGCTTCCTGGAGGCTAGGCATAAGGTTATGAAATAAACCTTAGTGAGGACATTGACATGCTATGAACCTTGTCTCCTTTTCTTTGATAATATGAATGTAGAGCAATGTATGTAGTGTTTCTGGTTGCTTTTTAAAACCCTGTGGAAACGGAGAAGCACGTTATGGTAGAGGGAATATGAAAGATTTGTCAGCTATGTTTGGAGGTTATTAGTTACTTTATTTTTCTTTTTGAAGGTCTTCCGAAATTATGGTGATACATATATGATATAGAATAAACCATAAGTTTTTGGAACGTAGTATTAGGTACCCGATTTGGAGTTTCAGGGCCACGTGCACCTTGGTAATTTTAGTTAGTGTAGTTAGCGTGAGTTCTTACTTAGGTCACGTGTCTCCCTGTGTAGCACCAGAGTAGATACTTGAGAACTGCTGTGCTAACTAATATGCTCAGGGATGTTGAACATTGTTTAGTCAAGCAACTGGATCGTGGTTGAAGATCACTATGGTACAGCCAGAACGTTGTGCTGTGGCTTTCAGAACTGTGTTGACATGCTTAATTTAGTTTAGACTAGGTTACAAGGTAGAATGTAAAAGTAGGATTGAGCTCCAAATTCGAGTATTACACATCGAAACAAATACATTTTGATTTCCTCCTGAAATGGAGCCATTAAAAAGACTCTGAGAAGTCTGCTGTGAAGTCCTGTGTGCTGCTGTGAAAGGGTCAGGCAGGAGCTTCATAGGGTGAAGCTGTGACGCAGCTGTTGCAAAAAAGCTCACAATGATGTCACACTACGGCCTGTGAATCATGACAAGTGTAGCTCTGTTTCTTCTGGAGCATCCTTTGATCAACTAGACATTTCCCTCCTGCTGTTTATACCCTTTTCTTGCACTATCATTGCCTCCTGCTGCTTGTCCCAGACTGTGCTGCAGGCGCTTCTGCAGCGAGACAAGTGTTTCTAATTTATTATTTTTTTTTAATACCATGAACTTTAGGAGCTGGGTGTGCTGTAGCATCCTCTAATAAGGTTGCTTCTGAATACCACTTGAGGCTTTTAGAAGGGCAGAGTGCCAGTTCACTCAGCTGTGTGTTCTCAGAATGTTTTACATTGCGTGCTGTAATGCAGCCTGGATTTTCACTCGTCTCCAGATGCGGCTAATGATTTTTTTCTGGTCTTGTACAGTCCTTAAAATGCAGCTCATTATTGGTTTTATCAAGTGAAGTGATGCAGAAGGAAGATATTTTCCTCAGTTTATAATCCAGCAGCTCCCAATATGAGTGTCGTGTCTTGTTGAGGCAGAGGGACTGCAAAGCAGAAGCGAATGTAGTCCCTCTGCCCTCTTCTGTGTCTGGCAAAGGGTTTGTTGGAGCTGAGCTTCCTGTGACTGGCAGGGAGCCTGTGCTACCAGCGAGTGGTGGTTCCCCTCTGTTTCCACTCCACCCTGCTCCAAGTCCTGTGACCAAATGTACTTGTGAACTGTGCTTCATTGGGACCTAGTGGTTACGACTTGGTCTATTGAGAAAGGGGTGTGCTAGCTTCATCTTGTTCGAGCAAGGTCATCTATATGTCATGAGAGACAGAGCCACAACAAACAGGACAAAGACAGCTTCAGAATTACGTGGAAATATATAGTTGTCCCTTTGTGCAAAAGGACTATAAAAATCTGCATTGAATTTAAAGCAAAGAGAACAAGAGGAAGCAACAATACACTGTGAATGCTCGTCCATCATTCCATGAGCTTGATTGTCTCTTGCTTTGCTATATGTCTTCTCCTGGAAAGGTTACTGACTGTAAACAAGTTATCTCTGAAAAGATTATATCACCATATTCCTTTTTAAATGCCTAGGGCTTGAACTCCTTCCTTAACGTTCCCTTTCTCTGACGCTGTGGATTGAAAGTTATTTGTGAAACAGTGACACGTTTGCCGTTTGCTGAATGACCTCCAGCACGGGGTAAGCATCAATAACCATCTAAATGCCCCTTTGCTAGAGCTCTGCGTGGTCTCTGTGACGCATTATCTTGTGGTCTAATATGCAGCAATCTGTGGTAGAATTAGACAGTCATAGGATTAGGAAATCAACCTGAATTTTGGCTATTGAACATTAAAGGCATATGGAAAGTGGTGGAGTCCCAGACTATTGCATAGGTCTGTAATTTTACAGCTTTTGTTCCACTGTTGGAGTAGTGGAGTTTTCAGGTGAATCAGGTCGTTCAAAAGCTGTGACTGAGCTCACCAGAGTTGAAATGTGTTTGCAAGAGTATGGGTCCTTTAAGACTATATTAGAGGTTCCTCAGTGAAAGTAGGAAACGTGGCTGTTAGACTGTTCTGTCTTGTTAATTGAAACGCTCTGTTTTATGTGAAATGTTGCTGACCCATCCCTCGTTTCATGTAAGTAGAAACCCTATTTATTTAGTCGCGTTACCTGGGATGCTTCACCTTCTTTTTGAGGAAGCCCCAATGTTCAGCCTTAGACCCTACTGCTTGCTAATCTGCTGTGGTGGGTCAGCAGTTGTTCTGTAAGTATTGTTGTATAGATTACTTACAGGTGGCTTTACAAGTCAAGTATTACAGATGGCACTTAGATTTTTATCTTTTGTTTTTCCAGAATGCTTTATGTGCATATATGTTATCTGGAATGAGGCAGCAAGCCACCTTTAACCATTTGGGCCAACAGGAAGATGAATATGTGTACTTTTGTATATACACAGAGGCCCCTTTTGAAATATGTTGACATGGAAGCTGGTTGCTGGCTGTTGGTGTGGGTGGTAGATTCTCATCTTGTGCAGTGTCAGGGCACTGATTGTTGCGTATCTTAAGGTCACTACTACGGCATTGCTGGCTTTCAGTCGGATGTGAGTATAACGGTGGGAGGGAATGAAGGGATCTTTAAAAAAAAAAAAGCCAACAAAAAAGTGCCCCTTCTCCCCCCCCCCCCCCCCATACAGCCCCCAAACAAGCCAGCAGAGTATAAGAGGGATAATGATGTCAGTGGAGCTTCTGAGACAAGAACATTCGTCACTGCTTGCACAGATAGTAAAGCACTCTGATAAATTCCTTTTGGAAGCACTTGTTATTTTCCATCAGTTGAGGCTTTCAAGAGCAGCTTAGACCAAGCTCTGTGAGGAGTCACTTAGGTGTAGAAGCTTGAGCCTCAAAGCTAGGAAATACACTAGCTGGCCTCCTAATGTAACCTGCAGTCTCTTTTTTGTTTCTTTATTGTTTGTTTTTTCTTTTCTCCTGTGATTTTTAACATCAGATAAGGGGGTGAGAAATACACTTACTCCAGACCTCAAAATGTTTGTCGTTTGTATCCCTTAAATGTTGCAGGAGTTTTGGAAACAATTTAAACTTGTTAGTGTGGAAAGAGCAAAATACTAATCTTAATAAGGTACAAGTTAAGAAAAATTTTGGTTTTTTTCTTTACTGCATTTTGCTTGCACGTCTCTGGTCAGCTCCTAAAATATTTCAGCAGTTTCACAGCAGCTTTAATGTTATGTTATATCTCAAGTCTATGTGTATACATACATGTAAAGCTATTTTTACTTTCTGCAAGTGGAAAGCAGAAGAGACTTTCTTTTTTCCCTGTTCGCAAAGCTCATCCAGGTCTGATTTATGGAGAAATTGAATATGAAGCAAAGAAATGAGGCAGTTTGTTTACACAGGAGAAAACATAATACATAGAGGTTTCAGATTTTTCAAGATCCAAAATAACAAATCCCAGACATACTTGTGGATTTGCTTTAGATTTTAACATCCTGTGATATTAATCAAAGCTTAATCTGTGGGGAAAATAGCAGCATCGAGAGTAAAACCTAAAATGAAGTCTTAAAAAGGAAAATAACAAATAACTTAAAAAAAAAAAAACCCAACAAGCAAACAAACCATCCCCAAACAAGTAAAAGGGCCAGCAGCTTTTTATCATCAGTCAGTTCCCAGCAGCTTTTGCTTCTGGTGAGTTAAATTGGGATGTAACCTTAAGGGATTAGGACCTTTAGGAGCAGTGGTATTAACTAGTGTTTTGTCCAGGGAAGTTACTAGCTAGAAACTTAACAAGTTTGTTTCTGTGTGACATAATAAGAATAATCTATGCTGGTGTCAAAGCACTGTGGTTGAAAGCACTGTGGATAAAAAGAGAGGAGGGGGGACACACCCAAACCCTCCCCCCTTTCTCCAAATAAACCCATCAACAAAACCCAACTCAACTCAACCCCCAAACAACAACCTACAAACAAGAAACCCAACATCCCAGTAGTAGATCTTAGTGCAAAATAAAGTGAAATGTCAGGAGAAGCCTCTGATGTTTGCACTTGCTTGTTGGTATGTTACAGAACACTCCCCATAGCTGAACTCTACAGGGACAGGGGAATTTACAGTGTGTCCAGCAAGGTTAATTAAACTGATCTATTGCCATATAGTTTAAAGATTGGAAAGAACTGACCATCAGTTGCCCCTTCCACCAAAGTGACTATACTTGGTCGCAGCAAAGGATAACCACTTCTTCAGGGTTTTTGGCTTCTATCTTTCTGCAAATTATACCTGTGCTGGATTACATGTAAGTAATTTATGGAAACGGGTTCTTCTTTCCATCCAAGTCTGACATTAAACACGAGGAATGTGATTAACAATGTTTGTGTAGTACTGCCTTTGCATAATTAAAAAGAGAATTGAGAATTTAAAGTTGCTACAGGAGCATCGCTTAGTTAAATTTTACATAGAGAGTGCACATAGTAGCTTTTGGATTGCTTTTAAATTAAAGCTATTGCTGTACATCTAGTTTCAGTTGAAGCTGCTGGAAGGCTTTTCCTGTCATTTCCTAGCTTTGAATTTTATTTTGAATGGCAGATGAATTTTCTCAGCATTAGTGCTGATTCTTTGTAGCTTGTGTTGATGGATTGTCTGCCAGCCTTCCTCTCTGGCAGGACAGAAGCTGGAGGAGAGGTACATGTTTATCAGGTCAATTGAAATAAATGGGAAGCTGATCAGTGAATTCAGTAGGAGCAGAGCTTCTACCCTTACAATTAACTTATTTTGTAGTTGGTGTGGGTTCTGTTTTATTTTATTTCTTTTTTTTGTTGTTGTTTTACTGTAGCTTCTATCCTTTACCCAAAATTAACTGGTTAGTTGTTCCTGGGCAACACAGTAATCAGGGAGTAGTTTGGAAATATTTATATTTATAGTTTTTGATCAGATTATTCAGTGGCTTTGCAGTAAAAGCTGCCGGTGTGTCTTGACACAAAGAATTTAGTTGAGCTGCAGAAGGAAAGTACATTGACAGCCTTAAGAGTTTGTCACTTGGAAAAGCTTTGACAACTGTGACGATGTCAGGAAGGCTGTCTGAGGACCTGTTTGCTGGAGGCACAGCAAAGGCTGCCAGGGGAGTTGTTGGGGTTTTTTAAAAATGTTTTTCTTCCCACAAACATAATTCACAATTATCTATGCTATTTAAGTATGTATATATGAAAGAAGAGCACCATTCTGCATCCATGGCAGAAGGGCACTGGTATGTCAGTGAAGTCTCTGTGTATGTATGTGTGAGATTTATTTGCTTTTATACTTAGAGCTGATTTAGCTGTTGCAGGCAAAGTATTGTTTTATAGGCCAGACCTAAGCATAGGCTGAAGCTGCAGTTGCTCAGAATGAGTTCAAAGGATGCTGAGTTGAAACCACATTTAGGCAGTTGTTCAGTAGAAGTTGTGACTTAAATGACTTGAAACTTCCTGAGGTTAACTTGTGTCACAGAGCAGCTCTGCAGATAGGGAGCCACTGCCCAGGTATTCCATTCTGAGGCTTTGGACTCGAGTCTTATGTACAGGGGAAAGCCTGAAGGCTGCGGTGAGGCTCGTGTAGTGGAGATTGGCCTGTGTATCAGTAATACAACTAATCAAGATCTTTGTCTGCTTTAAATGTAATGGGAAGCCTCCAATGCAGATACTTTAACACAGGCAACACTTTCACTTCTGGAAATGAGCGCTCGGCAAGCTGTTCAGGGTGAAGCGCAGCCTTGTGAGCGTAGTCTGGGTCCCCATATGGAGCAGTTTCCCTGCCCAGTTTGCAGTTACATTTAATAACTGCCTAAGCAATGTTTTGCCATACTGTGAGTTCAGAAGAGGGGAAAAAAGACCAATATTGAGGGCAGCTTGAGAATCAAGCAGCTAAAGATCCGCAGCTTGGACACTGGGACTGCCAAAGCAAGCAGTGCGTGGCTCAGCTGCTGTGGATGCAACAAGAATTGCTCTTGGGCAGTGTGACCACCTCATTTCATAATGAGTTGACCTGGATACTCCAGAGGAGATTAATCTCTGCTATGGAAGCGTCTGTCTCCGTATTGCCATTTCCTGCTACAAATGGGAAATCTACCTTTCAACTTCCTTAAAGAACGTTTGATTTCTTACTTTTTTTCTTAAAAAAAAAAAAAAGTAATATACAGGCAAATCTTGTTAAGGGCAACTTAGTGTTTGCCTTTTGACAACAGTGGTCTTGAAAGGTCACTGCCGTGAGACTTTGCTTCAAACAGATATAATGACTTTCACAGGATTCCAAGTAGAATGGTGTTATCTGCAATCCTGTGTTTTTAGGGTGCTGGCATATTCCTGCTGTTACTGAGAGCGCCTTCCTATTAGCTCTTTCTTTGCCCAGAATTCACTGTGGGAATGACATTTAGTACTCTATGCACAGGCTTTGAGCCTTTCTAACGACTATGCTGTGAACAGAGAATTTAAGTGGTCATTTTTTAACTGTTGGAAATAACATCACTGAAATCAGGTGTTCTTCCTTGAACTGGCTCGTTAGAAAGTTTTTACTTGGAAACTCAATTTCCTAGTTTCCTGTGTCTCAGACTACTCTTCTTATGTGTTGGTCAGTAGTAATGCTGCTGATGTATTGACCTGATTCATAGTAAGGGGTTTTTGCCACTTGAGCCTGTGAAAGAATTTATTCTTCTGTCTTGGTCTGCTGTCCAGACATAAGTTAAATTTTTGTGCCAGCAAACCTCTTTAAGTCATTAAGAAATTAGATCTACTATGTAATGTTTTGCTTTGTCTTCTGTGACGGTTTTTGTTTTACTTTTCCCCCCTACACACACCCACAGCTGCCATAGTTGTGTCGACAAAGCCCCACGTGGGTAAGCCAGGTTACACAGAGAGCAGGGGAGTTGTCACCTGGGAGCAGCAACAGCAATGCCAGAGATGTGTGTGGGGAAAGTGTGAAATCCTTTCTTTCAGAGTATGCCTCATGTCCATGAGGAAGGTTTTCTGGCAGGAACATGAGCAGAGTGTGTAGCAACACGGACATCCTCTGCGTTTCTCTTCTCACTGCAGTGGGCTGTTTTTCCTGCTGATGGAGTGTGAAGTCTGTGTGAAATTATCAGTCAGTGTCTGTCTTCCCCAGAGAGGACAGGGAGTGATGAGAGCTGGGTTGTGGCCTTGCAGTACCGCTCAGTGGAGATGGCCATATGGTGTGGGAGAGGGGGCACTTAAAAGGGGTGTCACAACAGATGTGTGGTAGCATACTTGTTGCCAGAAGCTTTAAGCCTCAGCTAGCTCTGGTAAGGTACTGCTAGAGCTGTCCCAGGGGTGCAGTTAAGGAGGAATGCTGTTTAGATAACACAGTGTAATGTATGATTTGCATTGGTATTGCAGCGACTCTGTTTTGTCAGGCAGACAAAGGTATAACAAGACACACAGAGGCTGGACATTGGAGCCAAATAAAGTCATACTTGAATAGGTGCAGATTTTTAACGTGGAAAAGAATAACCAGCCATTTGAACATTGTATTTCGGGAAAGGTGCTTTCTTTAGCAATGTAAATCAGTTGCAAGTCATACTTGAAATGAATTAATTTTAGGGTATCCTTTATACAAAAGGCTAAACTAGATGATCACAGCAGTCCTTTCTGTTCTCTGAATCTATTAGTCTGAAACAGTCCACCAAAGGAGAGACTTATTTTCCATACTATTTAAATCTTCAGGACAGACTTACGGGAAAAGAACGGAACTGGTATATCCTGGAGTACTGCAGCATGAAGTGTCAAGTGACTGTCTCATGTTGTAAAGGAGGTCCTTGAGAACTGGGAGCAGATTTCAGAGCTCTTGCAATACAGTTCAAAAATTGAGAACTTTACTTCCTTCTTATGTTTTGAGTAAGTTGTATGCTAAAAATAACCAACAGCAACCCTCCCCCCCGACCCAATCCCCTCTAGCACTTGGTTATGGTTCCTAGGCAGCAAGAAGAAGTTACTGCAGTGTAGCGTGCTGAATTTACTGCTGGTTACTGTGAGCTATCAAAAGCTTTAAAATTATTGCCATAGATTCTATCCTTATTTATCTATAAATATTATAATTGTGAATCCCACAAGGAGAAAGAAAAGGCTGGAATTTAGACAGCAGAGCAAATAGTTATGCTGAACTTATGCAACATTATGCTCAGCTATTCTGTTTCTCACCCAGATTTACATTTGCTGAATACATTTGCTGAAATAAATAGCCAGTTTCTTTTGAGAACGAAGTTGGAACTGAATAAATGTAAGGCTTCAGAGTACTAACAAAGGGACTGAACTCTAAAATAATGCAGTTACGCAGCCCAAATAATGTAAATTAGAACAGCAGAGAGGAAATCTAAATTTAGGAATACATAGGAAGAGCTAGTAATGTTTTGTGAGAGATTATAAATTTGTAGTTTTGTAGTCTGATCCTTTGCTGTTTAATCTTCCTTTTTCTTTGTTTTCCCCCAATGTCAAATACATATGTGCATCTTATGATTACAGCAGTAGGTAAAAGCAGTTCTGTTACTTTTCTCAAGTGGAGGAACCTGTTGAAGGAGGAGACTATGGCAAGGGAAGCCTGCTGTTCTGTTCAGTGCAAGAGGTGGTCGGCTGTGAAGGTTGTCTGCACAGCAGCATTGCCCTATTCACAGCTTCCCCACAAGCAAACGTAGCAGACCTTAGATATATGTGCTTGTTCTGTTATGGTTGGATAAAAAAATGAATTTCAACTGCAGCAAAGAAAACCCAAGTATTTGGGGAGAAAAGTATAGATAGCAGTTGGAAGCGCTGGAATATGCTGTTTGAGAAGATGATGCTGTCGCTGGGGGCCTTTCCTTTTTCAGCAGTAGTCAGAGGAATTGTCTAGAGGTGTTTCTCCTGAGGGACAGAGAAATGGGCTAGATGATCTTCTGAAGATTTAGATACATAAAAGCATAGGAGACTGACCTGTGTATTTAAGAGTCACATACCTAGAATCAGGGAGAGCTTTCTGGATGCCTATCAAGTCTTGAATGATGGACTCTTTCTGTGGACTTCCTTGCTCAGGTGATTGTGCTAGCTTTGGTTAGGCTACTCCAAGCAGGACTTACTCTTGTGTCTTGAAGTTTTCAATCTTTAAGTTACCAATGCTTTCTTCTGCAATACAGTAATGATATTTATCCAAACCTGATTTTTTGCAAAGTCACAGATGACACTGAAGGTACACAAATGTATTGAAAAGATTATAAGGAGTAAAGCTCTGTAAGTTCTGGACTAAGGAGAGAAAACTGTATATAGCAATTGGCGTGAATTTGCCAGACAGTGAAATCTGTCTCTGTGGTTTCATTTAATGTTTCCATACTGCTGCTAATTGGGATTTGAATTCCTAGAGATTTCAGAGAAATTACCTTGAAGGAAATCTGGACAGTTTTTTGCAGATGATCTGGTTTTATTCTAGCTAATCTATGAGAGAAATAGGAGACTAAGAGGGGATCTTATTAATGTTTATAAATATCTTAAGTATGGGATGCAGGGGAAATGGCCAGCCTCTTTCCAGTGGTCTGTGGGGACAGGACAAGGGGCTCAAGTTGGAGCACAGGAAGTTCCGCACCAACATGCGGAAGAACTTTTTCCTAGTGAGGGTGACAGAGCCCTGGGACAGGCTGCCCAGGGAGGTGGTGGAGTCTCCTTCTCTGGAGATATTCAAGACCCATCTGGACTCTGTCCTGTGCGATATGTCCTAGGGCACCTGCTTTGGCCGGGGGGTTGGACTCGATCTCTTGAGGTCCCTTCCAACCCCTACAATTCTGTGGTCTTGTATGTTGATAAGAAACATTAATGTCTTCTAGAGACTGGTTTCAAGAAATCTGCTTAATTTATTTCCAAAAAGGACTTTAGATTATGAAAAATAAAGGTGCTTTCAAAAGATGGGTTCATTTTTCCCTCCCGCCCCCAAACTTCAGAGTACATGTTTCTGAGAGTAAAAGTCAGCAAGTGAATGCATCTACAAAGAACTTGTAGTTTAATGCACTTTATAGTTACAGAATTAATTTATGTCTGTTTCCGGTATGTGTGACTATAGAGACAAATCTTATTTTAAGTGTAATTTATACAGTCATTATTGCCAATGAGAAACCATGCTTCAAATTGCAGGATTATCAGTGATTTTGGACACAACAGTTATGGAAACCGTGTGCGACGTGTTCACGTGCCGCGTTGGCAGATGGCCGAGGTCAACATCCACTCCCTCTTCAGTTTTAAAAATTAGAATGGGTGACAGTGTTGTCAAAACATGTCAGTGTTTGAAAGGTGGTATGCAGCAAGCTCCTGGCTCCACAACACATCCTGGTGCACAAGTTTGGGCTTTGAAACAAATTCTGTTCTTGCTACACGACTGGGTTTGGCTTTTTTGTTTGTTTGTTCAAGTTTTTTAGTTATGTACTTAAAGTAACCTGGAAGGCTATAGCACTTAAGAGTACATTGGAGATGTTTTTGTCAGTGTATTGTATCAAGAAGCAGCTGAGCTTTATACTGTGAATTATACTTAACCCTCTGTCTGGAAATTTCATTTACTTTGATGGTCCTGGATAGGCTGTCAAATGCCAGTTCTTGCTAGTTCATAACAAATGCTTCCCAGAAATAAAATACATCAAGGTGGGAAGGGGAGGAGGCTGAGGAGTAGCATTTTCTGAGCTGCTCTATCGTAAGTTGCTGAGTGGTCTGGAGCAGCACAAGCTGTAGGTGATTCCCCTAGGGAAGGGAATAGGGATTTTGAATCTAGTAGTTTTTCTGCTACCACCCTCACAGTAGGCTATGGCTACGGAGGATATGGAAGGTAATGTCATAAAACAGAGGAAAGAAAGAGCGCAAGATTCAGGAATAAATACAAGTAGACTCCAACTGATATGTTGGCTTGAATTTACTTGATGGATGCCAAAAGCCATTCTTATTTACTTAGAGAAGACAACACTGTGCCAGAAGGGACAAAGACAACATTTTGTACTTTAGGAGCATAAAACTAATTCTCCTAATTATTCCTGGCATTTTGTCATTGATGCTATGAGTTTCCTTAGAGAATAGAAGTAAGTAGCCAATCTCCTGTGAGAGTGAAACATGAACCAAATGAGTTGAAGGTCTGACATGTGCTAGCATTGGCACCAAGTCCTAAAACGATGCTGTCAGAGTTCCACAATAAGACAGTGGAGAACAGTGTAAGATGCCTAAAGTACATTACAGAGGCAGTCATGTTTATACTTCTGAAGTTTAGATTTTAAGTAGAAGGCTGAACTTTGAATGTGTTATTACTGTATTATTTTGGCACCCTTGAGGCCTCACAGGACACCTGTGGTAGAGGGGCAGATGATGAAGTGCCATTCCTGCCTTCAAGTCTCACCTTGCACAGAGAAACCCACAGCTGAACCTAGCACTTTCATGGAGTCTTATTCAACGTGAATTGAGTCTTACTCAAGACTAAGGTGTCCAGAGCCTGTGCAGAGCTATAGTTTACAGCACTGGCAACCAAATAATCCAGCAGTTGAAAAAGCAGAGGTGTTTGCCAAAAAGGTATTTTGCAGATCATTATATGGGAATTCAAAGATAACTAAGCGTGAGTGTTTTAGAAAACTCTGATTCCGATGCTATGATGTTCTACAAACCTGGTAATTCATTTTAGTCTTTTACATCCTAGTGCTTTGCAACATTTTGTTTGTATTAGGGAGGTTTTGTCCTTGTTATAAATTTGAGACATACTCCAGTTGATAAAGCCAAACAACAATTTATTAATTAAGCAAGCCTGCAAGATATAGGCAAATATCAGCGCTGGGCGTCCGGAGGAGACCCTTGCTCCTGCAAACGGCACGCACCTCACCCTTCTGGAGTCCCCTTTTTATAGTCCTGTAGTTCCAGGTACACGTGGCATATTCCGGTGTTTTTCTGTAGCTGTGTAAGCTGGTAGTGGGGGTCGTCCTGGTCCCCCGTAGTCCTCCTCTACGTTGTGTTCAGTATCTTATTTGGTTAACTCATTTAATCCTATCAGGATGTTGCTAGTGATAAAACAATGGTTCCCCTTTTGACCTGGTTACCTATTCACAGCCATAGTCTACCACAGGCACCAACTCAGCAAGATCTGAAGTTCTTTCAGGGTGTTACTAGTGATGGAACAATGGTTCCCCTTTGCCCTAGTTGCTTATTTACAGTCATAGAAGGTTTGAGAACAATTACTTATTACAGTCCTGACCTGCCGGATGTTCCTTTAAGTTCATTGTTTCTCAGCTGTTATGTACAAAGTTGGATTCTTTTTCCTTTATAGCCTCTAAATTTATTTCTTGCCTTGGACATTAATATTGCTGGTTATTCCACTTTTATGCAGGGGTCTCTGGGAAAAGCTCTTGTGTGCAGTGAAGTACAAACCGTAGCATTTTCTCAGTTTACTTATTTCCAGTTATCTTGAACCTGAGGGTACGTGGATTCTTTTCTGAGTCCTGTGACACATAATGTCGGGAAAGCTTTTAACATTGTTGTGCTTCAGTTCATCATCAATAAATTAGAGAGGATACTTTTTGACATACTCTGTCAAAAAGCTCTAAAGTTTAGCTACTGGTAATGGTACTGATTTTCTTTTTTCTTTTCATGTTCATGTTAATTACAGATTTCAAGATAACATTGTTTGCTTTGTCAGAACCTAAAGAACAGTACCTAAGCCCTTTTAGAAAGGATGTCGTTGCTGTTTCTTAGATTATAGCCTCTGCTTCTGACAGTTTGAATGCCAAATAAGCAAAGCAAATGTAGTTGAACAGGTGTGGTGCAGGAAAAAAAAAACCAACAGTTACCACCAAGGGCTTTTTTGCTTGTTTTTGTGAGGTAATCTGTTGATTGCTCTGTTGATTTGGTTGCTGTTTTCAGTTCATTATTCAGTAGATTACAAAATCTGTGACAATTGCAGGAAGAAATACGGTTTTGTTTTTTGTTTGTTTGTTTTTTTTGTTAGGATAAAGAGTTCATAATGTTTTGGCATTCGGGGACTAAACTAAGAATTCGGTCTCTTTTCAGAGGTAAACTGACCATTATGGAAATGCAGTTGACTAGTAGAAGCCAAGGGGAGACTCCTTTTTGTTTGGGGATTCTACCACCCCCCTATGATACCATGCTAAATGTGATGTGCCTTTTCAAATTACCTTTATCTTAACTTTAATCTTTTTAATGCTGCTTGGGGAAGTTATATTATCTGAGTGTCTTCCATGTGGGAAAATATACTCAACCATCCTTTTGCACCTTTTAAGCTTTTCAGATGGATGTTAATGTTATTATATTAATAAGTGTTATGAACAGGTCTGGCTTTTTGGGTATTTGAAACAATTTTACAATAATAGAATAGTGCTCATGCCATTTGGGTGATTAAAAATTCTGTCAATCACAAGTGAAAATGGGATCAAAGAGGCTGAGATTAGAATATCTGTATTGAAAGCCACAGGTTTTAAATAATAAGTATTTTTCTTGTTAAGCATTTGGGTGCTGAGAGAAGATGCACAAGCAGCACCTGTAGCCTCTTTTGAAGGTTCAGACTGCCAGTCCTTTCAGAATGAGACAGTCAGTATATGTGGAAATAATTGGAAAATAACCTTGAAGGCTTCTGTGCCTATTTGAGTGTGAATGGATGTATGTCAGACCTAATTAGGTCTACTGAGGAAAACATAAATGTCAGTCGCTTTTTACCAAATGCATCCAGTTACTTCTGAGATTGTGAATGGGGGCCAGTGAGCATGCAGACTGCTTAACGTCACCTTTCTATCTTATGTCTCTTAGTTCTGTCCCCTGTGATGTATGGCATTTGATTTTTCTTGAAAACAAAATCAAAGAGCTGGAAACTAGGCATTGCCACTCCAGTGCTTCCTTAGCTAACGTATCTGGAAGAGCAGATGTAACTGAACTAATTCAGAACATTTTCATTAAATGCTGGTTATTTTACCTTCCAGTAGTTCATAGGGTTTAATCAGTTAGATCATAGAGCTCTGTTTCATCTGTTGGAAACTTGGATGACCTCTCCAGTGCCTTGTCTAATCTATTTTTTTTAATACTACAGCTATGACTTTATCAAGTCTTGTTGGAAATGTGTTCAATCATAATTATATGTAAAAGGATCTTTCCTGCAAAGTTATGTTTGGGTACATTTATTCTGCATGCTATACCTTCTTTCTTGGTAAGCAATGTACTGCTGGCTTGTCAGTGCCGTCATGAAATGTACCATCTTTCAAATCTTTTCTCTTTTGGATGGTTTCTTTAGAAATGCTTCTAAAATCACAGCCATGTCCTCTTGTAGTTTGTTAGAAATGGGTTATTTTCTCTGGGGATCCCTTAGGAGCATACTAGGAATAAAAAGGTTATTGTCTAGAAGCACCATCACTGAGTGAGTAGAGTCAGAGATTGTGCTGGGGAGGAAAGAATGCACCTTGCTTTTAAATTTGTTTGGGGAATTTGGAGACAAGTGGCATTTTGATATTGCTCACATGAGAAAGTTTATTTAAAGGCATGAGCTGCACTGTGTAAGTAAACTTTTACAAATCCCTTTATGGACTCTGTTTTGTGATGTGAAAGCAGCTTACTCAGTTCAACATAAATGTGTTCCTAAGAAAAAGAACTTAGATAAAACTAAAGTAAACCTAGTGGGAGCTGAAACAAGAGTGTCCATGCAACTTTTTGTACAAATATAATTAAGTTGGTTCAAAATCATACCTTCCAAATATCTATTCAGCATTTTCTTGGAGGCAGTCCCTTACCAGGAGTGGAGGGATGGGGAAGGGAAGACTTGTGACTTCTAGTGCTAACATTCATAACATGGAAATCTGTGTAAAAATCCTATAAGGTCTCAGTTTGTGCCTTGCAATGCTAAGGAAAGTGCATGTGATTCACCAAAGATGTGGTCAGTGCATGTAACACCAGAGGGTCCTGGAGATTCCTCCATAGACTGTTTCTGCTTTTAGAGTTTATTGTAAGTTTGCTCAATTTTAGCCTTATTTTCTTTCACAGTGATTTATTTTTTTAAAAAAATTCAAATAGTCTTTTTCATTAGCTCACTGTAAATGTCATATCTTCTTTAATTATGTATGGAAACAAGAGAGAATAGAATCTCCTGTACTACTGCAGTGAAACAGGTATGGTCCTTTAAAGGGTCTCTTTTTATGACTTATTGCAGAGAATTTGCCAGAGCTAATCAAACTGTTCGTGGGTGGTTATGTTTGCTGGATTTTAAATGTGTGTATAAGTCTAACTAAATGTAATGGTATACATGCTTAAAAACATTGCATATTGTAGCATTATTATCTTTAGAGTTGCTGTTGCTATTTAGATGTTAGCATTTGAGTCATCTTAAATTCTGTATTCAGAAATGCTGTCTAAAGCACTGTCCTGTAGATTGTTTTCTCCTTCTGCTCTCTTGGGGGCTGTTACATCATGGTGATGCTCTTGGTACAGAGCATTATGCTAACATAGCAGCTCTCCTTTTGGGACCTCATATTGTGTATTTGTGTACTATTTGGTGGGCATTAACAACAGGCTTGGAATTCTGCACATATGTGTTAGCATCCTGTTGACGTTATTGGAAATGTTGTGGTTTGTGTGTGATTCAGATTAGCGAGGTAATTGTGGTGCTTCTGAAGGCTGAGACTTTATCCTATGCAGACCTGGTCATTATAATATACAGAATAATTGTATAGGCTGGCTAATCAGAATTAAAAAGCTAATTACTGGGAAAATGCTTATTCCTTTTCTCTTGAGAACATACCGTTCAACACTTCATTATTAAGCAATTATATTTTATACAACATAACAGGTTTGCTTGACGCTATGCAGACAATGCCCCAAGTTGTTCAAAGGCTAAATTAGCAAGGGATGCATCTAACAGGAGAAGGTATCACTATTTTCTTGGATTGCATGTTCTGCAATTAGGGAGCTTTGCTTTTAGGGTGTTCTGTTCTTATATTTCTATTTTTCCTCTCCTTTTTTCTGAAAATTTTGCTGAAACATCCCACGCTATCTTATTATGTTTTTCTGAGCATGAGGAACACTCACGGTTATATGAACAGTTTGTTTATTAAAGACATAATTAAAACTTTTGTTTGAATTGAAATATGCTCTGAAAGATGAGGCCTCTAGGCTAGTAGAAATTAATATGACAGGTTTTTATTCAAAATTGCTCACATACTGGTTTAAGATAACAGCTAAGATATTAAATATAACCTATGAGGAAAGAGGGAAGGGAAGCATCAAGTGAAGGTGAGATGACTGCAGTCAGCAGAAGTAATCATGACATGCAAAATACCTAACTGCCAACCTGTGTCTGTGGGTGTTGTGGCACCAGACAAATTTTAGGAGATTTTAAAGGATAATATATAGCAAACTTGAAGTTTCCACAGATAAGGGATGGTTTAACAGAAAGCATTGAAAATTCAAATGACTCACACAGATCCTTTGGACTGAAATTGTTGCAGGACATCAGTGAGCAAGACATTTGAAAAGATGGTCTGAGATGTCAGTAGTGACAGAGAGGAGCCAGCAGCAGAGGGTATGGACAGCATCCTCTGTCCTGTGCTAGTAAGGGGTGGGATTGTTTGGGAACAGCAGAAGGAGAGGGGTAATCGGAAGATCCTTGGAGTTTTGAAAGAGGATAAGGAAGAAAGAAATGACAGAGGAATACTTGGAAAAGAGAAAGAAAAATTGGGGACAGACGTGTAAAAGGTGATAAGTTACAGTGTGCCAAGAACACGTTGGCATTGTTAACCAGCGTCGTGACTCCGATTCTCATACAAAAGCCCTTGAGGGCGTCCTTAATTTGAGTCTCATACAGAAGACCTAAGGGGCCTGAAATGGTTGTGTGCAGTCCTAACTAGTGATGGCACTGAGTAGCGAAGACTGGTTATAGTGCAAAATGCCTTGATTTCCCATCTTTCCTCATAGTTTCATCAGGTTGTGCGATTGAGGCTCGTGGTGTAAGCAGAGTTGCATCTGGCAGCTGCCACGGTTCTGCAGTCTCAGGCTAAAGTGCCTAACTGCATGGCACAGCTTACCGCTTTTTCAGCGCTCGCTCTTTGCAGTTACACCTTTGTCATTTACTTTTGTTTCTGGTGCCCATAAAAATCTCTTTATTCTTAAAAAAACCCAGACCAATCCATGCCCGAGGGAGGGTGGATCTTTCAGTTTTAGCACGTGCCAATAAAGTGATAAACAGCAGCCCATTTAGGTTCTTATGGGTGCTGCACGTTTGAACATGCTGGTTTGGATTTTGAGCCTTATGAACTCTGGCCTTTTTTCTTGTTTGATTCTGTTTTCATATTTGTATCTTAATTTTCATTTCACTTTTAATCAGTTTCATTATATTTGATGGCAAAACGTTTGCTTTATCTTCACCGTTAATAGTCTAATTGTTTCTCTTGCCTTAAGTAATATCTCGTTAACTTTATAAGCCATCTTTTCCACATCATCTACAGAATTAATTTCCTGTGTATGTAGTTGGATTGTCTGCAGCATCTTCCCCAAAACTTTCTCAATTAGCATTTTTATTGTTTTATTGGATTTTTCTTTGTTAGAATTATGCTGTGAAGACAGTCGATAAACATTAGTATTATTAGTTGGTCACCTTTTCAGACATCACTAAAAAAAAATCTGTATTCCCTATAGGTGAAACAGCTTAGAGGTTATATAGGCCTTTTTAAAAAAAACAAACACAAACCAGAAAATCCAACTACCGTGCAATAACTGAGTTATTTCTAAATCCAGATTAAAATTGTCAATAACTTTTGATGTGGTAACAACAGATGTGGTTGGTAGTTTTACAGGCGAAAGAGGTGTGTGATTGTTTCCCCTAGTAAGTGTTTTATTGCCATTTTCTGTTGGTTACATTGATCAGAAAAAATTAATCCTTGTAGACAGCGAACAGATGCTGCAAGCAGGTATGTTTTATCTCCTGGAATGCTCTTTGATATACCCTTCCCATCCTTTCCTTGAAATTATGTAGCAGCAATATAATGAAGTAATCACGATAGTCTACTACGTCACCTTTGGGCATCTTCCTTGTATATCTTTACTGGAAATTTTATATCCTTTTGTGTGTGTGTGTCTGCAATATGACATATCATAGTTTGTGACATTCTTCTTGGTTTTAAGATTGCAGTCGTTTATGTTAGCAGTGTGTCACTAAGGTCACCTGTGGACATTGAAGACTGGAGGCCCTTGGTGGGACATGCAGTGCTACTGCAGGGGGTCTAGTTCTGCCAGGGAGGTTCTGTTGAGACGGCATTTATTCACTATGTCGTTAGGTCTTCATTGCAAGTCCGGTTATTCTGGGAGGGACAAAGTGCTGAAGAGTCAAGTTCTAAACATGGCTCGTTATATATGGGTTATGGATGCAGATCAATTTTGAAAAATGCAATTCCCATCTAAACTGGTACTTAATGGAACTCCGGTTCTAAAAATATATATTGCGTTTTTTTGAAGAAAAAAGCCCTCAAGCAAACTCCCCAAAAATGGAGGTTCCCTGTCACCCAGTAGTTCCAAAGCATCAGAATTCAATGTCTTATTCCTGTGAAGCTCTAGAAGACCAGCTTTTCCCCCACTCCTGAAAGAGAGCTGCTCTACTTGCTGTTTCAGAAGAGTAAGATGAGATGAGCACAGGTATTCTCAGACACTTGGGGCCTTTACTGTAGATCTGGAGTTGAGAGAAGATTATTCTGTCCTGGAAAATTACATGGATTTAAAAAAGATGTCTTTGCCCTAAATTAGGAGCAGAAGTTGAATTCTCAAAAAGTCCCCAAGACTTGATAAGGTCAAAGAAAGCATTTTCATTTAAATTATCTTAAGTTTTATTTCAAAAGTGATTTTTGAAGTTCATGCTTTAATAGTAAAAAATTCTTTCACAATTACAGATTTTACTTGGAGAGTAATTTACTTGGAGAGTTTGGATGCTTTAACAACTTGAGAGATTTTTAGAAACAAATATGTTTATCAACACTCATTTGGTTTCATCTGTGAACAATTGGTTTTATTAATGGGCATTTATTTTGAGACAAAAAATGTTTCATCAAAATTATTCTGGTTTGTTGTATCTGCTGTATGTTTTTTCTTCTGTAAAGTCAGACCCTGGTGCTACATGATAAAATATATATGGTTCTTACAGAAATATTTTCATTCCAATGTGTTTTAAATTTAATGTCTGGTTGTATTTCTTTGTAAGACAGCAACAGACCTGACAGTCAGGGAAAGACTACTTCTATAAATAATATAACTCTTATGTAAAATCCAAGACAGCAGTATATATACTTCAAAAAAGAAGGTAAGGCAATGTAAGGTAATTTATATAGGTATGCTCCTTCTCTTAATGTTCATATGTTTGCAGAACAATCCTGGGATACAGGAAGACTATTGTGCATTTTTAAAATTTTATGGTGAATTATAAGTTGAAAGTAATTCTTTCAAGCATCACATAATTGAGCCTTGTGCATTTTTAAATAAGACAGTACAAGATTCTCACCTGATATGCCTTGGCATTTCCTCATTAATTTTGATACTGTTGTGCCCATTCATGCTGGCACCAAGTGTGTATTCCATAAATACTTTTAAAAATCATGTAATCAGTTGTTACTGATACTTCAAATATGTGAACTGCAGCATGAGTGTATTTGTTTGACTTTCAGTCGTTGCACTTGGTGAGAGTTGTGTTTGCTCCTGTCTTAGGTGAAAGCTGGATTAGATCAAATTGAATGTATAGGGGAAATGCAGACTCAGTTTTGTACAGCTGGACGTAAAAAAGAGATGGATAGCAAGGACTTTCAGCAGTACAGAGCATTTCCATGCTAAGAGATTAAATGGACTAGAACTTCAGCTTGGAAAAGAGATGACTGAGAGAAAAGGCAAAGCCTATAAAAAATGTAATTATTACTGAAAAGAAAAGGCAAACCAGGAATAAAATTTCTGTTGTGGATTTTTTTTTTCCCAGTGCCTGAACTGAGAGTGTAAAATGAAATGGCTGCACAGAAGGTTTGGAGAAAAAGAAGTAATTTTTGTGTAGAGTGTAATTAAATTGTACAAGCTTGCTGCCATAGATATGGGGGAAAATAAAAGTATTAAGAGTTTCAGAGGGATTAGAGAAATTGATGGAGAAAGAAATAGGAGTGGCTGTTGAAGGCCGGTATGTGGCCTCTGGTTCAGTTCCTAACCACTGGGTGTGAGTGATACAAGAAGGGAAGCATCGTTTCATGCATGCTCAGTTTCTGTACTCTCCCAAAGCGTTCAGTGTTTGTTATTGCCAGAGTCAGAAAGGTGGGGTAGAAAGGTCTTTGATTTATTTCTTTTTTTAAAATTTATATTTCCCAGTATCTACTCCCTAATTTCTAAAGAGCTCAAGGTACAGGCTGTTGTTAACTGGAGAAATAACTTGTGGATTAAGACTCACCCTGCCTTCCCAGTTATACCTTCTGACAGTTTATCACTGCTGAAGTTAATTCACCCCAGGTAGCAGGGATGGCCAAGTGAGTGCTCCTGATCTGTATTTGTGTGCAGGGGTCATATGAGTTCAGAATGCTGTGGCCCCCCTCGCCCCCCATATTAATGTTTTGTCACACTGTTATTGTAGTGATTGTCTGACCGTGGTGCTAGGCAATTAATTTAACTTAAAGTGTGTGTGTGTGAAAGTGGCATTGTCAAGACAAATGCATCCAAGTTACATTTTGATTAAATTTTCAAAATTGAAGGATAAATCCTGTACCCTTTGAAATCGTTGGCAAAACTCTCATTGAGTAGAAGGACAGCAGGTTTTACAGCATTGATTTAGTTAAATGTGTACAAATCTGTATTCAGAGAAACTCTTTATGTTGTGAAACCATAATTGCAGAAAACAGTCTTATCTAGAGTAGAATTTTCTGCTACTTCATCCTGCATAAAGGCTCTTAGGATAGCAATAATTAATATGGGGTAACATAATAAAGTATTTTGTGCATGCATATTTTTTTCAGCAGGCCTGGCTGTCATTCTCAAATAATGTGATAGGGTTCTGAACTTTCAGCTATCAGTAAATTCCTGTCAGAAAAAGTATAATGAGTTGCAGTATTCTCCTTGGTTACCAGAACTGTATAATCATTACTTATTTTTTGTCATCAGTAAAGAAACAGTCTATGAGATCCTAAAGCACATTTGACTAGTACAGTGTTTCATACAGACCTCATTTCACATGTTAATTATTCCGTATGAAACTTCCACATATAGCACGCTGAAGGATAGATGAGCTTTTCCTCTTTGATGCTTTATAAAGTACTTGAGCTCCTTGCACAGCAAAATCTATATAAATACAGTACAATTATATTGATGATGATTATGGCAAAGCACCAAAGAAAATGATGCAGGAAAGCATTTAGATCCTTCAGTCCCTTACAAAAAAATACCCCAAAACCCAATGGCAACAACTGCCCCCCTGCCCCACCCCAAAAAACAACTATAAAACAAACCCAGTGCCTCAATAGTTCTGTGGTTTATTACTTGAGATGTGTGAAAACAAAGCAAATCTGGCTTGTAGTGTGGATGTCTAATTTTCAGGATTTCAGTATATTTGCAGAGTACCTACTTTATTACCTGAGCTCAGAGAAGATACATAAAAAAACCCCCAAACAAACCCGAGCTGCAGCACACAATATTCCAGCCTTATTTTTAAAAAAAAGCTGTAATTAGTTATAGACATGTTAAAAAATAACAAGCTTATTTTGAGCCATAGAGCATTACAGTTTGTAATACAAATTTCCCATCAGAACAGAGTGATAAAAACTTGTTTGCTAACCAGTCTTCCAGTAAAAGCCAAGTAAATATACTCATAACTACATGTCAACGCTCTGCGCTGACTACGGAAAAAGCCCTATCGAGTAAAGATCTCAGGAGAATTAATGACAGAGCAGCGTGTCCTCTGGTTTAATTATTGTTCAGAACTTACTGAAATGACAGCTAATGAAGAGGTCACCTGAACCGTGGAATGCAATACTGGGCCTTAAGAAAAAACGAAAACTGACTGTTGCTTTGTGTCCCCACAGACACCGTGTAGCTGGTAAATGGTTGTTCCTTTCCTCTCGGTTTTAGAAAGTCTCTTGACCTTGCATTGAAAAGCAGATGGGTTATTGAAGTCTAGCCCCTCACAGAGCCCAGCCCGCAGTGCTGGAACACAGCATCGTTTCTGAACTGACTGGTTTGGATTCAGATTCCCTCCTGATAGTTGTCAGTACAGTGAATGTATTCTCCAGTGGGAGAAAAAGGAGTTGGTAAGCTGTTTTACGTTACCCAGTGTTAGATTTATATAATGTTATAACGAGATAGGGGTCGGACAGCTTTGTATTTTGCGACTGCAGTCTGTTTTGGAAACAAAAGCACTACTCATGAATGTTATAAATAATGTATTTTCTACATATGTAATGAGCAAGAATGAAAAAAATCGGCTGGGTCATCTAATTGAGGACAACTTTTTATCTTACACAGTGTAATTCTTTTCTTGCTTTTAACTAGCTCATTTTTTTATGTAACAGCAGGGGGGTTTTGTCCTTTACTCTCTCCTATTTGGCTGATACTACAAAATGCCATCATTCTAATATCTAGGAACTGCCTTCTAATTTCTGCCTTCATGTGCAGCTTGTACCTATTTATTCATCTGTGAATATTTTCCTTTCGATCTTATTTTCCTGCATGGAATCTTCCATAGGAGGTTCTGTATCTTTTATGCAAGATTTTGTTCTCTGTGTACTGAATGCAACGTTGGATTGCGTTTGTCTTCTGTACACCTTACTTGTCTTTATGCCAGAATATCAGCGGGAGATTTAAACCTGCTGTTAACAGATCCCAGCAGTCAGTCGCCGAGGGAAGCGGCTCCGGTGCTGGCCTGAGCCCCAGCAGAGCAGCAGATCACGGTGCACAGGGGATTTTCCTGACTTTGCTGAGACAGGGAAGTGTCAGCCATGGTGCTGAGCCATGATATCCACCCAGCAGAAGGCTCTGACCTCCTGTGCTTGCCAGAATCGATGTGGCAACCCAGAGAGAGCTGCCACAGAAATAGGCAGCCACCCAGCTCTCCGGCTGCAGGGAGTGCCAGAGCCTGTCACTGGGAATGGACGGCAGTAGTGGGAATGGCTGTGCGAGGAGTGACCAGCCTGGCTGTCAAGCTACGAGAGGAAGTATAAAGCTTAGGGAACATCAGGGAGGCTGGGAGAGGCTGGTGGAGCCAAGCCTTCCTGAGGCAGAAACAGGCAGCAAGCAAAACCCAAGATGGAGGGGACCCAATGTCCCTCCCGTGACAGTTTGGAGGCTGTAGCTTAACTGGAATGAATGGAAGCAAGTCCACACTCAGGGTGGCAGAACTGCCTCCTTGCCCACCTCCCCTTCCTAGGTGCCTCTATATGACAGGTAGGAGGCTATGGCTGGGAAAGTTGAGTCAAGGGTGGACATGGATGACAAGGAATTTACGCCAGAGAAAGGTGTATCATGGCCTCCACAAAGAAGAAAAGGCAGGTTATAGTTGTAGGTGACCCTCTGCTGAGAGGAGCAGAGGGTCTGATATGCTAGGCAGATCTTCCTCTCAGGGAAGTCTGCTGCCTCTCTGGGGCCCACGTTAAAGACATTACAGGGAAACTCCCTAGCCTGGTACAGCCCTCTGACTAGTGCCCACTATTATTCTTCCATGTGCACTCTATGAATTTGCATTTGGTGGTACTCAATGAGAGCATTACAGCACTGGTGGATAAGGGAAGAATAACAGACATCATCTACCTGAGCTTGTGCACTGAACACTGTCCCACATGATACCCTTGTCTCAAAATTGGAGAGATGTGGATTTGGTGGATGAACTACTTGGTGGATTAGGAACTGGCTGGACAGTTGCAAAGAGTTGCAGTCAATAGCTCAAAGTTCAAATTGAGACCAGTGATGAGTGGTATTCTGTAGGGGTCAGTACTCAGACTGGCATCTTTTAACATGTTTGTCAGAGACATAGTGAGATCAAGTGCACCCTCAGCAAACTTGCCAACAACACCAAGCTGTGTGGTACAGTTCAACAAGGCCAAGTGTACTATAGGCTGGGTGGAGAATGGATTGAGAATGGCTCTGAGGAGAAGGACTTGGCAGTGTTGATTGATGTGAAGGTCAACATGAGATGGCAATGTGTACTTTCATCCCAGAAAGCCAACTGTGTTCTTGGCTGTATCAAAAAGAGCATGACCAGAAGATCAAGGGAGATGATTCTGCCCCTCTGCTCTGGTGACACCCCACCTGCAATACTACGTCCAGCTCTGGGGTACTCAGAAAGATACCATGCTGTTGGAGCAAGTCCAGAGGGGCATCAAAGATGATCAGAGGGCTGGAGCACCTCTCCTATGAGGAGCGAGTTGGGATGGTTCAGCCTGGAGAAGAGAAGGCTTGGGAGACACCTTACTGCAGACTACCTCAAGTAAACCTAGAATAAATCTGGAGAGGGGCTGCTCCTCTAGGAAGGGTAGCGATAGGACAGGAGGTTATGGGTTTCATCTGAAAGAGGATAGTTTTACATTAGACAGTAGGAAGAAATCCTTCACTGTGAGGGTGCTGAGGCGCTGGAAGCAGTCTCCCAGAGAAGCTGTGGCTGCCCTCTCCCTGGCAGTGTGCAAGGCCAGGTTGGATGGGGCTTTGGGAAACCTGGTCTAGTGGAGGGTGGCCCTGCCCATGGCAGGGGGCTGGGACTAGACAATCTTTATGGTCCCTTCTAACCCAAACCATTGTATGGTTCTGACTCATCGTTATTTTGTGGCCAGTTGTCATATGTACGTACTATGCTTTGGCAGTTCATGACCTCCCAAGTGTATAGCATGGGGTTTTTTTTTACTAGACCCTCAAACACATTTGCTTTTCATAGTATTTAGTTTTATCCATTTTTTTATTATTTCACACCTCAAAGCCATGCGTTAAATGTCATGAGGTATCCATCTCTCTCTTAGCGTTGATGATGCCTTCTTTACTTTGTCTTATGTCACAGTTATTAAAATATGAAGATTAGTCCTAGTGGTAATCCCTGAGAATCTATGCTGGGAACATTTTCTTCAATTTGGTACATTTGCTTTTGAAGCAAATTGATATCATTTGCCTGTTAGCCAGTTTATTGCCCAATTTAGCCCCCTTCTACTGATACCTATTTTCTGTAGTTTAAGTTCTAAGGTCCTGTAATGTATTCCCTTGCACTTCCAGATTTATGGCATATCTCTTCTCCTGAAAATCAGTAAAGAAAAAAATAAAAAACACAACAGAAGCTTTAATCTGACATAATTTTCCTTCAGTGAATTAATTTTCACCAAAATGTGCTTGAGTTCTTTACTTAATGCTGTGTTTTGCAGAATAACTGCGGACATTGTTGGTGGATGCTTTTAAGTTGTCCTTCTGATAATGTGCTATTAGCTGTTCAACTGAACAGGTCCTCACAGGGTGATTTCCAGCTAAACCAATGTAATTCTTAATATGTAAATCAGGACTGACTCAATAGAAATCCATTAACTCACCCTGTTGTAAATTGTATGTAAACCAAGAGAGATTTTTAAATTCAGCTTTGTCTTTTTTCAGACAAAATTCAAATCAAGTAATATTTCAGGATTGCTGTAAAATGCAGTAATTGGTAATAACACAATGTACTTCCCTAGAGTCTTCCTACTGGAATACTGTAGCAATAGGACAAAAGGTAATGGCCTCAGCTGAAGGAGGGTAGATGAGATTAGATTTTAGGAAAAAATTCTTCTCAATTGGTGTGGTGAGGCAGTGGAACAGGTTGCCTAGAGAAGCAGTGGCAGTGCTCAAGGCCAGGCTGGATGGGGCTGTTGGCAGCCTGGTCTAGGGGAGGTTGTCCCTGCCCCTGCCAGGGCGTTGGAACTAGATGATCTTCAAGGCCCGTTCTAACTCAGGCCAGTCTGTAAGTCTACCAAAAAAGTGTTATATTTCATTATACCCAACAGAGGGGTATAAGGTAGATTTAGTGGAGAATTTTTAGGTGAAAACTATTTTTATAGGAATGTAGGACTATAAACCCCTTTTTTGGAAGAACATTAATAGGTTGAAGGTCAAAATTCATCGTGGAACAAGAGAAGTGGGAGCCCTTGTGGTGGTTTGACCCTGGCTGCAAGCCAGACACTCAACAGAGTCACTCCCTTCTTTAGATGGACAAGGGAGAAGATATGTATTGAGATATGTATTGAGCTCCAGGAGACCTGTGCTACAGGATTGCACAAGGTTGTGGATATCGTGCTTACTTAAATGCATCTCAACCTATGCCTTAGCTGTGTTCCTACCATGAGCCTGCCTGCGGCCTAGGAGGCAGCTGAGCATGTGTAAATTCTTCAGTGTGACTTTGCTTTAGCTTTATCTAGCCTGGGTACTGAGAGTGGCAATGGTGTCTTAGACGTACTGAAGGAAACCAGTTTTTCCACGTGCTCTGTATTATCGTGTTGCTTCCGGTTTTACGAAGGCAACAGACTTTTTATGTTTCTTCTGAACTTCAGTTTCTGAACGTTCTTTTCCTATCTACATGGTTTAATCTAAAAGCAGTTCACCGGGAAGCGCTGGGGTCATCTCATTATGGTCATACATTTATGCAAGGATATCCACTGGCTGCCTGGATATTTTTGAGTGACGTGAAACTCAGACTTCTACTAATTTCCTTTTGGATCCGACGTTTTCCTGGTTTTTCTACTGATTTATATTTCAGTCTTCAGTTTCACATGCTTTTCCATGTGGTTGCATACATGTGAAAGTCTCATTCCTCATCCCAGTAAGATCCTTTAAATAGTAAGATCCTTTCCTTCATGCGACTTCTGAATGTCACTTTTGTTTCAGTCGGTTTACAATTTATGGCATAGCTTCTACTTTCTGTCTTTTCACATTAGGTCTATTTGTTTCTGGCTTTGATTAAGCAGACTTATAAAATGATTTCTTAAGATCCCTTCTACCTTAATTTTCTGGTTGTGGTTTTCCCTTCATGCTTGTGCTTTTATATTAAGAAATTTGTATCTGGGATTATAGTTTTGGCTTTAATGTTTTACACCAATTGCTATATAAATAGCAATAAAATTGAATGGGTAAAATGTGTGTACAGATATATACAAATATGTTTAAAATTTCAAGAACAAACGATTGAGGAACAAGGTCATCTATGAAAAGTGTGTTAGAATCATAGGTCCAGACATGGCTGTTGTAAGAGAAATGAGTAATTATGAAGATATATTATTTCTTTGTTAATTCACTTACGAGAAGGCAAAACCTGGTAAAAAAAGACATTTCCTTGAAATTAAGGATGCTACATCAGTGATCTATTTGACTAGGCTGAACCTCCTCTAACAGAAGGCCTCTATGTCACCTTGTAGTAAGCGTGGTATTTGCTTTCATCTGTCTCTATTACACTTTCCCCTGCTAGAGCCGTGGAAACATAGCTACATTTAAGCAAGATTCAATTCTTTTTCATTACAATGAATAAAACAAAGGGAAGTGTTACAATAACTTTGAATCCACTAAAATTCTCTGAAGAATGTAATAATAGCAGCTTTGCTAATTTTGCAAGAGGAAAAAGTGTTCTTCAGTGTTGGTTTTGTCAGCTCTTTCCTACTGAGAACTAGGAACTGCCTTTATCATCAATAGTATCTTAACTCAATGCAAGTAATCAGGTTATGAGTACATCTTTTCTTTCTAAACATACAGACTCAGCCTTCAGATCTCTTTCTGAAGCAAGATTTTCATTAAAAGCTTGGGAAGGATTTGCGCTTAATCACTTATTTTAATTAAAAGCTTCTCCTCCTCCATCAAACTCTGCAAGGGATCAATAAATCACAGATTTGTGATATTAAAAAGAGGAGTCTTTTGCTGTATTTGTTGCATAGCTATCTAATGGTGACTTCATCCGCAGTATTACTCAGTGCTTTGGATTAAAGCCTCTGAAATTGGCCACTCTGTTTTTGTTTGGTTCCCTGACTGAATTTCTTTTAATGTGTGCTGTCCATCTGTAGCTTTTTATTCTGCTTTGCTGTGAAGCTCCTCTGACAACAAACAGCCACGTTCTGATTGCATTATCCCGTACGGCTGTTACATGGCAGCACTTTTAAGGAAAGACTGCTTTTGTGGAACTGCTTTAGACATTTTCCAAGCAGATGCTGGAAGTCACCAAACACAACTGGATCTGTCATCATTTCAGATATTTCCTTCCCCCCCCCTTTTTTCTTTCTCTCTCCACCTGCGCCGTTTAAAATGAGTGTTGTCAGACCCTTATTCCCACACACAGAACCACTGATGGCAGCGAAGCTCTCATCACGCCCGTGATGGCAGTGTGCAGCTTCTTCCTTGAAAGAGCAACAGCAACAAAAAATGTGAATTACTTCTACTTTACTGATGCAAATCATAAGCAGTAGTTCTGCTTTGCAAAGGGGGATGCTACTAGTCAGAAACAACATCCAGTCCAACATAAGCAAAGATACAAATAGTCTCATGTGTCAATAGGACGGTAGTTTGAGGTCTGATATTTTCATAAAATGTATTGAATAATACATAAAATTATATTAATATATGCATATTACTTTTAAAATCTTCTATTTCCTTAAAGTGTTTCTGCGGTGGTTAGGGTTAAAGGTTAGTATGCCTGGTTTTTTGAAGTCAACAGGAAGAATATATGTGAAGAGGGATAGCAATTTAAAGCTGCACGTCAATTGGTTGGAAATAAATATATAAAAAGCTTGAAATGAGTAATTCCTTGACTCATTGTAAAAGAAGATTATACACAGTCACTTCAGCAGAGTAGATGAGAAGTGCTGTGTGCTGAGGTTTGGGGCTTTTTTTTTTTTTTTTAGCTAACGCTATAGAAATCTAGTGTACCTGGATTTTGTGCCAAAGCCGTCAGATGGCTCTTGCATAAAATACTCATACAAGAGTTGTGTTTGGCCTGACAACTCTCATAAGAAACTAGATGTTTCAGGGAAGATAGCGAAACAAACTGTGAACCTCATCCTACCATAAAATTAAGTTGCTAAGTACTTTTGCTGGGAGAAAGGGGTTATACTTAAGGTCAAAATTAATCCTAAATTAAGGAAATACAGATCCAAATAACTTTACTTGGAACACTTGCCAGTGTCTTTGGGGTTAAATGTTTTCCCTGCTGAATAAATAACCTAGAAATTATCATCTTGAATTTTGAGCAAGTAAAAGGAAAAAATAATCTACATACCAGTATGGATCAGTACTGCTGTGAACAGATGTTATTCAAATGTTACTTCCTCCTGGAAAAGTTGTTTTAAATGTGAGGATATGGTTAATGAATTGGTGCAAGCGATTTCAACTTGCACATTCCAGTTTTTAATGACTTAACAGAATCTAAAATGAGGTTTTTACTCTTGTTTTTATGTTTTTAGCTTCAAAAATTTATTGAAGCAAATTAAAAAAATTACTTAAGTGAAACAGTAAAGAGCAGGAAAAGCAGCAATTTACAATTGTTATAGGAATATCTATTTTTGAACCTTCAGAATCTCGTACATTTGAAACTGATTTAACATTTGTCTACACAATTAGCTAGAAGAATGTCAACATGAAATTTAAATTGCAAGGTAATACATTACTTTATTTTCCTCATAACTACAAGAATAGCAGAAATTCGTCTCTTATTTATTTACCGTGAGAATTTTATTGCCATGAAAGATCTTATAAACAAAAACTATACTATTTTTATCATCATTAAAAAACATCAGAATAAGAGAATTAACGATTTCACAGAATATGAGCTTGCTGTTGATGCTGGTTTTGACTTGTGTAGGTGAGAAGTATGTCTAAGTGTAAGGCTTTATATTGGATTAATGTATTTACAATTTAGATAAATTTACTTACTGCAATTTTTTTACTACTTGACAACTGAGCATAGTTTGTTGAAGTCAGTGGAAGGATTACACCTGACTAGTGTGAATAAGGCATTAAGCTTTTAGAGGTCTCATTTGAAAGAAGCAAATAGCCGCGGGGTATTTAGCGTAGCTGTGCAGCACTTGCACCTGCGCAGCGCAGGCTTGGGGAAGGAGGGAGAGCTTCAGCCTCTGGTTAAAATTAAGCATGTGCCTTAACTGTCGTTCCCAACAAAACTTGCTTTCCCTTTCAATGACTTAAGGACCTTAAGTCCTCAGCTAAAGTAGCATTTTTCTGTTGTGCCATAGATCTACTGTGATACCTTATTAAAAGTGCCGCTTTAAAGAGATACTTCTTTCTTTCTAAAAGCCCGTTTCATTTGCATCTTTGTATGAAATGGCAGTTGTGCAACCTTATCCTTTATAAGTGTTCTTTATCACAGTGACTTTACTATTTTTTCCCTAGAACTTTAACTAAAAAAACCTGTAGCTTCACATTGCATCCACTTAGAAGACACTTTGTGTAATAATTGAAAGTAGGTTGGCAGTGAATTATATTCAGAATGCAAAAAAGTTGCCATTTAGTACTATTTTTCCAAATGCAAGGAAAAAAACCCAAAGATGTAAAAGATGGTGCAAAATGAGAAAAAAATTCAATGCAGTGGAACTTGCAATGGCATAAGTATTGCATAGTATAAGAAAATACACTTATTTCTGCCATTAAAAGCATCATATAACTTATCTGGTTTAGAACTTGTGTTATGCTGGTAGTCTCTTTCTTCTATTACAAATGAGTATTATTTTTTGTAATGGTACAAGATAGAGGAAGAAAGGAAAATATGTAGAGAGCTAACTGTAAGCAAACAAAATTGATGCTTTTTGAAGGATAAAGGAAAGGTGGTGGAGTTAATTGCGTACAGTTCCAAGTAGCTTTAGAACTAGCAGGAGGAAATTAGCTGTTGTGTGAAAACAGCATGAAGTGTAATTCAGAGCAGCTGTCTAATTTATCAGCAAGAACAAACTGCTCATGTTCTTAAACTGTACTCAATTACTCTATTCAACCTTCTTTGACCTGTTCAGCCTGGTAGTGTTTGCTTAAAACTAAAAACTAAATAAAGTTTGCCAACCTTTTAAAATAAACTAAAGGAACCCCATGAGTTTCCTTTGCAATATACTTCCATTAATGTTTGAATTTATATAACTGCACTCTTTGCTTCTTTGGAAGAGTTATATGACATTTCTCTATTTAACAGTAGAGAGTCAATAAACTTATATTCTTCTGTGACTGATTTCAAAATATGCCAAACTGATGGCATATAACACCAAGCGAAGGGATTCTTTGCTTTAGGAAATGACTCTGAAACCTTGAGATAAAAACTATACTTTGCTGGTAGCCCATTGGGATTGGTGTTTTATTCTGTGATTGTAATATTTCCTCATGTACTGACTGTGGCTGTGTTCATACTTTTTCTCAGAACAATCTTCTAAACTCTATTCCCTCTACATTCTGGTTGGGAATTGAGCAAAATATGTAAACCAACAGAACAGATGTTAAACCAGAATAAAACAGTGTAACAACACCTATTTTTAATCACGTACTCCAATTTAGTCTGTCAGTCTCTTATAAAACCCAATCAGCTATTGTTGCAAATGTGAATGTTCTGTCTACAGAACAGAAATCACACTTAACATTTGGAATTTTAGTATTGCTTTCTTTTTCAGTGTAGATAAAACATTTACGTTACAGAACCATAGAAGGGTTAAGTCTGGAAAGGACCACTGGAGGTCCTGTGGTCAATCTCCCTACCCAAGACCACATATAGACAGCTTGTGAATATCTTTTAGGATGGAGACTCCACAACCTCCCTGGGTAACTTGTGCCAATGCTTGGTCACCCTCACAGTGCAGAACTGTTTCTGACGTTCAGATGGCACCTCTGGTGTTTCAGTTTGCGCCCATTGACTTTGGTCCTGTCACTAGGCATGAGAAAATTCTGTATGTAGTTCTTGCAAATATTGTCACTGCTGACAGATTGGGGTGGGGGAGGAAGTATTTTTTCAGGGCTTCTACACAGTTTAGTTGAAATTTAGCAAACCTTGCTTATTATTTTTCTGATGAGCAGGAGAATTGTTGCTGTAGGAAACTTGTGTGTTTGGTAATGTTGATCACAGTGACCTGAAAAAAACCCCCCTTCAGATTACACCATCTCTGCAATCAAAATGTAAAAAGCAGCCTCCAGTCTTTTTTATAATTTTCCTGCTTTCAACATTTTTTCTATGTAAGTTAAATATCTTTTTTGCTCTGGAAAGCAGGTAACAATTCTGTTGAACCAATCTCCTTCAGGCATTAATGATACAACTTAGACCTGTCAGACCTTTTTGGACATACTTTTGGGCCATTTTTAGGGTCTTACTAAAAATAACTCAGTTCTAAAAGTATATAAATTTTCTGTAAAATAAACAGAAACAGTCTAATTCTGTGTGTGTGTATATATATAAAACAAAGCATATGTTAGTAATAGAGCCTTAACTCTACAATTGAACTTAAAGCTTTTGAGAAGATGCTAGTCACTAGAGTTCTGGACAAAGGTTGTATTACAGCTTGTATGGAACATTTATAGGAGCAGTGTAATGTTCATGGGGTTCTGCAAGACGTGTCAAGATACTTTTCAATTAGAAACTATAATGGTGCAAAATGAGCCCTCTGTATCTCTATAGGAAACAGTGACTGTGTCACAGGTGTCAAAAATGCAGCAATATACAAGTGCTTCTTGAGAAGTTTTTCAGGTTTTTATACTTGGTCATATTTTTCTGTAATGGAAGAAAGTGCTAAATGATTACGAAGAATGATTATGGACACAAAAATTGATGGAGTGGCCTGGGACATCAAAGGCAATGAGAAAAGCTTCTATAGGTACACCAGTGATAAAAGGAAGATGAGGGAAAATGTACGTCCTCTCTGGAAGGAAACAGAAGACCTAGATACCTGGGCCATCAAGGAGGCTGAGATAAGTAGTGACTTTTTTGCTGCAGTCTTTGCCAGCAAGTACTTCAGCCACACTGCCCAAGTCTCAGAAGGCAAAGGTAGGGTCTGGGAGAATAAAAAACTGCTCACTGTAGGAGGAAGATCAGATTCATATAAGGAACCTGAAGGTGCACAAATCCATGGGACCTGATGAGATGCATCCATAGGTCCTCAGGGAACTGATGGATGACTTGGCCAAGCCACTCTCCATGATACTTGAGAAGTTACAGCAGTCCAGTGAAGTTGCTGTAGACTGGAAAGGGGGAAACCATAACCCCCATTTTTAGGAACAGGGAAAAAAGGAAGACCTGGGAAACTACAGGCCAGTCTGTCTCACATCATACCTCGCAAGATCATGGAGCAGATCGTCCTGGAAACTGTGCCTAGTTGTATAGAAAATAAGGAGGTGATTTGTGAAAGCCAACATGGCTTCATAAAGAGCAAATTGTGCCTGATAAATTTGTTAATATTCTGTGATGGTGTTTGGACAAGGAAGGAGTCACTGATACTATCCAGCTGGATTTGTGCAAAGCATTTGGCACTGTCTTGCACAATATCCTTGTCTGTAAATTGGAGAGACCTGGATTTGGTGGGTGGACTAGTTGGTGGATATGGAATTGGCTGGATGGCCATACTCAAAGACTTGTGATCGCAGCTTGGTGTCCAAGTGTAGATCAGTGACAAGTGGCGTTCCTTGGAGGTTGATATGGGGCCCAATGCTGTTTAACATCTTTGTCAGCAACATGGACAGTGGGAGTGAGTGCACCCTCAGCAAGTCTGCTGACAACGCCAAGATACATGGTACAGTTGACAGTGCTGGACGCAAGCGATGCCATCCAGAGGAACCTTGGCAGGCTGGAGGTGGGCCTGTGTGAACTGCATGAAGTTCAACAAGGTCAAGTGCAAGGTCCTGTACATGGGTCAGCATAATCCCAAGCACAGGTATATTCTGGGCAGAGAATGGACTGGGAGCAACACGGAGGAGGACTTGGTAGCATTGATGTAAAGCTCAACATGAGCTGGTATTGCATGCACACAGCCCAGAAAACCAACTAAATGTCCTTGGCTGCATCAAAACCAGCATCATCAGAAGGTCAAGGGAGGTGATTCTGCCCCTCTACTCTGCTCTCATGAGACCTCACCTGAAGTTCTGCATCCAACTCTGGGATCTCCAATACAGGAAAGATACTGAGCTCTTGGAGTAAGTCCAGGGGAGGACAGAGACTGTTGAAGATGCCTTTGTGCTATCTCTGGTTTTGTCTTCCAGTAGAAATACCATTTCCAGTTCTGATGTATATTGAGAAGAGCACTGAGAAATAATACATGGTATGAGAAGCAAGAAGCATACTTAAAAAGGAAAATTCAGAGCTGTATTTGTTTCGCCTGTAAGAGAAGTTTGTAAGGCAAGTTGACTGCAGGGTATAACAGGAAATCTGTTTATAAAGAGCACTTAAGTCTAACAGACAAAGGTACACTGAGACATAGTGTCTGTGAGAAGGATATTAAGGACATTGTGTGGGTGTTGAAAGGGTGCCTTCCTGCCAGCTGGTGTCGTATTCTATCTTGAAACTTGTAAGTGCCTTCACCTTGCACCAAGTTTGAGTTTCTTGTCAGTGCCTCTGTGACCTTTCCTGACTCAACTCACGTTTCATTGGTTTCCTAAGAGCTCACCCACATCACTAAACATTTCTGCATCTGTCTGACCCTTTTTTCATGCTTGGAATATCCTGTTCTCCCTCTCTGTCCATTTTTTTCCTTTCAAACATGGGTTGTTGCATGGGGACCCACAACCTTATCAATTGTTAAGTAATGTGGAATAAAGCAATGAAACTTCTTCAGGGAAAAACAGCTCATTCTTCTGTGCACTTGCACTTACTTTACTCATGGTTATTCTGGTTTAAACTACTTTTGGTTTTGCTTGTGGTTAATGTTGTGCTGAATATTGATTTTTAGGTCACTGTGTTTTGCGTTGCATTTATATTTTGTTCTGAGATGCAGGTTGCAGATAGCTTTTAGCTCAGCCAAAGGTGTTTCTTGAGTAACTTGGTGGAGGTGCTGAGAGGCATCACACAGTGTCATGGGACTTAAGGCAGGTGTCTGTGTTAAAGATCATCCTCATGTGCTGTCCCCATCTATGCCTGTGATACGTAGGTGGGACCTTTTGAAAGCCCTTGGGTATCTTGGCTAGCTGAAGCTTGCTAAAATCCTATAGGAATTGTCCTTTTTAGGATAAAGAAAGAAAACAAACACCAAAATTGAAACATCTTGAAATTCCTTAAGACTGCTGTGTGAGATAACACAATCTCACAAATGAGCTTGAACAGTTCAGTTCCAAACATGTTCCAACATAAGCCGGCAGTGTTCACTAGCAGCTCAGATGGCCAACCGTGTCCTGGGCTGCATCAAGAACAGCATGACCAGCAGGTCGAGGGAGGTGATTCTGCCTCTCTACTCTGCTCTTGTGAGACCCCTCCTGGAGTGCTGTGTCCAGCTCTGGGACCCCCAGTACAGAAAAGACATAGAGCTATTGGAGCAAGTCCAGAGGAGGGCCACAAAGATGGTCAAAAGGCTGGAGCACCTCTCCGATGAAGACAGGCTGTGAGAGTTGGGCTTGTTCATACTAGAGAAGAGAAGGTTCCGGGGTGACCTAATTGCAACTCACCAATGCTTAAAGGCATCCTACAGGAAAGTGGGAGAGGGACCATTCACCAAGGAGTGCAGTGACAGGGCAAGGAGCAATGGCTTTAAGGTGAAAAAAGGTAGGTTTAGGCTATATGTTAGGAAGAAATTCTGTTCTATGAAGCTAGTTAGGTACTGGAACAGGTTGCCCAGAAAGGCTGTGGAAGCCCTGGTCCTGGAGGTGTTTAAGGCCAGGTTAGAAAGTGAGGAATCTGAGGAAGAGGAGCATGATCAGTTGAAAAAATAGGAGAAACCTTTCTCTTGGAAATAAACAGATGAGTCTGTATTTACTCATGAGTTGTACTTTTAAATAAAACCATGAAAAATAATTATTAAAAAAAAGTTTCCTTAATGTCTTAATGATGAGATATGAGCAGTCTTAAGTCAGAAAAGACTTTTTCTTGCGAATCATTCACAGGTGCAGAGTTTGAGACAAAAGTTGATTGCAATCATCACTAAACAGTTGCGATTGCATCTCATTTTACCACAGGTTTTATGTAAGTTAAAGTGACTGAGGAAGGTTTCAAGTCATCCTCAAATCTCGAAAGAGCCTGTTGCTGAAGAGAGAGCAAGCTGATGCCAGGTTTGTAATAGTTTCCAAGATTTATAGGAGAAAGAGGCTTGAGGACTTTAGGAAATGAAAAGGACCACAGTGGATTTGGACTGGCAAGTGAATTACAGATGACAGAACTGGCTTCCTTGAAGTGTTGTGTGAGACCAAATGATGTATGTACTAATGGTTCTGTTTTTAAGATGCATGTGATAAGGAAGGGTTATTGGACTAATTTTTTGCCTATAAATACAGGTGGTTCATGAGTTAGGAGTAGTCTAGAAGTAATGAAAAGTTAGTGTTTTGTTTTGACAAAACAGTTTTGAAAGTTTTCAATTGATTAGAGATGTAACACACAAGTGTATGATGTATTTATTGTAGTAAAAAATGAATCAGTTTGTCACCAGGGGTTCAGGTGCCAGTACAGTAAGATCAAGGTGCCTAAATTTGTGTGTGTGCATGTGGCTGTGTTGACCTATATTGTGAGAAAGATGTGGTACCTGTTGCAATCTTTCAGTCTTTTAAGGTCAGTTCACAATCCTAAGTGGAAATGGAAGTCAGCCCAGAAATAACTGGATCACAGATGGTTTTCTTCTGAATCTGTTTGTTACTATGCAACTGTTATGAAATTGTATCCCTACAGCTTGGTTGGCAGTAGGCAGAATTTCCACAGCCGATTTTCCCTTAAACAGATTTGAGAGCCCTTGTATAAACCTGCTCATCTTTGTGCCTAGGCCATAAACTCTGACAAATGAGCAGATCAGGCAGATGAGGTGAGTATTGTTCCTCAGCACAGCTCTTTGCAGAGCGACTCTGTGGTCTGTGCCTCTGTCATTGACATGTTACACATTTGAAAAGTTTCACATAACTGAAATTGCAAATAATTATACGCTCTGTTTACAGACTAATGCTGACTGTCTAAGTTTCATCTAGTGCAATTTGTGTGCCTGCATTGAGGGGGAATAGTCACGATTTTTAATGCATCTTAAAACAGTAAGAAAAACTGCAGTAATTTATTAAAATAACCATAAAAGCTTATTTGTTTTTAGTTAGGACTATCGGTAGAAAAACAAGTGGCAGGAAAATGTTCCTTTTGTTGAAGTTGGGTATATGTTCAGTCTGTCATTATCATATTATTTTTAAAAACAATTTATGTTGATAAATTTTTTTTGTTCCATTACAAAGCTTACTATTCCCTTGATGAGATAAAGAAAGCACAAACAAAAGGTTCTGTTTTGAAAATAAGAATCCAGCCTGGGAATGGAGACTGTTGACAGTAGTTACAGATACAGCTGAGACACCATATTTTGGTACCTTTAGAAACAGTGGGAGCAACGTGCACTGCTCAAATCGTTGCTGTGGCTCTGCTTCTTGTTCTCCTAAGTTTCCTATGTACCTGACCAGCTGCTTGAGGAGTATGACATGAGTTTGTGTTGATAGAGTTTCAAGGTTGGACTTTTTTTAAATGATGAGGTGATTACTTTTTGTTTCTTATCTGTATATGCTGCTAGCATGATTCAGTGCTGCAAGTGGCACTTTCTGTTCTGGTGACTTGTTCTGCATTTCTCCTCTCTCCTTTTGGCAATTATATCTACTTAGTAATTGGCTTTTTAAATCCAGAATACTTTTTCTTCATGTTCTTGGGCAGTACCATTACAGTGAGATTCTAATCTTCACTGGAGCCCCAGCTGTTATTTTAAAAAGTCATAATACAATATGGATATGCAGAGATGGATTAAAAATACACTATTTATCTCGTTGTCAAAAGACACTCCCTTCCTATAATCTTAAAATGCTTTTATTTTTGATATTCAGGTACTTTATTGTACAATCACCATTGCTGTTTCAAAGAGGGTGGCTTGTTAATGATCTCTTTGTCTCTTAAGGGCAAGGCTAACAAGGTCACAAGGGAGAACGAAAATTAGAGCAGAAGATGTTCTTTTGTGTGTTGTTTTGCTCACTGAAGTACCTCTCCTTTATAATCTTTATTCTCTATAAATTGTAAATAACATGATTTGACAGAAATATAGATTGCCTTACTACACAGTAATGAATGCTTTAAGAATCATGATCATTTGGGAAACTGTGCCAAGAAGCAGAGAATTTTGTCTTCAGTCATCCAAAAACATGCATTACAGCTTATCTTCATCTTTGGCATCTATCAACAGCTCGCTGGAAGCAGCAGAGCTAGTAAACAAAGCATGTTGGATTAAAATGGTCCCCCATGGGGAATAATTTAAAGTCATAGAGAAGTGTTGTTTTCAAAAGACATCAAATTACACTTCCATTGGAATATCAGACATATTAAATGCATATGTGATGGAGAGTTCAGGT
Source organism: Gallinula chloropus (assembly GCF_964237585.1). NCBI lineage: Eukaryota > Metazoa > Chordata > Aves > Gruiformes > Rallidae > Gallinula > Gallinula chloropus. Next base: position 105,591,291 of record NC_140086.1, read on the forward strand.
TAGAAGAGGCTGCTGCTTCTGCTCAACAACTCACATTTATCTTAATCTCTCACATTCTGGCTCTGTACATGCCCACAGTACTTCCACCAATTTGTAAGAACATTATTTAAGATGTATCAATATAGTTTATTTTATTTTATTTTTATCATACAAACCCAGAGGCTAATAAGTAGATGCTGTTTTATTGTCTCTCCAACTGGGCTGCTTTTATATTTTCAGAAGTACACAGTATGTCTGTAATACACTGATAGACAGGGTACCAGGGCCTCTAATAACGGAACAGGCAATTGCAGCTACAATTTTCAAAGGCTTTTTTGTTTATTTCACAGGTGTCTCTTGTTTCTCTGCATAGCTGGAGATTGCATTTGGCCCAGGCAGTGAACTGGATTACCTGAAAACTAAATTTCTGTCCAGAACCCTCAACAAGAATTGCTGCATTCTTTAAACCAAACTCCACAGAGTTGTAGGTGTACACACTTGGAAGGTGGTTTACGAAGAGGATATGGAGAGGATATGGAGATGTGTCATGGGCCAGGTTTTCCACGTCCTCTCAAACAAAGATGCTAGTACATTCTCTCTTCACATCTGCTTAGCAAAAGCTCAACTACTGTGAGCTTTGCAGAAGTATGAACAGGTCTTCGTTTAGGGATTTTTGGAAAATAAAGTTTAGCAAAATACTTGGCATATTGAAATGTTTTTCAAGAGACCTGCCAAATCAAACTTTTAGCCACAATTCTAAAGTAATATTACTGTTAGTAAACTCTTAATTTCCAGAATTTCCTGTTAACGTCTTGTAGATTCCCAGATAGCAAACTGTACTGCAAATCTCACTGACTTGTCTTTTTCTGTCGACTTTATATTGATTGTCTGCTTTTATTTGGATAATAATACCTGATATTACTAAGTTAAGTTAGGGTACTCAACTATAGAGACCCATTTCTTTACATATGACATGATAATGATCTTGAGATCTCCACCATCTGGACCCACGTGAAGTTACTTTTCACTCTTCCTTTCTTCTGTGTGCTGAATTCCTTCTGCTTTCCCCATCCAATTACAGCTTCTGTGTCACTGCTGTCTTGTATAGAAGCTGGACTTGCTGATCCAGTGGTGGTTGGAGGCTTTATGGGACTGGGTGAGATGTGGGGCACCTGGGGCTCAGCTCTGGAGGCCTGTACATGGTGAGATGCTCTGGGCAGCAAATGAAATGAGGCTGGTGTGGGGAACAGTTGGGGAAGGGGCAGGGAACACTCCTCTGTGGTGCAGGAGGATGTCCCACCTAATGGTTAGTGCCAGATGTGGAAGCAATGGCAATGCCCTGTGGCATATGGAAGGAGAGAGGCTAAACCACATGTAGCCAGTGTGGCTGAAGCTACAAGAATGCTTCAGCTACTTCCATGCATTAAGGGGAGGTGTTTGGGGAGAAGGGGCAGTTTTACTTCTGTCCTTATCCGTAGTTAAAAATGTGCCGCCCAGTTGGGTGTCCCTGGTGTGTATTTGTGTAACAGCTTTATCAGACCTGAAGCGTTAGGGATGCTGCTGTGCACATCTGTGAGATCTGATGTTATGTGGCTTGGCTGTTGTTTGTTCAGACCTTACAAAAGGTACCCAAAAGCTACACACATGACTTAGTCTGTCTCTGCTCAAACCTATTCCTTGTGTAAAAACAACCATCTCAACCAATTAGTCTTAGTGCCATTGTGCATGTAGTTAATTTAGTGGGTGTTGTTTTTTGTTTGGTGGGGTTTGGTTTGAAGATGCAGAGCAGTTGAAGTGTTACTCTCCACGCTCAAAAATACCCCAATTTGGAAAATCACCAATGTTGCATTCATTTAACTTACCTACTCTAATTCACTGTGCAAATGTTGCAGCAAGCTTGGTGCTTGGGTCACTGGTGGCTTCGTAAATGCTTCCTCTTCTAGATAGTTGCCTGCTGTCAGAATTCAAGTCCCTGTGTGTATCCCTGTTTCTCAGGTGCAACAAAAAAATGTTAGAGCTTTTGAAAAATACAGTTTAAAGGAGCAGTAGTGTGTTAATGTTTTCCCATTTTTGGAGGTCACACCACATTACGAGCAATTTTTTTTGCATTGTCACTCCAGGATGTTTGGATAGTTACTTAGCTCAGGTCCACATTGTTTTGAAATTCGTGGCTTTTATATTTGAACTGGATATTCAAAAGGTGGAAATGCATTTCAGGTTCCTTCGTTCATTTGTTTTTATAATGGTAGCATTTGGTGCCAAATGGGGCATTTTAATCAGTTTTTTTAATACTGAAATTACGTGGTTTCTTGGTTGTCTTTTTTAGCATTCTGCATCAGAAAAGTAAGGTAATTTGAAGAAAATATTTGTTTGTGTGGCTACAGAGGTATACTTAGCAGTCCACTGAATCGTCATTTGAATTTTGAAATGCTTTGAGAAGTGCAGGTTTACATTTATTTAAACAACAACAAAAAAAAGCCTCAGCAAGATTTTTTTTGCAGGGCAAGCGCCATATGTAGTTTTATTATATTGTGTACGGTGGTAATTTTAGCTTTCTAAGGAATACAGAGTTAGAAGTAAACCTGCATCTGCACTCTGCTGTTTTGTTTTTTTCATCATTGAAACTCCATTGATTTAAAAACTACAGGTGTGAAACTTTCCTCATTAAATTGCATGCTACAGTTGATAGGGCAAATCCATCTAAACCATTATCTTCTCTCTGGAAAATGAAAAAAAAATCTGAAGTGCTGCTGACCTGCTTTGTCTGAGTATCATTATAGCAAAAAAGGAAATAAGGGGAGGCATGCTCTTAAAATGTTTAAAATATAAGAATTTGATGCATCTTTCAAAAAAGTAATATTCAGCAAGACTAAGAAAAAAGACTTTTGCATTGTTTGGTATTATTAGATGGTTCTTCTAAGCCCATCAAATGCAGCTATTGAAGGTAACTTTAATGTGTGAGCACTCTTACTGGTATCAATTATTCCAGTATGTTCAAAGACAGTAAGACTGAATGCAGGAGGGAGTTTTGGGAGAGGATAAGCCTAAAAGTCAACATACTGGGTGTGAAGGAAAAGCATGAAGAGGGACTGCAGCATAAGAGCTGCTTTGCTGAAGCTTTAATTTCTGGTGGCTCTTTAGAAAACCCAATACAGAACCGGCGTGCCTGCTGCGGGTGCATGGTCTCTGCAGAGAAAGACAACATGACAGTCCCTGGAATGGGCCTGGGATTGCCAATTTAGTTTTTACAATATCTGATAGTGTGTGAAATGCTTTGGCTCTGAGACTGTTTGACCAGTCACGAACCACAGGCTTGCGACTGTCCCAGTGCTTCCCTAGTCTCCCTAAGTCACAGTGATGGTAACCCAGGCAGAAAAGTCAGTATTCCAGCACATGTGATGTCCTAGCTCAGTGTGTGCTTAATTTTTAAAAGATGCCATAAATTTTTAAACTTTATTTTAATTACTTAATGAGGGTCCCTAGAGATTGTTTGTAGTTGGCTACTTATTTCACTAGACTTGTTTATACTTGTTAATGTTTAAAAAAAATGTTCTTTAAAGAAAAAGTTAATGGCCCCTCAGTTTAGTCTGGCTGAAACTGTTTATCATTATCTAGGCATGTGTTTTCTTCCATTCCTGCTACTGCTGTTTGACATAGACTGCCATAAGCAGGATCCATTGCATTGCAAGTGGTTCCTTTTGTGCATAGCAGTCTCTGTGATTATTAAAGTTTCTTTTCTTTAAATAAAGGATTTGACTTTTTTATTAGACCTAAAGGCTATTAAATTTTAAATGCCATTTGTTTTTCATTAAAAAGGCTTTTCAATTTTAAATCCTTGACTTATTTTTATTAGAAAACTAATATTCAGCTTTTCATTTTTAGTTGTGGTTTTTTTTAATTCATTGGTGCTTAATCCTTCAGCTAAATACAGAGCTGTAATCCCATATGGCAAAATATGCCTTCCTCTGTGTGTGGGTGTGTGCATGTGTGTGTGTGTGCATAGATATTTTTATGCTTCTATAGGTTTGGTTTTTTTTATTATTTTTCTCCTTTGACTTCCTCTGCTTCCTCCAAATTTGTCCTGCTGCAGAAATTATGAATGTGGATTAAAGATTTATTTACACTCACATGCAGAACTGGAAAATCATTGCAGTCCTGAGAAGACTAGTGTTCATCCTTCTTTTCTTTCATTCTGTCCATAATTAGAGATGCTCTTCAAATGTGCTTTATAGAAGAAAAAATGTTTTTGATATGGTTTCCTCAGTTCATCTACATTTGGTCGCAGTGCTACCTGCTGTTTCACAACCAGACAGATGAACCATCTGCTGGAGGCATATGAGCATTGTAGACAGGATCAAACCTACAGTGTATCAGCTGTACCCTTGTTAGGCGTCCTGGTATTAGTTGATAACGAACTCTTGACTTTAGGGAGGAAGTGAGAGGTGGCATAAGGAACCTGAAAGCTGTTCAGCTGAAAGGAACACGTGTATTCCCAGTGAATCTTGCAGAAAGCAAACTTTGATTTTGGTCGTAGTGTAGTTACAGTGGAACAGAAGCAGTAGTTCTTAACCACAAAGGTATGTTATAAAGCAGCAGATCACAATTTCTGCAACTTCTTTTTTTCTGGAGAATTTTTACGCAGAGTACAAGGCTTCCCCCTCAGCATCCTCCCTGATTTTAAGTCCCATGTGGAGGAGCTGCTCCCAGGTGGGGACCCTATAATGCCCTGGCTGGGGAGGGAAAGGGGTGTCAAAGTGATCTCCATCTTTAAAGATTCACTCAAGAAGGTGTGTTACAGAAATGATCAAAAGATCTTGATGCTGGTGGTCAAATTAAATGCATTTCGCTTATGCATCTGACCCAAAGCTTTTTTATTTCCTGGCACCATCACCAACACCCATCTGTGTGTTACAGTTGGAGTAACTGTGTTTGTAGTCAGAATGTTAGAGAGCTAGCTGTGTAAAGCACCAAAGGCAGCATGGCAGTTATCCCACCGGGCACAAATTAGCATGAATACGTTATGGATTTAAGCCTTGACAGAAAACTGTAACACAAAGAGAGAAGTGATGCTGTCCTGAAATAAACTACCAAAACCACAGTGGGTTTTTCAGCCATGGGTTCTTTTCTGACTGATGTGAACAGGCTTTTCTGTGCTTACAAGAAGTGTAAGAGAATGAAAAAAAAATTCTTCTGTTATGCAAGTTAAATTATTTAATAGTCCTTTTGACCTTTTTCTTATGAATTATGAATTACAAAATTTTTCTGACGGTGTCAACCTCTGTAACAAAACCTTGAAATGTTAGAACTCTGATTTGGCATCTTCTGTTCTTTGACAGATTTGGCCTGGAAAAGTAGTTTGATCTATTTCATACTCATGTTCTGTAAAAGGTTTACTAAACTATTAATGAATTAAAAACATTTTTTTTGTTTTGACAGTTCACTTTTTGTTTATACTTTATGTACAAAATTGGCTGTCCATACAAATTTTACATGTGCAGGTTACTAAAACTGAGAAAAATATGACTAAATAAATTGATTTCACTGACAACTATTGCCATGTTTTTAAAAAAATCAGTTCTGCAAATACTTACAGTCTCTGTTTGTTTAAATGTCTACAAACATGTTTTTGGCTTAATCTCCTAACTGTGGCTGCCTTGGTGTCCCTTCTTGTACAACAGATACTTTGTATATAAAAATTGTAGTTTTGAAGCTGATAAAAGTGAGAGGTTCTTTTTGGCTTTGTGGGCTGTGGTGGTTTGGGCCTGACCCTGAAAGGAAGCAGCTTTTAGAAAAATAGATAATAGTTTAAAGGTTGCAACCCTGAAAATCTTTTTTTCTACATGTCATCCTTATAGGCCTGATTTTTATCATCCCCATATTTCTAAAAAAGAAAAATACCATACTACTTCCTTATTTTTAGCCTTTAATCCAGTGTGAAATTGGAAATGTTGGTTAAGTTTAACCTAAGTGACCTAGTGATATTTGAGAATAAAAGGTTCTAACATGGTTCCAGTTAACACAGAGGATGTACTCTTAATATTTTCCTGAACCCTTGGACTTATCAAACAGAAGTGCTTTCTGTGACAGAATTTGAATCCCATAGGTAAGGTTGCTGCCATTTGCAGGAGCTGTTGTCCAAAGGAGGAATTATATAGACTAATTAAAATCGTATTACAGGAAATTGGGATGACTTTTTTGTCAACAGAAGAGGAGAAAATATTATGACAATGGTGATTGAAGAGTTCACCTGATTGAACTCCAGACTGTCCACTGCTATATATCTTCTTACTTCCTTTTTCTTCTGAAGAGGTGCCATTTCATTTCTTTGCATATTTTTGCATCTGAATACTGTCATGACCACTATGATGACCATCTAACCAGTGGTCCAGAAAAGCGAATTTTAACTGATTAGACCAATGTTAGGCAGAAATTCTGGTCTTGAGTTTCTGACCGGGACTCCTACTCCCATGCCAGTGTCAGATGGACCATGTCTGGCTTTGCCCCAGTGGGTTTCAGTGCAGATTGAAGTTTACAGCCTAGCTGGGAAGAAAACCCTGGGGAGATAATTTCAGACTCTTAACTTATTCACTAGAGAACACTGCTTCTCATACAAATTGCTACAAATCTCTGTACTTAGGGAGGCCAACTGTGAAATGAGAATAATAATGCTTATGCACCTTTGTAAAGTGATTTCAAATCTACAAATGGAAATTTAAGTTCAAAGCATTATTATTAAACACATTTTCCAGATAGGGTAATGAAGAAAAGAGAGGCTTAGCTTCTTTTCTTAGTGTCTTTTTCCAAAATGTATTAACTCACTGGTCAGGGCATATTTTCTGTCTCTCTGGATCTATAAACAGCTGATAGAAGTCTTTTACAGCTAATGTTTAGGCTGCATAAATTATGCTTTTAGATATTCAGCTATAATTTACTCTGTAGGTTCACCCGAATGTTGCTTAACACATAAAAAAGTGCTCATCAAGATAGAACCAATTTAAGTTTTTAAGGAAACTTTTATTTTAAGGGGGTGGCTGCAAACTGGCTATTAAATTATCAGCAGTTCTAGAAATTGAAGTACTCTGTTAGTCCATGGAGCAGATGAAAAAAGCCAAAGGTTTCCTCACACAATCATATTACAAAAATCATTAGATTAAGAAATAGTAATAAATGTGATACTGTTTTAATCACCCTTCTGTTTTTTAAGCCTTTAGGATTTGCATTTTCAAATGTAGCATCTCAGCTGTAAAGGCCAGAAAATCTCTTTAAATGAATTAAAGTTAATGATGTGACTGTTCATCAGGCTTTTTAAACACTGCAAATAACAAAATTAAAAAAAAAAACCCAACAAAACAGTGCAATGCTGTGACATTCAATCCTTTGAAGCACTGCACGATGCTGTTTGTCAAATTTCGTTTTCTTTTTGAAAAACAAATGGGATTCAAATTGCAGTAAGTTTTGTGATTTGGCCTCTTGCTCACTAGAACACAGATTTGGCAGAGATGCTGGTGGAAGACCTAAGCACCGTTAAAATGGAAGCAAACATATAGTGCTCCTGGAATGGCTAAGGTGGCTTGAAGTTTTAAATCTAAGCCTGTGGTATGATGGTGGTTTGGTGGATTTATTTTTTTTGGATCAGGATGTTGGTCTCAGATCCTTTCAGACTGAGTATTGGACTGCTGAATGTTAAGGGTGTTTTTAAAGGGCAGCGGTTAATCAGTGAGCTCGTGATGCTTCTTTCTCAGTATCATTCTGTGTGTGGAGAACTGTGCCTGCTCGAGCACTGAGGCAAGTTTAGAAAGAAACTATCAAAAGAGGCTGGAGAGCAATGCAGTTCTCTGCAGAGTTTTTGAAGAATTATAGAAAGGTGTGGTGAATTTGGACAGAGTAGCAGTGTAAGCACTGGAATATTCATTGAGGTCCACTTTAAATAGTCGAATAAACCAGAAGACATCAGGATGAAATTATTTTATGACTGTCTTTATATTCACTGCAGGAGAAGCAATAAAGATATTTACAATACAAAGTTGTGTGTAAGGAACCTAAATTAGGTCTCAGAAAGAGATATAGCTTATTTAAAAAGAGATGTTCACTAAGGCAGGCATGTTACTTTTCTGTTGTATGGATTTATGGTTTTGAAATAGTTATGCCCCATAACTCTTAATTAAGCTTGACAGTTTTAGTATTGAAATTGAAGGAGCTGGTTGGAAAGACAGTCTGCAAACAAGGGTCTCTCTTAATAGTCCCAGAGCTTGTCTTTGTTTACAGTCTTTACTGTATTGTGGAGGAAGGAAGAAAGTAACAGTTATCTTTAATTATACATGATCTGCAGCATGTCAAAACAAGGGACTATAAACAAGCACAAGTGGCTTATAATAAAAGCAGTTATCATAGACCTTGTGTAGTGACTAAACCTACCAAACCTTATTTGTGTGACAAGTATCTTATGGGAACAGATTGCCATGATGATTTGGTGGGTCTGCTTGTGTAAGTAGTCTACTTACAGGCATGCTGTGGCAGACCTACTTTCTTGTGAGCCTGTATTTGCTTGATATGGTATCCTATTGTACTGGGCTAAAACGTGATCCCAATAATACGACAACACTATCAGACCATAGACTTGCAAAGGACCTTTTCAATCTTGTTTAAAAGTTACGTGAAGGATAAACAGCGCTTGTTCCAAAATTTTCAACATGAAGTAGTTGCTTTTTTTAACGGCCTCTGGAAGATACATTAATATTCTGGCAATGTTCTACAGCTTTTTCTTTATCACCCAATAGTTTTATTTCAAAGTGCTAATATTGGCCAGTTCCTGATTTTAGTAAGCCCACCAGAGCTTATCAGAGCTCTTTGGTCCACAGAACTTTGATTTTAGGTCTTATTTTTCTGCCAGATGCAACACAATGACATACTGCAGAATAAAATCTGAAGAGGAACCTTGTCCAGGTTACATAAAGATTCCTTTTGTGGCTGATAATATATTGCGGTTTTCATTGCCTTCGGTTATTTTAGCTTTCTTTTCATTTATTTTAGCTTGTTTTCTCCAGATGTAGATTTATCTATTTATAAAATATATAGAAGTAGGTCTTAAAAATGTTTTGTTGAGAAAAGAAGCCAGTAGTGGATGTAAAGTTATAGAATGTCCTAAAACAGGCAGCAGAACTGAGCTGCCTTCATTAGGTAAAAAATTAACTCTAGAAATAATAAGCAGCAGCTTGTGAAAATGAAAGATGTTATTTTAGAAGTGAAATGTTTGTGAAGATTGTTGGCCAATTATAGTTATTGCCTTTCCTTCCTATGACTGTTAAGAGGACTCTCGGGGAAATAGTGGAAGACACTCTCCTCCTCCTCACTCTGTACCTGAACCTCACTCTGGGGACCTGATTGCCTTCACACTGCTACCACCACTCATGTGGGCTGCTGTTTGCCCTCTGAACCTTCTGAATCGCACCCAGGGGCTTGCATCAGGTCTGTTCCCTTCGAAGTACAGAAGTACAGAAGAATCTGCTTTTGGAAAACCACTAGACTGAGAAGGGGACAGTGTGTGAATGTCCTCTCTGGCATCCAGCCTGAAGAGGCAGGATGTATTACAGAACCTGCTTGTCTCAGCATGGGTTTATCATCAAAGCCTATGAGGTGGACTCCTGGGAGTCAATGAGTTTTCTTATCAATCTCACCCCTTATGTCTGAGTGGTAAATAATTGATGGTTGCAGAGATTCCTTGTAATTTACACAACTCTTTTAAACTCATTGAACCTTCTAAATAGAAAACCCAGCCATTTCCAAAGTCCATGGTAGCCTTGTTGAGTGCTATGTGCAGTTAAGTAAGTGCTTAATTAGTACTCAGGAGCTCTGGACTGCAAAGAATGTTGTATTTCATTGGGATGAAATAGGGAAACAGAAGTTTGTAAAGGTGTGCAAACTACAACCTGTCTGGAATCCATCTGTGACTTGAAATGCTTTTTATAAGATCAGACTGAGAAGAAGAAAGGAACTTCTGGTTTTTAGTGTTTGCTCATTTGTTGAGTAAGGATGTGGTCTGCCTCCCGTCACATAATGCCTATCTCCCCCCTTCTGAAAACAGGATGTTACTGTCCACACTGGCAGTGTAGTACTGGATTTCAGCCCTTGGGCTATTCAGCAGTTGCACATAGGACTTTTAGGCACGGTATAGTTGTCTTCAGCGTGGTATTTAGACTGTGTATAGAGGGCAGTGGGAGAATTTGGTGTGTATGAAGAGTACAATCCATCAGAATAAGTGTACTAAGAAGGCTGAGCTTGTCAGTGGGAATATCATGAGCAGCAGGAAGAATGAAGCATCTAAAATCCTTCTCTGTTGGATTTAGACATCTGCTGCTGTTCTGCAGGAAGTTATTTCATCCTTTTGTGACTGCCAAGCACTGAATCTTCTGAAGATAGTGAGAGAACCACTCTTCTTCCCTGAAACATATCCTACAAAACCAGAGATTATGTTTTTCTCTGAAAGCATGTCACACGTTAAGAAGGAGGCAGCAGTGGGTGTAATGTTATTATAGTACTGTGGTGAAGTAATTTAAGATTTATCGTAGAATATCCTGAGTTGGAAGGGATCCATAAGGATTGTCCAGGTGCTTCTTGAACTCAGCCAAGCTGGGTGCTGTGACCACTTCCCTGGGGACCTTGTGCCAGTGCATAACCACTCTCTCAGTAAAGAACCTCTTCCTAATATCCAACCTAAACCTCCTCTGTCGCAGCTTCATGCCATTCCCTCAGGTTCTAGGTTTTGGTAAGTAAATGTTGGAGAACAACATCCAGATCTGTGGACTGTGGAGTGAGACTTCTATATGTTTCTCCTGTTTAACTGTTTTCAGTTAATTTCTTTAACTTTTAGAGTGGGGAGGGAAGGGTCTGCTTCCCTTAGAGTAACACTATGTCTGGAGAGGACAGGCTGCCTTGACTGAAATGGGATTTGGAGGTGAATTCCTCTTGCAGAGAAGGAACCTGAATGTGGGTCATTGGCCTACTGAGGGAGTGCTCCAACTATTACTCCATGCTAATAAAAGGTATAGCTACTTCCCAGTTTTTAAAAAGGAGATGGCTGATGCTGTGAAGCTGGATCCATTAGGTATGCTCTGAGAACAGCTACTTCAAACGTGCCCTTCAAATGAGATCAGTAGAGAAATGTCTAGTTGGTGGATAGCAGTGATGTTTTGAGATCAAAGGAGGCATCAGGTTGCATCAGCCTCTTAAACTTCAGGTGCATCGTGGTGCAGATAGACACCAGACTTTTATGTGCATAGGAGATGTTGAGGCCAATAACTGAAGTGTCAGCAGAGTGCTTGGTGGCAGCAGAGCTGGGCTTTTGAGTGCTGAGCAGTCAGGCACTTAGGCGTTCACGTGGATCTTACTCTTAGGCCAGCACTCTAATATGTAAATCATTAGGTATCTATTTAATTCGGATAATCCTATAGAAAATACCCAAAGATATCTGTTCACCATAGATAGGCGAAGTAAGATGGCATTATGCTGTTTGCAGAGCTGGGTGTTTGCTGAGGGTATTGGTGCTTTATAGCATTTTACCCAAGGAGACCACGGAATAGCGTCCGCCTTCTGTGCCTCCTGGTTCCTTGGGTCACCTTACCCGAACAGCGAGCAGATCCGGTGGGTGGTAACAACTGGAGATCTACAGTCAGCTGGGGAGTTTGCATGCCTGGTTGTATCCCTAGAAACAGCGGTATCCCAGATGACAGGTACTGCTAGCATGGTGCTTTCGGGCAACTCGGTGCTGTGTTCTTAACATGCATGGAGGACACTGGGTTAGACCTGGCTATTAAACAGCTACAAAGTGAACAACTGTCTTGGGATTTATTTTTAAGGGTGGAACTTAGTTGAATACTAATAGTAGTTTTGGGAACACTGCAGAGGTCGGTGGGTGGTTCCTAAGTTTCTTTAAATGAATATATTTTAGTATCTTCTTGAGGAAAAAAAGGTTTAAACTAGAAGCTGATGTTTTATAGTCATTTCGTTTTATTTTTCAGCTGGAAGTTAAAATGGAAATTCCATAGATTCTCTCCACATCCACTTTCATTTTTATTCTGATGTAGATTTAAACTCCAATCTTAATTCTCTGTGCCTAGAAATTTTAAACAGTAAAGTCAAATTTACCATAACACAGTATTTTTCTATGTCCTTGTTTCAGCTGAAATAATGTTCTTCACAGTAGCTAGTACAGGGCTGTGGTTTGTATTTGTGCTGGACACAGTGTTGATAACACGGGGATGTTTTCATGACTGCTGAGCAGGGCTTGCACAGAGCCAAGGCCTTTGCTGCTGCTCACACCACCCCTCCAGTGAGTAGGCTGGGCGTGTACAAGGAGTTGGGAAGGTACACAGCCAGGACAGCTGACCCCAACTGTCCAAAGGGATAGTCCATAACATATGACATCATACTCAGCATAAAAAGCTGGGGGAAGAAGGAGGAAGAAGTCGGGGGGACAACACACAACATTTGGAGTGATGGTGTTTGTCTTTCCAAGTCACTGTTACGTGTGATGGAGCCCTGCTTCCCTGGAGATGGCCAAACACCTGCCTGCCCATGGGGAGTGGGGAATGAATTACTTTGTTTTCTTTGCTTGTACGCATGGCTTTTGCTTTACCTATTCAACTGTCTTTATCGCACCCTACAAGTTTTTCTACTTAGACTCTTCTGATTCTCTCTGCAATCCTGCCAGGGCAGGAGTGAGCGAGCATCTCGGTGTGCCTAGCTGCTGGCTGGGGTGAAGCCATGGCATTGTAGCAAGCCTCTATGTCTAATTCTTGGCTTTCAATTCGTATCAAACTTAGAGAGTGTGAAATGGGTACTGACTTAGAAGGTGACTTGCCTGTGAACAACTAAGCAAAGCATTTAGTATATTGCTTTTTTTTTTAAGATGGGAGTTTCAGCAAAATTCATGCACTTTCGAAGTTTGTATGAAATATGTCAGGTTGTGTCTGATTCTGCATCCCTGGGGACTAGAATTCCCATTCTGTGGAAAGTTGTCTCTCCTCACACTATTTCACTCCCCAGTCAAGTCTTCAGCCTCAGCTGTCTGTATATTCTGTGCCACAGGATGAAACATATCTGAGTTATCCCCCAGACTCTTAACTGCCTATAGCTATATCAGCAACCTCTTTCTTTATTTTGGATTGCTGGCCAGTTTGAGTCCAACCAGCAGTCTTGAAAACTGGAAGAGTATAACTGATCAGGTGATAATAACTCAGCTAACTAAGTATCCTGCTGCTTCCACCTAATTCTGAACTTCCTTCTGCTCAGGTTGAAATTGTATTTGCACAAAGCACAGAATGATGGGTGGGTGATCAAGCAACATCTCTGGAGACAAGCAGCAAGGGTATAGGTAAACCAAGCCAAAGGCCACGCAGTAACACATGGTACATACGTCAGTGTGTGTCTGCAAGAATCTGCTAGGGTTTATGTACCTTACCACCTCCTAAAGTGACTGGTTACTCCAATAGGTTTATTTTCAAATGAGAGTTGGTAATGGGGCACAAGAAGCATTTTCATGTATATAAAGAAGTGAGATTTTAATAGACTCATAGAGTCTCTGGAGTTGTAAGGGACCCATAAGGATGATCAAGTCCAACTCCAGGCTCCACACAGGGCCAGCCAAGTCAGAGTATGTCACTGAGTGCATCGTCCAGACACTGCTTGAACTCAGCCAAGCTGGGTGCTGTGACCACTTCCCTGGGGAGCCTGTGCCAGTGCCTGACCACCCTCTCAGTAAAGAACCTCTTCCTAACTGAAACCTCCCCTGTCACAGCTTCATATTTATATTTAAATAGTTCTCATGATTCAGTTCAGTCAAGTGTTGCCCTGGAGAGTCGAATCCTATGATGAATTTTCTTGTGTTGCTGGACAATTTATCTAAAACTGAAGACTTGCTGCTGGGAATCTTACTCTGCTTGACCTGTGGTGTTTGACACGTCCAGAGCGGACATCCCAAAGCACTCAGAAATGCAGCTGTAGACTAGAGGAGTTTGTGTGAGAACAATGTCCCGTCACATACTGAGATGAAAAACGCAGTCCTCTCAGGTCTCCAGAGGAGCACCAAAATGAATTGACAAGTTTTCATTGCAAGGTGCAGCACCTTCCAGCAGCAGCAGTGGTCAGTGCTGTAGGTGGGTTATCCCGTGTGTATGGCCATGTTTGTGACTTATTGTGAAAAATTAGTTGTTTTGATTTCATCCATATAAATTTTCTTAGAGGGCTCTCCAGAGAGTCCCACATTACAGGTTTTCAGTAAGACTGTTTGCACAAATCCTCTTTTCTTTCTACTCCTCTTGCTGGAATTTGCCTGGAGAATTAAGAGCTGTAAAATATTTAAAAATCAATAGAATTTACATGAAAAAATTAACACTAAAATGCATTGACAGGGATAACACTGCCTTTGCACGAAAAGCAGCTGGGTGTGCATATTTGATTTATTCATTCAATAAGTTTGAGAACATGTTTGTAAGGTCTGTGATCCTTTTGCATAATTTGTGCTGGTTTATTATTGGAGTTGTCACTCTTATGAGGAAAATTAAATGGCTTGTTTGGAGGCTTGGGATTCGGTGTGGTAAAATGCAGCTACACAATGTTTTATAAGTAGCGGCTATAATTAATACTATAGTCCAAGCTTAACTGTTTCTCTGAATTAAAGCTGACAATTGCCTTGTTAGCAAGAGCACAGACATAGGGAAGGAGTGGATTTCACTGATTTGAAAGAAGTTTTTCCATTTTCAGAGTACCAGTTCTACAGGAGTTCTTTTAAAGGGGAAAAATTTACGTTTCAGACTGTAGATTTGGGGTGTGTAAGTTCAAAATGATCCTTTTTACATTCTGTGGTATCACAGCAGGGCACTGGGTTTCCAGGTGAAGGGAAGTGTTGCTGGGGCAAAACTTAGTTCAAGAAGGAGAACAGGAGGAGAAGGGTTTCTGTACAAGGTGCCCTGTTTGCTCAGTACAAAGTGAGGTTTTATTCTGAAAGGTAACCTTAAAACGTAGTATCTTAGGATTTGATTTTAAGAGCTTTTCCAGGAATTTGTAGTGCAGATAAGCTCACATTTTGATTTTACACTCCCTCCCCCAACAGATTCAAGTCTGTAAGTTTGACTCTTAAGTATAACAATCTAAAATTAGAACCAAATTTTGATGAGTGTAAGATTGCAAAAGTCTGTTGCTCATTAACATTAAGCTGAGCCTGTGGCATTAGTCATGTTAGTTTGGTAAAGACATTGTTCTTCAAAAAAAATCTAAAATTGATAAGCCAAAAGCCATGTAACTGTTGATATATTTACATTAGAGTTTTATTTTTGATCAAGAATATGCTTTTGAAGCAAGTTTCTTTATCCTGACTGTTTGCTGTGCTTTGCTTTGCATTGCAGTCTGGTTTTGGAATACGTAAACTGATTTCCTCTTGGATTAAACCAAAGATGTGCTTCAGGAGCATACATGGTGCTCTCCTGATGTTAATAGGTATTTAGACTGCAGGACCGGACTAGAGCCTGAAGTAGCCTCCCTCCCTCCCCAAAACATGCGTAATGTGAATGTCATACGTTTAACATCAACAGTTTTTCTCTACAGACCTGATTTTACTGTATGATGCTAGCCTAGACATAGTGCTCATAGTCAGTCAGTCAGACATTCACTGATAAAACCAGAATCTTGTCTTGTGAGGCAGCATTCAACTTTAAAGAATAATTGCTAAATCAACAAGTAAATTGCCTATTAGGAGCTGCATCTGTGTATCAGGTAGGAAACTACAGGTGGTGGTGTTTAAGTATTTAAAAAAAAACCAAATAACTCCCAAAATAACCACAGTGAAGAAATCCTTTCAGGAAATGGGGGTTGCTTTGTAGTCTGATGGACTCATTCTCCTTAGGTTTTGTCTAATCAAACATTAGTTCTGATGGGGAGGCAGTTTCAGCTGAGGGCAAGTGGATAGTAAGTGTTAAAACAAGCCATGAATGAAATGGACCATTTCAGTACGCTGGCAAGTAGTTCTTCCCAGAGCATCGATTTTGGACTTAACATTGTGGCACAGGTGCTTACCTGGGAGAAAATTATGTAGATTTGGTGCTGATCCCCTAGTCTCCTTTCTTTTAGTTTTAAAATCCCATGTTCTCTGCAATTAGGTAACATGTCTATGTGGTGAGCATCTATGTGCTTTTTCATAATGACAAATTAGAAAAAAAAACCCCACAATGTACTGTCATTTGTTTAGCAGAAGCTCTGTTTCAGTGGTTTGGATTCTTTTTTTTTCCCCAAATAATAGGTGGAACAAATGGTCCATTAGGACTGCACTAAAAACTCTGATTATCAAAGGAAAAGCTAATTGCGGTGCTACAGCTAATACAGCAAAATGAAAAAATAGTTTTACCAGGAAGGTTTTTGAGGTTGTAGTGACCAGTTAATACTTTTTACATTCTGTGCATTCAATGCTACAATACTTTCTGACCCATTTTAGCTCCTTTGTTTTTCACTGATGTAAGACCAGAATACTTTAGGGGTAACAGCAACATTTTTCTACACGAGCCTTTAGTTAATCAAGAATGTGGGCTACCTTACTAGATTAGTAATCTTTAAATAGCCATGTTCCTAATTTAAGGGATATCAGTATTAAAACTGTCCACTGCAATTCATTACAATGAATTAGTTTTTCTTGATGTGATGGTTCATACATTTATAAGCTCACTTCATAATTATCCCTTGTTAGTGACGTCTGCCTCATCAATAGCAGAAGTTCCCATACCAGCTTTTTTGACTTAGTATTGCTTACTACTACACAGGAGCAAATCCACACAGTATGTTAAGAAATTTTTCAAGTAAAAAAATGAAATTTTCTTATTTTTGGTAGACTGCATTTCAATTAAATTGGATAGTTTAAAGTATTAAACAGAAACACACAAAACCAACACCAAAATTTAGCAAGTTGCTTCAGTAATTTTGCTTTGGTCATCTGTAGCAATAGCCTTATCTGTCTTCACTGTAGTTCTTCAAGAACACTGTTATGTTTGCTAGTTTCATGAATTGCTTTCTTTAGGGTTTATTATGATAGGCTCCCACTAAATATAACTTAAGTAATTAGAATTACAATTTCAATGCTAATCCTTCTGCAGCAGAAGAAACTTCTGCTGCTATACAATGAGCTGTCTCTCCCTGTTGTTCCGCTGTCTTTTATCAGTGTCACTGTTTTGCTATTGTGAAAAAATGCCTTGTCCTTTTCCACATACTCTGACATTTAGTAGTCAGTGACTGTTCATTTAAAAAGCAAATCTGTGTGGCAGGAATTGCTTGAATGATGGTACTGGCAACCAAATCCATCCCTTCCTCCCCCTCTTCATCCCTCCCCTTCTATCCAGACTGATGTGAAACCAGCAACATGAGCAAGAGGAAATTTTCAGTGGGATCATTCAGAGCTTTTCTCCCTCAGAAGTTCATTGTATATTTGGACTCCCACCTGTGTGGTCAGGAATATGTATAACCCAGATCTCTGCAGTATTCTTAGATAGCAAAATGTATTTCTACCAGTATTGACATTTTCTGAAAACTTATAACAGTCTTCCAACTGTAAACTTTCTCGATTAAATTAATGATATGCTTTACTAATGCTGAAATCCCTCTGCCCCCATACTACCTGTCTCTTTCCTCCTCCATCCTCTGTACTAAAACCTGCCTCTTTCTGGAAGGTGCTTGATAGGTCACTGGAAAAAAAAGGAAAGGAATGGCTCCTCTCCAGGTAAGGAGTAAAACACAAATATCAAACAGCAAGCAGAAGCTCCTTTCAGTGGTTGGAGCTCTGACTTCAGAGTCATACTTTGTTAGTGTCTCGAGGCATGTCAGGCTCTTAGCAGAGAGTATCCCCCCTGCCCGTTGCCTGTAACCACTTAGATAATTTCAGCAAGACTGGGAATAGCAGTGATCTTTCCCAAAGGCCCTCTTGTTTGAAGTAATGAAAGCTTTTTCCCCCCCTCAGAAAATTGAATAGCCAGGAACCTCTCAGTATGCGGAATAACTTCTAGCAATATTACTCTAACACTGGAAGGAAACAAAGAAGGGGCATATATTGTTTTATTGGCTACCAGAGGAAAGGTTGTCTTAAAAAGTATATATGCCTTTTGGATATGCTTTCTGACAGACATACAGGCAGAAGACTGGCATGTGACAAGGAGAAATCAATAAAAAATGCATAATGATATTATAAATATTTATAGAATAGCTAGATGAGTATAATATGACAGGGAGAAGCCAAGAAGGCTTTTAGAATAGGAAATGTGTGCTCTAAAATATACTGGAATTCTTCTGAGCAAGTTAAAGTGGGGTAAGAAGGCATTGCATAGGCTGTCAGAGATGTTCACAACACCTTTGATTAAAGTCCTTTCTAAGCAACCATGAGAAAAGTTTTGTTAAAAAAGTGCAGCTAAATAAAAGTTGGAAGGCAAAGAAGGGAGAATGTGTTCAGAAAGGACAAGGCTATTTGCTGATGGTCCCAGTGGGTCTTGTAGGGGTTGTTGATTGATTTGCAACCTAGCAAAGTAAGGAAAACAGTTCTGCTTCTGGCAGGATTAAAATGATCTAGCTTTTTCCAAAGACTGGGAATTTTCCACGGCCACTAAAAGATACTTTCTAACTATATCTTTGCATATAGCTGCCTGTTGATGTAGTTGTGCACCTGTTAATAGATAAATCCTTAAATTATGTGTGTAAGACTGCAAGGTTTATGAGCAGCAAATGAGAAGACAAATGGGTAAGGCTGAAGATGCACAAATTTGGTTCCCCAAGCGCAAGTAAAAATTTCCTGTAGTCATTCTTCTGTCCTTGTGTCCTGTGGAAATTAGGCCTTAGTGCACAGCTAATTCCTCTACAAGAGGACTTACATTGTGGCTCCATTCATTCTCTGTGTCAGTGTAAACATCAAGAATGGGCTGGAGGTTTTGTATGGAGGAATTTATTCTTCCCTGCTTTTGCTGCAGATGGCTGAATTTGCTCAGTCTGCAAAAGCTGCAAGAAAAGTACATAATGAAAGAGAAAATTATACTAAAAATGGAAGAAACTGTGCAAGAGACCAACTTGTTCTGCCTCTAATAGAAGGCCAACAAAAGCTGCTTTGGTGAGAATATCCGTATCTGGGGACAAGTTATTTTCGCTCCTGAATTCTTGCTTACAGAATTCTCTTTCCCATTAGTCCAAACAGAGCACAATTTTGTTAATGGTTGGGTCAGGGTGCTAATTATCTTTGTGAAAAATGGATGGGCAGACAGTCCAGGAGATAGATGCTTCCTAATTTGTTAAGGGTTTTTAAAGATAAATGGCCTTGAAGTAGATTTGTTTTCAAACGAATAGCCAGTAGAGTGCTTGGAGCAGTGGCACAGTGAGCTCTCATCAGTTTTTCTCAGAGTGATGGATGCTGCATATTCTGTCCGTTGACGTAGTCTTTGCCATCAGAAGTCCCAATTTATTAATAGTTTTTAGGGCAATGGTTGTAAATTATTGCAGCCCAATTTTATTACTGTGTTACGTCTACCGAGGACTGAGCCCTTTGTGCAGCTTTATATTAACTCAGTGAGCACCATTAAAGTATTGACATTTAGGCTCATTTTGGTAGCATTAATCATAGCATTTTATCATGCATTAATTGCAGTGGTTTGAAATGACTGGAATGTTCATTTTTCTAAAAGCAGGAGAAACAGTCATTTCCATTTATCCACTTTTTCAACCCCTAAGTGTGCTTAAAAAACCCACACAACCCGAAACCCTCAAAACCCCCTCTTTATTGCATGTGCTGGGGCCATCTACCTCTTTGCTTCTTTGCAACAACTGAACAAGAGCCAGCAGCTCTTGCAGCCTTCACTGAAAACTCTTGGAACTGTCATCTGAAAATCAGCCTCTAAATTCTCAGTGTGGATATCTACAGCCAGGCCTTGGCTTCAAAACCATATCTTAATATATAACAAGAGTCCTCCTGATGTGCAGGGGAAGCAAAAAGCTAAGAATCTACTGCATTTTCATATGCAGATATGGTGTAAGGGCTTAAAGCAGGCATAGGAATGCCTTTTGTGATTCAGCAGCAGGAACGGGCTTGCAGCACCCACATTGATTTGTATTATCGTATCAGTAAAAGAACCTGGGATGTTTGCTGGCCCTCTTCAGTGGAGGGCACTGCTAGATGATTATGTTTAATATAAGGAGTTGGCAGCCTTTCTCACTTAACCATCATTAGGAGATCTGCTGCTGAGGTCCCATTTTGTGAGGCAGCTGGAAATTGGCACTTAGTTTGAATGTATTGTTTTCTACCTTTCTTTTAAAGTTCAAGGACAAGGCAAAACCGTTCAGACTATGCAAAGAAAACCGTTTTCTCACTTTCCCTTGTTTACTGGGTACTCTGACCTCTCCATTCTTTTCTAAGTAAATGTATTTCCCCTGTATATACATGAATTAAAAAGAAGTGTGGACCATGACAGCAAAGGTTCAAGTTGAAGACATGGGGGAAAGTACACACGTAGCCTTTTTGCTGTAGTAAAAATTATCACAGTCTTCAGTAGTGTTTCTCTTGATACTTATGAAGGAAGACAATACTGTTATTTCTGTTTTAGGGGACTGAGGCATGGAATGGATCACTGGAGAAACCCTAACTCACTCCAAAGGGCAGGTGCAGAGTAGTGGTGGCCCAGACTCCCTGCCTTCACTTCATGCTCATAACCATGCATTTCCTTTGTTGTTTTAAAGATTTCCCCATCCTTCTCCCACCCTAAGATGTCCCTGCACCTTCAGGACTTTCACCACCTATATGTTCCTTGTAATGTTGCACGGTTAAGTCACGACTTTAACCTTCTGCCTCCTGCTGTACTGGAGCTTCTCAAAAGCCCAGAAGACTTTCTAGTGATAGAGATTTTCTTTCTTCAATTACAGTAGCTTTACATGGCCAAATAGTACTTCATTAACCTGATTGCCCAAGGATATCAACCTCCAGGGGAAACTGGTATTCCTTTAAGATTGGCAAAGTAATTAGGAAATGCAAATAATGCAAATCCCACCACAGGCAACCATCATAAGATTTACGTATTTATTCTTTGAAACCAAAGTGTGTCATGTCATAAATCCTTTTATTTTAAGCCTTTTATATTTGTAAGTTTATTATCAACCTTCATGATGGACATACTGCTAGGACAGGAGGCTTTAGGAGCCAAATCAAGTTAGATCAGTTCAGGTTGCTGGTATACCCACTGAGATTTTTATTCTGCAGTATCACCATGATAACAGAGGCTAAAGTTCAATTTTGCTTTTACTAACCTTAATTTGAAGCTCCTTGGGCATGGCATTTCATTCTGTATTTGTAAAGTATCTACCAGAGTGGATCTACCATAATTAGAGCTTCTACATGATATGAAAATGTCAGTGCAGAAGCCACTGATGGCAGCAAGAGTTCTGCATCCAGCATGAGAGTGGAATATTGGACCTGGATTAGAGACAGCTTCACACAGAGTCAGCTACAGCCTCCCCTGTTAATAGAGGCCAGGGCGAAGCTCGTATCCGTAAATGCCGCATCCAGGCGGCAGCAGCAAGAGGGAGATGAAAGGAGAGATCTGTACAGATGTGGGGTGCTGTGGAGGATGGCCTTCAGTGGGTAAACATTTAGCAAAACCCTACCAAGCAAAAGGTGTCTAATGAAGTGGCAGCTTCTGTGTCTGAAAGCGATGAAACCTAAGAAGTGAGGAAATTGCTCTGAGGTGGCTGGACTAAAATTGATAAGGCAAAAGCAAAATAAAACAAGGGGGAAATAGGATTCTTGCTAATGAGAATCAACTTTTATCTTACAGGAAACCTGAAGTTCTGCCTTCTGATTCTGAACCAGCCTTTCAACAAAGGTCATTTTCATTGTCTGTGGAGCAAAGGTAATAATAACTTACATATGTCTTCATTTGCTTATTTACTTAGCTGTTATCCAGCTAATGTACTTCATGTCTGTTGAATTGCAATGTGGCAATTTCCACTTAACTAGAGCAACCTTCTGGTGAGGGTGTGAATCGGCAAAATATGTCCCTTGTTGCTGAATGCAGCAAATGAGCTGATTATGCAAATTCTGCTTCTCTGCATTGCTTACGTCAGTGGGAACTTTATGGACTGATCTGTGTAAGACTAGCTTTTCAGAGGCATCTTAGGAATGATCATTGTTTTGCTGACAAAGTGTAGTAGATCAATGGTGCATTTAAGAGTCTGGAAGCGAGCATTCTTTTAAAGGTCATCAGTGAAATGTGTTAATTTTAATCAAAATAAAATGAACCGTGTATATATATTGTGTGGGGAAAGCAGTGGGAATTTGTGTGTCAGAAATATGCAAATCAGATTTCACTACCCCTTTGTTTAATATGCACAGTTCTAATCATCATCTCTGGTATCATGGCTGCAGATTTACTGACATTTTGTGGGGATACCTAAGACTGGAGCTATTAATTCCTCTGCTCAGAAATGTAGTCCTTCAGAAGCTTTCTGACAAACCACAGGAACTGTCTCTGGCTTGTTTGCCAGGCTGGGAACCTTGCAGAGACATTCTTCCTCGCTGACTGAGGCAGACAGAGCCATTTGATTTCACCATAGGTGTAAGGGCTGGCAGGAGGTAGCTGTATGGTTAAAGGAACTGGAGTAGGGGGTGAAGTGGGAAGAATGCATTCCGATCACTTAACTCCAGTAAACCCAAATTAAGTGCCTGTATAGGCGGAGGAGCAAGAACAGAAGGGAGAGACTTGCACAGAGTGATTCAAAGCAGCTGAGAGAATACTGTACCCCAAACAGGCTGTCTTTTGCTTGCAGTATCAGCAGGAAATGGTAGCAAGAAGTGCTCAGTGGAAGGGCTGTCATGTGCATTTTCTAGATATGACCCCTACATGGTTTTTGATTTTAAAAAGATACGCTGAAAGACATTCCCTGTATTAAAAAACAGAGTGTAAGTATTTTGATCTTGTTTCTTTGTCCCACCTTTCCTGTGTTTTGAAGGTAGAGGTTTAAAAAAGTGATGTCAAACCAGGCGTGCCCGGTTGCTGAACATCGGTATTGAGTGTTTTGTTGCAGTACATTGCATGTATTGCTCCTATGCTGTGTTCTGTTAATCAGACTTTTGTCTGTCCTCTGGAATTTTAAATCTTCCTCTTGCAGTCAGACCTGTGCAGGGTGACCCTTGGGGGATGGAGTACTTCTTACTGTAACACTAACGGCCCCTTAACTGTAATGCGCTTCAGTGAAGGGTTGGGATGAGAAGCTGAATAAAATTGAGCAGACCACAGGCTGCCTTGCCTGAGACTCCCTCAGTGGGTTCCTGTCCTCTGAAAGGTGAAAGTAGTTACTGGTGCTGTGGATAATTTTCCAAAGAGTCTATGAGAGTTAGAAGTCGTCCTACTTAAACTAATAAGACTTCTGCTAGTAGGTTACTTCCAGAACTAGGTGGATATTTTCTGAGTAAAATGACAGAGAAAGGTGGTGACGTAGTGAATGTGAAATGTTTCTCTTCAAAATATCTTGGCATCAGTACACCTCAGTGAATCCAGGACATGGTTTGGTCAACACCTCATGAACAATCCTAGTGGACAACTGTAGGTGTCAGCAGTCTTGTGCCTCCTGGATCCTGCTTCTGAAGGAGTGTGAGCTGACACTGCAGCAGGACTGTGAGAACCTCCTGGGGGTTTTGGTATGTGAGCCAAAAGAAATTCTGAAAGAATGAAATGCCCTTAGAAATAGTGCTTGATGACTAGCTGCATGTGCTTGTGATCCCATAAAGGAGTGATGGGAAGGAAACAATGGAGTTGTTCAGCTACAGAAATTGGGGGGAAGGAGGGAAATGGAGAGGAGGAAAAAAGAATAAAACATTGACCGACTTCTCTAAGTTACATCAATTTGGGTGTTACACTGAATACAGATTGGTGAGACATAAGTGTTATTTTCAAGTACATTGTGTCCTGTCAAAATAGCTTCTTTCATTAGCCCTGTCACTTTAGTGTCAAGTAAAAATGGTGTGATGTGATATGTCCTGAGTTTAAAAAATAAAAATCACATCTATAAGTGTGGCTATTCTAGGCTAAAATCATCCCAGGTGTAACTCCTCTTGACCCCAAGAAAAAGTGGTTGCAGCTAATTAGCCTTTGCCTTATTACAGACTTGCATGAAATCTATTTTTACTGACATACTTTGAAAAGAACTATTTCAATCTGTACAAGTTTGCATGAACTTCCTTCCCTGTGTTTTGTGAAGGACACTGAAATCTGATTTCTTCACTTCCAGGAGACAGCTTTTACCACTCCTAGAGTACAAGCTCGCTAAGTGGCAGTAGTGAGGTAGTACAAGCTAAAGGTGTGATCTTAGTCTATTATATTTGTTACTGTAGTAAACCAATCTAGAACATACTCTCTTTGTGTGAGGTACAGTCCTGCAGCATTAGTGCTGCCCTAATGGCAGGATGGATGAAATGCTGGGGGAGGTGTGGTTTGCAAAAGCAGGATGAAGAACAATGTGGCAGAAAAAACCAGCCAGTCACTGAAGGATTTATTGGGTTGGGTACAGCAGCGAGGGGATAAACCAAATGGCAAGAGAAATTGAAGAGAGTAGGTCAGAAAAGAGGGATAGCTATGGGAAAATGGTCTCATGAAAGGTGAAGCTGGTACAAGGAGACTGAATATGAGAAAGTGAGGTGGATGTTCGGAGGGTTGGGAATACACTGTGAGTAAGCACATAGCTGGGGACATCAGTCAAATCCATCAGAAGTGCTCCAACTGTAGCTGTTACTGCAGCTGTTCTCACCAGTGAAAGTTGTACCACTTACTTCACAGACCTTATCCTAATTGTAGAAAATACGTGGAGACCAGGCCCTGTTCTTCTCAGAGCTGCATGTTTTTGTGTCTGGGAGGTTCCTGTAAGACTGGATCCAGTAGGGCTTTGTCATAACCCTCAGATCCTCAGTTCCTGCTTGTGTTTCAGTGATATTTCTAGCTCCTGGTTTAAATCCCGTTTACCAAAAAATTGTTAGGGGAAAAAAGTCCAGCTTACCTTAGAATCATTAACCTCTAGTGATGCTTTGCAAATGGCTTCAAATGTAAATGGATCTTTAACAGAAGTGACAGAGTTCAGATTAGATGTTAGAAAAAAAAATTTCACTGAAAGAGCTGTTAGGGCCTGGAACAGGCTGCCCAGGGAGGGGGTTGAGTCACCTTCCCTGGATGTGTTTAAAAACAGGTAGATGAGGTACTTAGGGATATGGTTTAGCATAGGATGGGAATGGTTGGACTTGATGATTTAAAGGTCTTTTCCAACCTTGTAATTCTGTGATTCTGTGAGTTGAAGGTCTGAAGCTGCCTCTAGATGAAGTTGGAAAAGTACTGAGGCCCAGGTTTTAGTGGCTGGAAACAGAAGAGGCTTTCTGGAAAGTAAATGAAAGTTTCTGGGATTTTGATTCTGTTCTGTAATATCTCTTTAATCAGAAATTCAATTACATTTTGATGCCAAGTAATTCAGCAATGTCTAGTGATCACAAGTGCTCCTGGGTTTTTTGATGTCTCCATAGTGAAATGTCAGGAAAGGGGCAGAATTACTGCAGTGCTAAGAAATCACCAGTGTAAAGTTGTCACAACTTCAGGATCTGAAATTTGTTTCTTTACAAACTGTGGTACTCAAATGACCCAGCATTGTCTGTGTGTCCTCACATGATGGCGGTATGCTAAATGGCTGTGCATTGTAGAGTACTTTCTGTTCTTGGAATTTTGACAATGACAACTGTAAAGAGCAGGAAGTTATGCTCTGAAAAATAACATTATTATTTCAAGAATCGGAGTAAAATGGGAGCATTCAACAGCAATCTGATGAGGTTCCCATCAGTGCTGCATTTCTGGGAATGGCAGGCTTGTTTGTTAAATAGCATCTTTGTATTTGCTAGTGAAGAGAGACAGACTGCCATGGTTTTTTACCTTGGGTTCTCTGCTCTGCAACCTCTGTCTGGCTGTTCTCATATCCACGGGTTTACTGGTAAGTGTAGTTGCTGAATTAAAATACAGGTCAATGCAAGCCTGCTTGGCTGAAGAGGAAGACGGTTACACTTGTGCTTTGCAGTCAGAAAACATGTCCGTGGGTATTTTTACATCCTTACGGTGGTTGTGATACGTTAGCCACTGTGCCTTCCTCAAAAGGATCGTGATCTTTTTCTGCAAATAAAGGCTTTCTGCAAAAGCTTTAAATCAAACAGAACATGTTGAACTACCTTCAGTATTAGCCATTCATACTGCAAAATGTCCCTGACTGATGTACTAGCATAACCAACCAACATCCTTTGGAACAGGCTGACTGAATTGTGACCTATGGGATGCTTATTTGATGTTGGACAGACAGATGGGAAGGAGACATGGTTGTATCAGTCCTTCCTGGTTTCAAGTCGACGAGACTGAGCCTGTCCATCAGGACTGTTTCCCCAGATAAGTCTTTGATGAAGACTTTCAGTTTTGGGGTCTAGCCATCTCTCCTTATTGTGCTGTCCTACTAGCCACTTCTCTATAGGCATAGTTTACAGGCATTTTATGACACTTTGTATGAATGGGGAGGAACTCCAGAAAGAGAAAAAGCTTGATGCTTACCCTGGACATAACAGCTTTTTATTTTGGGGGGATCTGTATACTCACAGCAGGAAACAGACTTAGACAGCTGAAGTGTAACAACCAAATGTGAACTTGTGATAGATTGTCTTAATGTAAACAGCATGTTCTTACACTACATTCTTTGTGATTGCTTAGCTGTAATTGGAGTTTTTTCAAGTTTCCATCTTTGTCAATACCCATTTTACAACAATCAAAGTGGCTATTGGATTTTAAATAGTGTCTTAAATGTGAGGCAACCCTCTTGTAAAGGTCAGCCTGCTATTTGGTGAAGATGCTGCTAATGAATGGACTGTTAGTGCCTGGAGGTGACCCGGAATTACAAAATGCCTCCTCTTCCTGAGTTGCCAAGTAAGGAAAAGTGCTAATTTGTATCATGAATTTCAGAGTCATCTGTCTTTGAATGCCACATGCTCCCATGCATTTTATATCCCATATGCTTTTGTCTCTATTGTAATTGGTGATTGATATTTTGTAAGTCTTCTGTTGAGGTCCAAGAGCTATGCATAAATGCAAATGAAAGGTAAATACAAGCAGCAACGTGAAGCCCTAGCATTCTGTGATTCTGTGAGATTTTGTGAAGCTCACATAAATATACTCAGGTAACAGATTAGTTGGAACAGTTTGAATGTCTTGGAGCCAAGAGAGGGGTATTGTAGTTTAATAACAAGAGGGAAAACCTGAATTCTTGGTGCCATTTCTTCTTCATGATTGATACCCCTTCCTCCATTGTCTTCAGTGGTTGAACTCACCTACACTTCTGAAATTATTGGTATAAACAGTCATTCACTTGCCCTCTTACCTGTCAGCAATGAACTTGCCTTGTTGGCATATGCTGCACTTTTTTTCTCACCTTTTATTTTCATTTCTAGCTGAACTTACTTGTAGTATATCTCAAATTTGTACTAGACCCAGAATTGGCAGCTGGTGTAAAACTTGAGTGAATTTAGAGCAGCTGCTATTAATAAATAGGAAAATGTTCATAAAAATGGTGATTGGGATGTCGCATGGACTCGTATGCTTTATTGCACTTTCCAGCAGGCATCCAGACTAGCAGTAACTCTTACTGCTGGCCTCAGCTAAACTACTCTGTTCTCCCTTGAGTAATATTAGATTCCTGATAAGTCAACAATGAAGTTCATTTTTCCACATTTGAATCACAACAGGAATATAATTTCCAGTTTGTATTTAGTAACTTAAAAATTTGCTGTTCTGTGCCACTCAAATTTAAAAAACACTTTTCTACAGTGATGTGCCTATTCTTGGACTGCATGCAGTGAGTTAAATGTCCTTCAACAACACGAGTATGAGAGAAGTTACTTCAAGTGTTCTTGAGAGTAGAGATCTACAATATACTGTAGGCACAAGAAAATCCAGCCCTGATTAGGGCTGGCTAACACCATGATTTAGCTTGGAAACTAAGTAATATCTGGATCTTAGAACATGCATTAGTTTGCACTAGCAGGGATTTGGGGCAGAAAGATTTTCTAGATCAAGCCTAGCCTATGACTTTGTTTAACCTTGACCTCCACCAGTTTTTCAGTGATGACCTGAAAGTTTACATTTATTGTCATAAAACTAAGCTTTAAATCCAGAAATATGGTAAAATTCTCCCGTTTGTGACCTGTATCTTGTCAGTGCCATTCTGGATCTGAATCAGGGCATTTGAGAAATAGTTTGAGCGTGTGGGCATTTTGTAAAGTACTTCTCATTGATCTTTATGAAATTTTGGATAGTTATTGGCAAATCTGAGGAAAGAGCTGGTCTTTTAGGCCTTTTGCACAGTTCAAATTCCCTCATCACAGTAGTAGTTGCAACACAATGAGGTCTTTAGCTAGAATTTGAGACATACTGAGATGCATCTTTTTTGTTGATTTTAATTCTTTGCAAATCAAGCAACAGGCTATTCTGGGATCTAAAATTATTATTTTTTTTGTTTAATGGATTTGAGAATTTGTTTGAAAAATGAAAAAAAAAAAGAGTAATTAAGATTCTCCCCCCACCCCGTGATGCTTTGAAAAGCTAAACCTTGCTGAGCCAAAGTTCAGAGTAACATAACAATAGAGAATTACTTTGAACTACTAGTGAAAAGCATAACAGATGATTACAACAGAAGAAAAAAAAAAGGGGGGGAGGTTATTACAGTGCTTTTTTCTATTAAGCTAGGATGCAGATCCCATTAGAGGAGTTCTATTGTCACCAGATTTTCCCATCTAGAAGCCTTCGTTAGCATCATACTATATATATCCTGTTACCATGATGTTTCCCAGAGGACAGTTGAAAGAAGGAACTTTGGAAAATGTAGTCAGGAAGCTGCTTTAGAACACCCCTAGCAAAAAATGAAGCATGAGGCACTAGCAGAAACAGTGATTAACAGCTCATTTTGTTAGTGATTGAACAAGATAAATTGTCCTGGGAGGGAACCCAGGGAGCAGAGGTGAGCGTATGGGGTTAGCCTCTAAGTGAGACCTGTCACAGAAAAGAGCAGGTTCCTAATCCCATAAAGTGAACACTTGGATTTTCATTGCCTCAAGCTACACAGTGAGAAGTGTTTAAAAAGATTGTTTCTCTGGGACTTGCTACAGGGCAAAAGGATTATTTTCATAGCTAGAGTTAAGCATGAATCCACTACTGGGGTGAAGATATAAGGTCTTGTAAAAGATGGATGTTATCTAGGGTTGCTGATGTCAGGGCTGTGATGGCCTTTGGATCAAACTGCAGTTTTAAGGACTTCCTTTTTCTCTTACTCCAGGGTTGCCTTAGGGCAGACAACCTTTTTTTTAAAAAAAAAACCCAAACAACCTAACAAACCAACAAACAAACAAACAAACCCCAAAACAAAAACATACTGGTACAAACACCTTACCATTAGTCTTGTACCAGTAGTTATTTCAAATGGTGACTGCTTTTTAAAAGTGAATTGCCTCTTTTTAATTTACCTAAATCTATTTATGTTTACAGCCTTTGGGTTTTAGCAGTATTGATTATTACCATGACTGTAATAATGAGTAACTCAGTGAACAATTCAACTGTTCTGTAATAAGTTGACACTATGCTAGTGTTTGTTGGTTACTTGGCTGATGGAGTTTGCATCACAGAACAAGAGGGGCTGGAAGGGACCTCTGGAGATCATCTAATACCACCCCCCTGCCAGAGCAGGATCACCTAGAGCGCGTTGCACAGGACATTATCCAAACAGATTTTGAGTATCTCCAGAGAAGGAGACTCCACAACCTCTCTGGTCAGTCTGTTCCAGTGCTCTGCCACCCTCACAGTAAAGAAGTTCCTCCTCATGTTTATGTGGAACTTCCTATATTCAAGTTTGTGCCCATTGCCTCTTGGCTTGTCACTGGGCACCACTGAAAAAAGACTGATCCCATCCTCCTGACACCTACCCCTCAAGTATTTATAAGCATTAATAAGATCCTCCCTCAAACTTCTCTTCTCTAGGCTAAAAAGTCCCAAGTACCCTCAGCCTCTCTTCGAGATAAGAGAGATGTTCTAGACCCTGGTCATCTTTGTAGCCCTTATTTGTACCCTCTCTAGTAGCTCCCTGTCCTTCTTGAACTGGAGACCCCAGAACTGCACACAATATTTCACTGTCTTCAGTGCCTAAAGGGGGATATCAGTAGTTTGAGAACATGGATGTTGGATTCCTGGTTTTCTCATCTAGGTAATTTACTTACCATCGTGTGCTCACCCAGATTGTCAAGTATTAAACTGTAAATTAAAGTCAGAAAATAGCTAACTATTCTGCTCATTATCTCTGCTCTTTTTTACAGGTAGGCTGTTCTGTTAGATTATAGCAGTACATAAATTTGATACTAAAAACAGTATGTGCATCTACATTTTGAAAACAGCATTGTGAGATCTTTTTTTATGATGTGTAATTCATTAGATAGCTTGCTACACCACATACCATGTAAGTTCTAAAATGACTGATGGACTTCAAGATCACTTTCTGTCTGATTCTGTTTTTGTTGACTTCCACCTATAGCATCACTACTTCTAAGCTTCTTTAATGTATTTTAGTTGTTATGTAATGAAAAAATGTTGTCTGTGTGATATGCATGCAGATTTATTTTGAGTCTGGGATCATGGATGTTGTTCATTCCCAGGCAAAGACCAGGGTGTTCTGAGAGTTAATGGAGTTCTGGGCTCCTCACTTCATGTGCCTAGTTGGAGACACTAAGAGTTTGAGCAAGAAGGAAGTAGTTCTTATTGATACCTAATCCTGATGACTTTGCTGATATTATTCTTATGTTTTACATACTGAAATTAAGTGACCAGATGCTGGATTCGTTCTGAACTGTATCGTGTTGGGATTAGGCAAAGGAGCTATATATGGAGTTGATTCTATTATCTGAACATGACAAATTATAAGAATGCTTTGATGATTTTCTAAATTTATTTTAGTTCATTTCCTCTGCCATAAACATGCTAGCATATGGGCTAGAGCATGGGTGTTCAGCTGCTGAACATCCATATTAGCGGAACAGTTCCATATTGGAATTTTGGAGTATTGGGAGGGGGTTTTGTCTTGTTTATTTCTGATGGCACCAAAGATTTGCTTATGTAAATGGATGAAGCTCTGTTGATTTTGATACAGCTTCATGTGTTTACATCAGCCAAAAATTCAGTGTATAAAAATGGAACGGGTTCTGTGGCTATTAACACCTTTTCTCTTGCTAGTTTGCAATTCTTCTGATACACTGAGGAGATACTGTGACATATAGCAGCAGCCTGACTTCAGTTTCTTTGACATTGGAACAGAAAGAAAAAATTGTCATAGGTTTCTCATTCTGGAAAATTCCACTGACCTGAGAAGTAGCAGGGACAACTCATAATTTTAAAAAGTGTTTTATTATCATATTCCATTGTTGGAAGTTTTATGACTAGGAGCTTGATGTAAAGGCTTTTGATGTCAGTATTCCTTCAGTTCCTTTAAATTAATTTGGCTCAGACCTTCATAAAAATCTTGCTTTAGGGAGGCCCAGCTCCTGTTTTCACTGAAATAAAGTTTAACCTTAACTTAATGTTCTGGATAAGATGATGTCAGCAGCACAAGTGTGCATAAGTGTTGGATCAGTGTAAGCTGCATTATCACTTTGATGCTGTTAAGTATGAATATTATTCTGTTTGGAATTTCTTTTGAAAAATCCTAGCACCTAAAAATGTCAGACCCTTGCTGCTTGTTTTCAGAGCTCGGGCTCTGGCTCCTTGTGACTTCTGTTTCTTGTAGTATGAGTTCTTCATCAGGTAACCAAGTTTTTCCTTCTTTCTAACCACACACACACACATTTCTTTTTCAGCCTTGTAATGTTGGCTGGATGAAGCACTTCGCATAGGCAGCTTCCAGTAGTCCATATTATTAACTTGCTTTTTGTAGCTGTAATAAGGTATGACTTTGCCAATCTTTGAAGTGGCCCCAAATATTTTGAAGTTAAAGAACTGGAGAAGTGCCACTAGATTGCACTTCTGCAAAACTGTTTTGAAGTCCATTAAGCTACAAAGCAAAATCACGGTAAGTATAGTATCTGGCCTAGATGTTTCCAAAAGAAGGAAACTTTGATGCACTTTTGGCTTTGATTGCCCAGATTGAAGTCTTAAATGGGCTCTTGATTTTAGGGGATACGTTGCAGCCTTCCCTTTTTCCCACCCAGGACTTGGAGACTAGCTGAGCACTGAACAACTGAGGCATGTAGTCATGCAGCACCTCTTAACAGCTTGGCCTATGTTTCATCTTGATTTAAAACCACTAAAAACACTGAATGTTTGAACAGTCCACTTACTGCCTTGACAGCTAATCCAAGATAAAGGGAATGAGAATTATACCTTCCCTTCTAGGAGGATAAATATTAAGTCCCTTTCTTTTCAGACAGAGCATGACTGTGAACAAACCCTTAAAAAGCAGTGGTGTGGTATATTCTCTCAGTCTGTAAAATCTACAAGTCCAAGAATTTTCAAGTCAGGAAAAGAATTTTCTAGCTAGACCTACGTCATAGAAGTAGGATCCCTTTAATTTTCATAGTTTTTTTTTTCTTATCCTAGTTTAAGTAGACATTGCATTTGTTCTTTGGAGAGGATAATGAGAAGGATGATGTAATTGAAGAAGGTGTTGATTTCACAAGATGTGGAAAATTGTCCCCTCTGGGAGAGATGCTGGATTTGAAGGAGTCTTTGTGGTCACTCAGAACATTCTGTATTCACAGATCTGGAATGTGGTTTTTTATGATGTTTCTAGAGAAAGTGATTAATATCAACAAGTCATAGTAGAAGTCACATTTGGTCATTACCAGATGAGTTGACCTGAGGATGTGTCAAGTCTGTTTAGCTGAGCTATGTAATCATTTTGAGAAATGTATGCAAGGCTGTTAAGTGGTATCAAAAGGTGTATTTAAATTGCAGGAAAGGCTTCAGACCATCAGAAGAAGCTTTTGTCAGGGATAGTATTTTGACCAAGATCTTTGAATCTGTAGAAGTCTTTTAATATCGTACAGAACTGTCTGGTTTGGTTCACTCTACTTACCTGCCTGGTTTGCACAGTCAAAGAAAATTTGTATTTTGGAGAAAATCGTTTATTGATTTTTTTCAAGTTTGAGAAGTGGTTCAAAAGTTACAGTGGGAAAGGAAAGCAAGCAGAGACATGAGTGGAGAGGGAGAGGAACATGAAGTATATAGAGAATTAGTGTATAATTGATACTTTTTAGGGAAGAAGCTGAGGTCAGACAGAGCGGGATTATAATCAGTTTTAATTCCTGGGAATATCGCCATGTTACAAATTAGACTGGTTCTCCCAGTTTATCTACACACTGTCTTTGGTGTTACTGTGGTATAAATAACTGGGGTAGTAACAACTGATTGGCAAAAGCCACAATCTGTTTTGGGTGGGGGAGGGCAGTGTTTTTGTTGGGGTTTCTTTTTTGTGTGAATTTCTTTTTCTCTCTGATTCCTGAAAGAGAAGAGAAAGTGGAAGTGGATGGATGAGGATAAGGCATAATAAATGTCAGACTGTCAAGGTTTAAAGTTGTACTTCCCATTTTGCTTGAGTTCACTGGGTCTGCAAGTTATGTCTCACTTGACTTGGAACATTTGGCTGTAGTTCCTTAGGTCAGTGACAGCGTTTCCCTCTTCAGCTGACAGTCAGAGATCTGAGTTGTCTTCTAGGTGTCCATAGAAATTTAGATACATTTGCTCAGTACCTAAAGTTCAGGAGGTGGGAAGGTCTGAGCAGCAAACCAGATGTGAGGTTATTTTATGTTTCCTTGTCCGGTCGCAAAAACGAGAGCCCAGCAAATCTTGTGGCAGCTGGTGTTTAGAGTCAATCTGCTTTATTTGATCTCAGTGTTTCTTGTCTTCTACCTCAAGTCTTTCCTACCAGCCATCTCAGACCTTACCTTCCTATTTAGCAACAGGAGAAGGACAATGAGGTTAAGACCCTGGAGACTGCAAAGCATCGTCTAATTCTGAACTTGCCTTTGTTGTCGTTTTCCTTGACCAGCTCTTCTTTTGTAGGCTTATGCATCTTTGTCATAGAGCAACACTCTCATTAGAACTTTGTAAAACCCAGATACATATTAACAAGGCATCTGAAGTTGACCTTTTGTCTGGGAGGGAGATTGCTAATGCTCTTGGCAGTGATTTGTGAAGCTTGCTTTCTTCAGTGAATTTAGGATCAGTTTAGTATTTAAGCTTACCTCTAAATCATGCGTTTAATTTTATTGCTTTTTCTTTAGATCTATAGATTTGAGTGAGCATTAATGCATCAGTCATATTTCATTCAGTGATTATAGTGCTTGATATCCTTTGTACTCACCTTCTAGAAATGCTTTGGCAGCAGAACTGACTATGCAAAAATGTATAAGAAAGGGTAGAAATAATAAATGCACTATCAATTTGGCTGACGCGGTCGAACATTTAAAGTTTTGTTTGGGACCCACTGTTCATTGCTGGCAATTTAAATATACATATGCAGTGTCCTTTTTAAAAATGTGCAGGACAATAGGTAGGCTCTAGTGTTATTAGTGTAATAAATCTTTGCTAAAAGAGGTTTCTCTTACATTGCAAGTGCATGCCACTGCTGTTCTCATTTAGATATTAAATTTGGAGGTGTACAAGATCTGTTGAAGTTTGCTGCAAGTCATAGCAATTTTAATTTTTTTAATTATTTTTATAAATTAAGCAGTCTTCTCTCTTCTGGAACTGCTTAAAATAACATCAATAACTACACATTGAACCTTTGTCCCTGCTTAGCATCGTATTGTCTAGGGCATTTCTTTATCATGGTTGTTTAGGATGCTGTAGTCGATAACCCATCTCTCTAGCCATAAAAGTTGGGGAAGAGGAGCTTGAGGACACTTTGGGGCAACAAATTTGATTTACATTTTATGTGTCACGTTTGACTATAATAAAGAAGTATCCATCTCATTCCGAGCTCCAGGAGAATGGCACAATCATTGTCTGCAAACTGAATGCACTGGTAAGAAGAAACTAAAAACAATTTTGTTTGGAATGGTTTGGGGGTGATTTTAAGCCTCTTAATTGTCTTATCCCTAGTTTATTTGCGATACTTTATCTAACATTATATTATAAAGCAAGAATATCGCTATTTTTGTGAATCAGTGTAGTAATTCAAATTGACTTGGGCTTCCTGATGTGATTTTCTTCATTAATGGACATGTTTTTTGAGTCTGTAAAAAAGGGACTTGTGTGGAAGTTCCTTTTTAGTGACGCTACAAGACTGCTGTAGGCATCTGGCTGGGAGGTAAAAGCGTGTGTTACACACTAGTGGTTGGTGGGTATCAGTAGGCTTGGTGATTTTATGACGAACTCTTGGGGATTATGGAGAATGGCAAGAAATAATGCTTATATGAGAGACAAAACCACTCTGATACAGGCTGAAGTTTTTTGAGTTTCTGTTGGGGAAATGAAGTGCACTTTTCCTCTGTGTACAGAGATCAGAAGTAATTTCAGTCTGCTCTCATGGGAATTGCAGTGATTTCTCTTTCAGCAGTCACTGACAAGCTGTTGACCTTGCCCCAGGGAATCTAGAAAAATAGGCATATGAATGGGACATGAGCAGATTTGCATCAGTGCACCAAGTCCTGCTGTACCTCCATGGAAGAA
The DNA here is from genome assembly GCF_964237585.1 of Gallinula chloropus. NCBI lineage: Eukaryota > Metazoa > Chordata > Aves > Gruiformes > Rallidae > Gallinula > Gallinula chloropus. Next base: position 105,627,032 of record NC_140086.1, read on the forward strand.
CTTTTCCTCTCAGGCCAAACATAGATGAGTAATTGTCAGGCCACATGTTTCTGTAGAAGGTCACTGAAGAGGTTTCTTTAGGTATAGAGGTTCTCCTGGTTCTCACATCATATCTTATTTGAAAATCACCCCCAGTATCAGAAATGTGTTTAAAATCATACTGTGAGTACATCCCCTTTCTGTGATGTTTCTGAAGTGCTAAAAGTTTCCAGAGCCTGAGAGAAAAAATAGAAAGGATCATTTGGCACCACAGCCAAGTTCAAACCTGTGTCTTTTGAGCAACCAGTACTGTGATGATATGAATGTTAAACCATTTCTGGGATATCTTCCAGTTCACTCAGTATCTGAAATATAGTGCTGAAATAAATAAATCGTCCCAGGGGTCATCTGGGACTGAGAAGCAACCATTCATTTAGTTGTATTAAACCAGATTTTTTTTTCAGAATGCTGTTTAAGTCTATTGATAGTGCTGCAGCACAGGTTTATTTTCATTCAGAAAAGGCATTTTGCATCCACGTTAGGTGCAGTTGAGAGAGAAGTTGAGCAGGAAGATCAACATGCTGTATTTTTATGGAGACTATATGGCATATTTGGGTATTCTGAGAGAAACTTTGAAGTAGTAATGTACCCAAACATAAGGAATGCTTTTTCAAGGTAGCCTGGAAAAATTATGTGTCCGTATTCCATTTAAAATTGCCAAATTCAGTCACCTTTGATCCTTTGGAAAATCCTACTCAAATCATGTGAAAATACATCTCCATCTAACAGAGATTCACATACTTTCTTTGCCTCTTTAAGAAAATGCAGTTGGGAAGAGATCCTGTTGTGCTAAGGTGTGAGGTATCCATACAGAGCAACTCTTATCTTTGTACAAGGTGATTGTTGAGAACAGTTCTAGCAATAAATCTAGACTTATGGTGGAGACTTTGGGTATGTGTCATGGTTTTGCCCCAGCTGGCAGCTAAGGACCATGCAGCCGCTCACTTGCACATACTCCCAAGGAGATGGGGAGAAGAATGGGGAAAATAACCTTATGGATTGAGATAGACAGTTTAATAGGATAAGAAAGGAAGAGAATAGTAACAATAATAGCAATAGGAAAAAAAAAACAAAAAACAACCCCAAAACAAAAAAGTGATGCACAAATGCAGTTGCTCACCAGAACAGAAGGGAAAAATCCTAACCCGATATCCCTTTGACCACTCTGGGTCAGCTGTCTTGGCTGTGCTCTCCCAGCTCCTTGTGTACCTGACAGCGGTGTGGGAAGCTGGCAAGTCCTTGACTTAGTTTAGAAGCTGCAACTACCTAGCAACAACTGGAAAAAAATCAGTGTGTTACCAACATTATTCTCATACTGAATCCAAAACACAGTGCTATACCTGCTACTAGAAAGAAAATGAAGTCTTACCTCAACCAAAACTGGGATGGTATGATAAGGCAAGAGGCTGAAAGCCTCCATCAACTGTGAAGGTTGTCTGTGGCTGTGTGGCAATGCATATTGAGTGCTGTTGTCGTCTTTTGTGTGTGTGTCTGTTTGATTCATTAATGTTTAGAGAATAAAGGTGGATAAATCTTCCTTGAGCTCTTGTTGGCAAAACACTGTAAAGTCTTGAAACCATTAGTTAACTTTTCTGTGACTTCATTAAATCTTGGCTTTAACAGCTATCTCCTTAAAGTATGATGGACTGTGGGTGATGAGCTGGCATACCATCCTGGATGTCAGTTTGCGTAGGAGAATAAATCACAAACCTACCAGCTAGTGGAGTCTTAGGTTTTAACGAAAAAGCTCAGACAGACAAACCCCCCAACAGCAACACTTTCCCAAATAACGCTTTCCTTGGATAAGTATTCTTTGGAGGGATGCAGTAAAATGAATCCTGAACATTAGAAGCCATTTTTCAATCTTAACTTTTTTTTATCTGCCAACTTTCTGTTGGAGTTTAATCTATTAAAGTTCCAAATGAGTGTGAATTCCAGTTCATTGCCCACTAATATTATTTAGGCCATAAGACTTGTGAAATGGATTTTATTGACACGTTTGAAAGTTAACCCTCTCCTGTGCAGAGCATAGCTGCTGAAAGTACAGACTGCCACACTTCCCTTGTCAAAATCCCTAATGTGAAATCTTTAGAAATGTGAACAAATATTGATGTCTTGGGCTGCAAATAAATTATATTTGTCTCACTCAGAATCTTCATGGTTTTCAGTAGATTCATGAGGAAGTAAGTAATAGACTTGTATAATACCAAGATGCTTATTCAGATGTTTTATATGATCTTTCATGGGCAGCCATAGACACTTAAGACAGAAGTCCTGATCCTCCTCATGTCGAAAGAAGTTGTTTCCTTGACCTAGGTCAGAGTTTCAGAAAAAACGTCGTGGTTTCACCGCGGCTGAGGGCCAAGATCCACGCAGCTGCCTGCTCCTTAAAGGAAAAGAGCAGGTTAAAGGGAAGAGAGGGGGGCGGGGGGGGGGGAGAAGTAAGGGAAGGGAAAAGGAAGAGGAAGGGGCAAATAACCCCAAAATCAAGAAATTAAGAGGCCCGTGGGTTGGGATAAGGATAGTTTACTAAGATAACAGAAAGATACAATGTAACAATGCTAACAGGACTTTAGAGCAAAAATATATGAAGCTGTTGATACACAAGGCAGTTTCTCACCAAACCACACAACTCAGGCCGTGCCACCCAGAGCTGTCCCAGAACCCGACCGTCCCCCAAGAACCGCGCGTCCCGGAGCCACCCTAGGCCTTCCTCCCGTCAACCCCCCGATATCCTGGGCAGGACGTAACTGGCGTGGAATACTCTCTTTGGTCAGCTGGGCCACCTGTCCTGGCTTCGCCCCTCCTTTCTCATGAAGAGCTGAGAAAGTCCTTGACTGTCTGACAGCAATTAAAAACATCAGGGTGTTATCAGCACTACTCCCATTTTAACTCTCAAACACAACATTCCATCCGCTGTTACAAATGAATTTAACTCCATCCTGACCAGAACCAGGACAAAAAAGAAGCATTATCCTCAACTAACTTTGCTGCCCTTGCTAATAGACCTTATTGAACAGTGGAAGGCTAAGCGAGGGTTGCCTTTTCCCAGGAAAAGAAGGGAGATGTTTCCAACAGGATGAGCTGCCTGTACAGAGTTAATAAGACACTTTCTTCCATCCCTCAAAGAAGCTATAATGGAAAGCAGATATGGACAACTGCTTCAGCTGTTTCACATTCTTTATCCGAAAGTTACATTTTTATAAGTAGCTCATAAAAGTGTAATAAATTCTGATTTGCTAAAAGCCATCTGTTTAATGGATTGCTTCAGAACTATTTATAATAGCAGCTATCTATGTAATTAACAGTTATAAAACACACTGCTTGTGCCTATAAGATGCACATTACCTTTGTCAATTAACCCTTTCTAAGGGATGTATGGCTGCATTCTAGAGTGCAGGATAGATTTTGTTTGAAGAAAGTAGAATACTGAGTTAAATACCTTTTTTAGCCATATGATGTCTTCAGGAATTGTCTCACTTCACCAGTGTGCACTGTTCTGGAAGGCTTACACCTTGGCTTTAAACCCTGTAGTTGATATTATCTCTTAAATTCAGAGTGTGGTGAAGGCAGGTGCAGTGATATGACCCAGCTTTGGTCAGCCTGAGCAATTCATCCCTTCCTAGACCTTTCCCATCTTCCATTCAGTCAACAGGAACGAATACACCAATGATACACCATGAAGAGATAGAGGCAGGCATAGATATGGTGTATTGTTCCAATGTCCATATTGACTCCAGATGTACAGGTTCAGTTTTAAGGTAGAGTTTGGCAGTTTTCCACCAAGTCCAGCCTTACCCCTCCTGCTTGTTTTGGCTTGCAGCTCATCATAGACTTACATGGCACAGCCGACCACAAATTTAGTACTGTTAGGAGCTACCACAGCATCACCATTGACTGATGAGCTGAGTGGGAGGAAGAGTCACGCTGTGCTCTCATTCGTAAAGACTCCCTCCTTTCAGAAACTGAGCCAGACTGCTGTGGTGGGTGCCAGGTTTCTTTTGACTTTGACATGTTCACCTGGAGCTCAACTACTTCCATAACTTTAGAAACAAACTAGAAAGGACATAAAGGTGCTGAGTCTTTTTTACATCATTCTCAGTGGTATTTCAACCAATGTCCAAGAAATGAACTATTACTTATTTGCTCTGTGGATTGGATCCTCTTTGTGGTGCTCAAATGTCTCCTACTCGAGACAATTTCCCCGAGTGTTTCTTTAAAAGTCTCACAAGGATCTAGCAAAATAAAAATGCTTAGCTGATCTTGTGTGAAAAGAAAGAGTGCAAGCACACAGCAATTTCAGAGAAGCTGGCAGGAATTTTTAATGTGACTAAAAGTGTCTGAGTGACAAATTAGTAATAAAAATGTCACTAATTAGACTGTAATAGAATCTTGATAATCAAAACTACTTGGGTGAGACTAAATATATTCAGATGATGGGGAGCCCAGATAATGGGAATCAGCTGAACAGAGAGGCAAGCTGGCAGCTTGTTACAAAAGGGAAGCTTAGAGCGATGGTGGGTGTTTTGAATAAACAAGCACCTAACATAATTCACAGAACACTGTCCAAAAGGAGGGATGAAAGGACAGCTGGATCAAGAATTTTAAATAGTAGAGAGACATCAGCTCCCATGACTGAAGGGGGAGAGATGCAGTGCTAGAATTTCTCTCTGCAGTTTTGTTGAGACAAGGTAAGCCTGGGAAGTCTGGTTTGAGCCTTCTTGAATCTGCTCAGTCCTACCAAATGGATTCTGTGTGCTCAAGGGGCATCTTGGGTCCTCTGTTTCTGCTGCCACCATAAGTTCATGACGTGGAACATCAATAGGAATTTGGTCTCTGGTTGGATAAATTGCCTCTTTAAGAGGGTTAAGGTTAGCTGACATCCTCAGGTAGCAGGATGGTTCTGTAATAGGAAGCTGTGACACACCTTCTGGGAAAAAGGAGGAGACACTGGGCGGTTGTCTTTATCCTCAAGGCAGCTGGTTTAATAAGATGCAGTTTAGTAGAAAATATGCTAAAAATGCTAAAAGTTGCCCTTTTCTGAAAGATGGAAGTTTGACAGTGAGATGTCCATAGACAGAATGAGTAATCTAATGTCCGTATCAACTGTTGTGTGAAGAAAAAAATCCTTCACTCTTTGACAGGGGAATGTCTTTAATCAGGAGCTTTTTGATTTCTTGGTTGGTAAGTTGAACTGACTTACAGGGATGATGTGATCATTTAAATCAATCTTTTTGCTGGCTCTAATGCTGCATTTCTGTCATTCTTCCCATCCCTTCACAGGTGGGGTTGTGGGAGAAGTAGTACATTAAGTACCTAGTTTAATGTTTTCATGTGTAGCAAGTTTACACTGTGAGGAGAAAAGGGCCTTTGGTCTGCAAAAGACAACAACCCCAGGGAACAGAGCTATGGAAGATGCAGGATAAAATGGCTCTGCTATGCATGAAAAGATATTGACTGAAAATAATCTTATTCTGTTTATAGAAGAAGTATTTTTTCCCCGTGCTAACCCAGCCTTGTCACAGCGTAGACTGAACACAAATGTGATTCCCTTTGTTTTTTTTCCAATTTACTATTGTAATTACTGTAATGTGGGATTACTGAGCTGTCCCTGATATGGTGCAGTAGGATCATTTGTGATGATGACAATTGCAAAGCACGTTACTGCTAGAGAAGCAATGATGTATCTGGTCTTGAAAATACTGCTTTTCAACACCATTTGATTGGAGGCACCTGCATGAGCTAGCCAGGAGTCTGTCCTTCACGGTGTGGAGACTGGCAGAAGCACCTCCAAGAAGGTGAGTGCCTATGCTGCTGCTCTGACCTGAATCACCGTCTTGAGTAGCCTCCTATCTCATGCCTCTAAGTGCTCTGCAGAGATTTTTAAGATCAGTTAGGCGTTAAAAATCAGGGTCTGAAGGCCTGTTTGAACCTTTAGTCACACTGATACTTCTAAGCCCAGGTGTTTTTTCTGCTTGACTTCCACGTGGTGCACAGAGGCTTGCCAGAGCATCATTTTCTGACCTCCTCTGCTTTCCCTCAGCCTGGTTTCTGATGATGCAGCTTTTCCTCGCACCCTTTTCTTTTCATCCTGCTTCATAAATAGTTAATATCTGGATATTTCAGGCTTCCCCCGGGAGAACCTTAGGTTCACTCACCAAAAATTTACTCACAAATTGGTATCATGCTTGAGCAAGCAAAGGATGCTTACACCAGTGTGGCTGAGGCTTCTGCTTAAGGTCAGAACCTTGTATCTTAATTGATAATATGAATCACATCTTGTTCTCCAATTTAAGTGGACTGATCAGGAATGTGGTCAGCTTTTTCATTAGCTAGTAGCTTCTAAATCACTGTGTCAGTGTGAGGGCTTTTTATTGCAATGGGTGCCTGTTTTAGTTCCAACTTTAAGATAATGCTTACACCCTCTGGAAAGAAGCACAGTCTTGCTTCCAAAAATAAACAGGTTTCCTATGGGGAAATCATGAGTGGACTAATTGAGCTTCTAAAGTTACCCCATTGCAATATATGCAACCATAATTTATGCAACCATAATTATTCAGAAATGTGCCTCTGCCTTACCTCCATGATGAAGAAGCCTGTGCAGGAGATTATTTCTGCACCTAAACTAACTCAGTAAAATGTTAAATGAGCTTGTCTGACACTGATAGATGAAAATCGTTTTACATGGGAAGACAGAGCTGGGGATGATGAAAGGCAGGCTGGTTTTGTTAAGGGCTGATCACGCACAAAGACTGCTGTGAGTTAACAGGTCAAATTTATACTTCAGTTCCCAGCGTGAAACCAGGATTGCACTTAAAGAATCAGTTGCAGCTTTTTTGGCAGCTGCTTGGATGACTTAACCAGCTTGTGAGCAGGACTGCTTTTATGCTATCAAATCAATGCCTGTGCAGGTATTTAATACAGCATCTCGGACTACTGCATTTGTAACAGATGCTTCAGTGAAGGGTATACACTGGGCAGCCCAAATGCTTCTCCATGTATCACCATAAGGAATGCAGTTATTCCCTAGAAATTTCTAATCTAAAAAATAATTTATCTGCTCTCAAAGTCAGTGGCTCTCTGAGCTACCCAGTAGTAAGAAACTATATATTTCAATGGGTAGAAACATGAAAGTTTCCATCTATGTTTACTCTTGGGTCAGTATTGTGGCAGGGTACAATGAGGTGCTCTGCGTACTCGTAGCCCCTATCGTATCCACATGTGAGGAATATTCTTTTGTTGAGCAGCTTTTTTAAGTGCTTCTCTTCAGTGAGTCCAGGTAATTTCCATTACTAAGCAGCTCATACCCATGGGAGATTTCGCTATAAATATTTTAGCCATCAACAAATAGGAGGTAAAAATCACACACAAAAATTACAACGTACTCCCTTTTTAGTGATGCTAAGATCCTCTAACCTGGAAATGCATATAATTTAGATTCTTACATTTTGGCTAATGGTTACTTAATGCAAAAAAAAAAAAAGATTAAAGTATTTAAAATTCACTAGACAATACATTAAAAAGGTTCTTAATAACATCAAATAAAAGTTGCCATCTAGGACAGGCTAAAGATAACTGCAAACAAGCAGACAAGCTGGCTGCTAAGGAACCGAGCAGGTTTATTTACAGGTGCAGGGCTTTTCCCTTAGTTGATGATACCATTAGTGGATGCCAGTGTGAAATTAGAAGGAAGCCTGGCAGCACAAGCGTTTTTGGAATAATGGGTCATGCTCTGTGATACATACCTGTGAAGAAAGCAAAAGAAAATTCTCTCACAAAGCTGGCTGGCTGGGAGCACCGCTGTTAGGGTGAGTAGGAAAGCACTGTACCATTTTGGTGGCAGCACAGTACGAAGCCTTAACTACAACCTCCCCATGACCACACCACCATTCATGATTTCACATAAACTACACCCTCACACCCAAAGGTTAGTCAAGGTGTCATAATCTTGCACTAGCAAAGGTGCAGTGTAGTTATACATGGGAGGGATGTTGCAGTCCTTCGTGCCAGCTCTTATTAACTGCTGAGGATTAATAGAATAGCCTGTCTGATGCTTCTACATCTGTGTAAATTTATGTCACATAATGGATGACTGAGCTGTCTGGTTTTTGTCCAAAATAATTTTTGAATTGGCCAACCAATTTATACAAATTTGAGAGGGCGGGATAGAAGTATCAAAAAAAAATAAGGTGCGGTAAGCTTTGTGAGTATGGGTAACTAGTTGAAAGAGAAAATAATGTTCCTGCTAGTTCCTGGCTGACCTTCTCACTGAAGCTGTAGCACAGGCTTACTGTTAGAAAACAGAAAACCCACCTTGTGCTAAATACTAAGATTGCAAGACGCAGGAAGTGATTTTGGAAGTTCTGTTGTTTAGAGAACTACCAGTGTGGCATGGTTTCTGTTTTCTCTCCTCACTCTCCTCTGTAACCAGCCCCTGGTTTTGTTATTTGGGTTTTTTTTTTCCTCAGATGTGATACATGTTCACACCAGTATCGAAGAAAGGAAACAAAACAGAGCTGTGATGGCTGACACTCCTTTAAAAAGATTGGATAAAAATCAATGCGTGCTAAGTGCAAGTGGATAGAGTGGCAGAAGAAAGGAGTTGGGTTGTTGTGGGTTTTTTTTTAAGCAACCAAGTAGTATTTCTCTCAGTGCAAAGGTAGAACATAACATCTTTCTTTTTATAATGAAGTTTTGTGTAACCTGACTAATGGCAAGAAAAAAGCCTAACAATTATGTGCATGTTCTCTTCAGAAGTAAAAGAAGGAAGAGGCTTCTCTTCCAGAGATGGAGTGGAAAGTTCCCTTTTAAAACCTTTCTAATCTAAAAGGAGACCGACCCATCTTTTATACAGTCTTGTATACACGGATTTTTTTATGGACTCTGACCTCATTAGTGGCTGCTGGAAATAATTAAAACCCATACTGAAGATCATAATGGAACGTAGGAGAAAATAATATAATTGAATACAATAATGCAGGCTTTTAGATATTGCTGCATATTATTTTACATTATCTGATTTATTCTTCCCCGCTGTACAAATGACTTCCTTAACAAAATTCAACCATATAGTACAAAAAAAGAAAAGTGGTGATATCCTGCTATGGTTGAGCCCCAGCCAGCAACCAAGCACCAGCTTAGGCTGAACCCGGTCCTAGCACAGGAAATGCCCTGATACAGTGTGCACTGTTTTGCCTCTGTAGTTAAATTCAAACTGAATTTCCTTTCCTTGGAGGGGAGTTGCATTTTGTTTTCTTTAATAATTTTTTTCCATCCATATGAAATGTTGAAATAAGCATTTTGTTTAGTTTCTTCTTCAATCAAACTTATCTAGAAAGCACAGTAGAAAGTATAGGAAGAGCTTGGTCTTTCTCTCTGTCTTTTGCACTAGATCATTTGGAGGGCAAAATTTTTTTCTGGGGATCCAGGTGAGATACCAGGGATCATTAGGAGTTTGGCTATGAAAGAGAAGAATGTTTTGTGATATATGAAGAACTCTGTTCAAATACTAATTGCTTGTATATATAAAAATCAAGCAATTGTAATTAGACAATATGATTCTGCATAATGGAGACAGCTCCTTTGGGTGGCCATTTCACAGAATCACAGAATCTTAGGGGTTGGAAGGGACTTCAAGAGATCATCGGGTCCAACCCCCCTGCCAAAGCAGGCTCCCTATCTCACATTACACAGATAGGCATCCAGACGAGACTTGAATATCTCCAGAGAAGGAGACTCAACCACCTCCCTGGGCAGCCTATTCCAGGTCCTTAAAATTTGCTGTTGCTCACTGGAGAGTTGCAGGTGAGAGTTGTGTGGGGTTTTGTTTTGTTTTTCCCTTCTAATATCACCCCTTGGCTCAGTTGTCCCTGATTATTTTTTTAGTCCTTGCAATCAGTGGCAGAACTTGGTAGAGCCCATGTCGGCGTGCCATCGGGTAGTACTCTGGATTCAGTTGGGCTGCTCATAGGTGTGTGGGAGCCTGTCTGGATTTCCTGATGCTCTCACCTTGAATGGAAAAGGCATTGTGCATTCTCGTATAAAACCTCGGATAACAAAACCAAGAGGTGGCAGAAAATCACTCCTTAATAATTCACTCCACTCTGCTTATAAAAAGCCATCTCCTTGAGCTGTAGATCTCAGGCAAGGCAGTGAGTGAATAGATGCTCTCTGGGATGTGATTTCCGAAGATTGTCAAGTGTGGATCAGGGAGGGAAGTGGCTTCTGGAGTTGAGCGTTTTGCATTGCTAATACCGTGTCCCTCTCTTTACTCACATCTTGCTGGCAGCCAAACCTGGAAAGAGCCCTTACCTTTGCTTCTTCTCCTTCAGTCTCCATTGTGAGTCTTCCCCACTTAAAATGATAATGGATCTTATTCCCCTGTTGAGAATTGGGTTTTGGATCTATTGGAGGCAGCTACAGCTGGAAATTTAACCCCTAAAGGAAATTTGATGGCAAAGCTGTGCGTCACTAACGGGTATCATAGACCAGTATGTGTGCAGTAACAAGGCTGTAGCTCCTGAGAGAGTCTTCTTTAAGAAGACTGAGAAGAGGATAATCCCTTTAATGTGTCCACATGTTCCTGGCAGAGTAGTATAATCCAGGCAGCGATGAGGCCAGAAATAAGCAGTGAGTAGCTGATATCATGAGTGAAAGAGCATTATATTAGCCTCCTAATTCTCAGGAAGGTGGCATGTGTCATCTAATAGAAGAAATATTACACTGGAGGAAATCATCTTCCTATAGTGACTGTATATACGGTGATACAGAAATTTTCTAGGAAGATGGTAGTTGATGTAGGCTTTGTAGAAAGTTCTTTTTAGACAGCACAGACTTAACATCTGCAAAGTTGCAACGTTGCAATATACTAATTTTGTCAAAGTCGTCAAGACATTATCACAGCTTCTAGGCTCAAAACCACAGGAGACCTCATGAAGAAAAAGCTGGTTTGGATCTTGACCTTTCTCCATAGAGGATAAATGGAGTTGCTGCAGCACTGTAAATTTTCAGTCAAGAACTTTTTTTGCAGGAAGACTCATCTACAGCATTTTGTCTAGAGTGAAAAGAGGATCTGAAAGTGGGGTATAAATCAATCAAATGCCCCCTTTCTCTGGCAATGCAGAAGAGACCTTAGCCAGAGCAGTGAGGGGGGTGTTTGAGTACTTGGGATTTTTTTAAAATAACTTGGTTTAGCTTATATACATTTTAACTAATAATAGTGAAGCTATGTACATGTTATCAGTGAATAGACTGAGACTCGCCAGAATGACAAGACCTAAACCTGCAATGAATTAACTCTAATGAAATAATTTCATGGGTTGAAGGAAAGAAATGGAGGAGGCGAGGGAAGTTCTATTTCTATTAAAAAGGCCAAAAGTGCAGGAATGATTAATGCTAATTCTTCCTGCTTCTTCTAACAACTAGAAAGCCTGAAAAGGCTGTCAGAACGTCACCTCTGCTGTGCTGATCTTATTTCATTTGGTTTCTTGGTAGCTGTATCATCATAAAGAAACAATTTTTGTAGCAGTGCAAAACTTTGTAGTAATTCTTGATTAACGTTATTGAGTGTTGGGGGCTCTTAGTATTCCTAACAAAATCAGAGAAAATAGACCTCCAGAAATGGATGCTTAATATGCAGAATTATTAGCATGTGCATTCATATATGAATCATGTTATTTCTGCCAAAGGTTGGACTAGAGTCTCTGTACTGAACATACACAAACTTCATCACTTCTGGCTGTTTTTATCTACCATCACTTTTTGTGGGCCATCTGCATAAAATTGCCTAGGAAATACAAATTCCACTAATTGCAGTAATACTTGGGTTCCCCGTACTTCTGTAACTTGAGGGGGTGATTTATGGCTTTGTGGTTTAAGGAGGCTAAATATTTCAGAAGTGCCGTGGATATTTGTGTAGATGGTGCCTATTAAAGTTCCTGGGAGTTTTCAAACTCATCTTCAGCACATAAATTGATGGAGTGAATTGTAGAGCGTGCTAATATCCTACTGCTGCTGCTTATGTTGTACTCTTTGCGGGAGCATCTTAATGGCTGCACAAAAGGACTAAATCACAACTAGCTATATAAAAAGCCAATGATGAATAAGTGAGTAACTGGATTTAATAGAATGTAGTGAGTGACTGATTTGTGTAGGAAGCAGGTTTAATGGATCTGGGATAGAATATTTCTGGCTCCCAGTTGTGGTGTTAATCCAAATGGTCAATTTTGCAGTGAATGCAGAACAGGAATGAGAATTCTTTTAATGTCTCTCACGTGACAAAGGGCAAATATGCAGATTCTCATTGTAGCAGAAGCAACAGAATAGCGACTTCTTCATCCCACTCTCAAATATATGGGTAGACTGAATTGGTTACCTGGTTCTTCACTGATACCTCGTTGATCTCAGTTTATGAATTACATAAAAAAAATGGCAGCATCAGGAAATATGACCATCCATGAGTAAACTATGTAATGCAGGCTGCAGCAGCAAACACAAAGGAGAACCTTTCTCTTCCAGAGCTGGTGCTGAAGGTTTTCAGATGGACATTAAATAAGTAAGTCAATCCTATTCAACTACGTAATATAAGTGCACTGATGTAAGGAATAATCAAATCAATTCAAATGTCCTGATGTGTGTCAAGTGCTAAATGTTAATTATAACAACATATGAATATTCATAGTGTAAATAGCATGGCAAATTAAAGCAAACATTTACACTTAGATTAGGACAGTGCATCTCTTTGTTAATGTCCATTTCCAGGATTAGATCTAGAGTCTCTAAACCAGACTGCTTGAATGCTTTAATTGTAAATTATCTTCCATTTTCTTTTTTTTCCCATATTTCTCTTAGTGGAATTTTCCAGTCTTCTGTTACTGCATGATGATGCATTAAAACCAGATTTGGTCAGAAGCATTTAGTGATATTGGAAATAGACAGAAAATGAACAGCAAAAAGGCATATTCCTCCTCGTCACATAAAACCTTCTAGGAATTTCTGGTGTGAGGGGAGTTCAGATGGGAAGATGGTTCACATCATACAGAGAAGAATGTGTTTGGGTTTAGGGGATTGTGCTTCAGCTGAGCTACATTCCTAAAGACAGCTTAATCTAGGAAGAGTATGTTTTCTACATGCACAATAACCAATGTGCCCAGTGCTCTCAATCAAATGATAATTCCAAAGGAACACTGGGTTCCATCATAGTGCAGATGACTGGAAATTTCTTACCTGAAACTATACATATGATTGAAATATGAGAGCATATTGGAGTAACTGCCTGTGGTTGGGTTGACTCTGTCAGGACACCAGGTGCCCACCAAAGCTACTGCTATCACTCCCTCCTCAGCTCGTCGGGGGAGAGGAAGTATAGTGGAAGGTTTGTGGGTGGAGATAAGGACAGGAAGAGATCCTTCAGCAGTTACCTTCATGGGTAAAGCATACTGGACTTGGGAAAATTAATTTAATTTATTGCTGAATAAATCAGAGTCAAATAGTGAGAAATAAAACCTTAAATCACCTTCCCTCCACCCCTCCCTTCTTCCTGGGTTTAACTTCACTCCCGATTTCTCTACCTCCACCTCTTCAGTGGTGCAGGAGGGTGGGGAATAGGGGTTGTGGTCAGTTTATCACACCTTGTCTCTTCTGCTCCTTCCTCCTCAGGGGGAGGACTCCTCCCACATGGGATCCTTCCCACAGCAGACAGTTCTCCATAAATCTCTACAGCGTGAGTCCTTTCCATAGGTTGCGGTTCTGCTCCAGTGTGGTTCCCTTCCATGGATTGCAGTCCTTTGGGAACAGACTGCTCCAGTCTGGGTCCCCCCTGGGATCACAAGTCCTGCTAGCAGACCTGCTCCAGCACGCCTCTTCTCTCCACAGGTCCTGCCAGGAGCGTGCTCCAACAAGGGTTTCCACAGGATTGCAGTCTCCTTTGGCATCTACCCGCTGTGGTGCAGGGTCTTCCATGGCTGCATGTAGAATCTCTGCTCCTCCATCACCTTTCATGGGCTGCAGGGGTACAGCCTGTTTCACCATGGTCTCCTCCACAGTCTGCAGGGGAATCTCTGCTCCAGTACCTCCTCTTCCTCCCCCTTCTTCACTGACCTTGGTGTCAGCAAAGTTTCTTACATCTTCTCGCTCCTCTCTCCAGCTGCAAGTGTTCCAGATGGTTTTTTTTCCCCTGAACTATGTTATCATAGAGGTGCTGCCACCACTGCTGATGGCCTTGGCAAGCAGCAGGTCTGGCTTGGAGCCGGCTGGTATTGGCTCTGTGAGACTAAGGGAAGCTTCTAGCAGCTTCTCACAGAAATTACCCCTGCAGCACCCTGCTACCAGAACCTTGCCATGCAAACCCAATACTCTGTCCTTCTTCCTCATGTCAGGACATGTAAGGAAGTACCCAACTTTTGTAGTTGACTTTGCTGCTCATCTTTTGAGTACAAGTGTTGTCAGCATGTTGAGGCTGGGTGGTAAGAAGCAGGACTCTCTCTCTTGTTACAGATTTTGGCATTGGATGTATAGCATCTCTGAGTATTTCTAAGATCTGAGAAGATGTATAATACTGAGGGAACCTAGAACTTGGTTTCTTCTTTAGTGTCTTCTGAGGAACTATCAAAATGGGTGTATAAAATTATCCAAAATGAAGGGGTGTGGTTTCTATCTTCAGGGACAAAATAAGGGCAACCATGGAAGAAACACTCTTCTAGAAAAGGCTGTGTCTTAAAGGCTGCCTGTCCTTGGATACAGAGAAACATATTTAATAGTAGGAGCAGAAGGCTGTCTGCAGAAGAGGAACTGGGTCTGAGATTACATCAGGAACCTGGGGGAATTCACAGTGTTGGAGAGAAACCAGAGCAAACAGGCTACAGTGCTGCATTTGTCTTGTTAATCACTCACAGACTTTCCACCATCAGGTGCTGTGAGAGCTTGGAATGCGGTAGCCTTAGCATGAGGTTGGATCTGTATATAATTAGCATGTGTTGGTAGCACTGGTTAACAGTAACAGCTGAACCTTTAGCTGGCATCTTGTCTTGGGATCTCATTAATGTTTATAAATATCTGAAGTGTGGGATGCAGGGGGAAATGGCCAGCCCCTTTTCAGTGCTCTGTGGAGACAGGACAAGGGGCAATGGCTGCAAGTTGGAGCACAGGAAGTTTGGCACCAGTATGTGGAAGAACTTTTTCACAGTGAGGGTGACAGAGCCCTGGCACAGGACATCTGGATATGCCTACCTGTGTGATCTGTCCTAGGGAACCTGCTTTGGCAGGGGGGTTGGACCTGATGATCTCTGGAGATCTCTTCCAACTCCTGTGATTCTGTGATTCTCTGATGATGTTCCTAAATTGTCAGCCACTGCACTAATTGTCTTACTTCCTTTCATGTGGGCTTACTGAAAAGAAGATATCTTTGGGGTGCAAATTTGTTCTGACTTCTCATGGTGAGTCAGAAGATACTTCAAGCATGACCACTGCCTTTGGATGTAAAAGCATATATAGCCAGTTGGAAGATTTTTCTTTAAATTGTTTCTCCCCCCACCGCCCCCATTAATAAGAATCCTCGAATGACCTGTTCCCCTGTGTATCTGTCCCAGAATTTCTACAGCTGAAAGAACTAGAGCATATGCTGAAGGTGTGTCACAGGGAATATTTTCTTCACATTTTTAATGTATCTGTTTCCATGTAAAGCCATTTTTCTAGCTGGACATGGTATAAAAATTGATAATACAGTATCATATTCTTCAGTTTTGAGCCACAGGAAGACTGGCTACCCTGTTTCTCTGGAGGAGCTTCTTCAACGTTGGATGCCAGCTGTTTCTTCCTCTTCTTCCCCTCAGCATGGCTCAAAATCAGTGTAATTCACCAACTTGGGTAACACTGCACACAAAAAAAACCCCCAACCAGGTCATGTTGTTTTTCATACTTGGTACAGAAGAGCCCCTGTTTTAAGCACGACATATTCACTTTCACTTAGGAAAGTGTAGATCCCTGCTAGTGATGATTAGGTGAGATTACTGCCTATCAAGAAATTATGAATAGTGACCTTTGGGTTGAGTGTTATTTTAAACATAATATAGGGGCAAGGGGAAGGTTTCATTAGCAATAAGAGATTATTATAAGTAGCCAGTTTTGAGGAAAAGAGCTTCATTTAACAGCGCTGCCTCAACCTCTTCCATAATGAATCTGTATTAGTTTTGTAGATACCCACTTCTGCTCCCTTACCAATCTAAGTCCCTCCTGAAGCTTTCTGCACATGCTCTTGTTATTACCATGTATCAGAGGAAGAATATGTGCTTTTACAAATTCCTGACCTATTTTAAACTACTTCTCAAGGACCCACAGAAATCCTAATGAATTCTAATCCAGAGATATTGCTAATAAATTAGAAAGTAATTACGCTGGCTATCTGTATGCTAATACTGTTTTCTAAAACAACTGGCAGAGCTGAATGCTGACTGATTAAGCCTTTTGGTGTGGTGGGAAGACTAGTTGTGTGCAATGCTG
The DNA here is from genome assembly GCF_964237585.1 of Gallinula chloropus. Lineage (NCBI taxonomy): Eukaryota > Metazoa > Chordata > Aves > Gruiformes > Rallidae > Gallinula > Gallinula chloropus. Next base: position 105,643,565 of record NC_140086.1, read on the forward strand.
TCATACAAAGCAAGTGTAGCTTTGGGTATTAACAAACTTCTTGGTCTGTGGTCCCACACACCTGTCTGCAGGCTTCTCCTTTTCATTCTTTGTGCCTATTCTGGAGCAGTGGTGGCTCATGATTTCTGCTCAGGATTTCTGTTGTGGATCTGGTGAGGGCACAGGGATCAGAAGTCCTAAGGGTGGTAGCACAGAAGATGTGTAATATGACTACTTTGTAGTACATGGTAGTATGTCAATTTTACGCTGCCAAGGGACATGCCTTGCAGAGGGTGATGTATTCTGCTCCTCATCGCTGTGTGAAGTAAGGATATTAATTGCTGAGGCAGTCTCAAGTTTCTCTTTTCCTTCTTCATGATGATGTGCAGCTAGCTGGCCATGTCTGAAGTTTTGCTTTCTCTTACCACCTAAGGATGCGTTTGATGTGCTTTGTTTTCTTAAACATTTGAGATTTAAGTTGTTAAGGTGTAAGTAAATACACATGGAGGCTAGGTGAGTGTGAGGAGAAACACCGTGTCAGTGACTTCTGCAGGTCTGCTGCCAGCTTTTTCTCAGCTGACTAGACTTCAGAAGGAGGTTGCATGTTTCTGCCACAGCCTTCTTCCCATGCTTTGCAGCACTTTGCAGGGAGGTAGTTTTACTAGTAGTCTAAGCAGTACGAGTTTTACTGAGGAAGGTAAATCAAACTGCTTCTACTTCATCTCCCCAGGATTTGGGGGGGGGGGGGGGTTATTTGTTTTTGAAGTGAAGCTAGAAAGCTGCTTGCCTGATGGAGTAGGTCTGAGGAGAAGGAGGCACTCCTTTGAGTACAGTGCTGTTGTTGTGTGGTGAACAAAAAGAGGACAGAAGCAAAAGCAACAGGAGCAGCAAGTGAAAAATTGCTTTTAGATTTCAAAGTAAGTTTGTAGCAAATAAAAAGCTGGGGATTTGAATGGAAGGATTTTCAAAATGGTGAAAAGATCCAGTTTGCCATCTGCCACTTCTGTGGCGTTTGCCTTGAGTGGCTGCATTCCTAGAGCTGCCTGATAACAGCTGAGAGATGTGTGTGGCTGGATCAATAAGGCATATCCAATAGCCTCTGGAACCCACAAGTGAAGTGCTTTCACCTTTTCCATACTACTCTTTCTTTTCAGACATGCAGCATGTCATGAAACTTGGGAGGATACAGGGGTGTTTTGAGAGACCAAGTTAGATTGTGTTATAACAATGTGTAGAAACCTGGTGTGAAAACCTCTACAATTTCTTTTAAGGATGGAGTTCATGAGGTACAGCTGGCATAGGAAGGGATGTGAGCTGTAAAAGCAACCTTTTCTCTTTTTGTCTTTGTCTTCCCTCCCACGTTTCTCCATTTCCAGAAGGGAGCAAGATGAGAGGTGCAGAGTTCTGTTTCAGTCTCGCATCCTGTGCAAAATGAGAAGGAAGATGTTGCAGAAAAGCCAGAGCTGGGTCTGATTTGGGTATCCTTGGTCTCAGGGACACTGAGGAGGAGAGGAAATAAAGCTGTCATTCAGGTGGTGGGAGGGTGGCAATGCATGAGGTCTGTTCCTGATGGTCTCAGGCAAAATGGTTCTGAACCATCATGCATTCACCAAACCACTTCTCCACACAGAGGACCGCAAGACTTGGAAGCCCTTGTACATCCAAGGAAGTTAAGGGATGGAGAGACTGAATACAACAGTGGTCCAATTTGAAGACAGGACTAAGCATGTGTGCAGCTTATTTTCAAGGTGACCTAGTAATTCTGCTTAAGCAGCCATCACTGCTTTCTTTAGCAGCTGGGGGAGCGTATACCTGTGCAAGCATGGGTAGGATATGTGTATTATGATATCACTCTCATACAGGACCAACAGTAAAGCTGCTGAAGCTGGCAGGTAGAAACCTGAAGTGTGAAAGAAGCAGCTGAATCTCTTCCTCTTCCTGACAGCTGCCTTGGGATATGACAGAATGAAATAAGAACTGGCATCCATGCAGCCCCTTTTCTGTGCCGTGCTTGATGCGGTGCTAATCCTTCATGAGGTGCTATCCAATAAGGACTTGTTTATGACACAGGGCATAGTAAAGCCTTTGCATACATGTCATTTCAGGGATAATATTACTACGTAACAGTGCATAGTAAATAACAATATTTCATTTGTTATTACAGTTTAGGATAGCAATTTAAGTACTTTGAATTGGGTAGAGAGGAAAAGGTCAGGGTATGAAATTACTTCCTTGGAGTCATACTGGCAACACAGCTGTAGAAGAGCAGAGAATTGTCCCTCAGTACTCTGTGTTTCATTCTCATGCCGCAAAAGCAAGATCATCATTCTTCATCTTCAGATATTTTTTAACAAGTATGGTCTGTCTAGTAGGGCTTTGAGAGAAATGTGTATATTCCCTCTTGTGAGGATTGTGCACACACACCCCAGTTCTCATCAGGCTTTTTTCACCAGTCTCTTTTGTAATGGATTAGATTTCATATTGTTCTTACCCGAAAATGAAGACAGTCATGTTGGTTTACATCTTGACATTATTATTACTGTTATTAATATTATTATTATTTCGTGGATATATGCTGCTCATATTTATTTTGACCAGCAAGGTCTACAAATACTTTTATTTTGGAGGAGTTCACTGGAGATAGTGAAAATTAATGTCTATATTTTTACTTTATTGTTTTCCACAAGGCAAAACTCCCTCTTTTCTGAGGGTCTTCTCCCAACAACAGTCATTAATCTTTTGTTTATTGTAGCTCTTGATTTAGGATGTTGGTTAACTATCCACACTTCTTTAAATATATCTGCCTTGGAATTTATGTACTATATATAATGGCAGTGCAACCACATGATGTTCTGTACCAATGGGTCTATTTTTAAAACACTTTGCTGAATGATTTCCTATCATCATCTTCCATTTACCTTTGTCTTGGTTACAGCCTGTTAATGATGGAGAGAGCTTATTTGGGTGAAAGTTCACTATTAACTTAATTACCTTTTATTCAGGTCCACTGTATTACAGCAATAAATGCCGATTGCTATCTCAGTCTCTTTCTTACAGAGTCCCACATTAGCACTGTAGATTGTCTGCTAAAAATGTGCCAAAGTTTTTATGGTTTGTTCTGAATATCTTGAGGATGGGGTAGTTCATGATTGACAGTCAGTCCTTTAGAAGTTAAAATGTGGAGTTATGGTATTGCTGTTGGAGCAAGGGAAAGGCTGTGGTTGGACATATGTTTCTAGATGAGGTTCTTTACCTCCTGTATTCCTCGTGGCATGACCTTTAGCATAGGAGACTTCTGCATGTACCATCATTTTCTGCTGGAATCTCAAGAGGCTCTTGTTTAGAAGCCTTAATTAAGATCTTGGTGCAAAGATGAATGCAGTGTGATTCCATGTCACCCCATGATGTTGAGCAGCAGCATCTTATCTGCTCATTTCAGCTTTGACCCCCGTGGGTAGAAGGTGCATGTACTACATCTGAAGTTGATAAGAAAGTACCTCTGTTCTTTTATGGGGAAAACCCCCCACAGATGTTAATATTTCCTTTTGTTCAAAATCCTAAGTGCTATGCAAAGCCAACTCTCACGTTTTCAGCGGAGTCGTGCCACTTTGCCTCTCCACCTCAGCAGGAAGAAGTGGCTCCCTTGGCTCATGCTGTGATTTGTACTTGTGCTTCTGAGGAGCCTGACCTGACTGTGCTCGAGTGCGTCAGCCTGCAAGATTGACCCGTGACTGAAAGTGGTTGAGAATCATGTATTTATTTATCCTCTCATGCCGTTTTCACAGTTGGCTTTAATTTGTTACATAAAAGTTCACTTGAAGCAAATTTACTGGGTTGTACCCTCTGTGCCATAGTTTATGTTGTACTCATCTTAAGAGCATCCTTCACTGAAATCTGCATTGACATTGCATGTCCCTGATTTTCAGTGTTACCTGCAGATATGTTAAAAAAGTGCATCAGGCTATGCCATGAAATGACCTCAGAGAGGGCTTCAGAAAGGGCAGCCTGGCACTAAATTCCTAAACCCATATGTTAAAGAATTTAAGTACTTACACTTTACAAGCAGTGGAGAATAGGCTGTGGCTCTGTTAGGCTTGGCTGGTTCTCAGAGATACGTTGTTTCAGGTGTGAAATTAATGTTTATAATCTGAGAGTGTTCCTTTAAAACAATTTTTATTACACCTGTACATATTTTCAGTGTGCAACTCTGAATGTTGCATGACCAACCCTTTTTGCTTTTCAAGTGTCTTTTATAAATCACGGCACATTGATATACTGTCACATCAATAAATTAAGTTAAGGGACTAACCTAAACAAATGCCAAAATCATTAGCAGTTAATTAACCTTGTGTACTTCTCTCCAAATTGACTTTGGTTTAATTGACGACGTGGGCTCAGTTCACTTGCTCTGTGCTCATACAAACAAACAAAATGAACATGACACAAAATTGAATGAGGGGGAGGGGGGGAGAAGGAAAGCAAGAAAAAGAATGGAAGAGACTTGCAAAAACACAACCTCTCCATCCCAGAGCACCAGCAGCAAATGTTAACCGTGTGGCTGCAGAAACAGACCTGAAAAAGGATAAGTGATGCTTAGGACTTTACGGTGGTTCCCTTGGCCCTGCCATACAGTAACAGTATCCTGTTGGGCTGGGTGGCAAAGGTTTCAGTTTACTAGGGTTTGTTTGGGGGTTTGGTGGTGGCTGTAGGGGTGTTTTCCTTGTTTTTTCTTTCTTTTTTTTAAATAGCCACTTTTCTATACTGGCACTATAGCTTTTTAAATAATACATGCTTTTAGGTCAGCAAGAGGTTCTTGGAACAATGACCATTCACGTGTTTTTATTGAATTTAATAACAGATACTCTGTTTTTATCATTGTTCCTTGTTTCCACATCGCAGGCAGGAGGAGGAGCATAGTTCATCTAAGCTTGCTGGGGAGCATGAAAATGGCTTCATGTTGCTTCTCCTGAAAATGGCTTGCTCTTAATTTAAGAGGGTGTTTGCTTGACATATAAGGCAAAGTGTGAAGCGGGTTGTGCTTCCTTAGGTACGGGAGTATTATGTGCCCTCCTCCAGGAACCTGTGTGGGTCGGTGGGCCTGCGTGCCTGCATGCTCACAGGCCACAGAGGAGGTCTGTGCTGACATCCTCCCCAGGAGGCTTCCATGAGGCTCTGTGTGTGTGCAAGCATTACTGGTGTGAGTGATTTTCAAGGTCTGACCTGGATTTGACGTGGTGGTGTTGGCACCTCGTTAATTCTTCACTGCGTTTGTCTCCCGGTTGGAGCGGCGTACCTTGGACCCCATCCCACTGCCCTGCGTGGTGGAGAAACGTCTGGGCCTCTGGTGAAGCCACAGCGCCCTGACTGTGGCTGCTCTGTACAGGAGGCTCCTTGGACTGATGGATCAAAGCACCTTTTAAGAAATGGAAATCAGCTCAGTTTGCTTAACCACCCTGCTGAATACGTATGATTCAAAAGCATTTGTCAGAAATATTCTTGAAAGAGCAGAACTTCCACTTGAGAGCTTTCCCCTCCCCCCCCGCCTTGTTTTACTGCCTCATAAATAAATATTGCTATACTAATCTTCTTCAAATAGTTTAGCATATCCTAGTGCCTTGAATTTTACCACCATTACTATCAAGTTCCATATGCCTAAAATATTAATAAAAATATTTCTGAAACTGCATATGCTGTTGAAAAGATACTGTATTGACAATAAATAGTCTTTGTGCTTCCAAAGGAAGTTTACATAAATTTAAAAACTTTTTTTTTCTTCTTGTTAGAGAAAACACTAAAAATCTTCTGCTTTAACTTGCTAGTGCATGTACAGTGTTAATATGCATAGAATCAATTTTTCTGCATATACATAAATAAAAAATGCAGGGCTTGGTTTGGTGTGGCTTTGCTTGCTTTGTTTATTTTTTAAGGCAGCCCCTAGAAATTCTAGTAGATTCCAAAGACTTACCCTGCCAAAGAAAGGTGGTATTGTAACGAAAGTAGAGGATCCCAGTATAGATGCTGATAGAAACCAATATGCTTGTAGATCTACATGAGCTGTGAAAGGCTAATTTCCTTTTTTTTTTTCACTTTGGAAGTAACTTGTATCTGCTAAACTTGTCTTAGATTATCCTGGGTTTGGTTGTTTTTTTGGAAAAAGTCTTAAGTGAAGTTCTGCTTGATCTAGTTTTGCTAAAAACTATTTAATATATGTATCTTTTTTATTTTCTTCGCTCAGATGCTTTTCTTAAGCTTAATGACTTGGAAGCTTTAGTGGAAATTGTACATTTAAAAACCACAAGAAATAACGTGTTAAAGCTGTATATTTAGATCCATAGGAAATAGGTTTGTCCAGTAACTATGCAAATAAGAAAAAATTATGTATATAAATGTGCACTCAGAGCTTCTCTTATTTATTTCTCCTTGTTTCTTCTCTCATCTCCCTTTTTAATTCGAGCATTCCTTGCAGGAATTTGCTTTGAATTTGTAGGGCTGCTGGGAAGTGGATTTGTATGTTGATTTCAGAGAGGTTTTAAGTTTGCTAATAACTTTTTTCCTTCTGTGATGAGATTTCATTTTATTAGTTAATGCTGACTTTGCTTCATTTGGTCTGTATTCTCTGTTGTTGTTTACGAGTAGTAAAGTTACAACCACCATAAATGCAGACATCATGGGAGGAGGGTAAGGTGGAGTAAACAATTTATTTTCATGTGTTTGGGATTACCATATAACTCTCTAATGGCAGAAGAAAGTGGAGTTTAATTGTCACCCTTAAGTTAGAGGGGGAGGAAAAATCCAAGCAAAAATAATTTACTTAGACTTTCTCTGTGTCTATATTACTGTCATTCTTGGTTCAGACTAATGGTTAAATGATGCCTTTTTATTTATTCAGATTTGATTAGTAGGAGACAGACTTAAATATTTATTTTCCTTCTATGTTAACAGTTGCTTGGCAATAGAAATTGCCATAGAGAACATTAGAGAGTAGAAAGTGAGATTTGGAGATATCCATGTCAAGACTAGGAGTGAAATAGGGTTTACACACAGGATAATTAGAGGCTTGCAACATATTTGTGTTTGAAAGAGGAACAGATGAATTTAGCTCCTCCTTTATCCAATCACATCTTGCAACTTGGCCCAAACAAACTCTGTAGCTTAACTTATCAAAAGAGATTGGAAATTCTGATGAACGTTTGATTTGATGAAAGTTTCCCAGATACTATTGTTTAGCTTTGCACTGAAAATACACCAAGTGTATCCTCTAGTCTGTTTTTCATTGCTCAGTTTAAGTTGAAAAACAAAAGAAAGTTATTCTAGGATAACATAGAACAGATATTTTTATTTTCTAGTCTTTTCATTGTTACAATAACATGCTGATGGCTGATGGAGTCCATCTACTAGAAAAGGGGGAGAGGTACTGCAGTCATAGGTTTGCCAAGCTGGTGAAGAGGGCTTGAAACTAAAGATGCAAACTTTGATCCATCCCGCTCCAACCAGTTTGATGCTGGTGCCATCAATAGATGCCCAGAGCCTGGAGAAGGATCTGAGGGATCAGCAGGAGAGCACCTGAAGTGCAGCACAAAGGAATTCCAGCCACTCTAGCCTTTCAGGGAGCTTCATGGGGCCCAGCTGAAATGCCTCCATGCAAACACAGCTTGGGGAGCAAATGAGTAGTTGTAGACATGCCATGCACACGCCTGCAGGGCTATGATCTTATTGGCATCATGGAGACATGGTGGGGTGGCTCCTACAACTGGAGCGTTGGGATGGAAGGGTACAGGCTCTGTAGGAAGAACAGGCAGGGGAGGTGAGGAGGGGGTGTTGCCCTCTATGTCAGTGACCAGCTGGAGTGCTTGGAGCTCCACCTGGGGATGGATGAGGAGCCAAACCACAGCTTATGGGTCAGGATTAAAGGGAGTGCAGGGATAGGAGGTATTTTAGTGGGGGGTCTCCTACAGGCCACCCAATCAGGACAACTGAGTGGATGAGCCCCTCTATAGACAGACAAGAGCAGACTTATGTTCACAAGCCCTGGTCCTGATGTAGGACTTCAACCACCCATGGTTACAGCAGGATATAAACATACAGGCGCTTCCTGGAAAGTGTTGATGATAACTTCCTTCTCCAAGTGATAGAGGAGCCAACGAGGTGAGATGCTATGCTGGAACTTGTTCTCACCAGCTGGTGGGGAATGTGAAGCTCAAGGGCAGCCTTGGCTGCAGTGACTATAAAATGATGGAGTTCAAGGTCCTCAGGGCAGTGAAGGGGGCACAGAGCAAGCTCACTACCCTGGATTTCAGGAGAGCAGACTTTGGCCTCTTCAGGGATATGCTTGGTAGAGTACCATGGGATAAAGTCCTGGTGGGACAAAGGCCCAAGAAAGCTGTTTGGTGTTAAGGGATCACCTCCTCCAAGCTTAGGAGTGAAGCATCCCAACAAAGAGGAAGTCAGGCAATAACACCCAGAGGCCTGTACAAACTGTATGAAGTTCAACAAGACCAAATGCAAAGTCCTACACAAGGTCCTTTTTGCTACAGGCTGGGCAGAGCACAGGATGAGAGCAGCCCTAAGGAAAAAGACTTGGGGTTATTGGTTGATGAGAACATCAGCTGGATCCTGCAATGTGCGCTTGCAGACCAGAAAGCCAACAGTACCCTGGGCTGCGTGAAAAGAAGTGTGACCAGCAGATCCAAGGAAGTGATTCTGCCCCTCTGCTTTCGTGAAACCCCACCTGGAGGACTGTGTCTGGCTCTGGGGTGCCATGTACAAGAAAGATGTGGATCTGTTGGAGTGAGCCCAGAGGACTGGAACACCTCTCCTGTGAAGACAGGCTGAGAGAATTGGGATGGTTCAGCCTGGAGAAGAGAAGGCTCTGGAGACCTTCTAGCAGTGTTCCAGTACCTAGAAGGGGACTAAAGGAAAGCTGGAGAGGAACTGTTTATCGGAGAGTGTAGTATAGGATAAGAGATAATGGGTTTAAACTAAAAGAGGGCAGAGTTAGATTACATATTAGGAAGAGGGCAGTGAGGCACTGGAACGGGTTGCCCAGAGAAGCTGTGGCTGCCCCCATCCTGGCAGTGTTCAAGGCCAGGTTGGATGGGGCTTTGGGCAACCTGGTCTAGTGGAGGGTGTCCCTGCCCATGGCAGAGGGGTTGGAACTAGATGGTCTTTAAGGTGCCTTCCAACCCAAACCAGTCTGTGATTCTATGAAAAATGTTTTGCTTACCCAACTCTCCTGAACCTGAGGTGCAGTATCGTTACAACGTGGTTTAAAGACTGAAAAGAAGTGGCTCGAGCTGTACTACATTAAAAATGCTTGTACTGAAGCAGTGATTTCTGATGCTTCTCTACCTCTGGCTCATGGGGCCGTTTATGTAGCCTAGTTATGACACCAAATTTAACAGTTCTGTGAGAAAAGCATTTGATTTGAGTTAATATTTAGTAAAAGGAGTATATGCTTGCTGGGAAGACTTGTGAATGTGTGCAGAGGGCGTAGCTGAAGTAACTGATCTCAATTGAACATAAATAACGTAAAAACCTCACTAAAGGAGATACCATGGATGATACTGAAGTCCACACTTTGATCTTCATATCATCAAGGACATAGCAGCTTTTTTGATACAGATGATGTACTCCCACAAATAGAGTGGAGATGAAAGATTTTTTTTAATGTATATTTTAAGATGTTTCAGAGAAAGCAGAGTAATTATGGTTCAGTGGCCTCTCCTACCTTGCTTGCCCTTCTGAAATTCATTAACATGGCTTTTCAGGCTTGGCAGGTATCTTGGAAATACATGTTTGTGGACGTTTCAGCTGTCTTTTTGCTGTTGCTTTGAGCACTCTCATAAAGCTACTTTGCATTTCAGTGGGGTAACAGATGGCTCAGGATTGAGGGCTGCCTGCGTGCAGCTCTCAACAGTGGGGTTTTAAATAGCAGGAGCTGTACGGATCCACATCAGCTGAAGCTGAAACTTTCCTGCTCTAGGGATGGGATGGATGCCTGGGAAACTTGATGCACCTCACTTGTAGGGGAATTGCATAACTCGCTTTGTTATGGAGCTTCAGTGGGGTCAGGACGTGGACCAAGCTACTATGAATGTTAAAGGTCTGTTGGTCACCCAGCGAGGCACACTTCTGCTGCTATGGCAGTTGCAGTAACAAAACCTGGTTTTGCTTTTAGGGCTGCTTTGCTGTTTGATAGCTTAAAACTTTGTTTTTAGAACAGTCCACGGGAGACCAAAAATATTTTAAAATGACAAAACTACTAAAAAGGACAGTTTAATGGTGCCACATAATAGTAAATAGAAGAAAAAAACCATAGGTGGAAATACGACATGCTTTAATGCTCCAAGCAATAGAAACATTTCAAGGGTGCTGAATATGTTGAACATTTGGAGCAGTGATCCCTTCTTTCTCATTGCACACATTATACTTTCCTTTTATTCCTTACATTGTGATTGCATTTGCTTCCATTACCACAACCATTTCTTCAAGAAAAGTCATGCTTTTTAAATTGTGTTTAGTTTGAAAATGGTTTCTGATTTACTACAAAAATAGGTTTTCAAAACAGATTTCCCTGAAACTTGTCTATCAAAGGAATATTGCAAACAATATGCTCCTGTTATGTATACAAAAGCCCATTACTTAAATCCAAGGAAAATAAAATTTTAACAGGCCGTTCAATTCTATCATTTTTTTTTTCAAAAAATACAAAGTCAAAATCTAATTTTTAGATAAAATTGGTGCCCATTTGGACTACAGTCAGTAATCTGATGTGTTTCATGTGAAGTCAAACCTTTCACAGCCTTCTCTTCCCTTACTGTGTTCTGCAGGATTTTCTTTCCTCCTCTAAAGCTGCTTCCCAGTGCAGCTCAATCAGCTGCTGCTGTGTCTCCCCTGGTTCAGAGCTTGGGCTTGACTTCTGCCTCCTTCAATGGATGTAGCAGTGAAGTGTCCCACTGCTCGAGCCTGAGCGTTGTCTCCAGGGGTCTGTCTGTACCTGCTTTGATGATCCCTGGTGGGACTGCACACCTTCCTTGGGTCACAGACCAAGTGTCACAGAAGTAGACCACCAAGTCAGTCACAGGCACGGGAGGTCCAGTCCACAGCAAAGTGTGTAATGTTGGCACCTTTTTATCTGAGCACAGCGGGTCCCAGCTCAGGATCTTCACTGAGCTGGTAGCAAGAAGAGGTCTTGCATGCATAGAGGAACAGAAGGAGATGGTGAGTTCCTTCCCCAGAGGCTGTGTTTTATTAGATACTGTACAGACATAAGTAAGAGAGAGCCGCTGCGTTAGGGACTGGCATTAGCAGGCAACAGTTGCTTCCAGTGGGTATTGTGTGTTTTGTAGATATTATGTTATCCATTTTCTCTCTGCTTTTGTCTGTCTTCTTTTTATTACAGCAGTGCCTGGAGAGGGCCTACAATATGCAGGTTACTGTAAGCACAAAACCTCTTAGGCCTCGTCCTGTTCATATTAAATTTAAAAAAAAAAAAAGACGACAAAACCAGAATGATGAATGACAAGAGGAAAAGATGCATTAAGGTAGGTACCTTGCTTCATAGAATCACAGAATGGTTTGGGTTGGAAGGGACCTTAAAGATAAGTTCCAACCCCCCTGCCATGGGCAGGGACACCTCTCACTAGACCAGGCTGCTCAAGGCCCTGTCCAACCTGACCTTGAACACTGCCAGGGAGGGGGCATCCATCCCCTCCCTGGGCAACCTGTTTCAGTGCCTCACCACCCTCATACTGAAGAATGTTTTCCTAGTATCCAATCAAAATGTACCCCCTTTCAATTTAAAACCATTCTCCCTTGGCCTATCACTACATGCCATTCTAAAAAGTCCCTCACCAGCTTTCTTGTAGGTTTGACTGGTGCCTTTGTTTCTGTCCTGCTTGTTCAGAAACAGTCTGCTGTGACTTCTGGGAAGTCCTTGTGCAAGGGTAAATGGGCTGCTACAGGGGTGTTGAGGCTGTAAGAAGGTTCAGCTCAGATGTTTAGGAAATGGGTAAGAAAGCCGGGAAAACCCAGCTACCCTTGTGGACAGTTTGCTCTGGGTTACTGACATTAACTACCACTATGGCACAGCAGTATCAGCTCTGGTGATGGTGTGAAATAGTAGCTCAGTGCCTTACTGGAAGAGGACTGACTGTGTGTTCATGTTCCAAGTTCTTGAATTTCTCCTCACAGAAGAACTATGAGTGTGCTTCAGAGGCTAGCATAAGACCTTTGCTGTAGAAATGGTTTCTACTGGTTAAAGAAACATACACACAAAATAAAAAACCCAAGTAAGTTCTACATGCAGCTTTAAGGAGCTTTCAGGATTAGAAGCTATTTTATGTTGCTCCTTCCAGGCAATGATTGGACACTGTCCAAAAGAAACCCTCTTTACTCAGAGTTTGCTCAGCAATTCTGCTGACCTGCATCTTCTCCCTGGCTGCAGGCAGTGCAGCTGCTCAGCACATTCAGCGTTTGCCCCATTTCAAATGTCTGCACAACTTTTCCATACTGTAGTGTAAATCAGCTTTGTAAGTGTTCTTTTTACTTTGTAAACTAGTTTTTGGTGGTGGTAAGAGCACTCACTTTTCTGTTTGTGGCTTGCAGTCATCAAGAGACCTTGCAGGAACTGTTCATAAGCAGGAACAGCCCTCCTTTCCCTCTGACTAAACTGTGGCACTGCTGTTCTAGCAGTCTCTGGGCTATGAGTTAGCATTTTCCTAGCCTTGTCATTATCTAAACTACTCCCCTTGCCTTGTCAGCTTTCCTAGTAGAGGACTAGTTCTGAATTTCTCTGGCAGTTTCTTTGTAAAATGGCTCAATACTGTAGCAGAAAATGGCTTTTTTGTGTCAGCTGTAAGTGAAGGCCAGTAATTCAGGCATGAAGGAGTAGAAGGAAGAGACTCCTTGACCGCAGGCTGAAAACCCTCCTGAAAAAAACGCCTTCACTGCTCAGGGAGACATCAGCCTTTGCAATTTCCAGGCAGTGTGGCAGGAAACACATTGTAGAATCCTAAAGGACCCAGAGCAGGTCAAAAAGGGTGCTCCTTAATACTAGCCTCTGGCTGAAATGGCACACGAGTCAAAAGCAGAACAGAGGCTTTATGACCTTGCTTTGTGCTTGGCCTAACCCAGCTGACACTGTTCCCTAGAATATGCAATATCCATAACTTTTGGATGGCTGGACACTAGAGTGACAGAAATTTATGTATGAATTTGGCTTTAAAATACCCACTGCAAGAGCTCCCAGGCACCATTTAGGTAGCTCCCAGCTGTTCTCAGAGGAATCGAAGAGGAGTTGTGCTCCAGAGGTGCTTAACTAGGTGCTGCATTGAGTTCTGTTTGCACTAAATAGCAGTAAACTCTTTAATGTGTGGAAGAGGGCTGAGCGCTCAGTAAGTAAATGGAAAACTACTACATAATGAACGCTGTTATGCAAGCTGTTACCTCAATAGTAAGAGTTTCCATACTTTTCTTTTTCCCAAGCAGGTGTATACTGGCAATCTGCTGTTTGATCATGTTTGCAACCAAAACACTTAGCACAAAAAGCGCGCACAGCTACCAGCTGTCAAGGATTTCCATGTTCTTACCACGTACCACGAAGCATCTTTGCCTGCTTCTGTTCGTGTCTGTGTCCCAGGGAGTTACTAATTGCCGTACTTCTGCCTTGCAGCGACACCTGCTGCCACGGGCAGGCTTGGCACAGAGCTGGTTCTCGCCTCAGAGGAGTGGTTTTCTGCACCTCAGTTGATTGCTAGTAGCTTCTCCAGAATCTGTTCGGGTTCCCCATCTTGTTCCTGAGTCAGGCGTTACCGTTCGAGAAATAAAACGCCCCTCAGTCCAGCAGCTGGAACCTGCGTGGTGCAAATTAGCCAGTCCCAAAGGTGACACCCACGCTGCTTTGTGCCCCGCCTGTGGGGTAATTTAACCTCTCTTTAGGCTTGATGTGTGGTTTCAGCACGAGGACGTGTATCGGTCGGCTTTGGAAGGGACACAGAGTGCCCTGTGAATTGCACATCATTCAGCGATGGCAGCTTAGGGCGTGTGTTTGGAGATGTGCATTTTGGGTTGAAGTAATTGTGTGGCTAAAACCTGCGCTTTGCCAGAGCATCAGTACTGGCCAACCACACTCTTGATCCTTTAGTGGGGGGCTTGGTTCCAGGTCTGTCTCTGGTAACCTGCATAATTCATATCTGAAACTCTTGGCAGCTTGTACAGGAGGCAGATTTTATGGGATAAGGTGACTCCCCTCTCTTCCACTCTCCCCCTTTTAAATCCTTCTTGGAACTCATATCCTTCATGCCCCAACAAGAAACTGATGGGTTAGGGCCGGCTAGAGAAGATTCAAGATAACCCACCAGTGAGTGAGTGAGCAGTGGTGAATAGCAGTGATCCCACAGCTTAAACTGAAAAACAAGAGTTAGGAAGAGGCTGAGTGCTTCAGAAGATGATGACAGTGAAGTACAGATGTGTTTGAATGTAAACAATTCTGACTCCCAATTTCTTCCTCCCCTCAAGCTGCTTTGGGGCCCACTCTTGGGGTGCATGTAGTCATATGCAGAGCCTGGAGAGATAGATCCTGGAAGGGGGATGCTCGAGTTTTCTTCAGAAAGACATAGATCTGTCAGTCAGAATCTTGTGTTTCTTCCTCAGGCAGATTTCCCAATAGCTTGGTCAGGGATTGAGGAAGAATAATTGGACTGGACATGCTAACTTTAGTATATGGGCTCACAGGTATGCCACAAATCAAATGAGTTTGTGCAAAAAAATTAGCAGGATTGCTGCTGGCTAAGAACTGAAAGTACACAAGAAGAGAAACTTTAGTGATATCCTCTTAGATGACAGATTTTGTTAGTTTATAGTTCAGTGAAATATATTTTCCACTGTCAAAACAGATAACTTATTTCAGTAATAGAAAAATAACATTGTTTTTTTCCAGCATGAAAGTAATCCCAGCAGGGATACACATACTGTACCATGCTAATACAATTCTACTTTAATACAAAGTAGAAACTTAATATAATTCCTGAGATGTTACTATTGCATTATCAAAAATGAATTTCAGCAAGAGCAAAATGACTGATGTTCCAAACAGTATTATTAAAGTTTGCAGCAGGTCTCTTACAGACTGTAACAATAATTTAAAGGTTAGCTTTAATTATTTGTGGGGGTTTTTTATATTTTTTTCTGTACAGCTACTTTTAATAATTTCCTCTTATACAAGCATTTCTTTCTTAGAATTTGTACTTTTAGCAGAACAGTGGTTTGGTTGGGGTTTTTTTGATTTTACTTTTTTCCAAACGCCTATTGCGTCATTTTATTGTCTAATGGGCGGTGTCATTCCTCTTTAGAAAAGGGGAGGCTGGGATTGCCTGGTGAAATAAGCTGTCTCAGGAAGTAAATGTGTCTTTGAACACTGCTTGTTGTTTTCATTATATGTGAGGAAATGCACCGCTCATGCCTGGGAAGATAAGGGATATGATTTAATTTCCTATCTGTCCCCATTCTTTACCCTCAAAACCAGATGAATGCCTCCTTGGGGGCGTAGGTGGGTGTCTCCTCCTCCTGCAAAGGTTTGTGGTGGTGAGGACTGTAGGGTGGGCGGTGACTTCTTCCTGGGACCCTTGTCTGCTGTTGGAAGGAGGCAGTTTTGCATCAGGGAGAAGGTAGCATGCAATTCCCTGCTCTCAGTGGGGCGAGAGCCCTTTGGACAGAGACAGAGATAGCAGTGCTGTCTTTGCAGCTCCCTGGGCACAGATTGCCCTCCCCAAGGCCCGTTTGCCTCCATCCTGCATCTGCCTGGAGTGTGGTACAGGCTTTGAGAAACTGCTGCTGCTGTGCACAAGGCACATGGAGAGAAATGGCACGACTGCTCCCCTTTTATTCTTGCTGATCTTATGAGAACCTGTCTGTCTTTGTTTTCTGAGTATGTTCATACAAACCCCTTTTTGTGTTTGTTTTTTTCTGGTTACACTTTCTTCTTTGCTTCCACCATTGCTAAATTTTAAGTAAAATGAAATAATGCAGACCCTGAAATAGGAGGCAGTTGGGCTGGGGACCAGACAGTAAGTGGGGAAAAGCAGTTTAATTTTTGTGGTGCTTGTGGAGTGAGGCTGATCTGTAGCCGTGAGTTAATGAGATGATGTGTGCCTATAGAAACGGGAATGGATGAAATGGCAAAGAGGGAGCTATTCAGGATCCAGACAGACAGTGAAGAGAGAAAGAGCAAAGATCTCTAGCAGTAGGGCTCGAACTGTTACAGGCACCTTGTATTCAGACAGAGTGGTAAGCATGGTTTGAATCCTGATTCTTGAGGAACAGAACTCTGCTCAGCACAGGTGGCTTCACTTACATCAGAGACCTTCTCAAGGACCAGCTGCATGCAGGAACGTCTCAAAATATGCCTTAAAGCAAATACCATTTTATGCCCCCTCAAGATAAACCTTTTAAAACTGTAGGAGTTACGAGTGGGGATTGGCTCAGGAAGAATTAATCACAGAAAGGAAAGTTTAACCTACTTCTGTTGTTCACAGCTATTGATTTTGGTTTGCTAAAAGAGCAACAACATCAAACGCTTCTGAGACAGGAAAGCTAGCTGTTAAACCAGATTTCTGAAACCCTTTTTCTCTGCCAGGGGACTATTGATGGGTTGAATGGTGACTTGATGATACTCAGTTTTACCTGTGCACAAGATAAATGAAAGCACCAGGGTCTCTGGTTCTCTCTTTTTTTTTTTTTTTAACTTTAGCTCAATTTAGAAAGATGGCAGTTTGATCATATTTCCATCTTTCACAGAGAAATCATTGCATCTTTAAGCAAAAAAAAAACCCCAAACCCTCCAAATTAAAAAAATCCATTAGAAGCTCTGGAGGCTGTTTCAAGCAGGTGGTGAGTCCTTGTGCAAGTTCAGCACGGCAACGGCAGACCCTTCTCTTTGTTGGTGGAGCTGTGCTTGCTGCCTGTAGGATGCAGATGTGACAAGTATTGTGATGTGAATCAAGTATTCAGAGATTAATTCAGGCACTTTCCAGGTCTGCGTGACAGTGTCGTGTGGAATCAGGGCATTGCTATTCCCGTTCCTTGCTAAGGGAGAACAGTCTCCCAATGTTGGGTGTTTCCCAGTGCATAAGGACAACCGATTGCCTTAGGGGCTTAGTCATGTATTATCAAATTAAGGGTAAGATAAACACTTTTCCTTTCACCAAACCTCTTAGGAGGGAGGATCCTGCTCGAGGCTTATGTCACTAAAGTGGGGTGGTTGAACTTGACCTTGAGTATCTTAGCTAATGCATGACCAACACAGATGTTTGGAAAAAATCACAGAATTGTAGGGGTTGGAAGGGACCTCGAGAGATCATCGGGTCCAACCCCCCTGCCAAAGCAGCTCCCTAGGACATATCACTCAGATAGGCGTCCAGGTGGGTCTTGAATATCTCCAGAGAAGGAGACTCCACCACCTCCCTGGGCAGCCTGTCCCAGGGCTCTGTCACCCTCACTGTGAAAAAGTTCTTCCGCATGTTGGTGCGGAACTTCCTGTGCTCCAACTTGCAGCCATTGCCCCTTGTCCTGTGGCCACAGACCACTGAAAAGGGGCTGGCCATTTCCCCCTGCATCCTCTGCTTAAGATAATTATAGACTTTAATTAGGTCCCCCCTTAATCTTCTCTTCTCAAGGCTGAACAGTCCCAACTTACTCAGCCTTTCCTCATAGGGGAGATGCTCCAGGCCCTTAATCATCTTTGTAGCCCTAAGTAGTGAGGAAATAAATATTTTAGGTGAATTGGGGAAAGTCCTTCCTTACACACACTACTATAAGCTTCTTGTGGGGTGCCTTTTTGTTTTGTTTGGGGGGGGGGGGTGTTGATTTTTTTTTTTAAATAGTTTTCTTTAATGTTCAAGATGTGAGGCTCTAGTCTGGGAATTCCCTTATGTAGAACAGGGGGAGGTAGCTGGTCAAGAATGGATGAGCAGAGGGAGAGAGAACTGAGTATCTCAGGAAGACAGGAGTTCTCTTTTCTTGAACAGGTAGATAAGAGACAGGTGAAAAGACTGACTTCTATCTAATTCTTGTGCTTCAGAGCTCAGTAGATAATAATGCTGTAGGCTCCAAAGGCTTATGAAAGTTGGAATCCATTTTAAACAAATAAAAGGTGTGTGTGTGGGGGGGGTTATATATTTTACCAGCTATTTTGTTAGCAAGACTTCTTTAAACTGGTCCAAGCACAGGAGCGTGCTACTGTGAATGAACATGTCATGTGTACTTAGCTGGAATCTCCAGCACATCTGGCAGTTAGGGTAGCTTGGGATCGGTGTGGTGACTCAAATCACATTTGAACATCCTGTCTTCTCGTATTTTCTGTGACTGATAATGAAGTGTTCATTATGGACAGCTAAACAGGATATTGATATTCTTTTTGGTCAATACATGGCTGATTTAAATACAGATGTATTAGACATACTCTGGGTAATTTTTTTTTCTCCAACCCTCATAAGCAGTGTTTCCATGAAAAATTTAAAGGGTCATAATTTCCAATTAAGTAGCAGCATTGAAAAGGAACACATGCTGTAGTAAGATGCACAGCTACTGAATAGTTCTTTGGTGGGGTTTTTCTGTTGGGTTTTTGGTGGTGGGGTTTTTTTTCATAGAACCATTTTGATAACAAAAAGCAACAAGATACAATGTCTAATGTATTACCATTCCAACAAGACTGTGCCCTGGGGTTTTGCTTGTTTGTTTCACTGGGAATGTGTTCTTAAAGCAGACTTTCAGAATAAGCTCAGGTGTGATAAACCAGGTTTTGTGTATTCAATGCACACACAGGTTTCAACTGCAATGAGAAAATGTCCCCAATTAAAAAGGCCGGAATCTTTGTTCAGAAAGGATTAAATGGTTTGGCTTAGAAATGGGGGCTCTGTGTGTGTGTGTTTGTTTGTGAACATGCTTCCACATTAGCATTCATTTAAAGGGGATTTAATAGAGTTAGATAGGAAGTAATTGAAACAAAACTAAGAATTCCTGCTTGGCTTCCATGTGATCTTTAGACTTTAATGTATGCTTAAATGCAGTCTCCTGTTTTTTCAAAATGAAATATGTGGACCAAAATGAGGGGGAAAAGTTCTTTCATTTTGCATTTTTAGGGCATTTTATCTTTGTAACACGTTGAAATTTAAGGCCTGAAGCAGTACATCTGTAGCATTTTGATACAAATCATCTGCAGTGTACCAATCATCTTTGTAATTAGAAAGTGGATATGAACAAATTCGCTACTAAAACTAGTTTTTGAATAGTCCAGAAGCTTGCAGATTTTCCTAAATCACTGAGCAACCCAAATTTTGGGGCTGAAGTCACCACTGAGACTCTACTTTTCCGTTCATTTTAAGCCTTTCTCCCTTTAGGAGGCCGTAGGGAACTGCCCATGATGCTATTTCAGAGTTAGAGGACAAGAGCTGTGTCTGCTTGACGCAAAGATCTATAAACAGATTACTTAAGACAAGTTACCTGAGGCCAGCAGGTGAACAGCATCCTCTCAGATACCTTTTCCATCATGCGCCGTGGAAGGACATCAAACGTAACATTTTAGCACCGCAGCATTTTCCATGGGAGAGCAAATTGGCTGCACAGAGAGAGCAAGCTGGTGGTTTACTGGTAGTATGTGGGTTACTAATTGGGTGGCTCTGTAAGTAGTATCCAAATACCATGTATCCCTAAACATGGTATTAAATTATTTGTTACATTAAAAATCTTCTAAAAGGCTGGTTTTACCTTCAGTAAATGTGCAGTTTTACAGTTTGACTCGTGTGTTTTACTGCTCCTCAGAAGGTTTGCATAAAACTGCCGACTCGTACAGGCATTGAATTGGGTCCTCATATAGTGTACACACACAGAGGATTTTGTTTGCACCTGCTTTTCCTCTTGTAGGGATGACTTAGATATGGATCACCTCAGGACTTTGGTGAACTAATGGCATTATACTCCTCAGCCACGCTGTCATCTGGAAAGCTGTGTCGTAAGTGGATTTCCTCAGGAGAACCAGAATATAAAATTTTCAATGAAACTTCTTGGCAAAAGGCAGATGGTGGTGGATTTTTTCTTATCTCAGAGGGAGGAATAGAGGACACCTTGAAGACTGATACAGCCTGGTGTTTTTCCCACAGGCATGTCGTGGATGAGACGCGGGTTGAGTATTGTAAGTGCAGCCTCTGATTCTGTTTGCAGCCTTGCTGTGAGGAGAGTTGTCAGACAAAAGTTTATTCCCCATGAGAACACACACTCTCTTTTGTTCAGTAAACTCTAGATTGCCTCCTACAAATATTTTTACTTGGAAATTTCATCTTAAGGTTCTCTTATAGCCTCATTAAAGAGAGGTGTTGAAATCGATGCACTTGGTTCTTCATCACTTTTATGAACTGGGAAACTACTGCTATGCTATCTTCATTCATAACCAGACTGTTTGCATATAGATGTTAATTTTTTTTTTCAGCAAGAAAAGTATTGGGTTTGCATTTGCATTATGTAAGAGAATTCAGATGAGAAATCCCATTTTGCATTCAGATTTACATTTTCTAGTCTGGTTTATAGCTGATTCTGCCTGTCCAAATAAGCTTTCTTTGTGTCTTGTGATGATTTAATGTATCATTTCATCAAGACAACATAAAACTTTGCAAAAATTATTGTTGTTGGTGATTCTTTCTTTTGAAAAATGCTAACGCACACCTTCTATATGATTTTAAGAATGCGAATATCGTATTTTGTCCTTTCTTATGGGTTTTTCTACTCCTTTTTTTCAAATATGAATAATGAAAAAAATGTTTGGCAAAACTATACTGTAGATGTAATCTTTTGTCTGTGTGATAGTGTGTACAGACTGACCTTCTTTCTTGACTGTACTGTTGGAAAATTCAGCAAATGCCTAGCAAAAACATTATTTCAACTTTAGATTTATTTTGTGTCGTGAGATCTTGGGGATCAGGACTGGTCTTGGTGAAGGCAGCAGAAACTCTTCTTCTTCTAAAAGTAGCGATACACTGTAGTATCAAACTTACATTCAGCTTCATCCTTGGAACAGCGTTCTTTGGGTGCCAGTACAGAGTAATAAGAGATGCAAACCCAGTGCTGCTGTGAAACTGTGCTTGGTTTAGATTGGTGTGAACCATTTCTGCCTGTAGCTATTTGAGATATGAAAAAAAGCAGGCAAATTCAAGTCTACTTCATAGCTAACTTTATATTTTGAGTTTCTTGAGGACACTTCCACAGCAGCTTACCACTGCCCAAATCTGTGAGTAGAGAGAGCAGAAAAGACACAAGGGAGAGTCAGTCAGATACAATGGGGTGAAACTGCCATAAATGAGTAATGTTATTATTGCTCCCAGTGTTTCAGGCAAGTACTTCCAAGATGCTGTCTTAATTTCAGAGTTGTAAAGAGTGTACTTTATTTGGGCTACTTTCAGGTGATGTGCCTGTTTCTCTAATTAAATTGGCTTATGGTGCCTTTAAAACCTTTGTTCAGATGGAATAGTTCCTCTTTTTTTTCTACCATTTCTCCTGATGCTGCTTTTAAGAATTCAGTATTTTTATTGTTTGCTTGAAAATCTATTGAACAGTTTATCTGAGCAGGGGAAGTGATCTATACACAAGAGTATGTAGGATGTACATAGGGTAGCTGTATATTATTAAAACATTAGAAAATTCATTATGAAAAGCTGTTCCACGTGCATTAGGAAATTTTGTTTACTGTCTTCATTTTTCCTTCTCTGGTTTGTTGTTTGTCCCTCTTTTTGATACACCACGATTATTCTTTCGAATAGTTTAAATAATTGTTTGAGGCAATACTGCAACTTTGACTGGTTCTGAAATTTATGCATTGTAATACTCTAGTTGTCTTAACAAAATCAGAGTTTCTGGCTTTTATGAGTACCAAAATTTCCTTGGTGCACAGAAGTTTTTCTAAGACTACGATATGACATGGGTGTGTGCAAATCTATTCTGGGCTGCTAAGGAATGGTGCGTGTTTTAGTGCCATGAGAATTAATACATTTTGTGCTATTTAAAAGAAGTGTGTGATTACATTTTTGATGAGTTGCAGGCTACTGCAAATCTAATTTAGGCAAACAAATTTTTAACCATGAATGTGTTTGCTGAAAATATTTAATCACAGACACAAATATGAACTTAACATACTCATTCCTTTACACTTACATGTTGGCTTGAATTATTAATGCATGTTGTTCAGTGGAAGCAGACACTGGGTCTGATGACAAACGTGGTCTTAATGGTGGCCGGTAGCTGTAGGAGATTATTTCCCTCCCTTCGCTGGCTCGGTGGAGCTGATCACCCTTCTCTGCATACTGCTCCGCGCCTGCCCCACATCCTGCTCACTGCAGGGTGGTGATTGCACCCAGGCTGCTGCTGCTGCTAGCATTCAATCAGCAATGCCAGATCAGAAATAGAGGGTTTTTTCCTCTTTACAGCCTGGTCCTTTTTGTAAATGTCTACGTTTTAACTCTAATAAAGGTGATTTTAATTTCTTTTTGGTCAGGTTTCTCTGTCTAGGTATAAAGTCAGCTTGCTTCTAAAGTTTGCCTGATATCAACGCTGCCTGGCAATTAAAATCGCAGGTAATTGGGGTTTTCCATCATGTTTGTAGCTGTTTATCTTCCTTGTGTCAGAAATCAATTTTTACAGCAATGGGAAATATGAAATGAAGAAATAAAAAGTTGCATTCGAAGCTTGAAGTCGGTGCACATTACTCTGAATTATTAAACAATGTCATTTAAAAGCTTCAGAAATAAAATTGATGCTGAAGCCTTGCTGTTTCGCCTGATAATCAGGTAATGGATGTAGCAAAAAGCTAGCTGCACGCTCTTTCAGTTACCTTCAGTTGTATTTTGATGAATGTGTTTGTTTTAGGTGTGGGACACTGGTAGACTGGTTACAGTAAAGTTCTTTTAGTGAAGCCTGTTGTACTTAGGAAGCAATGAAAGAAGATGATACTTGAAAGGTGACCTGATGGGATATATTATGAAGGATGGCTGGTGTGGTGTCTGTAGGAGTTTGGTTCGAGACCCAGAGGATCCTTCATCAGTGATCAGGGTTATATAGGCAACATATGGATGGGAGATGTCAGTTACCAATTGCGCATCTCTGGGGAAGAGCCACAGTACAGAATAAGCTCCAGGGCACTTGTGTGTTAGTCTGCACACCAGGATCCAACCCAGCCCCGGGGCTGGCGTGTGGCACTGCGGGAAGGGCTTGTATATATCTGGGGAATTCCCGGGGTCAGAGACCAGGCAGCAGCAAAGTGCAAATGTATGATTGTAGAGAGCTGGGATTCCTTCTGAGGCTGGAAAAGACAGGATTTAAGGCACAAGCAGGATCTCCTGCATATGTTTCAGCAGCTTGTTTGATTTGTGAGGATCTTTGATTTGACAAATTGTTCTTTAAAGACATTCAAAACAAACAGCTTATCAGGAGATAAGTCAGGTTTAACATTACACACTCTGGTTTAATTGCCCTTTTTCCAGTGTGTGTGTGTCTGTGTGTCTGTGTGTCTGTGTGTCTGTGTGCTCTCATCAGTTGGGGTTTTTTTTACTGTTACCTGGTAACAACAGATGTATGCTCAGGTCAAGAAGAAAAACTGATTCTGCGTTACATTATTGCTTTAGCTGTCATTTTTCAAACAAAGAGCAAAAATGCAGGAGGAAATGGAAAGAGCAAACTTCTTCCTGGTTCTAGCCCCCAGTGGCGTCCAGCCAAGCAGCCTTGTCTTGGAAGGGTCACTCCGATTTTAGTCGAAATGATGGCAGCAAGTACTTTGTTTTATCTTTGGGCTCTTTCTTCCCAGCCTTTCACTGTGACACAGCACAGGGCTGCTCCTGTAGCCTGATACAGCAGTTGGGTGTAAGGCAGCGCGGCAAGTACCAGAGCTCCTGGGTTTGACAGAATGGGAGAAGAATGACAGGAAAGAGAAGAGAAAATCATATCCTAAGTGAGGGTTGTAGGAATATTAAATCTAACACCTGACAAGAGATTACTCCAAACCCAGCAGCCTTGAATATGAATCATTGTAATGAACTTGGTGTAGAAGTGTACCTGAAGACAGTCCAGAAACTCACTCTAGTGAAAACAGAGTTGCTCTCCTGCATCTGTGTCTGACAGCACATTACTCCTTGTATATTTACAGATACTGGGGGTTTTTGCTTATGTTTGTGTTTCTTAGGTACTACCTAAGAATTTATTTTTAAAGGGTTGTTCCTTTTTTTTTTCTTACAGTGACCATTAAGATTTCAATTTTTTTTAGTTTTTTTTAAGTAAGCTTTTGTTTTGGTGATTGTGCATTTAAGTTTTGGCTAAAATTGGGGGGGGGGGGGGTGTTTGTCTGTGGAAGAAATTGTTTAATTTTCTCAGTGTTTTGCTTTTATGTGAACTTTTTAGGAAGATGTGTTATCCATGTGGCGTTTGCTCAATATTGAATTACTGCACCAAGAAAAGAATAGTGTTTCCTAATTCAGCAGCACGTTGGTTTGTTCATTGTATTCACAGAATCACAGAATTGTAGGGGTTGAAAAGGATCTCCAGAGATCATCAAGTCCAACCGCCCTGCCAAAACAGGTTCCCTAGGGCAGGTCGCACAGGGAGGCGCCCAGGCATGTCTTGAATATCTCCAGAGAGGGAGACTACACACCCGCCCTGGGGAGCCTGTCCCAGTGCTCGTATTTAATTCTCATATTTAATTGCTTAATGAATCCTGCCTCTACTTAGCTGAGATCTCTATGATGCTTACAGCTCAAAGCAGAGGGATTAAAGCAGCACAGCAGTTTTGTAGGAAGCGCATTACCTTACTAGATGTACAGTAGTTTTCCATCTGAGAGCCATAATCTGGTCCATATGGAAGCAGGCTGCCATCTCTGGTGTTGGAGATCCTTTTACTTGAGGACTAACTGGGCTTTTATGTTCTTTGAGCGACATACAGATGGTACAGACATCGGGCAGCTGCTGGGCCTTCTTTGGGTATGCAGGCAATCGAATAGCAACCTTTGGGGGGTTTTGCAGCATCTGCAAAACTGCAGTTTGTCCCTAAGCATGCGTTCAAAATGGCAAATCACCACAAGGGAAAAAGGAAACAACCCAGAAAAGAGGAATTTTGGTCACAATTCCTAAGAACAGGCTGAATCCTAGGAAGTGCTGAGTATTCTTGCCAAAGTCTGACTGCTCTTTGTTGCTGATGGTTACAGCAGCATGAACGTGCACCTGCAACAGCAAGGTTAGAAAGCACTGGCAGGTCTCTTGAATTTGGAAGGACAGAATATCCCAACAGCTGGTGACTTTCTCCATCATTCTTGTTTAACGCCACGTACACTGGTGTAAATTTTAAACACCAGTGGTAAGAAGTAAGTCTTTCCAGTTTCACAGAAGTGAGGGGTAGGACTATATTAAATAGTTAAAAAGCAAGACCAGTGTTGAACAGCAAAGCAGAAAACTGGTACAGACTGGCAGGTGATTTGCTAAGCAGAGCTGCAGATGGACTAGAAGAGAGATGTCTTCAGTGCACTGTACTTGGTAGATAATAGTAGTTTCGTGCAGTCTGGATACCACAGGTAGAAGCACATAGGTGGGAGGGAATAGTCTGAGATGAAATATATCCCCTGGCTAGCAATCTGCAGCTGCACAAAGCCACAAATTCGTTAAACATGTTTTTTGCAGTTTCTGCAGGACAAAGGAAAAAAAGAGAAAGCACATAAATACAGATTATGCATTTTGTTGCTGGTAACTGCTATTTTTTATTAATGCTGAGACAAGAAACGCGTTAGCCAAATGTATCAAGCAAACCAAGCAATTCTCTGCGTATCTACCATATATTATCACTTACACATCACTACCAGCACTCCAAGTCATTAATTAAGCAGGGTTCTCTTATGTGTGGATTATGCTGGCAGGTTAATTATGGTTACCAGGTTACTGAATCAATAAATGAATGAGGGAAACAGATTGCATAGCTAGCAGAAGTTGTGTAAAATTAGAAAAGGAACAGTGGCATTGAGTTTCCCCTTCTTTACTCTTTCACTAAGCAGCACAATGATGAAACAGTTGATTTTTCGGTTGTCTCCGTTCCCTAGTTCACTGAATGACATTGGAGTTAGACAGGGATTTGACAGATAGAGAAGGTGGTAATTTGACTGAGCTACTTCTGAGGAGTGGAGCTGAACACAGAATATGCACATTGGAAGGGTTGTAATTTCTGGTAATGCCAAGGAGTGGAGTTTGTCACACTGAGCTAGCACTGCAGGGCACTTGTGCCTGTGTGCGAAGCGGTACCTTGGTGCTCTCCAGCCGAGCAGGGAGGACAAGGGCACAGGTCTCTTCTGCTCCTAGTAGCGCTGGTTGAAAAAGCTACACACTTGCATATCACAGCATCTTCACTGGAGGTGTTGGTCCCCCTGGCCCAGCAAAGCTCAGTGATCTGCTTGGATGATCATTCCTCTGACTGGCTCAGATCACAGGGGCAGGATTAGGAAAAAAAAAAAATCCCTTCAATGCCTTTACTGTCTTTGTTCTTTCTGAGGTACATAAACTAGAGAATATTTCTATGTGCGCTGCACCTGGCAAATTTGAGAAGTTTCCAATAATGGCATGGTAACCTTTGGGTCAGAAGAGAAGGGAAGTGTGAGACCCTCTGTGTTCTGGCTAACCACTAAAGTTATTCTTCCCTTTAGAAGCCCAGACATCCATTTTTGTCACCCTGGAAGATAACTTGTCTTTGACCCATGTGTGACCATGAGCATTTCATCCCTCTGTGTCACTTTTCACTTTCTCCTTTGTTGTTTATTTTTTCAGCTGTTTAACTTGTAAACTTCTTGGAAGGCAAAGTCTCTCTTTTCATGATGCCAAGCAAAGCAAAGCCCCAGTCTTGTTCAGGTTCTTCAGTTTCTGCTGAAATAATTAATGAGGTTTTGAATGAGCTGTTGCAAAGTGCCTAGAGACTGCTAGATTTGCCTACACGGTTGTCGTCCTGTACCTTGGCCAAATTGTTGTTTGTAAAGCAATTTTGTCTCTAATATAAAAGGCACTGTATAAAATCAGTTCTTATTATCTTTTCATAAAGAATTTTCCATCTAAATTGTAAGCTTAGAATTGCCGACCATCTCCTTAAACACTTCCAGATAATAATGATGCATGTTCTTCCAGGTAATAGATATCATTACCTTTTATCAATCAAGGCTTGGTTCATAGCTGTAGAAATAATATGATTTACTGGCCTCCAGCCAATCAGTTAATTACCTGCTAGTTACTTAAAGCACCTGGGGCTTTGGTTCATTCCAGTGCAAATTATTAACTTGCTGGTAAAGGATCAGTACCTCATAAATAGTTTCTCTAAATAACTTTATAATGCTGCCCAAGTTTAATTTATTTTTTATTATTATTCATTCTTATGAATAAATATGTGGGGGGCAGTGATAAATTACAGTTATGTAAGGCACTTATTTTGATTTGAGATACCAGATAGTAACCCCATATCCACGTGATCGGCATACAAGTGTCATAGACCTGTTTCTTAGGCAGCTGCAGGACTTTGGAAGAATCTTGTAGTTGACATGTACCGGACTGATCAAAGACTGTTTTGTTCTGTAATGCTTACTTGGTGCATTTTGGTTTTTCATTCACATGTTTTGAAAAGAATAAGATCACCTAGAGTAGTAGGCCAGGCTTAACTTGTGGTAAATCCCTTCAGATAATTTGCAACAGTTGAGTCTCTGACTGTCTTTTAAGTAATTGAGACAGATAATAGACTCTCTCATCTCTTTTTCTGTATCTCATCCCTCCTTTGCAAACCCACAAAATCAGAAGCCACTTACTTCTTTAAAATGTGGGAGAACAGATGGAAAAGTCACTGTTCTCAGAAAGAAAAAGCTGGAACTGTCCTTGGACCTGGGAGCATTCTTTATCAGGTTATGTACCCAAACATGGAAAATAATTTTTTTGTAGCATTCTTACGGTTTTGGTTATAAAGAATGTTTCTACTGATGAATTGCTTTTGTAGCTCAAAGGGAGAGAAAAGATTCTGTAGTTGCTTAGGTCCTAGGCCATGATTAGATGCCTTATATCTGCTAAATACACCAATGGACCTGTAGCTAATTTAAGGATAGGTATTTGTGGTGGTTTGACCCTGGCTGGAGGCCAGATGCCCACCAAAGCTGCTCTACCACTCCCCTTTTCAGCTGGGCGGGGGAGAAAATATACCTTGAGAGGCTTAGGAGTCGAGATAAGGACAGAGAGAGATGGTTCCACAATTAGTGTCATGGCCAGAAGAGACTCAACACAGACTAAAAAGAAAAAAAAAATCTAACTTACTACACTACGCACACGCACAGAGACACAGAGAAACTTTATTACTCTCCCTTCTCCCCCTTCCCCAGGTGTCATGAGGGATCAGGGGACGATGAATGGGGATTCCAGTCTGTTCCTCATGAGTTGTTTTCCCACTTAGTGGAGGAAGGGGAACTCCTCACCCTCTTCCCCTGCTCCAGCATGGGGTCCCACCCACAGGAGACAGTCCTCCACAAACTTTTCCAACATGAGGCCTTTCCCATGGGGCTTCAGCTCTTCACCAGCTGCCCCAGCATAGGTCACTGCTATGGGGTGCAGTCATAGAACAGGCCCAGACTGCTCCAGCCTGGTCCTCCACAGAGTCACAAGCCTTCCTTCCCCCAGCAAACCTGCTCTGGCGTGGATGTCTGTCTCTCCACAGGCTGCAGGTTCTTCCAGGGTCTTGCTCCAATGCGGGTCACAGCATCTCCTGTGTCTCCACCCGCTCCAGCATGGAGCCTCTCCACAGGCTGTAGGTGGGGTCTCTGCTCACATCATCTTCCGTGGGCTGTAGGGGGACAACCTGCTCCACCATGGGTTTCTCCACTGGCCACAGGGGAGCCTTTCTTTCTGGCACCTGGGGTGCCTCCTCTCTCCCTTCTTCACTGGCCTTGGTGTCTGTAGAGTTTCTTACATCTTCTCATTCCCTTCTCTGGTGGCAAAAAGCAGCTGCTTGTGGTGTTTTTTACTCCTAAATGTGATTCTTAGAGGCGCTGTGACCGTTGCCAATGGGCTTGGCCTTGGCCAGCGGCAGGTCGGGCCTTGAGCCGGCTGGTGTTTGCTCTGTTGGGCCTTCAGAGAGCTTCTGGCTGCTGCTTGCAGAAGCCACCCATGCAGCCCCCCTTCTCCACCAGAACCCAGCCATGCAAAACCACAACAGTATTATACACTTTTCCTGCAATGGGCCGTTACTAAATTCTGTATGAGCTGAACTCCCTGAGAAAACTTATCAAATATGTCCAGGCAAAAGGAGTTACATTAATCCAGTTTCAGTTGTAATCTCAAGTGAAAGGCAAAGATAAAAGCTTTCCAGTCAAACACCATGGGCAGAAAAGGTTGTTCTTCTTGTCTTGTGATGCTGATACTCCTCAGGGGGGGATGAGGAAAGCTGGCAAGAGCCTGAAACTTTAAATCACTGCCTGGCCAGTTACCATAATTTAGAAATTATCTCAGCTAGTAAGATTTGTCAGGATCAAATCTGCTTGACCTTGGCTTGTTAATATGGGTTTTGATGGTGGCTGGAAGGAGTGGCCGAGGTACAATAAGGAAACAGAGAAAAGGGTGGTCTGCACAAGAAGACTGGTAGAAGTAGTGGTTACTGTGGCGGTACTGTGATACTGTGGGCAAGAGAGAACAGGGGTTGCTGGAGCAGGAGCCATGCTGGAAGAGATACAGAGGAGTGCAATGCTAGTTTTGCTGCCCTGCATCTTCTTGCAGCCTCCAGGAAAAAAGCTGCTGTACCCAAACTGGAACCCAGTAGCTTTTGTACTGCCCTGCGTTCTTCAGTTTTTTCTTCCAGATAGCTTCAGATGAGGCTGCCCCATACAGAACGTGCCCTGTAGTCGGAGTTCAGGAGTCAAACAAGAAAGAGTGGCTTAAAGATAAGAACAGATACAGAGGTGAATTTTGTTGTCCTGATTTGTATAGGCTGGTTAAATTGATGGCTAAGCTAGGGGGAAGGTAGAATTGCCCACCTAATGAGTGCCAAGAGGAGAAATGCAGGTTTGCATCACTTCTGAGAGGTGGTTTTGACTGAGAGATAAACATCAAAACAAAGTGGCTTTAGCTGAAAATTCGATTCTCAGCAGCAAGAAGTGTCTTTTTTTCCAAAACTTGAGCAGGATGCTCTTCTTTTCTGTCTCTCCTGTTTCCCTTTCTCCTCATTCCTTGATCCTCTCACTTTCAGATTTCTCAGGTGCGACAGTTGGGTCTCTGCCCACAGACCTGGGAGGAACACTCTGCTCCAGTGTAGAAGCGACAGCTTCTTTTATCTTCCATGCCACAGTTATCTGACTTGTGCATCTCAAAGCAAAACTAAGACTGCTTAGAAAAGATTGTAATTTTCAGTCTTTAATCTATCTTATCATATTTTTAAAATCTCATGAAAGAACTGTGTGTTAGTTAAATGTTATGATTAATAGAGATGTTTATGAATAAAATACACCAATTCATGTCTGATTTTGTAGCAACAGTGTTAGGCTTTTCTCTGACTAAAGTTTATTTAAACAAAGGGATCACAAGAGAACAGCAAGTCTATGCTTTTTAAAGTCAGTTGGAATTAGTGGCATGTGCCCTTTGCAGTCCCCAAGTTTATGTGGAAGCTTTGAGAATTATTTTGGTTTTATTCCTTTTGTATGAGAACAGCTCAAGATTTAAAGCCAAGACTTAACCCACCTGGTCTGTACCATAGAATGGTCTGGTTTGGAAGGGACCCCAAGGATCATAGAGCTCCAACCCCCTGCCACAGGCAGGGCCACCAACCTCCAGGCCTGGATCTACACAAGGTTGCCCAGGGCCCCATTCAACCTGGCCCTGAACACTTCCAGGGATGGGGCATCCACCACCTCTCTGGGCAGCCTGTTTTAGCACCTCACCACTCTCTCTGTAAAAAACTTCCCCCTAATCTAAACCTTCCCTCCTTTAGCTTTAGTCCGTTCCCCTTTGTTGTGCCATTGCCTACCCTTTTAAAAAGTTGATTCCCCTCCAGTTTGCATGTTCCCCTCAGGTACTGGAAGGCTGCAATGAGGTCCCCCCACAGCCTTCTCTTCTCCAGGCTGAACAAGCCCAGCTCCCTCAGCCTCACTTCGTAGGAGAGGTGCTCCAGCCCTCTGATCATCTTCATGGCCTCTCTGAACCCTCTCCAACAGTTCCACGGCTTTCTTCCACATATATCAGATGATTCAAACAGTCTGTGGAACAATATAGGACCTGTAGTAGGGTTACCATTTTTGTGTCATGGGGCGAGGGGGGGTGAGGAATGACAGACAATACAGGTATTGTCATGCCTAACTTTTTCTCCCTCCTCCTAGTTCTTATGGAGGTCATTATAGAGCCAACTCTTTGCCTGGATGAGATTGTTAGGTTGAAGGTCTAAGTTCGCACTTATTCAGGCAACTGCATGCCCATACATGGAGGCTGGGCCCTTTTCAGGATTTGGAAACTTCCCTTCCATGTAGTTTAAGCTGACTGGGCAGTAGGTTAAGATAGACAGAAATAAACTATTTGGAAGGTGTGGTAGCAGAGCCAGATGGGTTGTGGTTTTGTGTTTATAATGCCACTGATGTTGTGTTTCTTTCCTTGCAGCTGCACTGAGAGCTTGTGCTGATGGCGGTGCCAATCGTCTGTATCACACCACAGAAGGATGCCAGGACAGGTATGCTAGCAATAAACTCAAAGTTATTGAAGTAATCGCTTCTCAGTGAAAAGGAAAATATGGAGGAACAGGATCTGTTCAGTTACTGAAGTAACTGCCTGCTCTGTACCTGGTACTTCAGTGAGCTGTGGCAGGTAGTATAGTACTTTCACAACATTATCTTTAATTTTTATTCCCAGCTCCAATTTTTAAAAACACACAGGTAATCTGAAATAGCTTTTTTCTTAAGCCACTGGTCCTTTTTCCTCCTGAAAGCTCTGCTCTCAGTCTGTCTTATTTTATGCGTTCACCACAGCTAGGCCTTTGATGCAGCCTCAAAAAACATCCCGTGCCCCAGGTAAGGGTTGACTAAAGGAGCATCTCATGCCTCTCACCAGGAGCTGAAACAAATATGTCTTCTTCATTCTTCTTGTGAGGCCTTAGAAGAAATCTGTTTGCTTTGTGAAGTGAGATGAGTAATAAAATAGGAAGTCTACTCTTCGTTTGGAATTATTTCTAAATTAGTGCCAGGGCATCGTGTGTGAGACCAAAGGCAACTATAGATGTTACCTATAAATGTATATGCTAGGTGAGGAAATACGTATTGTCCTTTCAGCTGTTCTTGTGAAATATTGCAGGTTTCTGCCCTAGAAGTGTTGAGCTGGAATATGGTATTTTGTGTAACAACTCAAGTGCTTTTTCATTTTTGTAATGGAATCATGGAATGCTGTGTAATCTGAGGCTACTAAGGATAGGTTTTGCTTGCCTTCAGGATTTTCAGTTATTTTGTGCAAGAATCCATAAATAAAGAGTTTCATAAAAGCAAATAGGGATAAAGCTTACTCTGGAGCCAATGAATGAGACAGATATTTGGTAGAACCTACGATCAGTTTTGTTCATGCAATAAAACCTGTCATTTATTTTGTGTTTCATCTCATGACAAGTTTATGACAGAGGCTAGGGGAAGCGGGGTTTCTTTCTGTCCTTCAGAGTAAAGACCAGAGTTGGAGACAAAGGCTGTAGTCTTCAAGTAGAAATAAATTTCTTCCTTTGTGGGCTGGTTCTCACCAGGCCAGAGTCAACCTCCCCAAGCAGCCAGCCCAGGTAAGCTGAGTTAGCCTGGGCTGTTTTCCACACCACCTGACATCACTCCCCCATAAAAGGTGCTGGTTGGGGAGGGGTATGGGTTTGGTGTCTCCCAAGCAGTTGGAGTGTGGCTGGGGTGGCCTTACCCTTCCCCTCTTTCCCCCTTGTTGTGCAGTCCTTTGTAATCGTTGGGTCATTAAGGTACTCTGTGTTATCACCAGGTGTGAGTGTAACTGGACTTTAGTGTTCTACTGTCATGGTGATTTTGTCAGTAAATTGTCCTTATCCCAACCCAGAGGCTCTGGCTCTTTCTCCTTCAGGAGTGAGCGAGTGATGTGTGGTGCTCAGCCTCTGTCTGGGGCTGAACCACCACACTTTGTCACCTGAGAGAAGTTTGATGGCTGAAATCTACAACTGCTAAGACCAAGTATTATTCTATTTCTCTTCCCTACTAGCTGCTCACAGAGACGTGCACAACTTAATCTTGAACTTAAACAAAAGTCTATTTGACCTGCAGCAAGCAGTTATATCTGATAATGGTGATGCTTTCAAAGAACAACATTTTAGAGCTTTCATTTTACCTCCTCTTGTAACCCATTCATCTCTTCTGCACACCTTTATGTTGGTATGAAATAAATATAATTCAGGGGAAAATGGATGATTATACTTTGACTGAATTGTTCTTTCAGTCTTACATACTTGGCCCTTGGAGTATTCTTTTGCTCTATCTTTCTTCTTCTCATCTTAATTGCTTTGGGTAGTTATATTTTACCTTCAAAGTGATTCTTTCGAAACAAAAAAAAGACATGCATAATTTTGATTTTTGTCTTTAAAGAAATCATTCTGCTGGAAAGAATATTCATTTACTTCTCTGAAGTATTTTCCCTCAAATTCCCTGTCCAGCATTATTAAAGAGCTGTCTGCTCAGACTCTACTGACATGCTAATAATGTTTTTAATGCTGTCTTAACCTTACATTTAAAATTCTATTTTATTCAAAGCCCTGGTATCTGTTTGTGTTGTATCCAAATCTAAAAACTATAGTCCTTTTTAATTCTAGAAAGATTTATTATATCCAAGAGATACAAGTAAGGAACTTGGTTGATACTTTTGGCTTGATTCTCAGTGATACCAAAGTGTGTGAAGAATCTTTAAGAATGAGAATAAATTATAACGTTCTGGGAAAAGGACAGCTTGTATTATGGAACTGTTACAGGAGTGTCTTCTTTGGAGGGAAGTGAAGTACTTGTTGCTGTTCTGAAAGGTCCATTTCTGAATCCTGGAAAAATACAGGGCTAGAAATGACCTCAAGTGATCCATCCTTCTTTCCCTCTGCTTGAAGGTAAAGACAAAACTATCTGTCCCACTCCTGGTGCATACTGAGTTAGCTGGTTCTTTAAAATCTTGAAGTGGGAGTACCCCCCACTCCATCCAGCTTCCTCTCCTTCAGGCTGAAATATGCCCAGTTTATTTAGCCTTTCTTTATTGGTCATCTTCTCTTACTTCTTGCCACTCTTCAGTTAGGGCATAACAAGAACTGAAAGTATGTAAGATGTATATCATCTTCTGTGTTTGTGGTGTCCTTTTTATGATGTGCTTGGTTTTCCCACAGGTTTCTGTGAAAAAAAAAACCAAACCAAAACTAATTTAATAAATCTGAATTGCAATTACTGTTGTTTAAAAACAAACAAGCAAAACCCCAGAAAACATTCTTTTGTATAAGTAGTGATGAGGACAAATCATGATGGGTTTTTTTTTAGTGATGTGTTAAATAAATTACCTTCTAAAGGTAGGAAGAGTAACCAAAATGGCAGGATAACTTTTCTTTAGAGAGGTGTGTCCTTGGGAGCTGTCAATGTTGGGGACAGAAGAAAGGCATGAGGGAATTAGGGGCAGAGACTCCTGTGCCCTGTTACTTATCCCTCTCTGACTGCTGCACAGAAATGTTGTTTTCCTTACAACAGGTTTTTCCTTTGTTAACATCAATTCCCACTTAGAAATAAGGATTACTGCTAAACCGTTCTTGATTGCTAAACATTCACAGCTAATCAGAGTTAAAGGTGAGCTACTGATCTTTATGGGGTTTTTGCTCTGCCTTATTCTGTCTGCCCTGCCTATTGTGTGTTTTCTGGGATCACTGTGAAGCACTGTTACCCTCTTCAGACTCCAGCTGTTGCTTTTCTGTACCACACTACAGCAACTTCTTTCTCAACACTTTCTGATTAAATCTTAAGGCATCGATTAACCTCTGTGTCCCTGGCTTTGGGGTTTACGAAGGTGAAGATGCATCGAAAACTATCATCATATTGGCACCTGTAAAAACAATCATTAGTGCTTGTGTCTCAGATGCTGTTTCCCAGAGAGATGTCAAAGCCATCGTGTACCCAGTTTTTACAACGTTAAGAGGTTGAGGTTAAAGAGGGGAGCCCTGGGCCCTATAAGAGGAAGGATAATCTTGGCATAAAATACCAGCTTTCTGGGGTTCTGTTCAGGATTTCAGTATATCAGGCTTACTATATGACATGAGGTGGTTTGCTTCCTATCACTGAGAACATCATTTTCACTACACTTTTAGTTTCATAGTATCATTGAGGGACCTCAAAGATCATCTAGTTCCAACCCCTCTGCCATGGGCAGGGACACTCTTTAGACCAGGTTGCCCAAAGACCCATCCAACCCGGCCTTGAATGCTGCCAGGGAGGGGATAGCCACAATGTCTCTGGATAACCTCTTCTAGTGTCTCAACAACCTCAGAGTGAAGAATTTCTTCCTAATACCTGATCTAAATCTACCTTCCTTCAGCTTAAGGCCACAACCCTTTGTCCTATTGCTACATGCTCTTGTAAACAGTCCCTTCTCTGGCTTTCTTGCAGTCTTCCTTTAGGTACTGGAAGGTGTCTCTAGAGCCTTCTCTTCTCTAGGCTATACAAGCCCAAGTGTCTCAGCCTGTCCTCATAGGAAAGGTGCTCCAGCCCTCTGATCATCCTTGTGGCTGTCCTCCAACAGGTCCATGACTTCTTTGTACTGGGGACCCCAGAGTTGGATGCAGTACTCCAGGTAGAGTCTCACCGGAGTAGAGTAAAGGTGCAGAATCACTTCCCTTGACCTTCTGGTCACATTGGTTTTGATGCAGCCCAGGATAGGGTTGGCTTTCTGGGCTGCCAGTGCTCATTGCCACCTCTTGTCTGGCTTTTCAAATCAACCAAGTCCTTCTCTGGGCTGCTCTCAATCCACCCTCCACCAAGCCTGTAGCTGTCCTTTGGGTTTGTATTTTTGTATTTGTACTGTGGATTTGTTACTTTCTGGGAACTCCATAAATATGAGAGTAGCAGTGAAACTGAAAAGGGGTTGTGTATTTTGATGTAGCATTTTCTACATATAAAACACACATGAAGTGAGCTTAGGTGATGCACAGAAATGCAGATGCTACTATATAATTGTTCTCTGAACTGGGCACGCAGAGAGGCAGCTCTAAGAAGCTCTACATGTGTGTTTTTGAACATTAGGAACAAATTTTGTAAACAATACCAGTTTATGTATCTGTTAAATTTCAATCATGGACCTTCAAAAATTCTTTATAGAATCAACCTTATAGAATTCTTTATGGAAACAGCAATATGTATTCCTGAATATGTTTATTGTTTGGTAACACCTCTTTCCTCCCTCCTTCCCTGCAATGTAAATGAGCCATTTAGTCACACTGAATCAAGGGTATTGGTTGTAGAAGGTGATGGTACTTCTTTAACTTGTATTTAGCAAACTATTCTGTGTCCTAGGCTTTGTGTTGAAAAGATAAAGTGGAAAGTCTTAATGTACAGCTCTTACAGCTTACACTTACTAATTTTGTACTTGTGTCAATGAATAAATTTAGACATATCACAAACTTTTCAGTGCTGTCTAGTCCTGAGGAATTTCTTGTTCTTCACATGCCTGGAAATGGTTTCCAGGATTAGCTGCTCCATAACTTTCCCAAGGACTGAAATGAAGCTGAGCAGCCTGTAGTTCTCAGTCCTTCTTCTTGCCCTTCTTGCAGATAGAAAGACAATTGCTTTCCTCCAGCCTTTGAGCACTTCTGTTCGTCACCATGATTGATCAAAGATTATCACGGGTGGCCTTGCAGTGACATCAAGCAGCTCCTTCAGCACACATGGTGCACGGACTTACATATGTTATTTTTACTTAAGTATTCCCTGACCTGACCCTTTTCCACCAAGAGTACACATTCCATGATTCAGTCTTTCCCCTGGTCTCTGGTACCTGGGATTCTTGAAGGCTGGTCTTGCTGGCAAGGACTGAGGCAAAGAAGGCATTCAGTACTTCAGCCCTTTCCATGGCCTGTGTAACCAAGTCCCCTCTCTTGCTAAGCGATGGGCCCACATTTTTCCTAGTCATCTCTTTGTTGTGTATAGAAGCCCTTCACATTGTCTTTGACATCGCTGGTGAGATTCAATTTCATTTGCACTTTACCTTGCTTAACTTCATCCATGCCCAGGCACTCCAGCTGCTCTCTCACATAAAGGACAACTACCCCTCTTATCTTCCCATCCTGTCCTCCTTAAAGAGCCTGGATCCACTCATTGCAACACTCCATCCATGTTTCCGTGATCCCAACAAGACTGTAGCTCTGCAATTGCATGCAGATGTTCAACTCATCATATTTCCCCCCATGTTGTACATATTCTACAGCACTTTATTTCTGTGCCAAAAATTTGAAAAGGAAGGAATAGGCTTAACCCTTGAATAGGAAGACTAAGATAGTGTAGCTTCCATGAGGAAAAGAAGTTGTGTATTTTCTTGTATGAAAGGCAGAAAGATAACTCATAGTGGAATTGTGTGTATATTTGGATGACTCTGTTTCAATTTTGACCATTACCAAGGGTTAGTATTGCCAGCTACTTATAACTTACAGTGAATTTAGCTTATCTCAGAAACCGCTGTCTCCATTGTCAAAATCATCAAAAAAAAAAAAGAAACAGCAGGGCAACAGCTAGCCAAATCCATCTGTAAAATGCAATCTTCTGTCTTGTTTCCTGAATAACCTTCTTTCTACTCATGAAAAAGTGGGTCTCTAATAGGATTATAGAGTGAAAAATTCATATGTACTTCACTCGGTTCCATATTGGATTAGAAATAGGGTACTTATGAAGGTAATTAGCCAATGATGTAGCTTAATGTAGGGTTGAGAGGAATTCTTTGCTTGAACTCTTCAGATTAGACTGGATATTGTTTTTAAGCTATGTTATATCCAGGCAAAATTAGGGCACTGATGCAGAAAACATTGAATGAGATTTTCTGAGTATAGAGTTATACTAGAAGAATACAATGGTCTTTTCTTATCTATTCATTGTATGTTTTGGGGGGGATGCTAGTTACTTACACAGGCAAAATTTTTGCTTTATTAATATTGGGATAAAGATATATTTTAATAACATTTAAAAAAATTGGTCTCTGAAATGATGAGGTCAAAGCTGTTTGAAATGGCTTTCTCATTGCTGCTGCTGTTCTTGAAGAGCTATTTCAATTGAGGGATTACAGTCTGAAAGCCAAGAAACTTGAAAGCTGAGGCAGTGCTTTTTATTTGTCAAATGGCTTAAGGAAATCTTTTACATCAGACAATTTTGCCTGACCTAAAAACTGTAGCAGCGTTTAAAGATCAAAATCAGGATCTTGAGTTTATCCTAATAAATTCTGCAGGAGTGTTCAGAAAACCCATCCCTATCCAGAGTCTGGTCCTTTAGGAAATACCTGACCTGGGGTACATTTTTAAATCCTAGCTTACATTAGAAACCAGCCAGGCTCCAACAGATTTAAATAATAATAAAAAAGGCATCTTATCCCTCAGTGTTGGGAAAGATTAATCTGTTTGGAGTTACATAATGTGTTTGTTTTGGGTAGTGCAGATGAGAAATTCTCAAGATGCATTAAGATCATCTAGGTTTTGTCTTTTTTCATTTATATCTTCAATTTAATTACTTTCAGCCGATTACATTTACAAACATATTTTTATTCTAGTAACTGTGCACTGTACATATAATTCAGAGTTTGTTTTGGAAACAGTGAAGAGCGGAGATGTCAAGAGATGCTCATTGATTCAGTCCTGAGTTTAAACTGAGATTATCTTGAGGTGTTTCCTGAAGGTACAAGGGCAATAACATCAGGTAGGCCTATCAGGCTTACCCCATCTCCGAATCAGATGCTCACAGAAATGATGAGAAGTGAAAATCACTGGGTCTTTTTTTTTTTTTTTACTGTTGGGTTCCACTTGATATTAAACAGCAGTGTAAACCTAGACTAGGAGTATGTATTCTTCTGGAGTTACTAAGTCACCATAGTGCTTCATTTCTATACAGTCATCAGATGCTCTAAAGGAAAAATCTGGAAGTTACATAGCTGTAATTTTGATTCGTTTGAGAATTTTAGGAGGAGTAGAAATGCTGTGTTTTGCAAATCATTCAAAGTGGAGTTATATTTTGAAAGAGGCACCAGCAACCAGCTGTGAAAGCTGTTTTACAGCTAGGTTTGCTAGGAGGTGCTTCTAATTGTAGTTATTTCTGTATTCCATAGACCATAACAGAAAATGGACAGTTTTTTCCACCATCCCCTCAGCCTGAAAATCAAATGGTAGATTATAATCTGATTTAGGGAAACCACACATATAAATGTTAGCAGAATTTAGTTAAGATTAAGTTGTGACTCTTTGTGTTGAATTTCTGTTACTTTTGCTAGTCAGGAATGAAATAGTAGAATAGTAATATTTATAATTAGTAATGAGGGAGGTGAGGTGTTGCCTTCTGAAAGTTAGACCTCAATTAAAAAGAAGGCATAGTCTCATCATGCTCTTGCAGAAGCTGTGGAATGGCTTTTCATCCCTGATGTACATGTGTGTAGACAGGTGCATGCATGCCTCATTCCTTTTATTTCAGGAGACACTGAAAGTAAGCTACTGCCTGTGAGGTGTTGACCCTGCCTGAAGACTGGGTGCCCACCAAAGCCTCTCTATCACTACCTGCATCTGGACAGGGGAGAGAAAATACAACAAAAGGCTCATGGGTCAAGATAAGGACAGGATCATTCAGCAATTACCATCATGGGCAAAGCACACTCAACTTAGAAAAAAGAAAATTAATCTAATTTATTACCAAGCAAACCAGAGTAGAATAATGAGATTAAATCTTAAAACACCTTCCACCCCACCCCTTCCCTTCTTCCCAGACTTCACTTCACTCCTGGTTTTCTCTACTTCCTCCTGTTCAGCGGTGCAGGGGAATGGGACTTGTGGTCAATTCATCACACATGTTCTCTCCCGCTCCTTCCTCCTCAGGGGAAGGACTCCTCACACTCCTACCCTGTTCCAGCATGGGGTCCCTCTCATGGGAGACAGGCCTCTGCAAACTGCTCCAAGGTGAGTCCCTCCCATGTGCTGCAGTTCTCCACCAACTGCCCCAGCATGGGATCCCCACAGGGTCGCAAGTTCTGCCAGCAAACCTGGTCCAGCATGGGCTCCTTTCTCCGTGGGTCCACTAAAGAATAATTGGTCCAAGATGGAAACAGACTTGATCTCCATTAGCACTCCAAACACTGTGGTGCTTTGACCCTGTCTGGAGGCCAGATGCCCACCAAAGCTGCTCTAACACTCCCCTTTCAGCTGGACAGGAGAGAAAATAGATATTGAGAGGCTTAGGAGTCAAGATACTCTTTCTGTCCAGTGCCTGGAGCACCTCATCCTCTACCTTCTTCCCTGAACTTAATGTCTGCAGAGCTGCTTACATCTTCTCACTCCCTTCTCTGGTGGCAAAAGACATCTACTTGTGAGGTTTTTTTCTCTTAAATGTGATTCCCAGAGACGCTGTGACCATCGCTTGGCCTTGGTCAGCAACTCTGGCCTTGAGATGGCTGGTGTTTGCTCTGTCCAGCTTACAGAGAGCTTCTGTCTTTTTCTTGCAGAAGCCACCCCTGCAGCCCCCCTTCTCCAACAGAACTCAGCCACACAAAACTACAACAGACACCTGTACATTTTGGCATAAATCCAAAATGTGTTTTTACTCTTTCTGATATGTCAAGACATTCAAAGATGGCATCAGGACCCTGTTGTTTTAGCCAGATCACAGGCTTGTGTGAGACTGCTTTTCTGGAATGACCCTTACCTTGTTAAGGAGTAAATGGAAAGGACGAGGACAAATGTCTGGAGAGATGGAGAGATGCAAAACAAATGAGCAGTTCAACTCAGAAACCAGGAATTCTGGCTTCCAGTGAGGTGATCCACCCCATAAAACTGTGCTGTGCCAATATAGAGCACCGTAAGCCAAGCTATAACTGCCACCCAGGAAAAGAAGGGGTTGCGATTTGTCCAGAACAGTAATTCTGGAAAAAATAGGGGAAAAAAGTGGCTAAGGAAAGGCGAATATAGGGACACTTTCAGTTAATCCCAGGTCTCTCAATCAGAGGGTTTGTATTGCTTCAGCTTCTTCTTCAAATAGCTGTATCTGTGCCCCTAGTGTACTGTAAGTAGAGGAATGTCATTGCCATCTGGGTGATTTCTGGCTTTATGACATGGTAAAAATCATTTATGGCCACCCCGATGCTAGAAGTTAGGACTTTGTAGTGATAAAATACCTGTGCATTGAGTCACTGCTGGAAAAAGCAGCTCAGAAAAGAGTCCTGAGCTGGCCTAAGAGCACTCTGCACTTTATAGTGTTTCGGTTCGTTGTGCCTAAGGAGTAATTCTCAGGTTCCAGGGAAAGCTGGCTCTGTGTGTAGCGTTAGGGTGAAATGTATGCCTGTGTTTCTTTTAGATCTCTGAATATCAATAGAAATGAAGGATTAGGCAGCCAGTGCTTCTTTTATGGAACAATACTTTTTACAGGTG
Organism: Gallinula chloropus; assembly: GCF_964237585.1. NCBI lineage: Eukaryota > Metazoa > Chordata > Aves > Gruiformes > Rallidae > Gallinula > Gallinula chloropus. The sequence goes on from NC_140086.1 coordinate 105,685,206, forward strand.
TTTGGGGTGGGCTGGGGGGCAGGAGTTTTTCCCCTGTCTGAAACAAAGCAAAACTAGAAAGTTTTTACAAGCTTCAAACTAGGCTGGGTCTTGGCTGCAATAGTGCTTGTCGTTTAAAGTATGAACCTTATATTGAGCATGTCAAGAGCAATCATAGATTTGAAAGAAGCTCTGTTAAGACTGAGAAGAACACCAAGATCAACATTCAATCTGGGAGCACAGAAATATGTGTCCTATCAGTGCCTTAAAATGGAATTATGTTAATAAATGACCTTGAACTTGACTGATCTGCACTTGTCCCCTTCAGTGATCTAGGGAAGGATTGCTAGTGCTATAACACCTGTGCCAGTTTTTTGGATGTGTTTTGTCATAGTCTAGAAGATTCCTGGAGAGAGCAGGTATAGTCCCTTCCAGGTGACTTCAAATTACAGAATATTCCATAATAGGACTGTACAAAACTCCCATAGATAAATTATTCAGATTAGTTTTTGCTGTCTCCAAAATGCTCTTTCAGTAAACTTATTAGTGATCATTGGAGCATAAACATATGCTGGATGTTTATTTCTTGGTTTTCTTCCTATTCTCTTTCTTCAGTAGACTCTGATCTCTTTTTATAAATATGTGAAAGCCAGAAGTTCTGACTTTTAACAATTTGCATTCAAATGGGCACCTTTATTTTGAGAACACATGATTGTATACTTCAAATCTGTTTAAATTTAGTGTTAGTGAAGCCAGTAGCTTGCAAATGGGGGACTTTATGCCTTATAGAATATAATGAGAAGTAAAACTTAAATATAAATCCATTTATCTTTAAACTGTTTTTCCTAGTTCTTCTGCTAACATTTGGTTTTAAATCTAATTGTATTCCAAGAGTGTTTTCCGCTTTACAAATGGACTCTCTTCAGTTTTTCATTTTAAAATGTGTTGTGCCATGGTTGTTTTCACAAAAAATGCTATAAAGAACAAGGAACTGTGTTCTCAATCTGTGATCAAAGCTACTTATTACAGTTGATAAATGAGAATAGTTAATAAATTAAGTATTTCAGGTCAAGTGATGAGTACTCTATGTCACTTCTGACAAGGACAAGCCATAGAGAAAAAAACTGCACAACCACTTGCAAAAGCCATTGTGGTGGTTTGACCCTGGCTGGAGGCCAGAAGCCCACCAAAGCTGCTCTATCACTCCCTTTTTCAGATGGACAGGGGAGAAAATATATATTGAGAGGCTTAGGAGTCGAGATAAGGACAGGGAGAGATCATTCTGCAGTTAATGTCACAGGCAAAACAGACTCAACACAGAGTAAAGGAACGAAAACTAATTCACGACACTGCGCTGCACACCCAGTGACACCAGAGTCGGATAATGAGAAGTGTGACCAGATCTTAAAGTGCCTCCCCCCACTCCTCCCTTTTACGCATTCATCACTTTGGTGATGACTTTGCTCCTTTTGGGCAGGGAATGGGGCTTTTGGTCAGTTCCTCACAAGTTGTTTTCCTTCTTGGGGTGTGGGGGTCATTCCTCACACCCTTCCCCTGCTCCAGCGTGGGGTCCCACCCACAGAGACAGTTCTCCAGGAACGTCTCCAACATGAGTCTTTTCCCACAGGGCTTCATCTCATCACCAGCTGCCTCAGTGTGGCTCCCTTCCATGGGGTGCTGACCTTCCGGCCCAGACTGCTGCAGCCTGGTCCCCCCCAGAGTCATAAGTCTCCCAGTAAACCTGCTCTGGCGTGGGTCTGTCTCTCCAGAGGCTGCAGGTTTCACTGCCAGGAGCTTGCTCCAATGCAGGCTTCCCACAGGGTCACGACGTCCTTCAGATGTCTCCACCCGCTCTGGCATGGCATCCTCCATGGGCTGCAGGGGGACAGCTTGCTTCACCATGGTCTTCATGGCAGAGCAATCTCTCTCCCCAGTGCCTGGAGTGCTCATCCACCCCCCCAGCCCTCCACCTCCTTCTTTACTGACCTTGGTGCCTGCACAGTTTCTTACATCTTCTCACTCCCTTCTCTGGTGGCAAAAAGCAGCTGCTTGTGGTTTTTTTACTCCTAAATGTGATTCCCGGAGGCACCGTGACGATCACTCATGGGCTTGTCCTTGGTCAACAATGACTCTGGCCTTGAGCCAGCTGGTGTTTCGTCTCTCAGGCCTGCAAAAAGCTTCTAGGTGCTTCTTGCAGAAGCCACCCCTACAGCCTCCCATTCTTCACCAGAACCTTGTCACACAAAACCACAACAGACATCCACATGAAGGGTTGAGCATTGATTAATCAGTTGGACTAGCTAAGCTTGCCAGGCAGCTCTACAAGTTAAAGACACAAGGAAGGACTAATCCTCCCTAAAAAGTTAGAGGCCTGAGCCATTGTCCTGGTTCTGGCCAGGCCAGGGTTAACCTCCCCAGTCAGCCAACACAGGTGAGCTGAGTCAGCCCAGGTGAGCTGAGTTAGCTGGAGCTGTTTTCCATACCACCTAACACCACTTCCCTATAAAAGCAGCTGGTTGGGGAAGAGTAGGGGCTGTGTTTCCTCTAGGATAGTTGTAGTGTGGCTGGGATGTCAGGTCGGTTGGTTGGTCCTTGCTGTCAGGCAGCCCTCTGAAATCATCGGGTCAGTAAGGTACTCTGTGTTAGCACTGGGTGTGAGTGTGAGTAGCCATTATTGTTCTGTATTCACTTTGATATTTGGCACTAAACTGTCCTTATCTCAACCCACAGAGGCTCTGCCTGTTTCTTCTCTGGGAGTGAGCGAGTGGCTTGGTGGGCATTTGGCCTCTAGCTAAGGCCAAACCACCACAGCCATCACAGAGCCAGTTTTATTCTGCTACCAGAAATAACTGCATCAAGAATGTGGATAATGGTACCTCCAAAGCTGCTCTTGATTATTTTTGGTTTTAGGAAACTCAAATCTTCTTCAACTTACAGTGCACATAAAAAATCACACTCCTGGATGTATGCACTCCTCTGCAAATAACACCTTATTTAGGTACCAGTGTGGGCCTTATTTTTGCAAAAGGGGAGAAGGAAAGTATTCTAACATCTTGATTTAGTTGTATTTTTATAACAGAGATAATTTGCTATCTCAGTCTTGCATGCACACTTTATTTTTTAAATTTCTTAGGCAATGTAAGTGAAAACCATGGTGAATGTCATTTACAGAGAAATGTAGATAATTCTGACTTTTGAGCAAAGGAAGAAAGATCTTTTTTGATAACAAGTGCAAAATAGAAGCAGGACAGGTATTGAAAGATAGTCAAAAGGCATTTGGAAACAGTCGAAGCTGTAAAGAAGTATCTTTCCTACCAATCCCAAATAATTGAGAAGAATGATGTCTGATCATGTGGCAGGATGTGTAGCTGATAATGTAGACTGGATCCAGGGCCACAGTGTGTCTTAAAATAAATGGAGATGTGTGAAGGCCCACTGGGGTTGTCTTATGATGCTTCTCCACTTGTGTGGGATGTTCAGTATGAGAGTGTCTGGAGTCTGTCTGCAAACTGATTTTGGAGTCTCTGTATCAGTAGATCACTCAGCTCTGCCTTAGTAGCCCAGCTAATAAATTGAGGGTGTTTGGGCTGAAATATTTTCCATATCTCTTTTCTTTTTGTAAGGTCTTGTGTACATAGAAGCACCTCAAAAACAGATAAGTGCTGAAAAGATGGCTAGAAGAGTGAACTGTGTAAAGAAAGGAACTAAGGATGAGATGCACTTAAGTAACAAGCTCACAGCTTTCACTGGGTTGGGACTGATGTCCTGGTTCATTCCTCCAAATAGTAATGAATATTGAACTAAATTGGCTGCAAAAATGAAAGTCAAAACCAAATGATACTTGACAATGAATGCAGCTCACCATGGTTGAAATTGATGTCCTATTCTAGAGAGAGAAAAAACAAACCCAAACTGACCAGTGACTATCTCTATGGGCATGCTATATACAGATTCTACTAGAAATTATGTTTTGGCTTTGTTTGGGAATTTGAAATACTTTCAGTAAATGAGGGGCAACTTAAGATTCCATGAAACTTCAGCAGAACTTTTAATACAAGTTGTCAGATTTTTTCTTTCTACTGTTAGTTTTTCTTTTGCACTGGAATATGTCAGTCCTGTGCTTGCCAAATAGGATCCAGATGCCCTTTTCTGCAGATTCAGGATCTTCTATTGACTTAATTGGGGAAGGATTAAGGTCTAGATGGCTAAGCAATTGCACCCCCTGCGTACATTGCCCTGAATTCTTGCAGTGGAATTAATGCTTTACTCAATGCATCGCTTCTCCATGGTTATTGAAAGCAGAGAAACTGCCACAGATGGATCTAGTGTTTTCAGCAACCTGGTTCTGACTGTTCAACAGCCTGTGAAATGGATGGAGTAAGTATAAGACTCTTGCTGCTCCTTTGTCTGCAGGTCCTCCAGGGGCAGGAACATAATCCAGTTTTTTCCTTTGTGCTTTAAAAAAAGCCGCAAAATCTAAACAGTTTTTAGCTGTATAAATAGTGTGTGAGCATCTATTACGCTGACTTCACATTTGAAGTCAACGTTGGCAATAGTTAGAAATTGTTACTGCTTGTTTGGAATTAGGTTGTGGTGCCCACAGTGTGATTTAAAATATTTGTAACAGTCTGAACAGTCTTTGGAAGTGGTAATACAGGGCATGAAATTCATCCTATAGCAATAAATTGTTCTTGGACTAGTAACTGTTGAGAGATACCCCACTTACACAAGCTTCTCGACTCTCAAACTGCCTGACTTTCCCCAGTTATTAAGAAACTCCAGCTGGAATAAGTTTTTTCTTTCTTTTGAAATGAAGCTGAATAATCTATTCAAGGTATCCACATCAGGTAGCCAACGGGAATGCGTAGATAAAACACTTTGGATTGGGCAGAGTACGTGTATGCAAGCACTTTGCTCTGTATTTATTTCCTTCAGTGTGTCTTTAAATATTTTGAATTCCACCTAAAAGGTTCCTGTCATGTAAATAAGAATAGATTAAGTAAATAATCATGTGGCTGTTCCCCTTCATTTATTCATTATAAGCATTATGTATAAAGAGTGACTGTCCAAGTGAAGGCAGCAGGGATTTGCAGTTTGAGACTGGATTATCCGATTAGTGTGGGGAGAGCTAATAGGATGCCAGTGATGAAGATTGATAAGGATCAGGTGGTTAGAAAAGGGGTATTTTTAGAGTGCCTGATGTGTGAAACAATGGCACAGTGGGTAGCAATGGCAGCAGGTAAAAGGCTTCGCCTGTGGACTTCCTCTTTTTCTTCAGCATGAAAGAGTCTGGTGGTCAAGTGTAGCTCAAAATATTTGGTATGAGGATAGTATGAATTTTTATTTGGCTTCATTTGTTTGCATTAAGCATGTGAGTAATAGAACTGCTTTCAGTGTTTTTTTTTTCTGCAATCAGTGTGTGTTACAAATCCAGTGACATTGCCCAGAGTGCTGATCATCCAGCTGTGGGCCAGAGCATTCAGAGCAGTGCCTGTGTGTGCCATCCCCTCTGGGCAGAAGTGAGGTCACGCTGCAAGGGCTTGAAATCGTGTGTTCTTCACACACTGATGCAACGGAACTCTGAATACCCCTGCCTCTTTGGCAGCAGGGCTTTTGCCTCGGTGTTTAGAAGAGGTAAACAGATGAAAGTCAGCACAGACATAATCTGAAAAAGGCAAAAGTTGGAAGGGAGGTAGAAGAACAGGGTACAAAAAAATGAATGGGGAGTGCAAATGGTTTTTTATATTAAAGCTGAAAAGGAGAAAAGTCTCTGGAATAAACCTGGCTCATAACTCCAGTGAAGCACTGTTGTTCTGTCCCAGAAAAGAAAGGAAGGCAGGCTCTATATTAGTAAAGACAAAAATGTGATTTGCCTCTGCCAGTTCCAGCAGTATCTGTGGGAGGATTGATGTTATCTAATTTTATAAGCTGTAGCAGGCGTCTTAAATGCCAGTGATAGATCAGATTGGAGTTGTGTGCATTAAGGTATTTTGAGTGGTGAGAGAAGGATAGATTGTCCCAAAAATATGGCTGAGAAAGAAAGATTAAATAAACAATTCAGTGCGATTTTTTTTTTTTGTTTGTTGTTAAACCATCATCTGCGAGGTTTGACAACAAATACTTATAATTAAGAAAGTGACAGATATGGGTGTCAATATCTCTTCTTTCTGATGCTTTTAATTTTAGGAAAAAAACTGCATAATATGATTTTGGGATAGTTTTGTAGCGAGGGGAATCATGTGAGGAGCATGCATGGATTGATGGGGTGGTTAGCTCTCAGAGGGAATTATCAGGATGATGAAGAACCCGTTTTGAAGAGTTAACATTGCTAGCGAATGAGTTACTGAACCCGCGCCGGGCCTGCAAACATCCGCTGTGATTGGCACCGAGGGGCCAACATTGATCCACCATTCCAAGCTTTGCAGCAAAGTAATGAAAGCGACTGCATGGGCTGTGCTTCTGCCTCTCATCTTGTGAAAAGGTTACTGCTCTCTGATTTCCTTTTGGAGTCACAGCATTGCAAATTGAACAGCGTTTTCTGACAAAGACAAGGGCTGGAACTATGCTACGCGATCCTTGGATTTGGTGGGACAGTTAAGCTTTAGCTGGCTTAAACAAATAAAAATTACATGGGCAAATTCCTCATTTCCTTACTCACTCTTCTCTGCCCCACAGTGAAAGTAATAGGGAAGAGCATCTGTGATCATGTTTACTGTAATGAACCTGTCCTCTGGGGAAAATCTTTTGGTATCTTTTAATGTTAATTTAGTATGGATTTACCATCTAATTGATATGTTCTAGCTCTTATTCATTAAGTGACCACATGCAGGGTTCTCATATTTTTCTCATAAAAACCTGTGCATTTCATTAAATATCAGCATTAAAGGAAATGTTTCCTGGCAGAGCAATATTCTGACAGCACGTTGCAAGTGTGTAGAAGGGTCCCAAGGTCACAGACTCCTTTCAGAGGTTAATTAAGTCTGAAAGAAAGGTATTCTGTTGTAATTAAATAGTAATGAATGGGAGGCCAGGAGTATTTGTTGTATAATGCAGTATCAGGAGGCAAAGCCAAATTCGTCTGCAAATTTATTATTTTATTTCGTATTCTATTATAAAATACCCTTGGGTGTCAGTGTAATTTTTATTCTCCAACTTGCCTATGACAGAAGGGGGATTAAGTGGTCAGTGCTGTCATGCATATATGTGATCATAATACACCTCAGGAGTGGTTTTGAGAACTTTAATAGTATTCCTGACATGCTGAACAGGGCTTTCATCAGGAGGGTGATGTCTTCCCCATTCTGCAGGATCTCATTTTTAATCAGAGTGGAAAGTGCTTTCTTTGCCACGTTCACACTGGAAAAGCTGTGGCAAGTTTTGACTTCTTTCAGAAGCGCCAGCAGAAGTACAATCATGTTCATGACCCTGTTTAAGAGCTCATCAAAATTTCCCTTTTAGTTCTTGGGCTTCTGGGGTTTAATATTTCAGCATGTTGAAGTGTATTAGGCAGAATCTTGGCACAGGGCCACAGACAAGATGTCAATCCAAATGTGGATTCTTTTTTTGCCTTTCTCTTGCCGCCCCCACCCCCCACCCCCCCCCCATTGCTGTAAATCAGCTGATTCAGACATTCATAGATTGGGCTGCTCTGTTATCTCTGAAGTGTGAATGATTTTAATCTGTGAATTTATTATAGGAATCAAAAGGACAAAAGCATGGGTTACCAGTAGGCTGTAGTTTTAATTCCTGACTTCTCTGCTGTGGTTTTGCATGTCAGAGCTCTGGTGTAGAGGGGGGCTGCGGGGGTGGCTTCTGCAAGCAGCAGCCAGAAGCTCTCTGCAGGCCCAACAGAGCTCAAGGCCGGAGTTGCTGCTGACCAAGGAAGGCCAAGCCCATCAGTGATGGTCACAATGCCTCTGAGTATCACATTTAAGAGGAAAAAAAATGCAAGCAGCTGCATTTTGCCCCCAGAGAAGGGAGTGAGAAGATGTAAGAAGCTGTGCAGGCACCAAGGCCAGAGAAGACAGGAGGAGGAGGTGCTGCACAAGCCAGAGATAAAGACTCCCGTGTAGTCCATGGAGAAGGCCTTGGTGGAGCGAGTGTCCCCCTGCAGCCCATGGCAGATGACAGGGTGCAGAGATCCCATGCTGAAGTGGGTGGAGACACGAGGAACATGCTGTCACCCGTGTTGGAGCAAGCTCCTGGCAGAGCCTGCAGCCCATGGAGATAGAAGCCCATTCCAAAGCAGGTTTGCTGGGGGTGGGGGGCATTAATTGTGACCCCATGGAGGACCAGGCTGGAGCAGTCTGGGCCTGAGGGACTGGGAGACATTCTATGATTTGTGACTGCTCCCCATAGAAGTGACCCACACTGGGGCAGCTGGTGAGGACCTGAAGCCCCATAGGAAAGGACTCACATTGGAGAAATTCATGAAAGTCTGTCTCCCCTGAGTGGGACCCCATGCTGGAGCAGGTGAAAGGGGTGAGGAATGCCCCTTCCCCCATTAAAAGGTAAGACAACTTGTGAGGAACACACTGAAACCCCCATTCCCTGTCCACTCCCTTGCCCACTGCCACCTGTGGGGGAGAAAGGAGAGAAATCATGAATAAAGTTAAGTCTGTGAAGAATGGCATAGTGGGAGGAGGTGTTTTAAGACTTGGATTTACTTCTCATTCTCCAACTCTGGTTTCAGAGGTGGGGGGTGGGGGGAGGGGATGCTTGCGGTGTAGATTCTTTTTTCTTTTTAGTCTGTGTTGAGTCTGTTCTGCCCATGACACTAATTGCAGAATGATCTCTCTCTGTCCTTCTCTTGACTCTTAACCCTCTCAATATTTATTTTCTCTCCTGTCCATCTGAAAAGGGGAGTGATAGAGCGACTTTGGTGGGCATCTGGCCTGCAGTCAGGGTCAAACTACTAATCTTCAGTTACTTTAAATTTTTGTTTCATCTGAAAGTTGCCATTGAAAACCAGTTTTCCTATTTTGTGAAAGAAAGAGAGGGGTAAAAGTGCTAGCCCAGGAAAGACTGCAACCAGGAGTACGAGTGAAAAGAAATCGCTCTTTGATTCCACAGCCTGGCCTCTGGAAAAGCTGCATCAGCCCATTGATGCTGCAGCCTGCCCCTCTCAGACCTTGGGCCTAGCTGTGGTCCCACAATTCTGTGGGGACTTTGTGTTCTGGGGAGGCATGTTCCCAAACACACTGATGATGGGATCCCCAAAACCTACTGCTGTGTGAACTGTGCCAGTCATTGCTACCTGGAAAGGGAGGAGGTGTGCTGCACCGGGAGCACACAGAGCTGAACCTGAAGGCGGGAATGGTCCACAATCTTTGTGCCTTTTTATCAGCATGTACATACAAATTCAGGTTCATCACTACTTTGTAACTGGCTGGTGCAGGCTTGTTTTGCATCTTAGCTTAACCAGGTGTTTAGCAACCTAGGATTTAGGTGATGGCTTTGCTTACAGCAAAAGGCCTCTCTGAGGCCAATTACAAAAGTAACTTCTATGAGAGTCATTTTCTGTCATTTCAGTAAAATCTGGGTTTCTTACCTCATTACCAGGCAGATGGGTCTACTCCTCCCAATTCTACACATTTTTCAGAAGCGTATCAACGTGTGAATTAATGACCTGCTGGTATTAAAGCATGTGGGAAAAATTATCTAGTAGTGAATTTTACATGAAAGGAATGGATCACGCTGTCATCTGGAACCTCACTCCTTTATTAAATTACATCTCTAATGACAAATACACTACATCATGTCACCTGTGGTGGTCTTTGGGCCACACTTAGGGGATCTTGGTACACCCTAATTCAGAACATTTAATTCTCAACTCATCTATGTCCAGTCATTTCTGAAGCAAAGATAGGTAATGCAGAGTTCTCTTCTCACTTCTCGTAGCGTAAATGGCTGTGGGTGGCCAGGGGGAGATCAGACCTCAGAAACTACTATCACTATGTACACAGGGAATAGCTTTTAAATAAGAGCTCATCATTGAACTTTTATTATTTATAGGTTGTCTTAAAGATTTACTTCTGATTCTACAAGAAAAGTTAATAAGTGTTGAAATTTAATGAAAGATTAAATGAAAGTGGTAAAGAGAACAATAGAACTTAGATATCAGTTAAGGGTTTTATAAAATATTTTTAATAATAATAAATTGTGAAGTTGATACAGGGATGTTGTTAAAATTTTATTATAGTAAGTACACTGGCAGCATCAGGGTTTACATTAAAAGTGTGTTTTTTCAGCTACTCATTAGAAAATTACTTCTACAGAGCTCAAGATTGGAGCTCTTTGGACCCGGCACTCATTCTCCAGAATGAGGTATTTTCTGTTTAAGAGTGTTCTTAACCCACATAGCCGAAAAGGGGAAACGGGGGGGGGGGGGGGGGGGGGGGGGGGATGGATTGAGAAGAGAGAACTACATAATACCATGTGTATATTTGTAACGTTTCCAGTTTTCTCTGTGATTGCCATTTATGAATGAGCACTAAACCTGTACATTTACCTGCCTGGGTTTGATATGTCGGGTAGGTAGTTATCTAAACGCTATCATTTGTGCTTTAAATGCTATCTTGCAGTAAAGTGACAGTAAATTTAGTGGTGCAGCTACCAACTGGAGGGCTGCCTCCGGTTCTTTTCAAACCTTCTTTCTGTAGCACAATTTCCTTGATGAAACATTAACGATGACAGCAAGCTCTACACTTTCTAAGGCACAGGCATTAGGAGTTTGGTAGGTGGGTCCCAGCCACTGTCTGGGCATTAAGCAAAAGACTGAATAACAGCAATAGCTACTTTACTGAAAACACAACTACAGCACCCCGGTCTGACTAATGGATTTGGCGGAGGTAGATACACAGATGCCTTTGTTTCTTGGACACAGTTAATGTTATATAGGAAGCTAATACTGTCCAGGAAACAAGCATAGCAACCATTGCAACTACCCTGCTACCAGTCTCTGAGCTGTTTTAAAGCCAGCTCAGATTTATTTACACTTCAGTCAACCATGTTCTCAATGTAGCCTTGGAGACCCTTCATAGAGCCCTTTTGATTTCTCTAGGTCATCATTACACTTTGTCGGCTTTTTTGTGGATTTGTTTGGGTTTTTTTTTCTTTAGTAGCAAAGATCAGTTCGAAAATTGCTCAATTTTAAATATAGTAAAATGTAAGAAATTAATTTTACATCCTCTTCTTTTCTGCATACAAGCATGAATTTGCTTCTGAACATAACTTTGTGTTGAAATCTTTATGTGCTCTGACTCACCAGCCATGCTGAATGTATCTATGCTGGTTTCTGATGGAGCAGATGCAGAGCTTCCCTCTCCCCATCGAGGAGAGCTGCTGGCTATGTGGGCTGAGCAAGGCTGGCTTTGGAGGATTGTGTCTGGGTTTGAAGGATTGGCACCTAGCCACCAAAGGATTTTAGCATGCGGGTGCAGATCCTTGGTGCTTGTTAGTAATTTCTGTAGTTAAGGCCTTGCACCAGCAGAATTCTTCTAGTGTGCTCCGGAGGAAGTGTTACTTGCAGACCTCAACCTCTTGCAGAAATTTGCTGCCTTTGATAGATTTGCTGTTAGTTCTTTCTCAATAGCTAGGACTGGTAAGTCTGTGCTAGAGTAAAAATCAGGGCAGGCTCCTGTGATTCTTGCAATAACTGTTGTACATTGTGCTTAGATCACTCTTTCTTTGTTAAAATTAGTTTTAATAAGCTGCAGGTGAAATATGGGTAGATGAAGTGAATACAGTGTAGCCTAGTAGGCCACTATGCAGGTCTGAGAGATGTCAGGGAAGAGACAGCCTACTTGCTGGGTTTAATGTTTAACAGCTGGGGGCTAAATTATGAACTGATTAACGTAAACTAGAGCTCAGCTTTTGTAAGTTATCTTGGCACAATTAGGTGCTGGTGAGTTACTCCAGCATTAGACAGTTGCTGAAGCTGGGAAAAGATTATACTTTCTGAGAATCTGTCTGACAGCTGGTGCTTTCAGGGGGTGTGGGAAGCTCTGAGAAATGAGAAGGATTTGGCATGATGCTTTGGCCAGAACCAAATTCAGTTTGGATACACTGGAAACCATGTGATTGCACTCTCCCCTTCAGACAGACCATCCAGTGGAGGTGCAGGGAGCTTCCCTGTGGTGGTGATGGCTAAATTTTGAACAACCCTTTTCTTTGGCGTGTATTGGAAGCTCCACTGGCTGCCAGGAAGAGGAATCTGACTGTGACAAATCAAAAGAAAGATGTTGACAGGAAAGTTAGCATGTTTCCCTGCACTCAGGAGAGGCAGTCTGTCAAAGCACACAGCCCATGTAATGGTCAGGGTGGCACTGCCACAGCTTTCCTTACAAGTAGGCTTCTTCACTGCAAAACATCAGAAAGAAGTAACAGTTTAGGTCCAGCAAGTCACTCTCAGACATCCTTTTGTCCACCCATCATCTATTAAGGTGTGGAGTATAAGTATGAACTTACCTGTTTATTGTAGCAGTTTAAACATTTTACAGAAAAAAAACAGCAAGAGGCAGCTGGTGTTTCCTTAGATTAATACATTTTGTCAGTCAGTCTTTACTCCTTAAACATGGAATGAATAAAACCTTGTGTCCTGGTTTTGTCAGGGGTGGAGTTACTTTACAGCAGCTGGTGTAGTGCTGTGTTTGGGAGTTAGGATGAGATCAATGTTGTTGATGTTTTCAGTTGTTCCCAAGCAGTCAGGGACTTTTCAGCTTCTCATACTGCCCTGCTATGGAGAAGGCAGGGGGCACCCAGGAAGCTGGGTGCCAGGGCAGATGACTCAAACTAGCCAGAGGGCTATTCCATACTGTATGATGTCCATATGTAACTGGGGGGGGTTGGCTGGGAGGTGGAGCAGCTCAGGAACTAGCTGAGCATCGGCTTTGTATAGTGAGAAATTGTGCTGTTTGTAACTTTTTTGTATATTCTGTTCTTATTACTATTATTAATATTCCTTTTCTGTTCTATTAAACAGTCTTTGTCTCAACCCACGAGTCTTACTATTTTTTTTCCTTTTTGATTCTCTCCTCCATCCCATTTGTGGGGGGAATGAGCAAGTGACTGTGTGGTTGTTTTAGCTGCCTGGGTTAAACTGACACTTTGATAGAAAAACTGTTTCAAACAAGTACATTAGGTTGTGCTCAGAAGGTAGATTTATTTATACAGGAGAGTTGCAGCTTTATTTTGTTTCTTAATTTCATCTGTATGTCAGGTAACTATTAAGAGGTTTTTATATTTTAATTAGAGGTTTATTAGAGGCATTTCAATTATAGCTGTGCTCACCAAAATAATAGTTAGAAGTACTTCTAATCTTACTTGAGAAAGAGAGAACTGCTTGTATGTGCTTATAAGTGTAAACCTGCTGACTTCTGGTAACTAAAATACCTACTGGTACTTTGACCGTAGGGGTGGTGACACTGTGAGGGGAGTAAGACAAGGAATGAAGTGAGTAGCATCTCTCTGCCAGCTGCAGAAGCATTACCCAGCTGTGGTGCTCCAGCTTACTGAAGAGAAGACAGGGGCCACTACTAGATTAAATGCTTTTCCAGCAGCAGTTCCTTCAGAGCTCCTGACGCCACCTTTTACCTTTGTGCTTTGTACTGACTTGAAAAAACAAAATCTGGTAAACTTTGCAATACGTTGTTGTCTAACACACAAGTTCTAGAAAATGCAGTAGGGTTGTACTTTGTACAGCTAAACTGTGTAGAAATGGGAGAATACTTGCTTGAGGTTATCTGATGAAAGCTAGGATGCTTTTTGGAAAGGTTACTGAGCATCAGGCAGAGCCCAACTCTCATTTTGTATGCGCATTTATCTTCCCCTGTCTCTCCAATTAATGCTGCTGCGCTGGGCGAGAGGTGCAGGTACCTTTTGAAATGCTAATGCTCCCATGGAATATCCTGGTTCCCTGTCAGCTCCAGAGGAGCCGCAGCAGAGGTCAGCAATGAAAGGTTTAATAGAACTTCTGCCTCCCACTGACTTACCGCATTTCAGCCATACAGAGACAACAGGCTTCCAGCAGCTGTCTGCCCTGACACGTCTCCTCTTCCCCATTCCTTGCCACCTGAGCTCACATTCCTTACCAAGATGATGTGTTTTGTTCCTCTGTGCAGCCCAAGCATTTTCCGCATCCGCAGTGCACTGTGACTTTGCAAAATGTTACTTACCAGTGTAAGGGCTCAAAGCCCGAAGAAATTATATGGATATACATTTAAGGTACTCAAGCACACCTTCACCAAAATAAAGGGGGTCAGAAGTTGGCTCAGTGGCTGTTGTACAGGCAGTTGGAGCCCAGGACTGAAGACATTTTCATTAACCGCACGGGAGTCAGTTTTGCCTTTTGATAGTTGTGTCATCGTCAGATGTTCTGGTTTCCTCCTTGAGACTTTATATCTTCTGGGTAGGTGTTTTTTAATAATTTGTTGGGTGGCAATTCACCTTTTATGGCTGGTCTTCCTCCTTTTAGATTTTTCTGGCCATGAAACAGAAGATTAATCTATAAAATGATGTGTACATGAAAATTGGAAAAGGCAGGCCCAAATGGGAGAAGCATAATTAATACTTTTACAGATCTCTCTTTGCCTGCTTGGAACAGGTTGTTCAGTAAAGGGATAAATCTCTTCTTGTTGCACTTGTCATTGTGTAGAAATGGCTCTGAAGGATTTCTGCTGCAGTTTCAAACCCTGAAGAAGCAATGGACTTCTTCAAACTCAACCTCTCCTGCATAGGTCATTTTCCCCAGTTTTGAAATTCTGTATAACAGATTCTAAACCCAGGGCAGGTACTTAAGGAGAGAGTAAGTAAACTATGGAAGCAAAGAAACCCCAGTGAATGCCTGTCACATGTAACTCCTTCCTGTTTGATTGTGCTTGACTTTTAAGTGTTCTTACAGGTGTGAAAGTTCACAGAGAAGATATGTAGAGTTAAAATACTAATCATCAGAACTGACTTTTGAAATTTTATAATGAGTTTTCAAGCTACACTGTAGGTAGGGGTTGTTAGTGACTATCTAATTAGAAGGAAAAAATATAATATGCAAGTTTCTAGCTCTTCTAAGAAAGAAGATAAATTGTTTATCTTGTCTTAGAAAAGTTTCTTCTCACCTTGGAGCTGTATAATCCAACTTTGGTGGCACTCCATGAAGAAGCCCTGAGCTGGCTCTGGCTTCTGGTCCTGCCTTTTTGAGAGTAGTACCTAAATACCAGTTTCTGTATTTTTGTGACTCCTTTGATCTAAATTCACCAGGGTTCAGATCTCATCCCTTTGGTTCCTCACATCCTGTCTAAAATGTGAACAATTTACCCTTCTCTAAAGCAGTGGCTGATTTTCTTGAACTTTTAGGGTGAATTCTGCTATGCTTTGACACACAAAGATGGAAAATTGTTTTGGGTGTCTTGCCAGCCTCTCTCTTGTCCAGTTCAGATACCCTCACCTTACAGAGGGAGTCCTGGTTATGTTGCTCATCCTCTCTCCCCTTTCCCTTGGCTTCACGTCCTACAAGACTAGATTCAGGCACTTCTGGATGAGTACTTATGCTTCCCCAGCTTTCAAAATCATGTGCTCATGAGTGACTCATGCTGAGCCTCTGCTGCTTATTCTGCCACTGAATTAATATTAATATCCCTGTGCAGGGATGAAACATCGCAGCTGGACCCTCGTTTTTGGGGTGGTTTTTTGTTAATTCCTTTTTACTAAGGATCCAGCAGCAAGATTTGGTGCTTGAGCCTGTGAGATGCTGAGTTTCTTCTGAGAGGCACTGAAAGGTTTCAGCTTTAACTGACTGTAAGGTGATGGCTAGAACGTTGCATTCATGTGTCCCCTATTTTAAGCAACGCATCAGTCTGTACGTAACAAGAAGCAGACTCTGGGAGTTGCTTGTCCTATGAGAGTGTTCAGCACTGTGGAAAACAAGCAAGCAGCTCTTAAATCTTGGAGCATCATTTTATTTTGTACTGTATTGATTGTAAGTGGAGAACTGTTTCATTTATTGACAATTAAAAAGAAAAATACAACAGTTGTAGCTATCGTTAACACTTTTCTTTGTCACTGAGGGATAAGGTTTTGAAGGCATTAGCTACTTGATTTTTGTTAATGATAACAGGAGTCAGTTGGCTGTCCCCTGCAGAAGATTTCCCCCTGATGTGTCCTTTGCATAGCAGTTTGAGCTGAGGGTAGTATGTTCTACAATTTATTTCAGGTATTTTTTATTATTTGCAAGGTGACACTGCATACCAGGCAAGCATAAATGAATGCATTATTGCCCTCATATCTTCACACACTTTTATCTTTTTCTTTAAATCATAGCATTTGCAAATAAAATAATACTTTTATGCTCTCTAACACTAAAGCCTTTAAAAAGTAGGGGGAAAAGAAGTTGTTCTCCAAGGTTGCCAAATATTACCAAGTACTTTTAATCATGGAGCATGCTGACGACAGGTTTGGTAATGGTCTGTGCAAAGAATTTTGACATGGTCACACAAATCTGCTGCCTGTAGCCTGGTGTATGCATATACTTGCTTTCTTTGTTAAACCAGGGTCTACAGGACTGTTGTTGTTTGCCTCCACCCCCTTTTTTGGTTGTTTAGGGTTTGGGGTATGTAAAATTTTGTTAAATCTCATCAGGTTGAATTGTAATATGCAAAGTGTTCTGTGTATGCAATTGCATAATGAACACGAGGGTTTTTTAAGGTCTTGGAAGAAGGGATGGACAACTGGGCAGATTGTTTTATTTTCTGAATCCATACAGGAGCTAGCACAGGGTGGTTGTCAGTCCCATCCCTACACAAGTATTATAATGATAAGGGAGGATTTGTGGATTGAAATATGTGATGTGAACCATGGAGTCAGAAAAAGTAAGTTAGCTGACTTCAAGAGAGTATTGATTGGGAAGGGTGGAAGAGGTAAGGACTGTGCTTTAGTTGTTCTTTGGTAAGTGATGGAATCCTTGGTGTGATCTGCTCAAGATGAACTGGAAGAAAATGCTTTTGTTATGGTCTGTTGGAAGCTTATTAGTTGTGTTGGTGTTTGGCTTCCGAGCTTCAGGGTAACCTTGCAGGTAATACCAGGAAGGTAGTTATAGATTAAGCAGACGTTAACTCTAAATACATCTTTCAGCCTGGCATTTCTCTTTTCCCTCGGAACTCACCTCTGTACAGCTGGATGGGGCATCTGGGTACGCTGCTTTGAGACAAAATACAAGTGGCATCTCCTTCTGCTGTACCTGTCTCTGGGAGTCGAAAAATGCTTTGATCTTCACAGCAGTTAACAGTATACTGCTGACAGATTTAAACAGACTTCAGAGCCTTCTGATGAGAACAGCCCTTACTCACCCTTCTACTCTAGGAAGGCAAGCTGAAAGAGCACCTTAACAGTTAGCAAATGTGGATTTGGGGGCATTGATTTTTGTTTGTGGGGGCTTTTTGTTAAACTGTGATTTTAATACCTATCCTGAAGTAATGCTGGGAGTGCTTTTTAGCTTCTGTATTCCCAACTACTAGACAGTTATGCAAGTCAAAGCTGAGTTTAGTGACTGCTTCATGTTAAGTCTGCAGCATTTAGTCTGTGGTAAAAGGCCCTGGTTTTGAAATGTATTTTTAGTCGTGGAAGAAGAAAGCACGGGGAACCCACTCCGTGCCCTCGAGTGACACAGCTGGGACACATGCAGCTTGTCTGCATGGGATTTTTTTCTGTGCTGTAACTGAAAGGAAGCAAAGGGTACTGCAGATACTGCCTTTAAATGTTCATGTCTCTGATGTTAACATTTGTTTAAAAAAGGTTAATTGCAGACAATTATGTGCTAAAGGAGCTACATCACAAGAAAAGTCAATAGTACTAGGAAACTGTAACTTTGAATTAATGATAGAACTGAACAGTTATGCCAGAGCAATTTATTTAAGGCAGCAGCACAGGTTTTTGTTATAAACTGCTTAAATGTGATGTGTTGGGTTGTTGGGTTTTTTTCCTTTTTTGTAATTGTATAAAAAGGCATACTTACCACTCCACACTGAATTCTTAAAGTGAGTGAATAAAGAACCACATATTCTGAAGTTTTAAATTTAACATGCTGTTCATTAGTGTTGAATATTTCAAAATAAAACTGCTTCCTGAATTAAGCTGTGCCCATTAGATGACTGTCTTGGAGGCAAAAGGCACAATTGTGCTTACTTAGCATAAGAATCTCAGAGTTTAAATAGCATCTATTTATTTTGTAATCTGTGTCTCTGGTAGGAGTTTTGCGGTACTGGTGACAAAATTTCGCTATGTTAATCTTGAAACTATGGAAGACCTGCTGGAGTTGTTTTTTTGTGGTTTTTTTTTTCCCCCACTCTCTAGCCCAGCATCTGGAAGCTCATAAAACTGTTCAGTCAGCATTCACCCTGTAACCAGTATGGATAAACCCCCCTTTGAGGTGGGAACCATCTCAAAGGTTCTGAGAAATACTGCTGCTTTTCTTGATGAGCTCACTAAACTTTCAAAGGTTTTGTATTGAAACTCTGTGTTGTGGGCTGTGGATTTTTTTTTTTCTTATATGCATGAAACATAACCAGTCTGCTATAGAAATGCCTTCATGTCCTTATCTGAACACATTGCTGGCCCTCCTGACTCCACACATAAGTTAGGTGGATGCTGTATGGCTCCAAGATGATGTGATGAGAACAGGAAAAAAAGACCAACTGACCAAACCGAAACAACCCCTGCCAAAGGAAAGAGAATGAGAAGTGAAGAGAAAGAACAACTCTGGTGAGCCCAAAGCCTCTGAGGAGTTTTTGTTGCTCAGTTCCTGGTATTATGGCGCTTGACAGCTCTAGGAAAGGCTTGGTAGACTGGGCTGGTCTCACATGAATTTTATACTTTTGATCCCGTTAGGATTATGGAGTTGACTCACTCCCGATAAATATCCAGTGTAAGGCAGCAGAGAAACAAGACAGCTGAGCTGGTCAAGACGTTATATGCGTAGTGATAATTGATAGCTAATGAGACTGGTAAAACGTGGTTCTGAAATGCAGGAGACTCTGCCATCTGGATGGTTTAGAAATTAAAATTTTAAATGGCACTTTGAAAAGGAATTAAAGAATTTTGTCACCTTGGACAGAAAGAGAACCTCCGTCGTTAAAGGATACATGCCACATGTCACTAAAACACGTGTAATTTTCAATACAGTTATGTTACAGAATAAGAATTATTAATGAATTTGAGGTCAGAGGTTAGGAAAACACAGGCTAGACTAACATAATACCTGGTTTTAATCTGTACTTTAAATAAGGGCTGCTGTTTCAAAGTTTATGGAGGGGCCTTTCCTATTACTTTTTCTGACATCATTTCTTCCACTCACAGAGAGGTATATTTGATATGTGATTCTCCAGAGCCTGTTCTCCTGGACTGTCCTGTGCTCTGGAGTAAATAGAAAAGTATGCCAAACAAACAAGTGAGAACCAAATATTATAAGATGCTCTTAAATTACATTAGTATGAGTGGTTTTTTTTTCATATGTATCTAAATATCATAATGTATAATATACATTTATATATTGTAAATATATTTAACTTATACATACAAGCTCTTTCCTCTTTTCCTGTGTCAGCTAATGCTGATCTTCTCTAAGGTCAGTTAGCCTAAGAAAACACTGCATACAATGACTCCTCTTCATTTGTGTTAATTGGAGAAGAGCTTTGACTAAATCCCGCCCACCTGAACTCCTTCCACAGAGCTCAAAAGGACCAAGTCAAATGCAGCTTCTGACTTGTGGCTGAACATTGACTTGATTTTGTCGGCTTGTGCAGTCAATGAGCTGCAAAGAGCAGCCATCCCCTGGAGATAAAGCTGATGTTTTATGATGTTTGTGAAGCAGACAGTGCAAGTTGAGGTTTAGTCATGAGGGTATTTTTTTAATTCATCCAGAGAGTCTTTATGTATTTTCCTTGTTTCTGGTGCTTGTCAAAGGGAAGGAGAAGAAAAGAATGAAGAATTGATGCTATTCTAGGAAAAGGCTGTGTTCATTAACGCGAGACTTACACTTTTTGAAACTTTGAAGTTCCCAGCCTCGATTCCTTACCCTCTGTTAGTCATCTCTGGCTTTATGGTGGCTGCAGGTGAACCACTGAGAGAGGGTCTTTTGAGAATGGATGTGGCACTTCTGAGGAGATGCATGCAGGGAGTGTAGCAGGAGCCCTGGCAGAGCATGTGGCAGGCACAACTAAATTTCTGCTTTCTTTTGCTTGTAAAAATTCGAACAGAACTTAAGCTAGCTTTTGTCATGGAAATGGTTTTACTTTGGATGACAGTGAAAGCTGTGCAGAAGCATTTGATTCAGAGCAGATACTTTTTTGGCTAATCTGCTCCCAGTTACGTCTGTTGAAACACTCGGGAGAGATGTTTGATTAGTTAAAAGCACTGCAGTCTGTAGGTACTGTAGAGGAAAAAAAAATTACAAAGATACTTTTGGATTTATGTACGGCATTTCAGTAAGATAAACAACCTTAAGACATCAGCTTTTTCATCAGAGTGGATGTGTGCATCATTCCAAGTTGGATTTCTGTAACAACTGGCTGTGGTTCTTACTGCCCAACCTGTTGGGACACCTCCAGGGCCACCACAATTCTGTAACACCTAGAGTGAATGTACTTTTAATGGCTTTTTTTTCAGTAAGGGTAAATGAAAGGAAACAAATTGAAAGAGAATACCTGTGGGTTTTTTGGCTTCTTGTATTCAGGTCAATGGCTTACTCACTCCTTCCACCCTGGTGGGATGGGGAGGAGAGTCAGAAGATAAAGGTAAAGATAAGGTAGTTTACTGAAGGAGAGGGAAGTAACAACAATACTTAGAACAGTATTTATAAAGTGGGTGGTGCACAATGCAGTCTGCTCACCGCTCCGAAACCTGATGCCCCTCAGCCTGTCCATGAGCAGTGACCCTTCCTCCCCCACGAGCACCCTTTATATGACATTCCCGACCAGTCCCTCCTTTATATGAGCATTATGTCATTTGGTATTGAACACCCCTTTTCCTAGTTTGGGTCAGCTGTCATGTCTGTCCCTCCCCCCTTCCCAGCTTCTTGTGAAAATTAATTCTATCCCAGCCAAAACCTTGGCCATAGTAAATATTTCACTGGGACACTTATGGAAAAGGGTCTGTTTTGGTTTTTTTTTTAAAAAAGGTTATTTAAATGCTCCATTTGGAAAATGTGGTACTTCTTGTACATTGAAAAAGTCAGTCTTACAATGAAGGACTAAATCTAATTCACTGTTTGTTTTTTGCTGGCTATGAACTACACTGACTTGAGCATATAAAACAGTGCACTGAAGCATTTGGATTTCTTCTAGCTGTTTTCTGCGGTCTCAGTAAAACCCAGTACAGAAGGGACTGCCTTTCCCCCTGCTGCGAGTGTGGGAGCATCACTTTTGGAGAGATTATTTTTAGAACTTATTCTTTTATAACAGCCTTAGTAATAGCAGAGAGCAGTGAGTTTGAAATGCCATGGTTGCATATGAGCTAACTCACAACAACTGTACTTACCAGCTTCAGCTGAAGCAGCTTCTAGTTTTCAAAGAAAATGGTGGCCAGTGACTACGTATCTCTTCAAATTTTTGAACAGAGCCAGAACACAATAAAATTTCATAAGTTTTATTGATGTGGGGAGTGTGTAAACCCTGCAGTACTCTTGTAAAACCATGAGGAAGAAAAATATTTCCCAATATGCTTTGGCCAATTCCTCATAACTCAGCTTGAGCTGTGAACTAATTTGCTGATGAACTCTCATACCCCTCGTAAAGTATAGTAACCTTGAAGAAGAGGAGCTGTGTATTCCATTTGTTAGAAAACAGTGAAATTACAGCTTTAATTTCAAAATTCAGTTCAGACTTGTCTGTTGAAATAGTGCCAGCACATTCACCTGTTGTCTGAGCTGCTACTCCAAGCTCCAAGAATTGTGCAAAATGGAAAGCTGTGTTCCTGTGGGGTTTTGGTTTGGTTTTTACCCCCAAAAATATTGTTAAACTGTTCTTTCAGTATGACGGTTGAAGTTTCATTACAAATTTTATAAGAATTTTTACAGTAAATATTCTGAAGCATTCTGCAATTAAAAAAAAATCATGAAGAAAGTTGAGATAAATATCACAACGTTACAATTACTATGTGCTTTTACAGCAGCATTACTGTACAAAGGGTTGGGATTTGAAATGAAGTCTATACACATTTTGTGCATCCACAATATGACTTACAAACCCCCAAGCATTTGGCTTCCATATTTTTGGAGGAGTATTTTTAATATGCAAGAAAGGCGGAAATGATGACATCAGTAACAACTAAAATACAAATCTGTGGAATATTTGTGGCATACCAGCTGTCCAAGAATCATCATCCCCATCTTCTGAACAAACTCTATATCCTCTGAGGCTTGATGTACAGCACTTGGCTATGGGTTTTTTCAATTACTTTGCTGACTGAGTGATGTATTTGAAAGCCATTTGAGAGTTGACTTTCTAGAAGAATGCAGATGGAAGCATTGCCTCACTGACCCAGGGAGATGTGTTAGCATCAAAGCGATGTGTAGCTCCCTCAGAAGAGAAGAGACACTAGATTTACCAGTTTTACAGTTCATCTGTTACCTTATTTTGTATCACCTGATATCAGCGCTTGCTTTAACATGCTTTTAACTAACTCCTGTTCCCTTGAGAGATTAGTGCTTATACCCCTTAGCACTCTTGAGAAAATAAATATTAAATGTAGTAAGATGGATTAATTTTTCATTTCACCGCTCATTGCTTTCCTTTCAGCTTCTTGCCTGATTACATCAGTGGTGATTTTGATTCCGTTCAGCCTGAAGTCAAGGAGTACTACAAGGTCAAGGTAAATTAAATCTCTTTGATTTTGTGTGTGTTAGAGCATTGCAGGATCCAACCCATTAGTGCCCTCATTGGTCATTAAGTGATTCTAGCTCCGCTGGTTTCTTTGAGGCTTCAGCTGTGAAGCACCTTACAGCTCAGATGTTGCACTCTGTCTGGCACTCTGCTAATGTTTAAAGCAAACATGGGAGGTGCAGCACTACCCGAGTCCTGCATAGGGTGCAGTTTCAAAGCACCAGCTCAAGCAATGGATCGTATGTTGCTGGAGATCATAGCACCTAGAAAGTAGGATAAAACTTTCTGAAAAATTTGTGACTCCTTTTGCTCAGTGAGATACAGAGCAATAAAGAAGGACCTCCTGCGATTCCCATAAGCCTGGCACCCACAGACATTCTTGAGAGTTTCTCTGTGTGATTTTTTGCAAGATACGACTACCTTTTTAGAGGGAATCTGTGGATGGATATGTCTGCCTCTTTCATCACCCACTGAAGCCTTGAATTAAGCCCCGACTGCTTCAGTAGTTCACTTTTGGAGTGCCTTCCAATGGGGTTTTGGACAAATTCCTGCATACCATAATTTATTCCTAGTGTAGCATTTCCAGTGAGCAACATAAATGTAATCTCACATTTCTTACATCTTAGGGCTTATTGCTGGCTACACTCCTACCAGTTTCAAAGTCCTGCCTGTGGCCAGCTGTTCTGTGTTTAACACTTCAAGAGCCTGACTGTATAGGCTTTTGTGCTGAGTGCACCCTGGCGCCTTGGACAGCAGGTTTCTGCAAATTCAAAGTTCTCCTCAGTGTGCCAGCTCACATTTGCAGCAGGCTGCGCTTGCAAGAGCAGTGTTTGATCCACCTGAGCTAGTGGACTTAGAGGTCTGTGATGTGTCTGCTGTTGATTCAACCTGTGAGGCTTAAATTTGCATGAAATCTTCCCTGGTGGACTCGGGATCAAATGAAATGGTGAGAACAAAAGGGTTCAGACTGCGAGGGGAGGGCTGTAGGAGCATGAAGCACTGGGCTTCTGTTCCTCCTTGAGCACTATGGGGTTTATTTCATATTCTACCTCAGCGTTTAGACAGGAGAAGCATGTGATGGCTGTCTGTCTGTCTTGGGAGAACAGCTCCAGCAAAATGCTCAGGAATCTTTATGTTACAGCTTGGAAAGTGAAAGTAAAATAAAAAGCTTTGGCTTACTGCTATTCATTACAGATTGGAAATTCATCACCTGTGAGTAAATGAGGAAACTGCAAACTGCAGTGTGCTGTTTGTCATAGGTACTGGCATTAATATTCATATAAACTGCATGTTGGTAGGTAGGTGAGGCCTGCCAAAGAATGCAGGTTAGGGACTGATCATCAGGGAGAGGGGAGATGGAAGAGGTAGGTAGGGGAAGAATCCCATAGCGTATGGAAAGGGGTAAGTTAAGCTAAACGGGTATTATGCTGTTTCATGGGGATTACTTCTTTGGCCCCAGCATCCCTTTTGTCAGCTCCATTGTAGCTGACTGTTGAT
Organism: Gallinula chloropus; assembly: GCF_964237585.1. NCBI lineage: Eukaryota > Metazoa > Chordata > Aves > Gruiformes > Rallidae > Gallinula > Gallinula chloropus. The sequence continues at coordinate 105,709,544 of NC_140086.1, forward strand.
GTGCAGTTTATATCTACTCTGGGAACACATAGCAAACCATTCTGTTTCATGCAGAGTTCATACACCCATGCAAGTGCTGGGCTGTAAAGCAAGCAATATTTCATTGGGATTGCAGCAGTGTAATTGAGAGCCTTATTTAGCCTGTGGAATACTTGCCTGGGGTTCTCATACATGACGAGGAAAAGCAGTTTGACTTTAAGATTTTAAGTTTGGGTGTACGTGGCAGGAAAAGTAATTGTTTGTATTTTAAAATTACATTTCTGTAGTCAGGATATCAGAATGGTAAATAAAGAAAATAAATTTTGGACTCTGTGCTTGCATCACAGAAAACCAACAGCTTCCTAGGCTGCATCAAAAGAAGCATGAAAAGCAGGTTGAGGGAGGGGATTCTCCCCCTCTAATATGCTGAGGTGAGGCCACACCTTGAATATTGCATCCAGCTCTGGAGCTCTAAACACAAGAGGGACGTGGACCTCCTTGAGTGAGTCCAGAGGGCCACGAGGATGATCAGAGGGCTGGAGCACCTCTGCTGAGAAGACACACTGAAAGACTTGGGGTAGTTCAGCCTGGAGAAGAGAAGGCTCAGGGCAGGCCTTCTAGCAGTGTTCCAGTGCCTGAAGGGGACCTACAGAAAAGCTGGGGAGGGGCTGTTTTCAAGGGCATTTAATGATAGGATGAGGGGTAATAGTTTTAAACTGGAGCCGGCTAGGTTTAGATTAGACATGAGGAAGAAGTTCTCTGCTGTGAGTGTGTTGAGACACTGGAACAGGGTGCGCACAGAAGCCGTGGCTGCCCTGCTCCCTGGCAGTGTTCAAGGCTAGGTTGGGTTGGGGCTTTGGGCATCCTGGTCTAGTGGAGGGTGTCCATGCCCATGGCAGAGGGGTTGAAACTAGATGGTCTTCAATGTCCCTTCCAACCCAAACCAGTCTGATTTTGTGAAATATGGGTTGCTGTCAAAGGTGGTGTTTAGCAAAACATATAATAAAATTGGGTGAGAGGCATGTTCTTGTACATTACCTTGTCGGGTAAAGCACCCTCTGCAGTCCAGGCAATTTCGAGTTACTGTCATTTGGAAATGTATGTGTTCATAGCCTAAAATAGGTTAGGGTTGCTTAAAATAGGCAGTGAGAGAACTTCAGGTGAGTAGATAGGCACAGTGCCATTGACTTCAGGAAGGACAGCGTCAGGATATGAGTTAGGGTTGCTTCCCATACTCTCCTTCCTCAGCAAAGCACTCCATCTGCATGCAGGGTACCGGGTAAGTCGTTCTCCCTGGGTGCTGTTACTGCCCTGCTTCAAGCATTGTCTTTTATCAGCTGTTGACAATTATGAGTGAGAATGTGGTAGAATTGTTGTGGTGAGGCTTAGACTGACATGATGTGACAGCTTTCATTGAGTCTGTGGATGAGAATATACAGAAACTCTTCCTGTTAGCTGTCAGTATTTCCCTGGACAAGGGAAAAACCCTTTCCTGTGCTAGCTATTGGTATTTGTGGTCTGTGACTTTGACGCTGATGTGCTCCTGCAGCCTTCCCCTTCCCCACCCTAAATACTTCTAAATACTCACTCTTGCTGAGAAAGCCAGAAGCATTCATAGGACACTGAACTCCCTGAAAGCACACGTGTTTGTCATGTGATATCACTCCTGTTTCTTTTACCCAGGGTAGTGCAAACAATTTCATCCATTAGCTGTACTTCTCAGAAGTTGAGCATGGTCCCTTCAGACAAGTATATACTTACATTTTCCTTTGAAATGTGTCTCTACGTAATTTCTTTTCTGGACATCACGTCTTCATCACAAAATAACAAGAATATTCTGGTAGTATTCCTTATATTTCTGCTGCCACTTGCTGCTAAGATATCTTTCGTGATGCAACATAAAATGGACTCAGCTGCCTGAATTTTTCCCATCACACACACTCCTCTTCAGCTGCTGCCAGGCGAGGATTATTACTAACATATGCTGCAGCTATAGCTTTGACTTCTCTCTGCTGTCCCAGTAAACCATCCTTACCCCACCGTGTGATGTTTGCCTTTGGTTTCCTTCCCCTTCCTCACCCCCTCAAAGTGAACGGCTGTGTGGTGCTCAGCTCATGCCTCAGTCCACAAAGCGTTACCCAGTCTCTGAGGTTCTGTTACCTTGAAAGATGGGTTGTTGGAGACAAATGCCTGATTGCAGTTCCCAGCACCTGGATGTTTAGAGCAATACAAAATGGAGGATGTAGTGGTGGATGTAGTTTTTCTGAATTTTATTAAGGCTTTTGGTCCTGTGTCCCCCCCACCACCCCGGACATTTTCCAGCTCTGAGATGAGCAGGGACACGGTGTGCTGGGTGAAGAGCTGGCTGAGGGGCAGGGCTTCTAAGGTAGGAGTGAATGAGGCTGCACGTGTCTGTTGACCAGTCACCAGTGCTTTTCTTCCAGGCTCAGTTCTAAGGCCAGTTCTGTTCAGCACCTGAATCCAGAATCTGGATGCAGGGGTTGAATGCGTGGTTAGTAAGAGTGCTGATGGTGCTGAACTGGACGGTGGTGTGTGTTGTCTCGAGGGATGAGAGGCTTTGCTGAGGGATCTGGATAGATTGGAGCATCGGGCAACCATCAGTGACACCAAACTGTCCCAAGACCAAAGGCCAGTTTCCACACGTGGGAGGGAGTCACACTGGGAGAGTGGCCGGACAGCAGCCCTGCAGCAAGGGGCCTGGGGGTGCTGGTTGACATGCGGTGCAACAGGAGTCAGCAGTGTGGCTGGGGAGGGGAAGCGGAGAGACAGGTGCTGATCTCTTCTCCTTGGGACCCAGGTCCAGGGAGTTGGAGAATGGCTCCAAGCTGGGACCCCTCGCAGCAGGATCAGAGGCTACATGAGGAAACACCTCTTTGCCAAGGGGGTAGCCAAACCCTGGCACAGGCTTCTTAGAGCGCTGCTCGCTGCCCCAGCCCTGTCAGTGTTCAGAGGCATTTGCACAATGCCCTTAACTGGCAGCTCCGTGCTTTAACTTTGGTCAGCCTTGGTGGTCAGGCAGCTGGACTAGATGGGCGGTGTAGGTCCCTTCCAGCTGAACTGTTCTGTTCTGTTCCGTTCCATTCCATTCCTTTCTACTCGGCTACAGCCTATTGTATACTATTCTATTCCCTCTGCTCACTAGAAATCAAACCCTGATTTGCCTGGAATGCCAAGGGTTAGCCAGTTCCAAAAAACCATGAAGAACACAAAGACAATTGTGCATTGTATTTTATTTTATTGTATATTATTGTATTTTATTGTATTATTGGCTTGGCCTTCTTGAGGCTGAGGCTTTTCCCTTTTTCCTTGCCTTGCCTTTTGCCGTGGCTTTTCCTCCTTGCCTTCTTTTTTGCCTGGTGCCTCTCGCCTTGCCTCTTACTTCTTGCGTTCTCTTTTTCCTGCCGTTTTTCCATTTCCAGTTTGCTCTTTGCCTTTTGCATTTCCTCTTACACTGTTTCTTGCCTTTGGCCGTTGCTGTTGCTTTTTGCCATTCCCTTTTTTCTTGATGTTTCCCTTTTCCCCTTGGCCGTCTGTTAACTTACCTCTTGCCTCTTACATTGCCTATTGCCTTTCACTATGCCTCTTTTCCTTCCTGACACTTACCTTTTGCCTTGCCACCCACTTACATTTTGCCTTGGCTCCTTCCTTTTGCCTTGGCTTTTGCCATGCCTTCTGTCTTTTTGCCTCTTGCCGTGCTTTGTGGGTTTTGCCTGGCCTTTTGTGTCTTGCCTTTTCTTTTGCCTTCTGCCTTGCTTCCTTGCTTTTGGGCTTGCCTTTGCCTCTGCCTTGCTTCTCGGCATCTTCCCTTTTCTCCTTGCCTTTTGCCTTTTCTCCTTCTGCATGCCGTGGCTTTTTCCTTTTGTCTTGTCTTTTCCATTTTGCTGTTCCTTTTACGTGGCTTCTTCCCTTTTCCCTTTTGGGTTTTGCCTTGCCCCTTGCTGCCTTGCCCCTTGCCTTTTACCGTCTCGTGGCCTTTTCCTTTTCCATTGCCTCTTGCTTTGCCATTGCTTTTGCCTTTTGCCTCTTCCTTTTTTCCTTTCCCTTTTCTCTTTGGCTCCGCCTTTGGACGTGCCTCTTCCTCTTGCACTCCTGACTGTCTTTTCCTATGCCTTCTCGCTTGCCTTTTGCCTCTTCCTTTGGTCCTTGCCTTTTTGCATCTTGCCTTTTGCCTTGCCGCTTTCTTTTGCGTTCACACCTTCCATTTGCTTTGCCTTTTACCAGTGCGTTCTGTCTTTCTGCCTTTTGCTGTGCTTTTTGGCTTTGCTCTGCCTTTTGAATGTTGGCAGGCCTTTTGGTTTTGCCCTTTTTCTTTCCCCTTCTGCCTTTCTTCCTTTTGCCTTTTCACCTGCCTTGTCTCTTCGTGTCTTGCCTTTCCTCTTGACCGCTGCAGTGACTTTTCACTCTTTCTTGCCTTTTGCTCTGCTTTTGGCCTTTCTTACTGGCCTTGCATTTTGCCTTGTGCCTCTTGCCTTGCTTCTGGCCTCTTGACTTGCCTTTGTGCTTTGTGCCTTCTCCGTGCTGCACTCCACAGGGGGACTATCAAATGCGACCCACCAACACTCTGAGCCCCAGGCTTCATCTTCCTATTTACCATTGCAGGTCTAACAGGAATCGTCCCAGCAAACTCTTCACTAGACATCGCTCTACATAACTCATACTGTGCACTCACTACACATCGCTCTACATGACGCACACTGTGTAGTCGCCCACATCCGCTACCTACTATACATGACGCTTACTATGTAGTCGCCCGCTTACACTACTTACTATACACGATGATACTATATAGACGCCCGCTTCCACTACGTACTATACATGATGCTTACTATGTAGACGCCCGCTTCCCCTACGTACTATACACGACGAATACTATGTAGATGCCCGCTTCTACTACATACTATACACGACGCATACTATGTAGTCACCCACTTCCCATACATACTATGCAAGGCGAATACTATGTAGATACCCGCTTCCGCTGTGTACTATACATGACGCACACTATCTACTCGCCAGCTTCTACTACTTACTAGACACGACGCATATTATGTAGCCGCCCGCTTCTACTACGTACTATACACGATGCTTACTATGTAGCCGTCTGCTTCCACTATGTGCTATACATGAAACATGCTATGTAGACGCCCGCTTCCACTACATACTATACACGACGCACACTATCTACTGGCCCGCTTCCACTATGTACTACACACAGCGCATACTATGTAGCCGCCCGCTTCCACTACGTACTACACATGACGCATACTATGTAGCCGCCCGCTTCCACTACGTACTACACATGATGCGTACTATGTAGCCGCCCGCTTCCACTACGTACTACACATGACGCATACTATGTAGCCGCCCGCTTCCACTACGTACTACACACGACGCATACTATGTAGCCGCCCGCTTCCACTACGTACTACACACGACGCATACTATGTAGCCGCCCGATTCCACTACGTACTACACATGACGCATACTATGTAGCCGCCCGATTCCACTACGTAGTATACACGACGCTTACTATGTAGCCGCCCGCTTCCAGTATGTGCTACACACAACGCATACTATGTAGTCGCCTGTTTCCACTACGTGCTATACACAACGCAACTCTACTAACCACTGCATACACCCTATCCATATTACTCATGACCCAACTAGGTACCCTACAAACACGCCTTACTTCCATTCAAAACTCAAACACAGGAGAACACCTACTGATAGCCTTCCATATCATCCTTCTATTACTCCTCATTCTAAAACCAGAACTCATCTCCAGAACTCACAGGCACGTATAGTTTTAACTAAAATATTAGATTGTGATTTTAAAAATAGAAGTTAAACTCTTCTTACCTACCAAGGGGAGTATTAATCCAACATGAACTGCTAACTCTCGCCTCTGAGCTTAAAACCTCAGTCCCCTTACTTTTAAAGGATAACAGTAATCCACTGGGTTTAGGAGCCATCAACCTTGGTGCAAATCCCAGTAAAAGTAGTCGAAGCAATATTCCATACATTCATACCAATCACACCAATCATACCGCACCACTCCTACTCCCACTACTATCAAAAACACTGAAACCCATCCCAATCACAATCATACACACTACCAAAGCAGCCTTCATAACAAGCCTACTGCCAATACTACTATTCATATATTCGCACACAGAATGTATCGCCTCCTACTGAGAATGAAAAGCCATTCTAAACAAGAATATACCTACGCCCCATGAATACAACATCGCCACCCCGCTAAAATCCAACCGAATGGACAAAACACCTACACTACCAACAGTAACCACCCTAAACTTCAAACACTCTACAAAACCTTCAACAAACGGCCCAACAAGCACCAAAAGCAGACCCACAATATATCGTGTAACCCGTCAATCCCCCTACCCTTCAGAATACGGGTGTCTTATGCATTCTTCCTTTCATTTTTCCTTTTGCCTTTTCCTCTTGTCTTTTCTCTTTTTTTTTAAATTTATCTTCTGTTACCTCATACAATGCTACACTACTTCCTTGTCTTAAGTCTCTACATTTCTGTGCTTTGCTTTGCTCTTACTTTGCCTGAGATCTTTGCTACCTTTCCCTGTCAGGCTCTGCCAGTGCTGCAGGTAAAGTGCTCTTGTGGCTGCCCCGTGTGGGTGCAGCGAGCCGGGAGCCCTTCTAAGCAGGGGCTGTTTTGCCCAAGCAAGATCCCCTGGGGAAAGCGAGCCCTGTCAAGGGGCTGTGCTCAGTGCTACCGAGGAAAAGAGGACAGTCCTGGGGGGCCTCCCTTGGGGCCCGCCCGGGGGTCCAGAAAGCTTCCTCCCCCGGCACGCGGGGCACGAGTGCACCTTCGTGGGGCCCGAGCAGCGGGCCCCGAGCCAAAACGGCCCTAAGGAGCCCTGGCAAGGGACCAGCACGCTCAGTGCCACAGAGGCAGGCAAAAAACCCCGGGGCACAGCTACTAGCCCACCGTGGGGGAAAAAAAACCCTCCTCTCCCCAGCTGCAGGGCACGAGAGGCCACCTTCGTGGGGCACCAGCAGCAGGCAGTGACCCAGCCCAGATGGTCGGGAGGGGCCCTGGCAAGGGGTCCTGCTCAGTGCTGCAGAGGAAGGCAAAAAACCCCCGGGGACCAGTGCCAATCCGCCCCGGGGGAAAATTCCTTCCTGACCCCAGCCGCAGAGCTGGCGATCGGCTATTCCCTGAGCAGGTGAGCAAGACCGGCTCCCTCCTCCCACCGGCTGGTCACGCCTCCCAGGAGAGGCCGGAGCCCTGTTCTCCCTCAGCCCGGAGCCTGATCTCCTCCCCGGCCCCATCAACTTGGGGGCAAGGATGCTTCCCGCGCCTGGCAGGGTGCCGGCATGGGCTCCAAAGCTCTGGGACCCCTTCAGAATTGCTGCACCCTGGTTGCTTACGGCTGCTGCCCCTGGCTGCGCGGGGGATGAGGATGGCGATCTCTGGAGCGCTCCTCAGGAAGGCATATCCTTAGTGCGGCCACGGCCTTCGGGGTGTGGTTCTCCCTCAGCCCTCTTGGAGGAGTTTCACCAGCTCCTCTAGGAGCTCGTCCTCCTGCGTGTGCCTGGGGCTGTCCCCGGGACAGCTCTGGCAGGGGCCTGGCAGGACACCCCCTTCTACACTGCCCCGGGGCATTGTGACTTCACTGTTTCCTGGCGACGGGGGGGGGTGGGGGGGGGTGGGGGGGTGGGATGGGCGGCACCCCCTGTGCACAGGCTGCAGCCCCCCCCCAGCACCCCTTAGAGGAAGGCCTTTGGGTGCTGTAGGAACTTGCAGTCTTTTGTTCTTTATAGTAAAAAATTATTGATTATTTTCCAGTTCTTAGAGCTAAGTAAAGTCAAAACTCGATACAGCTGCAGCACAGCTGGACGTGGAATACGATGTTTAAATGTCTCTTACCAAATCCCAGTGCACTAGAAATGAAGAGTAAAGAGTAACAATTCGCTACTCTTTATTCTGTATATCTTCTGTCAGTGTGAAAACGTTGAGGAGAGGTTTTGCAGTTTCACGCTAAATATGCACGTTCATATGACCCCCTAATATCTGCACTGGCAGTCTGTGGGGGGCCGCCCCCAGGCACAGCCTGGCCCGCTGCAGCCCCGCCCAGCACCCTTAGAGGAAGGCCTTTGGGGTGCTGGGCCTCAGGCAGTCGCTGTGCCCAGGAGGCACAGGGGCTGTCCCGGCCTTTGGTGGCCATGCAGCGGGCACAGCTGCTGGGTGTCCCTGACTGTCCTCTGCCCCTGAGCTCCCAAGGGGAATGCCAGGGGCCTTACTCTTCTCTCAGGCCCTGACACAAACCAATCCTGTGTCACAGAGAACATCCCTAGGAGTTGTTCCCTTTCTGTGCCAGATGTAAATTGGCTGAGGCCACACAGCGTGGAGGACGAGGCACTCAACTCACTCTCGGGGAGTTTGAGGGTGTGTGACCTCCGCAGCTACAGCCTGGAGGAAAGGCAAAAACGTGTATCTGGAGCCTTGGGTTGGGTAGATCGTGCCAAGAGACTCCCATGAAAGTAGGACAGACTTTGAAATCCAAGGGAGATTGCATGGTATGGTGGAAAGGATGTCATTTTCTGACCTAGAACATTGGGATCCATGCCCCAAAGTACAGCCAGGGACTCCTTTCTCACTCCCTTCTCCGGTGGCACAAAGCTGATGCTTTCATTTTTCCCCTCTTACATATGTTACCTTACATACAGGCCTCTGGCATCACTGATGGGCTCGGCGTTGGTCAGCGACAGATCCAGCCTTGAGCCCACTCGTATTTGCTCTGGGAGGACCTGATATTAGCGCAGTAGATCAAACCCAAGCAAAAATAATTCCTCCTCTAGAAAGTCTGGGACTCAGATTCCAGCAGAAAAGGTACAACTTCCCTCTCCTGAGGAAGTTTCTAAGCATGTGGCGGGAAGGCGGGGGGCATTGTGTCTTCCTCCCAGCACCCCGCCTGCCTTAGAACAAATCAAGACAGCAGAAAATGGAAGGGACTAGCAAGGTGCCCTAGGCTTGCCGCTGTGCTGGAGGGAAGATGTTCCAGACTTCTCCCTCCTAGCTTGCCCCCTGTATGCCCTGTAAGAGCTGGCTGGAATTGGAGCCCCATTCAGGAAGAGGCCTTGAAAATAGTTTTTGGAGCAGGAGTATTTTGGGCCTTGGGCGCAGCGTGCTTCACGGATCCACTGCAAACTGTGCAGGGCTTTGCAGTTCATGGGGCACCAATACACAGGCGGCAGCGTGGACCAGAGGGTCCAACTCAGCCCACTGGGCTTTATTCACACAGTTTTAGAGTTCCTCCACCTGGGAAAAGGGTCTCTTTGTAGTCAGTCTTGCTGTGCAAGAAGCCGAGAAAATGGTAAAATGACAACCAGTAACCCTGAGGGCACCTTTCCAGTGCTAAAACCTGTGCTGGCCGCACTCCAGCCCCTGGAGGGGTGGCACAGAGAGACAGTGTTAGAAAATGGTGTGCTCAGGTTGACAATGACAGTCAGGTCTCCCAGGCAGAGGAGGGAACACCCAAAATACTTCTGATACAAGGAGGAGCATCTGCTTCCCCAGATGAGGAACCTCCTCCTTCCTACATCAGTGTCGTGGGTTCCACCCGGACAGAGTTAATTTTTCCTTCTAGCAGCTGGTGTGGTGCAGTGTTTGGCAGTCAGGATGGGAGCAGTGCTGATAACTCACTGATGATTTTAGCTGTTCCCAAGCAGTCAAGATCTTTTCAGGTTCTTACACACTTCTGTTACGGAGAAGGCAGAGGCATCCAGGATGCGTGGTTTGGGGACGGTCTGGCTTTGGGACGCTGTCACGTGCCACCAGGCAGGCAAGGCAAAGATTGAGACCTGTCTGTCCCGACCCTGCAGATGGGTAAGTGTAGAGCTGACCTTTGGTACCTGCCCCAAGGGCCAGGTTAGTCCTCTCTTAGCTATTCTCTTTTAACCACCACCCTGGCAAGATTGGCTTCTGATCCTCTGCGTGGTACTCAGGAGTAACAATTACCCAGGAGGTCCAAGTAAAGCACAGCTTGACTTAAAGGCCAGTATGGCCATAAAGCTTGCAAAGGAACAACCCCCTCCCTCCTCCCATATATTGGGAGCAACGGATTGCAGTCAGTAGAACTTAGGAAACCTGGAAATGCTGTCACGGTTCTGTGCCGAGAGCAAGGGTTAGAAGTTGAGAGAGGATGAGGAAGAGAGTCAAAGAGAAAAAGGAAGATGATGTCACTACCCGTGGATGCAGCGTAGATCATCCTAACGGTGTGGTCCTTGGATGGAGGGTGCGCGCCAGATGTCCCGAATGTCCATCTTTGATGCTCCCTGTCCCCACCCTTCAGGGAGGCCTAGCATCTCTTGTGCAGGCTCAGTGTTGAGTTGCACAGCGTTCTGGAAATGAGTTGCTGGGGAATGGGGGTCCCAACCAACGGGTCATTTGACCCCCCAAGTGGGCTGATGGAGCAGTGACCCCGTTCAGTGGCCTCACACCGGATTTTAGCTAGAAGGTGCTGTGCCTCCATAGGGCCCCGCTTGCCTGTCACTGCTCCTTATGGGGTAAGGACAGTATCCTGTCTCTCAGTCAGGGTGGCTGCTGACTGAGGGGCTGCCCTTGCAGGGACAGTGTCCAGATGGTTTATCGAATGCGGAAGCATAATGGCCAGTTTGTCAGAGCGGCTGCTTTGAGCCCAAGAGTCTACTGGCTTTGGGAGGATGGCTTTGGGAGGATGGAGGCCTTAGTCCAACCCGCAGATACTTGCAGGTTGTGAGGCGGGATCAAGGCCCTTGTGAGGCGAGACCCAGCCCACAAAACATGACCCAGCCTCTGCTGGTTCTGTTATCTTGCAGGAGAGGCTGTTTGAGCCAAACCACTCGTCCCGCTTCCCAGGAAATGGTGTTTTCGAACAATCTGCACAGCTGAGCTCTGCAGTTCAGCTGGAAACTGCATCCCCAGTTTTGTGTATTTTGCTACTCAGTCCTGTTGCTGTTATTTCTCTCTCTCTGCTGTCCCAGTAAACCATCCTTACCCCACCGTGTGATGTTTGCCTTTGGTTTCCTTCCCCTTCCTCACCCCCTCAAAGTGAGCGGCTGTGTGGTGCTCAGGTCCTGCCTGAGTTACCCTGTCTCTGAGGTTCTGTTACCTTGAATGATGGGTTGTTGGAGATAAACGGCTCATTCCAGTTCCCAGCAATTGGATGTTTGGAGCAATACAGAGTTCTGGATTTTATTAAGGCTTTTGGTCCTGGTCCATCCCAGGCGTTTTCCAGCGCTGAGATGAGCAGGTACACGGTGTGCTGGGTGAAGAGCTGGCTGAGGGGCAGGGCTTCTAAGGTAGGAGTGAATGAGGCTGCACGTGTCTGTTGACCAGTCACCAGTGCTTTTCTTCCAGGCTCAGTTCTAAGGCCAGTTCTGTTCAGCACCTGAATCCAGAATCTGGATGCAGGGGTTGAATGCGTGGTTAGTAAGAGTGCTGATGGTGCTGAACTGGACGGTGGTGTGTGTTGTCTCGAGGGATGAGAGGCTTTGCTGAGGGATCTGGATAGATTGGAGCATCGGGCAACCATCAGTGACACCAAACTGTCCCAAGACCAAAGGCCAGTTTCCACACGTGGGAGGGAGTCACACTGGGAGAGTGGCCGGACAGCAGCCCTGCAGCAAGGGGCCTGGGGGTGCTGGTTGACATGCGGTGCAACAGGAGTCAGCAGTGTGGCTGGGGAGGGGAAGCGGAGAGACAGGTGCTGATCTCTTCTCCTTGGGACCCAGGTCCAGGGAGTTGGAGAATGGCTCCAAGCTGGGACCCCTCGCAGCAGGATCAGAGGCTACATGAGGAAACACCTCTTTGCCAAGGGGGTAGCCAAACCCTGGCACAGGCTTCTTAGAGCGCTGCTCGCTGCCCCAGCCCTGTCAGTGTTCAGAGGCATTTGCACAATGCCCTTAACTGGCAGCTCCGTGCTTTAACTTTGGTCAGCCTTGGTGGTCAGGCAGCTGGACTAGATGGGCGGTGTAGGTCCCTTCCAGCTGAACTGTTCTGTTCTGTTCCGTTCCATTCCATTCCTTTCTACTCGGCTACAGCCTATTGTATACTATTCTATTCCCTCTGCTCACTAGAAATCAAACCCTGATTTGCCTGGAATGCCAAGGGTTAGCCAGTTCCAAAAAACCATGAAGAACACAAAGACAATTGTGCATTGTATTTTATTTTATTGTATATTATTGTATTTTATTGTATTATTGGCTTGGCCTTCTTGAGGCTGAGGCTTTTCCCTTTTTCCTTGCCTTGCCTTTTGCCGTGGCTTTTCCTCCTTGCCTTCTTTTTTGCCTGGTGCCTCTCGCCTTGCCTCTTACTTCTTGCGTTCTCTTTTTCCTGCCGTTTTTCCATTTCCAGTTTGCTCTTTGCCTTTTGCATTTCCTCTTACACTGTTTCTTGCCTTTGGCCGTTGCTGTTGCTTTTTGCCATTCCCTTTTTTCTTGATGTTTCCCTTTTCCCCTTGGCCGTCTGTTAACTTACCTCTTGCCTCTTACATTGCCTATTGCCTTTCACTATGCCTCTTTTCCTTCCTGACACTTACCTTTTGCCTTGCCACCCACTTACATTTTGCCTTGGCTCCTTCCTTTTGCCTTGGCTTTTGCCATGCCTTCTGTCTTTTTGCCTCTTGCCGTGCTTTGTGGGTTTTGCCTGGCCTTTTGTGTCTTGCCTTTTCTTTTGCCTTCTGCCTTGCTTCCTTGCTTTTGGGCTTGCCTTTGCCTCTGCCTTGCTTCTCGGCATCTTCCCTTTTCTCCTTGCCTTTTGCCTTTTCTCCTTCTGCATGCCGTGGCTTTTTCCTTTTGTCTTGTCTTTTCCATTTTGCTGTTCCTTTTACGTGGCTTCTTCCCTTTTCCCTTTTGGGTTTTGCCTTGCCCCTTGCTGCCTTGCCCCTTGCCTTTTACCGTCTCGTGGCCTTTTCCTTTTCCATTGCCTCTTGCTTTGCCATTGCTTTTGCCTTTTGCCTCTTCCTTTTTTCCTTTCCCTTTTCTCTTTGGCTCCGCCTTTGGACGTGCCTCTTCCTCTTGCACTCCTGACTGTCTTTTCCTATGCCTTCTCGCTTGCCTTTTGCCTCTTCCTTTGGTCCTTGCCTTTTTGCATCTTGCCTTTTGCCTTGCCGCTTTCTTTTGCGTTCACACCTTCCATTTGCTTTGCCTTTTACCAGTGCGTTCTGTCTTTCTGCCTTTTGCTGTGCTTTTTGGCTTTGCTCTGCCTTTTGAATGTTGGCAGGCCTTTTGGTTTTGCCCTTTTTCTTTCCCCTTCTGCCTTTCTTCCTTTTGCCTTTTCACCTGCCTTGTCTCTTCGTGTCTTGCCTTTCCTCTTGACCGCTGCAGTGACTTTTCACTCTTTCTTGCCTTTTGCTCTGCTTTTGGCCTTTCTTACTGGCCTTGCATTTTGCCTTGTGCCTCTTGCCTTGCTTCTGGCCTCTTGACTTGCCTTTGTGCTTTGTGCCTTCTCCGTGCTGCACTCCACAGGGGGACTATCAAATGCGACCCACCAACACTCTGAGCCCCAGGCTTCATCTTCCTATTTACCATTGCAGGTCTAACAGGAATCGTCCCAGCAAACTCTTCACTAGACATCGCTCTACATAACTCATACTGTGCACTCACTACACATCGCTCTACACGACGCACACTGTGTAGTCACCCACATCCGCTACCTACTATACATGACGCTTACTATGTAGTCGCCCGCTTACACTACTTACTATACACGATGATACTATATAGACGCCCGCTTCCACTACGTACTATACATGATGCTTACTATGTAGACGCCCGCTTCCCCTACGTACTATACACGACGAATACTATGTAGACGCCCGCTTCTACTACATACTATACACGACGCATACTATGTAGTCACCCACTTCCCATACATACTATGCAAGGCGAATACTATGTAGATGCCCGCTTCCGCTGTGTACTATACATGACGCACACTATCTACTCGCCAGCTTCTACTACTTACTAGACACGACGCATATTATGTAGCCGCCCGCTTCTACTACGTACTATACACGATGCTTACTATGTAGCCGTCTGCTTCCACTATGTGCTATACATGAAACATGCTATGTAGACGCCCGCTTCCACTACATACTATACACGACGCACACTATCTACTGGCCCGCTTCCACTATGTACTACACACAGCGCATACTATGTAGCCGCCCGCTTCCACTACGTACTACACATGACGCATACTATGTAGCCGCCCGCTTCCGCTACGTACTACACATGATGCGTACTATGTAGCCGCCCGATTCTACTACGTACTACACATGACGCATACTATGTAGCCGCCCGATTCCACTACGTACTACACACGACGCATACTATGTAGCCGCCCGATTCTACTACGTACTACACATGACGCATACTATGTAGATTCCTGCTTCCACTGCGTACTATAGTAAGCGTCGTGTATAGTACGTAGGGGAAGCGGGCGACTACATAGTATAGCGTCGTGTACAGTACGTAGTGGAAGCGGGCGACTGCATCGCATGCGTCGTGTGTGGTACGTAGTGGAAGCGGGCGACTGCATCGCATGCGTCGTGTGTGGTACGCAGTGGAAACGGGCGTCTACATACACGACGCATACTTTGTAGACGCCCGCTTCCACTACGTACCACACACGACGCATGCGATGCAGTCGCCCGCTTCCACTACGTACTGTACGCGACACACACTATCTACTCGCCTGCTTCCAGTATGTGCTACACACAACGCATACTATGTAGTCGCCTGTTTCGTCTACGTGCTATACACAACGCAACTCTACTAACCACTGCATACACCCTATCCATATTACTCATGACCCAACTAGGTACCCTACAAACACGCCTTACTTCCATTCAAAACTCAAACACAGGAGAACACCTACTGATAGCCTTCCATATCATCCTTCTATTACTCCTCATTCTAAAACCAGAACTCATCTCCAGAACTCACAGGCACGTATAGTTTTAACTAAAACATTAGATTGTGATTTTAAAAATAGAAGTTAAACTCTTCTTACCTACCAAGGGGAGTATTAATCCAACATGAACTGCTAACTCTCGCCTCTGAGCTTAAAACCTCAGTCCCCTTACTTTTAAAGGATAACAGTAATCCACTGGGTTTAGGAGCCATCAACCTTGGTGCAAATCCCAGTAAAAGTAGTCGAAGCAATATTCCATACATTCATACCAATCACACCAATCATACCGCACCACTCCTACTCCCACTACTATCAAAAACACTGAAACCCATCCCAATCACAATCATACACACTACCAAAGCAGCCTTCATAACAAGCCTACTGCCAATACTACTATTCATATATTCGCACACAGAATGTATCGCCTCCTACTGAGAATGAAAAGCCATTCTAAACAAGAATATACCTACGCCCCATGAATACAACATCGCCACCCCGCTAAAATCCAACCGAATGGACAAAACACCTACACTACCAACAGTAACCACCCTAAACTTCAAACACTCTACAAAACCTTCAACAAACGGCCCAACAAGCACCAAAAGCAGACCCACAATATATCGTGTAACCCGTCAATTCCCCTACCCTTCAGAATACGGGTGTCTTATGCATTCTTCCTTTCATTTTTCCTTTTGCCTTTTCCTCTTGTCTTTTCTCTTTTTTTTTAAATTTATCTTCTGTTACCTCATACAATGCTACACTACTTCCTTGTCTTAAGTCTCTACATTTCTGTGCTTTGCTTTGCTCTTACTTTGCCTGAGATCTTTGCTACCTTTCCCTGTCAGGCTCTGCCAGTGCTGCAGGTAAAGTGCTCTTGTGGCTGCCCCGTGTGGGTGCAGCGAGCCGGGAGCCCTGTCAAGGGGCTGTGCTCAGTGCTACCGAGGAAAAGAGGACAGTCCTGGGGGGCCTCCCTTGGGGCCCGCCCGGGGGTCCAGAAAGCTTCCTCCCCCGGCACGCGGGGCACGAGTGCACCTTCGTGGGGCCCGAGCAGCGGGCCCCAAGCCAAAACGGCCCTAAGGAGCCCTGGCAAGGGACCAGCGCGCTCAGTGCCACAGAGGCAGGCAAAAAACCCCGGGGCACAGCTACTAGCCCACCGTGGGGGAAAAAAAGCCCTCCTCTCCCCAGCTGCAGGGCACGAGAGGCCACCTTCGTGGGGCACCAGCAGCAGGCAGTGACCCAGCCCAGATGGTCGGGAGGGGCCCTGGCAAGGGGTCCTGCTCAGTGCTGCAGAGGAAGGCAAAAAACCCCCGGGGACCAGTGCCAATCCGCCCCGGGGGAAAATTCCTTCCTGACCCCAGCCGCAGAGCTGGCGATCGGCTATTCCCTGAGCAGGTGAGCAAGACCGGCTCCCTCCTCCCACCGGCTGGTCACGCCTCCCAGGAGAGGCCCGAGCCCTGTTCTCCCTCAGCCCGGAGCCTGATCTCCTCCCCGGCCCCATCAACTTGGGGGCAAGGATGCTTCCCGCGCCTGGCAGGGTGCCGGCATGGGCTCCAAAGCTCTGGGACCCCTTCAGAATTGCTGCACCCTGGTTGCTTACGGCTGCTGCCCCTGGCTGCGCGGGGGATGAGGATGGCGATCTCTGGAGCGCTCCTCAGGAAGGCATATCCTTAGTGCGGCCACGGCCTTCGGGGTGTGGTTCTCCCTCAGCCCTCTTGGAGGAGTTTCACCAGCTCCTCTAGGAGCTCGTCCTCCTGCGTGTGCCTGGGGCTGTCCCCGGGACAGCTCTGGCAGGGGCCTGGCAGGACACCCCCTTCTACACTGCCCCGGGGCATTGTGACTTCACTGTTTCCTGGCGACGGGGGGGGGTGGGGGGGGGTGGGGGGGTGGGATGGGCGGCACCCCCTGTGCACAGGCTGCAGCCCCCCCCCAGCACCCCTTAGAGGAAGGCCTTTGGGTGCTGTAGGAACTTGCAGTCTTTTGTTCTTTATAGTAAAAAATTATTGATTATTTTCCAGTTCTTAGAGCTAAGTAAAGTCAAAACTCGATACAGCT
This sequence comes from Gallinula chloropus, assembly GCF_964237585.1. NCBI lineage: Eukaryota > Metazoa > Chordata > Aves > Gruiformes > Rallidae > Gallinula > Gallinula chloropus. The sequence goes on from NC_140086.1 coordinate 105,726,534, forward strand.
GCAGCACAGCTGGACGTGGAATACGATGTTTAAATGTCTCTTACCAAATCCCAGTGCACTAGAAATGAAGAGTAAAGAGTAACAATTCGCTACTCTTTATTCTGTATATCTTCTGTCAGTGTGAAAACGTTGAGGAGAGGTTTTGCAGTTTCACGCTAAATATGCACGTTCATATGACCCCCTAATATCTGCACTGGCAGTCTGTGGGGGGCCGCCCCCAGGCACAGCCTGGCCCGCTGCAGCCCCGCCCAGCACCCTTAGAGGAAGGCCTTTGGGGTGCTGGGCCCCAGGCAGTCGCTGTGCCCAGGAGGCACAGGGGCTGTCCCGGCCTTTGGTGGCCATGCAGCGGGCACAGCTGCTGGGTGTCCCTGACTGTCCTCTGCCCCTGAGCTCCCAAGGGGAATGCCAGGGGCCTTACTCTTCTCTCAGGCCCTGACACAAACCAATCCTGTGTCACAGAGAACATCCCTAGGAGTTGTTCCCTTTCTGTGCCAGATGTAAATTGGCTGAGGCCACACAGCGTGGAGGACGAGGCACTCAACTCACTCTCGGGGAGTTTGAGGGTGTGTGACCTCCGCAGCTACAGCCTGGAGGAAAGGCAAAAACGTGTATCTGGAGCCTTGGGTTGGGTAGATCGTGCCAAGAGACTCCCATGAAAGTAGGACAGACTTTGAAATCCAAGGGAGATTGCATGGTATGGTGGAAAGGATGTCATTTTCTGACCTAGAACATTGGGATCCATGCCCCAAAGTACAGCCAGGGACTCCTTTCTCACTCCCTTCTCCGGTGGCACAAAGCTGATGCTTTCATTTTTCCCCTCTTACATATGTTACCTTACATACAGGCCTCTGGCATCACTGATGGGCTCGGCGTTGGTCAGCGACAGATCCAGCCTTGAGCCCACTCGTATTTGCTCTGGGAGGACCTGATATTAGCGCAGTAGATCAAACCCAAGCAAAAATAATTCCTCCTCTAGAAAGTCTGGGACTCAGATTCCAGCAGAAAAGGTACAACTTCCCTCTCCTGAGGAAGTTTCTAAGCATGTGGCGGGAAGGCGGGGGGCATTGTGTCTTCCTCCCAGCACCCCGCCTGCCTTAGAACAAATCAAGACAGCAGAAAATGGAAGGGACTAGCAAGGTGCCCTAGGCTTGCCGCTGTGCTGGAGGGAAGATGTTCCAGACTTCTCCCTCCTAGCTTGCCCCCTGTATGCCCTGTAAGAGCTGGCTGGAATTGGAGCCCCATTCAGGAAGAGGCCTTGAAAATAGTTTTTGGAGCAGGAGTATTTTGGGCCTTGGGCGCAGCGTGCTTCACGGATCCACTGCAAACTGTGCAGGGCTTTGCAGTTCATGGGGCACCAATACACAGGCGGCAGCGTGGACCAGAGGGTCCAACTCAGCCCACTGGGCTTTATTCACACAGTTTTAGAGTTCCTCCAACTGGGAAAAGGGTCTCTTTGTAGTCAGTCTTGCTGTGCAAGAAGCCGAGAAAATGGTAAAATGACAACCAGTAACCCTGAGGGCACCTTTCCAGTGCTAAAACCTGTGCTGGCCGCACTCCAGCCCCTGGAGGGGTGGCACAGAGAGACAGTGTTAGAAAATGGTGTGCTCAGGTTGACAATGACAGTCAGGTCTCCCAGGCAGAGGAGGGAACACCCAAAATACTTCTGATACAAGGAGGAGCATCTGCTTCCCCAGATGAGGAACCTCCTCCTTCCTACATCAGTGTCGTGGGTTCCACCCGGACAGAGTTAATTTTTCCTTCTAGCAGCTGGTGTGGTGCTGTGTTTGGCAGTCAGGATGGGAGCAGTGCTGATAACTCACTGATGATTTTAGCTGTTCCCAAGCAGTCAAGATCTTTTCAGGTTCTTACACACTTCTGTTACGGAGAAGGCAGAGGCATCCAGGATGCGTGGTTTGGGGACGGTCTGGCTTTGGGACGCTGTCACGTGCCAGCAGGCAGGCAAGGCAAAGATTGAGACCTGTCTGTCCCGACCCTGCAGATGGGTAAGTGTAGAGCTGACCTTTGGTACCTGCCCCAAGGGCCAGGTTAGTCCTCTCTTAGCTATGCTCTTTTAACCACCACCCTGGCAAGATTGGCTTCTGATCCTCTGCGTGGTACTCAGGAGTAACAATTACCCAGGAGGTCCAAGTAAAGCACAGGTTGACTTAAAGGCCAGTATGGCCATAAAGCTTGCAAAGGAACAACCCCCTCCCTCCTCCCATATATTGGGAGCAACGGATTGCAGTCAGTAGAACTTAGGAAACCTGGAAATGCTGTCACGGTTCTGTGCCGAGAGCAAGGGTAGAAGTTGAGAGAGTCTGAGGAAGAGAGTCAAAGAGAAAAAGGAAGATGATGTCACTACCCGTGGATCCAGCGTAGATCATCCTAACGGTGTGGTCCTTGGATGGAGGGTGCACACCAGATGTCCCGAATGTCCATCTTTGATGCTCCCTGTCCCCACCCTTCAGGGAGGCCTAGCATCTCTTGTGCAGGCTCAGTGTTGAGTTGCACAGCGTTCTGGAAATGAGTGGCTGGGGAATGGGGGTCCCAACCAACGGGTCATTTGACCCCCCAAGTGGGCTGATGGAGCAGTGACCCCGTTCAGTGGCCTCACACCGGATTTTAGCTAGAAGGTGCTGTGCCTCCATAGGGCCCCGCTTGCCTGTCACTGCTCCTTATGGGGTAAGGACAGTATCCTGTCTCTCAGTCAGGGTGGCTGCTGACTGAGGGGCTGCCCTTGCAGGGACAGTGTCCAGATGGTTTATCGAATGCGGAAGCATAATGGCCAGTTTGTCAGAGCGGCTGCTTTGAGCCCAAGAGTCTACTGGCTCTGGGAAGATGGCTTTGGGAGGATGGAGGCCTTAGTCCAACCCGCAGATACTTGCAGGTTGTGAGGCGGGATCAAGGCCCTTGTGAGGCGAGACCCAGCCCACAAAACATGACCCAGCCTCTGCTGGTTCTGTTATCTTGCAGGAGAGGCTGTTTGAGCCAAACCACTCGTCCCGCTTCCCAGGAAATGGTGTTTTCGAACAATCTGCACAGCTGAGCTCTGCAGTTCAGCTGGAAACTGCATCCCCAGTTTTGTGTATTTTGCTACTCAGTCCTGTTGCTGTTATTTCTCTCTCTCTGCTGTCCCAGTAAACCATCCTTACCCCACCGTGTGATGTTTGCCTTTGGTTTCCTTCCCCTTCCTCACCCCCTCAAAGTGAGCGGCTGTGTGGTGCTCAGGTCCTGCCTGAGTTACCCTGTCTCTGAGGTTCTGTTACCTTGAATGATGGGTTGTTGGAGATAAACGGCTCATTCCAGTTCCCAGCAATTGGATGTTTGGAGCAATACAGAGTTCTGGATTTTATTAAGGCTTTTGGTCCTGGTCCATCCCAGGCGTTTTCCAGCGCTGAGATGAGCAGGTACACGGTGTGCTGGGTGAAGAGCTGGCTGAGGGGCAGGGCTTCTAAGGTAGGAGTGAATGAGGCTGCACGTGTCTGTTGACCAGTCACCAGTGCTTTTCTTCCAGGCTCAGTTCTAAGGCCAGTTCTGTTCAGCACCTGAATCCAGAATCTGGATGCAGGGGTTGAATGCGTGGTTAGTAAGAGTGCTGATGGTGCTGAACTGGACGGTGGTGTGTGTTGTCTCGAGGGATGAGAGGCTTTGCTGAGGGATCTGGATAGATTGGAGCATCGGGCAACCATCAGTGACACCAAACTGTCCCAAGACCAAAGGCCAGTTTCCACACGTGGGAGGGAGTCACACTGGGAGAGTGGCCGGACAGCAGCCCTGCAGCAAGGGGCCTGGGGGTGCTGGTTGACATGCGGTGCAACAGGAGTCAGCAGTGTGGCTGGGGAGGGGAAGCGGAGAGACAGGTGCTGATCTCTTCTCCTTGGGACCCAGGTCCAGGGAGTTGGAGAATGGCTCCAAGCTGGGACCCCTCGCAGCAGGATCAGAGGCTACATGAGGAAACACCTCTTTGCCAAGGGGGTAGCCAAACCCTGGCACAGGCTTCTTAGAGCGCTGCTCGCTGCCCCAGCCCTGTCAGTGTTCAGAGGCATTTGCACAATGCCCTTAACTGGCAGCTCCGTGCTTTAACTTTGGTCAGCCTTGGTGGTCAGGCAGCTGGACTAGATGGGCGGTGTAGGTCCCTTCCAGCTGAACTGTTCTGTTCTGTTCCGTTCCATTCCATTCCTTTCTACTCGGCTACAGCCTATTGTATACTATTCTATTCCCTCTGCTCACTAGAAATCAAACCCTGATTTGCCTGGAATGCCAAGGGTTAGCCAGTTCCAAAAAACCATGAAGAACACAAAGACAATTGTGCATTGTATTTTATTTTATTGTATATTATTGTATTTTATTGTATTATTGGCTTGGCCTTCTTGAGGCTGAGGCTTTTCCCTTTTTCCTTGCCTTGCCTTTTGCCGTGGCTTTTCCTCCTTGCCTTCTTTTTTGCCTGGTGCCTCTCGCCTTGCCTCTTACTTCTTGCGTTCTCTTTTTCCTGCCGTTTTTCCATTTCCAGTTTGCTCTTTGCCTTTTGCATTTCCTCTTACACTGTTTCTTGCCTTTGGCCGTTGCTGTTGCTTTTTGCCATTCCCTTTTTTCTTGATATTTCCCTTTTCCCCTTGGCCGTCTGTTAACTTACCTCTTGCCTCTTACATTGCCTATTGCCTTTCACTATGCCTCTTTTCCTTCCTGACACTTACCTTTTGCCTTGCCACCCACTTACATTTTGCCTTGGCTCCTTCCTTTTGCCTTGGCTTTTGCCATGCCTTCTGTCTTTTTGCCTCTTGCCGTGCTTTGTGGGTTTTGCCTGGCCTTTTGTGTCTTGCCTTTTCTTTTGCCTTCTGCCTTGCTTCCTTGCTTTTGGGCTTGCCTTTGCCTCTGCCTTGCTTCTCGGCATCTTCCCTTTTCTCCTTGCCTTTTGCCTTTTCTCCTTCTGCATGCCGTGGCTTTTTCCTTTTGTCTTGTCTTTTCCATTTTGCTGTTCCTTTTACGTGGCTTCTTCCCTTTTCCCTTTTGGGTTTTGCCTTGCCCCTTGCTGCCTTGCCCCTTGCCTTTTACCGTCTCGTGGCCTTTTCCTTTTCCATTGCCTCTTGCTTTGCCATTGCTTTTGCCTTTTGCCTCTTCCTTTTTTCCTTTCCCTTTTCTCTTTGGCTCCGCCTTTGGACGTGCCTCTTCCTCTTGCACTCCTGACTGTCTTTTCCTATGCCTTCTCGCTTGCCTTTTGCCTCTTCCTTTGGTCCTTGCCTTTTTGCATCTTGCCTTTTGCCTTGCCGCTTTCTTTTGCGTTGACTCCTTCCATTTGCTTTGCCTTTTACCAGCGCGTTCTGTCTTTCTGCCTTTTGCTGTGCTTTTTGGCTTTGCTCTGCCTTTTGAATGTTGGCAGGCCTTTTGGTTTTGCCCTTTTTCTTTCCCCTTCTGCCTTTCTTCCTTTTGCCTTTTCACCTGCCTTGTCTCTTCGTGTCTTGCCTTTCCTCTTGACCGCTGCAGTGACTTTTCACTCTTTCTTGCCTTTTGCTCTGCTTTTGGCCTTTCTTACTGGCCTTGCATTTTGCCTTGTGCCTCTTGCCTTCCTTCTGGCGTCTTGACTTGCCTTTGTGCTTTGTGCCTTCTCCGTGCTGCACTCCACAGGGGGACTATCAAATGCGACCCACCAACACTCTGAGCCCCAGGCTTCATCTTCCTATTTACCATTGCAGGTCTACACAGGAATCGTCCCAGCAAACTCTTCACTAGACATCGCTCTACATAACTCATACTGTGCACTCACTACACATCGCTCTACACGACGGACACTGTGTAGTCGCCCACATCCACTACGTACTATACATGACGCTTACTATGTAGTCGCCCGCTTACGCTACTTACTATACACGATGATACTATATAGACGCCCGCTTCCACTACGTACTATACATGATGCTTACTATGTAGACGCCCGCTTCCCCTACGTACTATACAAGACGAATACTATGTAGACGCCCGCTTCTACTACATACTATACACGACGCATACTATGTAGCCACCCGATTCTACTACGTACTACACACGACGCATACTATGTAGCTGCCCGCTTCCATTACGTACTATACACGACGCACACTATGTAGACGCCCACTTCCACTACGTACTACACATGACGCATACTATGTAGCTGCCCGCTTCCCCTACGTACTATACACGACGAATACTATGTAGACGCCCGCTTCTACTACATACTATACACGACGCATACTATGTAGTCACCCACTTCCCATACATACTATGCAAGGCGAATACTATGTAGATGCCCGCTTCCGCTGTGTACTATACATGACGCACACTATCTACTCGCCAGCTTCTACTACTTACTAGACACGACGCATATTATGTAGCCGCCCGATTCTACTACGTACTATACACGATGCTTACTATGTAGCCGTCTGCTTCCACTATGTGCTATACATGAAACATGCTATGTAGACGCCCGCTTCCACTACATACTATACACGACGCACACTATCTACTGGCCCGCTTCCACTATGTACTACACACAGCGCATACTATGTAGCCGCCCGCTTCCACTACGTACTACACATGACGCATACTATGTAGCCGCCCGCTTCCGCTACGTACTACACATGACGCATACTATGTAGATTCCTGCTTCCACTGCATACTATAGTAAGCGTCGTGTATAGTACGTAGGGGAAGCGGGCGACTACATAGTATAGCGTCGTGTACAGTACGTAGTGGAAGCGGGCGACTGCATCGCATGCGTCGTGTGTGGTACGCAGTGGAAACGGGCGTCTACATACACGACGCATACTTTGTAGACGCCCGCTTCCACTACGTACTGTACACGACGCTATACTATGTAGTCGCCCGCTTCCACTACGTACTGTACGCGACACACACTATCTACTCGCCTGCTTCCAGTATGTGCTACACACAACGCATACTATGTAGTCGCCTGTTTCCACTACGTGCTATACACAACACAACTCTACTAACCACTGCATACACCCTATCCATATTACTCATGACCCAACTAGGTACCCTACAAACACGCCTTACTTCCATTCAAAACTCAAACACAGGAGAACACCTACTGATAGCCTTCCATATCATCCTTCTATTACTCCTCATTCTAAAACCAGAACTCATCTCCAGAACTCACAGGCACTTATAGTTTTAACTAAAACATTAGATTGTGATTTTAAAAATAGAAGTTAAACTCTTCTTACCTACCAAGGGGAGTATTAATCCAACATGAACTGCTAACTCTCGCCTCTGAGCTTAAAACCTCAGTCCCCTTACTTTTAAAGGATAACAGTAATCCACTGGGTTTAGGAGCCATCAACCTTGGTGCAAATCCCAGTAAAAGTAGTCGAAGCAATATTCCATACATTCATACCAATCACACCAATCATACCGCACCACTCCTACTCCCACTACTATCAAAAACACTGAAACCCATCCCAATCACAATCATACACACTACCAAAGCAGCCTTCATAACAAGCCTACTGCCAATACTACTATTCATATATTCACACGCAGAATGTATCGCCTCCTACTGAGAATGAAAAGCCATTCTAAACAAGAATATACCTACGCCCCATGAATACAACATCGCCACCCCGCTAAAATCCAACCGAATGGACAAAACACCTACACTATCAACAGTAACCACCCCAAACTTCAAACACTCTACAAAACCTTCAACAAACGGCCCAACAAGCACCAAAAGCAGGCCCACAATATATCGTGTAACCCGTCAATCCCCCTACCCTTCAGAATACGGGTGTCTTATGCATTCTTCCTTTCATTTTTCCTTTTGCCTTTTCCTCTTGTCTTTTCTCCTTTTTTTTTTTAAATTTATCTTCTGTTACCTCATACAATGCTACACTACTTCCTTGTCTTAAGTCTCTACATTTCTATGCTTTGCTTTGCTCTTACTTTGCCTGAGATCTTTGCTACCTTTCCCTGTCAGGCTCTGCCAGTGCTGCAGGTAAAGTGCTCTTGTGGCTGCCCCGTGTGGGTGCAGCGAGCCGGGAGCCCTTCTAAGCAGGGGCTGTTTTGCCCAAGCAAGATCCCCTGGGGAAAGCGAGCCCTGTCAAGGGGCTGTGCTCAGTGCTACCGAGGAAAAGAGGACAGTCCTGGGGGGCCTCCCTTGGGGCCCGCCCGGGGGTCCAGAAAGCTTCCTCCCCCGGCACGCGGGGCACGAGTGCACCTTCGTGGGGCCCGAGCAGCGGGCCCCAAGCCAAAACGGCCCTAAGGAGCCCTGGCAAGGGACCAGCGCGCTCAGTGCCACAGAGGCAGGCAAAAAACCCCGGGGCACAGCTACTAGCCCACCGTGGGGGAAAAAAAGCCCTCCTCTCCCCAGCTGCAGGGCACGAGAGGCCACCTTCGTGGGGCACCAGCAGCAGGCAGTGACCCAGCCCAGATGGTCGGGAGGGGCCCTGGCAAGGGGTCCTGCTCAGTGCTGCAGAGGAAGGCAAAAAACCCCCGGGGACCAGTGCCAATCCGCCCCGGGGGAAAATTCCTTCCTGACCCCAGCCGCAGAGCTGGCGATCGGCTATTCCCTGAGCAGGTGAGCAAGACCGGCTCCCTCCTCCCACCGGCTGGTCACGCCTCCCAGGAGAGGCCCGAGCCCTGTTCTCCCTCAGCCCTCTTGGAGGAGTTTCACCAGTTCCTCTAGGAGCTCGTCCTCCTGCGTGTGCCTGGGGCTGTCCCCGGGACAGCTCTGGCAGGGGCCTGGCAGGACACCCCCTTCTGTACTGCCCCGGGGCATTGTGACTTCACTGTTTCCTGGCGACGGGGGGGTGGGATGGGCGGCACCCCCTGTGCACAGGCCGGCCCGCTGCAGCCCCCCCCAGCACCCCTTAGAGGAAGGCCTTTGGGTGCTGTAGGAACTTGCAGTCTTTTGTTGTTTATAGTAAAAAATTATTATTTTCCAGTTCTTAGAGCTAAGTAAAGTCAAAACTCGATACAGCTGCAGCACAGCTGGACGTGGAATACGATGTTTAAATGTCTCTTACCAAATCCCAGTGCACTAGAAATGAAGAGTAAAGAGTAACAATTCGCTACTCTTTATTCTGTGTATCTTCTGTCAGTGTGAAAACGTTGAGGAGAGGTTTTGCAGTTTCACGCTAAATATGCACGTTCATATGACCCCCTAATATCTGCACTGGCAGTCTGTGGGGGGCCGCCCCCAGGCACAGCCTGGCCCGCTGCAGCCCCGCCCAGCACCCTTAGAGGAAGGCCTTTGGGGTGCTGGGCCCCAGGCAGTCGCTGTGCCCAGGAGGCACAGGGGCTGTCCCGGCCTTTGGTGGCCATGCAGCGGGCACAGCTGCTGGGTGTCCCTGACCTGTCCTATGCCCCTGAGCTCCCAAGGGGAATGCCAGGGGCCTTACTCTTCTCTCAGGCCCTGACACAAACCAATCCTGTGTCACAGAGAATATCCCTTGGAGTTGTTCCCTTTCTGTGCCAGATGTAAATTGGCTGAGGCCACACAGCGTGGAGGACGAGGCACTCAACTCACTCTCGGGGAGTTTGAGGGTGTGTGACCTCCGCAGCTACAGCCTGGAGGAAAGGCAAAAACGTGTATCTGGAGCCTTGGGTTGGGTAGATCGTGCCAAGAGACTCCCATGAAAGTAGGACAGACTTTGAAATCCAAGGGAGATTGCATGGTATGGTGGAAAGGATGTCATTTTCTGACCTAGAACATTGGGATCCATGCCCCAAAGTACAGCCAGGGACTCCTTTCTCACTCCCTTCTCCGGTGGCACAAAGCTGATGCTTTCATTTTTCCCCTCTTACATATGTTACCTTACATACAGGCCTCTGGCATCACTGATGGGCTCGGCGTTGGTCAGCGACAGATCCAGCCTTGAGCCCACTCGTATTTGCTCTGGGAGGACCTGATATTAGCGCAGTAGATCCAACCCAAGCAAAAATAATTCCTCCTCTAGAAAGTCTGGGACTCAGATTCCAGCAGAAAAGGTACAACTTCCCTCTCCTGAGGAAGTTTCTAAGCATGTGGCGGGAAGGGGGGGGGCATTGTGTCTTCCTCCCAGCACCCCGCCTGCCTTAGAACAAATCAAGACAGCAGAAAATAGAAGGGACTAGCAAGGTGCCCTAGGCTTGCCGCTGTGCTGGAGGGAAGATGTTCCAGACTTCTCCCTCCTAGCTTGCCCCCTGTATGCCCTGTAAGAGCTGGCTGGAATTGGAGCCCCATTCAGGAAGAGGCCTTGAAAATAGTTTTTGGAGCAGGAGTATTTTGGGCCTTGGGCGCAGCATGCTTCACGGATCCACTGCAAACTGTGCAGGGCTTTGCAGTTCATGGGGCACCAATACACAGGCGGCAGCGTGGACCAGAGGGTCCAACTCAGCCCACTGGGCTTTATTCACACAGTTTTAGAGTTCCTCCACCTGGGAAAAGGGTCTCTTTGTAGTCAGTCTTGCTGTGCAAGAAGCCGAGAAAATGGTAAAATGACAACCAGTAACCCTGAGGGCACCTTTCCAGTGCTAAAACCTGTGCTGGCCGCACTCCAGCCCCTGGAGGGGTGGCACAGAGAGACAGTGTTAGAAAATGGTGTGCTCAGGTTGACAATGACAGTCAGGTCTCCCAGGCAGAGGAGGGAACACCCAAAATACTTCTGATACAAGGAGGAGCATCTGCTTCCCCAGATGAGGAACCTCCTCCTTCCTACATCAGTGTCGTGGGTTCCACCCGGACAGAGTTAATTTTTCCTTCTAGCAGCTGGTGTGGTGCTGTGTTTGGCAGTCAGGATGGGAGCAGTGCTGATAACTCACTGATGATTTTAGCTGTTCCCAAGCAGTCAAGATCTTTTCAGGTTCTTACACACTTCTGTTACGGAGAAGGCAGAGGCATCCAGGATGCGTGGTTTGGGGACGGTCTGGCTTTGGGACGCTGTCACGTGCCACCAGGCAGGCAAGGCAAAGATTGAGACCTGTCTGTCCCGACCCTGCAGATGGGTAAGTGTAGAGCTGACCTTTGGTACCTGCCCCAAGGGCCAGGTTAGTCCTCTCTTAGCTATTCTCTTTTAACCACCACCCTGGCAAGATTGGCTTCTGATCCTCTGCGTGGTACTCAGGAGTAACAATTACCCAGGAGGTCCAAGTAAAGCACAGGTTGACTTAAAGGCCAGTATGGCCATAAAGCTTGCAAAGGAACAACCCCCTCCCTCCTCCCATATATTGGGAGCAACGGATTGCAGTCAGTAGAACTTAGGAAACCTGGAAATGCTGTCACGGTTCTGTGCCGAGAGCAAGGGTAGAAGTTGAGAGAGTCTGAGGAAGAGAGTCAAAGAGAAAAAGGAAGATGATGTCACTACCCGTGGATCCAGCGTAGATCATCCTAACGGTGTGGTCCTTGGATGGAGGGTGCACACCAGATGTCCCGAATGTCCATCTTTGATGCTCCCTGTCCCCACCCTTCAGGGAGGCCTAGCATCTCTTGTGCAGGCTCAGTGTTGAGTTGCACAGCGTTCTGGAAATGAGTGGCTGGGGAATGGGGGTCCCAACCAACGGGTCATTTGACCCCCCAAGTGGGCTGATGGAGCAGTGACCCCGTTCAGTGGCCTCACACCGGATTTTAGCTAGAAGGTGCTGTGCCTCCATAGGGCCCCGCTTGCCTGTCACTGCTCCTTATGGGGTAAGGACAGTATCCTGTCTCTCAGTCAGGGTGGCTGCTGACTGAGGGGCTGCCCTTGCAGGGACAGTGTCCAGATGGTTTATCGAATGCGGAAGCATAATGGCCAGTTTGTCAGAGCGGCTGCTTTGAGCCCAAGAGTCTACTGGCTCTGGGAAGATGGCTTTGGGAGGATGGAGGCCTTAGTCCAACCTGCAGATACTTGCAGGTTGTGAGGCGGGATCAAGGCCCTTGTGAGGCGAGACCCAGCCCACAAAACATGACCCAGCCTCTGCTGGTTCTGTTATCTTGCAGGAGAGGCTGTTTGAGCCAAACCACTCGTCCCGCTTCCCAGGAAATGGTGTTTTCGAACAATCTGCACAGCTGAGCTCTGCAGTTCAGCTGGAAACTGCATCCCCAGTTTTGTGTATTTTGCTACTCAGTCCTGTTGCTGTTATTTCTCTCTCTCTGCTGTCCCAGTAAACCATCCTTACCCCACCGTGTGATGTTTGCCTTTGGTTTCCTTCCCCTTCCTCACCCCCTCAAAGTGAGCGGCTGTGTGGTGCTCAGGTCCTGCCTGAGTTACCCTGTCTCTGAGGTTCTGTTACCTTGAATGATGGGTTGTTGGAGATAAACGGCTCATTCCAGTTCCCAGCAATTGGATGTTTGGAGCAATACAGAGTTCTGGATTTTATTAAGGCTTTTGGTCCTGGTCCATCCCAGGCGTTTTCCAGCGCTGAGATGAGCAGGTACACGGTGTGCTGGGTGAAGAGCTGGCTGAGGGGCAGGGCTTCTAAGGTAGGAGTGAATGAGGCTGCACGTGTCTGTTGACCAGTCACCAGTGCTTTTCTTCCAGGCTCAGTTCTAAGGCCAGTTCTGTTCAGCACCTGAATCCAGAATCTGGATGCAGGGGTTGAATGCGTGGTTAGTAAGAGTGCTGATGGTGCTGAACTGGACGGTGGTGTGTGTTGTCTCGAGGGATGAGAGGCTTTGCTGAGGGATCTGGATAGATTGGAGCATCGGGCAACCATCAGTGACACCAAACTGTCCCAAGACCAAAGGCCAGTTTCCACACGTGGGAGGGAGTCACACTGGGAGAGTGGCCGGACAGCAGCCCTGCAGCAAGGGGCCTGGGGGTGCTGGTTGACATGCGGTGCAACAGGAGTCAGCAGTGTGGCTGGGGAGGGGAAGCGGAGAGACAGGTGCTGATCTCTTCTCCTTGGGACCCAGGTCCAGGGAGTTGGAGAATGGCTCCAAGCTGGGACCCCTCGCAGCAGGATCAGAGGCTACATGAGGAAACACCTCTTTGCCAAGGGGGTAGCCAAACCCTGGCACAGGCTTCTTAGAGCGCTGCTCGCTGCCCCAGCCCTGTCAGTGTTCAGAGGCATTTGCACAATGCCCTTAACTGGCAGCTCCGTGCTTTAACTTTGGTCAGCCTTGGTGGTCAGGCAGCTGGACTAGATGGGCGGTGTAGGTCCCTTCCAGCTGAACTGTTCTGTTCTGTTCCGTTCCATTCCATTCCTTTCTACTCGGCTACAGCCTATTGTATACTATTCTATTCCCTCTGCTCACTAGAAATCAAACCCTGATTTGCCTGGAATGCCAAGGGTTAGCCAGTTCCAAAAAACCATGAAGAACACAAAGACAATTGTGCATTGTATTTTATTTTATTGTATATTATTGTATTTTATTGTATTATTGGCTTGGCCTTCTTGATGCTGAGGCTTTTCCCTTTTTCCTTGCCTTGCCTTTTGCCGTGGCTTTTCCTCCTTGCCTTCTTTTTTGCCTGGTGCCTCTCGCCTTGCCTCTTACTTCTTGCGTTCTCTTTTTCCTGCCGTTTTTCCATTTCCAGTTTGCTCTTTGCCTTTTGCATTTCCTCTTACACTGTTTCTTGCCTTTGGCCGTTGCTGTTGCTTTTTGCCATTCCCTTTTTTCTTGATATTTCCCTTTTCCCCTTGGCCGTCTGTTAACTTACCTCTTGCCTCTTACATTGCCTATTGCCTTTCACTATGCCTCTTTTCCTTCCTGACTGACACTTACCTTTTGCCTTGCCACCCACTTACATTTTGCCTTGGCTCCTTCCTTTTGCCTTGGCTTTTGCCATGCCTTCTGTCTTTTTGCCTCTTGCCGTGCTTTGTGGGTTTTGCCTGGCCTTTTGTGTCTTGCCTTTTCTTTTGCCTTCTGCCTTGCTTCCTTGCTTTTGGGCTTGCCTTTGCCTCTGCCTTGCTTCTCGGCATCTTCCCTTTTCTCCTTGCCTTTTGCCTTTTCTCCTTCTGCATGCCGTGGCTTTTTCCTTTTGTCTTGTCTTTTCCATTTTGCTGTTCCTTTTACGTGGCTTCTTCCCTTTTCCCTTTTGGGTTTTGCCTTGCCCCTTGCTGCCTTGCCCCTTGCCTTTTACCGTCTCGTGGCCTTTTCCTTTTCCATTGCCTCTTGCTTTGCCATTGCTTTTGCCTTTTGCCTCTTCCTTTTTTCCTTTCCCTTTTCTCTTTGGCTCCGCCTTTGGACGTGCCTCTTCCTCTTGCACTCCTGACTGTCTTTTCCTATGCCTTCTCGCTTGCCTTTTGCCTCTTCCTTTGGTCCTTGCCTTTTTGCATCTTGCCTTTTGCCTTGCCGCTTTCTTTTGCGTTGACTCCTTCCATTTGCTTTGCCTTTTACCAGCGCGTTCTGTCTTTCTGCCTTTTGCTGTGCTTTTTGGCTTTGCTCTGCCTTTTGAATGTTGGCAGGCCTTTTGGTTTTGCCCTTTTTCTTTCCCCTTCTGCCTTTCTTCCTTTTGCCTTTTCACCTGCCTTGTCTCTTCGTGTCTTGCCTTTCCTCTTGACCGCTGCAGTGACTTTTCACTCTTTCTTGCCTTTTGCTCTGCTTTTGGCCTTTCTTACTGGCCTTGCATTTTGCCTTGTGCCTCTTGCCTTCCTTCTGGCGTCTTGACTTGCCTTTGTGCTTTGTGCCTTCTCCGTGCTGCACTCCACAGGGGGACTATCAAATGCGACCCACCAACACTCTGAGCCCCAGGCTTCATCTTCCTATTTACCATTGCAGGTCTACACAGGAATCGTCCCAGCAAACTCTTCACTAGACATCGCTCTACATAACTCATACTGTGCACTCACTACACATCGCTCTACACGACGCACACTGCGTAGTCGCCCACATCCACTACGTACTACACACGACGCTTACTATGTAGTCGCCCGCTTACACTACTTACTATACACGATGATACTATATAGACGCCCGCTTCCACTACGTACTATACATGATGCTTACTATGTAGACGCCCGCTTCCCCTACGTACTATACAAGACGAATACTATGTAGACACCCGCTTCTACTACATACTATACACGACGCATACTATGTAGCCGCCCGATTCTACTACGTACTACACACGACGCATACTATGTAGCTGCCCGTTTCCATTAAGGACTATACACGACGCACACTATCTAGTCGCCCACTTCCACTACGTACTATACAGGACGCTTACTATGTAGCCGCCCGCTTCTACTACGTACTATACATGACGCATGCTATGTAGACGCCCACTTCCACTACGTACTATACACGACGCTTACTATGTAGCCGCCCGCTTCTACTTCGTACTATACATGATGCATGCTGTGTAGACGCCCGCTTCCACTACGTACTATACATGATGCTTACTATGTAGCCGCCCGCTTCTACTACGTACTATACATGACGCATACTATGTAGCTGCCCACTTCCATTAAGTACTATACACAACGCACAGTATCTAGTCTCCCACTTCCACTACGTAGTATACACGACGCTTACTATGTAGCCGCCCGCTTCTACTACGTACTATACAGGACGCATGCTATGT
This sequence comes from Gallinula chloropus, assembly GCF_964237585.1. NCBI lineage: Eukaryota > Metazoa > Chordata > Aves > Gruiformes > Rallidae > Gallinula > Gallinula chloropus. Next base: position 105,742,004 of record NC_140086.1, read on the forward strand.
AGACGCCCACTTCCACTACGTACTATACACGACGCTTACTATGTAGCCGCCCGCTTCTACTACGTACTATACATGACGCACGCTATGTAGACGCCCGCTTCCACTACGTACTATACATGAAGCATACTATGTAGATTCCTGCTTCCACTGCGTACTATAGTAAGCGTCGTGTATAGTACGTAGGGGAAGCGGGCGACTACATAGTATAGCGTCGTGTACAGTACGTAGTGGAAGCGGGCGACTGCATCGCATGCGTCGTGTGTGGTACGCAGTGGAAACGGGCGTCTACATACACGACGCATACTTTGTAGACGCCCGCTTCCACTACGTACCACACACGACGCATGCGATGCAGTCGCCCGCTTCCACTACGTACTGTACACGACGCTATACTATGTAGTCGCCCGCTTCCACTACGTACTGTACGCGACGCACACTATCTACTCGCCTGCTTCCAGTATGTGCTACACACAACGCATACTATGTAGTCGCCTGTTTCCACTACGTGCTATACACGACGCAACTCTACTAACCACTGCATACACCCTATCCATATTACTCATGACCCAACTAGGTACCCTACAAACACGCCTTACTTCCATTCAAAACTCAAACACAGGAGAACACCTACTGATAGCCTTCCATATCATCCTTCTATTACTCCTCATTCTAAAACCAGAACTCATCTCCAGAACTCACAGGCTTATAGTTTTAACTAAAACATTAGATTGTGATTTTAAAAATAGAAGTTAAACTCTTCTTACCTACCAAGGGGAGTATTAATCCAACATGAACTGCTAACTCTCGCCTCTGAGCTTAAAACCTCAGTCCCCTTACTTTTAAAGGATAACAGTAATCCACTGGGTTTAGGAGCCATCAACCTTGGTGCAAATCCCAGTAAAAGTAGTCGAAGCAATATTCCATACATTCATACCAATCACACCAATCATACCGCACCACTCCTACTCCCACTACTATCAAAAACACTGAAACCCATCCCAATCACAATCATACACACTACCAAAGCAGCCTTCATAACAAGCCTACTGCCAATACTACTATTCATATATTCGCACACAGAATGTATCGCCTCCTACTGAGAATGAAAAGCCATTCTAAACAAGAATATACCTACGCCCCATGAATCGCCACCCCGCTAAAATCCAACCGAATGGACAAAACACCTACACTACCAACAGTAACCACCCTAAACTTCAAACACTCTACAAAACCTTCAACAAACGGCCCAACAAGCACCAAAAGCAGACCCACAATATATCGTGTAACCCGTCAATCCCCCTACCCTTCAGAATACGGGTGTCTTATGCATTCTTCCTTTCATTTTTCCTTTTGCCTTTTCCTCTTGTCTTTTCTCTTTTTTTTTAAATTTATCTTCTGTTACCTCATACAATGCTACACTACTTACCTGTCTTAAGTCTCTACATTTCTGTGCTTTGCTTTGCTCTTACTTTGCCTGAGATCTTTGCTACCTTTCCCTGTCAGGCTCTGCCAGTGCTGCAGGTAAAGTGCTCTTGTGGCTGCCCCGTGTGGGTGCAGCGAGCCGGGAGCCCTTCTAAGCAGGGGCTGTTTTGCCCAAGCAAGATCCCCTGGGGAAAGCGAGCCCTGTCAAGGGGCTGTGCTCAGTGCTACCGAGGAAAAGAGGACAGTCCTGGGGGGCCTCCCTTGGGGCCCGCCCGGGGGTCCAGAAAGCTTCCTCCCCCGGCACGCGGGGCACGAGTGCACCTTCGTGGGGCCCGAGCAGCGGGCCCCGAGCCAAAATGACCCAAAGGAGCCCTGGCAAGGGACCAGCGCGCTCAGTGCCACAGAGGCAGGCAAAAAACCCCGGGGCACAACTACTAGCCCACTGTGGGGGAAAAAAAGCCCTCCTCTCCCCAGCTGCAGGGCACGAGAGGCCACCTTCGTGGGGCACCAGCAGCAGGCAGTGACCCAGCCCAGATGGTCGGGAGGGGCCCTGGCAAGGGGTCCTGCTCAGTGCTGCAGAGGAAGGCAAAAAACCCCCGGGGACCAGTGCCAATCCGCCCCGGGGGAAAATTCCTTCCTGACCCCAGCCGCAGAGCTGGCGATCGGCTATTCCCTGAGCAGGTGAGCAAGACCGGCTCCCTCCTCCCACCGGCTGGTCACGCCTCCCAGGAGAGGCCCGAGCCCTGTTCTCCCTCAGCCCTCTTGGAGGAGTTTCACCAGTTCCTCTAGGAGCTCGTCCTCCTGCGTGTGCCTGGGGCTGTCCCCGGGACAGCTCTGGCAGGGGCCTGGCAGGACACCCCCTTCTGTACTGCCCCGGGGCATTGTGACTTCACTGTTTCCTGGCGACGGGGGGTGGGATGGGCGGCACCCCCTGTGCACAGGCCGGCCCGCTGCAGCCCCCCCCAGCACCCCTTAGAGGAAGGCCTTTGGGTGCTGTAGGAACTTGCAATCTTTTGTTCTCTATAGTAAAAAATTATTGATTATTTTCCAGTTCTTAGAGCTAAGTAAAGTCAAAACTCGATACAGCTGCAGCACAGCTGGACGTGGAATACGATGTTTAAATGTCTCTTACCAAATCCCAGTGCACTAGAAATGAAGAGTAAAGAGTAACAATTCGCTACTCTTTATTCTGTATATCTTCTGTCAGTGTGAAAACGTTGAGGAGAGGTTTTGCAGTTTCACGCTAAATATGCACGTTCATATCACCCCCTCATATCTGCACTGGCAGTCTGTGGGGGGCCGCCCCCAGGCACAGCCTGGCCCGCTGCAGCCCCGCCCAGCACCCTTAGAGGAAGGCCTTTGGGGTGCTGGGCCCCAGGCAGTCGCTGTGCCCAGGAGGCACAGGGGCTGTCCCGGCCTTTGGTGGCCATGCAGCGGGCACAGCTGCTGGGTGTCCCTGACCTGTCCTCTGCCCCTGAGCTCCCAAGGGGAATGCCAGGGGCCTTACTCTTCTCTCAGGCCCTGACACAAACCAATCCTGTGTCACAGAGAACATCCCTCGGAGTTGTTCCCTTTCTGTGCCAGATGTAAATTGGATGAGGCCACACAGCGTGGAGGACGAGGCACTCAACTCACTCTCGGGGAGTTTGAGGGTGTGTGACCTCCGCAGCTACAGCCTGGAGGAAAGGCAAAAACGTGTATCTGGAGCCTTGGGTTGGGTAGATCGTGCCAAGAGACTCCCATGAAAGTAGGACAGACTTTGAAATCCAAGGGAGATTGCATGGTATGGTGGAAAGGATGTCATTTTCTGACCTAGAACATTGGGATCCATGCCCCAAAGTACAGCCAGGGACTCCTTTCTCACTCCCTTCTCCGGTGGCACAAAGCTGATGCTTTCATTTTTCCCCTCTTACATATGTTACCTTACATACAGGCCTCTGGCATCACTGATGGGCTCGGCGTTGGTCAGCGACAGATCCAGCCTTGAGCCCACTCGTATTTGCTCTGGGAGGACCTGATATTAGCGCAGTAGATCAAACCCAAGCAAAAATAATTCCTCCTCTAGAAAGTCTGGGACTCAGATTCCAGCAGAAAAGGTACAACTTCCCTCTCCTGAGGAAGTTTCTAAGCATGTGGCGGGAAGGGGGGGGGGCATTGTGTCTTCCTCCCAGCACCCCGCCTGCCTTAGAACAAATCAAGACAGCAGAAAATAGAAGGGACTAGCAAGGTGCCCTAGGCTTGCCGCTGTGCTGGAGGGAAGATATTCCAGACTTCTCCCTCCTAGCTTGCCCCCTGTATGCCCTGTAAGAGCTGGCTGGAATTGGAGCCCCATTCAGGAAGAGGCCTTGAAAATAGTTTTTGGAGCAGGAGTATTTTGGGCCTTGGGTGCAGCGTGCTTCACGGATCCACTGCAAACTGTGCAGGGCTTTGCAGTTCATGGGGCACCAATACACAGGCGGCAGCGTGGACCACAGGGTCCAACTCAGCCCACTGGGCTTTATTCACACAGTTTTAGAGTTCCTCCACCTGGGAAAAGGGTCTCTTTGTAGTCAGTCTTGCTGTGCAAGAAGCCGAGAAAGCGGTCAAATGACAACCAGTAACCCTGAGGGCACCTTTCCAGTGCTAAAACCTGTGCTGGCCGCACTCCAGCCCCTGGAGGGGTGGCACAGAGAGACAGTGTTAGAAAATGGTGTGCTCAGGTTGACAATGACAGTCAGGTCTCCCAGGCAGAGGAGGGAACACCCAAAATACTTCTGATACAAGGAGGAGCATCTGCTTCCCCAGATGAGGAACCTCCTCCTTCCTACATCAGTGTCGTGGGTTCCACCCGGACAGAGTTAATTTTTCCTTCTAGCAGCTGGTGTGGTGCTGTGTTTGGCAGTCAGGATGGGAGCAGTGCTGATAACTCACTGATGATTTTAGCTGTTCCCAAGCAGTCAAGATCTTTTCAGGTTCTTACACACTTCTGTTACGGAGAAGGCAGAGGCATCCAGGATGCGTGGTTTGGGGACGGTCTGGCTTTGGGACGCTGTCACGTGCCACCAGGCAGGCAAGGCAAAGATTGAGACCTGTCTGTCCCGACCCTGCAGATGGGTAAGTGTAGAGCTGACCTTTGGTACCTGCCCCAAGGGCCAGGTTAGTCCTCTCTTAGCTATTCTCTTTTAACCACCACCCTGGCAAGATTGGCTTCTGATCCTCTGCGTGGTACTCAGGAGTAACAATTACCCAGGAGGTCCAAGTAAAGCACAGCTTGACTTAAAGGCCAGTATGGCCATAAAGCTTGCAAAGGAACAACCCCCTCCCTCCTCCCATATATTGGGAGCAACGGATTGCAGTCAGTAGAACTTAGGAAACCTGGAAATGCTGTCACGGTTCTGTGCCGAGAGCAAGGGTAGAAGTTGAGAGAGGCTGAGGAAGAGAGTCAAAGAGAAAAAGGAAGATGATGTCACTACCCGTGGATGCAGCGTAGATCATCCTAACGGTGTGGTCCTTGGATGGAGGGTGCACACCAGATGTCCCGAATGTCCATCCTTGATGCTCCCTGTCCCCACCCTTCAGGGAGGCCTAGCATCTCTTGTGCAGGCTCAGTGTTGAGTTGCACAGCGTTCTGGAAATGAGTTGCTGGGGAATGGGGGTCCCAACCAACGGGTCATTTGACCCCCCAAGTGGGCTGATGGAGCAGTGACCCCGTTCAGTGGCCTCACACCGGATTTTAGCTAGAAGGTGCTGTGCCTCCATAGGGCCCCGCTTGCCTGTCACTGCTCCTTATGGGGTAAGGACAGTATCCTGTCTCTCAGTCAGGGTGGCTGCTGACTGAGGGGCTGCCCTTGCAGGGACAGTGTCCAGATGGTTTATCGAATGCGGAAGCATAATGGCCAGTTTGTCAGAGCGGCTGCTTTGAGCCCAAGAGTCTACTGGCTTTGGGAGGATGGCTTTGGGAGGACGGAGGCCTTAGTCCAACCCGCAGATACTTGCAGGTTGTGAGGCGGGATCAAGGCCCTTGTGAGGCGAGACCCAGCCCACAAAACATGACCCAGCCTCTGCTGGTTCTGTTATCTTGCAGGAGAGGCTGTTTGAGCCAAACCACTCGTCCCGCTTCCCAGGAAATGGTGTTTTCGAACAATCTGCACAGCTGAGCTCTGCAGTTCAGCTGGAAACTGCATCCCCAGTTTTGTGTATTTTGCTACTCAGTCCTGTTGCTGTTATTTCTCTCTCTCTGCTGTCCCAGTAAACCATCCTTACCCCACCGTGTGATGTTTGCCTTTGGTTTCCTTCCCCTTCCTCACCCCCTCAAAGTGAGCGGCTGTGTGGTGCTCAGGTCCTGCCTGAGTTACCCTGTCTCTGAGGTTCTGTTACCTTGAATGATGGGTTGTTGGAGATAAACGGCTCATTCCAGTTCCCAGCAATTGGATGTTTGGAGCAATACAGAGTTCTGGATTTTATTAAGGCTTTTGGTCCTGGTCCATCCCAGGCGTTTTCCAGCGCTGAGATGAGCAGGTACACGGTGTGCTGGGTGAAGAGCTGGCTGAGGGGCAGGGCTTCTAAGGTAGGAGTGAATGAGGCTGCACGTGTCTGTTGACCAGTCACCAGTGCTTTTCTTCCAGGCTCAGTTCTAAGGCCAGTTCTGTTCAGCACCTGAATCCAGAATCTGGATGCAGGGGTTGAATGCGTGGTTAGTAAGAGTGCTGATGGTGCTGAACTGGACGGTGGTGTGTGTTGTCTCGAGGGATGAGAGGCTTTGCTGAGGGATCTGGATAGATTGGAGCATCGGGCAACCATCAGTGACACCAAACTGTCCCAAGACTAAAGGCCAGTTTCCACACGTGGGAGGGAGTCACACTGGGAGAGTGGCCGGACAGCAGCCCTGCAGCAAGGGGCCTGGGGGTGCTGGTTGACATGCGGTGCAACAGGAGTCAGCAGTGTGGCTGGGGAGGGGAAGCGGAGAGACAGGTGCTGATCTCTTCTCCTTGGGACCCAGGTCCAGGGAGTTGGAGAATGGCTCCAAGCTGGGACCCCTCGCAGCAGGAGCAGAGGCTACATGAGGAAACACCTCTTTGCCAAGGGGGTAGCCAAACCCTGGCACAGGCTTCTTAGAGCGCTGCTCGCTGCCCCAGCCCTGTCAGTGTTCAGAGGCATTTGCACAATGCCCTTAACTGGCAGCTCCGTGCTTTAACTTTGGTCAGCCTTGGTGGTCAGGCAGCTGGACTAGATGGGCGGTGTAGGTCCCTTCCAGCTGAACTGTTCTGTTCTGTTCCGTTCCATTCCATTCCTTTCTACTCGGCTACAGCCTATTGTATACTATTCTATTCCCTCTGCTCACTAGAAATCAAACCCTGATTTGCCTGGAATGCCAAGGGTTAGCCAGTTCCAAAAAACCATGAAGAACACAAAGACAATTGTGCATTGTATTTTATTTTATTGTATATTATTGTATTTTATTGTATTATTGGCTTGGCCTTCTTGATGCTGAGGCTTTTCCCTTTTTCCTTGCCTTGCCTTTTGCCGTGGCTTTTCCTCCTTGCCTTCTTTTTTGCCTGGTGCCTCTCGCCTTGCCTCTTACTTCTTGCGTTCTCTTTTTCCTGCCGTTTTTCCATTTCCAGTTTGCTCTTTGCCTTTTGCATTTCCTCTTACACTGTTTCTTGCCTTTGGCCGTTGCTGTTGCTTTTTGCCATTCCCTTTTTTCTTGATATTTCCCTTTTCCCCTTGGCCGTCTGTTAACTTACCTCTTGCCTCTTACATTGCCTATTGCCTTTCACTATGCCTCTTTTCCTTCCTGACTGACACTTACCTTTTGCCTTGCCACCCACTTACATTTTGCCTTGGCTCCTTCCTTTTGCCTTGGCTTTTGCCATGCCTTCTGTCTTTTTGCCTCTTGCCGTGCTTTGTGGGTTTTGCCTGGCCTTTTGTGTCTTGCCTTTTCTTTTGCCTTCTGCCTTGCTTCCTTGCTTTTGGGCTTGCCTTTGCCTCTGCCTTGCTTCTCGGCATCTTCCCTTTTCTCCTTGCCTTTTGCCTTTTCTCCTTCTGCATGCCGTGGCTTTTTCCTTTTGTCTTGTCTTTTCCATTTTGCTGTTCCTTTTACGTGGCTTCTTCCCTTTTCCCTTTTGGGTTTTGCCTTGCCCCTTGCTGCCTTGCCCCTTGCCTTTTACCGTCTCGTGGCCTTTTCCTTTTCCATTGCCTCTTGCTTTGCCATTGCTTTTGCCTTTTGCCTCTTCCTTTTTTCCTTTCCCTTTTCTCTTTGGCTCCGCCTTTGGACGTGCCTCTTCCTCTTGCACTCCTGACTGTCTTTTCCTATGCCTTCTCGCTTGCCTTTTGCCTCTTCCTTTGGTCCTTGCCTTTTTGCATCTTGCCTTTTGCCTTGCCGCTTTCTTTTGCGTTGACTCCTTCCATTTGCTTTGCCTTTTACCAGCGCGTTCTGTCTTTCTGCCTTTTGCTGTGCTTTTTGGCTTTGCTCTGCCTTTTGAATGTTGGCAGGCCTTTTGGTTTTGCCCTTTTTCTTTCCCCTTCTGCCTTTCTTCCTTTTGCCTTTTCACCTGCCTTGTCTCTTCGTGTCTTGCCTTTCCTCTTGACCGCTGCAGTGACTTTTCACTCTTTCTTGCCTTTTGCTCTGCTTTTGGCCTTTCTTACTGGCCTTGCATTTTGCCTTGTGCCTCTTGCCTTCCTTCTGGCGTCTTGACTTGCCTTTGTGCTTTGTGCCTTCTCCGTGCTGCACTCCACAGGGGGACTATCAAATGCGACCCACCAACACTCTGAGCCCCAGGCTTCATCTTCCTATTTACCATTGCAGGTCTACACAGGAATCGTCCCAGCAAACTCTTCACTAGACATCGCTCTACATAACTCATACTGTGCACTCACTACACATCGCTCTACACGACGCACACTGCGTAGTCGCCCACATCCACTACGTACTACACACGACGCTTACTATGTAGTCGCCCGCTTACACTACTTACTATACACGATGATACTATATAGACGCCCGCTTCCACTACGTACTATACATGATGCTTACTATGTAGACGCCCGCTTCCCCTACGTACTATACAAGACGAATACTATGTAGACGCCCGCTTCTACTACATACTATACACGACGCATACTATGTAGCCGCCCGATTCTACTACGTACTACACACGACGCATACTATGTAGCTGCCCGTTTCCATTAAGGACTATACACGACGCACACTATCTAGTCGCCCACTTCCACTACGTACTATACAGGACGCTTACTATGTAGCCGCCCGCTTCTACTACGTACTATACATGACGCATGCTATGTAGACGCCCACTTCCACTACGTACTATACACGACGCTTACTATGTAGCCGCCCGCTTCTACTTCGTACTATACATGACGCATACTATGTAGCTGCCCACTTCCATTAAGTACTATACACAACGCACAGTATCTAGTCGCCCACTTCCACTACGTAGTATACACGACGCTTACTATGTAGCCGCCCGCTTCTACTACGTACTATACAGGACGCATGCTATGTAGACGCCCACTTCCACTACGTACTATACACGACGCTTACTATGTAGCCGCCCGCTTCTACTACGTACTATACATGACGCACGCTATGTAGACGCCCGCTTCCACTACGTACTATACATGAAGCATACTATGTAGATTCCTGCTTCCACTGCGTACTATAGTAAGCGTCGTGTATAGTACGTAGGGGAAGCGGGCGACTACATAGTATAGCGTCGTGTACAGTACGTAGTGGAAGCGGGCGACTGCATCGCATGCGTCGTGTGTGGTACGCAGTGGAAACGGGCGTCTACATACACGACGCATACTTTGTAGACGCCCGCTTCCACTACGTACAACACACGACGCATGCGATGCAGTCGCCCGCTTCCACTACGTACTGTACACGACGCTATACTATGTAGTCGCCCGCTTCCACTACGTACTGTACGCGACACACACTATCTACTCGCCTGCTTCCAGTATGTGCTACACACAACGCATACTATGTAGTCGCCTGTTTCCACTACGTGCTATACACGACGCAACTCTACTAACCACTGCATACACCCTATCCATATTACTCATGACCCAACTAGGTACCCTACAAACACGCCTTACTTCCATTCAAAACTCAAACACAGGAGAACACCTACTGATAGCCTTCCATATCATCCTTCTATTACTCCTCATTCTAAAACCAGAACTCATCTCCAGAACTCACAGGCTTATAGTTTTAACTAAAACATTAGATTGTGATTTTAAAAATAGAAGTTAAACTCTTCTTACCTACCAAGGGGAGTATTAATCCAACATGAACTGCTAACTCTCGCCTCTGAGCTTAAAACCTCAGTCCCCTTACTTTTAAAGGATAACAGTAATCCACTGGGTTTAGGAGCCATCAACCTTGGTGCAAATCCCAGTAAAAGTAGTCGAAGCAATATTCCATACATTCATACCAATCACACCAATCATACCGCACCACTCCTACTCCCACTACTATCAAAAACACTGAAACCCATCCCAATCACAATCATACACACTACCAAAGCAGCCTTCATAACAAGCCTACTGCCAATACTACTATTCATATATTCGCACACAGAATGTATCGCCTCCTACTGAGAATGAAAAGCCATTCTAAACAAGAATATACCTACGCCCCATGAATACAACATCGCCACCCCGCTAAAATCCAACCGAATGGACAAAACACCTACACTACCAACAGTAACCACCCTAAACTTCAAACACTCTACAAAACCTTCAACAAACGGCCCAACAAGCACCAAAAGCAGACCCACAATATATCGTGTAACCCGTCAATCCCCCTACCCTTCAGAATACGGGTGTCTTATGCATTCTTCCTTTCATTTTTCCTTTTGCCTTTTCCTCTTGTCTTTTCTCTTTTTTTTTAAATTTATCTTCTGTTACCTCATACAATGCTACACTACTTACCTGTCTTAAGTCTCTACATTTCTGTGCTTTGCTTTGCTCTTACTTTGCCTGAGATCTTTGCTACCTTTCCCTGTCAGGCTCTGCCAGTGCTGCAGGTAAAGTGCTCTTGTGGCTGCCCCGTGTGGGTGCAGCGAGCCGGGAGCCCTTCTAAGCAGGGGCTGTTTTGCCCAAGCAAGATCCCCTGGGGAAAGCGAGCCCTGTCAAGGGGCTGTGCTCAGTGCTACCGAGGAAAAGAGGACAGTCCTGGGGGGCCTCCCTTGGGGCCCGCCCGGGGGTCCAGAAAGCTTCCTCCCCCGGCACGCGGGGCACGAGTGCACCTTCGTGGGGCCCGAGCAGCGGGCCCCGAGCCAAAATGACCCAAAGGAGCCCTGGCAAGGGACCAGCGCGCTCAGTGCCACAGAGGCAGGCAAAAAACCCCGGGGCACAACTACTAGCCCACTGTGGGGGAAAAAAAGCCCTCCTCTCCCCAGCTGCAGGGCACGAGAGGCCACCTTCGTGGGGCACCAGCAGCAGGCAGTGACCCAGCCCAGATGGTCGGGAGGGGCCCTGGCAAGGGCCCTGGCAAGGGCTCAGTGCTGCAGAGGAAGGCAAAAAACCCCCGGGGACCAGTGCCAATCCGCCCCGGGGGAAAATTCCTTCCTGACCCCAGCCGCAGAGCTGGCGATCGGCTATTCCCTGAGCAGGTGAGCAAGACCGGCTCCCTCCTCCCACCGGCTGGTCACGCCTCCCAGGAGAGGCCCGAGCCCTGTTCTCCCTCAGCCCTCTTGGAGGAGTTTCACCAGTTCCTCTAGGAGCTCGTCCTCCTGCGTGTGCCTGGGGCTGTCCCCGGGACAGCTCTGGCAGGGGCCTGGCAGGACACCCCCTTCTGTACTGCCCCGGGGCATTGTGACTTCACTGTTTCCTGGCGACGGGGGGTGGGATGGGCGGCACCCCCTGTGCACAGGCCGGCCCGCTGCAGCCCCCCCCAGCACCCCTTAGAGGAAGGCCTTTGGGTGCTGTAGGAACTTGCAATCTTTTGTTCTTTATAGTAAAAAATTATTGATTATTTTCCAGTTCTTAGAGCTAAGTAAAGTCAAAACTCGATACAGCTGCAGCACAGCTGGACGTGGAATACGATGTTTAAATGTCTCTTACCAAATCCCAGTGCACTAGAAATGAAGAGTAAAGAGTAACAATTCGCTACTCTTTATTCTGTATATCTTCTGTCAGTGTGAAAACGTTGAGGAGAGGTTTTGCAGTTTCACGCTAAATATGCACGTTCATATGACCCCCTAATATCTGCACTGGCAGTCTGTGGGGGGCCGCCCCCAGGCACAGCCTGGCCCGCTGCAGCCCCGCCCAGCACCCTTAGAGGAAGGCCTTTGGGGTGCTGGGCCCCAGGCAGTCGCTGTGCCCAGGAGGCACAGGGGCTGTCCCGGCCTTTGGTGGCCATGCAGCGGGCACAGCTGCTGGGTGTCCCTGACCTGTCCTCTGCCCCTGAGCTCCCAAGGGGAATGCCAGGGGCCTTACTCTTCTCTCAGGCCCTGACACAAACCAATCCTGTGTCACAGAGAACATCCCTCGGAGTTGTTCCCTTTCTGTGCCAGATGTAAATTGGATGAGGCCACACAGCGTGGAGGACGAGGCACTCAACTCACTCTCGGGGAGTTTGAGGGTGTGTGACCTCCGCAGCTACAGCCTGGAGGAAAGGCAAAAACGTGTATCTGGAGCCTTGGGTTGGGTAGATCGTGCCAAGAGACTCCCATGAAAGTAGGACAGACTTTGAAATCCAAGGGAGATTGCATGGTATGGTGGAAAGGATGTCATTTTCTGACCTAGAACATTGGGATCCATGCCCCAAAGTACAGCCAGGGACTCCTTTCTCACTCCCTTCTCCGGTGGCACAAAGCTGATGCTTTCATTTTTCCCCTCTTACATATGTTACCTTACATACAGGCCTCTGGCATCACTGATGGGCTCGGCGTTGGTCAGCGACAGATCCAGCCTTGAGCCCACTCGTATTTGCTCTGGGAGGACCTGATATTAGCGCAGTAGATCAAACCCAAGCAAAAATAATTCCTCCTCTAGAAAGTCTGGGACTCAGATTCCAGCAGAAAAGGTACAACTTCCCTCTCCTGAGGAAGTTTCTAAGCATGTGGCGGGAAGGGGGGGGGGCATTGTGTCTTCCTCCCAGCACCCCGCCTGCCTTAGAACAAATCAAGACAGCAGAAAATAGAAGGGACTAGCAAGGTGCCCTAGGCTTGCCGCTGTGCTGGAGGGAAGATATTCCAGACTTCTCCCTCCTAGCTTGCCCCCTGTATGCCCTGTAAGAGCTGGCTGGAATTGGAGCCCCATTCAGGAAGAGGCCTTGAAAATAGTTTTTGGAGCAGGAGTATTTTGGGCCTTGGGTGCAGCGTGCTTCACGGATCCACTGCAAACTGTGCAGGGCTTTGCAGTTCATGGGGCACCAATACACAGGCGGCAGCGTGGACCACAGGGTCCAACTCAGCCCACTGGGCTTTATTCACACAGTTTTAGAGTTCCTCCACCTGGGAAAAGGGTCTCTTTGTAGTCAGTCTTGCTGTGCAAGAAGCCGAGAAAGCGGTCAAATGACAACCAGTAACCCTGAGGGCACCTTTCCAGTGCTAAAACCTGTGCTGGCCGCACTCCAGCCCCTGGAGGGGTGGCACAGAGAGACAGTGTTAGAAAATGGTGTGCTCAGGTTGACAATGACAGTCAGGTCTCCCAGGCAGAGGAGGGAACACCCAAAATACTTCTGATACAAGGAGGAGCATCTGCTTCCCCAGATGAGGAACCTCCTCCTTCCTACATCAGTGTCGTGGGTTCCACCCGGACAGAGTTAATTTTTCCTTCTAGCAGCTGGTGTGGTGCTGTGTTTGGCAGTCAGGATGGGAGCAGTGCTGATAACTCACTGATGATTTTAGCTGTTCCCAAGCAGTCAAGATCTTTTCAGGTTCTTACACACTTCTGTTACGGAGAAGGCAGAGGCATCCAGGATGCGTGGTTTGGGGACGGTCTGGCTTTGGGACGCTGTCACGTGCCACCAGGCAGGCAAGGCAAAGATTGAGACCTGTCTGTCCCGACCCTGCAGATGGGTAAGTGTAGAGCTGACCTTTGGTACCTGCCCCAAGGGCCAGGTTAGTCCTCTCTTAGCTATTCTCTTTTAACCACCACCCTGGCAAGATTGGCTTCTGATCCTCTGCGTGGTACTCAGGAGTAACAATTACCCAGGAGGTCCAAGTAAAGCACAGCTTGACTTAAAGGCCAGTATGGCCATAAAGCTTGCAAAGGAACAACCCCCTCCCTCCTCCCATATATTGGGAGCAACGGATTGCAGTCAGTAGAACTTAGGAAACCTGGAAATGCTGTCACGGTTCTGTGCCGAGAGCAAGGGTAGAAGTTGAGAGAGGCTGAGGAAGAGAGTCAAAGAGAAAAAGGAAGATGATGTCACTACCCGTGGATGCAGCGTAGATCATCCTAACGGTGTGGTCCTTGGATGGAGGGTGCACACCAGATGTCCCGAATGTCCATCCTTGATGCTCCCTGTCCCCACCCTTCAGGGAGGCCTAGCATCTCTTGTGCAGGCTCAGTGTTGAGTTGCACAGCGTTCTGGAAATGAGTTGCTGGGGAATGGGGGTCCCAACCAACGGGTCATTTGACCCCCCAAGTGGGCTGATGGAGCAGTGACCCCGTTCAGTGGCCTCACACCGGATTTTAGCTAGAAGGTGCTGTGCCTCCATAGGGCCCCGCTTGCCTGTCACTGCTCCTTATGGGGTAAGGACAGTATCCTGTCTCTCAGTCAGGGTGGCTGCTGACTGAGGGGCTGCCCTTGCAGGGACAGTGTCCAGATGGTTTATCGAATGCGGAAGCATAATGGCCAGTTTGTCAGAGCGGCTGCTTTGAGCCCAAGAGTCTACTGGCTTTGGGAGGATGGCTTTGGGAGGACGGAGGCCTTAGTCCAACCCGCAGATACTTGCAGGTTGTGAGGCGGGATCAAGGCCCTTGTGAGGCGAGACCCAGCCCACAAAACATGACCCAGCCTCTGCTGGTTCTGTTATCTTGCAGGAGAGGCTGTTTGAGCCAAACCACTCGTCCCGCTTCCCAGGAAATGGTGTTTTCGAACAATCTGCACAGCTGAGCTCTGCAGTTCAGCTGGAAACTGCATCCCCAGTTTTGTGTATTTTGCTACTCAGTCCTGTTGCTGTTATTTCTCTCTCTCTGCTGTCCCAGTAAACCATCCTTACCCCACCGTGTGATGTTTGCCTTTGGTTTCCTTCCCCTTCCTCACCCCCTCAAAGTGAGCGGCTGTGTGGTGCTCAGGTCCTGCCTGAGTTACCCTGTCTCTGAGGTTCTGTTACCTTGAATGATGGGTTGTTGGAGATAAACGGCTCATTCCAGTTCCCAGCAATTGGATGTTTGGAGCAATACAGAGTTCTGGATTTTATTAAGGCTTTTGGTCCTGGTCCATCCCAGGCGTTTTCCAGCGCTGAGATGAGCAGGTACACGGTGTGCTGGGTGAAGAGCTGGCTGAGGGGCAGGGCTTCTAAGGTAGGAGTGAATGAGGCTGCACGTGTCTGTTGACCAGTCACCAGTGCTTTTCTTCCAGGCTCAGTTCTAAGGCCAGTTCTGTTCAGCACCTGAATCCAGAATCTGGATGCAGGGGTTGAATGCGTGGTTAGTAAGAGTGCTGATGGTGCTGAACTGGACGGTGGTGTGTGTTGTCTCGAGGGATGAGAGGCTTTGCTGAGGGATCTGGATAGATTGGAGCATCGGGCAACCATCAGTGACACCAAACTGTCCCAAGACTAAAGGCCAGTTTCCACACGTGGGAGGGAGTCACACTGGGAGAGTGGCCGGACAGCAGCCCTGCAGCAAGGGGCCTGGGGGTGCTGGTTGACATGCGGTGCAACAGGAGTCAGCAGTGTGGCTGGGGAGGGGAAGCGGAGAGACAGGTGCTGATCTCTTCTCCTTGGGACCCAGGTCCAGGGAGTTGGAGAATGGCTCCAAGCTGGGACCCCTCGCAGCAGGAGCAGAGGCTACATGAGGAAACACCTCTTTGCCAAGGGGGTAGCCAAACCCTGGCACAGGCTTCTTAGAGCGCTGCTCGCTGCCCCAGCCCTGTCAGTGTTCAGAGGCATTTGCACAATGCCCTTAACTGGCAGCTCCGTGCTTTAACTTTGGTCAGCCTTGGTGGTCAGGCAGCTGGACTAGATGGGCGGTGTAGGTCCCTTCCAGCTGAACTGTTCTGTTCTGTTCCGTTCCATTCCATTCCTTTCTACTCGGCTACAGCCTATTGTATACTATTCTATTCCCTCTGCTCACTAGAAATCAAACCCTGATTTGCCTGGAATGCCAAGGGTTAGCCAGTTCCAAAAAACCATGAAGAACACAAAGACAATTGTGCATTGTATTTTATTTTATTGTATATTATTGTATTTTATTGTATTATTGGCTTGGCCTTCTTGATGCTGAGGCTTTTCCCTTTTTCCTTGCCTTGCCTTTTGCCGTGGCTTTTCCTCCTTGCCTTCTTTTTTGCCTGGTGCCTCTCGCCTTGCCTCTTACTTCTTGCGTTCTCTTTTTCCTGCCGTTTTTCCATTTCCAGTTTGCTCTTTGCCTTTTGCATTTCCTCTTACACTGTTTCTTGCCTTTGGCCGTTGCTGTTGCTTTTTGCCATTCCCTTTTTTCTTGATATTTCCCTTTTCCCCTTGGCCGTCTGTTAACTTACCTCTTGCCTCTTACATTGCCTATTGCCTTTCAATATGCCTCTTTTCCTTCCTGACTGACACTTACCTTTTGCCTTGCCACCCACTTACATTTTGCCTTGGCTCCTTCCTTTTGCCTTGGCTTTTGCCATGCCTTCTGTCTTTTTGCCTCTTGCCGTGCTTTGTGGGTTTTGCCTGGCCTTTTGTGTCTTGCCTTTTCTTTTGCCTTCTGCCTTGCTTCCTTGCTTTTGGGCTTGCCTTTGCCTCTGCCTTGCTTCTCGGCATCTTCCCTTTTCTCCTTGCCTTTTGCCTTTTCTCCTTCTGCATGCCGTGGCTTTTTCCTTTTGTCTTGTCTTTTCCATTTTGCTGTTCCTTTTACGTGGCTTCTTCCCTTTTCCCTTTTGGGTTTTGCCTTGCCCCTTGCTGCCTTGCCCCTTGCCTTTTACCGTCTCGTGGCCTTTTCCTTTTCCATTGCCTCTTGCTTTGCCATTGCTTTTGCCATTTGCCTCTTCCTTTTTTCCTTTCCCTTTTCTCTTTGGCTCCGCCTTTGGACATGCCTCTTCCTCTTGCACTCCTGACTGTCTTTTCCTATGCCTTCTCGCTTGCCTTTTGCCTCTTCCTTTGGTCCTTGTCTTTTTGCATCTTGCCTTTTGCCTTGCCGCTTTCTTTTGCGTTGACTCCTTCCATTTGCTTTGCCTTTTACCAGCGCGTTCTGTCTTTCTGCCTTTTGCTGTGCTTTTTGGCTTTGCTCTGCCTTTTGAATGTTGGCAGGCCTTTTGGTTTTGCCCTTTTTCTTTCCCCTTCTGCCTTTCTTCCTTTTGCCTTTTCACCTGCCTTGTCTCTTCGTGTCTTGCCTTTCCTCTGGACCGCTGCAGTGACTTTTCACTCTTTCTTGCCTTTTGCTCTGCTTTTGGCCTTTCTTACTGGCCTTGCATTTTGCCTTGTGCCTCTTGCCTTCCTTCTGGCCTCTTGACTTGCCTTTGTGCTTTGTGCCTTCTCCGTGCTGCACTCCACAGGGGGACTATCAAATGCGACCCACCAACACTCTGAGCCCCAGGCTTCATCTTCCTATTTACCATTGCAGGTCTACACAGGAATCGTCCCAGCAAACTCTTCACTAGACATCGCTCTACATAACTCATACTGTGCACTCACTACACATCGCTCTACACGACGCACACTGCGTAGTCGCCCACATCCACTACGTACTACACACGACGCTTACTATGTAGTCGCCCACTTACACTACTTACTATACACGATGATACTATATAGACGCCCGCTTCCACTACGTACTATACATGATGCTTACTATGTAGACGCCCGCTTCCCCTACGTACTATACAAGACGAATACTATGTAGACGCCCGCTTCTACTACATACTATACACGACGCATACTATGTAGCCGCCCGATTCTACTACGTACTACACACGACGCATACTATGTAGCCGCCCGCTTCCATTACGTACTATACACGACGCACACTATGTAGACGCCCACTTCCACTACGTACTACACATGACGCATACTATGTAGCTGCCCGCTTCCATTAAGGACTATACACGACGCACACTATCTAGTCGCCCACTTCCACTACGTACTATACAGGACGCTTACTATGTAGCCGCCCGCTTCTACTACGTACTATACATGACGCATGCTATGTAGACGCCCACTTCCACTACGTACTATACACGACGCTTACTATGTAGCCGCCCGCTTCTACTTCGTACTATACATGATGCATGCTGTGTAGATGCCCGCTTCCACTACGTACTATACATGATGCTTACTATGTAGCCGCCCGCTTCTACTACGTACTATACATGACGCACGCTATGTAGACGCCCGCTTCCACTACGTACTATACACGACGCTTACTATGTAGCCGCCCGCTTCTACTACGTACTATACATGACGCATACTATGTAGCTGCCCACTTCCATTAAGTACTATACACAACGCACACTATCTATTCGCCCACTTCCACTACGTAGTATACACGACGCTTACTATGTAGCCGCCCGCTTCTACTACGTACTATACAGGACGCATGCTATGTAGACGCCCACTTCCACTACGTACTATACACGACGCTTACTATGTAGCCGCCCGCTTCTACTACGTACTATACATGACGCACGCTATGTAGACGCCCGCTTCCACTACGTACTATACATGAAGCATACTATGTAGATTCCTGCTTCCACTGCGTACTATAGTAAGCGTCGTGTATAGTACGTAGGGGAAGCGGGCGACTACATAGTATAGCGTCGTGTACAGTACGTAGTGGAAGCGGGCGACTGCATCGCATGCGTCGTGTGTGGTACGCAGTGGAAACGGGCGTCTACATACACGACGCATACTTTGTAGACGCCCGCTTCCACTACGTACAACACACGACGCATGCGATGCAGTCGCCCGCTTCCACTACGTACTGTACACGACGCTATACTATGTAGTCGCCCGCTTCCACTACGTACTGTACGCGACACACACTATCTACTCGCCTGCTTCCAGTATGTGCTACACACAACGCATACTATGTAGTCGCCTGTTTCCACTACGTGCTATACACGACGCAACTCTACTAACCACTGCATACACCCTATCCATATTACTCATGACCCAACTAGGTACCCTACAAACACGCCTTACTTCCATTCAAAACTCAAACACAGGAGAACACCTACTGATAGCCTTCCATATCATCCTTCTATTACTCCTCATTCTAAAACCAGAACTCATCTCCAGAACTCACAGGCTTATAGTTTTAACTAAAACATTAGATTGTGATTTTAAAAATAGAAGTTAAACTCTTCTTACCTACCAAGGGGAGTATTAATCCAACATGAACTGCTAACTCTCGCCTCTGAGCTTAAAACCTCAGTCCCCTTACTTTTAAAGGATAACAGTAATCCACTGGGTTTAGGAGCCATCAACCTTGGTGCAAATCCCAGTAAAAGTAGTCGAAGCAATATTCCATACATTCATACCAATCACACCAATCATACCGCACCACTCCTACTCCCACTACTATCAAAAACACTGAAACCCATCCCAATCACAATCATACACACTACCAAAGCAGCCTTCATAACAAGCCTACTGCCAATACTACTATTCATATATTCGCACACAGAATGTATCGCCTCCTACTGAGAATGAAAAGCCATTCTAAACAAGAATATACCTACGCCCCATGAATACAACATCGCCACCCCGCTAAAATCCAACCGAATGGACAAAACACCTACACTACCAACAGTAACCACCCTAAACTTCAAACACTCTACAAAACCTTCAACAAACGGCCCAACAAGCACCAAAAGCAGACCCACAATATATCGTGTAACCCGTCAATCCCCCTACCCTTCAGAATACGGGTGTCTTATGCATTCTTCCTTTCATTTTTCCTTTTGCCTTTTCCTCTTGTCTTTTCTCTTTTTTTTTAAATTTATCTTCTGTTACCTCATACAATGCTACACTACTTACCTGTCTTAAGTCTCTACATTTCTGTGCTTTGCTTTGCTCTTACTTTGCCTGAGATCTTTGCTACCTTTCCCTGTCAGGCTCTGCCAGTGCTGCAGGTAAAGTGCTCTTGTGGCTGCCCCGTGTGGGTGCAGCGAGCCGGGAGCCCTTCTAAGCAGGGGCTGTTTTGCCCAAGCAAGATCCCCTGGGGAAAGCGAGCCCTGTCAAGGGGCTGTGCTCAGTGCTACCGAGGAAAAGAGGACAGTCCTGGGGGGCCTCCCTTGGGGCCCGCCCGGGGGTCCAGAAAGCTTCCTCCCCCGGCACGCGGGGCACGAGTGCACCTTCGTGGGGCCCGAGCAGCGGGCCCCGAGCCAAAATGACCCAAAGGAGCCCTGGCAAGGGACCAGCGCGCTCAGTGCCACAGAGGCAGGCAAAAAACCCCGGGGCACAACTACTAGCCCACTGTGGGGGAAAAAAAGCCCTCCTCTCCCCAGCTGCAGGGCACGAGAGGCCACCTTCGTGGGGCACCAGCAGCAGGCAGTGACCCAGCCCAGATGGTCGGGAGGGGCCCTGGCAAGGGGTCCTGCTCAGTGCTGCAGAGGAAGGCAAAAAACCCCCGGGGACCAGTGCCAATCCGCCCCGGGGGAAAATTCCTTCCTGACCCCAGCCGCAGAGCTGGCGATCGGCTATTCCCTGAGCAGGTGAGCAAGACCGGCTCCCTCCTCCCACCGGCTGGTCACGCCTCCCAGGAGAGGCCCGAGCCCTGTTCTCCCTCAGCCCTCTTGGAGGAGTTTCACCAGTTCCTCTAGGAGCTCGTCCTCCTGCGTGTGCCTGGGGCTGTCCCCGGGACAGCTCTGGCAGGGGCCTGGCAGGACACCCCCTTCTGTACTGCCCCGGGGCATTGTGACTTCACTGTTTCCTGGCGACGGGGGGTGGGATGGGCGGCACCCCCTGTGCACAGGCCGGCCCGCTGCAGCCCCCCCCAGCACCCCTTAGAGGAAGGCCTTTGGGTGCTGTAGGAACTTGCAATCTTTTGTTCTCTATAGTAAAAAATTATTGATTATTTTCCAGTTCTTAGAGCTAAGTAAAGTCAAAACTCGATACAGCTGCAGCACAGCTGGACGTGGAATACGATGTTTAAATGTCTCTTACCAAATCCCAGTGCACTAGAAATGAAGAGTAAAGAGTAACAATTCGCTACTCTTTATTCTGTATATCTTCTGTCAGTGTGAAAACGTTGAGGAGAGGTTTTGCAGTTTCACGCTAAATATGCACGTTCATATCACCCCCTCATATCTGCACTGGCAGTCTGTGGGGGGCCGCCCCCAGGCACAGCCTGGCCCGCTGCAGCCCCGCCCAGCACCCTTAGAGGAAGGCCTTTGGGGTGCTGGGCCCCAGGCAGTCGCTGTGCCCAGGAGGCACAGGGGCTGTCCCGGCCTTTGGTGGCCATGCAGCGGGCACAGCTGCTGGGTGTCCCTGACCTGTCCTCTGCCCCTGAGCTCCCAAGGGGAATGCCAGGGGCCTTACTCTTCTCTCAGGCCCTGACACAAACCAATCCTGTGTCACAGAGAACATCCCTCGGAGTTGTTCCCTTTCTGTGCCAGATGTAAATTGGATGAGGCCACACAGCGTGGAGGACGAGGCACTCAACTCACTCTCGGGGAGTTTGAGGGTGTGTGACCTCCGCAGCTACAGCCTGGAGGAAAGGCAAAAACGTGTATCTGGAGCCTTGGGTTGGGTAGATCGTGCCAAGAGACTCCCATGAAAGTAGGACAGACTTTGAAATCCAAGGGAGATTGCATGGTATGGTGGAAAGGATGTCATTTTCTGACCTAGAACATTGGGATCCATGCCCCAAAGTACAGCCAGGGACTCCTTTCTCACTCCCTTCTCCGGTGGCACAAAGCTGATGCTTTCATTTTTCCCCTCTTACATATGTTACCTTACATACAGGCCTCTGGCATCACTGATGGGCTCGGCGTTGGTCAGCGACAGATCCAGCCTTGAGCCCACTCGTATTTGCTCTGGGAGGACCTGATATTAGCGCAGTAGATCAAACCCAAGCAAAAATAATTCCTCCTCTAGAAAGTCTGGGACTCAGATTCCAGCAGAAAAGGTACAACTTCCCTCTCCTGAGGAAGTTTCTAAGCATGTGGCGGGAAGGGGGGGGGGCATTGTGTCTTCCTCCCAGCACCCCGCCTGCCTTAGAACAAATCAAGACAGCAGAAAATAGAAGGGACTAGCAAGGTGCCCTAGGCTTGCCGCTGTGCTGGAGGGAAGATATTCCAGACTTCTCCCTCCTAGCTTGCCCCCTGTATGCCCTGTAAGAGCTGGCTGGAATTGGAGCCCCATTCAGGAAGAGGCCTTGAAAATAGTTTTTGGAGCAGGAGTATTTTGGGCCTTGGGTGCAGCGTGCTTCACGGATCCACTGCAAACTGTGCAGGGCTTTGCAGTTCATGGGGCACCAATACACAGGCGGCAGCGTGGACCACAGGGTCCAACTCAGCCCACTGGGCTTTATTCACACAGTTTTAGAGTTCCTCCACCTGGGAAAAGGGTCTCTTTGTAGTCAGTCTTGCTGTGCAAGAAGCCGAGAAAGCGGTCAAATGACAACCAGTAACCCTGAGGGCACCTTTCCAGTGCTAAAACCTGTGCTGGCCGCACTCCAGCCCCTGGAGGGGTGGCACAGAGAGACAGTGTTAGAAAATGGTGTGCTCAGGTTGACAATGACAGTCAGGTCTCCCAGGCAGAGGAGGGAACACCCAAAATACTTCTGATACAAGGAGGAGCATCTGCTTCCCCAGATGAGGAACCTCCTCCTTCCTACATCAGTGTCGTGGGTTCCACCCGGACAGAGTTAATTTTTCCTTCTAGCAGCTGGTGTGGTGCTGTGTTTGGCAGTCAGGATGGGAGCAGTGCTGATAACTCACTGATGATTTTAGCTGTTCCCAAGCAGTCAAGATCTTTTCAGGTTCTTACACACTTCTGTTACGGAGAAGGCAGAGGCATCCAGGATGCGTGGTTTGGGGACGGTCTGGCTTTGGGACGCTGTCACGTGCCACCAGGCAGGCAAGGCAAAGATTGAGACCTGTCTGTCCCGACCCTGCAGATGGGTAAGTGTAGAGCTGACCTTTGGTACCTGCCCCAAGGGCCAGGTTAGTCCTCTCTTAGCTATTCTCTTTTAACCACCACCCTGGCAAGATTGGCTTCTGATCCTCTGCGTGGTACTCAGGAGTAACAATTACCCAGGAGGTCCAAGTAAAGCACAGCTTGACTTAAAGGCCAGTATGGCCATAAAGCTTGCAAAGGAACAACCCCCTCCCTCCTCCCATATATTGGGAGCAACGGATTGCAGTCAGTAGAACTTAGGAAACCTGGAAATGCTGTCACGGTTCTGTGCCGAGAGCAAGGGTAGAAGTTGAGAGAGGCTGAGGAAGAGAGTCAAAGAGAAAAAGGAAGATGATGTCACTACCCGTGGATGCAGCGTAGATCATCCTAACGGTGTGGTCCTTGGATGGAGGGTGCACACCAGATGTCCCGAATGTCCATCCTTGATGCTCCCTGTCCCCACCCTTCAGGGAGGCCTAGCATCTCTTGTGCAGGCTCAGTGTTGAGTTGCACAGCGTTCTGGAAATGAGTTGCTGGGGAATGGGGGTCCCAACCAACGGGTCATTTGACCCCCCAAGTGGGCTGATGGAGCAGTGACCCCGTTCAGTGGCCTCACACCGGATTTTAGCTAGAAGGTGCTGTGCCTCCATAGGGCCCCGCTTGCCTGTCACTGCTCCTTATGGGGTAAGGACAGTATCCTGTCTCTCAGTCAGGGTGGCTGCTGACTGAGGGGCTGCCCTTGCAGGGACAGTGTCCAGATGGTTTATCGAATGCGGAAGCATAATGGCCAGTTTGTCAGAGCGGCTGCTTTGAGCCCAAGAGTCTACTGGCTTTGGGAGGATGGCTTTGGGAGGACGGAGGCCTTAGTCCAACCCGCAGATACTTGCAGGTTGTGAGGCGGGATCAAGGCCCTTGTGAGGCGAGACCCAGCCCACAAAACATGACCCAGCCTCTGCTGGTTCTGTTATCTTGCAGGAGAGGCTGTTTGAGCCAAACCACTCGTCCCGCTTCCCAGGAAATGGTGTTTTCGAACAATCTGCACAGCTGAGCTCTGCAGTTCAGCTGGAAACTGCATCCCCAGTTTTGTGTATTTTGCTACTCAGTCCTGTTGCTGTTATTTCTCTCTCTCTGCTGTCCCAGTAAACCATCCTTACCCCACCGTGTGATGTTTGCCTTTGGTTTCCTTCCCCTTCCTCACCCCCTCAAAGTGAGCGGCTGTGTGGTGCTCAGGTCCTGCCTGAGTTACCCTGTCTCTGAGGTTCTGTTACCTTGAATGATGGGTTGTTGGAGATAAACGGCTCATTCCAGTTCCCAGCAATTGGATGTTTGGAGCAATACAGAGTTCTGGATTTTATTAAGGCTTTTGGTCCTGGTCCATCCCAGGCGTTTTCCAGCGCTGAGATGAGCAGGTACACGGTGTGCTGGGTGAAGAGCTGGCTGAGGGGCAGGGCTTCTAAGGTAGGAGTGAATGAGGCTGCACGTGTCTGTTGACCAGTCACCAGTGCTTTTCTTCCAGGCTCAGTTCTAAGGCCAGTTCTGTTCAGCACCTGAATCCAGAATCTGGATGCAGGGGTTGAATGCGTGGTTAGTAAGAGTGCTGATGGTGCTGAACTGGACGGTGGTGTGTGTTGTCTCGAGGGATGAGAGGCTTTGCTGAGGGATCTGGATAGATTGGAGCATCGGGCAACCATCAGTGACACCAAACTGTCCCAAGACTAAAGGCCAGTTTCCACACGTGGGAGGGAGTCACACTGGGAGAGTGGCCGGACAGCAGCCCTGCAGCAAGGGGCCTGGGGGTGCTGGTTGACATGCGGTGCAACAGGAGTCAGCAGTGTGGCTGGGGAGGGGAAGCGGAGAGACAGGTGCTGATCTCTTCTCCTTGGGACCCAGGTCCAGGGAGTTGGAGAATGGCTCCAAGCTGGGACCCCTCGCAGCAGGAGCAGAGGCTACATGAGGAAACACCTCTTTGCCAAGGGGGTAGCCAAACCCTGGCACAGGCTTCTTAGAGCGCTGCTCGCTGCCCCAGCCCTGTCAGTGTTCAGAGGCATTTGCACAATGCCCTTAACTGGCAGCTCCGTGCTTTAACTTTGGTCAGCCTTGGTGGTCAGGCAGCTGGACTAGATGGGCGGTGTAGGTCCCTTCCAGCTGAACTGTTCTGTTCTGTTCCGTTCCATTCCATTCCTTTCTACTCGGCTACAGCCTATTGTATACTATTCTATTCCCTCTGCTCACTAGAAATCAAACCCTGATTTGCCTGGAATGCCAAGGGTTAGCCAGTTCCAAAAAACCATGAAGAACACAAAGACAATTGTGCATTGTATTTTATTTTATTGTATATTATTGTATTTTATTGTATTATTGGCTTGGCCTTCTTGAGGCTGAGGCTTTTCCCTTTTTCCTTGCCTTGCCTTTTGCCGTGGCTTTTCCTCCTTGCCTTCTTTTTTGCCTGGTGCCTCTCGCCTTGCCTCTTACTTCTTGCGTTCTCTTTTTCCTGCCGTTTTTCCATTTCCAGTTTGCTCTTTGCCTTTTGCATTTCCTCTTACACTGTTTCTTGCCTTTGGCCGTTGCTGTTGCTTTTTGCCATTCCCTTTTTTCTTGATATTTCCCTTTTCCCCTTGGCCGTCTGTTAACTTACCTCTTGCCTCTTACATTGCCTATTGCCTTTCACTATGCCTCTTTTCCTTCCTGACTGACACTTACCTTTTGCCTTGCCACCCACTTACATTTTGCCTTGGCTCCTTCCTTTTGCCTTGGCTTTTGCCATGCCTTCTGTCTTTTTGCCTCTTGCCGTGCTTTGTGGGTTTTGCCTGGCCTTTTGTGTCTTGCCTTTTCTTTTGCCTTCTGCCTTGCTTCCTTGCTTTTGGGCTTGCCTTTGCCTCTGCCTTGCTTCTCGGCATCTTCCCTTTTCTCCTTGCCTTTTGCCTTTTCTCCTTCTGCATGCCGTGGCTTTTTCCTTTTGTCTTGTCTTTTCCATTTTGCTGTTCCTTTTACGTGGCTTCTTCCCTTTTCCCTTTTGGGTTTTGCCTTGCCCCTTGCTGCCTTGCCCCTTGCCTTTTACCGTCTCGTGGCCTTTTCCTTTTCCATTGCCTCTTGCTTTGCCATTGCTTTTGCCTTTTGCCTCTTCCTTTTTTCCTTTCCCTTTTCTCTTTGGCTCCGCCTTTGGACGTGCCTCTTCCTCTTGCACTCCTGACTGTCTTTTCCTATGCCTTCTCGCTTGCCTTTTGCCTCTTCCTTTGGTCCTTGCCTTTTTGCATCTTGCCTTTTGCCTTGCCGCTTTCTTTTGCGTTGACTCCTTCCATTTGCTTTGCCTTTTACCAGCGCGTTCTGTCTTTCTGCCTTTTGCTGTGCTTTTTGGCTTTGCTCTGCCTTTTGAATGTTGGCAGGCCTTTTGGTTTTGCCCTTTTTCTTTCCCCTTCTGCCTTTCTTCCTTTTGCCTTTTCACCTGCCTTGTCTCTTCGTGTCTTGCCTTTCCTCTTGACCGCTGCAGTGACTTTTCACTCTTTCTTGCCTTTTGCTCTGCTTTTGGCCTTTCTTACTGGCCTTGCATTTTGCCTTGTGCCTCTTGCCTTCCTTCTGGCGTCTTGACTTGCCTTTGTGCTTTGTGCCTTCTCCGTGCTGCACTCCACAGGGGGACTATCAAATGCGACCCACCAACACTCTGAGCCCCAGGCTTCATCTTCCTATTTACCATTGCAGGTCTACACAGGAATCGTCCCAGCAAACTCTTCACTAGACATCGCTCTACATAACTCATACTGTGCACTCACTACACATCGCTCTACACGACGCACACTGCGTAGTCGCCCACATCCACTACGTACTACACACGACGCTTACTATGTAGTCGCCCGCTTACACTACTTACTATACACGATGATACTATATAGACGCCCGCTTCCACTACGTACTATACATGATGCTTACTATGTAGACGCCCGCTTCCCCTACGTACTATACAAGACGAATACTATGTAGACGCCCGCTTCTACTACATACTATACACGACGCATACTATGTAGCCGCCCGATTCTACTACGTACTACACACGACGCATACTATGTAGCCGCCCGCTTCCATTACGTACTATACACGACGCACACTATGTAGACGCCCACTTCCACTACGTACTACACATGACGCATACTATGTAGCTGCCCGCTTCCATTAAGGACTATACACGACGCACACTATCTAGTCGCCCACTTCCACTACGTACTATACAGGACGCTTACTATGTAGCCGCCCGCTTCTACTACGTACTATACATGACGCATGCTATGTAGACGCCCACTTCCACTACGTACTATACACGACGCTTACTATGTAGCCGCCCGCTTCTACTTCGTACTATACATGATGCATGCTGTGTAGACGCCCGCTTCCACTACGTACTATACATGATGCTTACTATGTAGCCGCCCGCTTCTACTACGTACTATACATGACGCACGCTATGTAGACGCCCGCTTCCACTACGTACTATACACGACGCTTACTATGTAGCCGCCCGCTTCTACTACGTACTATACATGACGCATACTATGTAGCTGCCCACTTCCATTAAGTACTATACACAACGCACACTATCTATTCGCCCACTTCCACTACGTAGTATACACGACGCTTACTATGTAGCCGCCCGCTTCTACTACGTACTATACAGGACGCATGCTATGTAGACGCCCACTTCCACTACGTACTATACACGACGCTTACTATGTAGCCGCCCGCTTCTACTACGTACTATACATGACGCACGCTATGTAGACGCCCACTTCCACTACGTACTATACATGAAGCATACTATGTAGATTCCTGCTTCCACTGCGTACTATAGTAAGCGTCGTGTATAGTACGTAGGGGAAGCGGGCGACTACATAGTATAGCGTCGTGTACAGTACGTAGTGGAAGCGGGCGACTGCATCGCATGCGTCGTGTGTGGTACGCAGTGGAAACGGGCGTCTACATACACGACGCATACTTTGTAGACGCCCGCTTCCACTACGTACTGTACACGACGCTATACTATGTAGTCGCCCGCTTCCACTACGTACTGTACGCGACACACACTATCTACTCGCCTGCTTCCAGTATGTGCTACACACAACGCATACTATGTAGTCGCCTGTTTCCACTACGTGCTATACACGACGCAACTCTACTAACCACTGCATACACCCTATCCATATTACTCATGACCCAACTAGGTACCCTACAAACACGCCTTACTTCCATTCAAAACTCAAACACAGGAGAACACCTACTGATAGCCTTCCATATCATCCTTCTATTACTCCTCATTCTAAAACCAGAACTCATCTCCAGAACTCACAGGCTTATAGTTTTAACTAAAACATTAGATTGTGATTTTAAAAATAGAAGTTAAACTCTTCTTACCTACCAAGGGGAGTATTAATCCAATATGAACTGCTAACTCTCGCCTCTGAGCTTAAAACCTCAGTCCCCTTACTTTTAAAGGATAACAGTAATCCACTGGGTTTAGGAGCCATCAACCTTGGTGCAAATCCCAGTAAAAGTAGTCGAAGCAATATTCCATACATTCATACCAATCACACCAATCATACCGCACCACTCCTACTCCCACTACTATCAAAAACACTGAAACCCATCCCAATCACAATCATACACACTACCAAAGCAGCCTTCATAACAAGCCTACTGCCAATACTACTATTCATATATTCGCACACAGAATGTATCGCCTCCTACTGAGAATGAAAAGCCATTCTAAACAAGAATATACCTACGCCCCATGAATACAACATCGCCACCCCGCTAAAATCCAACCGAATGGACAAAACACCTACACTACCAACAGTAACCACCCTAAACTTCAAACACTCTACAAAACCTTCAACAAACGGCCCAACAAGCACCAAAAGCAGACCCACAATATATCGTGTAACCCGTCAATCCCCCTACCCTTCAGAATACGGGTGTCTTATGCATTCTTCCTTTCATTTTTCCTTTTGCCTTTTCCTCTTGTCTTTTCTCTTTTTTTTTAAATTTATCTTCTGTTACCTCATACAATGCTACACTACTTACCTGTCTTAAGTCTCTACATTTCTGTGCTTTGCTTTGCTCTTACTTTGCCTGAGATCTTTGCTACCTTTCCCTGTCAGGCTCTGCCAGTGCTGCAGGTAAAGTGCTCTTGTGGCTGCCCCGTGTGGGTGCAGCGAGCCGGGAGCCCTGTCAAGGGGCTGTGCTCAGTGCTACCAAGGAAAAGAGGACAGTCCTGGGGGGCCTCCCTTGGGGCCCGCCCGGGGGTCCAGAAAGCTTCCTCCCCCGGCACGCGGGGCACGAGTGCACCTTCGTGGGGCCCGAGCAGCGGGCCCCAAGCCAAAACGGCCCTAAGGAGCCCTGGCAAGGGACCAGCGCGCTCAGTGCCACAGAGGCAGGCAAAAAACCCCGGGGCACAGCTACTAGCCCACCGTGGGGGAAAAAAAGCCCTCCTCTCCCCAGCTGCAGGGCACGAGAGGCCACCTTCGTGGGGCACCAGCAGCAGGCAGTGACCCAGCCCAGATGGTCGGGAGGGGCCCTGGCAAGGGGTCCTGCTCAGTGCTGCAGAGGAAGGCAAAAAACCCCCGGGGACCAGTGCCAATCCGCCCCGGGGGAAAATTCCTTCCTGACCCCAGCCGCAGAGCTGGCGATCGGCTATTCCCTGAGCAGGTGAGCAAGACCGGCTCCCTCCTCCCACCGGCTGGTCACGCCTCCCAGGAGAGGCCCGAGCCCTGTTCTCCCTCAGCCCTCTTGGAGGAGTTTCACCAGTTCCTCTAGGAGCTCGTCCTCCTGCGTGTGCCTGGGGCTGTCCCCGGGACAGCTCTGGCAGGGGCCTGGCAGGACACCCCCTTCTGTACTGCCCCGGGGCATTGTGACTTCACTGTTTCCTGGCGACGGGGGGGTGGGATGGGCGGCACCCCCTGTGCACAGGCCGGCCCGCTGCAGCCCCCCCCAGCACCCCTTAGAGGAAGGCCTTTGGGTGCTGTAGGAACTTGCAATCTTTTGTTCTTTATAGTAAAAAATTATTGATTATTTTCCAGTTCTTAGAGCTAAGTAAAGTCAAAACTCGATACAGCTGCAGCACAGCTGGACGTGGAATACGATGTTTAAATGTCTCTTACCAAATCCCAGTGCACTAGAAATGAAGAGTAAAGAGTAACAATTCGCTACTCTTTATTCTGTGTATCTTCTGTCAGTGTGAAAACGTTGAGGAGAGGTTTTGCAGTTTCACGCTAAATATGCACGTTCATATCACCCCCTCATATCTGCACTGGCAGTCTGTGGGGGGCCGCCCCCAGGCACAGCCTGGCCCGCTGCAGCCCCGCCCAGCATCCTTAGAGGAAGGCCTTTGGGGTGCTGGGCCCCAGGCAGTCGCTGTGCCCAGGAGGCACAGGGGCTGTCCCGGCCTTTGGTGGCCATGCAGCGGGCACAGCTGCTGGGTGTCCCTGACCTGTCCTCTGCCCCTGAGCTCCCAAGGGGAATGCCAGGGGCCTTACTCTTCTCTCAGGCCCTGACACAAACCAATCCTGTGTCACAGAGAATATCCCTAGGAGTTGTTCCCTTTCTGTGCCAGATGTAAATTGGATGAGGCCACACAGCGTGGAGGACGAGGCACTCAACTCACTCTCGGGGAGTTTGAGGGTGTGTGACCTCCGCAGCTACAGCCTGGAGGAAAGGCAAAAACGTGTATCTGGAGCCTTGGGTTGGGTAGATCGTGCCAAGAGACTCCCATGAAAGTAGGACAGACTTTGAAATCCAAGGGAGATTGCATGGTATGGTGGAAAGGATGTCATTTTCTGACCTAGAACATTGGGATCCATGCCCCAAAGTACAGCCAGGGACTCCTTTCTCACTCCCTTCTCTGGTGGCACAAAGCTGATGCTTTCATTTTTCCCCTCTTACATATGTTACCTTACATACAGGCCTCTGGCATCACTGATGGGCTCGGCGTTGGTCAGCGACAGATCCAGCCTTGAGCCCACTCGTATTTGCTCTGGGAGGACCTGATATTAGCGCAGTAGATCAAACCCAAGCAAAAATAATTCCTCCTCTAGAAAGTCTGGGACTCAGATTCCAGCAGAAAAGGTACAACTTCCCTCTCCTGAGGAAGTTTCTAAGCATGTGGCGGGAAGGGGGGGGGGCATTGTGTCTTCCTCCCAGCACCCCGCCTGCCTTAGAACAAATCAAGACAGCAGAAAATAGAAGGGACTAGCAAGGTGCCCTAGGCTTGCCGCTGTGCTGGAGGGAAGATATTCCAGACTTCTCCCTCCTAGCTTGCCCCCTGTATGCCCTGTAAGAGCTGGCTGGAATTGGAGCCCCATTCAGGAAGAGGCCTTGAAAATAGTTTTTGGAGCAGGAGTATTTTGGGCCTTGGGTGCAGCGTGCTTCACGGATCCACTGCAAACTGTGCAGGGCTTTGCAGTTCATGGGGCACCAATACACAGGCGGCAGCGTGGACCACAGGGTCCAACTCAGCCCACTGGGCTTTATTCACACAGTTTTAGAGTTCCTCCACCTGGGAAAAGGGTCTCTTTGTAGTCAGTCTTGCTGTGCAAGAAGCCGAGAAAATGGTAAAATGACAACCGGTAACCCTGAGGGCACCTTTCCAGTGCTAAAACCTGTGCTGGCCGCACTCCAGCCCCTGGAGGGGTGGCACAGAGAGACAGTGTTAGAAAATGGTGTGCTCAGGTTGACAATGACAGTCAGGTCTCCCAGGCAGAGGAGGGAACACCCAAAATACTTCTGATACAAGGAGGAGCATCTGCTTCCCCAGATGAGGAACCTCCTCCTTCCTACATCAGTGTCGTGGGTTCCACCCGGACAGAGTTAATTTTTCCTTCTAGCAGCTGGTGTGGTGCTGTGTTTGGCAGTCAGGATGGGAGCAGTGCTGATAACTCACTGATGATTTTAGCTGTTCCCAAGCAGTCAAGATCTTTTCAGGTTCTTACACACTTCTGTTACGGAGAAGGCAGAGGCATCCAGGATGCGTGGTTTGGGGACGGTCTGGCTTTGGGACGCTGTCACGTGCCACCAGGCAGGCAAGGCAAAGATTGAGACCTGTCTGTCCCGACCCTGCAGATGGGTAAGTGTAGAGCTGACCTTTGGTACCTGCCCCAAGGGCCAGGTTAGTCCTCTCTTAGCTATTCTCTTTTAACCACCACCCTGGCAAGATTGGCTTCTGATCCTCTGCGTGGTACTCAGGAGTAACAATTACCCAGGAGGTCCAAGTAAAGCACAGCTTGACTTAAAGGCCAGTATGGCCATAAAGCTTGCAAAGGAACAACCCCCTCCCTCCTCCCATATATTGGGAGCAACGGATTGCAGTCAGTAGAACTTAGGAAACCTGGAAATGCTGTCACGGTTCTGTGCCGAGAGCAAGGGTAGAAGTTGAGAGAGGCTGAGGAAGAGAGTCAAAGAGAAAAAGGAAGATGATGTCACTACCCGTGGATCCAGCGTAGATCATCCTAACGGTGTGGTCCTTGGATGGAGGGTGCACACCAGATGTCCCGAATGTCCATCCTTGATGCTCCCTGTCCCCACCCTTCAGGGAGGCCTAGCATCTCTTGTGCAGGCTCAGTGTTGAGTTGCACAGCGTTCTGGAAATGAGTTGCTGGGGAATGGGGGTCCCAACCAACGGGTCATTTGACCCCCCAAGTGGGCTGATGGAGCAGTGACCCCGTTCAGTGGCCTCACACCGGATTTTAGCTAGAAGGTGCTGTGCCTCCATAGGGCCCCGCTTGCCTGTCACTGCTCCTTATGGGGTAAGGACAGTATCCTGTCTCTCAGTCAGGGTGGCTGCTGACTGGGGGGCTGCCCTTGCAGGGACAGTGTCCAGATGGTTTATCGAATGCGGAAGCATAATGGCCAGTTTGTCAGAGCGGCTGCTTTGAGCCCAAGAGTCTACTGGCTTTGGGAGGATGGCTTTGGGAGGACGGAGGCCTTAGTCCAACCCGCAGATACTTGCAGGTTGTGAGGCGGGATCAAGGCCCTTGTGAGGCGAGACCCAGCCCACAAAACATGACCCAGCCTCTGCTGGTTCTGTTATCTTGCAGGAGAGGCTGTTTGAGCCAAACCACTCGTCCCGCTTCCCAGGAAATGGTGTTTTCGAACAATCTGCACAGCTGAGCTCTGCAGTTCAGCTGGAAACTGCATCCCCAGTTTTGTGTATTTTGCTACTCAGTCCTGTTGCTGTTATTTCTCTCTCTCTGCTGTCCCAGTAAACCATCCTTACCCCACCGTGTGATGTTTGCCTTTGGTTTCCTTCCCCTTCCTCACCCCCTCAAAGTGAGCGGCTGTGTGGTGCTCAGGTCCTGCCTGAGTTACCCTGTCTCTGAGGTTCTGTTACCTTGAATGATGGGTTGTTGGAGATAAACGGCTCATTCCAGTTCCCAGCAATTGGATGTTTGGAGCAATACAGAGTTCTGGATTTTATTAAGGCTTTTGGTCCTGGTCCATCCCAGGCGTTTTCCAGCGCTGAGATGAGCAGGTACACGGTGTGCTGGGTGAAGAGCTGGCTGAGGGGCAGGGCTTCTAAGGTAGGAGTGAATGAGGCTGCACGTGTCTGTTGACCAGTCACCAGTGCTTTTCTTCCAGGCTCAGTTCTAAGGCCAGTTCTGTTCAGCACCTGAATCCAGAATCTGGATGCAGGGGTTGAATGCGTGGTTAGTAAGAGTGCTGATGGTGCTGAACTGGACGGTGGTGTGTGTTGTCTCGAGGGATGAGAGGCTTTGCTGAGGGATCTGGATAGATTGGAGCATCGGGCAACCATCAGTGACACCAAACTGTCCCAAGACTAAAGGCCAGTTTCCACACGTGGGAGGGAGTCACACTGGGAGAGTGGCCGGACAGCAGCCCTGCAGCAAGGGGCCTGGGGGTGCTGGTTGACATGCGGTGCAACAGGAGTCAGCAGTGTGGCTGGGGAGGGGAAGCGGAGAGACAGGTGCTGATCTCTTCTCCTTGGGACCCAGGTCCAGGGAGTTGGAGAATGGCTCCAAGCTGGGACCCCTCGCAGCAGGAGCAGAGGCTACATGAGGAAACACCTCTTTGCCAAGGGGGTAGCCAAACCCTGGCACAGGCTTCTTAGAGCGCTGCTCGCTGCCCCAGCCCTGTCAGTGTTCAGAGGCATTTGCACAATGCCCTTAACTGGCAGCTCCGTGCTTTAACTTTGGTCAGCCTTGGTGGTCAGGCAGCTGGACTAGATGGGCGGTGTAGGTCCCTTCCAGCTGAACTGTTCTGTTCTGTTCCGTTCCATTCCATTCCTTTCTACTCGGCTACAGCCTATTGTATACTATTCTATTCCCTCTGCTCACTAGAAATCAAACCCTGATTTGCCTGGAATGCCAAGGGTTAGCCAGTTCCAAAAAACCATGAAGAACACAAAGACAATTGTGCATTGTATTTTATTTTATTGTATATTATTGTATTTTATTGTATTATTGGCTTGGCCTTCTTGATGCTGAGGCTTTTCCCTTTTTCCTTGCCTTGCCTTTTGCCGTGGCTTTTCCTCCTTGCCTTCTTTTTTGCCTGGTGCCTCTCGCCTTGCCTCTTACTTCTTGCGTTCTCTTTTTCCTGCCGTTTTTCCATTTCCAGTTTGCTCTTTGCCTTTTGCATTTCCTCTTACACTGTTTCTTGCCTTTGGCCGTTGCTGTTGCTTTTTGCCATTCCCTTTTTTCTTGATATTTCCCTTTTCCCCTTGGCCGTCTGTTAACTTACCTCTTGCCTCTTACATTGCCTATTGCCTTTCACTATGCCTCTTTTCCTTCCTGACTGACACTTACCTTTTGCCTTGCCACCCACTTACATTTTGCCTTGGCTCCTTCCTTTTGCCTTGGCTTTTGCCATGCCTTCTGTCTTTTTGCCTCTTGCCGTGCTTTGTGGGTTTTGCCTGGCCTTTTGTGTCTTGCCTTTTCTTTTGCCTTCTGCCTTGCTTCCTTGCTTTTGGGCTTGCCTTTGCCTCTGCCTTGCTTCTCGGCATCTTCCCTTTTCTCCTTGCCTTTTGCCTTTTCTCCTTCTGCATGCCGTGGCTTTTTCCTTTTGTCTTGTCTTTTCCATTTTGCTTTTCCTTTTACGTAGCTTCTTCCCTTTTCCCTTTTGGGTTTTGCCTTGCCCCTTGCTGCCTTGCCCCTTGCCTTTTACCGTCTCGTGGCCTTTTCCTTTTCCATTGCCTCTTGCTTTGCCATTGCTTTTGCCTTTTGCCTCTTCCTTTTTTCCTTTCCCTTTTCTCTTTGGCTCCGCCTTTGGACGTGCCTCTTCCTCTTGCACTCCTGACTGTCTTTTCCTATGCCTTCTCGCTTGCCTTTTGCCTCTTCCTTTGGTCCTTGCCTTTTTGCATCTTGCCTTTTGCCTTGCCGCTTTCTTTTGCGTTGACTCCTTCCATTTGCTTTGCCTTTTACCAGCGCGTTCTGTCTTTCTGCCTTTTGCTGTGCTTTTTGGCTTTGCTCTGCCTTTTGAATGTTGGCAGGCCTTTTGGTTTTGCCCTTTTTCTTTCCCCTTCTGCCTTTCTTCCTTTTGCCTTTTCACCTGCCTTGTCTCTTCGTGTCTTGCCTTTCCTCTTGACCGCTGCAGTGACTTTTCACTCTTTCTTGCCTTTTGCTCTGCTTTTGGCCTTTCTTACTGGCCTTGCATTTTGCCTTGTGCCTCTTGCCTTCCTTCTGGCGTCTTGACTTGCCTTTGTGCTTTGTGCCTTCTCCGTGCTGCACTCCACAGGGGGACTATCAAATGCGACCCACCAACACTCTGAGCCCCAGGCTTCATCTTCCTATTTACCATTGCAGGTCTACACAGGAATCGTCCCAGCAAACTCTTCACTAGACATCGCTCTACATAACTCATACTGTGCACTCACTACACATCGCTCTACACGACGCACACTGCGTAGTCGCCCACATCCACTACGTACTACACACGACGCTTACTATGTAGTCGCCCGCTTACACTACTTACTATACACGACAATACTATATAGATGCCCGCTTCCACTACGTACTATACATGATGCTTACTATGTAGACGCCCACTTCCCCTACGTACTATACAAGACGAATACTATGTAGACGCCCGCTTCTACTACATACTATACACGACGCATACTATGTAGCCGCCCGATTCTACTACGTACTACACACGACGCATACTATGTAGCCGCCCGCTTCCATTACGTACTATACACGACGCACACTATGTAGACGCCCACTTCCACTACGTACTACACATGACGCATACTATGTAGCTGCCCGCTTCCATTAAGGACTATACACGACGCACACTATCTAGTCGCCCACTTCCACTACGTACTATACACGACGCTTACTATGTAGCCGCCCGCTTCTACTACGTACTATACAGGACGCATGCTATGTAGACGCCCGCTTCCACTACGTACTATACATGACGCTTACTATGTAGCCGCCCGCTTCTACTACGTACTATACATGACGCATGCTATGTAGACGCCCACTTCCACTATGTACTATACAGGACGCTTACTATGTAGCCGCCCGCTTCTACTACGTACTATACATGACGCATGCTATGTAGACGCCCGCTTCCACTACGTACTATACATGACGCTTACTATGTAGCCGCCCGCTTCTACTACGTACTATACATGACGCACGCTATGTAGACGCCCGCTTCCACTACGTACTATACACGACGCTTACTATGTAGCCGCCCGCTTCTACTACGTACTATACATGACGCATACTACGTAGCTGCCCACTTCCATTAAGTACTATACACAACGCACACTATCTAGTCGCCCACTTCCACTACGTAGTATACACGACGCTTACTATGTAGCCGCCCGCTTCTACTACGTACTATACAGGACGCATGCTATGTAGACGCCCACTTCCACTACGTACTATACACGACGCTTACTATGTAGCCGCCCGCTTCTACTACGTACTATACATGACGCACGCTATGTAGACGCCCGCTTCCACTACGTACTATACATGAAGCATACTATGTAGATTCCTGCTTCCACTGCGTACTATAGTAAGCGTCGTGTATAGTACGTAGGGGAAGCGGGCGACTACATAGTATAGCGTCGTGTACAGTACGTAGTGGAAGCGGGCGACTGCATCGCATGCGTCGTGTGTGGTACACAGTGGAAACGGGCGTCTACATACACGACGCATACTTTGTAGACGCCCGCTTCCACTACGTACCACACACGACGCATGCGATTCAGTCGCCCGCTTCCACTACGTACTGTACACGACGCTATACTATGTAGTCGCCCGCTTCCACTACGTACTGTACGCGACACACACTATCTACTCGCCTGCTTCCAGTATGTGCTACACACAACGCATACTATGTAGTCGCCTGTTTCCACTACGTGCTATACACGACACAACTCTACTAACCACTGCATACACCCTATCCATATTACTCATGACCCAACTAGGTACCCTACAAACATGCCTTACTTCCATTCAAAACTCAAACACAGGAGAACACCTACTGATAGCCTTCCATATCATCCTTCTATTACTCCTCATTCTAAAACCAGAACTCATCTCCAGAACTCACAGGCTTATAGTTTTAACTAAAACATTAGATTGTGATTTTAAAAATAGAAGTTAAACTCTTCTTACCTACCAAGGGGAGTATTAATCCAACATGAACTGCTAACTCTCGCCTCTGAGCTTAAAACCTCAGTCCCCTTACTTTTAAAGGATAACAGTAATCCACTGGGTTTAGGAGCCATCAACCTTGGTGCAAATCCCAGTAAAAGTAGTCGAAGCAATATTCCATACATTCATACCAATCACACCAATCATACCGCACCACTCCTACTCCCACTACTATCAAAAACACTGAAACCCATCCCAATCACAATCATACACACTACCAAAGCAGCCTTCATAACAAGCCTACTGCCAATACTACTATTCATATATTCGCACACAGAATGTATCGCCTCCTACTGAGAATGAAAAGCCATTCTAAACAAGAATATACCTACGCCCCATGAATACAACATCGCCACCCCGCTAAAATCCAACCGAATGGACAAAACACCTACACTACCAACAGTAACCACCCTAAACTTCAAACACTCTACAAAACCTTCAACAAACGGCCCAACAAGCACCAAAAGCAGACCCACAATATATCGTGTAACCCGTCAATCCCCCTACCCTTCAGAATACGGGTGTCTTATGCATTCTTCCTTTCATTTTTCCTTTTGCCTTTTCCTCTTGTCTTTTCTCTTTTTTTTTAAATTTATCTTCTGTTACCTCATACAATGCTACACTACTTACCTGTCTTAAGTCTCTACATTTCTGTGCTTTGCTTTGCTCTTACTTTGCCTGAGATCTTTGCTACCTTTCCCTGTCAGGCTCTGCCAGTGCTGCAGGTAAAGTGCTCTTGTGGCTGCCCCGTGTGGGTGCAGCGAGCCGGGAGCCCTTCTAAGCAGGGGCTGTTTTGCCCAAGCAAGATCCCCTGGGGAAAGCGAGCCCTGTCAAGGGGCTGTGCTCAGTGCTACCGAGGAAAAGAGGACAGTCCTGGGGGGCCTCCCTTGGGGCCCGCCCGGGGGTCCAGAAAGCTTCCTCCCCCGGCACGCGGGGCACGAGTGCACCTTCGTGGGGCCCGAGCAGCGGGCCCCGAGCCAAAATGACCCAAAGGAGCCCTGGCAAGGGACCAGCGCGCTCAGTGCCACAGAGGCAGGCAAAAAACCCCGGGGCACAACTACTAGCCCACTGTGGGGGAAAAAAAGCCCTCCTCTCCCCAGCTGCAGGGCACGAGAGGCCACCTTCGTGGGGCACCAGCAGCAGGCAGTGACCCAGCCCAGATGGTCGGGAGGGGCCCTGGCAAGGGGTCCTGCTCAGTGCTGCAGAGGAAGGCAAAAAACCCCCGGGGACCAGTGCCAATCCGCCCCGGGGGAAAATTCCTTCCTGACCCCAGCCGCAGAGCTGGCGATCGGCTATTCCCTGAGCAGGTGAGCAAGACCGGCTCCCTCCTCCCACCGGCTGGTCACGCCTCCCAGGAGAGGCCCGAGCCCTGTTCTCCCTCAGCCCTCTTGGAGGAGTTTCACCAGTTCCTCTAGGAGCTCGTCCTCCTGCGTGTGCCTGGGGCTGTCCCCGGGACAGCTCTGGCAGGGGCCTGGCAGGACACCCCCTTCTGTACTGCCCCGGGGCATTGTGACTTCACTGTTTCCTGGCGACGGGGGGTGGGATGGGCGGCACCCCCTGTGCACAGGCCGGCCCGCTGCAGCCCCCCCCAGCACCCCTTAGAGGAAGGCCTTTGGGTGCTGTAGGAACTTGCAATCTTTTGTTCTTTATAGTAAAAAATTATTGATTATTTTCCAGTTCTTAGAGCTAAGTAAAGTCAAAACTCGATACAGCTGCAGCACAGCTGGACGTGGAATACGATGTTTAAATGTCTCTTACCAAATCCCAGTGCACTAGAAATGAAGAGTAAAGAGTAACAATTCGCTACTCTTTATTCTGTGTATCTTCTGTCAGTGTGAAAACGTTGAGGAGAGGTTTTGCAGTTTCACGCTAAATATGCACGTTCATATCACCCCCTAATATCTGCACTGGCAGTCTTTGTACAGACTGAAGTGCATTGGAAATGACACTGTACAAAGCAGGGGGTCTTGTGATACTTCTTTCATTGCATTTTCATCTGTTTATCGCTTTTCCTGAATGTTTCTATTATTGATACCTTTTAAACATTACTTTGAAGTTAAAGCAGTCATTTGTATTGCTAAGCCTCTAACAAGGCTCTGTTTCTGAAGTTTTGTGACCAAAGTCATCATTGTAAATGATACTAGATCTGTACTTATGCCTATAAGCAGCAGGTTGGATCCAGTGCCCTTTGAAATCCGGTTTCTGCTATTTATTAAAGTTCCAGCTTGGCTTTTCCAGTAAGTAAACTTCACGTGCTTTAAAAGGCTTCTGTGAGTTTGCAGGCGCTGCTTCAGGTCTGTAATTAAATGCTGTGATCTTATTTACTCTTTTTCTTACTATCTTTTATTTTTAAACTCGGTAGAGCTGCTTATTTTTGCAGGCAGTTCTCCAGCTGTAGCACTTTCCCTTGTCTTTGTCTGTTACATTTCCAGAGTTTAATGGTTATCAGGGTTGTAGAAATGCTTCATGTGTATGGTGTGGATATTTTCTATGATGAGGCACCTGTCATATTACATATTTATAAAATGTATTTACATCAGAGAAGTAACACTTGTACATCTCTAAGTTCTAAGCTTTCTTGCTACACTGCATGTTTTAGTGTCAATGAGCCGTAAGATTCAATACTTGATACAAAACCATTGAGTTTTTCTGTGACTATTTTAGTTTACCTTTATCTCTTAATGTTAGTGCTTTTTGTAAAACATTTTTAGTACGTGATGAGACTTGTAATGTTAAGACATGTAATGCATTTAAAGCATTCTTCTTAGATTGAACTGCTTTCTAAGAAAACATGGTTCATTCATTCCTTTGTGAGAGGTTTTTAAGGTTTCTGAAGGAGCTGTAGAAGTTTTGCAGATGGATCTGGAACAATTCCATCTTGCTCTTGTCCCACTTGAAAATCACCACTTAAGCTATCCAGGCTATCCCTGGTTTTTGTGTCTTGCTGAAGACATCTCTGTGAACTATAAAAAGTGCTGTGTCCAGCTCACACACCAGCTCTCCTTCTGGTGTGTTGAGGGTGCCTGGTGCTGCCTGGACTTACGACCAAGATAAATTGTAAACTTTTTTTTATACCAATGTACAGCCATTGACACATACTCAGGTGTCCTTATATAAATAGATTTATAGGGCTGGATGGTACTGTTTCTGATAGTTGAAGCTGTATATGATTGTATTTAGACTTTGAACTGGAAGCTCTCTATATGTCACAGTCAAACATTTTTTCAACAGGAGCTTTCATATAGTTTTGTTCTTGAAGAGTATGTCAGAGATCTTGTCAAGATTGTGTTTCTGAGCGAGTTGTGTGTGTGATTTGGATTATGTCTATTTCATATTCATGCCAAAAAACAGGAACACCGTTCTGTCCCCAGAAATGTCATAGAATCACAGAATTCTTTTTGTTGGGAAAAATCCTTTAGGATCAAGTCCAGCCATTAACCTGTCACTGCCAAGTTCACCACTAAACCATGTCCCTAAGCACCACATCTACATGTCTTTTAAATACCTCCAGGGATGGTGCCCACTTCCTCAGGCAGCCTGTTCCAATGCTTGACAATCCCTTTGGTGAAGACATTTTCCTAATATCCAATCCCTGTCATAATTTTTTAAGAGATGGTGTGATCAGTGGCACTTTGGTAAAGATGAACATGACAGTGAGTCATACTAGGTCAGACCAGAGGTTCCTTCAGCCAGTGTCTGGTCTCAGCTGGGCCATTACAGAATGTCTTTGAAAAGATATGCATGCACAGTGATGTTTCTTTGATATACAGTTGCATGCTCTGGTAATATACAGCATAAAGATTTTATAAGTCAGAGGTAGTATTTTTGTGTTTAATCACTTCTTAGATGGATTTTTTTCCCCAAAAAAATTAGTCTACATACTTTTCTTGAAACTATGTAAGTGAGACTGCAAGTATCCATGAAAAAAACGTGGCAAAATGTTCCTCATTATACTTGGTTATACTTATCCAATATAATCCTATACACATGTGTTTATTGTGTGTAGGATTCATATTTTGAATATTTGGACCTGAGCTTGACTTTTAATAGTCACATTTGATTCCTGAATGTCTATACTGTGATAAAGAGTTGGTAATCATACTTAACCAATTTTTCCCTCCTGTTCTCATTGTATTAGTATGTGCCTAAGTACATTGTGGGGGTGGGCACAGCTAAACCAATGGACTGTTGCATATGTTACCATATTCGTGGCCTAGAATTACATACAGCCTGTATGGATGTTTTGTGCCCTGCTGAGTTAGTATATGTATAATGTCTGGGAGGTCCTGTTGAAAAGACTCCCCTAAATTGAAGGATTTTAGGACTCAGAGCTTACACAGTGCTGTTCTTTGTGCTTGTGAAAAACCTCTGTCCATTTCCTAATATCAGTCTTTATGCTTTCACTAAGGTAGGAGTTTCCAGAGGACAACATATCTGTTCAAATGCAGATGGGATTTGTGAAGAAAACAAAACCAAACTTGGTTATACAGCCCTGCATCTTTTTAAGTAACGCTGTGTTCTCTGTGTTACCTCCTAGAGATGCACATCGCTCCTTTTGAACCTGCAGAAACAGCTAAGTCCTACTTGTGTTGTAAAATTAATAAAATATCATTGAGATGCAGTGAGTTTTGAGGTCATTGAGAGTCACTGTGTATTTTTAGTAGGACCTGAGTTAGACCCTAATTTATCTAGTAAGATAGAGAATGCAATTTGACCAAGTTCTCATTCCTTAAAAAAAAGTGCTACTCTATTTTCCTTTGCAGTATTTTTCTGCTTGTTATGTAGCTTTGGGAGACAGCATATAGAAATTAAGAGATCAAACTTTTATTAGAGGTTGTTTGTCTTTCTTTTGCT
Source organism: Gallinula chloropus (assembly GCF_964237585.1). Taxonomy (NCBI): domain Eukaryota; kingdom Metazoa; phylum Chordata; class Aves; order Gruiformes; family Rallidae; genus Gallinula; species Gallinula chloropus. The sequence goes on from NC_140086.1 coordinate 105,784,164, forward strand.
CAGGTTTGGAATGACAGTTTGCGGGTTACGAGTTGGTTTTTTTCTTCTCACAAGTGCCTGAGTTGAAGCTCAACTGCCCAACCATAGAATATGCAAGAAAACAGTGCACCATATAACAAAAATGATGCTGGTGGTATTTTAGTCTTGCATCCAATTTCAGTTTAATATTATGTTGCAGTATGAGATTTATTTCTCCCTTTCATTGGTTATGGCCCGAGGAGGGGAAAGGGTAGAATCTATATTGCAACAGACGTTTGAGTTACTTCCAAGAGTTTTAAAAAATTTAATCTGGTGTTAATCTCTGAAAGAAGTCATTACTCTGGTCTGTCAGACTGTGATGGGGAAAATAAGGGGAAACTTTAAAAAATAGAAATGTATTGAATTAACTTCATTTCCAGTGCAGGGAACAAAAAAGGTGTTTTAAACAATGACAGCTTAATCTGGAGAAGGAAATTGAACAGAGTTATTTTGTGATTAAGCCTCTTCACACAAAAGAGACAGCTTTAATATGGTACTAGTGCTCAAAGACTCGGATGATAGGTCTTTTTAGATGTAAGTGGGATTTATACATCCATCTTTTCTTTTTAGAGATTTTAAGAGAAAATTGCTCCTGGAGCACAAGGCTCAGTGCCCATGCCTGTGGACTACTAATTAGAAAAGTTTCTAATGAAGCTGCAGAACCCACAACCTTGCAACACATCAAATGCTGCTGCAAACTCCCAAATTGAGCCCAAATGCTCTGTGGGATTTGTAAGCTTCATTCTGTTGTGTTGGAACAGGTGAGCTAGCCAGAGCACAACTTGGGCCAGCGACAGCAACACAAGCTTGATCGTTACCCAAGAAGAAGATCCCAAAATCCTGATGCTACAATTTCTAAGTATCTTAAGAAGCAGTTTGGCAGCCTCTGGGAGTGATTCTGTTGTGTGTCTTGTCAGAGAGGAGGCAGCTCTTATTTCAGAAGCAGTGAGAAGATGCAGTCTGTTGCTCATTTTGAGGGTGGAAAATGTGCTGGTGGCCTGTAGAGGAGGAGTGGGAGGAGAAAGGCTTCTCATGTGCTTCCAGGGACCTGTAGCAAGCAATTTGGTGTGCTCCCTTGCTTTAAAAGGAGTGTGTGAGCTACTTGGGATTATTCTCCTTACCGTCCAAACTCCTGAGGCAGATTCAGCAAGGCTACCATAATCTTTACTGCTGCATCTTTGACACAGCTATGTACTTAAAAAGGCACAACAAATTGGGATGCCAAATCTCTGCTCAATGTAAGCATGGTGCTTACACTTCTCTCACCAGCAATGCAACTACCAGCCCTCAAGGATGATAAGTTAGATGCGGTCTGTTTGTGTTCATGCAGATAGAGGAGTGCTCTGCAGCCCTCCAAATGGAAAAGAAAATTATGTGTGTGGCTCAGGTAGAAAACTTAAATGCTTTTGTAGATTGTCAGTGAAACAAAGGATGAGATAAAGCTGCTGAATTTGAATTTGCCTTATTAATTAACTTAACCATGGAAGTGTGAGGTTATTAGGAGTTTTTATGTGAACCAAGGCAGAGGTGGAAGCCAACAGGAAAATTCAATATATATAGCTAAATTCATATATACCAGGAGGAAATTTAACTTAAGATACTTTTTTTTAAAGACCATCGCTAGCAAATAAATACCATTACTGGGGATGAAGGGAAATGAAAGAACTCTGGTTGTGGCAGCTTTAACTACAACCAGGAGGGGGAAAGCTGTGCAGACTGCAGTATTGATTCTACTTAGCTTTCTGATACCTTCTCCTTTTTCTGTCCTGTATTTCTTGACTGGAATATTCTTTTGGGCTCTTGCTGTTTTCACTGTCATCAATAAGCATCTGAAACTCTGTTTTCTGTTTCAATTCCTCTGTTTTCCATGAGCGTACTCAGTAGAGCCCAGCAAAGAGGAGTCAGATAAAGGTTTGGTAAGCTGAGTGTGCAGGAAGCTCAGCTGAAATCCATTGTGGCTCAGTACCAGTGTGAGTGAGTTTGTGTTCTGCTGTGCTGTTGAATTCTTTCATGTGAATGAAGCTGTGATGGTCTTCAATTAATAAAAGTTCCTTATGTAAAACAGATTTGAAGGTATAATTAGAAACAAAAACAGTCCCCTCTGTGATGAAATGAGTTCAGAGAAAAAAATGAAATGTCAGGGGAGAGGAAGACAAAGAATGGAAACAGAAAAAAAAGAAAGGCAGAGAGCTCTTTAAAAACTTAGTAAAAACTAAGCTTTTTAAGAGAGAAAAATAATGGTAACATCAGCAGAGGGTAGGAAAGAGAACTGAAAAGTAATCGAAAAACTCCCCTGACACATTGGCAAATTAGTTCTGCTGTCATTTTTGGAGCCATGAAGTAGTGAGTATGATAAGATAAGCACACATGCACACAAACCACTTTTTTTTTTAATCTGAAAGTGAGATTTATTTTTTTTTAAGCATGAGTGCAGGGGGGTTGGGTTGGGATTTCTTTAATCTTTTCTAATGTTTTTGTTTGACCAAGCTTTGGGAGTTTTGTCAGGTGAAAAGCAGAAAGTCATACAAGGAGCTTAAAGCATTAATAACTGCAGTGGAAGTTGGAATGCATTTACAGTAAATTTATAGCTGTTGAGACTACTTTGTCCAAATTCTGCAGCAGCTGCTGCTGTAATATATAATGTGTCTCAGCAACTGTTAATCCAATTGAAACAACTAATTTAGTAAGTATTTACTTTGCACTTAATTGTTAATAACCTTTCGAGTAAGGAATTGGCAATTTACCATAAATTGCTACTTAACATTACCAGATTTTCATTTAAATTGATAAAAATGTAACCTTCAAGAGGAGCCTTCTTTTGAGAGCTGAAAAGGCCTTCCAACTTTTAAGATCAGCAGTGGGCAGACACCTTTAGAGAACAGAGTAGGGATTAAACATGGATGTAACTGCTTATAGTGACCCAGCTCCATTTTTTTCTTGCATTTAAAAGCCAAAATCATTTGACATATGCAGGCACTCTTTGTAAAGCCTTCCATTTGTTTTGCTTATCTACGGTTTCAGCATACAGTGAAGCACAGCTGCTGTATTCTAGTGGTTTAGATATTTTATATTTTAGTTAGTATTGAAATTGTATTTGTAGGAAGCTGCAAAAATTAGAGGCCACCTCAATGGAGGCAGCAGACTAATGATTGAGGTGGATTTTACGGTCACGGTTGGGACACCTGTACGCCTAGCACTGGGGTGGACAGAGGGAAGGAATAATGCCTTGTAACCGTCTTGGTGGTCCTATACCCTTTCCCTGCATCCACTGGTGATTTCTTTGATCCTGCCTCAAAAATTACTCCTGAGAGGTTCATGTCAGCGTTTGCCTGAAGAGTTTGTTGGGATAACAGTGCTCACAGGGCAGAGGGGGGACTGTTACCGTTCTGTTTTCAAACCAGACACGGGTGTATTTCTTGGGACTTTAAGATCCGTTTCCTGATGGAAATATCCAACAGGGACAATAGTGGACACTTCAGGCATTAGAATGTGCTTGGTATTCTGTATTCATCACTGCTTTTTGGAGAAAATAAATGTACTCATCAATACCCAGTATATCTGCAGAGGTATGTTTCTTATCTCGCATCAACAGCTGCTTACACAGCTGAATGTGTGGGAGAATCTCTGGGGTGATTTGAAAACCTTTTTTCTTCAATAAGGTTATGTGTTCAGTTTCTGCTCATCTTGGAGTAGAAGTGAGGCATGTGCTGGGTGGAAAGTAAGGATATTACAGTTCAACTCCCATTTTGTTTTCCTGGTGGGAGGGATAAAACACGAGGCGGGGTAGAGGGGGTCTAAAACTCCTTGCTGTGTTTTGTCCAAAGCTCCATTACTGTTCAAAACCTGCTCTGCTCACACCAGATCTTGAGCAGATGTAGCTTGGTGTGTGGGGCAGGGTGTTGCGAGGCGGGGGGGTTGTCAACAACAGAGTCAACTCTCATGTGCTCCAGTGGTTGTAGATAAAATAAATCTGACTTGCACTTGGAGAGGGAAGGGTGAGAAATTTTCAACGTTTTTTTTGTAGTTCGTTGTATGTTTGGACATGTCAGCTCCTCCTGATCCCAAGCAGTTAAAGGTTCAAGCATGTGTCCTGCTTTTGATTACAGAGTTTAGACTGCCTAATGTGCTTCACTCCTTGTCCTGCCCTGGTTGTGATCTGCAGCCCTGGGCTGATGGGTAGTGAGCAGCTACCACAGAGTCATTCCCAGAGTCTGGGAAGTTAGAAACAGTCTGGCCAAGGAAGACAGCCCTCCTCTTCAGTTTTAGCATTTCTGTGGATTTTTATGGGGTCCAAATGGATGTGCCCTCAGCAATCCAAATAGCTGTGACAGGACTCAGTTTTTCTCCTTTGCTTCCCTTCTGTTGAAGAGCATCCTGCTGTCTCTGAGGGGTATTCATGTGTGTGACTTTGGAAGCCCTCAGAGGCTTAGTGCCTTAAATAGAATCAAAGCTGTGCCTTAAACATAAAAGAAGCTTCTTGTTTCACTGGATAGTCTTTTTTGAACACTCTTTGATCAGAAATGACTGGTCTGTTCGTTTTGACTGGACTCTGTGAATAAAGCTTTGATTGTAGACCTTGGCACCGGGCTTCCGAAGAACGCGTAATGCCGGGCAGCACGTCGGCAGGAGGCACAGCCAGCCAGTGTCCTGGTGTGAAGTGCTGTCTCCATCCACGTGGATGGTGGTTCTGCTGATTGGGACAGGGTGATCAGGATGAGTCCTATCCAAGGCAACCATCTGCAGAGAGCCCCAAAAGCGGTGATGATAGTTCATCTCAGCTCTTTGAGTTAATAAAAGGAAGAAACCAATGAATTTGCAATTTTTTTCAGTTTATTTGAGAGGATGGCAATGGTGTTCAGCATATTGAACAGGGGCATCTTATTGAAGAAACCAATGTTTTTAGAGTGCAAGTTAGCCGATTCTCCTGCGATCGTGCCCTCCGGTACAGAACACAGGACAACTCTGTGTAATGTTTTAATGTTGGGTTTTCTTCTGTAAATGCTATCCCTAAATACCTTACAGACCTGAACTGCAAGTAGATGCATAGGTAGAGAAAACGATGTGGGAGCATTTGACATTTCTTCTTGAACTTGGTTCTGTATAGCGTGAAAAATGTAGGTAGGAGTTGACAGCTTATAAACGCTGTGGAATAGTTCAGAGTTCCCTGCAGCAGAAGGAGACTGGTGGAGCCAGGAGAGGGAGAGAGAGGCCAATGTACAATGAGTGGTTAGATTTGGGAAGGAAATAGTATAAAAAGTTTAAAATTCCATAGAGAGCACTGTTTATCACTTATGTGATATGCTTTTTGTGGCAAACTCAAGATGCTTTGAAGGCTTGGGTTAAATTTGATATGGTTTGATAAATATTGGAAAATATTGTAAAGATGAACTGTCCCTAAACCATCTTACTGGTGTTTACTCTATCTCTGCTTTAGTTAAATTCACTTTCAAAGAAGTTGCACAGAAGGTAATACGAGGGACAATGCCTTCTTATCATGTTATCTGTCAATAAATCATTTATTTCTTACCACAGCAAGCCATACCACTTTCTTATCTTTTTTTTCCCTTCCTGCTTCCAAATGATTTGCTAGTTTAAAATGAATGTACTTGGGTCTTTCTCACTGGGAATTTTGTCTGAATTATTAAAAAAGAGCGATACAGTTAGACGTAAAAATCTGAGTTAGACATGACAGAAGAGCCAAGCTTTGAATTGCATCTTCAAAAAGTCATTAATTAAATGTATTCATGTAATAATGAGTTGTGTGGTCACGGAACAGTACACAGGCATGCTTTCTAAATAGCTGCCTGTGATATTAGTGACGAGGCTGTGCAATTGCAGTCATTTCAACCCCAGATTATGTGCCTGAGTGCAGGGAGCCCAACTTTGGTCTTTGATTCAGTGGAAGGGAGTTCAAGACATAGTTATGTAGGACTGCAGGCAGCAAGTGTGATAAGACAGGAGCCATCTTCCAGTTGCTGTGTTGGCAGATAATACCGTTTTTGAGGTCTAGGAACATATAATGTCCTCTACTTACCTTTCAGCTGTTAATAAGCTTTTAGCTTTTAGCAGCTACCTTTTCTGTTACAAGAGGAAAAAAAAAAAAACCCCAAAACAACCTGATTTGCAAGATAGAAACACAGGATTTTTATTTCACTAAATCCATGCATTTCTTAAAAGTAAACCAAATTAAAATGAAGATTGTGACACTTTGTTTAAAGATTCCTCAGTTTAAAATAATTCAAACTAAAGATGATTTAAAAAACATTAACAGCTGGAAGTTTAAGGGGAACAGACAGAACTGGCCATGTTATTAGAGGAGCGTTTGGAGCTAGAGTAAGCTAAAGAAGCTTTTGATAGGGGTCTGCTGTAGAGTCAGAATTCTTTTTTTATTATTATTATTATTTTATTGTAGTCATTTGACTTCAGTTCAGTGCTTAGGATTGAAAAAAGTTAGAATGGTTTATTTTCTCTTTCAGTGTATGAATAAAAATGAGGTATGAGATGATGAGAAGTACTATTCATAAAGTGCGGAAGGGCTCAGTGATGAGAAACGATCAATATTATCTCTAGCTACTGAGTTCAACCACGTGCGTCCAGTAAATCAGCTCACTTTTGAATGCAAAATATGGTTAGATAAGCTTATTTATGTCTCTGTAGCATATTAGATTGCTTTATTTAGTATAGGATAAAGACACAACTGGGGGTTAGAGTGTGGAACGGAGGGAAGTACGATTTAATATGGATTGGAGCAGTAGTTGGACAACATACGTAACCCAGCTAGAAAATTGGATAAGGTCAGCGAAGAGTAACTGAAATGCTCTTGACTAATGTACAAGAACCTCTGTAGGAAAACAGAGAAACTAAAACAATTGTTATTGGTATGCAAATAGATTTTTACAGCTTTACCAGAAATACGGCAAAGTGGCAGGCAAGGATGGAATGGAAATATTACACCGATCAGGAATAGTAGGAATGAAAAATAAAGCTTAATGTGAAGTAGATTTGTATGTTTATGATGAAACTGGGAACAAAAGCTGTTTCGAGTCCACATTTTTGGGCATACTAATTAAATGGTAAAGCCCAGGTATACCTGACTGGTGAATGGCAGGCAATTTTTCAGTGAATGGTCTCTGTAAAATTAAGAGGTTTTGGTACTTTCAGTGTAGTTCTGATTGGCAGAAAAACAATGCGATAGATTTTTGGGCCAAATAATCTATCAACCAGAAGTTGATGTGTGAACTGTGGAATTGAACAGGAACAGAAAGTCTCTGAGGTTTGTGTTCTACTTCAGTTTTAGGTTTTTGTAAATCTCATATAGTTGTATTTCAAAAGGGGAAACCCTTAAGAATTGGAGAACAGAATGCCATCTGTACAGGAGCTTATGTGCTAAATGAGAAGGCAGATTTCCATCCTTTTTGTCTTAAACATCTGTCTAGAACTGGTTTTCAAATGGTAAAAGACAAGGAAGATTTCAAATATAACTATGTGAAGTCAGAAAGGAAATTAAGTGTGAATCATGCAAGAGGTGGAGGGCAGGGTGAGGAACAAGGGCTGGTCAGCAAAAATACTGTTTCAAAGCTCAAAATGTGCAAGTGAGCTAACACTCCCTTCAGTGAGCTCCATGTGTAGTAAGGGGTACTTCAGTTACCTAGAAAATGCCAAAAGGTGAGGTGGTCAGACTGAACCATGAGGACATCTTAGGTATTGAAGATCAGCGTCTAGTATACCCCATGGCAAATACAGGTTTTGGGTAAGAGGACAGAGTAGAAGTTAGGGAGAAGCACACTGGATAATGGGAAGGAGCACATGGCAGTGAGCATCATTGTTGCTATCAGAAGATGACAGCTATATGCTGGACAAACAGCCTGCTGATGCTCCCATTAGCATCCTAGTTTGGACGTAAAAACAGGGTCAGGAGACTCCATTTCCAAATATCCCAGCTCAAGCTCACAGTCGCACATGCAGAAGATACAGTCCTGATGATGCTGGAGCTGCATGTACTCTCTTCTCCAAGGGGCAGCAGCAGGAGCAAAGGTGATCACTTGGTGCAGGAAGGATTCCCAGCCAGCAGTGGATTCTCTTTAAGTGCCACTACAGAAGGGTTTGATGATGCCCCTGGAATACTACGTGCAACTTCAATATCACGTCTCCAAAAAAACATGAACCTGAGCCTGAAGCAGGCTCAAAAAACAGCCTGATAAAACGAGCACGGGGCTCAACAGCCTCTATGAATGACAACAGGCAAAAAGAGCTTGTATTGTTTAGCCTAATGAAATTCAAGTAAAATAAATGTGTAAAGGAACTAAACACCAGTGTTGGAGAAGATAAAAAATACTGATTTAAGATCCGTTCAAATACAGCAAAGCTGCAAATTAGAAGTGTGCTGTTACCCATTGGAGGAATGAGCCTTTCAGGAGATTTTTAAGGAAAAAGAAGCCTGAGTGATTTAAAAATGGATGGTAGAAAGAAAGCTTCTGAGAAGTATTTCATGTTTCATGACATGTTTCCTGTGGTAGCACTGGATTGAATTTTACGTGACAGGGCAATCCTACCCATCTTAATGAAAACCTTTCATTGCTTCTAAAAATGTGAAATTGTGGTTGATTTGATTCCAATTTCCATCTGAAAGCATCTGGATTTAAAGGAGAATCACCAAAAACTGATCATGTGATGAATGAGAGGCATCAATCACCATTTTGTAGAGACCGAAAAACATGTAAAAAATTAATAATCTGACTAAAAACATGTTTAGACAGAGGTATTGGGCAAGGGGGGAGGGAGGTGTGGTATCATTTCAGAATAATAACAAAACTGTTTTCCATGTTGACCCGATTGTGATGACTAACCAAGAAAAAGCCTTTCTTATACAAGATAATGTTTAGATTTCCTTTTTGGATCATTGGTTTAGGTGCATCTGTGACCTTGGTGAAATTCTAAAGAACAGAATCCAGGCATATGGTTTTCAAGTTGTAATTCTAATCATTAAATATAATCAGCACAGGTGATTGTTTTGTTTGTTTGTTTTTTAAACCTGTTTAATCTCTAATAATAAATAGTCTAGAGGCAAAACTGGATTTTATAATCATTGGGTTATTTTTCTTCTGCATGTTTTTAATAGCCAGTTTAATATGACCTGATGTGATTTGCATCTGTTGCGGAAAGATCATGTATTTCATTTTAAAAGCATTATTGGTTAATTTGACAACTGATAGATTAAATCTTGTTAAATAGTGTAGGATGAGAATGGGCCTAATTTGAATGTTGATGCCAATGTTCTTTTTTCAGTACTGGAATATTAAGTTGATTAATGCCATAAACACTGTTGCAGGATTTTTTTTTACCCCAAATCTGACCGGTGATTTCTAAAGAATACAGCAAAAACTAGAATTAACATAGCAAAAGCATATGTCCTAAATTTTTACATCAACATAGATTTGATTCAGAGCTTTGTTTTTAAAATATACAATAAACTAACAAGGTCAAAATGTGTGCATTTTTTTTAAATTAAATGACCTCCATTTTTCCAGCTGCTGGTATGCTGGCAGTTCGAGTTGATGATCTTGAAGGTCTTTTCCGGCCTTGATGTTGCTGTGACTCTGGGTGCATTGTAAGGCCTAACACTGGATTTTTCATGGAAAATACTTTCAGAGCTGAAGTTCACTTTTCACTTAACTAAATTTACTAATTCAGGTGAGCAACTACTACAGGGAATGTGTGCTTTCCAGGGGAGCTTCAAACCTTTGTGCCTCTGAGCTACAAAAAGTGCAAACAAAATTTTCAGATCAAATCTCCTGTTTGACCTCCAAACAAACCAGCCACCATGTTTCATGCAAATTTTAGGTAAGAAATTCAGACAATCCATCATACAGGACAGTCTACAGATACATTAATCTGATTAGTCTGTGTCTGTATCCTGAAAGGATTGTACTTGAAATTAAGTGGAGATGCGTCTTTGTTGTAGGCAGATGCAGATTTTTATCTTGCTCTCTCTTGCGTCCTTCTGTATCAAGTGGCTTCCACATCAAATGTCCAGTTTGTGGTTATGGAATAGATTACAAGCCTGTAGTTGGGATTGATACTTTATTGCTGTTTATTATTTACGTTACCCTTTTGCCAGGCATTGTAGAAATACAGTGCAAAATGAGGGAACGCATTTTCTTCCACTAAGACAGGACATGGTTATAAAGTCGAATGAAAGAGAAGAAAGACGGAGAGAAAAATCTTGATTTGTTTGAGTCTTATTTGGGTGTCTTTTGCTTTGGTTTATTTATTTTTATTTCTGCTGAATCAAATACGTATCCTTGCCATGCTGGTTCCAGAACCAGTTGTCTGATGTGTCTGGTTTTAGGTTTTCCTGCGGGCTGTCAGACTTAGAGCTTCTGGTTGAATTCCCTCAAAGTCACTAGTAGTTCCTCCTCTTCCCAGCCTTCCAGATCAGCACAGGTTTTGTTTCCAGCTTTGAGGCCAACTTGATTAGATTTCCCCTGGGATGTCTTTATCCTGATTGACCCCAGTGTGTCTGAAGCATGACCTGCAGTGCTCCTGAGAACATGACAGAAAGGTGTCTGCGATACTTCGGCACAGGGCTACCTGGAAGGAGCACTGCTTGTGCCTTTGGGTTTCACTCGTCATGGGCTTGTAGGCCATAGGCTGGGAATCACTGATGTAGGAAAGCCCTTAACAGCTGTGTGAGAAATACACAGGATCTTCAGAATTGAAAGTACTTCCAGCGCATTGCCATGCCCTTGACAATTGGTTACTCTGTGTAATTATGGCATAGTATAATTATTCCACAAGTTGTATTTATCATTCTTTAGTATAAGAAGTAATAAAGTCTGTTGTGATTCACTTTTCAGACAAAAAAGCCACCTCCGTAAGCATACTACTGAGCAAGAAGAGACACTGGTGTGGTACGATCAGACAGTGTTTACTTTCCCTGCTCCCCACCTCCTTGGAGTTTTACTAGTACCTTACTTAAAAGCAGGTGTTGGATTTAATCCTGTCAGTGCTATTTTGCATCTCTGTACAGGAGAAGGATGGCCTAAGATAAATCCGTAAAAGAAGAAGGGATGGTGTTAGTTCAGGGATAAGTCATAGTTACAGGAGATGGGAAAATACAGGTTATCACTAGCAATTTCAGTTTATCAGGGATGCCTTGCAAGGAACCTTTGTCCAACCCTGCTAGGCCGATTTATTAACTCATTGATCCATGCCCATGTATTTCTGAATACTTTGTTTCCCTTGACCATTTCGCTGTATCGATTTCCTTGTACATCCCCACAGTTAATCTAGAAATCCAATATATGATGTTTTTATTATCATTTGTGGTGTCACAGTACCTGAGAGACTCATATGTTTAGGTAATTTTCTTCCCTTCCTCTTTCCTGGCTCCCACTCTTTTTCAAAAGAGCAGTTCCAGAGTGGGGGGAGCTGTGCTCCCCATTTGTGTGAAGGCTGTTTTCCCTCCAACACAAGATGTCTTGTCAGAGGTTTTCTAAAGCTAGTCAAGGGCACTTGCCTTCCCTGTATTGTGTGTGCATGTTGTGAGCTTGCGTCATGCAGTACTGCTTGAGAGTTGGCTCATGCATTCATCTCCTTTCACAGTCAGTAGAAAAAGCTGAATAAAGGAGATCCTCAGGGGTTAGGCAACGTGCAGGTGTCTGTGTTCTTCCATTTCCCCCCCCTTGTACTGGGATGTACAGGTTCCATACTGTACTCATCAGCATCTAGCTCAATCTACTCCATCCAGTTGTTTCTCCTGATAATGTCAAGCCAGAGCTTGGAGACATCTTCCGAGTTTTAAAAGTGTGGGCTCATTCCAGAGCTGACCGAGAGCATGAGTGTGACTCTTCCTGTTGGTGACAGAGCATACTGATGATGGGACTCCCAGTTAACCTGGCTGCTTGTCAGGCCAGGAGAGGGTGACATTCAGGACTTGGAAAGGCAGCTGGAGGGTCCGTGTTTAGCTGCAATCTGGGACAGAGTATGGCTTTCATGGAGACAGCTTGTTTTGCTTTGGGATGTGGTTATCTTACAGAGTGGCTGGCCGTTGGCACAGCTTGGTTGCAAGGCTCAGGTACTGGCACGGTGGATCCCATCTGAAGCAGCTTTTTGACCAAAAGGTTTGGGCTGAGAAACTGAGTTCTGAAGAACAGGGATGCGTCACTAGTGAATAGGGAAAGGCCACCACTGGGAGCAATGGGTTGCTGCTTTGCTCACAATTTATGTTTTATACTGTCTTTATTTCTGCTTCTGAGCTAGAAGTCTAGGAAAGTGGTTAATGAGTTGAAACATGAGAAATCAAGTAATTGAATATTTGGAATGGAAGAGGAAGAAACCAGAGCTGGGTGGTGCAGCAGGAATATCCTCTCAGATCATTAACTTCTGTTCGAGTCACTGGAGATTTTCAAGGTGATAGGGGGGTTCAGTATTGAATCGCTATAGGTGCACTGCTTTTAAAGAAAAGAAAATTGGATAAGGGAAGCAGGCAGCACATCAGCCTTCTCAGATACGGACTGTTCACAACGGGGATTGGCAGGGGTTGACAGTGCTGGCAGGACTCCCATTGAGATGAATGTGGTATGTAAAAATAAGTATCTGATGGCAATAATTATTTACTCAAAGCATATGAGATACCATGAAAAATGTAATGGAAAGGGAGCATGGAGTGACGCAAATCTCAGTGACAAATCCAGCTGTAGTGCTCGGGACAGTCTTACTGCCTTCACACTTCCACAGGTATGTGGCCTCTGCTTTGGCATCCCTAGGACAGCCTGAGCAGCGATGTCTTCTTTATTTATACACTTTGTTTCTGATCTTCCATGTCGTCAGAAAGAACCAGCTGAATCCCCTTCAGTGTAGTTGTTTGGCCCTCAAGTCTAAGAAGGTCATGAAAGGATTGTGGAAGTCTGTTCACCAGACTACAAGCTCTGCACCTAACGACAGCGACAGAATGTGACTGGAATCACTGTGGCCCCTTTGTGACGATCTCTAGACAAAGCAACTGTGCTTTGTCAGCTTAGAAAAACTTGGAGAAAATGGCATATTTTCCTGAAGCAAAGGGAGATCTGGCTCCTAGCTAACTCCAGCTCAGCAGAAGGAGGAAGCTTGGTTCAGTGTTGAACATCATGCAAAGTATAGATATTATAGATATTGGCTGAGTTCTTTTTGCAGACAGATTATGCAGGAAAGATTGCAGAGGGATGAGGCAGATGATGATGGAAGGTGCTGAAGGTATGGCACTAGATAATTTGTATAGACTTCAAGATGAGTTACAGATTGCTAGAAGTTAAGAGATGTGGCTTGAAGTTGAACTCTCCCTGATGCAAGTGAAATAAATATTCATCGCTGATTTGCACCTCAATTAATTTTTTTGCAGAGATGCTTTCTTGAGAGCACAAAACAAGAAGTTTGGGGGATGGCAGTCCTATGCAGCTACATCAAACATTCTAATGTTGAATAATAACAGCAATCTGTCATACAAACATATCAAAATAATTGGCTGTGCTTCATTGGTAATGTTGATCAGACTGCATGGCAGTGCCTTCTGTCACCAAAATGATTTACAGTAAGTTTGCAGATGTTATTTACAGTGACCTACTAATTCTTCTTGAATGAGGGACTGTATTTCTTCTTGCACACAATAATATTAGCTCCTTTTAAAATGAGCTCTGTTCACTCTCCAACAGATTATTTGGAATAAATAAGTAGTTAATTAAAATGTCTGCTGCTATAGCACTGTTTGAAGTTTAATGTTAGCAAAATTTTGGCTGATCTTGGTAGGAATGAATGAAAATGCTCCTGCTGTCAGAAGACGCATTACGGTCTTTGGCAAGACTTACCAAACACACCGTTTTCCTTTAATGGTATATTCTTGTCTAAGCCTGCAGTAGTTCTCTTCTACTTCCATTCTAACAGTCCAGCCAAATCTTTCACTTGCTTAATAATTTCAGTGAATTGATCACAGTGGCTTTGTTGTTTGGGTTTTTTTCCAGTGACTCCATTAAAACAGTATACTTCACATTCCACTTGGTTGCATTTAGGTATCAATTTTAGTGTTAGACTGTCACATTCCAAAAAAACTCAACACTACCTGATTGAAAGCTACAGTTTTGAATGTCATTTGCATTACGTGCACAAAAGAAGTCAGAGAGAGTTAATGTATCTGGGGAATAAAAGCACTAACTTTGTAAAATACCTAAAGTGTAATGGTGGTTCGTCAAGTTTACATGAAAAAAGTATTAAATAACTATCTCCTTTCACTTAGTAATAATATAATCTGATCAGAAAAACAGCTTTTGCTTTAAATCTGCTGCAAAACCATTTCCACTGTGGGTCTCCAATGTGATTCATTCAAATGAAAAAATAAGTGAGTAGTATATGTATGTCCCCTCTTGCGGTATTTTTATTTTTACTTGCTGCAGCATGTAATTTTAGAGTGCTTAGTCTTTGAATTTCCAAAGGCAGCCAAAGCTTCCATGATGGCTAAAGTGGTCATGCAAAATAGATAAAAATTGCTACCTTTTTATACTAACTTCTTTTTCTTTCTGTAAAAGTCAAGTTGAATAAATTAAGTATTTAAAGAATCTGTGTATAGGAAAAGCACAGATGTTCATGCATGGCGATGTCTTCAGAAATGGTGGGCAGAGGTAGGTGTTTGCCTTAAGCAGTTGTTTATACTACTGGGATTGTGGCTACCTTACATGTCTGTATCATGGTGGTTCTGGTTGCCACGTAGCCAATGTCTTGAACACTCACTGACTTACTTTCATAGTGCATGCTAGAAGTATTAATTTACTTCACACTTGAAGGACTGAGATGGAGAGAGGCCAAAATCAAAGCTGAACGCCCACAGAAGCTTGGAACCACTTAGTGCCCAAACACAACCGTGGGGCTGTGCACTGTCAGCCCTCCCAGATCCTGCCAGGTACCCGTGGCAGCATTGGTGGATGAGCCCTTAGCTAATGAGTGCTGTCTCGCTGCCTTGATGGCAAGAAAATTTCCTTCTGATTCTTTTGGATGTGGATTACAAAACCAAAGACCAGTGAAGAGATGATGAATTTGCAGTGAATAGTAAAAGCAGAACATTGTCTCCAGATGCCATAGGTGGACAACTAGTAATTAGGCAGACATGGAGTGAAAGGTGTAGGGGGAGTTTTTGCTTGTTTAAGGGAAAACTGGTAAGTGCCTGAATGTACTGGAATCTGTCAACGTTTAGAATATGTTCTGCAGCTTGAAAAGCAGTGTCCCAACAAAAATAGTTTTGGTGGCCCAATTGAGGCAAAGGCCGGCCATCCCGTTGCATAAGGCAAAGCACAATGAGTTCCTGCAAAAAGGAGAGCAGCTCTAATGCCTTCTGTCAGTAGAGAAAGGCTGCTTTGTATTTACCATGGATATTGCTTGTCTACAGGCTTTGCTTTTATGTTTTCTCTCTCTGGATGCTAGGGATTTTGAAACATGAGTTTAAAGAAGGATTGGGAGAGAGAGAGAGTGTGTTACTGGATATCACGTGGACTGGGGATGTGTACTTGTGTGACTCTTGCACGCAAGCTGGGGGATATGGCGGCATAAAAACCACTTTGGTAAATACTGGGAGAAAGACCTAGTAGGATCTTTTGTGGTGCGGTTTTCTGCTGGAAAGAGGCAATACCTCCAAGGCTTGAAAAATCTTTTAATTAAACTGAACACAACAGTTGAGAGTGTACTGGAGAAAAACTTTCTCTTTAGAAAGATGGACAGGATGACTGAAAAGGTGAATTTAATCTCCATGGTTTATCATCCAATTAGTGTACCACTTGCCTTCTCACAGCAAATCCAGCCCTGAAAACCATTTAGAAAGTATTACATTCACAAGTGTCTGACAAGTCTCTTTAACAGAATGGGTTAAAAGGTAGTCTGTAATATTCATCATTGCTTGAAACCGCTCTGCCAGGAGAGACTTTCAAGTAAGGTCTGACATTGATATGCTCACAGTGCTGTTCTCTGCCTTTCAGTGCAGACATAACCTGCCTAGATATGAACTAGGTCATTGGGAAAACCTACCTAGCTATGAACTAGCTAGCTGGCCTCCTGGGAGCAGTGGCAGTATATTAAATAATAGAATAGTTTTGGTAGGAAGGGATGTTTAGAGATCACCTACTCCAACCTCCCTGCAATAAGCATAAACATCCTCAGCTAGGTCAGGTTGCTCAAGCCCCATCCAACCTGACCTTGAACACTGACAGGGAGAGCGCAGTGATCACTTTTCTGGACATCCTGTTCCAGTGTTCCACCACCTCTGCTGTAAAAAATGTCTTATTTTTCTCTACCTTCTTTCAGTTTAAAACCATCACCCTTTGTCCTATTGCAACAAGCCCTACTAAAACGTTTGTCCCCATCATATAAAGCTCCGTTTAGGTACTGGAAGGCTGCAGTAAAGTCTGTGCAGAGCCTTCTCTTCTCCAGGCTGAACAACCCCAACTCTCTCTGCCTGTCTTCACAGGAGAGCTGCTCTGATTGTTGCACTCTTCTGGACTCTCTCCAACAGGTCCATGTCCTTCTAGTACTGGGGCCCTCCCTGTACCTGGATGCAGTGCTCCAGGTCAGGTCTCCTGAGAGTCGAGGGGGAGCATTGCCTCGCTCAGCCTGCTGGCATGCTTCTTTTGATGCAGCTCAGGATATAGTTGGCTTTCTGGGCAGCAGCTAGGTAATGTCCAGCTTGTTGTTGACTGGTACTGCCAAGTCCTTCTCATCAGGACTGCTCTCAATCCTTTTGTCCCCCAGCCTGTACTGATACTAGGGATTGCCCCAGCCCAAGTGCAGGACCTTGCACTTGGCCATGTTGAACTTCATGAGGTTCACATGGGCCCACCTCTCAAGCCTGTCCAGGTCTCTCTGGATGGCATCCCATCTCTTCGGTGTGTCAACTGCGCCACTCAGCTTGGTGTCATCAGCAAACTTGCTGAGGGTGCACATCATCCCACTGCCTGTGTCACTGATAAGGGTATTAAACAGTACTGGTCCCAAAATGGACCCCTGGAGGAAACTACTTGTCACCAGGCTCCATTGGGACATTGAGCTGTTGACCATTAGATCTGTTTAGACTGTAAAACCCACAAGAGACTGACAGATGCTTTCAGGTAGAGCCTAGCTTGAGCTTTGTTGCCAACTAAAGCATGGTTAGGTCAACTCCAGTTTGCCATCACAGCATTGACTATGGCAGAGACACAACCATTGTCTACAAATCCCTGGTGGAAAAGAGCCAAATAATTTGAAAACTTCAGGAGTTGAGGGAGTATGTATCTGCATATCTTGCTATCTCATATGGATAGACTTACAGCTCAGGCAATGTTCAGTCAAAATATGTGTGGAAGACTTGTATGAGCTAAAAAATAAAAATAATTAAAATTGCCCCTTCAGAAAGTGCACATATAGCCCTGCTGAGCTTCTGATGGCTTTTCTTACAGCTGCCCAAAGCTTTGAGCTTTTTTTTTAGATTTCTGATCAAAATGCACACGCAGGTCTTCATATCTTTTTTCTTTTGTTTCTGTAGTTTAAAATAGAGGATGGGTGGAATGAAGGAAAGCAGAAAAAGACGTGCTCCCAGATGTGATTATGTGTTAGAACAGGGCATTACAGGATTTTTATATTGTGCCTTACTGCCCCGAGTATCAGTGGATGTTAGGTCAGGTTCACACAGCAATCATGTTAGCCTCTACAATTTAGGGGAATCTCAAAGTATAGCAGGATGCTCCTGAGCCTCATGCTTTGTCTAGGCAGCAGTGAAAGAAATGGCTTGTTGTGGATCCTTGCACATTCCAGATACTCTGTTGGGCCAGTCTGCCCTCCTGCGAGCACCCAGCTCCCTCTGACCCTTGCATTGCAAGTGCTGCGTTCCCATCCTGCCAGCCAGTGAGTGGCTGTGGCTTGGGTTTTGAATTATGGATGTGGCCTGACTCTTCTGTGGCCCTTTGTCAACAACATGTACGGGGCCAAAGTCTGCTCTCAGTCATGTTGGGGGAGATCATGGGAACCGATCTCTCACAGGGGTGTCTGCTCAGAGTAATTCACTGAAGGCATACGTTATATCTTTAACAGAGATCAGACTGGGACCCCAGCTTTCTGGGGATGGACAGATAGCCCTTAAAATATAACCAATCCAGTGCACTGTGATCACAGCTCACGGGGTGGTTGGCGGAGTGGGTTCTGAACAGACCCTGCTGGAACAAGAGGATGACTGTGCAGTGCCTCTTGTAGTGTCTGTGCTTATGACACTGCGTTATCTTGCCTTTGCCAGGGACCACAGCGATCTGTACGGAGAGCTGGAAGCGGCACCCGTACATGTCAGAAGTCACTGTCGCTATATAAAGCGAAGGAATATCCTTACCAGAGGAGACCTAGGGTATACCAGTGCACAATAACTGTGCAGCTCTGTGTTGCTTGCAGTCATTGCTCTTTGTTAGTTGGCTGCACAGTATTTCTTTTGCTTGATGCAATGTTTGACACCCGATCAGAGCTTGAATAGTTTCACATGTGAAATGTGAACAGTAAGCTGGATATTGTGGTAATCTAATTTAACCATCCCCTGAGTAGCTATTGATATTTCATGTGGAAAAGAGAGTTGGGGAGAAGGATGTACAGCCCAATAGTAAGGTGTTCTCTGTTTCTAAAGCTGCAGCCTCTGCCCATTGAAAAAACAGGCCTTGAAGTATGCCTAGAAGATGAAACCGGTTTCCAGCTCACCAAGTAACCAGGTGCTCTCGGGCACTTCAGTCCAAACACTGAATGTTTTGTTCTGCACCCTCACATTTCAATTCAGAGTAGTGGAAGCCCTCTAAAAATCAAAACTTTCACAACTGTGAGAGTATGATGTGGTCTGTTATTCTTCTTCTTTAGGAATCTACTTCAGTTATGCGGAAATAGAGCAAATATCATGAATTTCCCTTGGAAACGTGTTCACGGTGGAACACTTGCTAGTAGTGCAGTCAGAACTGTGCTGCTGGGCAGTGGATTAATTTTCTTGAGCTTTCCCTTATGTCTGTCAAAATGTCAGCATGTCAATTACTTGTGTTCATTGCTCCCAGATGGTTTGGTGATCTTTGATGGAAAAGGATTGTAAAGCACGGTGATGGTGGTGGCTGTTGTATTTTTATTGCCTTTCGCTTTGCAATATTGCTTGTTGAAATACAGAACAATTTATTTTATTTTTAATTTTGGAACCTGTTTCCCCTGGTCTACATGAAGATCATGCATTTGCCAAATCTTTTCAGGCTTTCTAGTTCTTGGACTCATAAAGCTCAGTTCAGCACACAACACTATAGAATCATAGAATTGTAGGGGTTGGAAGGGACCTCAAGAGATCATCGGGTCCAACCCCAAATACCAATGTGCCATTTGGCTTTGGCACCCTTTACAACACTGGCTCTTCTTACGTGAGAATCTGTTAAAACGTGGGAAAGTGAGAAACTTTCCTACAGTTATTTCCCCAAAGCAGCATCTCTTTTGTGTGTTAATGTTCTGCCTGTAGTTGATGTGGAGTACGTATGGTTAACAACAAACATTAACTGCATTCTGCGTTACTGGTATCCTGTGTATACAGAAGCAGAATGTAGACCTGGTGTAGCAGTGCTGGGAGATTCCCAGTTTTTAGCTAAATAAACCTCCTGCTTTCTCAGGCACCATCAGGTATCAGAAGTCTGCTTGTCCCAGATGATCTGCCTAGAGAAATCAAAGGAGACATCCATAAGTTTAAATTAGCCATTGGCTTTGTAGAGAAGGAGAAATATGACTGGAAAGAAAGTTTCAAAAATGACGGAGGAAGAAGAGTGACCAGGCATATAATTTGAAATGCTGAAGACAGAAGCTGACCAAATTGGGCTAAGGACGTGTATAGTCTAGCAGTCTCCTTTTGATCTATATGAAGTGATCCTGAATCAATGGGGTATTCTAGACAATGAATAAATTCCCCCTACAGAAAGTTTATTCTGTTCCTTGTGACATTCAGCTCTTACATACAGCTGAAGCATTTTAGAAACTGTCAGAAAGAACAATAACAAAGAAAAAAAATATTATCTAGTCACATATGTGGACAACTTCAACTTAATAGACAAATCAAGGATGGGCATTTGTTCATGAGAAAACTAACAAGCAGAGAGAAGTAATCAGTAACTTTCCTGAAGGATCAGTTTTGGAACTAATCTTGGTATTTTCAGTAATGCCCCTATCCCAAAAAGAAAAATGAGTTACTGAATTGTATTAATAGCACAAACTTTAGAGTTTGATCCACAACAGGAGGACATTTCTCCTTTCAATTTACTGTCTTTGGGTAATCAAAGTCTTTGAATCCCTTTGTACTCATCTCGTACATACAGACAGGTTTGTGTAAGTACCTTTATTTTGTGAGTGTACCACACATTTGGGGGCCTGGTCTCAATTAATTCTGTCCAGTGATCAATATCTGAGATGCAGCTCCGCTCTCACAATCCAAATTCTTTTTAGATTGATGACGTATCTCTATCCTGGTAGGTTCTAGCTAAGGAACAAGAATTCTCTGGCATAAAGCCTGTCTGAATGTGAGAGAGCGAGCACTGGTCAACTGTCTGGGTCATCTCTCTTGCTATTTTCTGTGCATTTTTCACACTCAGAGTGCTCTTGGGTCCCTAGGTTGCTGCCAAAGGATCATATTAAGATAGTGTTTAGGCTGGTTTAAATTTGCCAGTCCAAATCCTTGAAAGCACCCTCGGACACACCTTGCTGGTTTCTCCTTGTGTTTCTTACCTTGAGATGAATCCTGAGAACTGGTGAACTGAAGTCAATTCAAATACAGTGTCTGCTTATTAACTTTAGTTCTTTAAAGTGTCTGTCATCCATTATGTTAAAAAGCAAAAGCTGTTAACCTGAAGCCCTTTTAATTAAACAAAAACACACACACCACACAACCACCACCACCCCACCCCCCCCAACCCCCCACCCCCCCCCCTCGCAAAAAAACCCAACAAACCCAAAACACCTGTTTGGTTACTGTGCATAAAGTAGTGTGGGATTTGAAATGCAAATAGCCTCTCTTGCTCTCTCCTGCCTCCTACAAGCTACCTCAGATGTTTGAATTGCAAGGAATACTGCATGTCCTACTCGGTTTTGGGCGGGGAGGGGGTGGGATCTGTGGTTGGGGCAGCATTTCTGTTTCCTGCTTTATGTTTCACTTCTCTGAGTTGCCACTGGTGTGAGTACCAAGGCCAGTATTAATTTTAATGTCATCACTCTTGAGTTCCCCTACACAAGCTACCTCTATCTTCCTGCATAAATGCACACAGATAGAGTAGCAATTCCTGTTTCCAAGTTACTTCCCAGGAAAAGCAAGGCACTGAAATCAGTCCTACAAACAGGTTAGGGTACAAAGGACTTAATCAGCTTGGTAGACAAAAGCTTTTCTCAGTACTCATTACAGAGGGAGTCTGACCATGAATTAGATCTACTCCCTCTGAACCTTTGTTTTTCAGACAAGGAAGGGCACAGAAGGGAAATTTCGGGGAAGATCCAGAAATAGCAGGTGGCTGTCACTGCTGCGATGCGCTCGGTTTTAATCATCAGATTGGAGGATTAACACGTCTGGGTTGCATGGGGCTGTACAAATGTAGGTCTGGTGTTTAGGTGCCAGAAATGGCTGTGGAGAGATAGAGGCTCTGTATACGAGACTGCAGCTCCTTGGGAGAGTTTTCTACCCCAGTTGTCTCACTGACACTCTTACCTTCCCACTTGATTATTTAAAAGGTTTAAAAAATGTTAGTGGGTTTCTAATAAAGGTGTTGCAATGCCATATATTTTATTACACTTTCTGAACTGTGGGTGAGTATTTAAGATCTTTGTTTTCATTCGCCAAACTAAACAAATCAGAAGAATTTGATCCAGTACAGATAAATACTGAGAATTTATCCATCAAATGGAATATTTGCTGAGCTGTTTGCGTTTTGCTTGTTGGTTGTTGGTTTGGTTGTTTTTTGGTTGTTTTTTTTTTTTTAATTTGTTAGTTGTTTTTCTTGGGTTTGGTTTCTTAGGTTAGGAAACCTTGGTTTTTTGCTTTCCAGTTTATTTCAGGTGGCAAAGAAGGCATGTTGGCTTTCTTTGTTATTGGTCAAATACCAGCTAAACAGATTAATCTTTTGTTTGCTCTAAGTAATAGCCATGATTTCATGAGCAATAAACTTTTATTTTGAAAGGGGGCCACCTAATTAATGCAGAAGAACTCTTTCATTGCTGCTATCTCAACATGAAAAGTATAGTATAAAAAAGCTATCTTGCACCAGAAGCCACATGCTGTCTCATTAAAAACAAACCAGGAAACATTTTATTTATTTTTAAAAAGACAGTCTCAAAATAGGAATAGGGGAAGGGAGGACAGGCTGCAGCTGTTGCAGTCAAACTTTCAACACTTGTCAAATTTGACAAGTTCATGTAGCTTTTGGTTTGTGGAGGTGTGCATATGTTTACATATATTTACTGATTTTGTTTCATGCCACCAGATAGTTCTTGTTTAATGAATCAAGTGGTGTTATATAAGGTTAGAAGTGATGGTCAAAACTGGTGGGTTTTGTTTTGGTTTTCAGTATTGGGGCTTTCACTTGAGCGTGGATTCCAGTTATTTGGCTTCCAGTGCATATGCTTCAACATGATTAATAAATTCTTTTAGTTAATCTGAATGGCAGCACCACTTAAATGTGCAATTGGATGAGTTAAAACATTATCCACCCCAGAACTGAGGGCCAAGCAATCTGTACAGTATTAGCTTTGTGCTGATGCCAACCAGTCAGCCAAATTTGAGTCCAAAAACTGAAAGAAAATGCATTTTACTTAATTATGTGGTTTTGACTACTTAGATATCCAAAATAATTTTTAGCAATTACACATATTTGGAGTTTTTCTACTACAAAAATCAAAAGGCAATTCATACAATTAAGCTGATCAAAAGAGAAGCTGTTCAATATTGGTGTTCAACAGTATTTGAAACTCCCAAAAGGAATCGGTGGAATTAACTGGTTTGCCTTCCATACTTCCATCCTACACTAAAATACAAAAAGATTTAATCACAGATTTCCTCCTAGTTTGTGATTCGTAGATATAATCCAGCTCTGTGGTTTTGATGCCATCCTACTACATCAGTCTCCAGCAACTTAATGGCCACATCTGTGCAGCTTTTATGTAAACCAGTATCTTAAGGTAGACGTTCTTGCTCTGTGTTTCTCCAGTCCCATCTCTTTAAATGTTTTCAGTAACCTCATGTAACATTCTAGTCTCCTCCATCTTAATCCCATGCTAGACTTGGTTCCCATTCTGGGAGAGCTGTTTTGGGTCAGCTATGAAACCAATAAAGATGACCACTGTTTGTGTGACTGCAAGAAATTTTTCGGAAAGTAGTGGTTTTCTTCGTTTCTGTGGTGGTTTTGTGTGGCTGGGTTCTGGTAGAGCACGGGGAGCTGCGGGGGTGGCTTCTGCAAGCAGCAGCTAGAAGCTTCCCCTGGGCTCAACAGAGTAAACATCAGCTGGGCTCAAGGCCGGACCCACCACTGACCAAGGCCGAGCCCATCAGCAACGCTCATAGCACCTCTGTGGATGACACTTAGGAGAAAAAAAGACAAAAGCAGCCACTTTTTGCCAACAGAGAAGGGAGTGAGGAGATGTAAGAAGCTGTGCAGGCACCAAAGCCAGTGAAGAGGAGGTGGGAGGAGGTGTTCCAGACACTGGAGAGAAAGATTCCCCTGCAGCCTGTGGAGAAGACCATGGCATCCCCCGGCAGCCCATGGAACATGAAGGGGAGCAGAGACCCCAGATGCAGCTTATGGAGAGGCCCCACACTGGGGCAGGTGGAGACATACAGAAGATGCCTTGACCCACGTTGGAGCAAGCCAGGGAAGAGAGATGGAGACACAGAGAGATCCACAGTGGAGCAGGTTTTCTGGGGGCTGGGGGATGGGGGACAGGGTGTGCTTGTGATTCCATGGCAAACCAGGCGAGAGCAGTCTGGGCTTGAGAGACTGAGAGACATTCTATGGTTTTGTGACTGCACCCCATAGAAGTGACCCACGCTGGAGCAACTGGTGAAGAGCTGAAGCATTGGTGTTAAGATTGTTAACCTCAAAATTGAGCCTTAGTGCAACAGGAATTGTTAAAAGACTGAACTGGATGTCACTGGAGCACAGGCAGACACTGCCTTCAAAAGATAGGCTTGAATGGCTTTCCATAAGAGAGTCTTGGAGATAGAGTACAAATTAGGATATTTTATGTATCTTGTCCTAATTATACTCTCATGCTCAGAGAGATTAGAGAAAGAACAAACACGACTTCCTTTTAATAAGAGATTAATAAGGACATGAGGGAATGGGCACCTACACACTGATTTCTTCAAAGACACAACATGCTGTGATGCATAATATTTCTAAAAATGGGAGAAATGCTGAGATGTTCAGATTGACATTTCAGTGCCTGTCTGATTTCAGCGTCTGTCTGAAATATAGGGTTCAATAATCCTATTATGTGTGTCTGGCACACTCCTCCTCCTTTAGCAATGTGCCTCCTTTAACTGCTGTAATAAGACAGAACAGACGAAGCCTAATTCTGTGAGCCTCATCCTATCATTCAGCGAAGTTATATCGTCATCAGATGCAATCTATTGTTTTCTTTCCTGCTGTGCGGTATTGATTTTTCTAACCTTTCCTAATGTTAAATTTGTTTGGCTTTTTAACTTTCTTACCAAAGGTTAATGTTATTATGTTGAGCAGGTATTTGTAAAACTACAAGTGTTATTGCCTCTCCTGCGGTTGTTGCACCGCCCTTTCCTCAAACCCTGGCTGCCACGGGAAGCTCTGTCCTGAAGACTTCTGTCACTCAGGAATAGCAGAGTGAAGGGTGACAGGAGCTGCCTTTGATCTGTCGTCCAGTTCTGTGGTATAAAATACTGGATTTGAGATGTCAGGAGCAACAGATTTATCTAAAACTCTCTTACCATGAGTGAACATGAACCTCACAGACATTAAGCCCAGTGAGACCATGAAGAGGATGCAGGAAGATGCAAGTGTTGCTACCTGTCCTCTTCTCCTGTATTGTCTGGCCACGGCAATTCTCTTTGCCATTGTGGCAAAAGGAGCAGGTCTGAAATCCCTGCCAGTTCTGGAACTGGTTATCTGCTTGATGTGGAAAGAGAATGGGAAGTCACTGTTTAATTTGAAGGAAGTGATGGCTTTAATGGTGGAACGCTGTCAACATATTTCAGTGTGACCTACAGCAGTACTTAGAATATAAGGCATCAAAGGTGCAGATGATGAGTACACGGTTGCAGGATGCCTCTGTTAAGCCAGGTTTCACTTTTAGTCATCTTGGTTTCAATATCATGGATACAGGAACCTGCCTTTAATACACTGTACATTTGGCATCCCATTTACACATTTAAATCCCATTTCTGTGACTGATCTTTGAGGCCTTTTATTGTGAGTATGTGCAAAAGACAGTAGCAGGGCTGAGCACAGGATGTCTGCGTGGTGCATCACCGCTTTCTTCTGGAGCTGCAGTAAATAACCTTTGGTGCTCTTCAGCCGCTCTGCTGACGTTGTCTTGCCTTGGTAGTACCTTGTAGTTGCTCTGAAATACTTTTCTTACTGAAGAAGGTCCTGGTAAGCTAGGCAAGAGCTATCAAGTGAAATGTTTTTAAATAGTAGTAATATAAAATAATAAATAATAAAATAATTTTCGCTATTGTAGATCATCGCTTTAAAAAAAACCCAAAAAACACAGATAGGCAAAACTGCAGTCTACCTGAACTGTCAAAACCTGACTCTCCAAGGAGGACATTGGGCTTGATAGTGACTGCAGGAAGGCCTGGGGAGGTAGGGGGGCTGGAGGGGTGTATGTGGGTGTGTGTACATGTGTGTGTGTGTTTAAATCTTTCATTTATAAGTTGGCACCTATAAACCACTTCTGCATGTGCTGTGGAGCCAAGCAGTGGTCCTGGCAAAAGATAAAAGACCTTTCTTCTCAACTGCTAATTTAACTCAGGCTCTATCTCTTCTGTCCCTGCCATTGATTTAGTCTTTATCTGTCACATCTTTTCATTTAGAGGAGCTTTGAATAACACATTTCCCTTCAGTAGTTTTCAGGTCCAACTGTGAGCTTTCGGGGTGGCCTGAACATCCCTATACCTTGGGCTCCTTGGTGTCTCTGGCTGGTTTTGCACAACTCACATGGTTTTTACATAGCTTGTGACCTTCCCTGCCCCCACCCCCCCACGCACCTCTCATACCCCCTGCCCCCCCCCACCCCAGCAAAGAGCGGAGACATGGCATCTCTGCACATTGTTTTGTTGGTGTTTAGCACTTAGTCCACACTCATATTCACTAGTCTCTTCGTGGTGGCAGCAGCATCCCTTCTGCAAGGGCAGCCTTTGGTTACCTGTGCTGATGCAGCTATACGATGTTTCATATCTCTGGGCTGTTGTTGCTGCTACAAAAGGCATTTAGAGTAACACTGGTTATCAGAAAGGATATTACTATTGACCAGGTTTCCTTTAAAACCTTTTTGAGGAGGGAGAAGGTGCATAGCAAAAAAAAAAAAACCGTGCCATGATCTCCTCCATTATCTCTTTGACTCCATCCAAATCCCCTGCTGCATGGTGATTGGGTTTGATTTTATATGCATTCTGGCTGTGCGGGGAGGCATTTCAGTGATACAGTGCATGTCTTCCTGTGGAGGCTCAATATTTTGTTGCATGCAATCCACTAAACTCCCCTCCCTGCACCGGTGAGGGAAATTTTGTTTTCTGTGCTTTGCCTCTACCACTGAGTTAGAGGCAGCTTTAACATTGGGGGTCTTTTCTGATGTAACAATATGATGTTCTTTATACACAGAGACACAGATACAAAGATTCTGTATTGTGAATGCTGTTATCAGTTATTTGGTATAGCAGAAACATAAAATCTGTCAGATAAAGACAAAGCTAGGTAGCTTTTAAGGGTACATGGAAGTGGTAGGAGAGGGAACCTCTAAATCCAGCGTGTACGGTTCTTATTTTAATTTACGATGCTGTATTGGGTATTGTATATCCTTGAAACCTCTTTGAATGGTGACTTTATGTAGTAGATATGCTCTACTTTTCCTTACTCAGCTTTTTATCAGAGGCTTAGGAATTGCTTTAGCTCTCAATTAAGAAATCTGAACCCCTGCTTGTCTCCAGCATTAACATGCTTTGATCCATATTATCCCACTGAAAGGGAACTGTTGTCTCACTGCGCATCAACTAGTACAGCCACAGTGGTTCTGGGAAGCTTGAACACTTTTGTACACTTGCATTTATAAAAGTTTGAGTATGTGTAGCAAAACCATAGTAACTACCACCAGAGAGGACAGCCATTTTTCCAGGAACCTGATCCTTGATGTTACAGATCACACAGGACTCACGACACCAGACTGTTTCCATTCAGTAGAGCACTGTAGAGCATGCTTATCCAAACTCTCAGATGCATTCGATGAATTTTGAATGCCTACTTCTGTCCTTATCAAACCCCTGGTTTCATAAGACTTTATTCAGCTGTGATCTATGGTCTTTGGGCTCTGTGAGGGTAATAGTCTTTTTCTTAATTCTGCATCGCCGTGCACAGACCTTAAGAGTTGGTGACTGCAGTTAACTTCACCAAAGACAGCATCCCTTCTCAAAAATGAAAAATTACTGACATTTCTTTTCTCTGTTTTGTTGCTTCTTCACTAGGGATGTGAGTTAATTGAGACCATGGATCAGGACCTCACAGATTTCACCAAGTGCCTTCAGATACTCCAGAAAAAGATAGAGAAGAAGAACCTCCAGGTAAAGACAGTTCATCTTCTGTCTCTGGTTCTTAGTAATTACTCTTCCTCTCAATGTATTTGAGTTCATGTTTTAAGTTTGCTCTGAAATGAAACAATATTTTCTGTAGCCTTGCCCTTCTGTGGTTTTGCAATAATTTACTGCACATCTTGTAAGCATTGATGCTTCTGCTAAAAGGAATTACACAGTGTGTCAACGAACAAATGTTGGCTTTCTTAAAAGGCAGCTTGTATTGATTTTTGTTAATGAACTACCCAAAGCACAGAAGAGCTGTTGTGGCTGGTGTTCAAAGCAAGAGTTCCACTTCAGCATGTAAATTTATTTTCAAGTCCTGGCACACCGAACCTTGATGTTCATCTCTTCCTTTCCCCTGCCAAAGGTGAGATGGGAGAAGGAATCTTATCCTGCCAACATTACATATGGTAAGCAATGCCTCCTTCTGCAAAAGGTTCCTCTGGAATTGAAAGGAACCTTTTGCAGAACAAGCAGTGCACAAAACTTAAAAGGAGCCATATGGAGTTCTCAGCTGCTCATTTCATTGGAAAAGCAGAGGAGGCAACGTTCCCCTCCCTCAGTTTGGTTTTGGAGGCCTGCTTGTGTCATCTGAGATGCAAAATTAAAATTCCTTGGAAATTTCCAACAGGATGGCAGGTATGCTTTTGAGATTTCTGCTTGTGGTGGTTCAGCCCCAACCAGTGGCTGAGCACCACATGCCACTTGCTCACTCCCTGAGGAAAAACACACAGAGCCTCTTTGGGTTGGGATAAGGACAGTTTACTGACAAAAGCACCATGAAAGGGGAACAGTAACATCCTGCAGCAAATTTCACTTACACCCAGTGATAACAGAGTGCTGCATGATGCAAGGAACAACCCAATACCCCAGCCTCACTCAGACTGCCCTGGAGGCACCCAGGAGCACCCCACCCTGACCAGCCCCTTTTATGGAGGCATGATGTCAGGTGGTGTGGTGAACAGCCCTGGCTAACTCAGCTTACCTGTGCTGACTGCTTCGGGAGGTTGACTGCGGCCTGGATGGAACCAGGACACTGCCCTATCCTCCCCATGGAGCAGTCAGAATCATAGAGTCATAGAATTGTCTTGGTTGGAAGGGACCTTTTAGATCATCAAGTCCAGACATCAACCTAACCTGCCAAAACCACCACTAAACCATGTCCCTAAGCACAGCATCTACCCATCTCAACACCTCTAGGGATGATGTCTCCATTACTTCCCTGGGCAACCCATTCCAATGCCTAACAACCCTCTCTGTGAAGAAATTTTCCCTGATATCTATTTTAAACCTACCCTGGCACAACTGGAGGCCATTTCCTCTTGTCCTATTGTTTGTCACTATGGACAGCCCCCCTTCAGGTAGTTTTAGAGAGTGATTAGGTCTCCCCTGAGCCTCCTCTTCTCCAGACTAAACAGCCCCAGTTCCTTCAGATGCTCCTCATAACATTAGTCTTTCAGTCCCCTCACCAGCCCCGTTGCCCTTCTCTGGGCTCCATCACCTCAATATCTTTACTGTAGTAAGGGGCCCAAAACTGAATGCAGCACTTGAGGTGTGGCCTCACCAGCTCTGAGTACAGAGGCATGATTACTTCCCTAGTCCTACTCACCACACTGTTCCTGAAACAGGCCAGGATGCCGTTGGCCTTCTTGGCCACCTGGGCACACTGCTGGCTCATGTTCAGCCAGATGACCATCCACACCTCCAGGTCCCTCTCCAGCCACTCTGCCCCAAGCCTGTAGTGTTGCATGAGGTTGTTGTTAACCAAGTGCAGGACCCACTACTTGGCCTTCTTGAACCTCGTGCCATTGATCCAGCCTGTCCAGATCCCTCTATAGGGCCATCCCACCCTCAAGCAGATCAACACTTCCACCTTAGTGCCATCTGCAAACTTACTGAGGGTGCACTCGATCCTCTCATTCAGGTCATTGATAAAGGTATTAAAGAGAACTGGCCCCAGCACAGAGCCCTGAGTAACACCACTGGTGACTGGCTGCCAACTGGATCTAACTCCATTCACCATCACTTTTTGGGCCTGGCCATCCAGACAGTTTTTTACCTAGCAAATAGTGTACCTGCCTAAGCCATGAGTAGCCAGTTTCTCTGGAAGAATGTTACGGCCAACAGTGTCAAAGGCTTTACTAAAGTTGTGGTAGACAACATCCACAGCTTTTCTCTCATCTACTAATTGGGTCACCTTGTCGTGGGAGGAGATTAGGTTGGTCAAGTGGGACCTGCCCTTCATGAACCCATGCTGACTGGGCCTAATCATCTGGTTATCCAGCATATGCCACATAAGGGCACTCAGGATGACGTCTAACATAACCTTCCCAGGAACTGAGGTCAGACTGACAGGTATGTAGTTCCCTGGGCCCTCCTTCTGGCCCGTCTTGTGGATGGGCATCACATTTGCTAACCTCTAGTTGACTGGGACCTCCCTGGTTAGCCAGGACTGCTCATAAATGATGGAAAGTGGCTTGGTGAACACACCTACCAGCTCCCTCAGTACCCTTGAGTGGATCTCCTCTGGCCCCATAGACTTGCATACATCTAGGTGCTGGAGCAAGTCCCTCACCATTTCCCCTTGGATTACAGGGGCTGCATTTTATTCCTTCTCTCTCTCTTCTAGCTCAGGGGACTTACTGTTAAAGACTAAGGCAAAGGAGGTGCATAAATTTCTCATTTTCATTGTAGGAGGATAGGAAAGCTGCCTGACTTCCTGAGATCACTGTACTCCAACAACACAGCAAGCAATGGAAATGCCAATACCACTGCCTCTTTCTTCTCTCCTCATTCCAGGCTGATAAATAATTAACCAGTTTCTGATTAAGCTGTTTTGAAATGTCTGGATCTTCTAAAGGAAATATATGTCCATGGGACATTTCAGAGTGCTGTTACACAATGCCCATCTGCAACTGCATCTCCTCTTGCAGCCCTCAATACATACTTTTGTTCATCAGGTTTTTTTCCCCAGCAGTGTAGTCAGAGGTGGGAGGGTTTCTCCATACCCTTCTCTTATCTGTTTGGTTGTGAGCCAGGAAACTCTTTGCATGATAGGGTTCTCTTTTTTCCCCTATAATTTATCATCACAAGAGCACAGAGCAGTGTCTTGCCATCTAGGACATGAATGATAATGAGTCCCATTGGAACAGATGAGCCACCTACACTAGGATTTGTTTTGACTTTGGCAAGTAAGGTGCTTCCCTTTTCATAAAATTACCCTTAGAATGAAGGAGAACTTGAGTGTTTCCTGGATTCAGTTCATTATCATTATAGAGGGATTTTTTTTAAGCTACCACAAGAGGTTTTACAATGAATAATCAATGTGTAGTTAAAATAAAAGCAATGGGAACATGACAGCTACAGATGTGTTTCAACAATAAGCAGCCTATTTGTAAAACTTTGAATTCTTTGATCATGTTCCTAAGTAAAACCCTGTTAAGTTGGTTAAAGGATACTGCATTGTAATCCTTCATGATACTTTGTAAAGTACAAGCCAGAGAGTAATTGCAGTAATTGAGTAGAGTTCATGCTAATGTACGAAGCCTAAGATTTTGGTTTCACAGAATCATAGAGAGTTAGGAGTTGGAAGGGACCTCAGAAGATCATCTAGTCCAACTCCCCCTGACAGAGCAGGATCACCCAGACTAAGTCACATAGGAATGTATCCAGGTGGGTTTTGAATGTCTCCAGAGAAGGAGACTCCACAACCTCTCTGGGCAGCCTGTGCCAGTGTTCCAGGTTTAGTGATATTTTCATGCTGTTACATGTAAGATGTGCTTTAAATACAACCTGAGTGTTTTAGAGGTGCAAGAAGTAACAGAGATATCTTTTCTAAACTAAGTACTGTGTTCATTAAATCCTAGCTGCTTCTTGCTGGCAGTGTCTGTTCCATAAAACTTAATAAGATGCTATCAGCTGATTTATGCACACTAGCTAAAGCATGTAGTTCTATTTTTGGTCTTCTGAAGTTTCTGACATAATTAGTTTCAAGAGGTCATTGATTCAACTTAGGCAACTAACATGTGAAACTTAAGCAAATGGAACCCACAGGTGTCTCAGAAGTGTATAAATTATTAGTTTGGACTCCAATTTACCCTCTGCTCAGAAGCATTAGGTATAACTCCTTAGTAGGAGGCTTGGTGATTTTTCTGGATGTCCTGATAACGCAGTGCTTAGCTTGCATAACAAGTCCTCAAATAGCACAGAGATTCTGAGCACTTGCAACATATACTGGCTGCAGTTTAGGGATGCTACCACTTGTCTCCTCTGAAAATCTAGCCTCTTTAAATATGTAGATTTGCACTTAATTTAGGCATATTTATGGGTAACATTCTGGCATGGAAAATAACAAGTGGTAAGAAAACAGACTGTTCAAGCCATAGATTTAAATTCTTTGAGAATGCAGATTTCTTTAGAAAAGAAAGCTGCCATTGAATTCTGTGATCACCTGGGAAATACATGTAGCTGAGAAGAAAGGAAGGTCCAGGGTCTGAAAAACAGAAGTGAACAGAGAAGGAGTTCTTAATCTGCATTTGCACTTTTGGCTTGAAGTACAGACTTGCATGTCAGAGTGTGGGTGTGTCTTTTCCTTCTGGAAAAAAAAACATAAAAGTTTTCCTTCTCAGTGTATAAACTAGATGGAATGTGTCTTCCTGGATCCAGAAAAAGAAATACATCTCCAGCTTTGATTTTTCACCCGCTCTGTTGGGCTTATCCAGAGCCCTTGTCAAAGAACAGGGAGTATGACAAAGAAACCCTACAAATCCATTTCGCCACGATTTACAGCTGAAGTTACTTGTTGAGGTTTAGCCTTAGATGGAAGCTAAGTACCACATGGCCACTGACTCACTCCTCTCCTCCTGGTGGGATGGGAAGGGGAATCAGAAGAAAAAGGTAAAACTGGTAGGTTGGGGCAAGGACAGTTTACTGGGACAGCAAAGGAAGAGGAAAATGCCAACAACACCAACAGCAGCATTTACAAAGCAGGTGATACACAATGCAATTTTCTCTCTGCCCAGAGTGCAGTGCCCATCCCATGCCTCAGCAGTGACCCCTCCTCCCTGATCAGCTCTCCCCATGATACACTGAGCATGACATCATGGTATGGCATATACCCTTTTATAATTTGGGTTGGCTGTGCCCCCTCCCAGCTTCCTGTGAAAATTAACTCTATCCCAGCTGAAAACCAGAACATTATTAAACAAGGAAAGTATCTCTTCGGTATATTAAAAAGCCACAGTCTTGATGCCACAGTCATGCCGGGTTTGATGCTCTTTCCAGGTAGAAATATGTTAAGCTATGAAATTAACTACATTCAGTTTGTACCCTGGATCCTCCACAGTCTTGTGACATAGTTTGTCTGGATGGAATTCAGCTGTGAGGATCTGAGGTATTTGAAACAGATGTTCCTCCATTGATCAGAGAACTAGTTATCATTTATCTGCTATACTGAACAGATAAAACTTCTATTCTGATTCAGTCATTCACCTCTGTGGAAGTTCTATATGAAGGAGGTTTTTGAGCTCACATGAATATATTGGGGCAATATATTCTTCCAAATGAATGTAAGTTTGTGTAATTCACTTTGCATGTCTCTGCCTCCACCCTCCTCCTACTCATCCTTCCTGCTCACCCAAATAGCTTTTGAACAAATAACTTAGGAGTGGAGTGGTGAAAAATAATGATGTCAGATAGCTTTCTTAAAGGTCACCTGAGCAGGGGGTGAAGATGAGATAGACAGTGCTGATACTGGAAAGGCTACAAAGTTAGTTTAGATTTTAGTGGTTGTTGGAGAACTCCATTTAAGAAGAGGCCTTAGAAATGCCTTTACGTCAAAGAAAGATGCAATTGGAGTTGATGGTCAATTGAGACACAAATCTAGGAGAAAAACACCTTGTTGCTTCTTGAACTCTTTGTTTGATAGAAACACCATTAATTCTGTCTTCTTAGATGATTTCCTAATTTTGTAACTGCTTTTTTTTTTCCTTATGTCTCAAAGAAATACTCTTAGAATGCTTTCTGAATCCTCAGGGTCATTGATTTCTGGTTTACATTGCGTATTTTGCTTGCATAGCCAAGTCATGCAGAAAGCTGCATTGGGGTCATTCTGCAATGTCTAAATCACCAAATTATATGTATTTGTAATTACATACTGCAGGGATGTTAGAACGAGCAGTACCCTTCACATGTGCAAGCTAGAATCAGCCTCTCTGCAGCCCTAAATTAATTTGTGAATTCCACTGTACCGGATGGGTGAAGCAGTGAAGTACCAACAGAACCTCACTCCTCAAGTTTCTTTCCAACCTAAAGGCTGTTTGATATTTCTCTTTCTGGGTGACTTTAAGTATGCATTTACACATGTGCATATGCATATGTCTCTATAAAACCACAAGTTTTCTGGCAGGATACCTTCCTGGCCTTTTGTGATGCTTTTTAAATGTCTTAATAATTCTGTCTTCATTTCTGCCGCGTGTTTCTTTTGCATTGTTTATTACATGATCTATTGAACACTTAGGTGTGCACATTTTGCCTTAATCACTATTTTATCCATCTGTGCTTATGTGAGTACTCTTCTTTCTTCATTACAAGACCTTTAAGTAAACTGATTTACAGTAATTTCTGTCTGGTACTACTTTCTGTTCTTAATTCTCTCTTGTGTTAACACAAGCTATTTCAAGAAACGATCTGAATGGGCAGAATGATAGGCGTGCTTACGGTATCTCTTGCTTTGAGACCGACAGATCTTGCATTAAAAGGGAACGTTATTATTTCCAGCGTGCATATTGGAAAGCAGAGGGACAGAACTTGTCCAGTCTCCCAGCATGTAAGTGGTACAGCTGGGGATGAAGTTCAGCAAGAGCAAGTGTGAGGTCCTGCACATGGGATGGCACAGTCCCAAGCATATCTCCAGGCTGCCTGGAGAATACATTGGGAGCAGCCCCGAGGAGAACTTGGGGGTGTTAATTAATGAGAAAGTCAACATGAGCCAGCAGTGTAGACTTCCAGCCCAGAAAGCTAACTAAATCATGGGCCATGTCAAAAACAGTGTGACCAGGAGGTCGAGGGGGGTGATTCAGCCCCTCTGCTGTGGTAGAGTAGTACTGCAGCACCAGCAGTACTGCATCCAACTCTGGGGTCCCCAGTACAATAAAGACATGGGCTGTTGGAGCAAGTTCAGAGGAGGGCTGCAAAGATGATTAGAGGTCTGGAGCACCTCTCCTATGAAGACAGGCTGAGACGGTTGAGGTTGTTCAGCCTGGAGAAAAGAAAGCTCCAGGGACACCTTATAGTGGCCTTCCAGTACCTGAAAGGTGCCCTACAAGAAAGCTGGAGAAGGGCTGTTTTTCAGAGAGTAAACTGACAGTACAAGGGATAATTATCCTACACTAAAAGAGAGCAGATTTAGATTATATTTTAGGAAGATTCTTTACTATGAGTGTGCTGAGACACTGGCACAGGCTGCCCAGAGAAGCTGTGGCTGCCCCCTCCTTAGCAGTGTTTGAAGCCAGGTTGGATGGTGCTCTGGGCAACCTGGTCTAATGGAGTGTGTCCCTGCCAATGGCAGGGGGCTTGGAATTTGACGATCTTTGAGGTCCCTTCCAACCCAAATCATTCTATGATCTTCCAATTCTCAATCTTTCTCAAGTGCTCCTTCCATAGTAGTGTCCCTGATCTGACTCTTAGCAGCTCACACCAGTGAGAAGTGGAAGTGTGTTTATCAATTATGCAGCTCCAAGAATCCTCATAATGTAAAGATAGATTTAAGCCATTATCTTTATCTCAGAGTTACAAACTCTGCTTTCTTTAACTGTTTCATCTAAAATACCATTTAGTCTTAAAACCAAGCTCTGGGACTTTTCATTTAACTTTATTATCTTTTCTGTTTAAAAAAAGTTTAAGCAGCTCATTTGGTTATATGGGCTGAAGGTATAAAAAATGAATTTTATTGAAACCTACATGCCTTTTAGTCGTTTAGTGTTAGTGTGTTTAAATTGATAAAAGCATCAGTGTCAATATGAAAAAGTGAAAAAATACAAACTGACTCTTCTTAAAAACCCTTTGCAGTAAAAGGATACTATACTAACATTTACCTTCCAAAATTACAATTTAAAGGTTCAGTCTGTCAGCAGTCTAGGATATTACTTCTTTTAACTGAATGCAAGTATTTTTCTCTTTGCCCTTTTAAAGAAATTGCCGTATCAGGCCACTTTCTTTTCTCTTGAGGGAAGCTAAACTAAACATATTTTTAGTGAAGTTCTGGGTTTATGAAGTGCTGAAGAGAAGACAATGAAGTGATGTTCCCACAGCACCTTCAGCTCTGCGGTGTTCAAACAGCTTATTAAGTACTCTCTGGTTTGTCTTTACACGAAGAAAAAGACCCTGAAGGAAAACAGATGATATTCTAAAATGAAAATCAGAAAATACTTTGAAAGAGAAGAATTTTTTACGTAAGGAAGTTTCATGCAGAATGAGTATAATTGTTGCCAGTGCCAGGCTCTGCTTGGTTTAGCTTTGGGTTTGTCTGTCAGTTGAGGTTATTCGTGATGATGTGACAATAAATATATATTAATATGCATTAAATATAAATATATTCCTGAATAAATCATAGTTCTGGTGCTTACATTAGCGATTGGTAATTTGATGGTGGATCACTACTTGTTTTCATTTCTGAAAACCTTTGGGGACCCAGAATAGTAGCAGGAATGGCTTCTAAGAGCCTAGGCATGAGGACAGGCTGTTAGTAGGATTTAGGAACAGGGAGGTACCTAGACACCATAAACAGGGGAGAGAAGCAGTCTGGAAGGTACCAAAGTTGACATGGAGCTGGGAGGTGAAGCTTGGGCCTTAAAGTTTGTGGCTCTGTCTCCAAATTCCATATAGGAAGTAGGACTAAGAATGAACCTGTTCAATTTTGGTGGCACTTAGGAGCTTTTCTTCATAATTCCTCACAGGAAGAGAACAGAAAATGCAAATGAGATATATTTTAGGGAAAGTTAAATACCTGTAATGAAAAGGTTTCTATACTGTCAAGTGCTCTATCAAAAGATTTTCATGAGTTATTAATAGTAATCCTTTTCATAAGTGTTTCCTGTCAGAAAGAAACAGCTGAGTCTACAGTATTTCCTGTTAATTCCCACTTCTAAAATGTAGAATTTCATAATACCTTTTTTTAAAAGGAGTAAATCCCTCCTACAGAGTGTACAAACATACCCTTGAGTGCTGCCTATTTTGACTTTAAGGTGCAAATCCACCTTCCAGGAATGCAGCATCTAACCCATCCTTCCTACTGTTGAATTATTTTAAGATTTCCTGTTGTAAAAGTACAGCCAATTACATTTCTTATAACATCAGAACTTTCCAGCTCCCAGAAAAAAATTCCCTAATTTCATGCAAAAGAATCAGGCTATCTACCTGTTCCACCATAGCTGTGGGCATCAGGAAACACTGAATATATTTGTGTAAGAATAATTCCATGCAAAATGGGTGTCTGTAAAAACAGTATGTAATCCTTGCATAATCGAATGGGGCTTGGTTTTGGTCTATGAAGATAATTTAAAGAAAAAAGGCAGAATCACAGTTGGATTTCTGGAGAATGCATTGATTTTTGTTTGTTTAAAAAAAAAAAAAAGATAACTCTCCTATAAGCTTTGGGGAGGGGGAAAGCAAGGGGGAAAGAATACAGTTATTTGGACAGTTCAGCAGACTGAAAGGTCAAGGATACGCTCATTAAGAAGGCGATGGAAATTAACGTGGAAGCCAAGATTCACACAGCCGTGTGCCATTCTCTCAGCTAAATGAAAGGGTAAAGATATTTGAAACAGAAAACATGAGGTTACTGTAAGTGGCTTATTGTTCCCTTTGTAACTGCCAGTTTTGTCCTCTTTATAACCCAAGACATTATATGATAAACTGCAATGATCTGGTCCTCCATGCAGTAGGTGGATCAACAAATTCACCTTTTTCTTATCCTGTTGAAAGAAACTCATTTTACTTAGCGTATATAAGAACGCTTACAGGCAGGTATGGGGTTGTTGTTTGGGTTATTTTTTTTCCCCATGACATTTTCCCCCTTTTTGTAACATTTTATGCCCTTTGAACAGTCAGTGGAAACTGTGAAATGGTAAAATTTGTCAAATCTTTTAAAGCTGTGGTGGGTCTTTCTCATTTTTTTTCTTTTCCTTGCTAGAAAGAAGTATTGTGGATGGAAGGAAGAGGAATGTATCAAGGCATTGCAAAGTAAAAGTGCGTGGCTGGTGCTACATAGACGTGGTTTGGCCTGTAGTCCTGAGGCCTCACTGTCTTTACTAGACCTTTAACTTGGGACCTCTTGGCTGACAACAGCAGTGTTTAAGAAGAGGGCGGTGGGGGGGCTTCCAGTAATTTAATTCTTCAGAAATACTGTGAAAATGAGGCAGCCTGGTAATGCTTGAGAGGTTCCTACAGTATTCCCACTGTAGAAAAGGCAGTAGCACAAGTTCAACAGAGGATGGCATTGAAGGGTCTTCACAGCAGAGCTGCAGTGACAAGCCAGCTTTGCTAGTTCTGATGCTTACACTGTTCCCTTTTTTTAATCAGCTACCTTTTTATTTGACTTTGTTGCTCAGGGGATGGTCTCTTCAACTTGCCTAAAGAACTCCTCGAGCTTCCTTTCTAAACAACTGAATAACTAAGCACTGAACAATTAAAGCACAATATTTTGTGCAAATTAAATGGGAGCATGAAATGTTTACAGCTTCACAAGCGCCTCCAATTTAAGAAATCATGCTTCATTTCTTTTTAAGTGCACAGCTGAACGTATGTGGTCGAGAGGAGAGGGTAGAAAAATAGGTTCCTTAATGGGCGTAAGCTGACGTTATTCGGGCTATGTTTTGCTTACCTGCTATAAATACTGAACCTACTCTGAAAAGGAAGATTGGCATCTAAAGTCCTAACCTACTTCCTTCTATATAGGATATCTTCAGCCTCTTAGAAAGAAATGTATAAATTCAAGACTTCTTTCTGCAAATCTGCACTCCCATAGAGAAGAAGAAAAAAAAAAAGTAATTCTGTACTGCCCAAGTATTCAGTGAAATCACTCAAAAGAGGAGCCATTCACAGAATAGGGCCTGAGAGACATGGGGAAAATTTTCCATCTTTAGTTTCAGGTCTTATATCTGTCCCTGGAGCATAATAGGACAAGCTATTATCCCCTTGTTCATCATGAAGATTAATGTTCAGACCAGCTGAAAATATTACTGTTCTGTTGGGACCTATCGGGAGATCTTCAGACCTGTGTGAACCCAAGTTTAAACTTTTTAAATAGCAGAGCTAACGTCTCGTCCTAGGTAGGCACAAGCTCCTCTGTCGCCATTACCCGATCCGTGATGCTGCTGGATGCCCCGCAGCTCTGGCACTATTTGTGGCGTCTCTTTCACAGGCTTCCTTGCTAGGTGTTGAGGTACAGAGGGAGAGCGAGTGCCTGAGCCCTTAACACTTCCTGAGATGAATTATAAAAAAGAAAAAGGCATTGGCCTTTAATGGAGATTCTTTAAAAGTTTCTTTTTCTGTATTTTGTGCAAAATATTTTTCCTTAAGAATGTGTGATTATTTCCTTGACATTTGACACCTAAATTTAGTGTGACAGAACGGAAATAAAGACGAGCATAAAATAAGCTTTTAAGAAGCCACAGGAAAAGATCTCACCTCTCGTAGTGCTTAATGGGGCTTTGTCTGTTTATCTGGGTACAAGCACCTGTGGGATGCTGGTGGAGTGTTTCACCTAATGACCCATTTATACAGAAAACCTACCCCACTGCCTCAAAATACCACAGGTTTTGTAGGCTTTCCAAGGATCTGGACCAGCGTCTGGGTATGAAACAAAACCCCATGAAGGCATGGTGGGAAAGGAAGGGGAACTTTGTGGTGGAGAGAGGAAAGGTTCTGTGGCAGGCACCCCTTGTGCTGGTATCAGCCTTTTAGACAAGCGGAAATAATAATGAGCTAAGCAATGAGGGTTATTTGTTAGGGTGAAGTAGGGACTTGTGCCAGGTGTATGTGCCCAGGTGCTGGCAGGGGGCTGCAGGGCTCTCAGTGAGGTGAGGTGTGGCATGGCTGGGGCTGCCCTGGGCCGGACACAAGGACTCTAATGGCCACACCGCAGGGCACAGCTGGGCCCCGCAGTCAAGGGCAAGTGCCTTGGGAAAGCATGCATAAGGAAGGACAGGATGCTGCCTTCGGGTGAGGGGAAAAGTGTAAAACACAGCCCTGCAAACCCTGAGGGGAAAGAGGGAGATGAGGGCTCCAACCACCTCTTCTCCCCTCAGAGATTCCCCTGGAGAAACCTCATTGGAGCAGATGAATATCTTCTGAGGAATCTGCAGCCTGTGGAGAGCCCACCCTGGGACAGGTATCCATCCTTTGGCCTGTGGAGGACCCTGTTGCAGCTGGTGGAAGGCCCCATGCCAAAGCCTTTGGGGGAACCACACTGGAGCAGTTTGTGCCTGAAGGACTGTACCCCCTGGAGAAGACCACATGTTGTAGCAGGGGAACAACATAAGAAGGAATGAGAGGCACAGAGGGAGACTGACCGCAATCCCCCGTTCCTCTGCACTGCTTGGGGGAGAGAGGGAGTAGAGGAGTGATAAATAAAGGTATGCAGTTGGGTCTGGGAGAAAGAAAGGTGGTTGGAAAGGTAGATTTCATTTTGCCTTTTTTTTAACTTAATTTTTAATTGGCAATAAATTAAATTTATTTTCCCCAAGTTGAGTCTGTTTTACCTGTGATGGTAGCTGATAATTAATGATCTGCCTGTCTCCACCCATGACTTTTTCATCTTATTTTCTCCCTGTCATGTTGAGGAGGGGGAGTGAGAGCAGCTGTGGTGTGTGCCTGGCCACCAGCCATGGTTAACCTACCACAGGACTGTAAAGGAAGTCAAAGACAAGTTGTCAGGGCTTGTGGAGGTGTGCAAAGGTACACATGCTCTCGTTGATATGTGTCCCAGGATATCTATCCTGTTTGTGGGCTAGCAGGAAGAAATTACAGAGTCTGTGATACATCAGGTTTTGAA
Organism: Gallinula chloropus; assembly: GCF_964237585.1. Lineage (NCBI taxonomy): Eukaryota > Metazoa > Chordata > Aves > Gruiformes > Rallidae > Gallinula > Gallinula chloropus. The sequence goes on from NC_140086.1 coordinate 105,825,065, forward strand.
TACAGGACCTGATACAATTCCTGTACAAGACTGACTCTCTACCAGCATGCCGCAACAGGAGCCATGGTCCAGGCAAGGCTTCCTTATCTGGATTGTGGTCTGTATCCCTTTGGGGGCATAATGGAAGCTTTTAGGGAGAGCCTCATCCCTATGCAGTGCCCTTCCCATCTGCAGGACTGATTAGCCTTCAGCACAGGCTTTATGTGAGGAATGTGGGATGGCAGGAATCGGTATGGGAGGGTTGGGGGGTTCCTTCTGACAGGGGAGCAGTGGGTTGTAGTTGTGTTGTCCTGCTGATCTTGTGACAACATGGGAAGGGGAAGGGAGAGGAAGGAAGGCTGCTTCAGTAAAGACTGGCAGCTGAGTTACATGAAACACAAAGCTCAAAAGGAACAGCTACTCTTGAAGCAGATAGGATCACTGTTTCCCCTCGAGTTGTTCATTGATGGGAGTTTTCAGTTAGTTTGGTTTTCCTTTTTTTTTTCAGTCCTGGAGGCAGTATAGAAAGAGATTAAAAACACAGCATGTGCCAAACACAGCTTTTGGCACTGGATGTGAGTGGATACAAGATCGTTAAAGAGATTTTTCTAGACCATGTTAACATAATGTTCTGAGGGCCTCTTGCATTGCTGCTAAAACAGATCCGGGCCTTGCTTTCTAAAGGATATGATAGCTTACAGTGATTGGGTTTACATTTCCATGGGGGTGACACCGCAGTCAGCACTGTGGATTACAGTGGTTCAGCTGTGGGAGCAGAAAGGTTGGCTTGATACATGTGATGTCTTTTCATACTGTTACAAAAGAAGAGGAGGTAACATGATTTTTCAGAAGACCTGATTTATGGTCCCGGAATCCTTGTTCACTCATGGAATAAATGCATTGGGGTCAAAACCAGCTCACATTTTCCTCCAAAGCCTCAGTGAACAGATTGCTCTCAAGAGTTTTAGTGCGCTTTTGCCTACTCACAACAGCACAGTAATAGTCTGGAGAAGGGGCAAGCCCTTCACCCAGAAAATTTGAGGCAATAAGGAATTCCAGTGACCCTGATCTCGTAGGCGGCATGACTTGTAGTGCTGCGCTCCACCTGACTGGCAGGCAGTAGTAGAGCAGGAGTTACTGCTGTCCTGACTGTAACTGAGGCATGGGGAGTAGTATTTGGTTAAGGTCATACAGGAATATTCAGCACAAGAGCAAACAGTCAAATTCAGACTACTTGGGGTCCAGAAGTTCACGTGAATTTTGTGGGTTAGGTTTCTGTAAGTAAGAAAAAATGAAGTCAATGGTTGTGGAGCTCATGGTTCACAAAAGGTATGCCAGATGGTATTGTGTATACCCTCAAAGGTTCCTTTAACCTGCAGGAGAGAGGAAAGCCCAAGCACTGAAATGAAGTCAAGTCATTTGACCAGAGATGTAAGCAAAAGTCGAAGAGATTTTCTAGACCATTTTAACATAATCTTTTCAGGGCCTCTTGCATTGCTGCTAAAACAGATCCAGGCCTTGCTTTCCAAAGGAAAATGTTTCCAGCTATGCAAATCTGTGACTGGATTTTGATACATCTTTCCCTTTTCTATTTTACCATGATATGTGTTGCTTGTTTTAAGCAGACAAATGCCATCTATTTGCATGCATATTGTCTTGGGAAGAAATAATTAATTTCTTACTTGAAATAAAAAGGGATGCAAATAGGGAAAGCATTTGGGTAAAAATGTAAAAAATAACATGAAAAGCAAGAAATGCTGGAACCATATAAAGATCAGTGGAATTAGTGAGGTTGAAGCTGGAAGAAGGTTATCATCTCAGGTACACAAACAGGATGGCAGCCTTTGGCTGAGAGCTCTTGTTCCCACAAAGAGTCAGATGGCTGAAGCAATGCACGAATTCTGGCTGAAGAGATTTTTCTACCTGAGCAAAGTTCAGATGCTGCTGTGTGGCTAGGCATATCATTCCCATAGGAAGTGAGTATCATACCTTTTATGTAAAACACCGAGCTAGAGAGCCAGCATAATCAACTAAATTGGACAATATCTTGCTATATATTCAGCACTGGGTTGTGGGATTTTAATAGTTCATTAAATTTACATTGCAATTTTGTGGATGATATAAAAAAATGACTGTGATCTGGCCAGCACAAGAGCTCTAATACTGCTATGGGAGAATGAACTGAAATCTACTCTGGCTCATTTGTTATCAAGAAAAGTTCTTGCTGAGTTTTAAAGTCTTCAGTACTGAAGCTGATGCAGAGACCAGAAAGGACAGTCTGGATTTTCAAACAACATCCTAAATTGATGAAACTGCCTTATGAGATAAAGCTTTTCTTGTAAACTGGTTAAAGCTGATAAACTGTCAAAACAATAAAGCAATAATAAATGTAGCATTCACACTTCTAATTGTTTGCTTTTCAGCACATAATATACTTCACCATGCTATGCATGTTGCTACAATAATTCTGTCCTCTACATCATATTCCTACAAAATTAAAACTTAAGGGAATAGGTGCATGAATAGTAGGTAATGAAGAAAAGGTGTTAAAGGTGAAAAGATATTTTTGACGTGAGAAGGTGATAAAAGGAAGCCATGTTTTAAACAGAGACGGTATGTGACCTCTCATTGGCATGCAGATACCTCCAGTATTAGCAGTGGGTGATCTCAGAGGGAGAGAAGTGTATTTACTCATGGTTTTGGTGCTTTTGTGATAACTTTGTTACTGTTGCCTTCGCTTTTTCCTTTAAGGGAGGTCATTTTCACTGTTCAATCAGTGCTACAGGTTGTTGTCTGTCAGCGTGTTGCCTTTTCTGAGACTTAGGCATGTTTGTTTGCAAGGTGTCTGGCTGAAACTGAGCTCACGTGGGAGCAAGTCCTTTGAGTTGTTTGTCCTTGGCCCTACCTATACCCCAGGGAGGGGATTTCTTACTGGAGATAAGCACGGTTCTGGAAAGAATGGGCATTCTTTGCTCTCGGTTCCAGCCTTGGACTTAGCTGTCATGGTGATGCTGGGACTACAAAATTAGATACTGCACTCTTCTTACCCACCCATGGCAATTCCCAGCTTTCTGCGTCCTTTCACCCTTCGCCTTAAATAGGTGTTCCTCAAACACATAGTGAAAGTCATCTTTATGTGTAACCCATCCATACTGGAAAGAGGGATGTCAGCTGGACCACTTTTCACAGAAAGACAGTGTTTAGCAAGCTTGCAAAGGGTTTATAGCAACTTGTCAAATTCAGTAGTGTCCATGAGAGTGGAAGCAGAAACCTGAGCAGCTTCATTTTGAGGTGGTGGCAGCCTCCACTCCCCTTGGTTATTGCACCCTCTAAATTACAGCTTAGGGGAGAAGGAAGAAATACATCCCTGAATTGCTAGCACAAAGTCTTTCTTTATGCTTCCCATCCCCTTTTAACTGCCCTGCTGTTTGGTAGTCACTCCTAAAACTCTTTCAGGAGACACAAACATATAAGTGTATCATTTAAAAATGACTGAATCTCACCCTTAGATCTTCCACTCTTTATAAATTAAAGCCCTCTCGCCTCTAAAGGGGCTGTGCAATACGTTTAACTCAGGTTATAGGTAGTCTAAGAGAATGCAGTGCCCTCTACGCTGTGCCTGCAATGATCTAAGCTCTTCTTTGTAGTTATTTAGGATTTTATGTCCTTTTTTTCAGGAAATGAATGGCACTGTGTGAAAACAAATTGTGTAAGGCGACTGGTGACAGGACATTTAAGTGAAACATAGACATTTCAATTGAAGTACAGTGTGTTAGTCAAATGCTACCTGCTGGGCTGATTAGCAGTAGCAGTATAATTCTGTAGCTTGTGTTATACGGGAAATCATAGTAGAAAAATGAAAGGCCTTTCCTCTCTGAAGTGTTGGAATATATAAATGTCCTGTGCTTTGATACTGACTTTGTCTTAGGTTCTGAAATGACCAAGAGTCGTGTATGAGCTTTCATAGCTCATCCATTTTCTTAAGTGTTTGGCAGAGCAAGAGGAGCGGTGATTGCAGGGAAGGAACTGATTGTTTTGTTAGTTTGTGAATTTTTTTGTGTGGTGCCTTTTTTAACAGAGGTGATAGCTTTAGGATAAAAAGGCTCTTGGGGATTTTGTTGGACTTTTTGTTAAACAAACAAAGGGTGTACCTGGGCCTTCAAATAGAGGCTTCAAAAGTCCTGCAATGTCTGGATGCCTGTCACTGCTGCCAAGACTACCCAGTGAAAGGCAGGACTGTCAGCCATCACAGAGGTACAGAATTTCAGCTCTTCTCTCTTCCTGCTCCTCTTACACTCCCGCAGGTTTTGTTTGTGTACCTGTCACATGCATATTTGTATTGTATTCTCAGAATCCATGCAAGCCCTAAATAACAGCCACAGTCCCTTTTCAGATATCTTTATTAGTCTTCTCCTAACAGGCCACAACCCCAAACCTCGGTTTTATGAGTGCCTTTCCAACAGATCTACTCCATGCTAGTTTGGTTTTATTTTCTTACTTTTTGAGCACCAACCCACAAGATCACTGCACTGTTGCTATTGAATAAGGAGTAGGACCTCAGGATCACTGCTGTCATGCTTTAAAATACAGAAAATGTTATGTTTTTCTTCAACTTGCAGTACTCTGGCAATCTCTATCACGAAAAGATGCAGTCAGTGAGCACTTCATTGTTTCAGATAGGTCCTGTACTTTGCGTTAAGTACACGTGTGTGAATAACAGGGCAGGATTTTTCTGACATAGTGACAGTTTTACAAGGGGTAGAAGACACATTCAGAATGTTGCTGCATCAATTTAATTACAAGTCAGGGGGAACTCTGTGATTCCTTCGTTCTTGCCTTTTAAACCGTAGAAAATGTCAAAGCCAAAACAAACAAGTTAATGTATGGTGAGACTAAGAAACTGTACAGTAGTTGCTTGGCTATTTGAAGACTGAGGTAGGCTGGGCTAATACTTAAGCTTCAGTCCCATTGCTCACAAGAAAAGCAACGTAGATGTGCATTAGTGATCCTTTGAAGTCACCTTAACATTGCTGCAGTCCCAGGTTAGTGTAGCACATTTCCCCATGGCCTCCAGTGGGGTGGCAGGCATTTTTACAGCTGGTTGACTGGTAGGGAATTCTTGTGGGAAGATCTTTTTTAGTAGTACTATTTTCAGATAGCAGCCATCATCAGTCAAACAAAAGCAGGGCTTTTTCTACACTAGAACCAATAAAATGCAAAATATATTTTGGCTTAGCCATTAGCTTTTGCTGTTTTGTCTCCTGTTTAAGGATAACTTTTCCTATCATTTATATTGTATTGGTTGTAAGGTAGGTCTGTGTGATCTGTAATCTGCTCAGAAAATGTATGCTGCCTGCAGTACAAGAATGACTTTTTTGTTTTAGTGTTTGCTGCTAATATAATGTATTATATTGATCCAGTCTGGCTTCTCAAGTCTTTTCCTGGTGGTGATGGGAAAGATGGTATAATTCTTCACCAAAAGGAAAAGAGCTTAATTTTCATGCAAACCGATATTCAACAGAATTGCAAAGTCCTAGCCTGGTAATAAAAATAGAAGCTGATGCTATTAATACATCATTCCAGATACACAGAGCACCATTATATGGCTCCTGGGTTGAGTAAAACTTTATGTAATCACAGTAGCCATAGACTTAAGCCCTATAAAGTTGCAAACTTTACCAGATGGCCACTGTCAAAGCAGCTTCTAAAGACTTTAGAGCTGCAGTGTGTTAGGGCTCTAGATGTGACTTACTCGGTGGTGGCTTTTTAAAATACAATTACTGAACATAACTGATCCACATTATGGAAGTAATAATAATAATACTTTGCACTCAGTGACCTTTTATGTGAGGACTCAAAAGCTCTTAACCAAGGCTTTTAAATACTCCCTTTCTGCTTGTAGGTGTGCCAAGGCTTGATGGAGAGAACAAAAGCAGTCTGACTCCATGGCCTGTTGTGAGCAGTCAGGCGGTGCACTCTGAGGGTCTGGGATTGGGACAAGAGTATGGTCCTGTTCCTGTCCCTTTCCCTGACAGCTGGGAGATGATGTGCCAGTCACTTGGGGTGGAACCTTCTTCTTCAGTAGTGCTTTTAATCTTGACTAGGGCTGCCCTGTGAGTGAGATTGCTTGTGCGTTAAGATGCTTCGTGGCAGGAATGAGAACAACGTACAATGGCCTTAACCTGAAATTTCCTCTCTTTGCTCTGTAAACTGTAAATATAATACTGAAATTATGTTGAGACCTAGGGATGAAAGATACTAAAGCTCAGATACAGCACACTTAGCTGAGGGGCTTTGATGTGGAGTGATGTATCTTAGGCTCTACATATTCGAGGCAGTTAGATACATACCTGCAAAGACTGGCCTGCATTTTAGGGGGAATCATTATGTCCTTTTTAAAAGGACTACATGTTTGGCTGTGAATTTACTGAGCTTTAACACTCAGCCTCAAGAATCACATAATGGTATTTACCAGTAATGGGAGTAAATAACTGTATTTGACATTTGCTTTTGTATAGTCAGTAGTTATTTTTTCTTTTTTTTTTCCCAAGGTGATTTTATCACAGAGTTTTAGGCTCTGGAGATCATGCCTGAAACTTTTCTTGGTGACTGTTTTTTGTTTTATCTTTTAGATCGATTTGATTGTGACTTTGGGCGGACTTGGAGGACGCTTTGACCAAACAATGGCATCAGTGGAAACGCTTTTTCATGCAACAAATATCACTCCTTTTCCAGTGATAGTTATCCAGGAGTGCTCGCTGATTTACCTGCTTCAACCTGTAAGTATTGTGAAAAATGACTTCAGAATAAAACTGACCTCCCACCCACCCTGTCCCTTTAAGTCTGGCACATTAAATGCTCAATTTCTTAACTTCATTCTATAGGGTCAGAGCCTAAATATAAAATATATTGCAGGGAAGTGGACAGCAAATGATGGGTTCTGCATTCCTGCCTTAGGAAAGATGATTGTGTTTAATTTGTTCAGGGTAGCTTTGTTTAAGAGGGGAGGAAGATAGAAATCCAGAAGGTATGAAAACTGAATTTGGGTCAAAATGGGGGTTTTATTGTAAATTTTTAAAGTTTTAAACTTTTTAATTAGATTACAGTAAGTTCTAATTTAGCACACAGCCCTTTTGCATGTTGAGCAGAAATAAGGATGTGTGCAGTAAGAGAAGCAAAAGAAAGCTATGAGTAGAAGATATGAGGGTGTTCCTGACAAACACGTCAGGCAGACCTCTTAGGTGGTCTGAGTGGTGCAGTCTATTATGATGGGAATCCAGCTAGTTTCAATGAGGGAATTTATTTAAGATGGTTTTGTTGTTGGGGTTTTTTTTGTGGTTTTTCAGGTCTGTTATTCCATTTATTGATTCATAAAACAACACACACAAAAGATCTTGCTGGGCCTCAGCTTCTAAGATTTAAATTGAAGGCAAATCTTTAAGCATCAAAGAGCCTTCTCTAAAAGTGATTCATTTATTTGTTTCAAAATATCTTTTACTGATGACTGGGTTTCTAGAAGCTTAACTTTCCCTTTTATCTTGGAAAGCTTATTTCATTAAAATAAATAACATTCACAGATAAATTTGACAACCCCCTGCACAATACATGCTTCATTGTAATTTGAGAGAAGCATTAATAAGGTTCCATGAGATTATAGATTTAAATCCACAGGGGCAGATGCTGTATTAACAACTTTGAAGCACTGTGTCTGCAGGAAAGATAGTCGGCACAGGAGCTTATTTGCCAGTATGACAAGGAATGACTCTGATCATTAGTTGCACAGCTAAATGGATAGAGGGAGCAGAGTGAGGGGAGAACAAGTCTAAAGGATAACTGTGATTAAAATCTGAAAGTGAGGAGTAGCTTGCTTGTAATTGACCTGTGGGTGCCTTACTTCACTTACCACTGTAAATTAATTTTAGGATCATTTTAAGAATATATTGAAAAACTGAAATAAGATGGAGGATTCCAAATTTAGGTTACAAAACACTTATTTGGACTGGGAAGACTTTTAATTTTTTTTAATACATCTTTTCCGTGAGTGACTTTAAAATGCCATGCCTGAGGTTGGTTTCAGAAGAGTCTTCAATAAATAAAGGCTATGAAATTTGAAAAAAAAAAAATCATGATCTGTGCATTTGAATGACAGATTGTTAATTGTTTGGTCGTGATGGAAAATTCTTCATCTTCTGTTTTTAATAATGCCAGTAGGGCCACCCTCCACTAGCCCAGGTTGCCCAAAGCCCCATCCAACCTGGCCTTGAACACTGCCATGGAGGGGGAAGCCACAGCTTCTCTGGGAGAATGCTTCCAGTGCCTCAGCACCCTCACAAGGAAAAATTTCTTACTAAAACCTAATCTAAATCTATCCTCCTTCAGCTTAAGTCCATTACCCCTTGTCCTATCATTACATGACCTTGTAAATGGTCCCTCTCTGGCTTTCTTATAGGCCCCCTTAAGCTATTGAAAGATGATAACATTATTCCTGCATAGCTTTGATAAAAACAGAAATATACACAGAAAGAGTTGAGGATTCTAAGCTTGGAAGTACTCTTATTTTTTCTTTTTTTTTCTTCTTTTTTTTCTTTTTTTGTATGGGGTTCAGCATGAACTTGTAAACAGCCACAATCATGGCATTCTGTCTTTTTCCCCCTCTCTCCTTTGTAATTTAAAATCAAGGTAGGAGGGAGTTGAACACAGTGGGACACCCACTGACTTTTTGAAATGCAAGTCTGGAAACTGTGCAACAAATGAAGCAAGGTTTTGAGATTCAAATGCTAATGCAAACGATAAAGTTACAAGCATGTGGCTTTTTCTATAAAATGTAGATCTGAAAACTTTCCCTCTTGGGGAAGAAGAATCTGATCTTTATTGGATTCTTTGATAAAATACATGAGCAAAATATGACCATGTTTTTCTTCAAAAATAACATCAGTCCTCCATTTACTATAGTGGGAAACTTGTGTTGGTTCTCTATCGTGTGTGCCTAGACAGAGGCTAAAATATTTGGATAGAGCAGATAAACTGGTAATCCCATAACAGCCCTAGGGAGGATACAAAGGGGAATAACAAGTCAAGCTGCCGAATTTTTAGCTAGTAATGCAGAAAGGAAGAGGAGGACTGTGTGAGTAGGTACCTAAGTACACCATAAAATCTACAAAGTAATTGCTTTGAGAGAGAGTTATTTCACAGTATTGCAATGTTGATATAGAGGGGTACAGCAGAAGAAATATATCAATATTTTACACACTTGTAAAGGGTCCACAGTGTTGTAGGACTTGCTAAAACTCTTCAGCCTGATAGAGGAACACCACAAGGACAATGCCTGATTTGGAATCCACTGCAGACTACCAAGCAAGGAGGACCAGGTAAACAAAGCCTGAACGTAAGGCATGCCCAGACAGACAGACAGTGCATGTTTTTGAAATATATTGAAGAAGAGTATTTTGGCCTGGAGAATGGAGAAAACTACAAGGAAGTAAACTGTTCTGTATTATTTTCTGACCTGTAAGGATGAACTATGCTGAGAGGTGGAGGAGAGATAAAAGATGGGAAGAATTGCACCCCATAAATATCTGTGTCATGGTTTCATCCCAGCTGAGAGCCAAGCACTACGGAGCCACTGGCTCTCTAAGAGGGTGGGTGTGGGGAATTGGGGGCAGAGGCAAAAGAAACTAAAAAAACCCACTGAACCTTATGGGTTGGGATAAGGATGGTTTACTGGGGCAGCAGAGAGATGTAACAATAATAGGACTTCATAGCAAAATATACAAAACACATGATGCACTTTCTCACCAAACTGCACAATTCAGGCCATATAGCTCAGAGCCATCCCAAAAGCCAGACTGTCCCCAAACCACACATCCTGTAGCTGTGCCTTCCTCCCCTCACCAGCTCCCCTTTTATGCTGAGCATGAAGTAATTGGCATGGAATACTCTTCTTGGCCAGTTTGGGTCACCTGTCCTGGCTGTATCCCCTCCCAGCTTCCCGGGTGCCCCCTGGCTTCTCCTTAGCAGGGCAATATGAACAAACGAAAAGTCCTTGACTGCTTGGCAACAACTAAAAACATCAGCACTGCTCTCATCCTAACTCCCAAAGGCAGCATTCCACCAGCTGCTAGAAGGAAAATTAACTCTGTTCTAGATGAAAGCAGGGCTGTCTACCTCCATGCACTCTATGGACAAATTGGGTGGTAGGCTGAAATCTAGGTGTACACTCTAGGTATCTAAATTTAGATAAATGAATTACAATATAGGTCAAATTAGTAAACAGTTATTTAAGAAAGCAAAGCAGGCATGAAATTATGGGCACCTATGGAAAGACCCAAGCAATGAGCACATTTTCTGTAACTACAGAAATGTTAAGTTGACAGTGAAAGGTTTTCTCTCATCTGAATGGGAAGAAAAAACTAATGACAAGTGGCCACAATTTAAAGAACGTTTTGCTCAGTCTTCACCGAAACAAAATACTCCTTTGAGCAGATAACCAACACAGTTAAAATCAGTGCCAGAGTCCAAAGATTTTGAATTGTTTCTGAGAAGCAAGTAAGAGACTGCCTTTGATTTTGCCAAGTCCAAGGGCTGTTAGTTTTTGTGCGCCATGCAATACTAGTTAGGATAGGAGTCAGCAAAAGGAGATTGTGTAAGAATTCCAGGAGGTGATGCTTGCTCTGAAGCATTTTCTGAATGTGATGACTGTAATTTAATAACAAAAAAAGAAACAAGGGAAAAAAAAGTATCTTTGTACTGAATAGCCATCATACTTCTTTCTGTAGTGGGGGAAAGGAGGAAAGCCTCAATTCTTAATAAGGAATAATCACTCTTTATAAGCAGGATATTTTATGCAACAGTCCATGCATTTTATGCTTGAAATTTTGGTAATATCAATTACCATTAGAATATACCTTGGTTGAAGAGCATTAGGCCCTCAGAGTCATGTTTATCATGCTAGCCATGCTCACTACGAATGGCTTAAGGTTTCACACACATACTTTCTCATTTTCTGGTAGTGTGGTTCTCAGGAGTACAGAAACATTAGCTTCTGTACACTGAGCATAAATTATCTTTTATCTGTGAGTTTTATGGCAGTTTGTAATACAAGGTAATAGGATTTATGACCAAGAAATGAGAAGATGTCCAAGAGTTAATGAGGCCTGTCTTTTACATTATACTGAGCAGTTCAGTTTTCCCCACACAGGATTCCAGCCCTGGGATGCAGAGGAGAGGAATTGCTACCTACACATGAAAATGTGTTACAGCAGCGTATTTTTGTCAGCTAACTCTTTTGAAAGAGTGTGAATACTTTGATAACCCTTTTTCATGCACACAGCTTTTCCTGTGAGTGCATGCCTGCCTTCCCTGTGACAAATGATGAATAATTTAACATCATAGATAGTAGTCCAGGAGCTAAATACGAGCAGTAAGAATCAGGAGTCCCATCCCTTATTCTTGGCTCTTTCCAGCCATTTCACTGAAGAGACGTAAATCGTATAGGCTTTTGATCTCACAGTCTCCTAGTCTGTAAATTGGATAAAACCCACATCCTTCTCTGAATGGGTACTGTGAGGCTCATTTAGCTTTTTACAAAACGCCATTACATCCTCAGCTCTGCACTGAGGTGGAACATAGTATTATGGTAATAGTAACAGCAGTATAAATAAGGCCCTTAATTAACATAAATATTGTCATACATTAGGCTGTGCACCTTATTAGTTAGCATAGTCCCAAGCACGGTTTTAGTGGGACCCCACTACCACTCTCATAGACAGTGCCTGGGCACAGTTTAGGGTTAGCACAGACCAGTAACTGCTTACTAAGCATTTGGAGGGCACCACCTTGTCTTGGGGACAAGAGAGAACAACGTATGCATATAAGCAGTGCTGTGCCAGTTGGTTTGAGCTCCAAAGTGTATTACCTGAACCATTTTACAGATGCAGAGTGACTAAGCATAGAAATCTATCCCTAGATGGAGACACTGCAATAGATGTTAGCAAGCGAAGGTACAAGACTAAAAACCCCTTCTGGTGTTTGTTACTCATAGTATCACAGAATCACAGAATGGTTAGGGCTGGAAGGGACCTTAAAGATCATCTAGTTCCAACCCAGGACACCTCTCACTAGACCAGGCTGGTCAAGGCCCCATCCAACCTGGCTTTGAACACTGCCGAGGAGGGGGCAGCCACCACTTTTCCAGGCAACCTGTTCCAGTGCCTCACCACCCTGATAGCGAAGAATTTCTTCTTAATATCCAATCTAAATCTACCTTCTTCCAATTTAAAGCCCTTTCACCTCTTCTCATCATTACATGCACCTTCTATAAGGTCCCTCCCCAGCTTTGCTGTAGGTCCCCTTGAGGTACTGGAAGGCTGTTATAAGACGTCCCTGGAGCCTGCTCTTCTCCAGGCTGAACAACCCCAACTATCTCAGCCTGTCTTCATAGAAGAGATGACTATGATGGCGGTACCTGGTTTGCTTTGTGTCCATCCTTGAAAAGTTTAATGGGAAGTTCAGGTACATACCTTTACCTTCTGAGTTATTCTAGGATCCAGTTCCTTGAATTTTACAGAACTTTAAGAACGAGTTATCAAATCAGTACTGTGTTGCCTCATACGTGTAAGAAGCAGACATGGCACGTGTTCTCAGTATAGAAAATCCTTAGTGTGCCTCTTGTGGAGGGTAAGTTTGGAAGATGGAAATTTGGGGATAACCTTTACTGTCTCATTTTCCTGTATTACTAGTACATTTTGTGGGTATATTCAGTTGCAAAAAGGTCCTGGGAATAGGTCTAAACATGTGTTTATTCAACATTTAAACGTGTATTTATTACTTCAACAAAATATTTAAACATATATTTGGTATTTGAAATATTTATTTTCCTGAAAGGCTTTCCTAATTGGTATTATAGAAACCCTTGCAGAAAGTAGGGGGTTTTATTCCTCCCAGAACATTATTTAAATAGATTTTCAGGGGGGTGGGGGAGATATTGCTATGTTGGTAGTTTAACTGCCTTAGTTTCCTTTTTTGGTACAAAACCTTGAGGATTTGGTTCCAACTCAACCTCTTACCTTAAAACTGTTAGAGCCTGTGTTGGTTTTCTTCTCTGGGAAAATCCAGCTGGGCTAATGATCATTCAGTCATTATTATCTTGTGTTTTTCTAGTGGGCCTGTGTAAATGGGACCTTCAAAAGGCTTCGGGTCCAGGTGATTCATGTTTATTTAATTGTGATTGATGGAAGTGGTGTTACTTCCTGTTTACCACAGAATTCCTGTGGTTTGTTAGGTACCAGTGATCCAAATTCAATTAGTTTTACAAAGGGAGAATTTTAGTGAGATTTTCTCTTAACACCTAAATTCTTTATAATGTACTTTTTTTTTTCAGCATCAGCAAACTTGTAATATGAAATACACAAAGTTTATATAGTAGCTTAGAAATGATAATTACTTTTTGACACACTCCTATGCTTTCAAACAGTTTATTTAGCATCAGTTAAAAGTGTAATCTGCATCAGCTTTATGAAACATTTGAAATTTTGTGGATTTTTTTGTGGACTTTTTTGCAGAGGATGACATCTAATAGCTATGGGCTACTTCTGTATAATGAAGATATATGCAGAATGTTTTTTCTTACAACCATCATCCTACAGCCTTTGCTTAAACAGATTACAAGAAATTCATAAATCAATTTGCTAGCTTGCAGGTAATCGCTTTAAAAAATACTTATCTTTCAGAGAGGAAAGGAGTTTCAACTGCTCATACTTCCTAAGAAACAGGTAATGCTCTGTAGCGGGATATGTTAATCATACAGCTGGTTTTAAATTCACATCTTCATGGTTGTCTGCAAGAGAAGATGATATAAGGGGTCTAATTCGATTATTTATGTATTTCTAAATTCTGGAGTAATCTAGTTTGGTTCTGAAGCAGTATCTAGATTTTAGTAACTTTTCAGCAGTTTTGTTCTCTGTTCAGATTTTTAATTAGTTACTACAGCAGCTGATGGATGGTCATCTAGGAGATGTTTGACCCTAAATAAAGCTCTTCCAACGAGGTTCCCACTCTCTATTGTTGCCCCTAGCTGTTGTAATATGATCTTGTTAATATGGTAATATCTATTTTGCTGCCTTTACAGAAGTAAAAAGCTCCTTTTAGAGCTGGGGTTTTTTCCAAACCTGTCAATTACTCGTGTTACCTTTGAAGCCTTAATCCTCTTTTTCATCCTCACTCTTAAGCTTATTTCTTCAGTGCTCTGATACATTGTTTTTTGTGTGTAGTGTGATGTTACTAATTTTCTGCAGCATGAAAGAATTCTACAGGTGTTGCCTGCTTTGTGTTAACTCAGCAGCAGCAAAACGTAGTGTTTGTCTTTGGCCTGTGCTTATTGGTAGGAGCTGAGGCTTAGCCTGAGATCGATAGGAAGCTGGTAAAGCTTTCTCCCGTTTCGTTCCTAGTGGTAATGTGAGGAAGACCACAGAGATAATTTCACTTGCAAGTGTGTTCATTTAATCTTTCTTCTGTAAGTAAACAGAACAAAACTGCAGCGAGTCTCTGTTCATTGTAGTTTTGTTTGTGTTTTTTTTCCAGGTAGGACTTTGGTCCTTTACAGGGATTTTGTAGCAAGCTAAAGGATCCCCAAGCTTTTTGTGGATAGATTTTTGACACCAAAAAAAAAAAAGACTTTGCAAAAGGCTGTTAATATTGATTCCAAATTTGTTCTATAAAATTAAATACTTTGTACATAATTTAATAAGATTTCTACAAGGTGCCATATTTTTGTTCTTTAAAAAAGAACAGTTATTCAAATGTTTGTCTGTACAAAGGCCTATAGTCTCACAGAGTAGTGTTTTACAGATTGTTTTTTTAGCGTTTTTATGATTAATGCTGTGGTTTAAAATATTTGTCTGACACCTAGAGGGAGTGATACAATGTTTTGAAGTTTCCATGTTAGCCGTTAGACTTAGAGGACTAAGGGGACTCAGAGGGGTAATTATGAACACTTGCTGTGACTTGCCTGATCAGAGGCCATCCTCTTGCTAATTAGTCTTCATACAACAAGATCTTATTTTCTCTTTTTAATCTTGTTTCTTCTTCTTTCTTTCCCATCCCCCCACACCGCCCCCTCCCAGGATTTTTCTTGGATCATATCAGTGTATCATCATTCTTGGCATATCATCAAATCTTGATTTTTTTAGTTTAGTTTTGTAAAAAAATATTCTTTTTTTATCTTAAGCAGCCACTGCTGCCCTAAAGATTGTTCCCAGGATTTGTCTCCTCCCAGCAGTTACAATTCTATGCTGTGAAGCACGAATTCATCAATATCCTTTTGTCATTCTTGCCTTCCTGTTCCTCTCATGTCTCGCAGTATTTCCTCTTGATTCTGCAGTTATACCAATGACCAAAGTGGCCTCGTCTGTGAAGTACTGGAAGCTATTGGGGTAATGTCTATTGCAGCGTGCCTATTCATCACCCTTAAATTATTGCAAAGTTATAATTCCTTGTTCAGCTTTATTGTGTTAGCTTCAATTTCTCAAGTCTTAGGATTCTGTGCTGCCTGCTAAGTGACACTGTCTTTCTGAAGGTATCTTACTGACTTGATTGAGGTGATTTTCACCAGAGTTTTGTAATATGAGCTTTCCTCTTTGAGTATTAAATGGATTTCAGTGATAATTTGAGGGTATGGGATTTTTTTCACTCCCTCTCTGACGTTACAGAAAGTTCTGCTGGGAAACTCACATGTATCAGAAGTCTGTAATGTGACTGAGCCTTCTTTGGAACAAATATAAATGCCTAGAAAATATTTTATTGCATGTAATTAAATATATAACTGGGAAAATCAATATTATTGTTCTTAGACTGAAGGCAAATGGCAGTAAAAATTGAAGTGATAGTAGATCATAAGTTACTGTCTACCAGAAAACCCCAAAAAATTGGAATGCTGAATAATTAATGGTTGACCAAGCCTGAAGGGTTGATAGATTCCTTTAAAGGAAAACTTAGTGATCCTTTCTGCTCACATCTCAGTACTGGCATTAGCTGAAATTATGGAAGATGAGCATCCATACTCTGGCCTCAGTTATGTTTGAAAATATGTTATCTCTTAAATTCAATCCCTTTATGAAATTGCTTAGGCTTTTCCAATCCCTTACAGTATCACTGTTAATTCTATATCTGCTAGGGCAGTGATCTCAACTGTATGGATTTTCTACGTGTACCCTTATTGTTAGAAAGGGATCAGTGCAGAAGAACGATAATGTTTGGTAATATCGGAGGTTATAGAGAAAATGCTGTACTGCCCTGATAAACAAGATTTAGCTAGAGCTATTCTGCCTTGCCATGGGAAGTGATTTACTTTGCAATCCAGATCTTATTCATGTTGGTAAGACCTAGTTACATGACTTCAGCACACTCTCTCTCTGCTGTAATGGAACCTCCCAAGAGGAAATGGTCATCAGGGAATGAGTTCTTAATTTTTTTTTTAAGACCATAACGTGTCCGCCACTCACACTTCAACTGCAATCAGAAATACTTGTCACCACTGCAGTTGAGCCCAATGACCTCCATAGGAGCACAAGCTTTCTACTCCTAGTCCTAAAATCAAGATGTTTGGAGTGAATTTATTCCTGTTAAAGCCAGGAAATGAGGTTGGAAGTTTGTCACTTGTGGC
Organism: Gallinula chloropus; assembly: GCF_964237585.1. Classification (NCBI taxonomy): domain Eukaryota; kingdom Metazoa; phylum Chordata; class Aves; order Gruiformes; family Rallidae; genus Gallinula; species Gallinula chloropus. The sequence continues at coordinate 105,841,701 of NC_140086.1, forward strand.
AGCAAGAGAAAGGCTTCTTCTCCATGCTCAGATCTAAATTACTGCAGTCAATGACCTCCCAAGATTCTTTCCACCTGAGTGATTACAGGACACTTGTAGAGACTCAGGTAGATTGAACAGGGGTGTTAGAGACATTATACAAGAATCTGTTGAGAAAAATCTGGAATTTCCTGATGCAGAAGACCATGTGGCCGTGTTCAGAAATAGTAGTTCTGTCCACTCTGATCTGTGTTCATGTTTTTGTTACCTTACAAGCAGAGATTTGATTAAGTCTCTTGTGTAAACTCTCAGAAAAAGTGCTGAAAGGAGAAATGATTGCTATTTCTAAATGCACTGAAGGGGTAAATGCCAGGGCAATAAACGGTCTGTCCAAGCTCAAGGGCAATGTTAGAACAAGAGTAAATTGCTTTAAACCAATGATGGATAAATTTCTATCAGAAATTAGAAAAAAAGGTCCCTAATCATTGGCCTGATGAGATTTCGCTACAGCTTTCCAAAAAGGAATAACGGGGAAGAGGGATAAAATTAGAAGCACAGCTCACCTTGTTGGTTTTATAGTCTCAATTGTGTTTCTCCCCCCCGCAAAAAAAGTACACATAAAACTTTCAGCGATTGCCAGCATACAGCCTGATGCAGGCCTTGCGCTGCCAGCTCCTCCATTTCCCGCTTTTTAAGCCTGGTGTTCGCACTAGTTGTTTTGAGCCCTGAGTCCCATGAGCCTGTGGGGATCTGTGGCCGGCCTTTCAGTGCTGCCAGTTTGCGGACCGTTGGCATTAGTTCTGGCCCGTGGGGATCTGTGGCCGGCCTTTCAGCGCTGCCGGTTTGCAGCCCGTTGGCATTAGTTCCGGCCCATGAGGATCTGTGGCCGGCCTTTCAGTGCTGCTGGTTTGCGGACCGTTGGCATTAGTTCCGGCCCATGAGGATCTGTGGCCGGCCTTTCAGTGCTGCCGGTTTGCAGCCCGTTGGCATTAGTTCTGGCCCGTGGGGATCTGTGGCCGGCCTTTCAGTGCTGCTGGTTTGTGGACCGTTGGCATTAGTTCCAGCCCATGGGGATCTGTGGCCGGCCTTTCAGTGCTGCTGGTTTGTGGACCGTTGGCATTAGTTCCGGCCCATGGGGATCTGTGGCCGGCCTTTCAGCGCTGCCACTTTGCAGACTGTTGGCATTAGTTCCAGCCCCAGTCATGGGGTCAGTTTCACACAGGTCATTCCCTCTCACATTTTATTTGCTAGACTCAGAAATCACAGCAGCACTTTTGTGCGTGCCATCGGGTATCACAGGTACCCAAAGGTGGTTCCGCGATCCGGGAAGTTTTACTGGTTTGAAAGCGTGTACCTTTTGGGTAGTAACATTACAAGTACGGAATAAATTTAAGCATATGGCAAAACAGATTAATGAAATCTAAGCATGTGCTTAAGCACTTCATTGAATTGTGGTCTGCAGCTGTAAGTATAGTATCTCATCTGGTGTATAATTCCAAGTTAAGATGTCTCTGCATTTTGCCATCCACATGACAGCCACTGATGCTTCATAGGGAGTATCTGTATTTCTGTGGCATCAACATCTGTTCCTGAATGGTTAATTTTCATTAGAAGTTCCCATCCATTGTTAATTGAATTACGGCCTTCAATTTCAGCAGTGTCAGGTACCTGAGGGAGAAGAGGGAGCTACACCCAGAGGGAATCCTTTTATTCTGATGGAATAAATTATCAGATTGAATAGTAATTAGCTTGCAGAATTCCCTACTAGTAACCCCACAGTGTTGGCAGTGAAATGTGCCCTTGCATTATGAGTCTGAGGTCTTCCTACCTCACAGCAACTTAAAGATTTTAGATATATGCATCTAAAGGCTGCATTGCAGCAGGTGTTTCTCCTTAGGCTCTTAATAATGAGGTCACCTTGTTCAGTCTTTTCTCTGCTATCATGTCCCTTTTGGGGCAGGGAAAAGAGAAAGCCTCTCTGGTAAAAATAAGGTATGTTTTTCTCCTCTTTGTAACCACGAGCAGTTTTTCCTTGATGGGGGGAGGTACTTCAGAGTGAAGTGAGAGCAGCTGAAGATACAGAATTAGTCTTGTATGGCACTAATGCCACAGGCAGAGAGTCTCATTACCAACAAGTTTGGTGAATTTCTTTAAGGAGGAGCTACCTGTTTCCTTTATGTTAGAGGAAACTGGTAACTGGGAATAAAATTGATAAGGTATCCGCTGTATCCAGGATATCAGCTGAAACTTTCAAGAATTAAAAGAACATCAAGTAAGGACTCGGTAGGTCTGAGTCCAGTATCGTCTGTGTGCAAAGTCCCAGACACTGCTGTCCATTCAGGACTGCGTGGGAGTTACTCCTTGAAGCCTTAATCCACCCGTGCTCACTGGTTAGCAATGTGTAGAGGCTGGTACATTCCCATTATACAGGATGGGTGGCTACAGGCAGAACTCTTAAGCAGCAGCCTGAGTTATCATGAACAAATCCAGCTACTCCATCGTGCCAGGTGATGTGCACTACAAATGAAGGAGTACTTCGGGGCCTGTGCAGTTAAAGGAAGTAGCCCATCATCTCTACTAGGCATAATTTATCAATTTTCTGTAAGTTCAGTGATAGTGACTGAATTAGTAATACCATTGAGTCTGTGTCACTTGATCTTTCATGACTTATAGATCGCTTTTCTCACTTGTTCACAAGTGATCAGTGATATGGAAGTATCAAAGCAGCATCGAATTACAACTTATTTAATAGTAATGCCCTTCATTAAACTCTCCTTTACATTCTTTTTTCTATTTAAACATAGTTCCAGATCACAGTATTGTGGTCTGTCACTCCTTGGGTAAGTGTTATGGAGCTGTTGATGTAGAAAACAGGTTTTCCAACAATAGTCTAGGAAGTTTTTAAGTGCTTTCAGTATGGAAGCACATTGAACTGCCAAACATATCCCTAGAAAGCTCTAAGGAGATAAAATACTTAAACAATCAGGTTTTTATTTCAAGTCACCTCAAGTCACCTGAGAAAGCAAATCAATTTTATCTATTTAGCGTAGTCTGTTAAAGTCACTAAAGGGTCAGAAATAACTGTCAGCACTATGGTCAGCAAACTGACATTGGCACTACTATTCAGATGTGCAGCTGAGATGCTCCTCCTACTAAATTTATGCTCTTCTGTGACAAGGACAGCAACATTCACAAGCGTCAGCCCAAGCCATGGTCTTCAGATAATGAAGCGAATGTAATTGCTCATTTCTGTAGCACTTGGAAACCCATGTGTAATGATGTTCAGAATCTCTCATCTTGAAAGACGGTAGGAGCTCATGTTTCTGAGACAGGCTGAGACAACCCCTGCAGTTCAGTGAAACTGACACCCTGCTGGTGTCTCCTCCTGGAAGCCCAGAGGCATCTCCTGCAGAGAGCCTGCATCTGCTTGCTCCCACGCAAACTTTACTTTCAGCTGGGGGAGTAAGAACAAAATCTTCTCTCCTTAAAGTATGGCAGTGTTTCTCCATGGGACTCTAGAAATGCAGAGTGATTTTAAAGCCACTGTTTTATAACTTGGTCTATTTTCCTGTCTGGGGGATAAAAATCCAGTGGTGAGTCAGCTAATGCTTACCTGAAGACGCTTTCTCTTCACCGATTGTTTTGGTGATCCCTACTTCATAGTTCTCTCAGAGAGGGAGAAGTTGTGGTGACGTAAATCTGAAAATAAGCCTAATATTTAGACATGCTTGATACCAGTCTGTACAGTTTTATATTGTAGTGTGGGACTGCAGTAGCATGATTTATCTCCTTCAAATTATATATCTTAAATCAGGTTGCGAGGACTATCCTCAAAGTTTTTGATGATGAGTGGCAGCAGACATATGATGTCTTTCATGGAAATAGTTACTTTTCAAAGAATCAACAGGATAAGGAATAATAATGTACCTTGCTTTTCACATAAGCTTTGATCCTCTGTTAGTAAAACTCAGACTACATCTCATGTCACATCCATTAGCTATATCTCAATGTATATTACTCTAATATTGCACAGAGAGAGAGAGAGAGAGAAAGGAAATTATTTGCCCAGGTACCCAGGGACCATATTGAAAATTGAATCCAGTTTTCCAGCTTTCTGTCTCCAGGGACCTGTCAACTAAGACCTTTTGTCCTACTTCTTGGTGCTTATGACTAGAGTAGGAGTGACCTTTAGAGATGATGGAGATTTTTACTGAAAGCGCTTAATCTTCTCAGAAAAATCACAAAAGCTCACTTTTCTGTAGTAGTCAAAAATTCATCCTAAGTTCCTTAGGATCAATTGTGAAAAAGGTGGGTATGTATAAATTAATTAATCAATCCCTGTTCGTAAGAAGCATGAGAAAAATACCTCGTGTCTGAATCTGAGAATGTCATGGCTTAGCTTGGCCAAATATACGTGTGTCATATATATAACATTACAACATCTGATTGTTTCTGACAAAGAACATATCCAGGAACAAAAAGAAAAGAGGAGCTGGTCAGGGTGTGGCAGGCAATTATTAGAAATCTACATCTTTTAGCTCTCTGTGTGTGAGTGGTGAGTGTTGTGCCATCCAATAAAATATTTTTCATCTTATCAGAATGTTATAAGTTCTATTTTGATTGTCATACCAAAAAGCAGTTCACAAGAGACATTAGAAGATGGATGTTTGTTCCCTCCTGCCTTTTTTAATGCATTAGAGATGTGTAGGTTAGACATGCAGAAGGGAAAACTATTACAGCTATCGCAGTCCTTCATAGGCGACTGAGCAAAAGAAAATCCTAGGATATCACATAACAGAGTTTACAGGAAGATTTGTTCTCATTCTGTGAGGTTTCTAGGAAATTCATATATCATGTCTCAGTCCGGTGAGCTGTCATGAACACAGCCTACTCAAGCATAGCAGGATGTTGCTGCTCCTTTAGTATGTAGTCAGATAAACTTTTGTGGTTGGATGGACAGGCACATTTTCCCCCTTTCTTATCCAAACTAATCTCTACTGTAGATGTTGTATAAATCCCTAAGGAAGTAATTGATTTTTCCTTTCTCAGAAGAGCTGCTGACCTATATTTTAGAGAGGCCAAATTTCTTGAAATTGGTTTAAAACCACAGAATTTAAATGTTCATTCACCACAGTTGTATAGAACCAGCATACATTTCTCTCTTTTTTTTCTTCCCCCTCCCCCGCCCCCCGAATTAAGATACTTCACAAATATGTGTCAGAGTAACTAAAATGTAGTGTTCAGCATGGAGGAGAGACCAAATATACTTTGTTAACATTAGCATCCTGTCTGTCCTGTAGAGTGAAGGCAGAGAAACTTTTGAAGTGTTGGGTTAGGTCTGAAATCTAGGCTGAGTTAGGCAGTAATTTTGGGAGTGGAGGGAAAACATTTGCACTTAATGCTCTACAGGGGTGAAATTGGTGAAAAGATGGGAGGAACATGCAGATCTTGGCAACTGGGCATGGATTGGAGAGTACTACAGACTTTAGGCAGGCTAGAGAAGGAGAGGATGCAATAAATGACATGAAGGACTAACAGATTATGGATATGGTATTTATCCACTGGGGTAAAGCCATGCAAGTGTTTTTGTCCTATTGTATTGTTTAGGATAAAAGATTTCATGTATCCATGGTAGACTGAAGTGAACTCTAAAGTCATAGCAGAAGTTTCTGTTACCTGATCTTCAGAGGATCCAAGCTATAATAACTCCTGAGATGACCACTGGAGTCTCAGCCATCCGGATTGTTAACTTCAGAGAAATACTGACTGGTCAGTGTCTGAAAGCCACGGGTTTCCTGTGAAGGCCCACGGCAATCTCTGACAGTTGTATGTTCATGTTGGGTGCACTTTGCATAATGTTCCTGCAATTGCTCCTCCCTACATGTACACATGCTCACATTCACTCTGCTTGTGATGCTAACTGCTTCCCCAGGCAGTGCTTATTTATGAAGGGGGACAACATTATGGGACAAGGGCCTTTGATTCATTGGGGGATAAAGGGACTAATTCTTGGAGATTTGTTGTTTTGTTTTGATTTTGTGTTGAACCAGTGCAAACATTCACCAGTTACAGTGCACTATACTCTGGTAAGATCTCAGTGTGTGGTTCGTGAACTGCATAAAAACTGTGCTGTCGCTATTTCTAATCCAGTATTTAAAAAAACATATGCTTGTGTGTAGAAAATTATTCCTTAGCACCTAGTGTGGGTTACATGGGTAACCTCTCTTGAGAAGTTGTTACATTTGTGTCTCCTTTTCTCACTGATTTTGTAGGCTTTCACTGAGTGAACACTTGCGTATGTGCTTATCTCTGTTCACATGCCTAGTCCCCATCAGATTGGTGGATTTGAGTCATATAGAATAACCTGTGCCTCTCATTGCAAATTGTGGATGAAAGGAGCAGGACTTTCTCATTAGACCTTCTTACAAAAAATTGTCACAAAGTGTGCTCTAGAGACCAGACACTGTGGTGAGTACACATCTGGTGTGATAGGTGGAGATTTAACCAGCTGAGGAGACAGCCACAAAAAGACTTGGGAGTCAGAAGCAAGGGAAGATACGTTGGTAGGACAAGCATTTTTCCTACCTGACCCCTGCTTCTTCCATTTCCAAGGCCAGAGGAGGTCACGAAAGGCATGCCAGTCTTTTCAAAATGGGCTCTAATTGGCACTAGCCAGAGCCTTAATATTCATTACCTGCAATTGAGTGGCACTCAAAAAGTCTTGACTTCTTTTCTCCATCTGAAGAACTGTTCAAAGGAAGCAAACAGAATTGCTTCCAGTCTGTTCCTTACAAGTGAATGTCCCTAGTCAAAATAGGTGAGGAACAAACAAAGCCAGAGTAAAAGATAGAGCTTCTCAGAAGTAATTTAATCTCTGGATAGATTATGTGATTTCTGTGAAGTTTCACTCGAATATGATATATCATGTAATACATAATGAGGATGGTTTGTTTGTAAAATTGTGGGACTCTGGGTAACCATAAATATGTCAAAATTATAAAATCAGTCATGTGTGAAAAAGTAAGATTCTCTGACTGTCGGACCTTTCCCTTTCCAAAACTCCTCAGATTATTTTTTCTGATGTGTGGGTGTGTTCTTAGATACCTGGAGAAAATTACATAGTTCTAAAAATTGAGTGTTATCCAATAAAGAACATTTTGCTGAGTTTCATTATAGATCCACAATATGTTCTCAAAAATGGAACATGATTTCTGAAGAGGAAGTTATTAACCATGGTGTTATAACTGCTATGTTCCCAGGAACATGATGGATGGAAAGAATATGCTTATAAGTCATTTGGAGACAGTGTTTTGTGACATTTTTTTATTGTTATGGGGAAGAAAAAGCAATATAATGATATCTATTGGAAATTACTTGAAGGCTACTCCATTTGAACTGATTGATGTTTCTGCTGGTTAAAAAGGGTGTTTCCATTTTATGATATTAAGAGAAATTAGGTAAAACTGAGTGTTTTAAAATACAGTTTTCATCTAGACAGCAGTGCAAAGATGGGTCTGTTCTTTTAAAACCGTAAAGTTACAGAGCTAAAGCACTCTGAGAGACTTCTCCAAATGTCTACCCTGATGTGTTCTTTAAAAGGAAAAATGAATATAACATTTGCTTTATAACAGGAACATCCCAAAGACATCTGTCCTAGAAATATATGCACAGCATCGGGATTGCATGTGCTGCCATTTACTTCAGTAGAATTTTAAAAAGATTTTGTTGTGCTGTGTTTACCACTTTTGGGATCTAAGGCTTCGCTTGGACTAACAGACATGTTTTATGCATTGGCAGGAAAGTGGATGTGTTTATGAGAAAGCTAATTGGGAAGAGAAAGGAGAATATTTAGCACATGTGGATGAGAAGTCTTACACTTCTCTAAGACACTTGTGTAACTGCTGCCCAAAAGAGTGCAGCTTTCTGCAGGGGAGACAAGACCACATTTGCAGGAGTTTAATTTTTAAAAAGGCTACTTGAGCACTCATGTCAAACATGGTTCCTGACCTGTCTTTGTCTTAGTTTAATGTATTAAAAATGCTAGAAATAAGCACCTGCATTTCTCTAAGTGAGAGCATTCAATGGTGATAATGAGATTACTGCAGTTTTTGAGAATGGATGAGGGCAAAGTTTGAGTCCTTATTTTTCTCCTGATTGGTATTTACGATGGGTGGGAAATGCCAGTGTATTTCTGTACACGGGTAATAAACTCATTCTTTTTAATAAAGGTCCGAGTGATTTTAAGAGCATTTTTGAGTTCATTAGATTATTCAGCCACATTTTGGGAGGTTACAGGCAGAACACATTCGGGTAGAAAAACATCCTATTAGGCAGCAAACACACTGTATATGTCATGCATTCTTATTATTGCTTCCATATTCATTAAAGTTTAAGGTCTTAAAAGATTTGTCAGAATGTTACGCCAAGCTGAGAAACGTTGCCTTGACATGCCGCACCTTAGCAAGTCTTATTGGCATTGCTAGCTCTGTCTGAGTAGTCAAGAAAAAAGCCTACAATTTTCATGTCTCTTGTGTGTTAGTCCCCAGCATGCACTTTTTTTTTTCTCAATATAATTTTCAGAATTTTATTGCAACTCTTGTCTAAAACGTGATAGGTTTTACTTGTATGAATATATAGTCCTGATTAGGGAAGGTCAAGTTAGATCTGAACTTTCTCCTGTTCTGGGGAGGTCAGATTGGAGGCTTAGTCCAAGGCCATCCCTCCTGTTGTTTTATTTATGAATAAGAGGACTTTGTGTAAGCCTGAATCTATATGCTTACTGCGGTATGAATAGCTAAAATCAAACATGATTTAATGCGCGTCGCTCTTAGGATGTTGTGTTTGGTGTAGGGGACAAATAGAAAAATATTCAGAAAGTAATAAAATGGGGAGTGAACAGAGTAAGAAAAAGAAGAAGTAGTTAAAGCAGAACAGAGAGAATGAAGGTATAGGAAATATATGCTCTGCGCGCTTGTATATAAATTCTATGCCCAATAGGATTTGACTTCAGTGCTTGGGGGTTTGGGGTCCTTTGTACATATGATACATTGCAAGTAAGCACCTGCTGCTAGCAAACTAGCAGTTCAAATGCCACAGTTCTAAAAAACATAAAGAAACTCTTGAAGGAGTTTTGATAGGCTTGAGCCTGGGGTAGAAATGGATGGGGAAAGAGTTTTACCAACAGGATAGCGTATCATGGCTTTGTGCAGGTATCCTGTATGTATAACTTTACAGTACAAAAATTTGGTTCTGAAGTTCACTGTTCTTACAGCTGTCTACAAAAAATTGTATCAGATGAAATGGGTAACCAGTGGTGTAAGCGGTTGGTCAGTACAGCTGAGGTAAGAAAGAAAAAACCGTGGGGGAAGGCTGGGCATGGTAGCAATAGAAAAATGGACACTTCTCTTTTTAAGCAATCCTGTATGTGTAAGTCATTGTTAACATTTTTTTCAGAACATGTCCAGTGCGACTTACCTGAGCTCCCACTGGGCCCCAGGGAATTTGATGGTAATGTTAGTGAGAGGGGAGGCAGATGAGTACAGAGTGCACTTGAAAACACCCGTCCAAAATTTTGCTGAGTGCAGGAGAAAAGCTACAGGAGCATGACCTCAACAGACTTTCTTTCCAGTGACAGCTCTGGTCTGCGAGACACAGGGAGCCTCTCTCTCTCCTCAAAAAAACTCTTTTCTATTGGACTTTGCCTGTTCTCTGAAGCATCTTAGACCTAAAATAAATATCAGAACAACTGGGCATCTTTGCATTATGGTTAATAAAACTTAACTTAAAAGTAAAAGCTGTTTTTACTGGACCCACTGGTGTCAATGACTTAGAAGTGCTTAAACAAATTTTTATTATTCTGGAAACAAACTAAAAGCATTAACTTTTGTGCTTGCCTCTGCCTAAAGCAAATTTTTATGGTCTATTTAGGTTCTCTTGAAAGCAGGCTTTTATAAGTAAATACTCGTGGATGATTAACCATCCTAAAATAAAACTGTTGTCAGATGTTTCAAATGTGTGGTGTGTGAGGGAGAAGGTAGGTATATGTTGAATTGAAAGCTAATTTCTACATTTCAGTGCATCTGCATTGGTTAGTAAAACTGAGGCACCTGCAGATATACTTCCAAGGACTTGAGCTTGGGGAAAGCATGTCTTTTTTATTTTATTTGGTTGGTTGTACTGTTTGGGAGCAAGAAAAAAATAAAATAAAATAGTTTCCTAACTTTTGCAGTGTAAAGGAAGGATGTCTTAATCAAGGCAGACCTTTCACGAGAACTATTTTTAGAAAGTTTAAGTGGAACAAAAAACAACTGAAGAAATGTCACATGAAGAAACATGGAGAAAAACCTGTAAATGAGTCTACAGAAAATATTTTTATGTGTTTTTTTACTGTACCCATCAATAAAATACCAATATACTGCTGGCTGGTTACTTGTCGCTATAAGAAAAAACAATTGGATTTTGGAAATTGAATTTCTTAGAAAGGCATGCAGAAATCTTAGTTTCAGGTAAGTATTTCACACACTAATTTGGCTTTTCTCATTCATTTTTATTTCAAACATAATTTTTACAGCAGTATACAGTCTGTAATTAATGCAGTGGACTTGGTTGAATAACTTCGTAACTGACAAGAGACAGTCCTTTTTGACCTTCATTTTAATATTACAAAATTAGGCAAAAAGAAATAACTTTTGCAAAAGAATGAATAAAATATGGCTTGGAAGATGTCCTTTTTCAATAAAATAACAATATTCTGTTTGATGAGCCATTAATCACTGATAGCTGGTTCAATTTTTTTGGTGGGAAAAGCAAATAATTTTTTGTGACCTTCTATTTCTACTCATAAGAGAATCTGATTTTTGTACTTATTTCTGTCTTCTGTTGTAGAAATAATAGACCTTGCTCTAGGAAGATGTAATTTATTTTTTCCCCCCATCATATATCCCAATTTCATGAGCCTTTTTTTTTACTTGTCTGTGCTTTGAAGTTACTCCCATCTAGGGTGCGGTGAGGGCTGAGGCTCCCTGGGCACCAGGAGGCCTGGGGCCCAGTCTGGGCAGGACCTGGCAGCCCAACCTGTCCTACCACCTCAGCTGGGGGTAGCCCCAGCACCTTGCGTGAGGCACATCAGTGAGGACGGGACAGGACAGGATTTGGGCCCCAGAGGGCAGGGCGATAGGGACCTGCTGATGCTGGGGCAGAGGCTAGGTCCTGACATGGGGTCCTTGGCCACAGGCAGGTTGATGGGAGCCCCAGGGGGCTGGGCAGAGACAGGGCTGGCAGTGCCGTAGGGGCCTGGCAGTGTGATGGAAGGAGATTTGGTGTTTAAAATCAGTGATGTATTTATCAATACGTTTACCTGAGAGGGAGCTTCAAGTGCTTTTAGTTACTGCATGAGTCAGGCCCTTCCCTCTGCATAAACAGCTTTCCATAAAGACCCCCGTCCAAGACTCTGCTTGTTACTGCTGTGTACTTGTAAAATTATGGTTCTCTCCTTCTCTCTGGCTTTCTGGGCTCTGGAGGACAGAAAAGTGTTGCATGAGAGATGAACGTAATATGCAAAAGCTACATGACTGCCGGTGAGGGATGTTGCATTGCCTTGACAACAGGTACATTTAAAGTCTACTGATTGACACTTTACTTGCTTCCCTCGCTTATAGTTTTATGAAACCTGCTGTTTTTCAGACAATGGAAAGTGATTTCCTCAGGAATGTGAGCCCTGGGTCAAAAGAGTTATTTACACAAGGGAGAAAGGCTGAGCAGACTCTGGCGCTGCGTGCAAGCGTAAGGTGCAGCAGCAGCAGCAGCATGTTCGTGGCATGCAGTGGCTATTACCAATAATCTTGTTTGAATATGAAAATGGGTAGAGTCATTCATGTTGCTTAGGGTAGATTGGGGGGTTTTCTTCCTCATTTTTCGAGGGGGTTAAGGGAGTTCTCCCCGTCAGGCAGGTATTGTGGAGCTGATCTTTAGACAGCTACAGTAAAAGCATCCTGTGGTGCCTTTCTCTGCCTCAGGTTAATCATAGCTAATTTGAAAGGGATGGAATGGGTTACCCACATACCTGTTGTGCTTGCCAGCTGACTTTCTTATTTACACAGGGAACCCTGCGAGAATTTTCCAAGGGGGGGAAATTTATGTTTTAAATTAAAAACAATAAGCAACTCTCTTTTGGGTTAGACACAGACTGCCAGAAGTAGAAATGTAAATGCTTTTTACGGATCTAGACTGCACTGATTTCCTCGTTCTCCTTTCAAGTCTCAGGTTTGCTGAAGCCTCTGCAGCAGTATGATTGTTAGATGAATGTGGAAGTAAAAAAAAAAAAAAAAAAAGAATTCCATCTCCCAGTCATTGAAATTTATGGTAAAACGTTGCTTTGCAGAGAAGCTAAGATTTGGCCTGTAGCCTTGCTGGGTTTTAGTTGTGCTGCATAATTACATGCAGTACTGTTCATGCAAACTGACTGCATGCCGTAATTTGCAGAAGTCATTAACAAGGTTTTGGGGGAGGTGGTGAAAATTAAACATTATCAGCTGGCTAGCTAATGGGCTTTTACTGTGTACAGTCTAATCACTGCAACATAGGGTCTTTCATTCAAAAAGAACAGATTTGTTCATTTTGTTCTGGCTCTGCAGATGGTGGTGGTAAGAGATTATACATTTTTGGAAATGTCTTGAAATATTTTTGCATGATGATATGCAGGCAGCAGTGAAGAAGATATTCTTGAGATGGAATATGAAGATTCTGTTTGCTTATGAAGCAGAAAGTATTTTCAAATTTTGGACATGCTTATCTTTAATAAATCCCCATGGTGAGCTCTGCTTTTGGCTGCTGTCCAGCCTCTCAGTCTTAACAGTCACTCAATTTATTTTTTTTTTTTAATGGAAGAAGCCTTAATTATGGAAGCAAAAGAAAGGAACCTTTATTTCTGTCTTGCTGAATGAAGAGGTGCCTACAGCAAATAGTTTTTGAACTCTCAGCTGTGTAGATACGATCAGTTAGTGGCCTGGTTTAGGAATAGTGTCCTCCTGTACTTCACATTACATATCCCTAGTATATATCCTGTGTTTTCTGTACAGCCCACATCTGTGTTCAGATTAAGCAACAATGTACAGTGAGCTGGTTCAAGATGTAACCAGAATTTCCTTTTCTTACACAGCATAGCAGCTTATCTTTAACTTAGAACACATTAGAATTTATCTTTCTAAGCAAGGATTTTTTTTCCCTTTTCATCACGGGAATAGTATTTAAAAATGTGCATGGTGTGAATGGGATTATAGATACATAGCTGTGTAGAGATCTGTGTCATACAGTAAGAGGCTTAAGGGCTTTACATTCCATAAGGAACTAAAATCACATCCTAGGTATCTTTAAATGTTTAAAAATTGCAGCTTAGCAGTATTTGTAATTAAAATCAAAATGCACATGTAGGCAGTGTACCACTTATTGTATGTATCCTTTTTTGAATATCAGAGAAAATGCAGAAAAGTTATACTGGAAAAGTTTGCCTTGGATTTTAGAGAGATTGTCCTTCCCAGGTTCAATTGCACGCAGTTTATAGAATGGGCTCTTGAATGTTCAAAACTGTAGAATCCCATTTTAAAAAAAAATCTTAATTCAATAGATTACAGGGATTTATGCTAACAAACATCATATGTGGTAACAGTTCTGTATGGCATACATGCAGACACTGTGGAGGGACGTGTGATTCAGCAGAAGTGCAATACAGTTTCAGGTAATACATTGCACTGAAATGAGTTGAAGCTGTTGTCATTTCTCATTGAGGGTTTCTTATGTTATTTTTCCCTCTTTCAGTGGGAAGTGAACATGCACATCTAGCCTGCCAGGAGCGAGGGTGCTATGTTTGGCTTCAAGCCCATGCTCTCCTCACAGCTTGTGTCCTAGGGTTGAGCACAGCGCTCTTTCTCTGGGAGCAGTGACTGGCCCCATTGCTGACACTGAAGAGGTGAATCTGCCATTTCCTTTCTTCGGGGGGTAACAGGAGCTGTTTCAGATGTGAGGGAGATGTAAATTCATGGTCTTGAGTCAAATTGGGTAAAGCAGAGATGAACAGTAATTGCTTTGACCTCGATTATGTATCTGTAATGGGGTTGTAATTGTCTCCGCCTGCACAAGCAGACTGAGGTCTTGTTTTGTTTTAAAGGCAACACATTGAAGAAAATCAGTGAATCTCATGCACAGGTCTTGTGACCAACTAGATCAGCGTTTTCTGTAGGATAAGATAAACAAGACCTTGAAATGGCTGGTTACACTGAGTAACCCTTCATAGGGTACAAATGGGACCAAGGTTTGCTTTGCCAAGGGTGTCTCCATTGGAGACATCCATGTGCAGCCAGACAAATCCCACCCCAGTCTCCCCTGTTCCCCGTCAGGTCTCTGAAAACATCTTATGGCAAGCAAAGCCTCTATCTCCTCTATTTCTCTTGTGGTTTTGGGGGGTTTTTTTGGTTGTTTTTGGGGGGAGAAGGTGTCTTGGGGGGTTTTATTACTTATCGCTTAATAGAAATCCTCCCTTTTTTCTTTCTTTTCTTTCTTTCCTTTCTTTCCTTTCTTTTCCTCCCTTCTCTTCTCATCTTCTCTTCTCCCTGTCATTTGTCCAGTTTTTCTTTACTTCCTTGCTTTCTGACTCATGGTGTGCACCCTTTGTAGTCTCTCTCTTGAGTGGAGGGATGCTTTCTCCTAATAGCTATGATACTTCTCTGTGGATGTGTGGAGTAGGACCTGTTGTCTTTTACTTGCTGGACCAGTTTCTCTACTGGTGAGGTGAGGTGAGGGAAGAAGACTGTCTTCATATTGTTGGAGTCAGCTCATTCACTGTTGGTGCTTCTTCATTTCCCAGTCTGTTACTGCCAGTGAATTGCTGCACAGTGATGTTGCACTTTGTACAACCTCACACCACATGGCTTTGGTACATTGGACTTCATAAGGATTAGTGGGTAACTGCACATTGTTTGGATCGTAATAAACCACCTCTCACACAGCTAATTGTTTCAGGTACTGGGTAGTTTTCTCCATGGAGGACCACTTGATTAGCCAACATACAAGATCTTCACCGAAGGGATGCCTTTCCCTCACACTTGACAGAAGTTGCTTCCAAAGGCTGAAGTGCTTTTGACTTTTTCCCAATTGTCTTGTTGATGCCACCTTCCCTAGCTAGGGACCCCAGCTGCCTGGGCTCCCTGCTGTCTAATTCCAGGCTACTGGCCCCGTTAGCCCAGCATCGGAGCAGCCAAGTAGTAACATGCTGTGTTACTCCAAATACCATTTTGTGGGAACTGGAATGAGCAGTTTGTCTGAAACAGCATCTCTTGCAAGATAACAGAACCTGCAGAGACTGGGTAATGTTTTATTCATTGTCTCTCACTTCACAAGGGACTGAATCCTGCAAACTTACATAGGGCAATGGACTAGGGTCCCTCTTCTCCAAAGGTTGGAAGGGCCTGTAGACTCTTGGGCTCAAAGCAGCCGCTCTGACAAACTGGCCATTATGCTTCCGCATTCGATAAACCATCTGGACACTGTCCCTGCAAGGGCAGCCCCTCAGTCAGCAGCCACCCTGACTGAGAGACAGGATACTGTCCTTACCCCATAAGGAGCAGTGACAGGCAAGTGGGGCCCTATGGAGGCACAGCACCTTCTAGCTAAAATCCAGTGTGAGGCCACTGAATGGGGTCCCTGCTCCATCAGCCCACTTGGGAGGTCAAATGACCCGTTGGTTGGGACCCCCATTCCCCAGCAACTCATTTCCAGAACGCTCTGCAACTCAACACTGAGCCTGCACAAGAGATGCTAGGCCTCCCTGAAGGGTGGGGACAGGGAGCACCAAAGATGAAGATTCGGGACATCTGGCGCGCACCCTCCATCCAAGGACCACACCGTTAGGATGATCTACGCTGGATCCACGGGTAGTGACATCATCTTCCTTTTTCTCTTTGACTCTCTTTCTCAGCCTCTCTCAACTTCTACCCTTGCTCTCGGCACAGAACCGTGACAGCGTTTCCAGGTTTGCGAAGTTCTACTGACTGCAATCCGTTGCTCCCAATATATGGGGGGGTGGGGAGGGTGGGGGTGCGTGTGTCTCTGTTCGTTTGCAAGCTTTATGGTTGTACTGGCCTTTAAGTCAAGCTGTGCTTTGCTTGGACCTCCTGGGTAATTGTTACTCCTGAGTACCACGCAGAGGATCAGAAGCCAATCTTGCCAGTGTGGTGGTTAAAAGAGAATAGCTAAGAGAGGGTTAACCTGGCCCTTGGGGCAGGTACCAAAGGTCAGCTCTACAATTACCCATCTGCTGGGCCGGGACAGATGGGTCTGAATCTCTGGTTTGCCCACCTGGTGGTATGTGACATTTAATTTGGTGTCAGAAGTGGGATCCTCTCTGAGAAGCAGTAAGGAGGGTTTGGAATAGGCGTGTTGTTTAAAGGAGAACTGATTTCTCTGGCAGAAGGTCATGTAACCTGAAAACCTGATCTTGATCCCCACTTTTCGATTTGTTGAAAAATTATAAAGCTTGTCTGACTTCTAAAGGGTGCAATTGGGCAGAGGGACGTTGGTGATCACCAACAGCTGTAGCCAAGTGGGTAAGAGACTTGGCAAAAGAAAATAAATGTGGCCCCAGTAGGAGAAAAACAGTGGCATGTAGTGTTTTGGGAGCTGCATTAATTGCAGCTCAGAAGGACAAACATTGTTTTGAACAAACCGAGAAAGAGAATAAGGGATCTCTTCTGGAGATGCTAAAAGAACTACTGGCAAAATTAGAAAGGTGAAATGGTGGATGTCTAAGAAGTGTTAATTGATGAAAACGTGTTACAAGATACTTGCAGAGCAGCCTTGAGATGTCTCTGGAAGGGAAAAGCAATTCAATTTAGAAATGGCTTATCAGATGTGTGATGATGGTCTTGAAAATGAACCGTTTTTTTCCGGTTTGCCTAAAGAAAGAGACCTTACCAAAACAAAGGTCCCCTCCCATTATCCCTGGGAGGAAATGGAAGAAGCAAAAGCTGTATGTGATCCTTCACCACAACTCCGGCCCCTCATAAAACAGAATTGGGCTTCGAGGATGATCAGGATGCAAAGCCTGCAGTCACCACTAAACAGATATCCTATACTGCAGCTGAACTGGCAAAATTACAAGAAAAATACAGTAGGCAAACGAGAGAAACTGAAACTGAGTATGTGTGGTGAGTTTCCCTCACTGGGGGAGACAGAGTGAGGCACTCAGAGGAGGAAGCTCAGGGATACTGGGGTCTCAGTGTATACCCAACAGTAGATGATGCCCGAGAACCTTGGTCCCTGACCTAGGAAGTAGCATCTTGAGCCAGAGGGTGAGATCCCATTGAAAGGGGAGACCCCATTGCCATTCCTACCCTGGGTTGAATCAACTCACTGAAAGGGTGCAAGGAGCAGCTTGTCTCCAGCTGATTCACAATAGGCGCCGTGAGCCTCATTGACACTCTCCCATGTTATTATTTGGCAATCCAGATAGAATGACTTCTTCAACTATTGGGTTACTCAATTCACTGAAGCTCTATGCTATACAAACTCAAGACCAATATAGGGCCAGTGTTTCCAGAGGTCCTCAGGCAGGACTGCACCATACTTGGGGAGAGATTCCGTAAGGGCTAGTTAATGATGGGCAAGATGTGGGGTTTATTGGAAGGGAGATAAAAAGTCAAGCAGCGGTCCATAAGGCTGAACTAAATGAGAAGCCTCCTTGGCACCAGTACGGGAACCTTGGAGGGAAAGCCAACACTGAACAAGGGGATCTCAGGAGAGAAGCATTAATAATGGGCATTGAAGAGAAGGCTGAATCTAATAGGGACTTACTATCTAGAATTTTGTAAATATCAACAACATATTATGCAGCAATGAATCTAATGGAGGCTTCCTGTCTAGACATTCGTAAATATTAGCAGCATACTCTGCAGCAGTGCTATCGTGGAAAGTGTATATTAGCACATTGTAAGCTTTCAAGTAGGACTGTCTTCAGGAACAAGAAAACTCAAGGCTGCAAGGGACCCCAAGACCAGTCATGTGTAACAAGAAGAGGAAGATAAGGACTATAGTTCACAGTAAAAACACAGTGATGAAGATGAGTGGATGAAGTACATGACCACCAGGGTCCTTGAAGACCACCTAAAGATTGTATTATGCATACGGGAAAGGATGGATACCTATGATAATGAGTTCCCAGAAAAGTAATGAATGTGTTCATAATTTCTCATAAATTTCCTGAATATGTGTGTATAACCTGCATACAAGCTGTGCAGCTAACTCGTTCGGGGCGCACATTCGGAGGAGCGATCCCCTGTGCCGCCCAGCGCTGCAGCAAAGAATGCCTGCATAGTAGTCACCAAGAGTTCTGGTTTCAGAGCAGACAAGGACCATCCAAAGGAATAAGATATTCTTTAAAACTTTTGAGCTTTCTGTTCTGAAGTCTGGGACAGGTCACTGAGGGGTCCCCATAAAGTCATAAGAGATGTAGGAAACATCCTATGCAGGGCACATATACCGGGTTACTAGTGCCTGAGGGATATACATGGGTACAACACTTGTATAAGCATTTGTACTTCTGGCAGTTTGGGATTTGGTGCGTTGGTATGGGGATGGGCTGAGCTACGTACTGCTGCAGTAGTGTGCTCTGGTGGTTCAGTGGCTGAACTCCCACCTGTCATGCGGGATGCCAGGGTTTGATTCCCCAATGGGGAGACAGTACTCTGGTGGCACTGATTTATTGGTTATTGACCTTGGATATTGTTAGAAGGAACTGAGCACTGGAAATTGATTTAGATTTGACGAACTGTTTGTGTGAATGAATTGAGTTAACCCTGGTGTGAGTGGTGAGTGACTGAGTTGCAGCATAGCTGCCAAGCGAGTGTGGAGTTCTGATCCGTGGCTCCGTTACCCCGCGAGGGGTACGGCCGGAGGCGGACAAAGAGCATGTTTTGGAATTTCAACTTGTTCATTGTAATTGTGTTTGCAATTTCAATCATTACAGTTATTAGTGTTTTGTGTTATTATACAAAGATCCCTGTGCTTGTATTGCGTAAAGTTGAAATGAAGGAGGACACAGTGGAGGGATTTTAAAGAGTCCCCTAGAATGTATTTTAGCACATTGGAAGGACATAGGGGGCCCACCGGGTGGAATTGTAAAGGAGAAAATATTGATAAAATATTGTCATCAGTGGTGGCTTTTGTACAAACTGTGATGGAGAGAAATGGCCTTTTAACAGAATTTTTAAGTACAACACACTGTTGCAACTCATGTTATTTCTGCTCTGAGAGGGAAAATGGGATGAAGTGGTTTATGCAGACATGTTTTTTACCTTGGAAAATCACCCTGAATGGCAGAAAGAATGCAGAATCAATTTAGCACCCCGGGACCTCATGGTCCTGGCAATAGAAAAAGAGTAAAATAAGCAAAATGGGAAACTAAATAAATATTTCTCAGCTTGTAGCACT
This sequence comes from Gallinula chloropus, assembly GCF_964237585.1. Classification (NCBI taxonomy): domain Eukaryota; kingdom Metazoa; phylum Chordata; class Aves; order Gruiformes; family Rallidae; genus Gallinula; species Gallinula chloropus. The sequence goes on from NC_140086.1 coordinate 105,861,156, forward strand.
AGACAGAGTTTGGTTCACAGAATGAAAGATTAGAGTATTGTTTGCCTCCACCAGAAGGAAAAGGTTATAGAGAAGGAGATGTTGGTACTTTTGAGGTTGTTAAAGGATTTTGATTGATTGTTAGAACTCAGAACTCATCCTCCTCCATTGGGAGGATGTGAGTGCAATGTTGCATGCAGTGTTTAGTGAGTCAGAGAAGCAGATAGTTGTGAAATTGGCCAGAGCCCAGGTACAGGTGCTGGTTTTAGATGATATCACAAAAAAGTTACAGAAAGTGCGAGGGACAGATATGTGAGACTTGGAGAAAATGCTGGAGACTGCTTGGAAGGTGTATTGGAACAGAGATAGTCAGAAAGAAAAAGTAATGGGCAAAACAATCACCAATGCTCCAGTGGCTGCCTTGTGTACCGCAGGGAGCCAGGTACCCTCTGGGAACCCAACAAGAAGAAACAACACTCATGGAGGGAGAGGCAGTGTCTAGAGCAGTGTAGGTTTAGATTGGACATGAGGAAGAAGTTCTTCACTATGAGAGTGGTGAGAGACTCTGGGCACAGGTTGCCCAAGAGAGGTAGTGGAGGCCCCATCCCTGGAGACATTCAAGGTCAGGCTTGCTGAAACTCTGAGCAACCCGATCTAGTTAAAGGTGTCCCTGTTTACTGCAGCGACGTTGGACTAGATGGCCTTTAAAGGCCACTTCCAACCCAACACATTCTGAGATTCTATAATTCTAAGTACCCCACCCGAGGGAAATCACCCCCTGAGAGATGGGTGCCTATTGCAAGCAGATAGGGCGTTGGAAGGACTGCCCGTGGTTGGGCAAGCTGGTGATGGGAACTGACATAAAAAAACCCCAAAACCAACTGACAAGGACCAGAGGAATCTTCCCTAGTGGAACCCTTGGTAAAAGTGCAGCTTGGGAAAGAAAAGAAACCTGTAGAATTTTCAGAAGAAGATCATGAAGGGATATAGGGCCCAATTAACAACTTTTTACACTGTGGACTGTTAGTAGAATATGAATCAGTGTAACAAAGCTGAGCTGGTATAGGATTTGGCTGAAGAGTTATGCCCTGAGGGTGATAGTGAATGGGGTTACATCTGGCTGGAGGTAACCCTCAGTCACTAGTGGGGTTCCCCAGGGTTCCATTTTAGGGCCAGTTCTTTTTAATATTTTCATAAAAGACCTGGAATCAGGACGAGAGGGTGTCTTAAGTACGATGACACCAAATTGGGAGGAGCTGTTGATTCCATTGAGGGTGGAGAATCCTTGCAGAGAGACCTGGGCAGAATAGACAGCTGGGCAATCACCAACAGCATGAAGTTTAACAAGGGCAAGTGCCAGATTCTGCACCTGGGAAGGGGCAACCCTGGCTACACACACAGGCTGGGGGTTCAGGCAATGGAGGCCAGCCATGCTGAGAGGGCTTTGGATGTCTTGGTCAACAGCAAGTTCAACGTGAGCCAGCAGTGTGCCCAGGCAGCCAGGAGGGCCAACTGTACCCTGGGGTGCATCAAGCACGACATGGCCAGCCGGTCCAGGGAGGAGATTGTCCTGCTCTACACTGCGCTGGTGCAGCCTTACCTTGAGCACTGTGTGTGCAGTTTTGGGCACCACAGCACAAGAGGGACACGAAAATATTGGGGAATGTCCAGAGGAGGTCAACGAGGATGGTGAAGGGTCTGGAGGGGAAGTCTCATGAGGAGAGGCTGGTCCCCTGGTTTGCACAGCCTAGAGAAGAGGAGGCTGAGGGGAGACATCATCAAGGTCTATGGCTTCCTGACGAGGGGGAGTGAAGGGGCAGGTGCTGATCTCTCTTTGGTGACCAGCAATAGAACCCAAGGGAACCATATGAAGTTGCGACAGGGGAGGTTTAGGCTGGATATCAGGAAGAGGCTCTTTACTGAGTGGTTGGGCACTGGCACAGGCTCCCCAGGGAAGTGGTCACAGCACGCAGTTCAAGAAGCATCTGGATGATGCACTCAGTCACATGCTCTGACTTGGCTGGCCCTGTGTGGAGACAGGAGTTGGACTCGATGATCCTTATGGGTCCCTTCCAACTCCAGAGATTCTGTGATTCTGGAAAAAAGGTAATTATTCAAAAAAACCTTTCGGCTTTTGGGCAGAGGCAAAAGTTGTGATTGCCTACATATACAACCTTTCCAGTAGAAAACACATTAATAGTTGTCCAGAGGTTTTATTTATAAACTGTTTTTTAGTCAGTGATAGTTGGAATAGCTTGTAAGAGTATATGATAGGCAAGTGTTTACTCGGAGCTCTTTCTGATTCTTCTGATTTCGAAAACAAACACCAGCTTTGACTGTTGGCACATTTCATGCACATGAGAACAAGAAATCTGAAGTCTGAAATATTTAAATCTCATCTGTACTTATTATGTCTGCTGACACAAGGTACGCATGTACAAAAACAAGCTCTGTCCCCAAATGCCTGGTATTTGAAATAAAACCTCCAAACACTGAGTGAATTTAAGGCTAGCTCAGCTGACACAATGGCGTTTTTAACTTTACCCGTTAGTAGTTTAAGATGCAATATCCTGAAAGCAATTTTGCTACTTTGAGCATGAAACTTTAACTACTGACACATTTCTTTTGGATGTAGCTGCGGTAACTCTAGGCTAGGGGCAATAACTCAAGTTTAAGTCTTGTTAGGTCTTGCTCTGTCTTTGTTTTCCAGGGTAAAAAGTGAACAATCTCAAGGGGTTTTTTTAATTCTTTGAGAAAATCACTAGCTGCTTTGGTGAATGCTGCCTGCCGATTACACATTGTGAAGCAAAATTTAAGGATTACAGAGCTGATAGCTGCAAAGACAGCAGGTGGAAAAGACAAAGGGCATAAGCAATGAAGCAGCTAGTAATTTTGACATTAAGAAAAGTCGTATGGAAAATTAACCCCTTTGCAAAACAGAACCACCACTAAGTTTATAGCTGGAGCTCCCAGATGCAGATGGGCCCGCGGAGACAGAGCTGTCTGAGTGATATCTAGACTGAAAACAGTCCAGCATCCTGGGAAATTGCAGGGCAGTCATTGTAATTCAGGTCTTGTTACAGCAGCTGCAGCTGTTTTAAAAGAATGAAAGAAATATTCATACATCTAGCAGATGGGAAAAGAGGAACAATAAGGCAGAGATGTTTACTGTATTTTTCTGCACAAGAATCTAGAACACTGACATTTTCACACTTTGTTTCTGTCATATACATCTACTCTAGAACTAAAAAAGATGTACGTATCTTCCCTAGGTACTTCTCCTGTGCTGCTCTGAAAGCAGGTTTCTGTGATGGAGGAGCAGCTGAGAGAGCTGGGGATGTTTTACCTGGAGAACAGGAGGCTGAGGGGAGACTTCTCACTGCCTACAACTAACTGAAAGGAGGTTATAGAGATGATCTCTTCAGCCAGGTGACAGGAGATAGGACAAGGGGAAATGGCACAAAGCTGTGCCAGTGCAGGTTCAGATTAGATGTTAGGAAAAAAAATTTACTGAAAGAGCTGTCAGGGCCTGGGTCAGGCTGCCCAGGGATGTGGTTGAGTCACCATCCCTGGATGTGTTTAAAAAAAGGGTAGATAAGGTACTTAGGGCTATGGTTTAGCATAGGACGGGAACGGTTGGATTTGATGATCTTAAAAGTCTTTTCCAACCTTGTGATTCTGTGATTTGTCACATTTTGCAGTAATATGCAGTAGTAGGAAAACATAACTCTGTCTCTTAGCTTTGAAGGTTCAGGGAAGGCTTGGATTTAAGGTTGGATCTGAACTTTTTCTGATTGGTCCGTATCTGAATTTGTCTTCCCCTACATGGGTGTAACCATTTCCTAAGAGAACAATGTGTTTCTTTCCAGAACAATGCATGTCAGTCCCATATATACCATGTTTGAAATAAAGAAACTTGTGTGGTTATAATTCAAGGAGGAAAGGGGAGGGGAGAGTTTTGGTAAACAAGAAGCTATTTATTTATTCTTTGATCTGATTATTTTTTAGTCCCTTAGTTAAAGTTGAATTGTAATAATAGTTTTATTATTTAATGTTACAGGCACACTTACAGGTACGACAGTAATGGTGTTTTTTGCAATATGGCCTTGTAGCCGTGCATAGCATTAGCAATAATTTTGCAAGGAACCAACTTGTTCAGTGAAAAAATTGCAGGTCTAATAATGTGCCACTGTTGGGTTTTTCCTTGTGTCAGTATATTATGGGTTTTCCACTTTGTTTTACAGCAAGGAGGAAGTTTACATGAAGAGGATGAGAAAAGATCACATAGAGCAGAAATAATGTGTGAATTGTGTCCATTAACTTGTAAGCAGGTCACAATACATGGTGTTTTTATAAATTTGGTGTTGAGAAGGTTAAATTTCAGTTTGGGGAGTTGGCGGTGGGTGGTAACAGCTTGGTTGCAATTACTCCTTAAAACGGGCCTGGGCTGCCTGGAATTAAGTCAAGACTGGCTTCTTGTCTCATGTACTCTAGAGTCAGCAGATCCAAGCAGCATTGGGCTGGTTCAGGGCCAGCAGGTCCAGTTGTGCACATGTGATTCCTCCTTTCAGGAGTCAGTGAGCGGCAGTCGGTATAATTGCAGCAGACAATCTCTTTTAATCAACCTGCTGCGTATTTTGACATTAAAACCAAAACACTAAAGGAAGTTGATCTGCAGGCCGTTGTCTGCTTCTAGTTCTGTCAAATCATTAGCCTTAATATTCTCTGGTGATGGCAGACCTATCTTTTCAAATACCCTCACCAGGTTCCTCCTCCAAAGTGTCCCTCCTTGCCAGAAAGTGACTGGACTCCTTCCACAGAACCAGAACTAAGCTGTTTGCATACAGAAATTTATCCAGCATGCACTGAGACAGTATTTTTGGTCTAGAGTTAAAAAGTAAAATCTTCACAGGTGTTCATCTCTCCATGATACTGCAACAGTCCCAAACTAACTATTCAAGAAGAATTTATCCTGAGCTGGTGTTTTGTTGCCTGCCTGTTTTCTGTAAAATGTACTATTTAAGATAAACCAGTGTTATTGTCCCATTGTACAGCATTTACAAAGTATTACAGAAGATATCACATAAATTGTTTAAGAAACCAAGCATTTGCCTTCCTGAATCTTGCTGAACACAATTGTTTGCCAGTTTCTGTGGAGGCAGATGATGTTGCTCTCTATTATGCTATAGACCTCCTTCATCTCCAGACTCTGTGTCTATGTTAACAAGTAGTGCAGACCAGTAAAAAGAGCTTCTTAGGGCTGAAACACTTGTTGATGACAGGTGTCTACACTCCACGCTTTTCAGGGTGGTTTATTTCAGACAAGTTCTAGTTGGGGTCTGTGATTCTGTGAACAGCCAAGATATCTGACCCCAACTGATCAAAGTGATATTCCATACCATATGACATCATGCTCATAATGTAACTTGGGGAAAGCTGGCTGTGGGCTGGGGCTGTGTCTCAGGACTTAACTGGGCATCAGTAGCCTGCAGATGATGAGCAGTTGTGGACTGTATCACTTGCTTTGAATATTCTGGTGGCGGTGTTTGCTGCCTTCTTTTTCTGTCATATTAAAGTGTCTCTATTTTAACCCACTAGTTTTACTTTTTTCTTTCAGTTTTGATTAGGGGTTTTTTTCCATTATCTTTTCTCATCCCACTAGGGAGTGAGCAAACAGCTGACTAGTTGTTTTAGCTGCCTGCCAGGTTAGACCACATCTTCTGAAGAGCATCTTCCATTTTAGCTTTGTCCATTTACGGTGCATGCCCCAGCTCAACTGTTGTTAAAAGCTCAGTCTACAGTATTTATTTAAAATCCCACCCTCCCTGATATAAAATAAATGTTACTGTAAATATATTATTAATCACCAATAGTAAAAGTTAAAAGCCTACCAGTATGTATGTTTCTATTTTATACCTTTAAGCCCTTTAAGTTTTCCCTCATTTTATGTATAGGCATACTGATATTTAAATCCCTTATCACACCTGGGTGGATTCTTTTCCTCTATGGAAATTACTTATGTGACTACAGCTTACACCTCCCTCATTTCAACTCCAATTTTTTGTCTTGTCCTCCACTACCGGATTCAAAGTTACCTTTCTGTTGCTGATGTCCCTGGCAGATGTCTTTGTCTGACCTGAGTGCTCCTTAGCACCTGTCAGCTTTCCTTCTTACTCTTATTTAAATTCTCAAAAGCTTTATCATTTTTGTTTGCCAGCAGTTTCACTCCAGTTTGATAAAAGTTCTGCTGCCCTAAAACTTCTTCTGATGTCCCAATAAAATTTTGCTTTTAATTCTCTAGCCTTACTTAGCAGAGACAAATGTTACACTTCTGCTGTCTAGCTATGTGTGTATTGTGGGAAGCAGGTTACAGATCTGAATCCTTTTTTTCTTCTTATTTTTTTTTCTCTGCTTGAAATCTTAGTGCAAACTTGCAGGTAGATGGACATGGAGCAGATGGGGGAAACCTCCAGTTTGACCACTGAAAGATGATTTCCCTAAATTGAAGATGTGTGGGTTTTACTTAAAATTAGCATGGCACTTAAGACCCAGAATTGTCAACAGGAATCCTGGTACAGTTAAAGATGTATTTTGATGGGCTTTTATGTCTTTACCAACAGACAAGGGAAGGGTTCGGATGACAGAAAATGAAGACCTGCTGGGTTTTGATACCCTCTTAGGGGAATGCTAGGCTCATGGCTGAGAGCAAAGAAACGTGAAATAATTTCCTCACCAAACATCAGAAGTAATGTTTTCTTCAAGCTAACAGAAAAAAACACATACTAAGAATTTATTGGTCCTTGAGGCGGATAAGATGCTGTCCTGTCTCCATCCTAAGAGGATAGAAGGAGAAATCAAGAAAAGCTGTAAATTGTCTGTACCAGTTTAAAAGGCAGAGCTGATGATTTTTTTTTCTTACTTGTATCCCTAAAACACAAGTTATTACAATCCTGTGGTCTAAAGTGGAGGTGGAGGCCAAGAATACTCATTACCTGTATGTACAAGTTTTTCACATGTGAATATAGTCACAAATAATTCTTTTCAAAACCTATCTGAGAGCTGAGACAAGCACATACTGTTTTATTGTCCAGACACAGGCAAAATTAGGAATAACATCTTTAATTTTATGTGCCATCTCAGATTTAACTTCTGATGAACTTGACTTGAAAAAAAATACCAAGACATTAATCTCTTGTGTTAATTAGCTGAAATGACACCATTTGAGTGTGTTAACAAGATACACTTTCTAAATTAAGATCAAATAGAAAAAATAATTTAGATTAGTAACATATTGTAGAATATATAGAAGTTTGGCACACCATGAAATGAAAGAATGCATTGGCCAAATTTCTGGCATTATCCATCCTAAAACATGAACTTACATATTTATTACTTAAATATTATTCCACTGAGTGACCACATAAAATGACCTGGTTTCAGCCACTCTAGATATGCACTAATTATCTATGCAAATGCTTCTCAAGTAGCTAACAAGAGTGTTGTAACTATTTAAAATAATATCAAACCTATATATTGAATCAATGTTACTGACAATGAATGTTTCATTAGAGTGATACCAGATTAGAAAAGGGTGTTCTACCATTCCCTTCCAAAAGAAAACTGGAGTGCCTATCATCTAATAACAAAAACGTACTGTTTTCACCCAGCAGTCAAGGTGAATTAATTTTAAAACAGTGTAATGTTGCACTCTTTGTCTTTAGAAATATATATTAAAGGACTTAATAGTTCTTGGCCGTATTGACTAACCAACATACTCTTGACCAAAGTTTGGAACACTATATTCACCTTCCATTTGGTTTCTTTGTAAAAACCTCCAAAAAAAATGGGTGATTTGTCAGTTCATATATTAAGCTGTTTGCTTGGTGTCATCCTACCACCACACTTGGCCCTGTAGCTAGAACACATGTGGCAGATGACATATTCAGCCCTCGTAAAAGGCCATGTGGGGATTGTTGTCTGTTAACTGGAGAGATGTCCATCAAAAGGCTGTAAACCACTACAGTGATGGACAGGAACACACTGGCTTCCGTCATATATCTCTATTATAGGATTTTAATATTTGTTTTCAATGAGAAAGTGCCTTGCTGCTCTGTGTTTGTGCAGAGTCTGTCCTGTCCCTGGAGCTGTTGGATCTCCTCTCTGGCACCACAGCGCAAAGGCTTCATGATGGTGATTCCATGTCTACAACTCTCACAGCAGTGTAACACAGCCAGCAGTGACCCATGAACCTGTACAGGAATGTCTCCCTCTCTGGTAGTCTTTCAGGAAACAATTTGAACCTTTTCCAAAAACCTCCTTAAGAAACAACCATGAAAGTGGTTGGGTTTGTATCTAGAGGTTGAAACGACCCTGCTCTTACAGTGAACCATTGCAGGCTTCTCTACAGTTTGTCTCAAATTGTGGTCATTAGGAAACAAATTTGTAAGTCTTCACTGAGTACACCAGACCTGTTGGAGACATGGGGAGGGACCTAAACCTGTAGTGAAAAAACCTTTCAAAACTTCTCACTTGCAAGAAACAGTTTGCCCTGATTTTGGAAAGGATCCCTCAGCAAATCTTGTGTACATGAGTGCCTACACATGGGCTGCTTATTTTGATCCAGGGATATTTTTTGCTGCCTTTTTCAAAGTCTCAGATAACATGTTTAAATTATTTAATTTTTTTTTTTTTTTCAGAGATGCCTTTGTTGGAACTTAGTCATCAAGTCAGGGTTGCAGTATATTCCAGATAGTTTTACACTTGATGTTTTGATAAGTCAGAAGAAACTTAAAAGTAATGAAACGTTTTCTGCTGTGATTTTACAGAGTTTTCACAAAATCAGTTCTGATTTTATTCTCTATTAATTTAAACAAAACAAGTGATCAAGTATTTGGGGGAGAAAAGTTCTATTTCAAACCTTTCTTCCCCTTTAGATATATTCAGTTCTTTTTCACCTAAGTGATTTCCTAGATAGCTCCCTTTGAAGCCAGGCTGAGAGTTGCAGTTGTTCTGCCTGGAGAAGAGAAGGCTGCAGGGAGACCAGGGAGACCTTATGGTGGCATTTTCAATATAAGGGGTCTTAGGAGAAAGATGGGGAGAGAATTTTTACCAAGGCCTGTAGTAACAGGATAAGGGGCAGTGCTTCTAAACTGAAAGAGGGTAGAATTAGATTAGGCATAAGGAATAAATTTTTTACAATGAGTGTGATGAAAATGCTGGAACAGGTTGCCCAGAGAGGTTGTAGATGCCCCATCTACATGTTCAGTGTCAGGTTGGATGAGGCTTTGAGCAATCTGACCTAGAGGAAGATGTCCCTAACAATAATTTGATGATCTTTAAGGGTCCCTTCCAACTCAAACCGTTTTTTGATAGATGCAGGTAAGAGCCTGCTATTAAAGCATTTAGTAGCGCCTTTTAGTGCTGACTAAAGAGTTCTCTCCTGTTCTGTCCTGTCCTGTATTTCAAGTTTCAGAGTTTCCAGAGTGGGGTAGGGAAAGAGGTTAGAGCCATAAAGGCATGGGGACAGACCAGGCACTTAAAGGCATCAGTGATGACCAAGGGGAAATAGAGGCACAACCCAACCAGCAGCTGCAGCTACAGATACAGGGTATAAGAAAGCTGGACTGCTTCAGTTTGGTAAGAAGTGATGAAAATAAATTAACTCTATGGCTTCTTTTTTTGAGAGGTAGGGAGATGTGCACAGGCATATATTTTAGAAAGAGGAAAATTTGTCATAGATGTAAGAAGATTATCTTACTATTCAAGGTCAGACTTTTTTCCAAAAAAGTAGGTGGAGATATGGACAAATGGACAGATAGATATTTTCATGGCCACCTGCATATTGTTGGTTTTGTATAATGAAGGTGACTGCATAAATAATTCTCAATCCATACGTGCCCCTCTGAAATTTGGCTAAAATGTTCATAAGCACACGGTAAAGTTGAGAAAATGAATATACCTGTAGGTATTGCACTCCATCCATCATAATTTGTAATTTAAATTGAGGAGGTGAGTGTTAGTATTTGAACAACCAGAATCAACACTAGGAAATAGACCTAATTTTCAGAGGGTGCTTTCAGAAAAAAAGAAAAAATGTCAGAAATCTGAAAGCCACCTTTCAGCCGTCCCAGTTCCTGGGACAGTATCTGGTTCTGTTAAAAACAGACAAAAATACACCTTCAAATTCCCTTTCTTGTACCATATGTAGCCTTTAGAGATTTGTTGGAAGACAGTGTAATTTTCTATTAGCAGAAATGTTCTCCTGGTCTTCAAACTTCCATGGCCCTATTGCTGGTAATGTTTTGAGGCAAGCAGTAGGGTTTTCATTCTGAAATCAGATGGCTTGAGCGCAATTCTCTCCTAGTACTAGCCCAAAGGCATCTCGCTTCATAGAGCAGAAGCCACAGTGGAATCATGTGAGTGCTTTCCAAGAGGGAGATATAGCTAGAGAATATTAGGAAGGAAGGAAATCAGGAATTCAAGAGGAATACACCTAATTCCATAAATGATACTTGATTATGTATTAATGAGAGGCTTCAATTTGTAGTTCTCCTGAAATTTATGAGCACTTTCAGTAGCTTGAAATTAATTGTTTAGCGTTTAGATTTTTCAAGGATTTGGCCATATGTTTTCTTTGTAGCTTGTCTTGATGTTTCTTTTTTGATACTTTTATGACGGAAGAACTTAAATTGATTCTTCCATCTCATTAATGCAGGCGATAAATAGATTTGACCTAGCAAGATTTTTGTTTCATAAGAAGGTTCAGCTCCCTTTCCAGGAGATGGGTTCCAACTTGCTTTTGAGTGAAATGGACTGAAAATTTTTATATACGGAGAATGCAATGTGTAGGAGTCAAAGGGCCTAAATAGGCAGTATTACCTGTTCCAGCCCTTCTGCATTTGGCAGGGTGAGTTGTGTATTGTTTTTACAGCAGTCTGTCATTCTGCTGACCCTTATTTTATGTTTTTATGTCAGGTTTTTCTTCTTGCATTATATTACTCTGTATTTGGTATGGTTTCATTCATTACTTATTCTACAGTGGTTCCCTGTTTCACGGGTTCAAATTCTATTTTTGTAAATAGAAAGGATTTAATAGAACAGAATAGAGTAGTTCAGTTGGAAGGGACCTACAAAGAGCATTTAGTTCAACTGCCTGACTGCTGCAGGGCTGACCAAAAGTTGAAGTACATTCAGGACACATCCAAGGGACTGTCTCTTCACACGGAGCTTGCATCAGAATGTTGAGATTTAATAGATCACAGGGTGACTGTGAGGTATGATACAAATAGGCAAGATATTTCCACAGGAAAAGTAAGCATTGTGCAAAGCCCAGTTTGATCACTCTCTCAGTAAAGAAATGTTTCCTCATGTCATGTCCGAACCTGCTATGATGGATGCAGCTTAGAGCCATTCTCCTGCACCCTGGCCCTGGGTCCCAGGGAGAAGAGATCAGCACCTGCCTCTCCACTTCCCTTTCTCAGGAAGTCGTAGAGAGTAGCAAGGTCACCCCTTGGTCACTGATGATTGCCCATTGCTGCAGTCTATCCAGGTCCCTCTGCAAAGCTTCTTATCCCTCAGGAGTGTCAACAGCACCTCTCAGTTTAGTATCATCAGCAAACTTACTAATGGTGCATTCAACTCCTTCGTCAAGATAATTGATACAAATATTCAGCAGACCTTAGAATTGAGCCCTGAGGAACAGCACCAGTGACCGGTCACCAGGCAGATGTAGCCTCATTTGCTATACCTCTTCAAGCCCTGCTGCTCAGCTAGTTCTTCACACAGCACACTGTGTATCTGCATCCCTGGCAGGTGACCTTATCATAGAAAGATAACAAATCAGACAGAGATTTCTTAACCTCTGTGCCCTCCCTGTAAATTGTAATAGCATTGACTAGCTTCCAGTCAGTAGGAACTTCCCAAGATTTCTGGTAGGTGGAGTCCTGCCATAACATCTGCTGTTTCGTTCAGTACTTTGGAATGAATCTCACCTGGCCACATGGGCTTATGAACATCCAACTGATAAAACCGATGCCTTACAGTTTCCACAAATGGAACATTGTTCCTGCAATTGTAGTCCTCCAACTGAAATGACTGGGCAGCCCAAGGCCTACCAGTATTATTAAAGACTTATTAAAGACTTATTAAAGACTGAGACAAAAAAAGTATTGAATATCTCTGCTTTTCCTCCATCCTTGTGTGTCAGTTGATCATTTTCAGCAAGTATCGGTCCAGTGTTTTCCTTAGACTCCTTCTTTCATGTTATCTGACTCAACACTGGACAGTTTCAACTCTAGTTGAGCATTGGCTGTTTGTGTCATCCCCCCTCATATGCAAATCAAAGTTCTGTAAGCATTTTGCAAAGCCTGACCTCGCTTCCAGAGGTCATACAATTTCTTTTTCCTCCTGAGTTTTAAGAGGAGTTCCCTGTTTAGCCAAGCCAGTCTTTTGTCCCACTTGCTTGACTTCCTACACAACAAGATTGTCTACTCCTCTCCTTTGAAAAGGTGGTTCTTAAGAACTGACCAGCACTTGAGGACCCCTAAGCTCTCAAAAGCAGATTCCCAGGGGACGTCACTAAGTAACTTCCTGAGCAGCTTAAAGTCTGCTGTCTTGCAACCCAGGATAGCAACTCCACTGAACTTTTCTCTCATTACGTCAAAGATTTTAAACTCCACCATGTCATGCTAAGGCTCAGTATGCTGTCAGCATGTTGATAATTTTGAATGCTTATTTGTGGGATAGAAGAGGTCCTCCATATAGACCTGAAGAAAGCAGAAAGTATATGCCACGTCGGTATTTTGTTTTTTCATAGTCTGCTATGCAATACAGTTACCTCTGCCCTTTGGTGGGTAGCATAATACTTTTGGGATGCTCCCTCAGAATTGTAACAGTGATGACAACAGAGATGCATTTGGCTTTCAGAGCTTCAAAGTCTTGTGAGAAAGATGCCAGGCTGACTATATTTGTTTATGGTAAGAAATCACTGTCAGAGGTTGAGGACTAAGGTTACCGTGCTTTGAATGATTTTAGTGTGCTTGTGAATATCGCTCTGTATTCTGAGCACCAAATCTGTCACTGAAGACACCGATGACATAGGTGCAGCTCCTACTGAAATGCAAGGAAACTGAAACCATTATAAAAAGCCAGTTGCAAATAAACTTTGCATCCCTATCTAAGTGTGATTCATAAGGAGGCAAATTGAGCTCAGGGTAGTACAGTGTTCTGTTTCCCCACCATGTGCTCCAAGAAAAGAATGGATTTTTTTAAGGACTGTAATCTCCAACTGGCTACTTAGCTATAGAAGAAAATGGGGAAAAGGTGGAAAAAAGAGGAGAAAAAAAATACTATGTTTGAATAGTCAGCTTGAAGTTTCTTTGATTATTTTGTTCTTCCTGACCTGAGTAACAGGTTGTTGAATTTCATGGGTGTCAAGAGAAGCAGTCATTGCTAGCAGAAAATCTGGGGCATAACACTTCTTCAAAGTCTGCTGCTGTAAAGCAGAAATTATTTCCCTGTCTACTGAAAATAGATGTAGTTTCTTATCCTAGGTCAATGAATATCTTTATAATGGCAGCAAATTATTCCTTCCTGTAACAGACATCAAGAAGGAATGCTGTAAATTGGCTCAAAGGCTCGTTCTTCACTACTTCAATCCTCTTCCTTACCTGAAGGTATGTGAAAGTAACAGCCAGAAATGAAAAGAAGAAAGGAGCATTTGTGAGATTTCCCCACTCAATGCAAAGAATTCTGTCCTTGAGTTTGTTTGCACCAAAGAAATTTGGTGGGTCAAGCTTTTATGAAGTCCTTAATCTTAACATGAAGCTCCCAAACAGGAAGCCAGTTCTACTAAAAGGATGGTGGTATGTAGGAAGATTTGGGGGTAGGATGATTTCCCCACATCATATAACATAAAAACCAAGGGCATCACATGGATGTAGATTGAGGAGTATGAGAAACTAGAAGATGCTGACCAGAAGCCTGTTGATCATTCTTTTTACTTATGTAGTAGACAAGATTGCCAAGTGAGATTTTGAAGGAGGAATGCTACAGGGACTTGCCAGTATGCCTGGGAGTACTTCTGAGAATAAATAAACAGATTTGAATCTTAGGGAAAGTCGTAAAGGCACCTGCTGCAACAACCAGCCAAGATTCAGATAGTCATTAGTTGATGACAGGAAAAAATTCTCAATTTCTTCCCATAAATAGGACATGATAAATCCGTCCACAGGATGGGCTGTGGAGAACTATGTGAAGGGAAGACAGACTAGCTGTAAAAGGGAGGAGAAAAGCAGGATGTGTACAGAAAGCAGACTAACACAGACAAGAAAAAAAATAACCAAATATTGTTGTATAGCATGTTAGTAAACACTGGTACTTAGTGACTGTACCTCTTTCCTTGTAAAGCAACTTTCAAGAAAAAGAGAAAACACCAAACCAAAAAACGTAGCATGATATCCTGGGCTCCATCAGAAGAGGGGTGGCCAGCAGGGACAGGGAGGTGATTGTCCCTCTCTACTCTGCCCTCATGATGCCCCATCTGGAGTACCCTGTCCAAGTCTGGGGGCCCCCAATACAAGAAAGATGTGGAACTGTTGGAGAGGGTTCAGAGGAGGGCCACGAAGATGACTAGAGAGCTGGAGCACTTCCCCTATGAATAGAAGCTAAGGGAGCTGGGCTTGTTCAGTCTAGAGAGGCAGTCCCCTGTGGGGAGACCTCATTGCAGCCTTCCAGTACCTGAAGGGACCTTATGAACAGGAGAGGAAACAACTTTTCCAAGGGTAGACAATGGCAGGACAAGGGGGAATGGATTGAAGCTAAAGGAGGAAAGGTTTAGGTTAGATATTAGGGGGAAGTTCTTTACGAAAAGAGTGGTGAGGTGCTGGAACAGGCTGCCCAGAGAGGTGGTGGATGCCCCATCCTTGGAAGTGTTCAAGGCCAGGTTGGATGGGGCCCTGGGCAACCTTGGTTGGTGGCCTTGGGGTCCCTTGCAACCCAGACCATTCTATGATTCTGAGATTCTGTGATATACTTACTCACACAAAAATTCTGTGTATTCTTACATAGTATAAAGGTGCCTTCCAGCAATTCTTAGCAATTCACTGGTAGTTAGAAGAAATTGTTTCTTGCCACATGTTAGGTGAACAGTATCCTGTGTTTAAAATTAACTCCCTTGCTTCTCTAATGCCAAGGAAAATAAGAGAAAGTAGTCTAGGTAGAAGAGATCCTCTGAACTCTTCCGCTGTAGAAATGCACAGAAAAAAATGAGCAGTGACACTAAATGTACTGTGAACTGGTGGATGGTGGGAGAGATTATAGTGTAAGTCTCATCACTTAGGAATTGCAGAATATTAGTGCCCTTAGTGAAGGCCCCTCTAGATTGATAATTTCACTGTAACATTGCATAATAATTATACAGGCAATATGAAATCTTCAGCAGCTTGTCTACTTTTCCCTCTTATCTGCAATCTATTATACTCTGTAGTCTCATAAATGGATATAAAGAAAGTGGTTCAGATTTTTTTAAGGCATCACTAAAAATGCTAATTAATCCTACAATGATGGGCCTGCTGAGGATAGGGCATCAAATGCACAAGCTCAAGGATAAAATGTCACACTGGGCCAGTGTAAGGCTTACTTTGAATTTACAGAAGGACCAGCCAGTTCTTGATTGTTGTAGTTTCATGCTGCATTTGTGATATATTTTGCACTGATTTATGGCAGACTGAAGAAAATGTTGTGGAATTTCATTTGTGAGTGGGAAGTTTCAACAAAACGAGTTATTCTTTAGGGTAGTATTGAGAGTAGATCAGGAATTAGTAGTTATGGCATTTGTCAGTCTTTAAGATATGTCTGTGAAAAGAAATTAAGCCACCCAAACTCCCTTTTAAAGTAGCTTTTGTATTCTCAGATACCTTATTTGCTTGATAAAGTGTTTTCATCACTTCATTTGTGTGCATGTTAGCAGTGTCTGCGCTGCTGGCAGTTTTAACTGCTTGCAGTCTTCAGACAAATACGTACTTTGGTGTGTTTTGCAACTGTGATGGCTGCTTTCTTGTCAGTCATAGAGGTTTGAGTGCAGAAGATAGAAAGTCATTGTACTCGCTCACGCTGCAACAGGTGATGAGCGACGAAGGATGCACCGACTGTGCTCGGTACAACACGTCGTTGGTATTACACAGAGAGTACTCTCAGGAGGGTTTTACTAGGCCTATAGAAGAAGTTCATGTGCAAATATGTGAAACTACAGGATCGTTTGCTCTTTGTGGATAATTTGTACATTAGATATACAGTAGCAACCACTTAAATGTATAACCTCAGGGTATAGTAAATCTTTTCATTTTAGTGGCACTCACCTCCACAGGGATTTCTTTCTATACCCTTGTCACAAATTGGTTTTCTAGCAGATGTGTTCATTAATTGGGTCTAATAATGATTATAATTTATTCTCTCTCCACTGCCTGGGATTTTATTCACTACAGAGTTGTCATTTTATGGAGTGCTTCTCTTGAGTGGTAGGCTTGGTGGGCCTCTGTCTTGCGCGTAACTGAGACACTGAAGTGTACCCCTTGCAGCGCAGGAGCACTACTGACAATTGATTGTAAGGATCAGCAGGATTGGGTTCAACGTTTGTTAATATTATTTTGAAGCACAAGAAATTTGCTTGGTTTTTCATATGAATTCAAGCAGTCATTGAAACACAAGAGCTTTGAGATTTCTTGAGTTTTTACTGGAACTGTGGGTATTTTTATTTTCAACAGCAACAAAAAGCCTGGTTGGCTCAAATAAGATTCTGTGAATAGTGTTCATGTAATAGCAGCTTGGTACTGTGTGTATTTGTTGAAAAGACAATTGATGATATTTTAGGGTTATAACAAAATAGCTCTTCCTGAATACATCCTTTTAGAAAAATTGGCTTTATCTATCATGTTCAGAATCTCAGCCTAAAAGCTTTTATTATTTTTAAGTCAAGCTCTTACACAACTATCGATGAGTAGAAATATTTCTGGAACTTTACTTTTTACTTTACTGCCAATCATGATACTAGTTTTTAACATAAATGTTCTCAGCTTAGTTTCATCCTTATTCCTTTCCTCCTCCTCATCTCTGCTGCAGTCATTGGTGATCATGTTGCTTTCCAAATATTCCCTGAGTGTTTATCTATATACTGTTTTCTGCACCCAGATGTTTATGTACTAAACCAGATTGTGGTTCTTCTTTTCCCTAGGTAACACTATGACATCTGTATTTAGGTTTTTTGCTGCTGTTGTTGTTTTCAAGTGTGTGCTGCCATCTATGGAGTAATCATTGAAATACTGCTGATGTAAAAAGGTTTTACGAAAAGATTATGGAAACCAAGATCTATGTAGTGTAGGAGGTATTATAGGGCCATAGTTGGCCAGGTTTCTTGAGATCTTGTTTTGCTGTAGTCCCAGGTCTCACAGCACTTCTCTCACACAGGTGACAGTATACTGCTTAGAAAACCAGTGACTTGTATGAGTTTAGTTATTAGTAGATGTGTTTATACTGACCAAGGTATCAGGGCAGTTTGAAAATTATCATAAGGGTTGCTTTGTCCACTGTATAAGGCTTGCTTTGCCTGCTAATCCTGTAACTCGTTCCTTTTCCTTCCCCATTACCGTTCGCCTGTCTTAATCCTTCAGCAGTTTCCAAGATCTGTTTATCGTATCACATTTATGTTTAAAGCTTAATCTGGATTTCTTATTCTTACCCAGTATCTTGTGAAGTGGCTTCATGCCTCTCCTCTGTGTCCTGCTTCAACCTGCCAGTTTTCAGGTCTCCCTTTTCCGGGTCCTGTCAGAATGCAGTGCTGAATATCAGTCCCCGTTTTCTCCCTCTTTCATAACGTTTTGTCACTTGATATCTAATTTAGAGTGTGCATTCATTGCAATACATTTATTCTGGTTGGTCTAGAAAGCACTTAGAAGAGTAATTTTCTCTGCACTTTTATGACGTGCCCATGGGGTATCTGTGCACACACAGAAGCTATCAGCTTTTATCTTGATACTATTCAGATGTTTGTCAGCTTGCAAATTTTTGACTAAGGATTTCAGCAGTTTACAGCCTCAGACAGGGTTAGGTATATGAGTTCCTGGCAATCCAACTTCTATTCAAGTTAGGAGATGTGACAGAGAACAACTATGTCTTTAAGTCTTTCCTCAGCAAAACCATTGTTGGAACAGGGGTATATTTAACCACTACTGCTTAAATGCTTTCTTACAACGCAAGGCATCAGAATCAAAAGGAAAAGTTTAACCTGTATGGATGAAGCATTCTTGAAAATACCTTCTGACATTTTCTTGTTATTGCTCAACTTAGAAATTGATCTTATTTCCCAGCATCAGAGACAAAATGAAGAAAAAAAATCAATTCTGAAGATTGATCAATGTTTTTCAAAACTGACTTAATAAGATAAAAATCAATACAGCTGTATTATTTGCTGTTATTTTATCACCAGTAGCATTCAAAGATGGTAATATTTAATTCTTAAGTTAAATGTGAAATTTTTTAAGTTACCTCCTACAAAGGCAGAAAAGCTTAAGAAGAAGGGATTTATTTTATCAAACTTTGGCTTTCATTTTAATCCTAATTTTGGAACTTTGAGTTCTGCAGAAACTGAAAACAGTTTCATATTTTAAGTGCCAGTATATAATTGTTCCTTTAATCACAGAGACTTAAATAGAACAAATTGTTACTTGTATTTGCAAATTACACGCTCTGATCCTCCCTTCCTCCTACAAATAGCAGTTCCATCTTGCTTCGCTGGAAGATCTATACTCGAAAATCTTACGATAAACTCGGGCACATAATTTGCTCCATGGCAGACACACAGTGCTTTGAATTGAGAGCCTTACTGTTTAAATGAATTGGCTGATTAATCTTTTTTTGGCAAAAATGATTTGGTTACTTGGGATTTTTTGTTCATTTTTTTTTCCCCAAAGATAATTTCCCTTTTCTGACCCCACTGCCCCCAATAATATTAAGATCCCCTACTGATTTATTTAAAGAAAAGTCTTTAAAACTGTCTTGCGTAGTATCAGTGAGTAATCCCTAAACCATGAGTTTGGCTTAACAGTTGGGAGGTTTTTAAAAAATAATTTGCATTTCAATATTTCAGTTCCTGTTCATTTGCTGCCTTGGGTCTAGCCCTTTGGGCTCCTAGTTAGAAATTTCTCTTAACAACTGAGGGCTAGAAAATGTCCTTTTAGGGAAGAAAGTCACATAAGATTCTCACATAATCGCCGAGACATATGAACTGGGATTTTAGGGAACGATCAGACATTGAAAGACTCCTGATAAAATCCTGGATATTGGTGAGACTCTGGTGATGGCAACTTTTGTTTTAAAGATTTGTTTTATGAGTACAGGAAGACAGTTTTCTGCATAAATTTTGTATTGAATTGAATCCCTGTCAGTTAGCTGGGCCATAATGTCATACAATTCAAACCTAATAATAGATAGACACAGGTTTTGAGAACGCAGGGCTTAATCAAGTTCTCTGTTGGGACAGTTACTTATACCTCTATTTTCCACATTTCTTTACAAACTGATGAACGTAGCAGGTTTGCTCCTCACCTCGAGTAGCTCTGAGCGGCAACATGTACATTCACTGGGAACAGACAGCCCCACCCCTTCTTTCTCTTCTTCATCATCTGCTTCATTATAGACAGTATCTGCAACCGCATAATGAGGGAAGCTTGTACTTGTACCTCTCCCTTTCTTCCTCCCTTTGTGCCGCCAGAGAGAAGTAGCGTGGCATATTGCATAGCTAAAAGGTTATCAAACCTGAATTTGCTACGCCTCGGAATTTGGCAGGCAAGCGCTCACAACCACTATAGAAACACATGGCTCATCGCCACGTGAAGCTGGACGCCCTGAGAAGATAGATGATACTGGAGACTGGTTTCCTCGTTGCTCTGCAAACAGTCAAACGGGCTTTAGCTATGCGATCTGATACTCCCTAATTGGCAGCTTTTCCAAGGTTCATTTGTTAACTGAGAGCATGACATGTATTGAAGTTGTTTCTTCATAATGCGTTTGGCATTAACAGGAGAAGTTGTCGAACACCTCAGACAGCAACATCTCAGCAATAAGATCCTTCGCCTCCAGTTTTAACTTTCTAATTAGTGACTTTATATTTGCAAGGGCATTTGGAAAGAGCATGTGAGAGCATAGGGCATAAGAAAAAAAGCTTATGTGCAGATAAAAAAGCTTAAATGCATCAAATGCAAAAGAAAATTTGTGAGAAAGTGCTTCTTGGGACATTTACCTGAGTTCTATGGTTCAGCTGTGTATAAAAGACTTGCTCAAGGGTTTAACTCGCTTATGCATCCACAATAACATAAAATAAAACCCAAAATAAACCTCTATTTCAAACACTCCTAACCTTCCCCCAAATGAAGTCTGTATTTGTTTGAAAGAATAAATTGCCTGTGTAGAAAAGATCAGAGGATGTTTTCTACACTGATCTTGTCGCTGTTTTGTATTTGCTGTTTTCTTGCAACTATTTTTCACACTTTCTTAGTTTCTTAGAACACAAATTTTCTTGCCAGAACTCGAATGTTCAGCTTTCTTCTTTTTTGTTTTCTCATTCCGGAAAAGTTTCCAACTATCTACTCTTCCTTGCAACTGTTCATATGCTGATACCTGGCAAGATGTTCACACAGGGTCTATAAGTACTAACTATAAGCTTGGTCACAAATCCATCATCATTAATAGCTGCTGATTCCCCTACATACCATGAACTTGATAGTTACAAAATTAATTGATCTTAGGTGTACAAAAAATGTGTTTTAATTTCACTTGGTTTTTCTTACTTGGTGTATGCATGTTGCTCAAAGGTTCATTTCTTTAGCACCTAGTTAAATTTCTGCACATATTCTTCCTTCTGGGAAGAGTGCATGCCTGGAGAAGTACATGAAATTTTACAGGTGTAGTCAAAATAATGAAGGACTTTCAGTGGTGCTTTGACTAGCATTGTTTCAGAAGTGAAATGCAGCTGTTTGGATGAGAAAAAAAAGGGAATAAAGGGGTCAGACTGCCTGCATTTCACAGGAGTGAAGAGCCTGCCTCTGACAGAAGTGCCCCTTGAAAGATGCCGGGGAAGAATGAGCAAAGCCAGATTCTGTTTAGAAAGACCAGAAAGAGACTTTTTAAAAGCCTGGAGGTCTGGGATTTAAGATCACCTCTCTCCTCCCACTGTAAACATCAATGAACTGAATTCCTCCAGCCAACTATTCTCGAACCCTTGTGGGACATTATGGACCTCTCTCCATCTAAGTCCTTACTGTTTTATTGGCAAGGTCTGTTGGAAAATGCTGTTTGTGTCCCTGGCGAGCACTGATTCCAAAGGCCCTTCTGTCTTGCAGGGCAGGCACAAGCTGCGTGTGGACACAGGACTGGAAGGCGCCTGGTGTGGCCTCATCCCCATTGGCAACTCCTGCGAGAGCGTGACCACGACAGGCCTCAGGTGGAACCTCAGTAAGTCACCTGCCTCCGGGACAGCGGTTCTGATGTTACCCCTACACACGTTTACATTAGCCTCACCACTGCCGAAGGGTTTTACGTGTTTGGCGGTGGAAAGCACATTGACTCCCTACCAGGCCATTTTTTTTGTAGAAATGAAGGCGCATTTTTTGGCCTTTTTTTTTTTCTTTTTTTGGCCTTTTTTTTTTTAAGAAAAAAAGGGAGAGAAATATATTTAAACCTGAGATATCGCAGGCAGAAATGTGTTTTCCATTTGGGAGTCATTGTGCTGTTTAAATAGAACATTTGTTGAGGTAATGATACATTACCATCTTGATACATTGCCCTCCAGGGAGGAGAAGCTGCGAGTGCCTAAACTCCTGGTTATAAGACATAAAGTTACAACAGACAAATAATAATGAGCTACAGATTATTAAAGCTACCTCACTTCCCCTGAACAGCTTTCCATATACTGTAGGTTTGTCAAATCTGAATGAACAATATATTTTTCTTATTTTAAAGCGGGATAAGGGGCATTTGATCTAGAGTGGGGACATTTATCTGCAGAGAAAGGAGGAACAAAAAAAAAATTGAAACAGTCTTCATCCTCTTGCTTCATCCTCCCACACTGAGTCATTCAGAATATACTTACTCAGGAAAATATTGGGTTAGAAAAAGATTCATTAAAACTTAAGGGAAGCAAAGCAATAATTGGGAGGCTCTGTTGTGGCAGTCTGATTTACATGGCCAAGACTTCAGAGCCATCCCATGTAGAAAATGTGCATGGTTCTCACAGTTTGCAGTGCCTTCATCAGCTAATAACGAGTCTGAGGTTGACTCACTGCACCATCCAGGGATGCATGTCCTAGTCAGGGGAGTGTCTTGCTCCACTGAGGGTTTGAGCATGTGCAGTCAAAGAGGTGGTAGGCATCAGCAGCTCACTAATTATAAACAATATCAATTTGACATTTGTTTCAAAACGTGAGAGACTTGGCATGTGAAGGACTGTCAGGCTGGTGAAATGTTCATCCTTTTAAACTGGCTTGTAAGAGCTGAACATATTGTGAGTATGTCACACAACAGACCTCTTAATTTGAAAAGGAGAAATATTTTCAATTGTACTGATACGTAGAGTTAACAAGTAAGGTACCAAATCTTCATCTGCTCATCTCCTGTTGTGTGGTTAATCCTGAGGCCTGTTGCACCAAGGGACTACTCATTTCTTCATAACAGTTCCACACCCCCAGAGTGGAACTGTTCAAACCAGCCTCATGTTATGAAAGAGAGTAACTCTGATGCCTACGCCACTTTGCAAAAGGCCACTCTATAATATGGTAGATGCTGTGAGGATGCAGTCCTTTCTTGTGGTTTTGATTATTGGGGGTTTTTTTTAAATATATATATTTTTCAGATACATCAGAATGTATTTAATGCCACAAATTTAATCAGATTTACAAGGTGCTCATCAGAAAGACGACAATTTTAAAGATAGTCTGTCAGGTCCCACAAATTACATGGCTTTGTTACTACTAAACTACAGTCTGCTGTAGCCAAGGAGAAAGGAGTTACCTGTTGATCTGTGCCAGTGGAGGGAAGGTAGTGGGAAGCACGACGGTAACAAATAGTAGCTTCGTATCCAGGACTGGGTTGCGATACCAGTTTCTTCGATGTTTATTATTACAGTAGTGCTGTAAAACACTTTTTCAGGTTACTTAGAGACACAGCTAGATACAGACCTGCGAGGATTTTTATTATACCTTATTTGGTTGGGGGTTTTTTAATGTTCTGGGGGACAAAAAATTTTCTGATGGACTGTTTCCTACTTGTTTTGTGCCCACGTGACACCGCCATCTCTGCTGCTCGCAGTCGTTGTTGCTGTCTGTTTCCAAGAGGAAACCTCAGATTTCTAAAGCATTTTCCTTAGAGATGTGTGCACTGCACCCCATTACAGCACACACTTTCAGCTGCAGTATCCGTGATTCTCACAGGTCGTATTTCTTTCATTTATTTCTCTGCATTATCATCACAGATACATAAAACCAAAAATAATCTGGACTTCCTTGAAGATGTTTAATCTGTCTGAGACATCGCAGTCATTACAACCTGAAACTGCTCTTGGGCCCAAGTGACTAGAACTAACATTTACTCATTCAATTACAGATTTTGAATCAGGTTATTGTTAAGTCCTTGATACTGATCAACTTAAAGTGCAGTTGCGTGCCCCAAAAGGGAATCCAGTATCTCAAATACAGCATGTGGTTAGTTGTGACTTGGTTGGATTTTTTTTCCCCAAATAAATAAGCCTTACTTTCAGATAACCTAAGTTTGATGCTAGTTTTCATTGTGTTCATGACTTCTGTGCTGCCTGTAGTTTTGCTGTTACTTTTTTTAAATGTTAGTCCTCCTGTAAATTTTGAGGGAGAAGCGAAGGCTCACCTGGGATGAAAAGGGAATGAGAAGACACTGAAGTGTGACATTCATGTCAGCATTGCTGCTGATGGCTAGCAGTGGCAGAGATTTTCCTGTTTGTTTGGTAATGGCACTGTGAGCACACACCTTCATGAACCTGAAGGATTAAAATGGTTCAGTTATAAATTCATTTCCATGTGCAAATTGTGAAAGAAATAGTATTTTTAAACCAGACATGATATGAAAGGACTTTTTCTTCTTTTTTATTTTTCTTTTTTTTGTGTGTGGAATTATTTGAAAATCATCTAACAAGTTTAGGTTTAAAAAAGTAATTTTTAAGTACTAAAAGGATTTTTTTCAAGTGTCTGGGACATAAAATTCCAGATAATTCCAGAACATTAGTTCCATCTGAACAATCAAAAATCATGTATTAGGTGAGAGAAGAGCCCTCTTTTTTGGAAACAATAATTGCCAGCAACTCAAAATTCAAATAACACTGCATTACAAGAAGGAGCTGGCTTTGCATCAAGGTTTTTAATGTTTAACACTGATGTCTGTCTGAACCTATCTAGATTACCCTGCTGATTAAAATTTGTAAAACCTTCAAGGGGTAGTCAAATGTTATCTGTGTCTAATCTACAGGTCCTGTCAAGAGACTTCATAGCTCTGAATAGAAAAAGGCAAGGATAAATACCTAAGACAGAAGCTGTATTGGAGCTGCGAGTAGGCTACCAAAGGTCTCATTTCGATGGCTGAATTAGATAAGACTGAAATCTGTAAAATACCCTGCCAGCAGAGAAACAATGCTGCCTTGATTATACTTTTAATATAGCAGAATTCAGTATTTTTTGTGTCTGTGTGAAGATGCAAGGTGCGTGCGTGGTTTTATGTACGTTTATCTTAGCTATTTGCTGGCACTTGGCACAAAGAGAACTTGCATTTATTTTAGTTCTCATCCTATGGGTGAAAGAACTTGTAGGAAAAAAGTGGAAAACTGATTAGAGAAAATATTTTTTATCCATAGTTGCTATTGTGCGGGACACATGCAGAAGACATTATAAACATATTCTTTCCACTCCCAAAGGGATACAGATCTTTTCTCTATTAAAATCTGATTTACAGCACAGGAATCAGATAATGCTTTATCTGATTTGACTCACCTGGCTGCTTGCTAGTAACAGCTCCCATGTCTAATAAATAAATAATGAAAAATCCAATAATGCCAGAATTACCCAGCATTCTTCATTAGGTCCTCAGTGGTGCTTCCATGGAAGGTGAATAAGAATGAAGGTAGAAATCAGCTGCACTGTTCATCACAGAAAAGGTTGAAGGGTAATGATAGGCTTTTCTAGGAAATGGTTCCTTTTCTAGGAAATTGCTGTAGAAAATAATCTAGCCAACTAATTTACTCTTCATCTCTATGGCCTTTGATATGCTGCGTGTCATACCTGTACCGAAAATGCTGGTATAAATATATACATGTATAAAGTTTGTATCTATGTAATTGTGCTTTCCAGATCATTTTTATGCAAATTTGCTTCTTCAGGCAGGAAGTCAAATTGCTGTAAAATGCTACCATTCCAAAAAGCACCACTATCATTTCACTTCAGAAGGCAACAGCAGTAACAAGGGGAGCAAGACCTTTCTCTAACTGTAGCAACAGAGACTGACTGCTAAGTTCACAGGTAGATAAACAGGATCCAAAAGCTGTTTGATGCTGTTTACATTGTTAGGAAAATTGAGGTGCTTACAGGCTTTTTTCGCTGTTTTACTTCATTGGGGGTTTGTTGACATTTTGTTATGAACTGAACAAAAAAGCTCACAAAACCAGTGGGGTTTTATGTCTGAGGAGACATTCAGCATCAAAAAGACAAAGGTAAAAGTGTGACTTGGAAAAAAAAGGTCAGAGAACAAGGGACTGTTCTGGAAAAGGCTGTAAATTGAGATGGACTGGTATCAGTGTGCTAGTGAAGCTGTTTGTATAAGCACTCTATAACCTGTTTCATAACTGAAATTGTTTATAGGGCACATTTTGCTGCCCCAGTTCGTTCTGACTGAGACAAACTAAGAGGCGCTCCCAGGAATAGCTCTGGTTTTCAGTGCCAGATTAAAAAGCTTCACAGCTGGATTCCCCTCTCCTCTGCTTTCCTCTCCTTCCCTCCCTTCTTATGTTCTTTGTAGGCAAAAGACTCCCAGTCCATCAACTGGGACCTGTCTTGAGAGTTTTGGTGATGTATTTTTTCCCTTATCACAGCCCTAAGACCCCGGGTAGGGTGGGGTGACAGAAATGATGCTGCTGCTCCCAAAGCTTCGGGCATTTTTGACCTTTTGCAAGCTATTTGCCTGCAGGAGTGATGCTGTCTGCCTTCCAGGGTCACATCATTTATTATAAGGCGAGGCCTGCTGAAATATTTTTCTAATAAAGCAGATGTTCTGATGGTGGCAGCCTGGCATCCCACTGGTTTACTGCAAGTCAGCAAAAGCAACAATGAGGGCAATGCTTAACATTGCATGAAATTATTTCCAACCAAAAAGACCATTTGGCATACATTAAAGGACTGATGAACACAAAGCTCAGTTGTGCTGGGCCCCTTAAGCTGTACTATCATTTTTTCCTGAATAGCAGCTTGAAAACTCCAGTCAAACTTTGTGAAGCTGCTTGAAATGGGGATTTGAGGACACATGTTCATCCCATTTCCACATATTTTAATGAACATTTGGAATTAGTGGGAGGGAGATTTGGTTCCAGTTCTTCTTTTAGCAGGGTCCTGACATTCAGTTTGGAATGGCTGCTTTAAGGTGTTAAATGTGGCCAGCAGATTGGGAGAGATGATTCTGCCCCTCTGCTCTGCTCCGGTGAGACGTCACCTGGAGTACTGTGTCCAGCTTTGGAGCCCTCAACACAAAAAGGACACGGACCTGTTGGACCGACTCCAGAGGAGGGACACAGAAATGATCAAAGGGTTGGAGCACCTCTCCTGTGAAGACAGGCTGAGAGAGTTGGGCTTGTTCAGCCTGAAGAAGAGAAGACTCCAAGGGGACCTTATAGGGGCCCTCCAGTACCTGAAAGGTGCCTATAGGAAAACTGGGGTAGAATTGTCATGAGGGCATGTAGCACTAGGATGAGGGGTGATGGTTTTAAACTTAAGGAAAGCTTCATGTGAGTACCTTAGTTCTGCACTAGGTCAAACCACTTCCAGTGGTAAGTCTAGCCCAGCTGGATGACTGTCTTTAATGGGACACGGGGAGTGTATATATGATCCTTCCCTATGGCAGTAATAGGCAGGAATTGCCAGGAAGGGGTAAAGTAAAAAAAAAAAACCTCAGAGATTTCTCCACCACAACTGTGCACAGAGCATATGTGCACAACCTAAATTCTATCATCCTGAAGTAAACTGGAGACATTTCTGTCTAGGTATGTTGCCGTGGCACTTTGCAACTATGGAAGCTAATTTCATTTTTAACATGGAGGAGAGAGGGTTGTCAGAGAGCAAAATGTTGTTCCTTCCCTTGCATCCCTCTGTTACTTCAGTCCCTCCCTCTGCCAATGGAAATGTGACCTGGATGTATAAGGAAATAGTTGCTCTGCTTCAGCCCAGCTTTGGTGCTGGTGATCCTCATCTCTCTGGTGGTAGCAGATTGGTGAGAACACTAAAGTCGTGTGGAAATCAAAAGCAGCCTGCTGCTACTGAAGGATATGACTTGTCAAGATGAAACACCTTTCTGGGGAAGAGAGAGATCTGCAGAGAGCCAGCAAGCTAGCATTTAGATTGGTGCAGGTCCAAAGTAATTTTGTGGACTTCAGCAGCGGCTCTGAATTTTTATCGCCGGGTGTGGGGGCAGGATTTGTCCACGAAAGAGACCTTTGAGTTTATACTAAAAACATTTAACCCTAAAGGCATTCTCATCAGTCAACCTGCCCATATGGATACTGGGGAAATCATCTCATTTAGGCAGTGGCAGAAGCAAAGCTGAAACATAATCGTGTACTTGAACGAAAGTCAGTGAAGAATTGGCCAGAGTACAAATGCTCGTTTGTCATATCCCTTGCAAATATACTTTAATTGTTTTCCTATTTAAATGCCCAGAATTAGCCATAATAAATGTAAAAGTCGCACTGCTGAGACATCTCCACAGCTATGGAAGCTCTCTGAGGCATGTGGTGAGTTATTGCCAGTTCCCAACATCTCTGCAGAACCACAAAAGGGCAAGGACCAGGAGGAGGACAAATCAATCACGTCTGGCTAGAGTCTACCAGAGTTCAAAAAACTGAGATAATTTTGCCTGTGGTTGACTCAGTTAATGAACAAGTGTGCTATTTAGATTTTGGGGGAGGATTGTTCAAATAGGCAGGCGTTACTTTTAAGAACTGATTCCTTCTTTCCAGGTTATTTTTTGTGGGCCTTTTAGTTCTGCTTATTTTTTAGTACATACTGGTGTATGTGATTGATCTCCTCTCCCCAAAAACATGACACCGAGAGAAATTATTTCCTCTGCAGTGATCTATTCCTGTACCTTAATGGCAAACAGTTCTGGCTATTCCCTCTACAGCGTCTCAATTCTTCATTCACCGCTCCCTTTATAAACATTTGGCACATTGTGTCTGAGGGGGCCCTCTTCTCTCCAAGTTTTTGCCATTACATATTTGTGGAAGAGGTAGATTTTTCCTTGCTGTTGTGTGAAGTTCTGGAGAGGACAAAAGTCTGGTGAATGTTGACGCTGGCTTTTGCTGTACGCTTCTAAAAACTTATGTTTTGGCTGTAAGTTGTTTATGGCATCCTGATGTGTAATTATTAAGCCTTTTACAACTAACTGTAGTGAGTGTGCTCTGGAACTATTAATTTTAGGTGTACATACCAATTACAGACCACTAAGCAAATCTGTTGTTTTCAGGTGAGTTGTAAAATACAAATTTCTGATAAATGAAACGCAGGTCTTGCCATGGAAGCAGCCCTGCCTTCTTTTGGGCAGTAAATAAATACACATGGGGAGTCAGAGCAACAGCAAGAAGGGGAAAGAAAGAGTGCAGCAAAACTGGGATATGAAGTGATCGCATTTGGGATTAGAAACATGTTCTGAATAAAGGGCAGATAGCATCAAAATGCAGGAAGATATGAATAGAGAGATTGGGGAAATGAGAACAGAGGTGGTTTAAGTAGACAGTTGACATCTTCCCTTCTGAAGCACTGAATTGAGACCAGAATTTCTCAGTCTTGTTATTTCTCCGCTGTTAGCAATCTCCCTCATTTTCCACCGCTGTTCAAGCGTAATAACCTGCTTCCACTGTCAGCAAACTGGTCAGCTCAAGAGATGGAGGCCTGTCCACAGGATCTGTCTGGGCATTGATTCAACAGCAAGAGATGGCATTAGACCTTTGATTTGAAAATAAGAAGGAAAACTCTTTACTTGTGTTCTTACAGTTACCAGTGCAAGACTCTGAAATTAGGGAAAGCCAGAAGCAGAGAAATGAAATTAAGTAGTGTTTTTGGATGTGATTGTGCATTGTGATTTGGGACGCTGGCATCTGTCCCAGGTGTTTTCTCTGGGAATGGGTCTGGAGCTGCAGTTGAAGGTACGGATGGGTACTAACTCAGCCTCTCCCACCGCAGAAACTGAGCCGTGAGGAGTAAGGTGAAGTGCTGCTGAAAAGTGGGATTTTTCTGGTGGTTCAGGCAATTGATTGGAGTTCTCACTCTATGTAAGTACTTTAGCTACTTGCAAGTTAGCCATTCATTTCTATTAGCACTTGACCTGAGCTCTCAGCACCCTGACATCTCTGAGCTCTCTGCTTTGGTCCTGTAAAGCACAGGATACTCCGGGATGAGAGCTTTAAGTTACCCACTCTTGATGTTAATGTGTCTGTGCCTTTGCTCTGGAATGGTTTCACAGGTGTAATGGCATTATCAATTCTGCTGTAATGAGCAACATACAGAGGCCTGTGAGGAATTTAGTATGCGTACATTCAGTGCAGTGTAAATCTATGTGGTAAATAAGGCATAAAGCCCTATGATGATGAATCAGGGCTCAGAGTATGTCAGTTAAGAGAATACTGTTTACTGAAAGAGTCTGGCCTGCTAGGTTAATATGACTGTATAATTCAAGTATGAAAAGCTAAAGAACCTGAACCAGAATTTCACAGGCAAACTTTGATTCTGGCATCCCATAGCTCTCAAGTCCATGTGTCTTAGCAGTTCTTAAGAGTCATCTTCCATGTGTTTTATAGGTGTGTGAAAGTGGGTCCATATACTATTAACAGGTGCAGCGTGTCACATCATATCAATACAAGTCTAGGATAGTATGTGGTAGCTGAGTTTCCTGTGTTACCTACATTTTTAATCTTTTCCTTGTATTCAACAAGAAAATATTTATAAAACCAAAGAAACACTTCTGGAAATTCCAAATATTTTTAGTATATTTTAAGTGGGTGGTGATACATGTCATAAAACAAATAGTAAATCCAAATAAACGGGGGTGGAATGGATGTCAAGAGATCTTGCAATCCATATTGCTTTCCTGTGACACCACTCCTGAAAAAGCTAAAAAAAGGTTCCTCTTTTATAAACTTTCAGTGTTTGGGGTTCCTTCATAACAGCTTCTTTAGAAAATCTGCTCTAATTAGAGTTTCTTTCTCCTTTCTGTGTTCTGCAGTTACAGTATGTGATAAATATATTCTCATGCTGTTAAGCATTAGAACACAGCATTTATAATCTAATTGCCAATAAGAAATCTCAGAATTGTACATTTAGGTTTCCCAAGCGTAGGGCATAACTCTATAATTTGCACAGGCACCAGCAATACCACTGTATCACCGCTGATTGGCATGCCACTTAATGATGCTGTTTATAAGACAATTTTCTAATCAGCTGCGTGAACACTCATCAGGAGCTTGCTTCTTGATTTAAAGCAGAGGAGTTGGAGAGAAATACAAGGTTTGTTTTGCTTATAAAAACAATCCAAGAAAAAAAGTCAAGTTATGAAGAGAAATAGCTGAGGGTGTTTTTTCCATTTGATAAAGTATTGGCACAGTGAAAAAAAAAAGAAAAAGGTTTTGATACCATTAATCTGGATTATGCATTTAAAAGCTCAATGTAGAGTTAAAAGATGTGGCATGAATGAGTCAGTATTCTGCATGTTACTTCTTTAGTGTATTTTGAAATTGGATAATGATTATTTAAACATTAATGTTCTGGGTTTTAGCAGGTGTTATATTTCCAATCATTGTTTAATAATACTTACATGATAGAATATTGTAGGTGGTCTGTTGGGTCTCGTCAGATGAAGCTGAAGCACAGTCAGTTTCCCATTTGTTTCACGTGTCAAATTTTTGTTTTCATCCCAATAAATTCAGTCAACCCTCTCTCCCATTCAAAGAATAATTAATTATTCCACGCCTCCTTCCTATTATTTAATCTTTTTTTTTTTTCTGTAATAGATAGAATAGCTTTAATTTTTAAAATATTATGCACAACAGATGTAAGCTGGGTCAAGCGTGCCCTGTGTGGAAATAATTCATCATGTGATTTAAGAGGTTATAGCAAGATGAGCTTCACTTGACCTGCACAATTTATTAATAGCTTTGGTACACACAGATAAAGTGCCTCTTCCAAATTTATCCCCAAGCAAGCATTGTCAAACCCTTGTAAACACACCTTGCCACCCTGTGGTCAGTACACTGGGCGCATGTTGAAGAGTTCATGTTTTATGAAAGCATCGGCGCTTAATTCCGAGCTTGTGGAAATAATGGGAGAATTGCAGATTGACTTTAATATTAGTATGTTAATCTGAAGGTGCCTCTGTCTCTTCCCTCACTCAATAAGTGTAACTTAAGCCCCTGATTCGTCAGAAGATTTAGGCATACATTTATTTTCGCATATTCCATGGAATGTAAAGGGATTATTCAGTGGGCAAAGTTAAACATGTGCAGAAGTACTTTCTACAAGTCAAACTCTGCAGCAGGAGATATAACCTTCAAAAATGCCTGAAGTGGCTTTTCTGTATGTAAAGTAAGGTGGTAGTGACTTTAATCTCAGTCTCCGGGGTTAGCTGTCAGTGCTGGTTCCTATTCGAATATCTCTTTTCACTCACCAGAGCTATAAAGCTTCCTTTTCTAGCTTGGCACATTTTTTATGTATTGCTGGTTGGCTGTAGTAATTTACATGAATTCCTCCTGATTTTACTGTTGAATGTCTGGGCCAAGTATGAAGACATGGTAAGACAAATGACTCCCAAATATTTCTCACTTCTGGCTGCTTTACCTGTTCTTCAGCAGATGTGGTTCCCTACCAATATAGCTGTCAGGTCTGTACATGAAGGAAATTTTTCATATGAGGATTCTGGTAAAACGGGTTCTGGATATCTACTGGAATCTTTAATCAGTCATAAGGTTTTTCATTAAAATAGCCAAAAGCATTAGAATATGGTACGTGTCTGCATAGTTGTAAGAGAAAAATGCACTCTGGACAGCATGAATTCACCACAGTGGGTTTGAATTTTTGTTGGGTTTGGTTTTTTTACAGTGCTAAAACTTTGCCACAGGTTTGTGGCTTTGCCTGCCACAGGTAACACAAGATTTCCAATCCACATTAAAACCGCCTGCGCAGCCAGCACGAGGCGCTCACTGGGGAACGGGGAGCGTTTCCCGCATCGTGCTACAGGCTGGAACATAGGATATTCTAGCATCGACATAAACCTCAGTTGTACTAGAAGAATCAAGCATTGTTCCTTTTTTTTTTTTATTATTTTAAAATATGAAGGATTGCTGTGTTTACCTTCTAACGTTCCAAAAGCCATGCAAACTGTCGTTGGCAAGCGCAAATCAACAAATGCTGGCAGCGCGCTGAAAGGCAGCGCTCTGTTGTCAGCCTATGTAGAGGTTTGTGTTGCTCATTTGCAACGTTCAGTATGCAGGTTGGTTGGTTTTTCTGAGCTTCTACATGCCACTTTCTTCTTACTGCTGCCTTTTGTTACCCTGTTTTTTTAATGCTACCCTGTGGTTTTGTGTTAGTGTAGCTCTGGAACAGACCCAGACCTTTTAAGACTTGTCTTGGGTTTCTGGGAACTTTCCTGATAGTTATTAATTTCATAAGCAAGCATTTTCAGTGGATCTTTGTGCTCATTTTGATGCCTCCACAATTACTTCAGTGTCCCAGCTGAAATCAACTCAGAAGAATTTTCCTCACTGTTGTGAAATTCACTTTTTCCAGTTTATGCCATTCTCTAGCTTCCCAGAGCAATGATTCCTTAGATGTTTGTCAGTCTTGGTTTTGCACCTGTGTTTCCTGAATTTCTCTGCCAATTTTGTGGTCTTCTTCCTGTGATGCCATTTTCAACAAGTCCTTCAAAAGTTACTAATAATGAAGGCAGTCCTAAAAAAACCCCACAAATCCCCACACACTGAAAAACTTCATCATGATGATCATGGCACGGGCCAATTTGCTGACTCAGTGGTAGCACACCAAGCTGGGGATCCAGCAGCAAGGCTGGAACACCTCATTAGCTCCCATTAGTCTCTCTTCTCCTGTTTGCCTTGTTAACTCTGTGGGGCAGGGGCTGTCTACCATGCTGGGTCTGTACAGTGTGTCTTGTCCTGCCTGTTAGTCACATACTACAGGAATAAACAGAAGTAATTGCACTTGGGAGATGACTTCTGGAGTTAGAGTTGAAAGTCAATACCACGGAATGATTCCTGATTTTAAATAAATGCATATTCTGCACGTGCTGGAGGCTGCATCTGGGTTATTAACTTCAGAAATTGTACTGTGGAAAGAGAAGAAAATCATTGTTTAACATACAGTGCCATCTACAGAATAGGCTGTGCAGCCTGCACTTCATACTTTACATGGAGCCTTTTTTGTGGGTTTGTTCTTTTTTGTCACAGCACAGTTGACTGGAGAGTGTAGGAGATGTTTTCAGCAGATGCCTGCAGAATTGGAGGGTGAAAGTTTGGGAGACTGAAGGCCTGGCTGAGCTCCTGTTGAAGTGCTGGGCTGCAGTTCCTGCCCTCTCAGCTGCTGCTTCTTGGGAAGTCAATTCTGGCTGGGAGGTGGTTTGTGTGCTCACCTACTTCAGCTGCAATCTGCAATACAGGCCAGGCTTCATCTACAAGGCCCATTATTAATTTTTCTTAGAGGCCTAAATTGTTGGGGTTTGTTGGGTTTTTTTAAGACAGCTGTTTCTGTAACTGCAGCTAACTTTCCTAGCAAGCACATGACCCCGCTACAGTGTGGTCTGACTGGCACAAAGAGGGGGAAAAAGGAAAGGACCAGAGAGGTAAAAGTCCATCTGAGATCATGCTGTTAGGTACAGTAAAGCACCCTGACAGCTGCTCTCTCTGTTAGGAGTCAGTTTCAATGTGGGGGAGAAGAGGAGGGCATCCTCTCATGTTCTGAGCTAGGCACATGTTGTAGAGAGCACTGTTAAGCAGAGACTCTGTGTGTGTGTGGTGCACTGGTTGGAACGGCAGTATTGACATCGCAGGGACAGTTGGATTTAATCCCTCAAATCTCCCCAAATCTTTAGAGAGCTCTTCAGACAAATGTTCATTTTGGTGCTGAAAGCTGGATGTGATGATTTATTTTTTTTTAGAAGGTAGAAAAGGTGAAAGAACACACAAGTATCATTCCTTCCAGTCTTGTGGATCCATTATTTTACCTAACACAGGAAAGCAAGTTATTGTAGCCAGTGCAGAACAAACTGGTGCCTGTCCCCTTTTGCCTAGCTCCTCAAGTTACCTGACCTTTAAGCTCGTACTAGCTCAGGACCCGCTATGGCATCTTCAAATTAGTGGAGTTGAAGGAGAGAAACAGGAAGGCAGGGCCGACAATGAATTCTGACATCCAGGGCAGATACAAAATAGTTTTCTGGCATGTGATCTTGCAAAGGAAAAGGAGGAGGGAAAAAAAAGATCGGGGTCTCTGGATTTTTTTTATTGTTGGATGTGAAAGTCAATGTATTTAAAGTAGCAGCAGAGATAGACTAGGAGGCTGAGTGTCTGAGACAGCTGAAGTTGCATGTTAAATAGAGTTTATGAGACTGCTCTGCCATTTCTCACCTGCACTGTCACAGTCAGTACATGTGAGTGCGTAGGTGAGTGGGGGTGTATGTAAATAATAATTCCTCTTTATTTAATATACATTAAACCTGAAAAGGGACAGAAATATGAGTTAGCAGAGTGCTACAAAATGTGAAGGTAATTATGTAGTAGTTATCCTCAACATTTCCATCTTTAAAGTGGTTTTGAACTCCTTAAGTGTGGCAGTTACTGCAGACTGTGATTAGATAAATGGATGCAAATGGTAATTGTAACTGATGGATGATTGATGATGGCTTTATATGTTTATCATTATATACTGTTGTAAACACTTTCTTCCTCAGCAAGGATGGAGCCTGTAGGCAAAATGATGATGTATTGAATATGAATTCAAACTGTAATATTTTAAAGAGTATAGAGGGCCAATATTGCAGGCTGGGATAACCATGGAGCTGTTACCTAACTGGTGAACTTTACCAGTGATATCAATGGGCTGAGCACCAGACATCTTCCAGCTGACATTCAGGGCCTGAATACAAGTGCAGCTGGGAAGCTTGTATAAATTAGGAGAGAGCTTGAAAGTGCAGATAGGGAGGTTGTTGAATGATGGTTTTGAGTGGGGAAGTTCCATTGCTCAAAAGAAGAAGAGATGATGCTGCTCCTCTTCATTTTTCTGTTGCTTTTCATGGCTTTTGCCTTTCTTCTCAACTCTCTAGGGTCCTGTCTTACCAAGTTGAAGTCAACCTTTGTGAAATTCTTCTGCCCTCTAGATCATTAAGTTCTATAAGACATTTACAATGCAGTATTTCACAGCCATTGGAGCCCATGTTGTGCACCCCTATTGTAAGAGCCATTTGGGACAGAACTAATATTTTGGATAATTGGAAGTTGATGGAAACAGGGAGACAGACAAGGATGTCCCTAGAAAAAGGGGCTGGAATGAGACATTCATGTAACCTGAATGATGCTGTAATTGTATTTGATTTGTCACCTGCCATTTGCTAATTATTAATCACAGTAACAACATTTGGTAGTCAGATTAATTTAAAGGGATTTTTATTGCAGCAGCTTGAGTTTAATATCAGCTCTTTGTGTATCATACAATGCAAAAAGTAACCCGTGGTAATTAAATTACAGGCTAAGTCTTCGTTCTACGTAAATTGTTCTATTCACCGAGGAAAAAATAAGCAGGATATTAGGAAAGAAAAGCCCCAGATCATTAGCAGCCTCTGCTCCCTGCTCTGTTCCTTTACAGCACTTCACCTGAGGTGCTGAAATCCGTCTGCTACTTTTCCTGTGGCATTCTACGACTGACAGGGAACGTGTCCGCTTTTCTATGGCGTGCCTGCCCTTGGGCTGGTACACAAGCGGTGAGTTAGGTGCTGTTTTGTGGACTGTTTTGGTGCAAGGGGAGTGGTAGTCCTGTTTGCTTACACATCCGATGCCACCAGGCTGTTGTCTGTGATAACCTTTGGCAGAGCAGCTGGATGCGATTGTCACCCTCACCCCAGCAACGCAGA
The DNA here is from genome assembly GCF_964237585.1 of Gallinula chloropus. Classification (NCBI taxonomy): domain Eukaryota; kingdom Metazoa; phylum Chordata; class Aves; order Gruiformes; family Rallidae; genus Gallinula; species Gallinula chloropus. The sequence goes on from NC_140086.1 coordinate 105,897,579, forward strand.
CGCCAGAGAGAATCCCAAAGGGGTGGACTGGAGGTGCTGCACTAAGCAGCTCAGCTGAAGGCCTTTTCCTCCTGCACGGAAGAAATGGTGTTCTGTATGTGTTTAACTACTTAGCAGGTCTGCGAGTCCTGTAATTTGCTTAGCCAAACAGAACTTCAAAACAGATGGTTTCTAAATTTGGGGAAAATAACCATTTCAGTATTTTTTCCCTTGCACAGCCTGCAGTTATGCTTTAGTACTGAAATTATTTGAGAATTAAACCAGAAAATAAAATTGGGACCTTTACCAGCTGAATACTAATTTCAGGAACATAGAGTTTTTAGTATGTGTTAGGTTTTCATCCGCACGTTTAGCCTAAGATTTGTTTATGCTCTGATTTAGTGTTTCTTGCTGCTTACTTGCATAAACACTACCAAATCAGTCAGTCGGAGTCACCAGCGTATTTAGCTCCCAGCTGCATTCACTAATAAAAACAAGAATGACAAGTTCCCTCCTTTGCAGAGGAGGAAGTGGAGAAACATGAGGAAATAATTCATTGCACTTACATAGCACCTGCCTTCAGCAATCTATACAGGCGCTTTACCAAAAGTAACCTTATCTGGAAAACGTTTTTCTTCTGAGAAACGACTTCATTCCCAATCTTTTCATTGAGGCAACTGAGTCACAGAGGATTTGTTTGGTCTGAGATTGTAAGTGAGGTTAATCAAAATGTAGTAACCCTGGTATCCTTGGCTTCGGGGTTGGTTTTAGCCCGATAGAAATAAATTAGGACAAAGGAATTAATTGTTCTCTGTTTTAATATTTAAGATTTATTACATATTATCATAAGTAGTTAGTTTTTTCCAAAATGTGTCTAGCAAAATTATATTTAGAAATAGTGCCTTTCACTTAGAACATATGGTCAACTGTTTGTCCTTTTGTATGTGTCCATCCCTGGACGTAAAAAGGTTGTGTAGGTGTGAAATGGAACTAAATTTAGTTTCCTAAAAACCCAAGCATAATACTTGCTCTCCGCTTTAGCAGCCTTGTGACCAATATCTGTCAGTGTGAGAGCGCCTGTGCACACTCAGGTAACCTTTGAGATAGCTCGTTGCCCAAGAACTGAAATTACCTTGATTTGGGGGTGGTGCCCAGTGACAGGCCAAGAGGCAATGGGCATAAACTTGAATATAGGAAGTTTTACCTGAACAACTGGAGGAACTTCTGTACTGTGAGGGTGGCAGAGCACTGGAACAGGCTGCCCATAGAGGTTGCAGAGTCTCCATCTCTGGAGATAGTCAAAACCTACCTGGATGTTGTCCTGTGCAGCCTGCTCTAGGTGATCCTGCTGCGGCAGTGGGGTAGGACCAGATGATCTCAAAGGTCCCTTCCAGCCCCTCTCATTCTGTGATTCTGTGATTGCTAGAGGGAATTTTAGGGATATGACTGACTTGAATCAAGTCATTGCTTGCTCAAGCAAGTGTGCCATGCAGTGCCCAGCTAGACTCCATCATGCACAGCCAAGCTGGGCTGTGGAAGTCATTGCCACAGGTTGCTGTGCAGACCTCAGATATAACTGGATTCAGAAGAAAAACTGACAAATTGAAGAAGAATGATTCAGCAAACACAGTCTAAACCTCATGAAGTCTCTAAGCTGGAGGTCCTTTTAGGAAGGGTATGCTGAGGGAAATACCATATTGTCCTGTCTTCAAAGTTCTTTCCTAAATACCCATTATGGACCATTCATTGCCTGCAGCTCCTGTGTCAGCATCCTACTGAGACAAATCCTTGAAAGTACAGCAGTGGCTGCTTTTGTGCTCTTCTGACCCTCACAGTCTTTAGCTCTTTTTCTTCCTGAGACAGCAGTTACATTCCTTTTAGCCTTCTGTTCCAAGGGGTTTCGTGCTCTGCCCAGATTAGACTCTCATTTCAGTTTGAATTCCTCTTTCTTGGGCGGAGGACTAGAACTATAGACCCTTCTTCAGAAAGAACTGCCCAGTACCGTGTACCACCTGTACCATGGTGATAGTATGTATTTATCTTTCTTGAAAACATCTAACCTGCCATATCTTTTTTAACATCTCTAGATTCCTTCTCTTAGTGCAGCATTGGGCTGCTGTAAAATACAGGCTTGGATTGCTAGCTAAATTGTCAAACTCTGTTGGCAGTTGAGTCTGCCTCAGCATTTTAATAGGCTTTGGCTGCGAAAGTTTCAGAGAAGGACTTTTGCTCTTTTATTTGAAAGCCTGATTTCTAGTTGAGGTTTCTTAGGGTGGCATTGTAGATCTGCAGGCATCAGTGGAAGTGGGTTTATGGGCCCAAAGCATGGAGTCTCAAGCAGAGAACAAATTGGCTTCCCTTCTTCCTCTCTCATGAGTTTTCAGAATTTTTAAGAGAGAAACCTGTTTGGGTTCGTTTGTTGTTGCTGTTTTTTAACAGAAAACTGGTATTCCTGTCGCTTCCCTTCCAGAGGCTGTGGGGTAAATACATGTGATGTAACAGGGTATGCAGCTGCAAGAGCGCCTAAAATCTGGAGCTGTAAGAGTAGAGGTACAGAAAGCAAGAGTCATATTATGCCCGAAGAAGTTGATCTTTCATTAACAGCATTCGTAACAGTTTATCTGACAGATGGAAACTGCTGCTTTCCTTAAGCCCTCTTTAAGAAATAACTAAAGTGACTGAGTTCTCTGCAATTTCAGCCGGTTCTTATCTGTACTGATGTATATAATCTCTGCTGGCTCAGAGGGAATGCTTTTGGGCAGGGTACAGTAGTGAACAAAGCTTCTGTCTAGCCCACGTTGCTTTTAGAGTTGTAGTTTTTATGTAAATCAGTTTTTAGGGCTGAAACTGCAGATTAGATGTTCCATGGGTACCTTCTTGGCATGTTGCATCACTGACTTGAAAGGTAAACTACAGTGTAATAGCCACTTGATGGTGCTTTCTAAAGGCTGTAATGTCTCTTTATTTTGCTGCAGATATAGTAGCAGCTGGCAGGAGCATAAGGTTGCAGAATTCTTACTGCAGCCGTTCTAACTCTGTGGCTTTTATGCTACCACATAACATTTATCTACAGGGCGATGGGAAGGGAAGGTGAGTGAAGCGTATTTGCAGACTGTAGTAACAAAATCCAGCATTGCCAGGTTATATTATATTCTGGAAGAAACACCACTTTGGAGGTTTCATCTGATGTCATAATTTGCAGCTTTAGTCACTCTTGTGATTCTTGGCCTGTTTTGTCATAACCAAAATGTCAAGAACCTGTTTGTCTTGAACTGCCTTGTAATGAGTTCACATCTAAATCTGTGAAATATTTAAACTTCAGATTTAGAAAGGTAATTGAATATGGGAGGCAAAATGTGTTATTTTTCAAATCTTTCTAAAAGATCCTGGTATTTTGGCACATTGCCTCAAAGGAACATCAGGTGGATGATACAGTGACTAGCGGAGCTCCTCAAGGGTCCGTGATGGCACTGGTGCTGTTTAATATCTTTGTTAATGATATTGACAGTGGTATAGAGTGTGCCCTCAGCAAATTTGCTAATGAAACCAAGCTGGGTGGTGAAGTTAATGTGCCAGAGGGATGGGATGCCATCCAGACGGACTTGGACAGGATGAAGAAATGGGCTCAGGTGAACCTCATGGGGTTCAACAACACCAAGTGCAGGGTCCTGCATCTGGATAAGGAAAATTCACATTATCCATATACGTTAGGAGATGATGTGTTGGAAAACAGCCCTGAGGTAAAAAGAACTTGGGAGTACTCATGGATGAGAAGCTGGAGATGAGCCACCAATGTGCATATGCAGCCCAGAAGGCCAACTGCATCCTGGGCTGCATCAAAAGAAGTGTGGCCAGCAGAGCAAGAGAGGTGATTCTGCCCCTCTACTCTGCTCTGGTGAGAACTCATCTGGAGTACTGAGTCCAGCTTTGGAGCCCTCAACACAAAAAGGACACGGACCTGTTGGACCGACTCCAGAGGAGGGGCACAGAAATGATCAAGAGGCTGGAGCACCTCTCCTGTGAAGGTAGACTGAGAGAATTGGGCTTTTTCAGGCTGGAGAAAGTTTGGGGGGGATCTTATAGGTGCCTTCCAGTACCTGAAAGATGCCTATGAGAAAGCTAAAAAAAGGGGAGATTTAGTTTGGGTATTAGGAAAAAGCTCTTCAATGTGGGGGTGGTAGATCACTGGTGCAGGTTTCCCAGAGACATAGTGGAGGCCCCATCCCTGGACACATTCAAGTTCAGGCTTGATGGGGCTCTGAATTACCTGATCTAGTGAAGCTGTCCCTGCTTCCTGCAGGGGGGTTGGTCTAGATAACCTCTAAAGGTCTCTTCCAACCTTACACATTCTATGATGCTATGATTCTATATCTTTCACATCCATATATCTAGCCATCACCATGAAAAGAAATCCTCTCTTCAGTCTGATTTCTCACTCGTGTCCTGGGCCTTACAGAAAGGTAGGGAAACAACGGGTTCTTTGTGGCAAGGACTGGTTGTTCTGTACTAGGCAGGACAGTGAAAAGTCTTGGATTTCAGGAATCAAGTTGCCCCTTTTGGAAAAGCGACATGTAATGAGTGGCGTGAAATTAGTGATTTTTCCCATGTGATGAACTGAAAAGAAATTGATGGGGAGAGATGACACAGAAGCCTTTGTCCCTAATCAGTGGTTCAGCTAACCTACGGTAGTAGCAAGAAATTTCTGAGCTGCTGATTGTATTGCTTCAGAAGAAGAAAAATCATCCCATTGCTTGAAAATGCAGTGTTTTGTCTTGGAAAAAAAAATGCATTAAATTATGGTACTTAGTATTTTAGACCTTCTGCCTTGTCAGATTAAAGTTCACTGGAGCTAGTAGAGGCTGATTCAAATATGTAGCTTCTGCCGTAGCTTGTAGATGACACTTTAGTCTCCACTGTCACTAATCTGGCTGGGAATGACAATCACAGTGATAATTACAGAGGAAATCCAGAGTCTCGGAGGCAAAGCAAAGCAGATTCTGTCCGTAGAGAATTTGCTTCTTGAACAACCAAAAGCAACAAAACAAATCCTCCTGTGTCTAACCGATGCAGGTTGCCCAATACAATTAAATGACATTTTGTATCAAAGCAAAGCTAATTATTAGTGGGGTTGTGTTGCCTTGCATGTTTTCGTTTTGGAACACATACATATTAATTTTTCTGCCTGCCCTTGAAAGACTTGGCAATTGGCTATTACAGTTTGATAATTACTAACTACATCCCTTTCTTCTGGAGCTGGGATGAGACGCAGGCTGGGGAGCCAGGAGGGAATACTCGGCAAAGCTGAGCGGTGCCAGTTGGAAAACTGATGAGAAGGCGCTGCTTTCTGCAGTGCGCGATTCCGCTTCGGAGCACACCGGGCTGCGGCGGTGTCGGGTTCTGTTCAGCACCGGCTGTGCATGACCGTGCGGTGCTCCCCCAGAGCAAGAGCCAGGGCAGCAGCATGTCATCCCACCCGACCACCTCCTCCGTGGCTGCGTATAACGTAATAACGTACAACGTGCGGCATCCGCCATGGCTGCAAACCGTCACGGATGGTCCTGATGAGAAGATGGTGGAAGATCCAGAATCATAGAATCACAGGGGTTGGAAGGGACCTCGAGAGATCATCGGGTCCAACCCCCCTGCCAAAGCAGCTCCCCAGCTCATATTGCACAGAGAGGCGTCCAGATGGGTCTTGAATATCTCCAGAGAAGGAGACTCCACACACCCCCTGGGCAGCCTGTCCCAGGGCTCTGTCACCCTCACTGTGAAAAAGTTCTTCCGTATGTTGGTGCAGAACTTCCTGTGCTCCAACTTGCAGCCATTGCCCCTTGTCCTGTGGCCACAGGCCACTGAAAAGGGGCTGGCCATCTCCCCCTGCATCCCATACTTAAGATATTTATAAACATTAATAAGGTCCCCCCTTAGTCTTCTTTTCTCCAGGCTGAACAGTCCCAGCTCACTCAGCCTTTCCTCATAGGGGAGATGCTCCAGGCCCTTAATCATCTTCATAGCCCTTCATAGTGGATCATTTGAGTAACGGAACCGTGAATGGAGTAGCTAAAATAGAAAAGATGCAAATGCTTCTTTGGATATATTTTGTGTTTTGATGCATATTGTCTGTCTGTGCAGGTTAGGGCAATATTTCCCTGCAGAAATGTTCTGGCTGTGCCAAAACTGCCTAGATCGGGTTGGGGATGGGGAGAAGCAGCATTGTTCTTACCTTTGAATTTGGTTGGGAAGTAACCAAAATTACAAACCAGGAAAAAGAGACTTCTGATGAGATCGGCTTGCCCCTTTTCCATAATTACTCCTAGTTCTGCTTTAAGGCTTGTTTGTCTCAGAAGCTGTTTGTACAGAATGTTACCAGCTTTTGGTTGGCTGTGTATTTGTAAGCCCTAAATGAGTAAATGTATGTGCAAGCATAGGTGCACTGAAATGTTGCCTATTAAAAACTGAACTCGTAAAAACCTGTTCTAAAAGTAATAGACAATCAGCATCTTCTTTTATAGAGGAAAATCAATTTAAAAAGAAACAACTCTGAATATAATTAAACATCGTAACTCTGGTTTATATGTGTTTAATAGGTATAATAATACTTACCTACTGTATCTCACAGGAGCCTTTTGAAGTTTAATTAATTAGTGTTTATAAAAGCACATTGAAATCCTAAGATAAGAAGAAACTCCAAATGCATTGTATTGTTGCTGTTGTTTTATGAGCCATTTTTAGAAAAACCTGGTACTTCCTGAGATCCAGAATGCGTTTTAGCATTCAATCATAATTTTAGATTCACATAAAGTTAGTTTCGTGGTATTTTCCTAAGATTTTCCTCCTCCTAGCATCAACACTTAAGGCTGCTGTTTGCTTAAGACCCAAAATATGTATTTAAAGCAACTTTTAATGTTATGTAAGTACTGTTTCTTGCCTAAACCTTTTTTTTTGTTTAATTTCCTTAGGAATCTTTAGGCATAAATTAGAGGTGCTTAAATAACGTACAGCCAAGCACAGTGACAGTATTAACATAAACTATCCAGTATAGTGGTTCTCAGGGCAGCTTCTTAATTAGGGAGAAGACAAAAGTCTTGTGATAGGTCTCAGTAGTTTATATTTCCTCATTACAGCAAACTAATCCATCAGCATTTTGTTTTTCAAAAGGAAAATTTGCAGGGGAAATAGGCAAACAAAAAGCTGCAGAACCTCAGTCTTCAGAAGGAAGATCTGGGGGACAAGAAGGGTCCCCAGAAAGGATGACATTACAGCTGAATCATTAGTTGTTTTAAAGACGAACTGTTAAGCAGTTCTGAAAGTAGGCCACATCTCTAGTTAAACAGAGAATCTAAAACCTCTTTCTCTGTGTGTAGGAAAAAAAGGCACAGAGATGTAAGAGAGGCTGGCCTTGAACTAGATGAGTGTATTTTGACCTGTATTGGCTAGATGATCATTTTTCTTTGGGTTCATATTTGTGAACAAAATCTTTTTAAACCCAGGAAATACTTTTTAAGTGATCTAAACTTTTTTTTTGTTATTTATGCTTGAAAAAAAAGTGGTATCTGAATTAGGTTATTGTTTATTAGGTGAAGTTTATTGTTTCATAAATTGTCAGCCCTACTCATCTGGGGTTTTTCCTGTTTTTGTTTAATGGATATCTGTCTTTTAATCTAATTTTATTATGATTGCCACTACACAGATAGTTTTGTGTGGACATCTTCAAAGAAATACCTCATCTAAATAATGGTACCGACACGTAATGAATGATACCTGTGTTGCAGGCATGTGGTCTGAAACAGAAGGATGGACAGATCACCAAAATTGGCCATTTGAAGTTTCAGGAACTGCAGAGTGGCTCTGTCACCTCAGGAAAAGCTCTGAGTCTTAGAGGACCCGGCACTTTCTTCAACACAGGGGTGTTCCCATGCCTCTCACAGAGTTATGAAACTGAGGAGGACGCAGGCGTCATTATGTACAAGGTGTACAAATCGCCGGCCTCGTTATGTGCAAATCACTCCTGTGATTTGTATGATTGGTTATCAGTGTAAATATCTGTTGCCATGACCATCCACTGCTTGAGTTCCGGATAGTTGTTCCAATATTCTGTCTGGATTTGACCTCACAATTAAAGATACTTTTTTATTATTATTATACTCCATTAAAGGTTTCAATTATAATTTAGATTAGAAACATCATAGTCTAGTGGATGGGGAACTGTGCTAGAAGTCACTAGACTTGGGCATTTCCTCAGATTTTGCAGGGTAACCCAGGGCCACTCCAACTGGAGTAATGCCACTGACATGCTTTAAGTGCTGCAAGATCTACTGACTAAAGTTTCTGTATAAAAGCTAACGGGGTCTTTCTCGTCTGAGTCACTGGATGTGCTGTGTAACTGGCTGCACTTTATGTTGGCTTGCCTCTCTTCCCTCTTGCTGTCCTCTTCTCCCTGTCTGGGTTCCTTTGACCGAGAGATTCTTTTCAGGATTGGGATTGTCATATGGTTTTTGTGTGTACAGTGCCTTGCACAATGAAGCATGAAGAAAATGGCTGCTAATACACTGATAATGACTGCTCACACTGGTAATTGAAACTGAACTTCCTGCCTTGATCAGATGGTTATGTTAATAGCCTGTAAATCCCTCCTGCACAGAACTGGACCCTTCTTACCCTCTGGAGTTCCTGTTCTTGTGGCATTTTGATCTTGCAAGTTTCCTCACTGTGCAGAATGCAAGCTTTTGATTTTTTAGGCAAGTTGGGATACTTTGAGAGAAAACATCATAGCATTGGTCAGTTTTTTAAGTATATTGGCTCCACGGGTTTCACAAAGACCGCCTTAGGGATTTGTTTCTCTCTCTGCCTTGCTACATGTACAAGTTCCCTTGCTTTTTCAAGTGAAACTCTTAAGATCTTGTAATCAAGCCCCAAACAGCTAACCTGTTCTTTATTTAACTGTCAGTGCATGCATGGGCTGTACTTAAAATTCTGTATCATTCAGATTTTGTGGGGGAAGAAAAATGGCCTTTGAATATTTTAGGTTGTAGTTTTGGCTTTAGATGTATAGGAAGGAGTGTTTCTGTTCACTATGTTTAATCAAGTACTTAAACATATAATGACTTTAAAATGCCTCAGTTCTCATCAGATTTAGCAGTAGTGCTGCTGAAAGGCTCTTGCTAGCTCTAGGGATGGTGATTTTAGCAATACATTTTTAGAAGGGAGCAGGATAAGCCCATGAGATCTGCAGGCAGTAAAGCTCTGAACAGACCATCCGTCTCCTCAGCCGAAAAGCTACTTCTCTGGCCTCAAGCCGGCTCCACACCAGCCAGATACCTGGCAAAGAAGCCAGATACCTACTCAGTCCTCACCTCGCCCCTGGGCACCCAGGGAGTGACCGTGCTGGGGCATTGCCCCAGCCATTGCACTGCAGCAGCAGTGGGTTCTGGGGACAACTGGAGAGAGTTCAAAGGAGGACCCATGCAGAGATGCTGAACGTGTAGAGGGTTTGCCTGTCTCCAGTCTCTGTTGCTTTTCCCCAAGTCTTTAAAATTCCTGCAGTACCCACAGGTTTTTCTAAGGTGAAATGACCTATAAATATATCAGACTCTCTGAAGATATGTTGTCCTATGCCAATCAAAAGGATAAAGACATACTAACCTTACTACTAAAAATAATTGGAGAGGCTCCAGTGAGGAGCCAATTATGAGAAATTATTGCAGTGAGACAGATCCCTACATAATTGATATTTGGTATGGACAGATTTATGGTGGTAGCTGTTACAATCCTATTAAATACTTAGCTGAAGCACTTAGCTCTGTCACTTTTATTAGCACAGTTTTGCACACTCCTTCCACGGTAATTTGAGCTGTGTATTTTTTTTTATCCTTTGTGTGACTTCCTGAATTGCAGAAAGACATCTTTGAAACTCCCAGCGTCTTCCTTGATGCTCAAGATAGGCAGATTGCATTGACATGGTCTTCACACAGGAGCAAGCACCTTTTTCTTGTCCTGCCTTTGGCTGTACTCCCCCCCTTCCTCCATCTGGACAGATCTGCTGGGGTTTTTTTCATCACTTCATGCCAGAAATGTACTGCATATCTAATATATTGTGTTCAAAGAAGCCGAATTTGCTTTTTTAATACAAGCTCTTATCTCTTCCAGAGCATAGATCTACAAATACTGTACTATGTCCCCCACAGCTATTCTCTGCTTAGAGATTCTTCATCATGTGTCGGACAGATGGCACAATCAGTGGGTTGTATCAGAGCATTAAAAAAAGAAATTCTTTCTCGCTGCTTCTACCCAGACTGTTTTGAATTCAGTGAGATGCAACAGCTGTAACACAGTCTTTCAATGACAACTCTGAATGTGTGTGTGGGGGGTGAGTGTTGTTTCATTTGAAAGTCAAAAAATTTGTAGGGAAATGGCATTAAAAAAGAAACATAAAGGGCTTTCACAGAGTGTCCTGGTTCTGGCCAGGCCAGGGTTAACCTCCCCAGTCAGCCAACACCGGTGAGCTGAGTCAGCCCACATGAGCTGAGTTAGCTGGAGCTGTTTTCCATACCACCTAACACCACTTCCCTATAAAAGCAGCTGGTTGGGGAAGGGTAGGGGCTGTCTTGCCTCTGGGACAGTTGGAGTGTGGCTGGGATGTCGGGTTGGCTGATCCTTACCATCAGGCAGCCCTCTGTGATTGCTGGGTCAATAGGGTACTCTGTGTTAGCACTGGGTGTGAGTGTACTAGCCATTATTGTTCTGTATTCACAGTGATATTTGGCAGTAAACTGTCCTTATCCCAACCCACAGGGGCTCTGCCTGTTTCTCCTCAGGGAGTGAGTGGCTTGGTGGGCATTTGGCATCTAGCCAGGGCCAAAACACCACACAGAGCTACAGAGGCGGCAAGGTTAAGAACCTGAGTTTTTGGAGTTGTTTATTGTGTCAGCTGTCTGGGATCACAGGTAGATCTCCATTTGCAGGTGCTGATACAGACAGTACAGCACTGGTTTTCCTTCTGTCCAGTGCTCCTTAAGACTGCTCCTTCGTTTGTTATGAGATGAAATATCTGGTACTTACAGAAGCCTTGCCAAAGCATCAAAAAGATGTTTGTGTTCTTAGGAAGTGTGCTAGAAAAAGCACCATTGATAATACAGGGGTCTGCTGAGAGGGCAGCGCTGCATTTCTGTGTTGGGCATCTGTTGTCCCTGCCCATTACGAGCTCCGCAAGCACGTTGTTCATTGTTAGTATCAAAGGACCTGAAATCTTTCATCACTGTTAAATGATACAAGAGAGACAGATCTTGTATGTTAGTCCCCATCCTACACAAGGCCTTGTGTTTTATTTCATATGCTTTATTCCAGCCCATCCCGGTTGCTCCTACCCCTGCGAGAGGTGGTCGTAGTGCAGCTCCTGTCATGGATCCTGGCTTCCCACAAGGAAGAAATGCAGTCAGCATAGGAAGGGTTGATAAGCTGGCAGTATGCACTGGGCAGTGGTCTTAGCAAAAGGTTGAAAAAATGAGGAGGTTCACTGCAGAGCTGGCAAGGAGCTGAACTGCAGAGGTGAGGGTGGTTGGAGGTGGGACAGGGGAGGCACTGTGGGAGCTCCAGCCTTCTCGCTGATGGGTGAGGTGTCCTGGAAAGCCCTCACCTGCTGCCAGTCTTCAGCTTATCCCTGTGGAGAAAGCCTGGCCTGAGATTTATAAAAGAAGCACCCTGTCCTTTTGTATCTCCAGGTGCCTCTTTTCTACAGTATGCCATCGGAAGGAGATACACCTCTCTTGCTTCGTTACCCCTTTTCTGTAGTACATAGCTTCTCACTTCATATCCCACCAATTTTCATGTTCCCTGGTTGTCAAACCATTCCTGTAACACTGATTTAGGTGCTTTTATTCCTAGAAACTGCAGCTTTTTTAACCAATCTTCCAACCCTGCCCAGGTAAACTGGAGCTATATGAGAAAGTGCTCTCAGCTAATACAGGGAACTACACAAGAATAACTGTACCAGTTTAAAATCGTGTTCTATTTAAATCTGAATAATTTTTTTCGCATTAGCAAGTTGTAAAAGAAAGGAAGTTTTTAATTTAAGCTTTTAACATAGAGGAAGATGAGAGTACAGACTAGAAACAGACATTCCTCCCTTTGTGTTGTTGCAATATTTAATTCTCTACCTGGTACTGTGTGGGAGGAAGTTTGGATTGTGGGACAGGCTTGATATTTCTGCTAAATGATCAGCAAGTAAATGATTGTGCTGATATTTAATTGTCACCTCTTAGGTTCAATAGTTTAACAAGTCATTGTGACATTTACCAGCATTTACTTTGTCTCTCTCATGTGCTTGTTCAAAGCTGCCTTCATAACTGTGATGACTAGAGAAGGGAACAAAGGGAAAAGATTGTGCAGCTGTGGGTGCATCCCTGTGAATACAGAAAGCTGTGCCAGAGGTTCTTGGCTCGGGTTTTGACCTCGTAAGTGCGCACCGTCTTGTGTAGCACCTTGATGTTCTGTGAAGCTGATGCTGCAGCTGACTGAGAGATGGGACTCCAAATCACTGTGAGAAACACCAGGAACTGATTTGACAACTCCGTGTTCATTGCACTGTCCTTTTTTCTACCCATGCTATTATCATTTTCTCAAGTAATTATTATTGCCCTCCTGGACAGTTGCTTAACTCTCTGTAAAGTTGTGCTACATCAGAAGCAGGGGAACCTGCCCCTTTCCAACAGCAACACTGACACTATTTTTTATTGATCTGTGCATTTTATTATACTTCTTTCCCCATGACAACACAAAGCAGTGAACAGCTGGCCAGCTGCAGAAGTGCTTGTGCAACCAGAGAAGGTTGGGAAAGGGAGGGGAGGGAGAATTGCTTGCCAGCTTTATTGCAGAATTATGATTAAAATGTTTTGTTGAGAGTTTAATATATGTGCACGTGAGAGTCAGCAAAACAGCTTGGGCTGCCTTCTGTTTCCTTCTTTGTTTGTTTAGCATACAATCCCTCACACATCAAGTTTAGTGTAATAACTCTCTGTTCATTCGTATGATATTAATCTGACTTTTAAGCCCTCCTCCTATTGTACTTTAAATGAGCTCCTGGTGTAACAGCAGAGTCGAGGGGTTTGACTTATGTCTTCCTTTGTCTAGCACTGATCCCACATCACTTCTTGTGGGCTTGTTCTAAGTGGGCGATGGAGTGAACAATAGAAGTGATAGCTCAGCTGGAGAAGCCTCTAATTCCTGGGGCAGGAGAAACCAAAGGGCTCCCTGGGACCCGAGGTCACTCTTTTTATTAAGAGACTGTCGATATGCAGCTCATAAACCATCAGTAGCTCTTGGTATGGATGTAAATCATCGGCTGTAGTTTATGTTACTCAAAGTATTGCAGGCTGCTTTTGACAATATTTTAGACGTTTTCACGATGTGCATGTACTCAGGCAGAGCACCACTGCACCCTTGCCTTTGCAGCAAGGGGATCCATATATGCAAGCATAATCCCTTACAGGCAGTTTTGATGTAGGTACTTCAGACTTACAACAGCTATTGCACTCCTCTCAAATTATAACTTGGAAAATATGTAGGAAATGTAACATTTACAAGGAGAGAAGGGACAAGGGATTAAGGGATAAATCACTTGTCGGCCATAACACGGTTAGGAAAACGCAGATACCTGTGCTGTGATTCATCTTGCCCAATGTTAGAGGTCTGCAGCTAGCTATTCACAGTTGCTGCTTTTATGCTCAGTGGATGAGTGGGCACTTTGAGAGTGTCGTTTATTTGATTTACTTCGGAAGTTTACCTTAAGATGAGTCACACCCCCTGTACAGCTACAGCCTTTGGGCATTGTAGGTGTTCACATTTCCTTAGACTGATTTCGCCCCCGTTTCCTCTCCTGAGAGAAATATTTTTCGGAAGGATAAGTGCTTTATGGATTGCTATCATTCTTACTTCTGTGTATTTTCAGAGGATTTTCACTGTGGGTGCAAATGTGTGCGTCGGTAAGTCCACGCTTTATTTAGAGGGTTTTTTCCCTCTCCAGCGTCCAAGGTCAATATGCTTCATCCTTGTGTCCTCTGCAGAATTTGAAATTGGCAGCGTGGGGAACCATTGCCATCTCAGACCTCTGGTGATCTCTGAAGATGGCGACTGCTTTGCTGACTAATGCTTCCATAATGCAATGCAATGGAGTTGTCTTTGTAAAGGGTTTTTTTTTATCAACAATTGGTGCAACTCCGAAGACTGAAAAATGAGTGCAGTTGTGGCATTTCCATGCTAGCAAGGATACAGGACTTGCTTTTCTATGTTTTTTACTGGCTATATATCAGAACATTTAATCAAGAGCCTTTATAATAAATTTTAAAGGTCACTTTTGCAAAAGAAAAAAATACCCAACAAGATAATGGGGACTTTCTTTTTCTTTTTTTTGTTTCTTTTTTAAGAACAGAAGGCAAATTAATTGCCCAAGCTTAATACCAGCCCTGCTTGGACTCCCCTCTGTTCCAAAATCAGCACTGTGGTTTGTGGTTTGTTGTTTTGAATAGTTAGTAAAGCTGTCAATCTTTGTGAAATCCATTTCTGAATTCAGAAGACTTGTACACCCTGAAATCTGTGATAAATGTTGAAAAAATAATCACATCATTTACATGAAAAATGTGGAGGGGAGTGGTACTTGTTTTTCCCAGCTTCTTTTAATCCCCTTTTCTTCTTTACTATGTGCTGTTGCTCTTTGTTGTAATTTTCCATCTATGTTTGGTAGGTTTTTTGGTTTAATCCAGGGCATAACAAGAATAAGCACTAGAACAGGGAATTAGCACCTTCCTCATTTTCAGCTTCACTGGAAAATAATGAACATCATTTGGTGCCTTGCTCCACCTCCTTAGGGAGGTGAGGAATGATCGCCAAAGTTAGTTTGAAGTAAAGGAAATAATTTTTTCCATCTTCCTGAAACGCAGCCTATCAACTTTATTATTTAGAATGTAAGAGCTGGTATAAGGCATCATATCCTGGATATTAAACAAGCTGCTCTCTTTCTGAACTACGTGTAATCCTGCTAGTGTCAGCTCCTTTTCCTCCTGAGAGTAGCACAGTCTCAATCATGTTTTGGAAATACCATTTCTATCATCTGGAGTATTTTGGAGAGATTTTTAATGGCATGACAGAGAAGTATGTGAGTCCTGTTGTTTCCATGCCTTAGCACATCCTTAAGGTCTTCAGGAGCCTTGGAAATTTTAGCATTGGTAATTTGCTTTTCCACTGATTTTTCAGCAAATGCAATAGTTATGGTTTTGGCTTTCTGAAGTTAATGGAATGGAAAAGAATCCTTACTTTACTTAGCGAACAGGAGGATCGTGATTTCTTATCAAGAGTAATAGATGGCACTTTATTCTTCAACACCATTTTTTTGGTCTGTTCATTACAAGATACCTTGTAAGCTCTCCTTTCTTAAATGCTGGCTGAACAAACCCATACCTTTAAGATTTCAAGGTCTGCATTGTTCATTTTAACTAGCAATTAAATGTTGTGCCCTGAACATGTCTCCTGACTACATCTGATTTCTTGAGCATGTCCACTTCCACAGAGGGAGTAGAAACAACAGACTCTGAGTTTCTGCATTTGAATGGCCACAAATATGAAAAGAATGTTTAGAATTCAGAGATCCATTGCAGATTTCATGTGTAGCAATAACTTGACAGTTCCTAAAATGCTGAATCAGGAGGGTTTTCCAAATTTTGACAAATTTCTTGTAGATTTATTTTTCCCTTAATACAGAAATTTGGTTTTGAATTCATTTAACCTGCTGGATGTCAAACTTCATGACTTGAAAATTTCTATTTCTGTTGGTTTTGCTCTCTACATTTTGTCATTATGGCCTTAGGTCACCTAGTTTGGCTGTCCACCCCCATTCTTTACGCTCTCACTTGTGTGTTTCTCTGATGACTACCAGTGTATGCTATGAATCCATGTACAAGTAAAAATGTTTGGTTGTTTTTTTGGTGTTTGTTTTTTCTGGGTTTGGTGGAGGAGTTTTTGTGTTTGCGTTTTGGTGGGGTTTTCTTTTTCAAAAAGTGTTAACAATTTTTTTTTCTGTAGTTTAGGAGGCAACATGTAATCATAATGGATTGTCAGTGCACTTCACAAACCAGTGTTCCTTCAAACTGATTAAAAACTCTTCATTCTGTCTTGGTTTGAAGTGGCTGATGTTCTGCAGAGAGCACTGAGCATTGATGCAAAGCCTGAAATTATCAAGGAAATAGGGCAGCGATGCTAGCCAGAGAATCGATGCTACATGTAGAACATGACTGGTGTGCCAGAAGTTGCTAATGTGATGTGCTTCAGTCCAGACATGTGTTGGATGGGAAATCTGACTTTGAAACATGCTGTTTACAAAGTAAATATTTCCTCAGGCAAGGAGGTTGGATAAACTTTCACAGTGGCACGTATTTACAAGGAGTTCATGAGCTGTGGGCATCAGAGGTTACTCTGTATTGCACTGCTTTAAACTGGTATAAATCATAAGCGACTCAATTAGCCCCAGTTGGGTACCTCCCGGTTTATGTTGTAACTGCCAGAAGCCAGGGTGAGCTCGAGTTGATTTTATGCACTGTTGAGCAAGAGGTGGTGTTTAAACTGCAGCATCCCAAAAGCAGCCATGCTGACTTGTATACCCACATGCATCTGATGTGGGAAGACATTCCAAGTCCTTTCCCTGCTTTAGATGGAAAGAACTACACTTTCCTGCCTATATGTCACGACACAAAATGGAAAACAGCGTGTTCCTGTTTGTCTTGGAAGTTGCAATATCTGAATGGGTTACAAGAAAAGTTAGGCAGTATCCTTCCCATCCTTCCTCCTTCTTCTGTAGGATAAACCACTGCATTACTGAGTGCAGTTTTCTTACTCTCTAGAGGTGTAACCCCTGTCAAACTCTAGGCCTGTAACAGCTGTTCTTCAAATCTTGGCATGCAAATATTTAATGGTCCTTGTGAATGAGACCCTTCAACATGCAGTTACTAAAATAAAAATACCCATTGTTTACCTGAACCAGTGTATCCAACTGCAAATGCACAGTAAATCAAGAATGGCAGTAGAGCACAATATCCTGCTTGGAGATCGGTCGTCCACAGCCGTGCTCAAGGACATGGGAATCCAAAGATTTCTTTCTTGGAGGACTAACTATTCCAGGTTTCATTCAAGGAATCTTAGTTCTTTCCCTGTCAGTACTGTTGCATGTGAAATAAGGCATTTGCAGCTCTTTCAGCTGTTCAGTGTAGCATAAAGATTGCTTGGCTGGTATTAAAGTGAACTAACTTTTTATAGATGGAAAAAAGATGCCACTCAAAGTTTCCCTGTTTACCTTTTTGTGCTGACTTTTGGCCCTGCTATATACTTTTGACAGTTCTCAGTACTTGCAATATTATTTGCACATCATTAACAATTTATATTCCCTGTCAAGTTTTAGATAAGCTAATGACAAGTTCAATAATATATGTGCTCATTTGCACAGACATAAAAATATCTTTGTAAGGCAAACGGCAGAAAAGTTGCCAAATACTTTATGGCTACTTGTGCTTTATTGCTCAGTTGACATCTTGAGAATATATGGTCTTATTTTGTAGAATTAAGAAACTTTTCCATATACATCTGCAGTGTCTTTTCTCATGGGGAAAAGTGAAAACCTATGTGGTCTGTATTTTGGGGGGGAGGGGAAGGAGTTCAACACAAAAAGCACTCGCACAATGCTGACTTCCAGGATAATTTATATTATATAGTTAAATATTTGTATACAAGCAAATGCGTATTCAGGTGTAATGATATCCAGGTATAGCGTACATATATGTCTTGGTGGCTAAGAAGATACAAAGATGTGTTGTTGTCACGTGTGCCAGCAGGTAGACCTTCAACAAGAGGAGATGGGCATGTACTAATGCCAAAAAAACCCGAGAAAACTGTTCAACAAGCAGTTCCCAATGTAGTAATTTTGTATGAAAAAGCAGGGATCCGTATTTCTCACCTCAAAGAGGAAAACTGAAGCATCTCCCCCAGCCCATAGCAGTTTGTTTAATATAAGAGTGTGTTCACCATCCGCTTGATTCTGGTTTGGTACATTGTTCTCCCAAGTTTCCACATGTTTATGCACATACGCAGGAGGGAGAAAATCCCTGTCCACCTCCCCATGCCTACCAGTCGCAGGAGGACTGAATATGCTGACTGAATATGAGTCAGCAGTGTGCCCAGGGGGCCGAGAAGGCCACTGGCATTCTGGCTTCTGTCAAAAATGGTGTGGCCAGCAGGTCTAGGGAGGTGATTTTGCCCCTGTACTTGGCATTGGTGAGGCCACACCTTGAGTACTGTGTGCAGTTCTGGGCTCCCCACCATAAGAAGGACATTGAGGTCCTTGAGCGAGTGCAGAGAAGGGCAACCAGGCTGGTGAAGGGGCTGGAGGGTGAATCCTATGAGGAGCGGCTGAAGGAGCTGGGGCTGTTTAGCTTGGAGAAGAGGAGGCTGAGGGGAGACCTTATCACCACCTACAGGTACCTGAAAGGAGGCTGTAGAGAGGTGGTTGATGATCTCTTTAAGACAGGTGAGGAGATAGGACAAGGGGAGATGGCACAAAGCTGTGCCAGGGCAGGTTCAGATTAGATTTTAGGAAAAAATTTTTACTGAAAGAGTTGTCAGGGCCTGGAACAGTGCTGCCCAGGCTTCAGTCACCATCCCTGGACGTGTTTAAAAAAAGGGTAGATCAGGTACTTAGGGCTATGGTTTAGCATAGGACAGGGATGGTTGGAGTCTATGATCTTAAAGGTCTTTTCCAACCTTGTGATTCTGTGAATGAGAAATAGCAGCTTTGGTGAGCACTTGTGTGGTTTAGATGGTCTTGATCTTACAAGGCAAACTGGTGAGGTTTGACAGGTCGGTAATCCAGTCATAGGTGGCTTTACTTGAGAGAGTTTTATAGCAGGAGTGCAGTCTGTATTAATAATGTCTAAACACAGCTGCCCCTCCAGTGCAGGCAGCATCCCAGGAAAACATTAATCATGTTGTCCCGAAGCAGCTGAATTGATTTTTTGGGAGAGAGATTTCTTTCGTCTACTTGCTGACTGTTTCTGAACCCATCACCAGCTTACAGTGACCTGAGCAGCTAATCAACAAGTAATTATTGCCTGTTGATCATCCAGGAGAAAAGGAAGAAATGCTGCTTTAGATTCTTAGTGCAAGTAACTTCATTTTTACCAAGGCATAGTGACCGTGTTGATCTATGACCTTTATTATGTTTGAGGTTTTCTCTTCTCTTGGGTAATGGCACATTAGGAACGGCTTATGTGTATTTATTTTAGGTTTAGATATAATATGTGTTGTAGCATCCTGGGTAAGCCTTTGCGAACAAAGGAAAGCTGTTCGGTTTTTGTTCACTTTATCTGTATCAGTAGAATTCTCCCCACAATGTAGCTCAATCCTGTACAGAACATGAGAAGATGGCTAAAAATGTAGCACATAAACCTCACCAGAGCCAATGTTTGGTGTGGTCTTGGTAACTGGGGGAGAGAAAAACAGATGACAGTAAAATCAACTAGGACAGACTGATAAGAACCTGAAGAATTTTGAAAGACCCCTTTCTTGTAGGAAATGGCTAGTTACTTTGTCAACAAGAACATTTTCTTCATCTTTTGAGCTTTAGTGTTTAAAGTCATATGTACTCCATTAGTACCATACATACCTGAATTGGTTAAGAGGTTCACATACATCTGTTGCATGTCTAGAACAGTCTAGGTAATTCTGTGCTTTGTTGGAAAAGAAAAGGTTTTCACTAAAGGTTATGTGCATGCTTTAAACGTTTAAATTAAGCAGAGCATGAGCATGGGGATTAAGCATGGTCAGTTTTATGAAGGTACCAAGTGTAAATAAGGAAGCAGAAGACATGGGGTTGTCCCATAGTATTGGACTAGCATGGCAATCCTTGATATAAATCCTTGCACCTTCCCCTGAGGTGGTGGCCCCTGGTTTGGTCTTGATGCAGCCAGATGGGAAAGGTGCATCACTACCTCCTCCTACCACACTGGACCTGCTACTCCATTAGTCTGTTGTCAGGGTCGGGCACCTGTACGCTTCCTGATTTGCCTCAAGCCAGATTAACTTTAAGGTTTCCAATTCTTGGGTTGAGCTAACCTGGTTAATTTTTTTGTCCAAAGGAAAGGGACAATCAGTGTATAGACCTGCTGTGCCAAGCAGGTGAATTGAGTGGTCTGAATTGGAGACATGCCTGTACCTGAAAAGAGATGTCTGCCTGTGGAGCTCAGATCTAAATGTCAGGGTCTGCCACTGCTCAGAGCCTGACCAGGTAAGTTTTCATTTTGTGTTGATTTTTCAGGTTTTGATCAACACAAAATGCTCCCATACCAGGTTGAGTTGGCATAAGTCATGCCCTATAAAATCACACGATTTATACCGGAGTGCTTTGATTGAGCTCCTGTCTACACGTAGGAGACATGCCCCAGGTGAGCTGGTTATTACAGTCATGATTCACACCAGTCTCATTTAAGCTTCACTTGTGTTTTGGCTGTCTCTTGATTTTTTTCTGCTCCACAGCATCTGCAGGTGAGGTGGCAAGAATGACTACCAGCTTGCATTTCTTACTACAGGCTCTTTAGTGGTTTTCTTGCCATAGGCCCCTGTAGATGACACCAAACTAAATTCTCTTGAACCTGAACGTAGTGAACTGCAATAAAGGAGAAAATATTCCCCCCTCCACCCCTGGTCTCTTCTGGGGAATACGGGTTTCAGGCCTGTTTAAAAGGCCTCAGTGCACCCAGGATATGAAGAGAGTGGATACTACGATTATTTACACCTGCGTCACTGCTGTTGGGCTTTCTGTTTCCATAGGCTCATGATCTAAGGTCTTCAAGAAGGTCAGAAGTGGCTTAGAAGTATCCCCTGGAAATCTCCTTTAGGGGCATCTCCACCACCTACTTTGAATCACTTTGTGCTCCTAGCTTAGATATGATTTAGAGACTCAAAGCCAGGCAGTTTGGTTCCTCTGTAGAAGAAGGCAATGGTGGGATTATTCTGTGCAGTTCTGGAGTTATTCGGATATCAAATTAGATGTCTAAAGAAAATACTATGAATACTTATTCTTGTGACTATTAGAGGCAGTTTCATATTCCAAATGTGTTGCATTATGCTTGTTTGTGGGGTGATAGCAGGTAAAGCAAATAAGACCAACAGTGTAAAAGACTTTATCAAAGCTTTAAAATATATTTGTCTTTGTTGACGCTAGTTGAAGTCCTGATGCCCTTACTTTGCTTATCTCCAAATCTTCCATGAGTCACTTAAACGGAAGCTGAACCATGAGTCTCAGCTTTGGGAAGTAAATAGCCTGTCATGATTGATGCAAACCAGCTTTGAAAATAGATTGCTCTATCAATTATATGCCAATTACAGGATAAGTTGCAGATGAGTTAGTACTGGCCCAATATAATGGCTTTAGTTATACAGATCAGTAAATAAACTATTTAGACAGGTCTGATGCTATGTGAGAAGGCATGTGTTCCACTGTAAGTGGGGTTTTTTTGTTGTTTCATTTCCAGCATATCTTGAGTCTTAAGGAAAACTTTTTTTTTTCCCCTTTAACACCCCATGTGTTATACGGGCATAAATATATTGCCTTAAATTATTTAAGAGACACGATCTCCTTTCCATGCATTTTTCTAGCATTTACTAGGGTGAAAGGGTTAGATTTGTTGTTGATTTTTCCTTTGCAGGGACAATTTCTTTCTCCTTTTTTATTTATAACATGCTCATTACATGAGTGTGAGAGGGTGCCTTATGGATTTAGGAGATAAGTAAACTTGAGTGATACTGTGCAAATTTCTCTCTTCTTCATTTCCATTTCTGCACGTTCCCGTTGCATAGGATTGATTTCCAAAAGACAAGATAAATACATAAACCTGACAGCTGAAAACACCATCAACTGGGAACTTGTGTCCTGATTACACTGTGGAGAAAGTGATGTTTGCTTTATTCTGATTTATGAACAGGGCAATGACTGGCCAGGTGCTGGGCCAGCATCAACTATTTACTTTCCTACATAAAGAGTGGTGAAAGGCATCAGAATTTTATTTATTTATTTATTTGTTTTTATTCCTCAGCTAAGTGGATCACAGCACTACTCATGAGCAGCAATCTGTCTTTGCTGTTCTGAAGAACACGTTAACCTTTCCGGAGGCCACATCTCACTGTAGGGTTTTGGCCTGAAATTTCTTTCCCAGTTGAAGTCCTCACCCAATACCAAGCCCAGGCAGGCTCATGCTGTTTCTCACCTTGTGAGATTTCAGAGCTTCTCAGGTGTTGGGGCTGAATTCAAAGTGGCCACAACTTGAGCTGTGCATCAGACAGAAGCCTTTCAGTGCTGCTGGGATAAACATGGTACCAAGGCGAGTTCAGAAAATTCCGTAAGCAAAACCACTTGCAGAAATGGAATTCAAGGGTCTGACTCAAACCCCCTCAGTATCAAAGAGGCAGGAAGCGGGAGCAAAAATAGCTGCTGAGCAAGCAATTAGGATTTTTAGGATTATATCTTAATGGGTGAATAGAGAGGGGGCAAATCATTTCCGTTCACCGTCAGCATCACCTGAAAGTGACTACATGAAGCAGTTCCCAGGGCTTTTGTAATGCCTTGGGGGTTGGGGTGTGTGTGTGAAATGTGTGCATGTACTATATGTATGAACATAAAATCCATGTATATGAGGACTGACATGTAGGAAAAAATACTTCAGCATTATATTAATGAGCGACTAATTGCCTCCAACCGATAACATCATATCATTGAAAGCATTATGAGCAAATTCTTTTCTTCTACCATCTTTCATTTTTTTATCACCTAGACCAAAAAAACTTTGAAAACTGTCAGAAGATATGTTGATACAGGTCTTTTTTGACTGCCTGGTGGATTATTTTTTTTTGTACAACAAAAAAGTAAGTGTCATGAAATACTGTTTCAGGGGGTTTTGGGATTAAAGATAAAATACATTAATTACAAGCATAAGGGATTCATTACAGAGGAACTGATAATTGCATCTCAGTCTCTGGCAGATTATTTTTCATGTGCATAAAAAAGTTGAAGAAATTTTGTCTGATGTGGAAAAGAATAGTACAGGGCAGTTTTCAATTGCAAAAGGTTTTTTAGGTATTTTTCCCCAATTACGCAGTTTTCATGTTACCATGATGAAATGTTTATGCCCCAAAATTAAGCCCTGCATTGAGTGGCCTGATTTTTCAGAGACACTTACCAAATTCTCTCTGATAACCACATTGGATAGCCATTACAGTTAGAAGTTACACCAGTCTTGGAAATAAAGGCTACTTCTTTCTCCTCTTAATCCATCTTTAGTTTGCTTAGGTCTAGTACAGATTACTGCTAATGTTTTTGGAAGTATTTGGACTTGTACTTCTAAAATCACATTATATACTTAATTATCTATCTATGTTACATCTCGTGGGTCACATTTAGAAGCTGATGAAACTTCATTTTTCAGTCATTGCTGAAATATCTAAAAGCCATAACCAAGGCTTGGAAAGAAAGCAGTGTATGAACACACAGTATATATACAATGCCTGCCTCAAAATCTCTCCATCTTGCAAAAAGACTTTAAAACAGAACTGAATATATTGATGAAGAGAGGAAAATAAAGCAAGGAGGATGCAATAGAGGCAAGTGGATTTGCATTAATCATAGCTATTGCTGTTATCTCCCCATAAAAATGCTGATAGGGAAAGTATTTTCCTTTCTTTGAATAAATAGGTTTTAAAATTAATTTTTAAAAATAATTTTATTGTTTTAACAGAACTGATGTTTTCTCTGTCTGCTAGCTGATACATTTCTTTGAAATGCTGGTAGGACACACTGGTTCGTGATCACTGTTTTTGACCATTAGGCACCTCTGTATAACTAAAGTATGACTCTGGTTGCCTAATAGTTTCTCAAGTATGCCTGTGCACATAGAGTGCATGACAATATCAGCTAATGGTGTCTTCCTGCCTTTTCTCTGCTCAAAAAAGAATTTCAATCTATGGCATATAGAAGCATCTTCTCTATTGTTTTTATATTTTTCTAGGACACTAAGACTGTTTCCATTATACCTTTCACCTTGTATGATCTCTTATGCTCCATCTGTGTGGTGAATTAAATGTAATAATTACTATTAACCTTCATTACAGGGTTTCACTGCCTTTTAAGGTGGATATACATTTTTCACCGACTTTTACAGTACCGATTACAGAAATTACAACATAAAATATTTGCTGTAATTGCCCAGCAATTTTATGGTGGAAATTAATATTTGCTTTCTGATTCATTTATGGTCTAGCACAGTGTGTAGAAAAAGTTTCAATTCTGTACAGAGGATGAAAAAGGAAAGAAAATTTTAGCCACTTTCTCAGTTGTAGTGTATTGGATTCCTGGGGTGGACACGGACTGGGATTTGAGAATGAATTTTGTCCCAGTGTTGTGTCCTTGCAAAACACTTGTTTGCCAACTGTGCATGTTCACGGTAAATGGGGAATTGCCAGGAAGTGCAGATTTAGAGCTGCATATGCAGCTATTCACTGTTAGAGCCTGATCAAACTTGATTTTCTTGGTTCAGTCATTAGTAGAGCCAAAACAATCTCTTGAGACTTGCTAAAACAGGTTTGCATTTCAGTGACTACGTTAAGTAGAAGCCTGAAAAAGGCAAAGGTGAATCAGAACATGCAATCTTAATTCCCTTGTTTCAAATGTGTCTGTGAAGCGTGGAGGCACTAAGTCATTATTTCATCAGTTGTGTATCAGTATGAAACTCATATTACACTGGTTCCTGTCCTGGTTCTGTCATCTTTTAGAGCATTTAATACCAGACTGCTTTAAAGTCCTTGTGATATATAGAGAGCTAACAAGGCAGGCCATCGTGGAAGATGCTAGGAACGGCACGTGATTTGGAAAGCTGAAACTCATTCTAAAACAGGCCTGTTTTCACGTGTTTGGGATGAACTGCAGGCGCTGGGCACCTTGGAAAACTCAGGTGGTTGTTTTGCTAAGGGGGGAGGCACTACTTGGTGTGGGAAAGGGAGTGAGGATGCTGAATCTGGTAACTGGGTGGAGGAGCATGCATGTCTGTACAGGAGCCAAGGGGGAGAAGGCTGGGTTTGAGAAGGAGGAGACTGATCAGAGCACAGCACCATGGTGAGGATGCTGGGGAGCTCAACATCAATGCATGGAAGTGAGAGAGAGGGTTAGAGACAGCATGCCCATGAATTGAAAGGAAGCATTTATTTTAGCATAAATAACATTGGTATTTGCCCTTTAATAAATGTGTGCTGTTGATACAGGTTTAGAATGACCTTCACTTTCCACAAGTGGCATTGTAAAAATAGTGTAAAACCCAGTATCACCCCTCAGGGCTGTTGGGGTGACCTGGCACACACTGTAGATGCCCCATCAGCCTCAGGTGCTGGATGGAGGGCAGCATGGAGTTTGATGTCCATCTTTTCCTCCCTTCAGAGGCAGGGAATAGCATGCTGCTGGGGACCAAGCTGCTGCAGGGGTGGGGTTCCTTTCTTAGTTTTGTCACCTCAAAAATCAGTGCGTGCTTTGCTGCACTCTCAGCGGGGCCGTGCCTCAGGGGGCGTGTTGCTCCATGCTGGGCGGAAGAAAACCAGTGCACCTTGTAAAGGTAAAACATCTCCAGATGTGAGCTAACTTCACTTCTGCATACATAGACAGTGTTCAAGATTTTAAAGTCTGGTATCTGTGGAACATCTGTGACTCTACATAGATGCTTTGTAATCTCTGGTAAGCTTATAAATTCCCTATTTCTAACGGTAAAAAGCTTACATTAATACTAACTATACTGGACCATATACCTATCGTGGGTCCAGACCTTACCATTAGATTTTCAAGTCAAGACACTTGTATAGAAAACCTATTTTAAGTCATTTATAGAGGCTTCTAAAATTTTATTGGTTATAGTCTTTCTCTTTCTCAAATCACTGTATGGTCTCACTGATGGCAGATGAAGTACCTGGCTTTACAGACTCAGGCTTGCAAGCCACAGCTTCAATAAAATTCTGTTAAACTCCTTTTTATAAATTGGTTCCCCTGCAGTGTGCAGCAGAAAACCAGGGAACGTGTGATAGGAAAGTTTTTATTAGCCTTTCTTTAGGATGATCTGCACTAGGCATTTACAGCTTTGGTGTGCATAATTAATACAGTCAGCCTGAATTCATTGCAAAAATGGCACACAGCTCTGTGTTTCATATACTGCATGTATTTTGGTGTGATAAGTACATATGCATTTGGATGTGATTACAGTGAACATCTGTGTATATGTATGCTACTTTTTTCATGATTATGAGAGAAAAATGAAGGTAATTTATTTATTTTTTTTAAAAAAGACAGTTATCCTGGCTCCTAATCCTGTCATCAGTCTATACAAGGACAAAGCAAGGGCGTTTTCCTAGGGCATGTCTAACAATCCTTCCCACCACCAAACTACACTTATCTGAATGTAAAAGGAAAAGCTTTAATAACACAGTAAATTTACACCCTTATCTGTGCTTGACAAAATTCTAGCCATAATTTGATTTGACCATATATACAATATATGTTTTTATTTAAGTAATAATGACTGAGGCACAGAGCATTTCTTGGAAATTAATGGCTGGCTGAAAAATTTTTATCGCCCAAATGCAGCCAAGGGCCATTAATCCCAACTGGTCAATTCTCCATGAAATGCCTTATGTCAGGGGTCATTTGTTACATTCCCATCCCTCCCACCCACCAATAAAGAAGTAAAATTAAATGTTACTTTCCTCCTATGGCATCACTGAGCCTTGAAGCAGCCGCTGGAAGCCCCTGCTAGAAAGTGCTACTGTTGCTGCCATAGCAATGAAGGATTCTTAGTGGATGAGTGATGGAGAACCTTTCAAGAATGGTCTTTCACTGTCTATTACTTTACATTCGTTGGTGAATAGAGCTCTTCGGTTTCCTTCTTGGAGCTGACAGGGAGAATAAAGGACTGTTATGTTTCCCTTGCCACTAGAAAAGTTGTGGCATTAGGAAGGGTGGGGGTAGGGGGGAGTTTGCATCCCACATAAATCGCAAATCTGTCTTCTCTACCAAAACTGCCATCCTTCTAGGATCTTATATTCATTCTCTTGTATTTAGCAACCAGTATTAAGTGCTTGAAACTCTAGGTTACTTTCTTTTAATGTTTCATTCATTGTTGGTAAAAAAATTGGTATGTTAGAGGCTCCTTTTGGGGTATGTGGTACTGTTTCAGACTGGAGGGGTAAGGTACATTTAGTGGCTATTGAAGAGACAACTTCATAAGATAACAGAAAAGTAATTGTAACAAGCTGTTAAGAAAGTCATTGCTAAATCTTCAGGCTAAAGAAAAAACCAAAAAACCCAAACAAAAACCTCTCCCTGCAGTTTTCACACTCCTCAGAGTGAGGTGAAAGCACTGTTTCCTTTTGCAAAGCACAACGAAAATCACATCTGTGTAACACTATATGTAGCAATTCTGTCTCGGGGACCTGTCACCCAGCACTTTTCCTCTCTTGGCAGCAAACGCACACCTTACTGAGGAAATAAACTCTCATGGCAAGGAATGACAACTTGGGGACAAAAGTCCTCCATCTCTTGGGCTGACCACATGTGAAGCTGTACCTTAAAGCCTATGTCCGTTGGTCTTTCACTGTCTCTCCCAGTGTTTGCTGGGGCTGGAAAACTTGCCTTCCCACAGCAGGCTTTTGTCACTTTTTTGGGGAAGGGGAAAGAAAAGCAGTCAGTCACCAGTCACTGCCCATTCAGCCCAAGCAACCTTTGGAATTGCATGTTTTAGGTTGTAACTGTTTGTCTGCTTAATTATGAGATGGTTACTCAGCCTGCTGCTTCCATAGGAAATGGATAAAAGAACTGGGTTTTCGCTCTCCCACTCATGAAATGGAACAAGCCTTTCTGTTGTTAAAATTCTGACTTAAAATTGCAAAAAGGCATTACAAATACAATACTAACGCTATTATTCTGTTTAAGCACTGGAGTTGAAGTATTTGACTTGAAATGGTCAGTCAGTGTATCTGTAGAGAGTGAAGATCTAAAAAGCCTACTACATCACATGAAATTGGATTTCCAAGGTATCCCAGACCATATTGGTACCTGAAAGTTAGATGTCTTGTGGCTGTCCATGGAAGCCTGCTTCAGAATATTGGGCGATGAAAGCGCTACAGTGATCCAAGGCATGCTTGACTCCATGTCTTTAAGCATAGGGACTTTGACCTCTTGAATCTTGTTCCACAACTCTTAGCCAAGATATTGTTCAGAGCCTTAAATCTGAAAGATGTGACCAAGTAAAAGTGGATTAATTCCACATTATTTTTATTAAAATGGATCGGGTTTTTTTCAAGTGTTTTGTTGTGCAGAATGTGACTGGGTCCACTGTCTTGCAAACAGCTGTGCTCAAGTTGTCCCATTGTGTGGTGAGGCTACTCATATGCATGGCTTAGCTTATGGATGATGGCATTTGCAGGATCAGAGCTGTTTTCATTAAAACTATGCTTCGTCTTTAAAACAAATCACTTCTAGCGAAATTACATGAGCTTGATAGCAATGCCACCACCCAGACTGGATTCGCGATCTGGTTTTTTTTAATTATGGAATTTAATTATTTTTCTTCTAATATTTACTATTGAATTTAAGTTTTATTTTGTTTTTATCACTTAAACATCCTAAATTTCAGAGATTCACTAAAATGTGTCACATCATTATAACCCTTATTATGAATTATTCACAGTAATTACTGAGTTGTTGCAAACTTCATTATGAAATGTAAAGTACCAGAAAATCTGGTGGTGATACTGTTTTACTCCTTGGATGTTCTTAAAATAAGTCAGAGTCAACAGATTGCAAAAATATGCAATTACAAAGTTATTAAAATGCAGATTTTTGGCAGGAAGCCACTGTAGTCTCCTATGTTCACAGCTGTCTATTTACAGGAAAACTGCCCTGAGCAGCCTGTGGTGGCTTCTTTGAGCTATTCCAGCTGATTGGGTCAGTACAGCGGCCTCTCTGAGGACTAGGTTCAGTAACTTTTTACCTCCGAGTTCATAAGCTTCACTTGAAATTATTTTTTTAGAGGGGAGGGACTGACATTAGACCATCTTTTGTTCCCTGCCGTGCTGATGGTGAGTGCCCGGTGCCTCTCCTGAGACTGTGTTTGTGCTGTACCTGTGTCTACGCAGATGGTTCCTTGGATTAGCGTGTGGGCCACTCGGCTGGCTGGGGTAGAAGCATAAATTTTGAATTACACTTCTGAGGTCAGCGTAACATGCGTTTTCCCCAGTCGGGACTGGCTTTAATCATTACCTCCTTCACAGTTCTCTGCGAGTAGGGCAGGCTGCAGTGTTAACAAAGTGGCAGATGCTTTGCTTTAATGAAGTAGTGAGCGCTGTCATCTTACCTTCACCCTGGTCCCCGTAACGGCACTGGGTGCCCCAGGTGTTTTATTCTTTTTCGCTGCACAGTGACTTGGGAACAAAAATTATGACCTAATTGGTGCAACAAAAAACTTTTCAGAGTTGGTGTGCAAAGCGTTGTACACAGATATTCCACACCACTGCTGGCAGCCAAAACCTGATCTGTCTGGGCTTTAATGTCCGGGAAGTACCAATATGTGGCAGGTCTTTTCCAGTGTCTTTTTCTTGCAAGACACTTCCCATACAGACTCCTATCATTCATTTGCTCAGCTTCTCCCAAGAACCGAAGTTCTTTTCCCTCCATGAAACTGCTGGACTGCCACAAGCCCTGAAAAGCAGGGTGGGGAAGGTTCTACAAAATAAGGTGTGTAGCATGTAAGTGGCAAGAAACAGCATGATGAGCAAGTCCTTCCTGCTGAGGAACTGGGGTCACGTTCGCAGAATGAGGAGAGGCTGAATGTCTATGATAAAGTGAAATGGAAGAGCCTCCCCTTCTAAAGCTCGAAATGTCTGATGCTGTTGGGGGGTTGCTGGCTCTGTGAAGTCGATGTCATTAATATCAATGAGGGTCTGTAATAGTCTCCCACAGGACGAGTGACATTTAGGGATTCAAGACTGAAATAAATGAGAAATAGAATAGGACCATTAGAGACTATATTAGAATTGGCTAGTATTATACTGTCCTGTTATATATGGGACTACCTGGTAATCCTTTAATTTATTCCTCATATAAATGCCTTTCTTCTCTCTCAATCAAGTCCAGTCTGTGTTGTCCCAAAAATTCAAAATGCAGCTACCTTCATCATAGATTTTCCTAATGATAATGAAGGGCCTAAAACTTTTAAGGGATTAGGCCATCATTTAAAAGTTGAGTGCACCCTGAGAAACTTGTATGGGCAGTAATACAGAAAGGCTTTCACTGATATCAGTGAAAATACTAACAGAACTCATTTAACCTCAGCATCACCAGTGGGTAGTGTGTTATGCAGCAGGAGGTGGTTTGAGATTACCATGAACAGAGAGAAATATTGAGAGAACCATTATGTGGTATGATTTTATAAACAGCATCTGACAAGCTTCATTTTGAGGCTCTCGGAAGGTGTAAGCACATCAGAGGGCTGCAGAGATGCAAAGCAGCAACACCATTAAACCACTGAATTGTCATTGTCTGCACTGATGCTCCTTAGCGATCTGGGAGGCAGGTGGGATGCTGGCATACCATGGGGAACTTTGGGATTACTTTAGTTTATGCCTATAGATATGGCCCCCGCAGGCAGTTCAGCTGATGTAGGAGTGTTGAAGCACAACATGCTTTACTTACACCCGGACAGACTGTCTCTTTGGCTGCAGAGTGAAAGACAGATGGTGAAGGAGGAGTAACCCTGCAGGATTTCTCCAGAGACAAGGGACTGTACCCTAACAAGCAAAGGCAGAGCACTGTCTTCTTGTCGGTCATTTGCACCAAGAGAACTCTACTGATTCCAGTTCACGGTCCTGATTTTGGCTCTGTAGGTATACCTCTAAACATAGTGGTGGGCATTCCTTATGCTGCTGGTACTCACAGTTTTCAGAGTCCACATGGGAAGAAATACTATAAAAATCATGACTGGCAAAGATACTAAAGAACATACGGCCCCTTCCCTCCATAACTCCCTTCAAGGCACTTTCCAGGGCATGCTTTTCCTCATACAGTTTTAGAAGTCACAAACAAAAAGAACATTATAATGCAGGGCTGAAGGTCTGGGACCACACTGAGGCTCATCCAGAGGGATTGAGGAGTAAGGGGAGTTAGTGGTAACCTAAAGACTGATTCTCCAAAGGAGAAAAGACAAAGGAGTCACTTTCTCCTGCACCTTTCCCCAAGTGTCAATATTTTGATTCCCAGAGAAAACAAAAAGATAGAGAAATGCAAAGGAGGTTGGGTAAGGGACTTGAGGAGGTCTTGGGCAGGTGGGTGATGAAGGAGCGAAATGGACTGTGATCAGCGAGAGAAGGGCAGTGACAGTGGGGATCTTACCCGCATAGGGTGCTGTAGATGATGTAGAGGCAGGCTGATGTTACTGGCACATTCTGCACTCCTGCTGCATCGGTGTTGGTCAGTACAGAGTTAACAGCAGCTCTGGCCGTTACATACTTTTTAGGATTGGACCAAGAAGGAAGGAGCCAAGCTTGCTTACTGTTAAGCGAGCCACCGTCTGGGTGCTCTTCCCCATTTCCTCGCAAAGTAATCTATTACCATATCTCAAGAGAAAAATGACCCCAATCTAAAGATTAATAGAGCGGTGTGTGGATGTTTCCAGTGATGTGTATGAAACTCAATTTTTTTTGTCGCTGTATGCACCGAGGTGTCCTTTATCAGCAGATCTCTAGATCTTAAAAACTAGGCTGATTATTGAAGAGGGCAGGGGGAATTTAGGGCACACTGTTTTCTTATGACAAGCTTTGCTGTGAAGTACAGTAATTTAGGTTGATAAATTGCAGCCGTCAGAACGTCTAGATCACTTCATAGGATGAATTTCTAAACATACATCTCTAGTTTGGGTAGTGGGGGATAGGAAAAGGGTGTTTGCTTGAGAGATTGGGGGGAAAATAACTCCTTCATGTACCATTTCTCGAAAAGTAGCACAGGACTTAGATGTGCTCCTGAAATTGGCTTGCTGTCACTAGGGTCAGATTAACCCAATTTTGGTTTAATGCCACCAGTAAAAAAACTTCCCTACCCTATAACCAAGCTGCAGTGAGAATGGAAGAGACTACACAGTGTCAAGAGTGAGCAGCTTTTGAATGCTAGATCTTTCTTAGCAAAGGTTTTTCAGCTTTGGAGTTCTGCGTGCGTGCCAGAACATAAAGCTGGCTTGGCTCAGGCACACCGTATCTAAGTGAAGCAAGCTGCCTTCATTTAATCAAGAGACAAGAAAGATTACCATAATCATTGTAAGAAGAACAGCTTTGGGGAGAGAAGAGAGGAGCTTTCATACCATGTTGTTATTGATGTGCCTTACTATCGTTAAGGTTATACATAAAGAGATTAATTTAAAAGTAGAAGGGCTTTACTAGGCCAAGCTTTGTCCTGTTTTCCTTGCTTTTTAAGTCGGGAATTAAAGGCATCAGAGAGTCTGAATGTTGTTGTGAGAGGTTACAAACTTCTCTGTCCTTTTTCCATCATGTTATGTCATCAAAGGTTTTAAAAGGAATCCTTTGAACTTTGATTCAACAGAATGCAGGCTAGGAACTGAGGTTTATATGATAGTTGCACATCCATGTGGGCTTGGTACATGATTCAGTACCTCTCTACACCATAGCCTGCAGAGAAGAATAGTGAACTAGACTGACTAGGTAAGGTCCATATTAGGTATGAATTTACCCTAAAGATGAGTGTGCGTGTCTTGGACTTGTGGTTCTCCCTGAAGATGATAGCGAAGGCATGAAGGTTTCTACTGTTTGAACCCACTCTCCCTAAGGAATGATGGAGCTTTACCAGGTGTTTGCAAAGTGGGAAATACATCCAAAGTTTGACCTCTCACGTCCCACCTTGACTTGCAGATCTTTTGCAAAGATGACCCTGGATTACAGCTGGTTTACAAAGTGCAAGGAGTTTGAATTCCAGGATTTTCAAAGGAAGACATATGCTGAAATCAGTCCCATTAGCAATTCAGGGGTTTTGAGGGGATGGTTTTGTGTTTGAGGCCATGATGATTCCGTAAAGACCTTGTTAAAACAGTGGCATTAACGCTGCGTGAAACTGAGCACGCTGTGGTGTATGGTCTGATAGGAGCACCTGTAGAAGATGGGAATTTAATAAACAGATTCCAGCATTTGGTTTCTGTTCTGGAAGAAAAGGTTTCTGTATTAACAGAGGCACAACTGCTGTGCACATCATTTCCTGACTTTGCCCCCTGTGACTTTCTCACACAGAGATGCATGCACATGTGCAACAGAAGGAACTACAGCGTAACACGTTTGCTAATGGTCCGAGTTCCTCCAGGCTGAATGCAAGCATGGCATATTCTTAGGAGACACTTGTGAAACTTTATTGCTTGCAGTGTGTCTCCTGGAGCTCAGGAAAAGGGTACTTTACTCAGTGCTAAGAATAAAAGCCAGCTGGGGTTTGTGCAAATAAGCTCATTCCTCTTTGATGTATTTTAATATATCTCCTTTTTTGCCACAAGTGTCTTCAAGTTGATATCATTTCCCCTTTTGTCACATTGGGGTTTTTTTTCCCCCAAGACTTCAGCTTTCCACACTAGTGGTCCAGAACCTAACACTCTACTGAAGATAAACTAAAATGCAATGTCTCTGTTGGGCAGGTACCATCTCCTTTCTAGCGGAAGGAAGTTTCTCGGGGTGTTACCTTTCATTTCAGTATGAAAAAGGCTGAGGGAAAATCAATTACAGCTTTTTCTTCTGTTTTCAGACCCGAACTAAGAAAGCACAAAAGCAGCAGCACGCTTTCGCCCGGTACATTGCAGTGTAATTGCATCATTCAATAAAAATTACAATTGGCTCTTCTGTGTAAGGGAGAAGGGAATGAGAAGCTGGCAGGCAAGTCCTGGCTCACCTTAAATGTATGCATGAGGAGCATAGTGTATCAATGGAAGCACAGATAGGACTGGGCCCTGGGGGGTTTATTCTCATTACATTCCCTGTTCACAAAATATGAAGGAGGAGTAGACTGGCAGACTCCTAAACTTATTAACTATTTTATATTTGGGGAAGATTAAGTTTTGAAGAAAAACATACAGTAATCACTGGGGTACTATTTATAGCATCATAAGCTTGTATCATCTTAACTGATTTTAATAATGATGATTATTATTATTGTAAGAAAATCAGCAACTCTTATCTCCACCACTACACACGTGCCATGGTAATGAGGAGTTTTCCTATTTTTCCCTTCTTCCTTCTGCTCCTTCACACAATACTCTGACTTAACTCGTTTTTCCTCCCCTTTTTCCCCCAGCTGTCAATCACTGTCACATTACTTTGCATCATATGCATCAAGAAGAGCAGCTTTTCCCATCAAGTAAGCCAATTCTAAAGCTGCCTTCCCAGAGGCTACACAGATTGTGCAAGCTGGAGGAGCTCGGAAAAGAGTAAACTGGACAATAACAAAGGCTCCCAGCCTTTGGCAGGAGGCAGCTCTGCCTGCCAATCTCTCATGCATATATTCACACAGCGCTATATATAGGGCATGCCTCCAGGGCCAGAGTCGCGCCTATCAGCTCAGCTCGCAGACCTCCTCTCCACACCATTAATCACAGCGGGGAGGAGGGAAACGGCTCATTACGCTACATCAATGGTACTGCCCGTTCTGTCTGCTGCAAATGATGGGAGCTGTCTCAGGGTTGCGTTCGGCATCCCGTGACTTTTGAAGTCCGTGATGCAAAACTTCTTAACGTGAGTGTTTACCTGTGGGCGATGGAGGTTAGCCAACAAGCTGCACTTAGTGAGTTTAGAGTGCTGTAGCAAGCCAGGCTTTCCATAGGATGCTTTTTCTGCTGTGAAATATTTGGTACTGTTCCTTCCCTCTCCTGAAATGATAGATTTGGGGGACTTTTTTTTTGTTCTGCAGAATTGTTTTCAACCACCTCAGTCCACTTCCAGTATAGTTTGTGTGTGTGACATCTGTAAGACATCCTCTCTGGCTGACTGGCTTAAGGTATATTTGACTAAGAGCCTCCTGCAGTATTGCGACCTTCTTCAAGGGTCCTGTGCTTTGCCAGAGAATTCTGTAACTATTTATGGGTACCCTTTCAAAGCAGCATGCAGAGATTTATCTGCCTGGTTGCTGATGATGTTAGAAGTCATATAACTGCATTTTTGCTCACAGCTTTTAGACTTGACACTTTATTGCTCTCTTTTCTGCTTATGTACCTGTAAATGAGCCCCATACTTCAAAATCTGTACCATCCAGGTTTCACTCTTGCACATGACATGACAGACCTCTCGCCATGTACTGACCTCATTGCTGCAGGGCTCTCCTATATCATTTCTGTACAGACTTTACAAGGTTCTCCAGCTCTTCTTGGAAATGGTGTTTCACTTGGTGTTTTCTAAACCCACTCTCAGTAAGATTTAGGCTCTTACAGACTTTCTTCCTGGCTCATTTTGAAGGTGGGTTCAAAGTGCTTCCCTTATTCTCACGAAGTCATGCATTTGATACCATTTTGATGGTCTTAAAACAAGCTGGCCTGTTTCTAGAAGACTAGTGCTGCCTATTCCATAACAGACACACCTTTTGATAGGTGACTGTGCCTTAATTACAAATTAGTTGAAGTTGTTCAATGATCAACAAGACTGGTGTTGGGTCCAAAGCCTGTGAGAGACATTTCTAGATTTTGACTGTTGCTTTGGAGATAGATTGGCCTCTTCCACATGATGTCTTGTGGCAATACATAGCAATATACTCCTAAAGTTCTGGTACCAGGAGGAATATGTGTTGAAACAGAGTTGTAGGTCTTGCATCATTAGGGATTTCTGCATTTGGTTAATTTTGAGAAGTGTCTACTCTGTTTGGAATATACCACTATTAATCTTCAGATGTGTCAGTATATTCTTGGGTGCTTCTGCTTGCTTTGCAAGCTTGTAGACATTACTTTTTTATTTTTTGAGTGTTGTAGAACATTTAGGAGATTAGAGCACAGAAGAATTCAAATGAAAGAATTACAGCGATATTAAATTTTTCCTATGAGCATTAGTCATAGATACATCCATCTTTTAACACACTGTGCAGCATGCTTGTTGAAACTGTTGGTAGGAAACCCCATAGCAGTAGTTAAAGAAATCCTTATAATTTGAAAATACTGTGTGTTTTGTTATCGATCTGCCTTGTTTGAAAGTGGAAATTCACATTGGGGTTTTTGCAATTTTAAGCAAATAGAAGTAGTGAAAATAAGTTTAGAAACAATGTAGGAAATAAAGTCTTACATCTATAATTCTTCCCCTAGGATAAGGAGATACTTACTCATACTTGTATCCATTTTTTTAACTGTACATATTTCCTTTTCTAACAGTTATGCCATACCTCCAAAGAGTTGCATTAGTCTGCTGTAGATGGCAGGTTAGAAGCCTTTTATGGTGCTATTTTTTATCCTTTGTATACTTTTTAAAAAGATATGAACTTAAGCTGCTATCATTGTTTCTGGAGCTAACAGAAATGTTTTAATAGTAACTCTTAGTGAAGTTTTATTTTCCTTGGAGATAATTTTGCTTTTAGTAAAATTTTCCCTTTTTGCAGAATTCCCTATTTCACATCTGGTGATTTTAAACAATTGGCCAGATAGTTATTGTCTGTTAAGTATCATACATTTTGTGCAGTGACTACAAAACAAGAAGGGGTGGGAAATGTTAAGTACACCAAATTGCCAAGATGGGAAAAGCGATCAAGTAAGAGAAAATCATACTCAGTAAGTTTGATTTTGAGTTCAAACTTAAACTCAGAAAATTGTCTTCCTTAGCCACTTGGGAATGTTTCTCCTACAATACTCCTCAGACACTGATAATTAGTGAAGAATCACAAATGTCTGAAGATGACAGTAATTTCAGGTGAGATAAGGAACATCCCAGCCTATAAATTGGATTTACTTTATGGAAGCTTCCTATGACTTAAAAAAAGAGGGTGTCTGAGGATGTATTTCCTTACTTGGCAATTGCAGCCAGGATGGTCTTTCAACCCCAAGTGCTGGAAAGCAGTTGGTGTTGGCAGAACTAGACAGGCTGTAAGGTGGCTGGCCTGGTCTTTTATTTTACATGTGACTACTGGATTTGTAATTCCTTTTCCTTCACACTTCTTGCACTGTGTTAGGGGTGGTTTATTGGTAGGCTAAAAGCCAATGTCAAGTCCTCCAATACAGTAAAACTGAGAGCCTGCTGACGTGCCTCACTATGCCACGGCGTGACTGTTGCGACCTATCTTGACCCATGTGTTTCAAAGTTGAATTACATATAATCAATTGCACTCTTAAAACTTTAATGTCTTTGACTGCACCATGTAGCACTACATTAATTTAGTGTTGCGTTCAGCCCCTGTGTTTGAGGGTCAAGAGCTTGCATCACCTGGCCTGGGCAGTGCCTGACACGGTACTGCATGATTAATGCAGAAGCCTTTAATTCCACTCAGCCCGGGCAGAAAACATGGTCTAGCCCTGCTAAGGCAGTATTCCCCAGAGGAGAAGATGCAGGAGAAAACAGAGGAGAAGAAGCAGGAGAAAACATTTTCCCAAACCACTGAATCCTTAACAGTCATAGGCCTGGAAGTGAACAACATGTTTCTGAATGTTGAGGATGAATTACCAGCCAGTTTGGAAAAGGGAAGCAGGGGGGAGGCTTTTCAAAGGTCAGGAGGAGGAAGCATACCAACATGAAGAGCATTGTTTGTATTGGAAATCATTACTTGAAATCAATTGGACTTTTCCAGAGTGCACAACTAACGAAATGATCCTCAGTATCTAGTTTTCCACTTGAATAAAGTCTTTGACAGTCAACGAGACTTAGAACTTTTCTTTAATGATGAATCTCCCTTTTTTAGTTTTGGAAACAAACATTATATAGAAGCTGTTGGTAATCAGCAGCATCAACAACAAATCTGAATCTTGGATCAAAAGAAAACCCCAAAGGACTGTAAAAACAAACAGATAAAAACTTTAAGTGAGCCATATGCACTGATTTACTGATTCACAAGTGTGGCAGATACCACTCGGTGTTCTTCCTGAAGCAAAGTGCTCTAATGGTGGGTCAAGTGGAAGAAATGGGAATTACTAGCTAAAAAAGACCTTGCCATATCATAAGGTATATTGTTAGTAGAAATCTAAAAAAAAAAAACAAACCAAAAAAACACCCCCAAATCCTCCAAAAATCCCACAAACAAATGAACAAACCAAAAAAAAAAAACCCAAGCAAAAGACCTCCTGACTTTATGGCTTTGAATGAAGGAAGATTGCAAAGACACAGAGGGCAACACTATTTACAAAAAATCCTTTCATTTTTGGAGGACGTGGAGAGCCATCTAACCCAATTGAGTGACTCTAAACTAAAAACTGTGTGGTTTGCTCTCCTGTTGAATTTCATGTTGTGTCTTAGGGGCAGCGGCAGATAAACTTTATTGGATTCCTGTGAGCGAGGTTGGAGGAGCCGCAGCTCCGTGAATGCCAACAAATGTTGTAAGTTTACCACACAAGTTTGAAGATAAATGGAATAGAATTAATAAGCATCAGTAATGGCTTTATAATTGAAATAGTATAGACATTAGAGGTACATAGGGTGTTAGTAATCATATTAATTATTTGTTAACAGAAAGACAAAGTAATAAAATTAAAAATCAAAAGGCTTAGTTGTTCACATGCAGATCTAGGGGGACATTTTGTAACAGAAATAATTGCTTTTGCTTCATCCTCAGGGTGATATTATCTGTGTCTAATTGTTTTTCCTGAAGAAAGCAGAGCAATCTAAAATTCTAAGTAATGCACAGCAATTGCTGGGGTGAAAATAACCACACTTTAGAAGCCTCTTACAGCATCCCACCCCAACACAGTGAGAGGAAGCAGTGCTGCTAGGAAGGGCAAAGATAAATGGAAATACTTTTCTATTAGAAGTATAATAGACTTTATTAGTTAGTCACCTGTGCTCAGAATAGATCAGCTGTCAGGGAGAGCAAGTAGATGAACATGTACCTTGTGAGCTGTCAGGAGCAGATCAGTGTGGGTTTTTTAAATAATAATTACCCGCTTCCAGAGAAATGTTTTAGACAAAAGCACAGCTGCTTTATTGATGATGCCTTTTGTGCATAAGGATGAATATTCTAGTTTGTTCTTTTCATTTTTTGCATGTAAATGTAATATCATATTTCCATAAAACTCTTTTAGGAAACGGTGCCGTTCGCTATTAAAGCTTGCATAATAAAATTATTTGTCAGAGATTTAATTTGATCAAATTCAGTTATTTATAATAAGGTGCTCGTAGGTAAGAAGGGCTGCTTCTTGCATTCAGGACTGGGGATGCCATTGCCCTCTGCAAGCCACTGTCCAACCAGCTGTCGTGGGATTCAGCGTGGCAGGGTACACGGAGGGTATCGTCTTTTATTGCACCCTGACCAGTGCTCAGAGGTGGAGATTTGCTTCCTTGTGGTCAGAGGAGGTCTCTGAGCACCAGATCCACTCCTGTGCCACAGTTTAAAGAGTCCTTCTGGTCTGTCAACTACTTTGACATAAAATCTGGGAGCAAGAAACTCTGCAGCTGGTAGTTGAGGGAGTCCACAGCACATCCATGGCTCCTGGGAGCCACCCAGGAGCCTGGACTGAAGCAGCCATGGACCGGTCAGTTCTGGTGGGGGCTGGACTTGTTGGGGGAAGAGCTTAAATCTGTAATATGTTGAACCCCTTCCAGTGTTAAAATTTT
Source organism: Gallinula chloropus (assembly GCF_964237585.1). Lineage (NCBI taxonomy): Eukaryota > Metazoa > Chordata > Aves > Gruiformes > Rallidae > Gallinula > Gallinula chloropus. The sequence continues at coordinate 105,937,431 of NC_140086.1, forward strand.
GATCTTCACTATTTTAATGTTGCACATTGTATACAGCCACCTTAGTTCTGCCACAGATAGTGGTTCCAGCCAGCTGCCATTCAGCTGCTCTGCTTTCCTGCATCTACAAAACATGGCAGAAGCTGGATTTAAGGACTGAGACTTTACAGAGCTTTGTCAAATTATATTTAATTTAATTTTGGCTCTGTAGCCCAGTGACAGAGCAACTCGTGCAGCAGAACAGGACTCTGGATATGGAGCTGAGCTAGTCCTGGCAGCAGTGATAAAGAGGAGAAGCTAGCCTGCTTAAATTTGTTTTTCAGGGCTGGCTAGGGACTGGCTTTAGATCAACTCCCTTAGGAAAATCACATCCCCACCACAGAGAAATGAAGCAGAGAAGTGCTAAATTGAATGGCAGGCTTGACGATGGGGACTCTTCCCATGCGCTGGTAGGCAGTAGAAGAGGTTGGCTGAAACCATTGTGCCGGGTTTGTGGCAGTGCTGCTGTTCTCCACGGAGCGGATGAGCGAGATCCCCATTTAACCCAAGCTGTGTAGGTATTTACTGAGTAACTACCCATATAACCATATTTCAGCTGCAGGCCCCGTTTGGATGCCACATGAATAATCATTGTATCTGCACATTTTTGCAGGCGATGGGAACAGCGGTGCCATGCAGAAGCTGGAGGACTTGTATTATGTATGTGTTTTAAAAATCCTCTTTTGCTGCCTCTTCTTGTGAATTTATGAATCTAAATGTGACAGGATTTATCAGGATTCGAAAGAACAGAAGAGGAAAATAATTAACTATGTGTTCTGGTTAACTAATATTACGCTTAAAAACCCATTGAAGGATAGATAGGTTTCTGTATTATTTCTTTTTCATTTTTATGTGAAGTGCTGGAAACTGACTGTAGCTAGAGGCAAGATGTTGATCAAGGCCTGTCCTGGATCTGGTTGTGTTGAAAAGCTTCCTGGTGCCAAGTCTTTCAAAGCCCGAGTACATGGACGTAATCTACTAGCCCTGAGATTTGGGTCAGGAGAAGATTCCCTCTCCTTCCTCTTCTCCTGTGTCTCTTCCCAGGCTCCAGCAGACCAGTCACAAGGGATGCAAGGGGAATTTCACTCCTTTCTGCAGTGCCGGGTGGTCATTTGCTAGGATCAGTTAGATACCTGTCTCTAACAAATTCAATATATTTCACCATTAGATGCATCATATCAACTTGGGGGCATAGCAGCTTGTAAAAATGGCAAGTATTTTTAGGTTCTCTGCTGTCATGTCAAACCTTCAGCTCTACATGCCAAGACAGGACGCCATTGTTTTTAGCTAATCTCAGGTTTCAGCATTGCATGGGAGTGCCATTCTCAGCTTTGTGTGACTAAGTAATGTCTCTAAAGCTGGCAGCATTAATAGGATGATGTGTGCTATGAGGTGTCTTATGGATGTTTAGAACTAAGACAATTCATTAGCTGATGCTTCACAGCTTTACTCTTGTCCCTTTTTCTCATGAGAATAGTGTTCTTTATCTCACAACACCAAGTAGAGACAGACCAAAATAGCAACAAGTTACTTTGTCTAGATGATATGCAAGATCTCTACAGCACTGACTGTCAAACTGAAGCTGTACTTTTATTTCTGCAGCTGTTTCTTCAGTGCTCTAACATGATTATTAATAGTCCCCGCCACTTGTACAGCCCCTCAGAGTTGTTAGCTTCATAAACATTATCCAGACTTACTGGAAAGTAACAAAACTGAAGTAAACATTCTGCTTCTTACCAGCTAAACTGAATTCTTTAAATTACTTGGTAGTCTGGCTTTGCCTTTAGCTTAGCAAAGCTGTCTTCCAGACCAGCTAGTTCCTTGGGCTTTCCTTATGCTCAGCTTTGTGGTAAATCAATTCTGCTGTTGTTACAGTCACCCTAATAAAATAGCTTGAAATCTACGCTATTTTGGTTTTAGTTTAGAATATGACTTTGATTTTAAAGGAGTTCTAGCAACTATGAGAATATAAAGCCTGTTGGGGCCCTTACTATAGGTAACTAGGACAGTGTGCACCTTGATCACTGTGGGAATTGTTGTGGACTCTGAATTAAAAACAGTGGATGCTGGTTATCGACCTTGAGTCAAAACAATAGGTACCAGAAGAAGGTGGCTGTGGTTTTGGAAGATCAGCCAAAGATGAAATAAGCATGTGCAAGGATGGGGATCAATCGTGGACACGGTGAGGAAGACTATCAATGACCACCAGAGGATCCCCGCTCAGCATAGCTATGCACGTGTTGGGTACATTTGCATAGAATACTGACTTCCAGGAAATAACATGCATATGTTAATCATTACCCTCCCCTCTAAAACTATCAGCAAAGTTAACCAATGATTTTTATAGAATAAGAATATAGATAAAGTGAAGCAACCGAAAGCCAATCATTGCAAAGGCCAAATTAAGAAGCGAGCATTCTATGCAATTTTAAACCATGACTTTGCTAAAAAACTGTGTAAGTATGTTGTGCTTTGCACCTGTGGGTGAACATGTCTTTGGTGGAGCTATCCCCTGTGCTCCCCAGCACTGGAATACAAGAAGTGCCTGCTTATCTGCTTTGTGTAGGTAAGTTCTTCGCGACTACAACCGCTGACGCTACTGTAACGTTGGCGTACAGCTTCGTCATACCTAGAACGGCGCTACTGAAAAAGTATGTGCAGTTTCCATGCCAGACTTTCCAGGACACTTTAAGTTAGGAGGCTAAAGCAATGTTGAACAAAGACTGGACCACCTCTTATTAGTGTTAAAATGCTGCTAATAGCTCTAGAAACTTCCTGCAGTTAATGATTCTTGTTGATTTGGGTGAAGCAGAGACATGAGCAGCAGCAGAGACATTAGAGTAGAAAGGGCTCTATTTCTTAGCATTATTTTTATCAGCTTATCATTTCAAATTGCCACCAAGCAGGTGATGTGACAGGAGGCGTCTGAGCTATTCTTATAGTACCACCATGATTATAAAATGCACGGAAAGAAAATGTGCTCAGGAAATAAACGGGAAAGCGTCTGACAGCCATTTGCGTTTCTGAAGGCTCACCCAACATGGGTGGGTTCTATCCAGGGCAGAACACACAGTTCTGTCAACATTTTTCTGTCTTTTTAAATGAAATCGTTAGGCCTTGGCAGCCAGTGCTTTTGTTGTCACCTCCTAAATTCCCACCAAGGTGAGGCCAGGCAGCCCCTGCCCGGAGTCCCTGCCAGCAAACGGCCTGGCCCTGCCTGTTGGGGCCCCCTTTACCCCGAAATCTCTTGCTGCTTTTGTGAGCCTGCTTGTACAGATCCAAAAGATTACAAAACCATTGTTCTGTGCTATGGAAAACAGGTATCAAAAGTTACAACTGTTGCAAAAAATTGCCCAAAGCAATTCTCTGCTTATTCAAAACTCTCCTCGGCCCTAAAGGGATCTGTGCCATGACAGGCTCACCTGTCCCCTGCCACTAGACTCTGCAAGCTTTTATGGTGCCCGGGTGTTGTGTCAGGATTGAAAGTAGTTCGTGTTTTATTGTAAATTACTGTTATTTGCAACTTCCAGTACTGCTGTTCCCACTGCACAGAGATCAAGGACCCAATTTCTCCTTTGTATACATCAGTGTAAATCAAGATTAACTCCAGCGAAGTCAGTCTAACCACAAGTGTAAAACTGGGAGGAACAAAAGGAAATCAGCCTATAAACTATTTGGGTTTTATTTTTAAATAGCAAAATTAATGCTGCTGTTCTGCAGACACAGGGTGACCTGCAAAGTACTAGCTCATGCATTACTAATGCTTCTCCATTTAAATGCAGATCTTTGCTCCTAACACAGAACTTCAGGGAAATCCTCTCCAGATAAACTGTAATAGGATACCAAATGGTAATTCGATATTTCACTTTAACTTGTGTTTCAGCTTATTGATCTTAATTTTCTATCATTTTGATGCAGCATTTGCCTAGGGAGAACAGGCTTACATTCACTATAATAAGGCTTTTAATTAATAATTAATTATTTTGATATTCCAAACATCCATGCCAGCAGTGGCAATCTGCTTGTATTCCTGTATCTATTTCTGTTTCTGGTGGTGGAAATCGGCGAGGTGTGACTTCACATATTTCAAGGAGTAATTAAGAAACACAGCTGAGAAAAAGCACAGGATAGATATCATAGAATCTGCATGGAACATTCCTGTCACAACAGTGTTTTGTTCTCAGTCATTTGTGGTGGCAGTAGAAGACCCTGACGTCTTGGTGAAATCCCAAAAAGTGAGGACCTTGTGCTATACCGTTGAATTCAAGGGCTTTCCAAAAGGCTTCCATTTGCCTAAATGTATTTGCAAAAAGATGTGAGGCCTGATGGTGCCACAATTCTCACACTAAAATAATCTCCTTTGCTAAATGTACTTCTGGAAAGGAAGGACTTGGACCTTATAAACTCCCCTTCCAGCATGACCATTGGTTACTGCAGTTACGTGCATCTCAGCTGTCCCGATCCCAATCTGCTTTTGGTATAGATGCAGAAATAACAGAGGGCCTGCTTGTTCAATGAAGTCCTTAAAATTAATGATGTCACTTGCTTTTGCCACATACGATATTTTTAAGCAGAAATTGTTTTGCTGGATATGCCTCCTTCATGTGCTTGAGTGCAGCTTATAAAATGTATATGAGACCTTGATATGAGCTCTCTTCTGCTGGACTGAACTTTATATACATGTCTTAAATAGTAAATCAAAGTCATAGGAATCATGTTTATTAGTCTGTTGGATCACAAATGCAGCTACTAAGAGGAGTAACCTGACCTTGAGAGCTAGAGTTTCTGCAGCACCTAACACGATAGGGCCCATTCTGGTTATGAGGATAGTCCACGCTGTGTGTTTGGTTCCCAGGCCAAAAGCCAGCACCACAATGGTGAATGTGGTGCAAGCAAGGCTTGGGTCTCACTTGCAGCACTGCCAAATAAACAATAAACTTCCCAACCATGGTGGAGGTATAAATATGACAAAAATTTTTAAAATGCACTTTTAGGTCTGGGCTTTGCTAGCTGATTAGGGGGGTTTTATATAGTTTAATTACTTAGAGTCACATTTGTATAAATGCTGCTCTAGCAACCTTAAGATTCATCAACTTTTAAAATCCAATGTCTGAGATTAACATTTTCCACATGGCATCTTCAGAATTATGTATAAAAAAAAAGAGCATGAAAAGATGAGCACTATAATACTGGAAGTGGGCAGTCCTTTGGGACAAGTATAGGACAGAGGTCCTTTGTCAAAAAAAGGGATATCTAAGAAATAATGATCTTTGTGATTACACTTCTTTGGGAAGCTCAGCTACGAGCCCTCTGATTTCTTCTCTATTTCCAACATTCTCAAACCCTGACACATTCAACAATTTGCTAAACAAAATAAAAACTGCTAGATAAAAACTCCTCTACTACCACGTCAACACAAGTCCTGCCCAGAGTTAGGGCTGGATTAGTGATACGTTGCAGTCCATCAGACAGAAATCAGAATTTTTCATTACTGATAAGAATATAAGGCACACCATAAAAAGCTGTCTCATAATAGATTTTGGGGTTTGCTTGGGAGGGGTTTTTTTGTGACTGTGGTGGTGTGGGGTTTCCTTCCTTCCCAAAAGGCATTTGCTTTTAGTTCTGAAGTCCAGAGTAGCCAGACTTCAAAAAACACACCACATAACTACTACTTCATTATCATCTCATGTAAGACTCATGACCCCTGTGGCTTTCCTGGAAGGCATGGCTACATGGGCTCAGTGCCACTAAGGCATGCTGACTTTATGCGTGAGGAGTAATGAAAAATAGTATAGCTACAGTGGAGAAGCTGGGTAGAGTATTGTTCTCATCAGCAGTCCCATACCAGTAAACACAGTTTGACTGAAACCAAAGCACTAAACAAAACTTCTGGGGAGGGAGGTAAATGTCCAATGTTGCTGGAAGGGGTGGAGGGGGTGTTGTTTTCAGTGAATAGTTTTTGGTTTTATCCAAATCAGATCTTGAAGGTTCTCATGAAAAGCAAATGATTACTATTTGTCTACAAGAAAATTTTTGGTGATCCAACATAGAATTTAATTAGAGAATTCTAAAAATCCTAGAGGTTTTTGATATTTATGTAAAAAACCCAACCCTCAATGTGGAATGCCTTATTAAAATAATTTCTGATACCCATCAACTTTAAATACTTAATATTAGAAAACAGAATTGTCTTATTTGGAGCGCTCCTCAGAAAAATAATCTCAGTAGCAAGAAATGGGGGAGGGTTTTGGTAGGTTTGTTTTGGTTTTTTTTTCCCCAGGGCATAAGCTCTTGCTAGGACTTAACAAATAAGGCTGAAAGCTATTTAAAACAAGGAGGTGGAACAGGTATGGATTGATAAAACTTCCCACTTCGACCTTGTAAACCTCACATCACAATGCATGACACAGCAGGAAATCTTCCCAGAGCCGGCGCAGCCTCTTCCTTCCTTCACTGGCTTAAACCTAGTTTTTCACTTTAATTACTGTTCATTATTGAATGGGAAAACATGCATTTTTAATGACGTTAGTTGAAGCGTTCGTTGGCTGGCTGTGAAACCCAGCGCTTGGAATCGGGCCCTCCAAGCCACTGACTCAGCAGCACCGGCGGTACCTGGCGCCGGCATCCCCCCAACCCTGATCCTGGAGCGGCAGAAAATCTGGGAAAGATAAAAGGCTCCATCTAGTGGGCACGAACTTTTCATTTGAAGGGGGGGTGCGGAAATTAAAAAGGCGTGATTTTTTTTTTTCCCACTTAATTTTATGCATGAAGAAATACTGCTTTAGATTTGGTTTCATTAAGCTGCCATGTTGTTCTTAATTCTTGCCTTCCACAGAGCCATCATTTCACATGCAAAGCTGAAACATTAAGAATTATTCTGACGGTCTTGAGCAAGAAGCAATAAATAATGCTAAATCAGAGAGTTTATACAGAAGAAGAACTGATCCACAGAGATCTTTCTTCCCCCCCCATCACCACCCGCTTTCTTCCAGCTTCGATTTATAATAATCAAAAATGGATAATTTGTGTGTCAACAAATATTTTAAACTAGTAAAGGTTCTTTCTGAATTCAATCTGACCAGAAACATTCATAACTTGACCGTAAGACTTCGTGCAGTAGTCAGGGAGTATTTTTACATGGGAAACTCTGCCCATGTGTTACCTTGTCTCCGTTAGACTACCCATTTACTAGCAAAGAGTGAAATCTGGGCGCTCTGGCAACTCAGTCCAGCACATCAGCTTCTGGCAAGGCATAACCCCATCAGCTGTCTCTTCCAAAAGCAAACAGAAGCCTCCCTGGAACTGTTGTGTGACCAAAATCATCCTGAGGGAATCTAGCACCTTTATTTAGGTACATAATTGATCTAGTACAGTACCTTCCCCCTGCCCCCACCTTGCTGAACTTGAGCACTGCATTGCAGTTCTGCTCTAAACTCCTGAGAGGTTCAGATAGCAGTACTCATCCATTTGAAGCAGTCATGAAAGTAGTGTGCTACTCTCCTATTCCAATCAAGTACAGGTAGCAGCTGAAACCTTCTCTTCAGTTGGTTTCAGGCTGATAACAAGAGTGGCAGGAAGAAGTAGCAGCAAGCACAGATGTGGCAGGAGACACTGAACCACATTTTGTCGTGCCTTTTGTCAGGCTAGACTGGCTCTCATTTTCAGGCCACAGAGTCTGCCAAGACAGGTTCCTCCACTGCAGCTTCCAGCAATGGGTGGACAGCGTAACATGCGTTGCAGTAATAAATTACTACACCTAAGTTTACTATAGCCCTTGTTCACATCACGCTTAGTCTCCCATGCAAACCACAAAGTAGAGCTTAGGATGTTTTGCGCACCTCGATCACAGGGGGATCTCCATTTGCAAATGGGCACTTGATAGCAAATCCAGAGGATTCCTCCTTCACTATTCATGGACGACAGGCCTGGATGACAGGCCGCACAACTCTCCCTGGCTGCAGCTCTCCTTGTGGCCTCCATGGTAATGTTAACTCTGGCACCGAGGACCAGGAGCTGTTGTTTGGCTTGTTTTACAGCCTAAAACAGCAGCTAATCATAGAATCAGAGAATGTGTAAGGTTGTAAGGGACCTTTGGAGGTCAGTTAGTCCAACCCTTCTGTAGGAAGCGGACTAGATCAGGTGACTCAGAGCCCCATCAAGCCTGACGAGTCATCTCCAGGGATGGGGCCTCCACTACATCTCAGGGCAACCTGTTCCAGTGATCTACCACCCTCATATTGAAGAAGTTTTTCCAAATACCCAACCTAAAAGCTCCCCTTTTTTAGCTTTCTCATAGGCATCTTTCAGGTACTGGAAGCCACTATAAGGTCCCCCGGAGCTTTCTCCAGGCTGAAAAAGCCCAATTCTCTCAGCCTACCTTCATAGGAGAGGTGCTCCAGCCCTTTGATCATTTTTTGTGGCCCTCCTCTGGATGCACTGCAACAGGTAGATGTCCTTGTGTTGAGGGCTCCAAAGCTGGACACAGTACTCCAGATGAGGTCTCACCAGAGCAGAGGGGCAGAATCACCTCTCTTGCTCTGTTGACCACACTTCTTCTGATGCAGCCCAGGATGCGGTTGGCCTTCTGGGCTGCAGAGGGACATTGGTGGCTCATCTCCAGCTTATCATCCACAAGTACTCCCAAATCCTTTTCTTCAGGGCTGCTTTCATCTTGGCATTCTTCCTCTGAACCTGTGTTATGAGCAAGGACCAGTACAGAACTGACCAGTCTTAGAGCGCCTTTGGGGAAATTCCTGTGATTGCAAAGTAGAAGCACTGCTACCTTCAGAAGGGAGGAGATAGAAGATAAAAGTTAACTGTTCTGGGCTAGGGTTTTGGGGTTGGGTTTTTTTTTTGGGGGGGGGAAGAGGTTGTTTGGGGTTTGGGGTTTTTTTTTTGTTTAGGGGGAGCTTTTATCATTGGTTAGAAGTCTACGTAACCCTTAAAACATGTCAGCTAAAAAATACAGAACAGTTGGTTAAAACTTGGCAGATATTTCAAAATTATCATTACAACTGTACTGCTGGCTGCGTTACTCTCCCAAAACTGGCATGAGCTGTTTGTTAAAGTCACTCGGTTTCTAAGGCACGTGGGCACCGATCTCACCAGGCATGCAGTAGGAGATGCAAGGCATTTACTTCAAAGAAAAACTTGTTAAATCATTCCACTTTTAACGGCTGGCCTTTGCTCTAGAACTGTTCACATTTGAAGGGATTATAGGCTTGCTGCTGAGCTGAAGCAAATCCCATGTTTGGAACTCCAGTAAGATCCTCTGCCTCGTTTTGCTTTAAATGCCTTGTCTAGTACTGGTACTTGAGCTGATGCTAATGAAATACAAATTTCCAGATGTGAAACTCTGGGGAACATCCTACAATCTGCTTTTGTAATAATCTGCTGTAAATTCAAAATGCTAATTTGGAGATTAAGTATTAATTTATTCCCTCTACAGGTCACCAGATAAGTCTCATACAAGTCTTCTAATTAATATTTAACACAGCTATTTTAGATGTTGTTTATCTGGGTTAGATGGTTTTTGTCAGCTGTTTTTCCTTTCTTTGTGGGAGCAGCCGTGTCTTTATAACTATAAACACACATCAAAGCATTTGTTTTAAGAGTACCACTATGTCTCTTCATTTTCATAGCTAACCAGGTGCTGAAGTTTGGAACGCTTGTCAGTACTTCCAACACCTACGACGACTCTGGAACTGTGACCATCGAGACTGACAAGCCCTTGCTGTGGACCATGGCTATCAAAAGATAAGATGGGCTACGGACACGTTTTCTGGTCTGGCAACTCAAATTACTGCAAAATTTCCCTGAATCAAGACAGCAAAGCTGCTCCAACAGATGTAAGGCAGCACTGATTTCATACACCAAATGAAAAACAAGTCTGAAATAAAAGTCACTTGAGATCAAATCAAGATTAGTAGCAATAATTGAATACTTCAGTGTGATATCTCACTCTACTTAATCAGAAGATACATGAGCTGCCACCCAATAGAGTCACAAACAGAAGTGTACATGAGGAAACCAGTACAGCTTTTCTGGTTAGCTCAGACTGTTTTTACAAAGAATTTTATTCCAATGCAGAACTGGGTTTTTTTCCTTCCCTTTTGCCAAGAGGAAATAAAGTACACGGTTGCATGTCATGTCACCTTGAAAGGTGACAGAACTAAAAGCAGTCCATCTCATTTTTCTGTCCTGGCTTGTAACGTATGTAGGTGTTGGTGAAGATTTCTCAAGAAGAATTGGTAATTGAACTTTTGTTTGTGTACTGAAGAAGCTTCAGTTTTGCTGTAACAGCAGTATCATATTTCTAAGCGCTTTCCAAGTCTGTAACAGAAGTAACAGTAACTTCTGCAAACACCAAATGCTTACACTAAGCTTTCTGGAGTGAAATATAAGTGTCTCGGATTCTGGGGAGGAAGAACATTACTTCTATCAGTTTTTGCAGACTTAGTTTTTAAAATCAAAGTATTCAATCATTTAATAATGGAAACTGCAGGTCAACAAATGCAGAGTCCTTCATAGGAGTTCTGTGTGCAGTTACCTCCAGAACAAGGAGATACCCTATCCAGCAGTGCAACCAAGTTGTTGGTTGATTCTCTGAAGGATGGCTTAGTATCTCTGACAACTAAGGTAACCTCAAACCATACATCATAGTACTGGCTTTCTTAATTATGCCATCAGAATAAGGGTTGGCAATGTAAGTCCTTTATTTGATGGAGATTCTTTTCCAGTCAAGTACATAATGCAACCTACTGGGATTTCCAAATGCAGGAAGGAATTAGGGATAACAATAATGACTCCAGAAATCAGTGACAAGAATCCCAGTTGATAATTCCAGTTGATTCCAGTTTTAAATCACCACTGGAGGTGTCCTGAGTTTGGCTAGGATGGAGCTGATTTCCTTCCTAGTAGCTAGTATTGTGCTGTGTTTGGGACGTTGATAGCACACTGATGTTTTTAGCTGTTGCCAAGCAGTCAAGGACTTTTCAGCTCATGAGAAGGTAGTGGCACCCAGGAAGCTGGGAGAGGACACAGACGGGACAGGTGACCCAAACTAACCAAAGGGGGTATTCTGTACCATGACATAATGCTCAGCATAAAGCAGGGGGCTGGTATGGAAGGCATGCACAGCTCCAGGATGCACAGTTTGGGAACAATCTGGCTTCGGGACAGTCTTGATTTGTGCAGTTCAGTGAGAAATTGCATCGTGTGTCACCAGTTTTGTGTATTTTGCTATGAAGTCCTGTTACTGTTATTTGTCCCTCCCTGTGCTGTCAATAAACCATCCTTATCCCAACCCACAAGGTTTGCCTTTGTCTTTTTGTCCTCCCCTGGATTTTTCCTCTTGCGGGGCAGGGAAAGCAAGTGTGGTACTCAGCTGCCAGCCAGGACAAAACCACAACAGGAGGGTACAGTAATGCTGTTCTCTTGCTGTCTGCTTTTGCTGGAACAATGCTGTTCACTAAGCAGTAAGCTAAGCACTGAACAGCTTCTGAAGAGAGGCTGTACACTTGTCACCCTTGGAGGTTTTCAATACCTGACAGGACAAAGCCTTGAGCAACCTCGTCAGAATGCAACCCTGACCAAGCTCGGGAGGTTTGACTAGAGACATCCTAAGGTTCCTTCCCACCTGCATGATCCCATTACTGCTGAAATAAGTAACAGAACAGAAACAACCCTGTCTACTGCTACGAAAAAAAATAATCCTGTAATGGAAAGAGGTAAGAACACATCACTTCAAAGAGAAATAAGATGACAAGAACGTTTGAAAACCCAAATTCTTATTTAATAGCAAAACAAGTTAAAGCTGCGAAATCTTTGTAGCATCACATCTTGTTCTTCATGATGAAAGTTCAGCCACCTCTGTTGAGAGAACAAAGTGATTAGTTGAAACTGATTAAGTGACTCCCATCTTCAACTAATGAAGCAAACCCATCTGAAGTCTACTTTACCCTCCCACCACTGCTTGCCTTATTAGGATAATCACTAGCACCGTTACAGCTTATCTCCTATCTTCAAACACTTCTCCTTGCCTAGAGCACCACTTTTACAGGTATAAGTGTTGTGGTCACTATTTAACCAGTTCCAGTGCTAGAAAAGGGATTATAGTGGCTCTGGAGAATCTGAGGAGGTTTAACTGGTAGCATTAATACATCAGTACCACAGCTGCTCATCAACTTAAGGGTCAAGTTTCTCATGCTGCAACATCCATTTCAGAAGACATTTTACAGAACACAGTTACATATAAACCAGTTTGAACCATATCTAGCGCTCAGAAAGTGAAACAAGGCCAACACTGTTCTGTGCCCAGTCATCTTTCAGTGCAAGCACGCAGTTTCTTCTACCTTACCACACACTCATTTACATTAGCTACCCAAATTATAAACCAGAAACTTCTAAGAGTATATAAGACCCAGGCAAGGTAATTGTTCAATGGCCAAACATGCCCTGAGGAACTAGGAAACAAAATGTTTGATGTTCAGTTGTGAATCAGAATACTGGAGTCAATACCAGTTGTATTGCACTAGCACCGGAGAGACAGAGATACTAAAGGAAGACGTATCCTGCGGGGCTCACTAACACCCCTGTTTAAAACCAAACAGGTAAAAATGAATGCAAAATATACAGAGACTGAAGGCAGTATGTACTTACACAATGATATTGTTGATTGGAATATGGATCAGCTTGACAAAGAAACCAATAAATCCCATTATCGCAAAGCCTATTGCTGTTGCCATGGCAATCTTCTGGAACTCTGCATAATAAATAAAAAAATTAAACAATATATTAGCCTAGGAAGTCTTGTGTATGGGGCAGACGTGAGATAGGCACTACGGTGACCAAAGAAGAAATGCCTCCTCAGATAATTGTAATATTAGGGAGCAGTTCAGAAGGAAACTGCATTGATGTCGAGAAACAAACCCACTTTTTCAGGAGGCAGATGAGATTTTAAGAGAGAAGATGCTACAGTCCACAAAACCTCGCTGATCTCTTTTTTTCTTTTTTTAAACATAACAAGCAGAATCAGAAATAGCCACAGTACATAGCAACTGAAGGAACATTTATTCCATCACCTTTCCTTCGTAAGCCTATGAGCCCTGAAAATAATTCCCCAGTACAGCATCAAAAATGGGGAATCGACTGGGGAATCATTTACATGCCACAGGAAGACAGCATGTGACGTCCCTGCAAAAATCAAGTGCTTGAGTGATGTTCTGTATTTTAAGACATCAACCATTAAGTAGACCAAGGAAGGTCAACAGCCCGTCACAACCCTGCCAGTCTGACAATGAATGAAGTCCCTTACTGATCTCAAAAGTTGTCAGTAAACTTCATCCCGAGCACGTGAATGTTACTACTGTTACTACTACCCTTACGGACAACCAGCTGCACTCTGGTTATAGTTACAGCTTCTCTCCAACACCTTTGGGAAGGTCCACAAACCTCTTCTGTGCTTCCAGCAACAGGAGTTCTTCCTGTCCTAATCAGGCAGTCAGTGACAACTGTGAAGTACTGAATGGGCACTGCCAAAAGCATTCCTAGCTCGAGGCTCCTAAAATGAAGGGTTTCCCCTCCAAGGTCACACAACAAGCAGTTTTCTCCAGAATCTCCCCCAAGTTGACTGCAATCAGTCAAATTTGACCGTTGCATTTATCTACTCAAAATGCCAGCAAGTTCTTCTCAAACCAGTTTACCTAGTACATGGAAAATGTATGTCTCAGAATGGCTAATTTCAGCTACTCAGCTTTATTTCATAAGGTGAGTTTTATGCTCACACACCTACATACATCCCAGAAAAAGCAAGGGTATTACGTCCAGAACCACAACACCACTGACATCTGGACAAGGGCTCAAGCTTACATTTCATATTGGAAACTCAGAAATACAACAAAAAGAATCAAGAAAAGTGATTTATAGAAAGAAACTCAGTAAGATACGCAATCAAGTAAGGGTTGTATTCTGTTTTACTGCGTGCTTTACCTTTCCTGTCAGGCTTGGTGCATCTTTTGACAAGCCGTATGGAGTCTTTCACAAACTGACGGCTGGGTTCCACGAATTGCATTACCTGATCCATGATTACCTGCACAGACAAACAGATTTGGCATCAGTGGCGCCACCGGGGGAGACCATTTTTTCATTCACAGAAGTAGGAGCAGTTACCTACAACACACGTGAAGGCTGAAGAGTTTAAAACACCACACTCCTGCCCAGCTGGGCTTTGGAAGATGCTCTGTGGAAAAACACACTGCCCCAACACGTAAACATGAGGGGCTGCCCCTGCCTGCAAAGCAACACGAACAACTGCACCTTTCCGCGCAGAAAGCGGCCGCCCCACCTCAGCTTGCTTCAGCCCACGTCCCGCACGCTTCTGAGAACGCCAGTGAAGGCATCCGGGCAGGCTAACGGGCCACCCGTCCCAAGAAAGCCCCGGCCAGGGGGCTGCGAGCGCCGGGGGAAGGGATCGCATCCCCCGGCCGGCGCTGCACCCTCCAACCACGCAGGACCCCGGCCCGGAGAGACCCTCGCTAACCCCGCCGGTACGAGGGTCCCTCCGCCGGGCCCTCTCACACCTTCCTGCGGCCGCCCCTCCCCGACACCGCGGCCAAGGCCGGGCCGCCCTGCCGGCCCCAGCCCCCGCGCCCCGCCCGCGGACAGGCAGCATGGGCCGCCCGCTCCCCGGGACAAGCCGCACCTGGTGTCCCCCTCCCGCCCCCAGCCCCTCAGGCGAAGGGGCACCCCGCGCAGGACGGGGCGCGGACACCCACCCTGCGCGGCCCTCACCGGTTACGCTGCCGGGCGAAGGCCACGTCGCACAGCGGCCGTGACGTCACCACGACCTTTCCCGACAGACAGCGGAAGGGGCGGACTCGCTTCCAGGGGGGTTCGGGGGCGGGACTTTACTCGGCTGCTGTCGGTCGCGCTTTGGGTCCCTCCCCGTGTCCCTCCGCCCCCTTCCCCTGCGATCGCCCCGCCTCACGGGGGCGATCCCGCAGCCGGACGGCGTTAGGGCCGGGCGGGTCCGCCTGGGAGGAGCGGCGCGGCCTTGGTGTGTGGGCAGAGGCGTTCCGGCTGGCAGCAGCCGCCGCCCCGGCCGCTCCCGGCGGCGCAGCCCCGGGAGACGGAGGCCGCAGCCCCCGGGGAAAGGAGGCCTCAGCGCCGCAGCCCCCGGGGAAAGGAGGCCTCAGCGCCGCAGCTCCCGGGGAAGGGAGGCCTCAGCGCCGCAGGGCGGGCAGCCGGCGCACAGCGCGCAGGGTGGGGGGCTGGCGGGGGCAAGGGCGGGGGACGTCGGCGAGAGCTGCGGCCCGGGCGGGGGCAGCCGGCTGCCGGGTGATCCGCCTGCATTTTATCCAGGCGTTTGACAGTGCGGTTGCTTTTCCCTACGCTTGCAGCTACTAGCCACAAGATCCGAGAGCCTCGTAGAAGGGAACACAGGGGAAATGGCACCAATAAATCTGTTCCAGAATCACAGAATAGGAGGGGTTGGAAGAGACCTCCAGAGATGATTGAGTCCAACTCCCTGACAAAGCAGGTTCCCTAGGACAGGTCATGCAGGGAGGCATCCAGACAGGTCTCGAATATCTCCAGAGGAGAGTCCGCAACCCCCCTGGGCAGCCTGTGCCAGGGCTCTGTCGCCCTCACTGTGAAAAAGTTCTTCCACATACTGGTGTGGAACTTCCTGTGCTCCAACTTAAGGCCGTTGCCCCTTACCAGATGCTGTTGGATGAAAGGAGGGGGAACAGACCGACATGGAAAACTTGTTTGGTCTGTGACTGGCCGTGAGTCGGGAAGCTATTGATTTGTAGGCGCACGTCAAAGCCACTGCGAACTGCAGGAGTTCATCACCTTTAAAAGCATCGGCTCCCGTGGCTGCTTTTTTGTGTGTGTGTAGAGAACTGTGCAACACGGTGCTTGAAAAAGAAGGGGAAGCTCTTTACATTTTAGCGCCACAGGCACAACGTAGAACCCTTCCCTTCCTTGTCTGAGTGTAAAAGGCTGTCACTTCCCAAGGTGCATCCTTTCTTGCTGTTTTTCAAAAGGAAAATCAGATCATGTAACAGGTGAGGGAAGAACAAAGGTAACATTTAATGAATTCTATACTTAATTTGGTTTTTTATTATTATTATTAATCTTGGTTTAGAACTCTGTTGCAAGCTGGCTGCCACCTTTGAGTGTATATTTAGTATATACTCAGGCTTTTGCGGCCACATTAGAGAAACTGTTGATCTCAAATCACTGTTGGATTTAAATCTGCACAAAGTATTTTCTGGGCTTAACTTTTTGCTGACAGCCTTCATAACAGATAAAGCACCCGTACGCCGCAGCAGGGGATTGCTGGATGGATATTCTGTGAATGTTTTGACAGCCACCTTCCTTGTCTGCCCACAGCACAAATCCCTCAGTATTACCCATCTCAGTCATGGGAGATATGTGGCTTTGGAGGGTTATTTCCTTGGGCTCCTCTACAAGTTCTCTCCAAAGGCCTGGCTTGGAATTGGATTTTGCTTTGAATCAGACTTCATCTAGCTCTATGCCTCCGGTGGGCCATAAGTTTGGTGTCCAAATTGGGCTGGACCTTTTCCGTTGGCACACCAGCACTGAAAGATCACAGAATCAGTTAGGGCTCCCACAAGAGATATGCATATCATTTGTGTCTCATTTTTGAGACCAGTTTGCAAAGACGAGCAATCTCATGACTCAAGGAGAGGAAGATCCCTAAGGAAAGCAGCAAAGGGCCTGATAGCCTGGTGCAGAGTGCAGGGTATGGCAGAACAGGTTTCTGCTGTTCTCCACAAGAAGTCAGTACATGAAAGCTGTCTTTAGTGGGTTTTAAGTTAGTTTTGGTTGTTTTTTTCCCTTCGGTGTGTTGTAGTTTTGTGTGGCTGGGTTCTGGTACAGAAGGAGGGCTGCAGGTGTGGCTTCTGCAGGAAGCAGCTGGAGACTCTCTGCAGGCCCAAGAGAGTAAACATCAGCTGGCTCAAGGGCAGACCCACATTTGACCAAGGCTGAGGGAATCACAAGCACAAAGTCTCTGTGGGAATCACATTTAAGAAGAAAAAAATGCAAGCTGACGCTTTTTGTCACCAGAGAAGGGAATGAGAAGACGTAAGAAACTGTGCAGGCACCATGGCCAGGGAAGTGGGAAGGTGGCGCCCCAGGTCCTGGAGAGAAAGATTCCCCTGCAGCCAGTGGAGAGGCCCCACGCTGGAGCAGGTGGAGACATACAGATTCTCTATTTTAAGTTACATTTCCTGTGGAGAAACGTTTTGGAGAACCCTAGCATGTACTGCCCGGCTTAAAAATGTCACTTTGTTACAGTGGGTTTGTTGCTGTTATAATGGGTTGTCTGTGCTGGGATAGGAGGTACAGATTGTCCTCTGTCTCAGCTGTCCCTCACTCTCCCATGATGAGCTCTATTCTTTCCCTGACAGACTGAGAGTTTCAGCTTGGCAGCTTTGGGGAGAGGCAGAGTTTTGTGCACAGAGAACATTTGCTGCTCTTCCTCAAACTCTTCTCCAACTTTTTGGGATTTCGTTTTTGAGTCCTTGAACTAATACATTGTCAGATTTGGTCTTCAGGGCAACTGTGTTACTTTCCTGTATATATTTACAGAGTCATCTGCATCTACAGAGAGTATGAGGAAGATTACATCTCCCAGGCATGTGCATTTTTTTCACTGAAAGCTTGACTATTGCTACTGGGGTGTTTTGTTCCTACTTATTTATTGTTCTTGCAAGACAGGGGAAGAAAGTGGTATGCTTGCACATGTAAATTTTCATAGCGGTTTTACAGGTCTCTTTATGACAGTGTCTAAGCTGTAAGTAATTCTCTCCATAGAAAAAAAAGAGAGCCATTATCCCGCATTGTGGTGTGCTAATGCTGATTTGCTTCTGAATATTCATTTTGCACAAACTGGAGCAACATGCTTTTTTTGTTTGTTTGTCTTTGTTTTTTCCCCCCATCCTGATGTATGATCCCAAGGATGAGAGAATTCTTTTGGTGGTGGTTTTACTTTGCTTATTTACACATTTTGATTTGTAGTTTGTTTCTTGTCCTTTGGAGGACATGAAAGGTAAGTATCTGCTTTTAACTGTTGGCACGTTAGACTGGCTGTATAGTGTAGCATCTGTGCCCCTGGATCTGGATGCCTATGCCCATGCTTAGAAGGGGGAGGGAGACAAGTCTCTGCTTCAGCCTCTCCCACTCCATGGGGACCATGACGGGGTGACAGGAGCCAGAGAGCCGCCCACAGTTGCAGCAAACATAGCTGTGGTGTCAGCTGGAGGGGAGAAGAGTCACCATCTTTGCTGTGAGAAGCAGCTCAGGCCCCGTGTGCAATCGGTGAGTGGCATAGGAAGGACAGAGCCGTAGCTGTGTCTGAACAGGCCTCCAAGCTTCCCTCTTTCCCTGTGGGAGGTGACCCCTGTGGAAAAGGCTGGGAAATGTTGCTTTTGCAAATTGAAAAGGGTTATTGTATTCTCTGTAGAGGAGTTTAGGATATGTAGAAACTCACGGTTAACTGAACAAAACCAAACTTTATTGGTGTGTACAACTATAACAACAATAGAAACCAGCCAACAAACAAGGGGATGTATTCATTTGATGGTGCCAATTTATGATGCATTTCTGTTAACTTGTGCTTCATGTGTTCTTGTGATCCTCACAAATACTCGTCTTGTGAATATTCATGTAAAATATCATTGGTTTGTTTTCCTCTAGCCCCTGAACTAAAAGGGAACAGTTCTTATTGATTACTGCAAATGCAGATTGTTAATTATTTGAATAATTTGATTGTAACTTTCAAGCTATGGTACACACTTTTCCTTCCTCCTTTATCTCTATCCTCTGTCTATAAGATGGCAATGTCGAGCCACAGGGTGGTGGGACTTACTGTATCCCTCAACGAATGCCTGTACCAGTGGATTATGTCTCAACATTGCTGAAATATTGCATTATGACGCTTGTAAAGGGTTAAGGAAGACTTGCTAACAGGATAGCTTGAAGTGCCACAGTGGTGGCCTCCCATAAACAATGCTTCGCTTGAACGACTCTGCCTCACTGATAAAGAAGAAACATCAATCCTGACATAAGTTTGAGTCTAACACCGTATTTTAAGTAAATTACACACTCAAGGACTATGTGCTCTGTGAAAATCAAAAGACTTCTTTGACAAGTTCCAGTATTCCCCCCCCCTCCTTATCTGTTCGATGAATTCCTTGCTTGTCTCGAATTGGTCACAAATGCAGGCAAAGCATCTCATTGTAACTAGTTCAAGCTCCCCCTTGTCCTTGAAGGTATACAAAACCTGCTGAAACCAAACTTGTAGTTTGGATCAGAGTCAAGGGGTAACTGAGTCTGCGCAAGACAGAAGGTTACTTGCAGTGATGAAGAGGAGCCATCCGACTTCATCCCCACGACCCTCAACGACCACCACCAAACAGCAGTGCGCAGGCGCAGTGGGGAGGAGTTGATGGAAGTAACTTCTTGGAACTCATTTTAATATGAAGCGGGACAGGTTATGAATATGTATAGGTGTGTGAGGTAACCTAATGATTTTTGAATAAGGATATGCTATAAAAGTGCTACAAACTCTGACCAAAGGGGTGCCTACTTTGTTAGGTCACCCGTTCTTGCAAGAATGTTTAATAAATTACTGTTTCACTAGAGTGTCTGCCTCAAGTCCTGTTTTTAGGACCTTTGTCATTTCTAACACCCCGCTCTGCTTCTGGTCCAGCCCCAGGGAAAGGGGAAGAGCAAAGTGCCTGCTCCTGCTCAGGCTTCAGGGAGGCTGGTGCTGCCTGCCCTCAGTCACAGCTCAGTGGTAGGGGCACTGCTCTTTTATCTGTGTGCCAGAGGGGAGAGACTTGGCAGTCAGGTTTTCTTGGTTTGTGCAGTACTGGCCATGTCCTAAAAGAAAATCCTTGGGGGCAGTGATCCTGGCAGGCCTCCTGTGGCTGCAGAGGAAGTGATACATTTCAGATATGGGGTCTTGCTGGGCTTTCTCCTTCCCACCCCATGATACACAGCAGGAATCTAGTTGCTCCCCAGTAGGAAGGCCCAGAGGGGTCAGCAGACAGGCAGGAGGCAAAGCCAGTGTGTGCCCAGGGCCTCCAAATGCCTTCCTTGTGGCAGGGCATGAGGCAACATCTGAACTGGAAGAAGACAAAGCAAAAGACTGGTTGTTTCCCCAGGGGAGTTTTTGGGAGGGGTGGATTGTTTGAGCTGCTGCCTTTGCGGATGGCATCTGACTTACCTTAATGAATTTGAGAGGAAACGGTTAACCTGGGAGGCAGCAAAGGCAAAGAAAAAGAATAAGAATACAGGGAAGGTGGCAGCTTGTGGACTTAGATACACATGGAAGACTGGCCACTGAGGAAAGTGAGTACCCAAGTATGATCTGGGACAGAAAAGAGATGTAGCAGGGAACAAAGACTACACATCAGCATGAGACTTGCAGCCCATGCACAGGAAGAGTGCAGAAGAGGAAGTGAGAGCGAGAAGAAAGCAAGCTGATGGCATGGGAAAGGTGCTAGGGGACCTCCTTGGACTGTGGAACAGTGCCCTGCCTCAGATTTTCAAAGGGAGCAGCACTGTAGCCCCGTTGACTGAAGTCGTGCTAATGATCCATCACTCGACAGTCAGTGGTGTTGGATGACTAAATGACTGTGAAAGTCAGTCTTTAGAAATTGCTAAGATATATGGGGGCTTTTATTTCTTAATTTTACATTATCGTAAATATGCTTGATTAATTTATATCTCGAGAAACCTTTGGAATCTCTATGTGCTCCTGACATTTAAAAATTATTTTTAGCTTTTCAATTCTCCTAAATGATCCCGAGTCTCTGTTTGGGCTTGATAAGCACATCTGCATGATTTACGATGGGAGGAAAGATGATTTCCCTCCTCAGTAGCTTGTACAGATGCAGGGAAGGAACATAAATGAGGAATTAATGCTAGGAAGGAAATGATAGCTCAGATTTGAGGTTCAGAAGGAAATGATGAAGCATTTCTGGTCTGTGTCTTTGGGTTAGCCTCATTAATTATAGAAATGCCACTAGATCAGGCTTTAATGCCGTGGTTGTGAAAGGGAATGTCACTAGTCTGAAGCAGTAAACAAGCCCCGTCCTTTGATTTGTGCTGCTTAATATTCAATGGAGATGAAATGTGAGGATGAGGGAGGAGTCCTGTTAAAATAGATTTTTACCAGTGTTAGATTTATTGTGTATAATTTTAAAGATGACCTTTTAAACAAAGTCCAAGTTCAATTTAATTTAAAAGGCCTGAAGAGCAGGAGCACTTGGAAGATTTGTGTCTGTATAATGATAGATGCCGCATGAGAGAAACAAGGGGGGGGTACACTAAAATGGCATCACTAAATAGATACCTCACACTGTAAGGGTCTGAAGATGAGGTTTCTAGATAGCAATATAGGGAAGTTAACAGGGAAATCAGTTACCTCCATCAGCTGTTCAGGCCTGAGAGGTAAAGAAAAAACAAATCCTTGCTAATTTCTCTGATCCAGAGCTTGTCATACTGCTCTGTTTTAGGACAACTGATGGCTGTGATCCCCCTCATTTTTAGCCACTTTGCAACTCTTTCTTTGAGTGTGCTAATTAAATTAATCGTTTGGTTTTTGTTCCAGTCAATATCATCCTCCCATCATTTCCAGCCTCATCCCACAAAAAGAAGAAAAAAAAGTAAAAAGAAGAAAAGTAGCTGCGGGGAAGGCGGGCACACACAGAGAAAATGCTTCCTCCAAGTATTGCTCTGGTAAATAGCAGCTGATGGTACAAGCTTTGTCCCTGCCTTTGGAATTTCCACCTGAAAATTGTTGTGTATAAGAAGAAAAATTACTCAATCCTACATAGTAACTACATTAATAGTAGTCGTGGAAATGCTAATTACCAGTTCAGATTTCAAAAAAATAAAAAGTAATATTGGAAATAACTTTAAGATTATTTTTTTGTTTTCTCTCTCAGGGAAAATGTTTGATTGAAATGTAGTGATAGTTTTCTTTTTGTAGCAGAAAAGTATTTTATGTCAACTGAAACATATTTCAGGTGCTTTGTGTGTGTTCAGACATTGTAAAACACTTTTCAGAAACATGCAGTGGTTGCATGTACTATACATAAGGCTCGATCGTAGAGTGGATACAGAAGCAGCAGCAAAAAGTGCAAGTGAAGCATGTTGTCAAGTGTGCTGAACATGGCCCCTGCCTCCTTCAGGCCGAGATGACAGAGAAACCAGTGTGTTCAGGAACCATGAACAATCTGTTCATCATACACCTACCTCTGCGACCTGTCCTAGGGACCCTGCTTTGGCAGGGGGGTTGGACTCGATGATCTCTGGAGGTCCCTTCCAGCCTCTACAGTTCTGTGATTCTGTGAATTGCACGGCTAATGTGTCAAAATGTTAATGAAAAGTCCCACTTTCATGGGGAGATCTTGTTTTATTTTGTTTTGGCAAACCTGGACTTACTTCAGTTTGTGAAGCGTGCCCCGCTCCGGCCCTCCTGGGTATTTTATATGTGTGGTAAACTAAAACTGTATTTTCTTTCTATGATGTTTCAAAACACTTTCAGCTCAGATTGTGGCTCGGGAGGAACTGCTCAGGAGGTCCGTTCCGTCATGATAATGAGGTCAGCTGAGCTGGACCCCAGTCCTGCTATCACAGGGTGGATGTTTTGGTATGAAAGCTATTTCATTACAGCTGAAAATCCCCGCTGGCTTGAAGTGTGTGTCAGGATGCTTTTGCTTTCTCTGGAGGTGAGAGGTGCCTTTGCCTGTTGTAACGCTCTCAAAATATGAAGTTGAGAGCCACCACTTTATGAGAGTGAAAACCACCTGATGGTAGGGCAGAGCCAGCAGCTGAGAGGACAGAGGTGGACAGACAAATATGTTCTCACCACTGAAAAGAAGGATATAACTTACTGTCCCTTTGTTGTTTACCCATCTTTCCTCCTGCTGGTCTGTATAAAGTCGGTTGGCTCCCTGCTTCTTTGTTCCTGCTTTCAGATTGAGTAGGACATTTGCATTTTGCCCAGATTAAGATTTTATGGGTTGGTATTTCATAACGCCATCGAGGTCTCCTGAATTTTGCCAGGTGCCTGTGCCAAAGCCACTGATGTGCACGGGAGCTGCGTGCTTCAGGCATGCTAGCAGCGTGTGCTTTCACAGAGCACGCCTTGGAAGCACACACTGAATGTGTAGTAACTTGGGCAGGAAGGAATCCAAAGGAGTTCCTGCATGTCAGAATGGAAAATCAACTTTGGAAGGTTTTACAGGAATGGGGATTGTTCTTGAAACTCAAACTCTGGTGTCACAGAGGTGTATATTGGAGTGCTGATGGAGAAATTTTCTTTCAGAAGCTGTCTGAAAGAAAATCTCAGGGGGAACTCCTCACACCTGTGATTGAAAATACAAAGCACATTAGCACTTTTCATTTAATTACCTAGATGTGGAATGGCAACAGATTGCTGTTTGTGAGACTTCTACAAACATCAGGGATTCCAAATTTTTCTCTTACTTATCTGGTTGTATTTTTGTCAAGAGAATCATTAGAAAAGTTAATTATTATTTTTCAACTTAAAATAATGTATGTGCCCTTCTTGTTAAATATTAAATCAGCCATATAGCTTTTTCTCAGAATCTGTGAAACTGTAGAACAACAGAGTGAATCAATGATTAAATGAAATTAATTTAATTAAATGGGAAGAACTAAATGTACATTCCCCTCCAGCCACTGCTTACATAGAGTGGACATTTCTTTCCTGTTTGCAAAAGCTGATCAGGAACACGAGTACCTCAGTCCACGCACATCTTTAGAATGAATTATGCATTTCCCTAATGGGCATAAGAACTAGCAAAACAAGGTGCTGTCATTAATTTGGAACACAGTAATGTTGGGAAAACTCATCTGTCCTATTAAACCAAAACTCCTTGTGAACCCTGTATGAAATGTCAAAAGCTGGTGGCTCATGTTCAATTACAGAATGAGGTGGATGTGTGTCTTGATTTTGTTCCCTGAGCTCAGCAGATTTTACTTTGGTGTAAATAACACTTCTTTTAATCAACTGAAATATTTTTATTTGCCCGATACTTTGTTGGAATCCATGCCACTTTGCAAGAAGACACACTTTCTTTTAGAACTTCTCAAAGTAGCATCTGAATGATGCACTCAGAGACATGCTCTGACTTGGTTAGCCCTGTGTGGAGTCAGAAGTTGGACTCGATGTTCCTTATGGCTCCCTTCCAACTCTGGAGATTCTGTGGTTCTAACTTAAAAAAAAAAAACCCTAGAATTGCAGAGTTTTTAATGTACCTTATAAAATGTCCTTTTTTAATGCACATTTTCCCTACTCTTTTGAAGATATTTTTAAATACTCCCCTTCCTCTTTTCTGGCTTCAAATCTTCACTCAGTTACTTATAAAGTAATTCTAATGGATCTGGGATGTTTTACAAGTTCAGTTTCTAAGTGTTCAGTCTGAGGAACCTTGATGGGGCCTGCTGCTCAGCAAGCAGAGATGGAGTGTCTTAGATAACTGTGGGTCCTCTAAAGATACTTTGAGAATGACCTGAAAATGTTGGTCTTTAGAGAAGTGGTTTTGTCCGGTTGCTAGTTGAGTGCATACTGAGGGAGAAGCTGCTTTTCATTGTATGAAGAAGCTGTAGGCTTTTCTCTCTCTTTGTCCAAATCTTCAGCAGTCTGAGTGAGTTTTATTTGATCTTACTCAGCAAATCATAAAGTTCACTGGATTACTCTAGTTATTTATCTCACCAGTAATCCTCTAAGTCTCCACTGGTGAAAAGGATTTGGGGAATCTTCTGTTCAGCTGGTACAAATGTATCCAGTAGTTTTGCAACACCAAATTGCCAGTAGTTCTTTAGCCCATCAGTAATGGCTGCAACTGGAGCAGGCAATATTGTATTATTTGTAAATCTCATTTATTTAACTTCCTTTCCCAGTAAGATAAAAGTCAGTTACTTCCATCATTGGAGGAAAGAACTCTGCAAGGTGGTGGTGTTGGTTTGAAAAATAAATACCTGAGAATCTAGCACTTTCTGATGCCTTTATTACCCAGGTGTCACTACTACTTAATCATGCAGTTGCAGTGTTGTAAAACTGTTCAAAATGTTGGAGTAAGTTTCAAAAGTGAGTTTTTGCTAACGCTACGGTGAGTTCTCCATCTCCTGAACCAGTCCAAATCCTTTCTTTAGTAATTAGATGGAAACGTTTCAATGGCAGCATCTCTGCAGCTTTGGCAGCAAGTGACAGCCTCAGGCATTTTTTAATTAGCACCTTTTCGAAATTGTTAGCTAAATTAGTCAACTATGAAATAATCTTGCCCGAATGATTATCTGCAAATTGCACTTTGAACCTGGCATCTGTCTTAATGTGTGGACGCGGTGCTATCCCGATAACGTTATTAACTGGATCGCGTGTGTCGCTTCTAGCGAATTCATGGCACATAAGCTGAATGAAATCTGTTGTATCTTTACAAAACCCATTAGGACAGCGCCTGGCAGCTGTTTGGCACTGGCATTTATAATATTACAGCTTTCAAGTGTAGTCAACAGCACTTTTCCTTATTAACTGCAGCAGAGAACTCGATCTCATATGTATTTCATAAGTATAAATCATCAGTTTGCATTATGCTTGGTTCATGTGGCTGGAGTAAAGACACCTGTGCTTGGCCTGTAAGAGCTGTAATCCTGATGAGAACTTAATGCTGAGCTGAGCTGTGAAATTGGTATCACAAGGCATTGTTGTCCCTGTCTTTGGAGTTAGTTGCAGAAATTAGTATTTCACTCTTCTTGTGTAAAAACAGACATGTAAGAACCTAATACTGTAAAATAATACATGTTTAATACAATTGCATCCCTAAAAAACATTGACTGAGAGATTTTCCTGGGACAAAGAGGATATACATTGTCTCTTTGCATTTTTACCCAAACACACTGTGCTCGTAAATATTCAACCCCAGCTCACATACAACCATCCTTTCTGCAGCCATTCCTTTAGCCTACTCAGTCCCTGCTCCCCCCTAAGCCTGATTTTCACTATAAAAGAATAGCCTGCCCTTAACTGCCCTTAGTTAGCTTCTGAGAAGTTGTCAGGTGCTTAGGGAAAAAAACACCTTTAGTACATCCCAGCTGTAGGAGCAAGATAAGGAGGTGTTACTCTGTGTTTCCCTACAGCCATGAGGCCTGAGAACATTCAGGGGTGGTACCTAACATAGGTAGAAACATGAAATTCTGTGTAGCCTGGTGGTATGAGGTGTCTGAGCTGAGGAGCCAGAGAAGACACAAGATAAAGCAGCGAAGGACTGGGTATGCTTTCAAACTACAGAAACACGTTTGGTTTCTGCATTCCTCCACAGCAGGCCTCATAGTGCTGTGTGTTGTTAGCTAGCAAGGTGTTGGTAACACACCAGCCTTTTGGCTGCTGCTGAGCAGCTCTAGCACAGCGTCAGGGCTGTCTCTCCAACATTCTCCCCACCACCACCAGGCTGGGGGGTGGGCAAGTTCTTCAGAGGGGACACAGCGAGGACAGCTGACCCAAACTGACCAAAGGGATAAGATGTCTGCTCAGTGATAAAAAGCTGAGACAAAGGGGTAGGAAGTGGAGCATTCATTATTTACTGTGTTTGTCTTCCAGAGCAACTGCTATGTGTATTGAAGACCTGCTTCCCAGGAGGTGAGTGGGCATCACCTGCTGATGGGAAGTAGAGATTAAATCTTGGTTTTCATTTGCTTCCCTGTGCAACCTTTGCTTTTGTTTTCTTAAACTACCTTTGTCTTGACCCAAGAGGGTGGTCACTCAGCATCCAGCCAAAGTCAACCCATGACAGTTTCATTTTCTTCTGCTAGTTCTTCTTGCTGTACTTCTATGTTAAGCCCATTTGACAATTAAACTGCAAAGCAAAACGTTCTTGGGCTCAGGGTGCAGCAGTGTAATTTGTCTGTATTGGACTATCTCCTTTGGTTATTTAGCTCAGCTGAAGGAGCTGATGGACCTTCAGGAGCCTAGCCTACCTTGGGTGCAGGATAAAGATACCTGGTGGTTGATAATCCAGCTTTGGCTTTGGTATCTGTGATGGCTGAGGATCTCATTATTCCTTTGGGGCTGCAGTGTAGATAGGCCGGTATTCAAACTCCTACAAATCATTTATAGATGTGAACCTGACAAACACATTGGCCACTGAACACCATGTAATTAATTGTGAGTTAATCATTAAGCTATTAAAGCGATATTAAATGCTGGGAAATCCATGGCTTCTGACTGCTCTATAGATTTAAAGGTTTAAAGGGCTGACAAATCTTTGTTATCTTCAGTTCAGCGTTATTGATACCCTTGGCCTTTAAAATATACAGTTTCAATTACATAAATTTGGGTCTTTTATTGCATCAACAGCTTTCTAATTCTTACTGCTAATGTGTAGCTTGTCATGGGCTGAGAGAGGCAGTACTAATAAGACTTATGATTTCTAAAATAATTGCAAAATTTGGTGACACCAAAAATATCCAAAATGTCTTTGTTTTGGTTCTTTTACCCTAGGCAGCAAACGTCTCACTTCTCAGAGGTTGCAGCCTGAGGGAGGGACAGTAGGCATGAATTATCAAGTAAAGAATCTCAGTGAAATTTTTCTAGTTGAATGAGACTTGAATAGGTCTCGAGGGCTTGAGAGGACTTGAGTAGTGTGGACTCTTCTGCAGCAGAGGAGGGGATAAGGAACCACAGTTGGACTCACGGGTATTTCATGTGGCTAGCAATGTATTCTGGAGATAAATGGCAAACACCAGTTTGTACCAGTCTTACAACTGCTAAGGAGCAACCGCTGATAAATTGCAACGAGTTGGGCTCGACTTCCTTTTAGACTGTAACATCGTTTCTGTGGAGTGAGTCTCCTTTATGTCACTTTTAAACATTGGTCATTCTGTTCCACGTGCTTGGTCTGTATTTATACCTGCACTGTGGCCGTGCCTGCGTGCAAGCTCTGAAGCCAGATAGTCTTTGTTGGCTGTAATTATGAGGTCCATGCTTTAGGTCTGAAATGTGCACACACCCACGATGTAGCTGAAGCAGAGGGGGATGGTGGTGTGCTTTGCCAGTTCCTCTTAGTTTCCTCGAGCATTTTTGGTTTCTTTTCTTTTGAGCTCCCACATTTTTACTGGGCATTAGGTCTTGGCTCGGTCTCTTGTTTGCAGTTACTCACATGGCGTTCATTTTCCTTGCTACTAGTCTTCTAGTCCTCAAGCATTGTGTGTATCTGTGGATTTTGCTTGTTAAATTACTTATAGTACTGTCTGTGTTGGTTTCAACCTCTCTACCATCCCTTGAAGGTAGCATTGGATACAGAAGTTCTCCAGTCTTCTCTGGCTCTTAATTACCCCTGCAGGTTGTTTAGTAGGATGATCTTTCCTTGCCCATCCTTAGTCTCTTGAGCTTTCTTGGAACTGCTAGCCACAGCTAGTAATGTTTGACAAAAGCCAAATTCTTCTGACTATCTTCAGGAAGAACTGTTTGGTAAAGTGTTTTCCCAGCCAACCCCAGGAGCTGGAGCCTTGGAAGGGGAGCGACAGTCTCAGAGCATCTGACAGCTCCAAGGTCTGTGAAAACATAAGGCTATCTAGAGGTTAATGTACCAGCTCCTGTGCACTTTCAAGTTGTGCTTCTCCAAATGGGTCCTCAGGGCAGGAAGCCATCTGTAGCTTTCTTTCAGGATTCTTCTCTGAAAAATTAGAGTTTACAAGACATTACAGTTAAAGGTCATCTAGTGATAGTGACTTCTTTGATTCTGCTGATAGGTTGCCTATGCCAAACTAAAACTGCGATGCTGGGCAGGTTTTGTAGTTGCAATCTTTTGGCATCTCCAAGTATTGGTGGAGGAGAGTAAAACTTAACTGGCTAATTCACTAGCTGATTTCACTCATACTCAAAGGCATCCAGGCTACCCTCCCCCTGGGAGCTTTTCCATCTGCCAGAGGTGGAGAAAATCTTCTCACTGATATTATTTAACACTAGAAAAATCTCAGTGATGTTTGGCACCAGCTTCAACATATACAACTTAGTAGTGTTCACATGGTTCAAGGGACAACAGGGCTACTCTGATGTCTACAGGGCTCTGTCTTCACTGGCACCAGCCCACACCTTTGGGGTATGTGGTTAGAGCTGCACACTTAGAAAAAGTTCTCATACCTGTCTATCCCAAAGAAGCTTATTTCTAGGAGACTGTCTGTCAGTACGCCCCAACAAATGGACAGACTGGCCCAAGGTTTGGCATCCAGCCTTTGGATTTCTAGTGCTTTCTCCAGCATCCCTTCCTAGTTGTTTTTTTTTCTGGGGACTTCTTTCAGAAAAGTCTGAGACGTGAAGATGTTACTGGAATTTAGGAGAGCAGGACAGACTCTTTTGTTCTAGGTGAGCCGTGTTAGTGGAGTTACTTCTTCATACCAAAGGAAACAAAAATGGGGAGCGGAGATCTATTGCAGACTATAAGAATGAGACTGTGCCTATTTGGAAATACATACATGGGTTAGCATCCCCAGTGGCAGTAATTACATTTTCTCCAACTGTTTTACAAGAGGTTTCTAAGCTTCAGGTGTTCAATGCTTTTTTTGGTGATCAAAGCCATTTCCAGATGCTGGAAAGAAGAGTTGGAGTCATCTGGCTGCCCTAAGGCAAGCGTGTATGTTCCTCCTGCCAGGCAGGTCAGGGTGGCTGCCAGCCGAGCGCTTGGTGATGTGAGCCCACACCAGAGGTGCCCGCTGGTCTGGCCTGGTGCCCCAGGACATCCCTTTCTGGATGTGACTGTCAGTGTGCCCGTGGCAGTTCTGAAGTGCCTGGAGGCAGCAGATGCTTAGGTACTATGTGCAGGGGCAGCTGTCTTGCTATGAATATTCAACGTGAGGACAAGGAATGCCAACATGGCATAGAAACAGATGAAAAATGCTAACAAAGCTTGGAAACCTTGAATTTATTTGGACATACACATAAGAATCACATTTGGAAAATGGCAATTTTCTGTTCTCATCTGCATATCATTCTATAAAAACTCAACAGATTGATACCCTTTTAGGTTTTTAACTACTCAGTGTTATTTGAGCTGTGTTGCTTTTTATGCCATTGTTTGGAAGCAATCTTTGTTTGTTTACATCTGAGCTTAAAATTGCATTCCAGTAGTGCATTTAGCTACGGTAGCAAATGTTGGTGACATTTTATAGGGCATAAATAACAGCTGAGTTGTGAAGTCATAATTCTGTCAGGGGACCCTCCTAGCAGTCTATGAAGCTAAAAGAGCAAATCTTGAGTGACAAATGTATTTGGCAGAAGTTTATTTCAGGCATTGTTGGGTACCCACTGCTTCTACAGAGCTAAATACTGTGGGGAGCAGATGCTGTAAGAATGAACCCAAAGAAGTTCTAACACCCAGAGCAACTCACATGTCTGAGAAGGTGCATCGGCCCTTGCATGGGAATAGTCAAGTGCCCAAATAAACTTCACAGATCACTGTGATGAACAGGGTGTTGCTGTCTCAGGGAAAAACTGGCCAACTCATGTGGTTTGAATCAGGCATAAAGGGGCCTATGGATTATTAATGACAAGCAATGGGCAATCAGAGAACTGAACTTTTCAGGATCAATAGAAGATCAATTTCAGGAGCAATACAACAGGTAAACCCCAATACCAGACACAAGACATTAATAAACATCTACGGATTTCTAAGCACTTTTCTGCAGCTCATCCCAAGCACAGAGATGAATATGTACTTGTGGTTACATACACCCCCGTGGCAGCACGGGTTACAGATGCACACCTGGCATCCCCCACTGTTGGGGGCACAGGAGGTGAGATGATCACCAGCTCACGGAGGTGGCAGTGCCCACATGGGACAGCTTCTGGCTGTGCCAAACCCTCCAACCACTGTTCCAATCCCACTTCCCATGTCTACAGAGGGTTTGGCTTCTTTTATGCTTTATAATGATGCCTTTTTTGAAAAGTCTCCCAGTTACTATTTAATCTGCCCAGTGATTGTCTCAGGCAGGTTTTGGCACTGCTAACTTGCTCTTGGCGTTACTGGTTTTCTCTCAGAACAGGTACAGGCATTTTATTCCCCCCGTGACATCATTCCTGATACGCTGCTGTTACCCAGCCCACGTTGTCAGGAGGGATGTGTGCTGAGGAGAGAGGTGAGCCTCGAACCAAACTTCTCTGCCGCTGAGGTCAGGTGCAGAGTCTCAGGTTTGCACCCTTCAGCGAGTACCCCACTTACTGTAATTTTGATTATTTCTAGCCTAATGTAAGCATAAGCTAACCCAGCTGAGCATTTGGAGCAGATGAGGTGTTGAAAGTGTAAACAGCAAAGGAACACACCTGTGATGTAACTGTGCTGGCTTTAGGTGTTAGCAAGGTGCCAGCTCCTCTCCCCCCTCTTGCTAGCTGTGCTGGCTGTGGTGTTTCTGGTGCTATGGGACGCAGCAGTGTGAAGGGGTTACACATAAGTGAAGCATCTGATTTGTTTGAGGTCTTTCTTCTACAGATAAACAAGGCATCTCTACCTCCATTCTTCTTGCAGTCACGTTCTCTTCTTTTGCCTGGATGTTTTTGTGGGGAAGTTGTGACTTCCAACCTTGATCTAAGATTTCTTTGGATGTGTTAGCCCAGGGATGTTTGCCTACAAGCCTGAACGAGTATTTTATATTTTCTTAGATGTCTTTTAGTGCACCATCATAACAAACAGGGGTTTTTTAAAAATACTTGAGAGGCAGACAGGGTGTCTGTCAGCCTTTCATACAGTCAATAAAACAACAGAAACAAAATCAACTTGGAGACCTGTTTTTATCTGAATGATTGTTACTGTAAACATTTATTGGATAGCTTTTACAAGGCAAACCAATGTAAAAATACAGCGTTTATCAAGAAATATTCCATAAGAAAAAGATCTGTTTACATTCTTTTGTCATATGTATGTATAACAGGCAAGCCCAGAAGAGTTAATAAAATCTTCCCATACAAATGAATAATAGAATCCCCAGAGCTGGAAGGGACCCATAAGGATCACCAAGTCCAACTCCTGGCTCCACACAGGGCCAGCCAAGTCAGAGCGTTGCTGAAAAATCTATTAACATCTTGTCTTAAAAGAAGTATCCTCATGAGAAGACATTTTACTTCTTGTAGTGCATTTTTCATGCAACCCTAGACCTAAACCTAAACCTAAAATGTTCTGTATTGTACCTGTAAAATAGCAGAGTGGCAGTGAGCCTTTTCTCTCACTAGGTGGCACTGTTATCCTCAAAACAGCCACAGGCTGCCTTTATTTTTCAGTAAGAAAGATATGCAAAAAGAGTAGATCTAGTTTATTTAGGTTAACTGTATTTTGTTTTGGTTCTGCAGATGTGGCAGGTTAAACAAATTTCTGTTGCATCAGTGTTCATTCCTGAGCATATCTGGAGCGATCATTTTTGCTCTGGGTGTGCTGTTTTTTGCCATCCATATGCTGATCAACATGGCAGAGATGATGAAAATGTAATTCTAGTTTGACTTGTTAGCAGAATTAGATGGGGTGGTTACACAAAATACACAAAGGAAAAGTAACCTCAAGTCCACGTGGCTTTTTTTCAGGCCCGTAAGATAACTTAATATACACCCCAATGGTGTGTGAGGAAAATCTTGGGTTCAGAAATACGATTCTAGAATGTGGTGTTTCAGTGGAAGGGAAGAAGCACATCAAGATCAGAAATGAGGGTGAAAGGAAATAATGGACCGCTGAGACCTGGGTGCTTGTAGCATGGGCTGCCGAAGACAGTACTACTGAAATTGATAGCAGAAAATATCTGGGTTTAAGGAACAATGCGGGGGGGGGGGGAGGGGGAAGCTTTTTAACTGAAAAACATTACCATATTTGTGACCCATAACAGAGCAGAGTAGCTGCCTGCCTTTGTCACCATACAGTGCCAGCCCAGCCTGATAGGAGCTGTTGGATGCCACAGTGCCAAATGCACTCTAAGAACAAACATCAGCCAGACGCTCCCAACTTTTCAGTTGGAGGCTCAGCAGCTCCAAATTAGTATGAAAGTTAAGAAGGCTGCTCAAGGAATCAGGTTGGGAATCTTTTCAGTAAGTCAAGTATTTTTCTGTGTGGCAAGAAGATTTCTGCTGGATCTTCTGGATGCAGATAAATTCTCCTGCCAGTGACCTCTGAAGATGTTGTGGAAAGCAAATGTATAAACTTCAGAAAAAAGTTAGATTTAAAAAATCTGGGGAAACGTCCCAACAAAGGAAGCCCTGTGCAGCTGTGCTGCACAGGTGTTTTGGTCTTCGTATTCCCCATCAGCGTGTGTTATTGTTATTTCATTTTTCATTTGTGAGGGAGCTTTAACCAAAGCGTGAGTTTGGCTCATAAAAGAAGGGGTATTTTAAATGTGAAAACAAGCAGATTCTACAGTCCTGTGTCTGTTCTTTGTAACAGTCATTCACACGCAGAGATGCCCACACGCATACACCTGTGTTGTGTACAGTTGCAATAAACTGAACAGGAAGAAAGGTTCCAGGGACCCCTTCCTCCGTGATATGACTTTAAGACACCAGCCCAGGATTACCATGATGGCACAATATATTGTTCTGGGTTCAGCGAGGTTAGAGTTAATTTTCTTTCTAGCAGCTGGTGTAGTGTTTGGGAGTCAGGATGGGAGCAATGCTGGTAACGCACACAAATGGTTTTAGTTGTTCCCAAGCAGTCAGGGATGTTCCTTTCATGCTGCCCTGCTAATGAGAAGGAGGGGGGCACCCAGTAAGCTGGGAGGGCACACAGGCAGGACAGGTGACCCAAACTAGCCAAAGGAGCTATTCCATACCATGACATTATGCTGACCATAAATGGGGGGCTGGTGAGGAAGGAGTGCACGGATCCAGGATGTGCAGTTTGGGACCAGTCTGGCTTCAGGATGGCTCTGAGCTGTACAGCCTGAGTTGTGCAGTTCGGTGAGAAATTGTATCGTGTATCACCAGTTTTGTGTATTTTGCCTTAAGTCTTGTTGTTGTTACTTGTTCTTTTGCTGTCCCAGTAAACCATCCTTATCCCAACCCATGAGGTTTGCCTTTGTCTTGTCTTTCTCTTCTTTCCTCCCCTGTCTTTTTCCCCCACTGGGGACAAAGCAAGCGAGTGGCTGTGTGGTGCTCTGCTTCTGTCTGGGGATTAAGTCACAGAATCACAGAATCATTAAGGTTGGAAAAGACCTCCAAGATCACCTAGTCCAACCACCCCCCTACAACCTATATTACTCATTAAACTGTGTCCCTATGTACCTCATCCAACCTTGAACACCCCAAGGGACGGTGACTCCACCACCTCCCTGGGCAACCCATTCCAATGCCTAACCACTCTTTCTGAGAAGAAATTTCTCCCAGTTTCTAACCTGAACATCCCCTGGTGAAACTCGCAGCCATTCCCTCTTGTCCTGTCGCTACTTATCTGCGAGAAGAGGCTGACCCACAGCTCACCACTACCTCCTTTCAAGTAGTTGTAGGGAGCAGTAAGGTCTCCCCTGAGCCTCCTATTCTCCAGGCTAAACAGACCCAGTTCCCTCAGCCGCTCCTTGTAAGACTTGTGTTCCAGCCCCTTCACCAGCTTTGTTGCCCTTCTCTGGACACACTCCAGGGCCTCGGTGTCTTTCTTGTAGTGAGGGGCCCAAAACTGAACACAGTATTCGAGGTGCGGCCTCACCAGAGCTGAGTACAGGGGGAGGGAGCTGAGTACAGAGAGAAAGTACAGGAAGTCCAGTAGCAAGACAACAGACAGAAGAAGAACAGGGAAGCTTGCCATGTATGCCTGGCACTAACTTAACATTGAAAATTAAGGTTTGGCCTCTTCAGAGAAGAGGAGGTGACAACCTGCAGATAGCTAACAAGATGGTGAAGCAGACCACTGGAATGGAAAGAGGAAGTCTCATGCACTGAGAGCAGATGAACTTCAGAAAACATTTGAATTGCTCACTGATGCCATCAGGTTCAACTCACAACTTACAGTCTAATATGGAAGCCGGGCCAGTGTCTACCCAAGGTCTTCACCTAGACAAGGCTCTTCTTCACCTGTGGATGTGTTTTGTGGTATTATAATGAAGACGGTTCAGTTAGGGATGCCTGGACTTGGGTTTTCATGGCCAAACTGGCTGTGTGTGGAGATAGGTTGCTTAGATGTTCTTGGTGTCTCAGGACAGATAGCTTACAGGTGTTCCTTTAAGCAATTCCCTTTGCTCCTTCTCTTAACAACCGCTGAGCAATTACCTACAATCATTCTTAATTAAGGGGCCATTGTGATACAGAGCCACATCTTAAAACTCAACAGATGGGACTTGAAGAAGAGGAGAAAGCCCCGTGAAAGGTTTTGGAACAACAGGAGACAAAATAATTTATTGGAAAAAGAAGAGAAAAACCAGCTGAAGACTCTGCAGAAGCTCAAGAAAGCTCAACAGCAGGCTGATAAAAAATACCCCAGCCAACCAAAACCAGGAAGAAGCCAAGGAAGAGCATGAGATCTCTCAGAAGAGACTCCTGGAAAAAAATGAGGGAGTTGAAAAACTAGCAAGACCTCAGAAAAAGGCCCTGGAAGAATTGGAGATGTCTCAGAAAAATGCTCTGGAGGAACTGGCAAAAACTCATAGAAAGGCCCTTTGAGAGCAAGATGGAGCTTGGAGGGCTTCATTAGAACAGAAGAGAGCTCAGAAGGGTCTAGAGGAACTGCAGCTACACAAAGAAAAGGTGTGGAGGAGCAGGAGAGAGATCGAATAAGGGCTGTCAGACAACAAGAGGGGGCACAGGCAATCCTGACTGAATTTGCAGAAACATGGCAACAAGACTTAGAGGAGCAGGAGAGAGCAAAAGAATGGGCAAAATGAAGCTCATAAAATTCTGGTAGAACTGGAGAAGGAAAGCAAACAAAAAAAGGCCCTAGGATAACTTTTAAACCCTTCTGCAATGGGAAAGAACAACAACAAAAATAATGAATTTGAAGAGGTGCAGTTTCAGAATACTGAAGAGTCTGGGGCAGTCTGCAAAATACTCTCTGGAGAACTGCAGGTAACTCAGAGGAATGACCCGAACGAGCAAGTGACATCTTCTTTGCAACAGGGAAGAGACTGGGAGAAAGAAGCAGAAAAATGGAATGTCAGTCCAAAAAGTGTCCTGGAGGAAGGGGTAAGCCCTGGGGGAAGCACACACCAACCAGAAAGTTCCCTGAGCCCATCTGCAAAGCCTGTTTGGGAACTCCTCTGAATCGGAGTGGTTCTCAGAGGTGTGATTTGCTGTCTGACCCAATGACAAAGCAAGGGAGAAATGTTTGCTGAAGAGCTGAGCTCAATTTGGAGTCATCTGTGAGTGCTTGTTCCTTTAAAGTAAAATTTCAAACACAGAGTTGGTACTTCCTTCAAACTGTATTTCTAAACAAATATTTGAAGTGTTTCCCATTCCTGTGTTTTGACCCACGTACAAACTCACGTGACCTTCCCAAAAGAGTCCCAGTTGTTGAGGTTCAGTTCAATTTCTTTCAGTCTGTGTACACGTATGACACTCTTGATGGCTCCTTATCTAGGAGCATGAGGGACTTAGGGGTTAAACAAATGGTGGGAATCATTGCTGAAGGGAAAGAGTGGGCATTTAATGGAGAGTTAAAAATGGCAGAGTGAATTTGTGGCATGGAGACAAGATTAAATGGTGTATTGCTTCTGACATATGGTAGCCTGATGGGATCAACCTCTGAATTGCTTGAGGTCTTGAAAGGAGTCCTGCTTGGCCAAGCTGCTCTCTGCAGGGGAGGGCATCCTGATGTCAGCAAGTCCCTTACAAGCTTTGGCTTTCAGCCACCTGGGGTACGTGAATTGTGTTGGAGACTTGTCACTCAAACTCTAGATTTGCTTTGTAAAATGCCCATTGCCTAACCAGTTGTTGAGGCCTGCAGCCATTAAAAAAATAAACAACAGGATTTGAGACTTTGGAGTAAAATAAAACAAAATAATGGGATAGTTGTAAAATAATGAAAGTGGTTTGAACTTTTGGGCTTGCTTTATTTATTTAAATTCCAATCTTTTAGTCAAAATGGCTCTTATTTTCAAATTTTGCAACTGTGAGTGCTGGGAACATCCAAATTAATTTTGAGGATTACTTTTTTCATCACTTGATTCAAGGGATTAGAAGTATATTGATAAACTCCAAGCATTGTAAAAACTGGTTGAAAATATTTTGGGGTGCATATATATGCAGCAGCCCAAAATAGAAACTAGGGGATATTCAGACCCACAAATCAAGCTCTGGCCTAACTGCTACAGTTGCTGCTTCGTTGTGGCAGGAGGCTCGTTCAGGTAATGCTTATTAGCAGGAGGAGTATTTGAAGAGAGAGGAACTGCTGGGTTGTTTTCAAGTGGAGAGAAGGATTAGAGGTGCTTGTGTTGTGCTGAAGCTTTTTGTCTGATGAAGGAGTGGATAGGAGCTGCTGGAATAATTGGGTGAAGTACTACTGTCTGTCTTATTCAGTTTATTTGGCACTGCTGGAGGAAATCTTACCTGAGTGGCTTTCCTCTCTATTTATGAGTGGTAAGGAGTTTAATTTGAGTGGGTCTTGTGTTTGTACAGAAAGCTACTCCTATCTTTTTCTGCCTTGGTAAGAATGGGGGCAGAGAGCTTCCTGAAAATACAGAGACATAAAATGTGTCAGGGCAATGCTAAGCAGGCTTGTTTCTCTCTCACCCTTCTGCCTGATAAATGGCTCCTGGGAGTTCCCGCTCTCCTCCACTTTGAGTGTGGAGTTGCTTAGCACTGTGATTGCACTTCAAGCACAGTGACAAGGAAAAGCATTAGGGAATGGGAGTTGTTGGGTACTGTCTTGCCCCTGCCAAACATGTACCCATTATAATAGGTAGAGGTTCAGCTGGTGGTTGTGCAGAGGTAGGGACAAGGTCTGGCACCTCCTGTGTCTGGCTGCAGGAGCTCCTGTCATGCTGGGAAACCCATGGCAATCGGGAATTGAGATAGGCATTCTCTGGGCTACTTTTTAGGGAATTAAATTCTGGGAGAAGAGGGGCCTCCTTCAGAGGATAGATTTATAGCAGCCACTGGGGACATCTTAGTGTTGTCCCTTTCTTGAAGTGCACTTTCTCCTTTTCCTTGCTCATCTCTGTGTCTCTGTCTCTCTCCATGGGCTGCAAGTGCTGGCAGGGGCTTGCTCCAATGCGGGTCACAGCATCTCCTGTATGTCTCCACCTGCTCCAGTGTGGGGCATCTCCACAGGCTGCAGGTGGGGACTCGACCTTTTCCAGGGGCTGCAGGGGGATACCCGCTCCACCATGGGTTTCTCCACAGGCTGCAGGGGCAACTTTCTCCTGGCACTTGGGGCACCTCCTCCCCCTGCTTCCCTGGTCTTGGTGTCTGCACAGCTTCTTACATCTTCTCACTCCCTTCTCTGGAGGCAAAAAGCCACTGCTTTTGTTTTTTTTCTCCTAAATGTGATTCCCAGAGGCGCTGTGAGTGTCACTGATGGGCTCTGCCTTGGTCAGCAACAACTCCGGCCTTGAGCCAGCTGGTGTTTGCTCTGTTTGACCTGCAGAGAGCTTCTAGCTGCTTCTTGCAGAAGCCACCCCTGCAGCCCCCCTTCTCCACCAGGACCCAGCCATTCAAGACTAGGGCAGGTATATACTCTCTGAAGTGAGCATCTTTCTTACATCCCAACTCCAAGATGTCTGATACACACTGCTCTCTGCACTCCTCGTTGCTGTTGAATGTGCCAGCGTCTTGTAAGGCAGTATAATTTTTCCAAAGTGCTTCTTAGCTGAGGCCACTGGTTTTCAGAGCATGGATGTGGTGCCTGAGAAATCTTGCGTTAAGTTGGGACCAGGCACAAGGAAGACAAGCAAGTTTGGTGCTCGGGTCTAGAGTGTAACCCCATGTTTGGCTTTCCTTGACAATTGTTTTAAGGCAATGAGTCACCATTGCTAGCAGCCTGTGGTCTATAATCAGGCCAGTATGTAGGAAAAGCCTTTTTCTTGCATTCTGTAATAGATGCAGGCTGACATTTATCTAGTAACTTAAAAAGGACTGGAGAAAGCAGATACCTGGCCACAGGTAGAGATTCTCCTTTTCCTTATGTATCGTGAAGGAGAGGTGGCTTCCTCACTACCTGTTCCCTGTGTGGGAGTTAATA
The DNA here is from genome assembly GCF_964237585.1 of Gallinula chloropus. Taxonomy (NCBI): domain Eukaryota; kingdom Metazoa; phylum Chordata; class Aves; order Gruiformes; family Rallidae; genus Gallinula; species Gallinula chloropus. The sequence goes on from NC_140086.1 coordinate 105,976,643, forward strand.
TTTTACATACCAAAGTTTAAGTGCTCACTCGGTGGGATGAGTGAGACCACAAAGGAGTTCTGAAGAAGCAGCTTTACCTGTGGCCAGGGCAAGGGCACACAAGTGACAGCAGAGGCCAGGGCACGTGGCGTGCCAGTCCCGAGCAATGCTGCGGGCTGACACTGCGGTGCGGCCATGTGCACTTGCCCCAAGGTGGCTGTAAGGAAAAGACACCGCAGAGTTGCACCAAAAAGTGACGTGACTGCCCTCGTGTTAGGCATTGCAGTCAGGTTGCCAAATTCAGTGATGTGGCTGTATGGGATGTGCAGATGGAGTTAGCCCCAGTGAAAGACCACCTCCAGGGAGAGAAATTCAAAAGTCCTTTATGGGGTGAGATAGGAATTCAGATTACTGGCGTCCTGTGATGAAACCTGTTGTGGTCTGACTAAAAAGGTGAGGAAAGAGTATGTAATATTCACTGCCAAATCATCCTTATTAACAGAGTAAGGCACCACTTTTGAGTTTTGGGTTTTGGTAGTTCTGGCCTCTCCCAGAAAAGGAAATGAGGAGGGTTGGAGCAGTGATGAGTTGGATGATTTGTATGGAAGGCAAGGAAAAAACAGGATAGCTACAGGAGTAATACTGTAGTAGCAGCTGTTGTGTAGGTGTCTGTCCTTTAGAATCATTAAAAATAGTATTCTTTAGAATAATGGTAATAGAGTAGTTATGATGATCACAGGAACTTGTCAGACTGTATGAGGTCCTTTGGCTTCAACCTGGATTGCTCTTGCACCAGAATGAGGGATGGAGAGAACAGTCTCTGTGTCCCTCCTTTCTGTAGGAGACAAGTCCCCATTTCTCTTGGAGATGCACATCTCAAGGGGCTCAAGTAGCCGGTAGGATCCCACTACCCCTGGCACAATCAGAAAAACAGAATGATCTTGTCTGACCGAGGACAAAGTTTGAGGAGTAAGTTAGCTGGAGCACATGTTAAACACTGCTGGCACTTTCATAGGCCTGGTAATGATGATACTCTTGTACAGTTTACACTTGAGGCTTACTAAAAAAGTATCTCCTTTCTTTTTGCCCACTCCCTTTCCTGCCTCCATTGATGAGCCACTGCTGCCACTGCTGCCAGCTCATTGTGGGGAAAACCCCTGACTGATAAGGACGGCAGGTTTCCAGAGATGTGGGTTTCCAGTGAATCAAAAGGGATTTATTTCTTTGGCCTTTCAGAGTCAAGCAAAGCAGCTGCAGCCAATACTCCCAATGAAGTAGAGGTTCTGGAACCTTGGGGACTGCTAAACTCAGCTGCCAGGAAGGTGATCTGGCTGGATGTAAACAGCCCCTTTCCGATATGTGCTTTGTCCGGTCTCGTGGGCTGCCTGATGCAGGCAGTCACTAATCCAGCATCTTAGACCAACAGTAAATGTGTCTGTGATGGAAAAATGAACTGTGACTCCTGAGGAAAGGATTATCCCCTAATCCCGCTATGGTGGTGGAGGGGCTCTGTTAAACCAGCTGTGCTCCTTGGCAGGGCTGACTTTTCTAGAGGGTCTGCAGGATGCCTGGCAAGCATCTCTCTGGTGGCACTGCAAAGCCTGGGGCTCGGTATGGATACTGCTGTGAGAACAGAGACCACACTGCTGAACTTCTAACCATTTTGGCTGACTCTGCTGTTTAGTAGTTATAAAATCACAGTTCCAGCTGTGATGTGTAATCTCAGATGTGGGTGGGATTTATCATGGAAACAATTCAATTTTGGCTGCCTTGCTGCATAATAGCTTGTACCATGAGTGAGAAAGTTGCATCAGAAACCAACATTAGCTGACCACTGGAAAATATAAACTAATACTGTCCATGTAAGTAGGACATCGCCAAGAAGTCATGACTTCTTCACACTGTTGAAGTAGATCTGAATTATTGACTCTCTCTGTCAACACCCCCAGCAGTTGAAATACTGAATGTAAATAACCTTTCCTTACCACAAGAGAGAGTAAATAACTTTTGGATTCTGTAGTATCATTCCTTCTGAAGTTGTTGTCCGTATGGTTTCATGTCTTCTATCTCCTTTCTGTACTGAAACCATAAAAACTTGGGAAGGTTAAAATATAAATGATACTGAATTTTAATTCTACTCATTTTAGAAGTAATTGAGAATATTTCTTTTTTTTTTGAGTGGGACCAGAATGAATTCTTAAGTCAGTCTGCCCAGCCACAGACATGTGAGGTATTTACTCACACAAGGGTGAGAGGCTGGGAGTGAGAGCATGCCAAGCGGGCTTTTCTCCCATGAGGTATCTCAGATTTTTAGGCAGAAGCTCTCTGTGTGCCAAGTGCCGATCCTTCCTTCAATGTACCCATTTCATGTGCTGTAAAAAAGCAAATTATTTTAAGTGGGTAATCGATGAAAGACAGAGCAGGAGACACCTCTCTTGCTCCTTCACAGTATCCTCAGACAGCAGTTTGGTGACAACTCTTGGAGAAACTTGTTCTCCCTGTCCTCATTTCCTGAGCTTTCCATCATTTGTACCAGAGAGGATGGGAGGCTGGAGTGCCACATTGAAGGAGAATTGAGTAAAGTCTTTGTCTAACTTGTGGGTTCCTCTAGATAATGAAAGAGGAAAGTTTGGCTAAATGTAAAGGATTTTAAAGCTAAGAAAAAATAATCCATTTTTAATCTAGCCATGTAATTCTTTGGAAGTGTCAGTGTTAAGGTTGGCAGATCATGCATGGCGTAAGTTTCCCAGCTAAAAAGTGTTCTGCAGGTTTTTGGTTTGTTTTCTTTTTAGGCAGTGATAACTGTGTGATGGATTTCAGGGCACCCTGTTCTCTTTGTGCTGAATTATTTATATAGCCCTCTTTAGCTTTAGAAGGCAACACCTATGTATCAAGCAACACAATACAACTCTGTGTCACAAAACTGGGATAAAAATGTATTCTCTTGAAAGCAGAAGGTAGGTAGGATATCCTAATCTCTGAACTTATAATGCAGTAGGACAAATAAATTGGTGTTCCTGTTACTGTAGCAGTGAGGGTTTTAATCATCATAGCGACCAGAGTGAGACAGACTTTGGATTAAACAGTAAGGGGGAAAAAATGCCTAGCAATAAGATAAATTGATCCTGAGCAGTGTGGCCAACATACTATCAGTAGAGGCATTAAATAGGTTAGATGAAATGTCAGGTGTAATGATGTGTTGAGTATGATGTAATCTCATGGGGTGACCCAAGTGCTCTCTCTTCATGGTCTCATTATTCAGGGTCCTATTATGGACCAGCACTTTCACCACATCAGCTGATTTCTTCATTTTGCACAAGGTTTTGTCATTACCATCTGTTATTTGGTGGTTTGTATATAGCAAAAATGTCATAGGCAAGGACAATCTGATCTGTAAAATGTGTCTGCAGCATCTTGTGTGGCCCTTGCAGTAGCAAACCTTTCCAACCCTCAGTGTGAGATATCACTTGCCCTGGTACACAGCATTCCATGGCAAACTGAAAGGAAGGATCATTCAGGAGAGGTCCGCAGGCACGTGGCAGGGGTTCCCCAGGAATCCTGCCCTGCTGTTGAAGATAAGAGGCAGTGGGGTTGGCAGGGGATGCAGAAACCCTGGCACCTTCTGTGCCTGCACAGCCAGCTAGTGATGTGGGAGCTCTAGGGTAGGAACTGCTCTTGGAAGCACTGGTGGCTTCTGAGGAAACCAACAATCACCTACAGAGGCTTTGTTGTGAACATGGGAATGCTGGTTGTACCACAGTAGCACTAGAGATGCTCTTTTAATTGGAGATAAATTAATGGTAAGGTAGATCCTGGGCACTTACTAAGCCTTCTACACCAAGAATCTTTTTGCTGGAAATACACAAGTCCATGACAAAATCCAGGTGGAAGAGGTAGGTGTCATGGTACCAAGGAACATCTGGAAGCATGGAAGATGAGACAATCATGCTTGAGGAGAGGCAGCAACAGGTAGTTTCAGTGGTGTGGAGGGTGTAGATGCAAGCCAGCAAAAGATTTCTAATGATCAAAAAGAGGATAAAATTACTTGCTTCAGTTTTGGTTCTACGCAAGAAGTTTTCTGGCTCGGGTGTTTATTCTGCCCTAGTTCACCTTTCCCTGATGTCTGAGTCTTTGGTAAGAGTATAGAAATTAAATCCTTACCAGATGTATAAACCACCCCAACATTGGTACAGTGTCAGGTTCAGTGGAACCTCTGTCTGCAAATCCAGCCCCCCAGTCATAAGTCACAGGAGTTTGACCTCACTGCAGGAACTGGCAGAAAATGAAAGGGAGGTGGAAATTAAGAAAACATCTCATCATGCAGATAGGCAGTTGAGAAAATAATCCCATTGCCATAAGCAGAAGCATGCCTGTGCTACAGCTTGTGAGGTTTGCATCAGCAACTAGTAGGAACTTGCTGGCTTGAGCAGAGTTACCCCAATATTAAAGAACATATCTAGCAAATTAACTGATGGGAAAAAAATATATATATATTCTCCTGCCACACACATACCTTTTCATATAACATTTTTTTTCCACACTTAGGGTTTTATCAGTTGAAGTGAGTTTTCCTAGAGGCTTCAGCTCTTAGAGGTTCTATCCTTTTATTTATGCAAAGAAGAGATGCATCTTGACAGTAAAAATACAGCCTTCTCCACAGTGCAGTGAAGACAGGGTTTTTAACCCTCTTCTGGTCAGACCATGTTTTTATTTCTGTAGCACGTTATTCTTTATGTGCAGAGTATCCAGCTGATGGGTCAATATGGTCAGAGAAGTGGCTTTAGTGATGCACAGGGAATTGCAGTCCTTGGTTCATTTAACAGTGATCACTGAATTTCCCTGTGTGAGAAACAAGAGGTGGTGGCAGTTTTTAAAACCTGCGACGTGAGCTCTCTCCGAAGACACATTCTTAAAATTGTCTGCGTGCATTCAAATAACCACAAGAAAGAGTGTTGCAAGGCTTCTACAGATACTTCCTTGCTCTTTATGGGAAACTTGTTCATTTAAAACCTGTGAAAAAGATGCATTTTTGTATTGTCCAGCATAATTTCATACTTCTACACGCGGGAAGGGAACTATAGGATTAAATAACTTGGCTAGAGGCAGTTTCTCTCCTCTGTTTTAATTATCACAAACCCAAAAGAAGGAGAAAAATCATTAAAGTTCCACTGAAGTCATCCATAAAGCTGGAGAAATGAATCCCTATAAACCATTAAATCTGCTTTTGTCCCTGTAGTCTGCAGTGCCACTAGGTCCACGACACTCAGTGTAGCGTAGTGCTTGGGACACCCTGCATGGCACTTGCCTTGGTGAATGCTGAGAGATGAAGGATGCTGGTCCTGTGCTGTCATTAATTCCCTAACTCTTGAATCCATACGTTTTCTATCTCAGCTTCCAGGAAGACTGAGACTTTTACCTACCAGGAGACAGCCACAACAGTTGGGAGATAACAGCAATTCGCTGGCCGGGGGCAGATTGTTGTTCAGTAGACAACCCGCTCTCCATTTCAACACCACTTCTGCTCTGGTGTGCCTTGCCCTGAATTCTTTAGCAAGCCTTGGGCTAGCCATTTGTTTGTCTTGAGAAACACTGGGGATTATTTCTTGGCCACTCCGGTGCCTTGTAACTTCCCAGAAAGGGCCTTTATAGGTTCGTTTGAGTTTTGACCACATTTGACTTGAAATGTAATCAATTACTGCATTAGCAATGAAATGAGCCAAAGTTTAAAGAAAAAAATATTTAAAAAAAATAAGTAAAAGCTCACAAGTTGTTTTTTTTTTTTTGCTTAGCACTCATTGTCTGTGTCCAACGTTCCCACATGGAGCGCGAGCAGGCTGGCAGGAAATCTGCCTGTGAGGCGGCTCCTGCCGCGGCTGAGCAATAAACCCAGCGCCTGAAGGAGGAGGGAGGCAGAGCCCCGTTAGCCGCAGCGGGGGCAAACATCACACGTCAGCTTTCCAAAGGGATCGTGTCCTTTTGTGGTCTTTTTCTACTGGGTGTCAAAAGAGTACGCAGGGAAGCTGAACGGCCTTTTCTTGGGAGCGAGGGATTTCTTTTTAGTTCTGGAACTGCGCAGTGCTGCGAGCACTAAAAATTAGCTTTAACAATTTCTTTGGTTTCCTGGTGTGCCGTGTGTTCATCCCACCTCATCCAGCAGCTCCAATGTTATTTGCAGGTTCTGTAGGATGCTGCTAATCCGGAATCAATCACTCGTGGCAGCTGTAATATTTTTGCACTCATTTTTGCAACGTTTTTTCCGAAGTCTCTTAGGCTAATCCGTAGTTGTATTGGCTCAGCGCTGCTTTTATAAGCTGCAATGAATAAACTGATTTATGTACATGAAACAGAAGTGTTACATGAAAAGGGTGCCACGTCTCTAGCCTGATTTCCTCATACAAGCAGCATGGGACTTTGTGGATGAGCCAGTGCCCTATTCCCACTGCTAGGTAATGCAAATTGGAGCTGTTTCTGTAGGCTTTGAAAGATTAAATGCTCTTTCCATGCTACAAGTGAGAAAATGCAAACATGCATTAAAAGATTCAGTGTCAGAGCATTGTAATAGAAGGTCTTGGTGGTTTGCTTTGTCATCTTACGTGCCCTTTATCTAAAGGGTAAGGGCTATAAAAATCAACGTAACCTTTTCCTCCTCCCATCTAGATCTAGATCTGTGCCTATTTAGGGAGCATGTGTTTGCCCAGAATGAAAACAGTTTACTTCTGGAAGAGCACGTTGTTAAAACTGTGGTGCTAGAGAGGCTCTAAGAAATCTTAAAAAAAAAAAAAAATCAGTCTTGAATCGAATCTGCAGTTTCTCAGGATACACCAAACTCGCCGCTCGGCAGTAAAATGCGGCAGCTTGTGTAAATACGGGACTGTCCCATTGGCAGGTGTTAGGGCTCACAAGCCTAACCTAATCTATCATCTCTGCTCTTGTACAAACCCTGCGAGTCGGGTATTTAGATATTTAGATATTTAGAACTATGTTGATGTCTAATTCTCATGTAATTGTATAAAAAGCAAGGGGTTTTTGTCTGAATGTTGTGGGTTTTTTTCTCACAAGCTGAGCCACAGACCTCATTGCCCTCAGCTCCCCAGCTGGCCTACGGGAGCATAAAAGCTTGCGTGCTGCACTCCGCAGGCTGCCGATACGGCTGCTCTGAGCACCTCGCGGTCTCTACGCGTACCTGCTGAGGTGGGGGTCCACAACCACAGATGGTGGCCACATAGCAGCATCTAATCTCTCCCTGCATGTTGTTGGTGTGAAATGAGATTCAGACCACTGACAACAGTTGCCTTGCAGCTTCCCTCTGATGTCCAGCGCCGTTTGGTACCCCATCTGCCCCCTGCCCGGCCAGACCAAGGAGGGATTTAGGTCTCTCCATCTTCCCTCTGAAGGAGCACATACCTGAGGCCGGATGCAGACTGGGTACAGATATATTTTACACACATGGCATGCTTTGCTTTTGTTATAGTCTAATCGGCTTGGCAGCATCTCCTGGACAAGTGATAGGCAGCATCAGGCGTGGGGAAGGAAGTGACGTCTAGATGGCAGTATTACTTCAGAAGAGTGTTAGAAGCCATCCCACTTCTGCCCGATCGAGCGTGATTGACCTTCCTTAGCAGTGGGAGAACATGCCAAGAACTTATCTTGTAAGCGTCAAGGCTTCTTGAACCTTAGAACAGTCATTTTACGCCTTTTTACAAACCTGTTCCACCTGTCTGCAGCTTGTCAATATTTATCCTGTGGCTTATTAAATTCCCAGGCCTCGTAAAAAGCATTGATCTGCTTTGCTTAACCATTTCTCTGGCTGTTTGTTTCCTAGTGTAAATCACAATGTGATATTAAGTTACATCAATGTCCAAACCCTATGCTCACAGTAATGCATTCATTATATATGTATGTGTCTATATATATATATATACACACACACACACACACACACACACACACACGTGTGTATATATATATATATAAAAAAGTATATCTGTGTGTGTATATATATATACACCAAGTGGTCTATTTAGATATTAGCATAGAAATATTTTATATATAGATACATATAGAATATGTATATATTTATACATATTTATAATGTATTTTTTAATTATATATATAAAAAAATATTTTCATGCTAAATATCTAAATAGACCACTTGGCAAATGACAAACATTACTAAATAGTTCTGTTTAATTTTCACCTCTCTCTAAATACTGTGCACTGATGATAAGTATTTCTTGTTCTGAGAGCCTATGAATCGCCGCCAAATACTGTCCGCCTTCTGGTTTATGTTTTTTAAAGAGCAAGTCTCATATTAGCATCTGGAAAAGTCCCTGTGGTCACAGCTGTGTCATGCTATTGATATTCTGCTCCAGCACTGCAGAGCCCTTTAAAGTATTTCAGCAATGTCCTATGTTATTCTAAACCTCTGCAAGCTTGATGCAAACCTAGATTCAGATATGTGGATCTGCCTTTGGGGTCTGAGCCCTGAATGTGCCCACTCATGCTTTTAGGATGTGTTTGTTGGCTGTATTTTTGGTCTCATTTTTCACCTAAAGCCAAAGCCACCCAACTTTTGTGGTCAGGCTGCCGTTGTTCCACACCTACCTGCTTGCTCCCTGTCTTCCTTCAGGTGGCAAGATGAGACAAGCAGAACTCTGCACCAAACCATGAAAACTCATTTTTGTGGTGCCTCACCTTAGCATGAATTTCCCAAAAAAGGTTGAATGAAGATACGTGTCTGGCAGGGTAAAAGCTATGATAGCGCAGGCTGTTGTTCAGAGTCGCAAAGATCAGGTAGAACAGGTTCAGAGACAGCATGTCGGTGTTGTGCTGTGCATCTGTAACACAAGCTTGTCCTCAGCCACAGCAAGTGTTTTATTGCTGTGCTGTTCTTCCCTAGATGAGGTGCTTTCTATAAAAACTTTAAAAACCAGCAGCATCTGCTGCATCAGCCTTTCTTGTCTGTGTGATCAGGAGTTCCCCTCAGACCTATTATATTTCACATCTTGTCTCTTTCCATCTTAATTCCCATTCCGCCCTTCCACACCTCCCACCACCACTTTTTCTGCCCGTACTGCATTGCCCTCATCAATCATTATTCACTGTATTTCATAGGTTTTGTTGGTTGTTTTCACTCCTCTATGGAAATTGGACTTCAGGCTCCTCTTATCTCAGTAGAAAGTTTATCCATTCCTAGCTTACTGCTAGTATTCTATGAACAGAAATCCTGCTCAGTGGCCTTCTAAAAGGCAAAATCAATCTCTTTGGAAGCTACTTGCTTTAATCTCAGTTTTATGTAACCAGTGTTAACAGCAAAATTATCTAAAGACATTTATGGATATTTATCAAAAGCCCATGTGTCCTGTAGCTGTTTGACATGCTCTGAAATGGCAAAGTTATTTGTCAGATGCCGTAAGGAAATACCTTCATATACACATGAATGTGCTTAGTTTTGCTATGTCCTATGTCAAATTCTAATCCGTACTAATGTGTATGTTATCCCTTGGTGCAGATAAAATGTTGTTGATCAGTAATGTTTTTCTTTTCAAACCTTGCTAAGATCAGGAAATTAAGAGAGGCTTCAGTGTAAATAGCACTGAAAGTTAGCAGAGCTGTGTTCCCATAGGCCTCATTACCTTCTTCAGCAGGAGGACACAACCCTTTCCTCCTGATCCTTAAAGATAAAAATGTCATACCCCCAGTATAACAACAAAACAGTTGGGGGTTTTACACAACTCTTTCCCATTCCATTAACCCTGTGAAGATTATTAAAATAAGCTGGCAAATGGAAAGTTACACATAATGAAAAGAATAACTAATATTCAGGAAGTTTAATTTTCCTTTAAGCATTTAAAAGAGTTTTACATTTTACCTTTTATTTTGATTTTTACCCTTCTCAAAATATCTGTTGTGCCTTCTGAAATGTTTTTTAATAGACCCAGGATGGCTTACCCAACTTCTTAATTCTTTCCCCCCCACCACTGGTATTGCAGTTTGCAGTCAGCACTTGCCACCTATAATAAGAAGGCTCCTAACTTTCTGAAAACATTAAACAAAATACAAGCTAAAATGGGAAATGGACCCTGAGATCACTAGTTTAACAAAACTGGGGATTTTTTCAGGAGTGCTACTTTATCTAGATTTATAGTTTTAATGTATTTTTGAATAAAAATAAGTATTTTACTGATCATGTTAATAGACAACAGTCATAGAAGCCCTTCCTAAATGTGTCTTTTCCAGCATTCACTCACAAGCTGTAAGTAAACCAAGAACTATGTCCATCAGTTCCCAGTGACATAGATGTTTGCCTTCAGGTGTTACTGGAGTGGATCCCCAGGTTGTACACGCAACTGCTCACTCCCTACACAGCCCCAGGCATTTGGCAAAGCTTGGTCCTGTGTGAGATCAAGTTGTGAAATTCTCCAGGCAAAGGGGTTTTATTTATTTATATAAATATATACATATATACACACACACACATATATATGCATACAGACATGATTATTTTTATATTTTTATATATATGACACATAGTGTGAATGTACTGCAGTGCTAATGCTATATATTTTAATATAATTTGATATATTCTATTAATGCATTAATTATATTAATAGTTTGTTGCATTAACATATTACTGTTTATATATTATATATTTTCTATATATACCATGGTAGTGCCAATGCTTCCCCAACCAAGAGCTGATTTGGAGCCTAGACTGGGGTTCTGTCAAAGGTTAGTATATTGGGGGGTGGAGATGGGGAGGTGCTAGTGTGTGTTGGGTTGCTTAGCTTGCTTTCCTTCCTTATTTCAGAGGGTGACTGAGCAGTGCTGATTCGTGCTACTGGAGATAGATAGATAGATAGATAGATAGATAGATAGATAGATAGATAGATAGATAGATAGATAGATAGATAAAAAAAATTAAAGACTGAATCTTCAGTCAAACTAGGTTTCTGTGTTTATATTCCTGCATGAAGAGAAATACTAATTCTCAATATAAAAAAATCAAGAGACTCGGATCCGATAAGGAAGGTTAATTGTTACTGACAAAGTGGGAAATCTCATCCAGGAATTCCTTAGTAATGCAGCAAATACTTTTCCATCTGCCTCAGCAGGTAACACAAAGCATAATGTGGCTTTCTGCATCAGGTAGCATCCAATGCATCCTGTAATGCACCAAGTCCCTTCTTGCTTAGCTCCTGTGACAGATCCAGCTGCTGCTTCTCTCTCATGAGTTGGGTTGCAGCTGCAGGTGCCAAAGCAGAGGTTGACACAGTCACCTCCATCCACAGGGCAATATCATTTGAAGCAATTCAGCAGTCACCCTCTGTTTATACCCTGAAGTGTTGATCTTCAAGCGGTCTTGAGTGCTGGTTCCCTTGCCTCTGAGAGGCTTGCTGCCCTTCTCGCAGCCCCTGTAATCACACCAGCAGCAGAACACCTACCACTGCAATTAGCGTGTCCCAAAAGTGAGCCAGGGGGTGAAGGGGAAGTGTGATACTCAAAATGATAGCTTGAATGGGAGCGTGTGAGCAGAGTCAAACCCAGCCATAGCTACACAAAACTCGTCCCAGCATTAGCTGCCTGTGGATGGTGCTGGGAAAACAAAGCCTTACTCTGCCCGGAGGCAGGAAAGAATTCCTAACTCTGTTTTGTTACTGTGCTGTGGATGTTAGCTTTTATTCCTGCCTCTGTTGAATGTCTTACCTCCAGTAGTGCCCAGATGAAAAGGATTTATCTGAACAGGATTTATCTGAATGCTAGATAAAGGGACTCTCTGCATTCAGTACCACCACATACCTCTACATCTTTCCAGGTAATACTGACATCTGCCTCTGGAGACGTTGGCAGGCAAGTCCTGGAGTAATTTCTGTGAGCTTTGACTACTGATCCTGTGTCAGCTGCAGGACAGTAAGTGTCCAAAGTCTGCACACTTTCTTTCTTTTTGAAATGCTAATAAAACCCAGGCTGTGTGTCTTTGCCCCCTCTTTGATAACAATGACTTTTTATTATACTCGCATTGGGCAAGAGAGCGTTTCACAAATTAAGGTATTTTAGCACCTTCCTTTAGCCTGGGACAAGACACCCCATGCTAAGGGTCCTGCATAAACTGTACAGGCTGGTTTATGCTTTGCTTTGAGAAGTCTATTATGGTGCATTTGTTTTGATGGTACATTGTGTGTGATTTGCAGTTTCTTCAGCTGTACTTATTCATCTTGTTTATAGCCCTTTTATTAAGGGTCCTTTACCAAATAAATCAGAATTAATTTAGACTTGTTAAACTGTAAAGATCTGCCAGGATGAGACTATTACCTGAATGCTGAAGGAAGAAAGAGTAAGCAGCAATGTATATTTGAAGGTCTTAACAATCCCAGGAACAGCTTTTAGGAACAAAACAGAGATTTTCTTTCTTTTTTTTCTTTTTATTTCCTTTTTAATACCTGATTACTTCATCCTACCAGGGCAATTGGTAAATATTGTGTCCCATCCTCCTGATGGCATTGAATTTCTGGGCAACATCCCTCCCAGCTTTCTCCACTGTTCCTGCAGCTTTGTGTCCATCTGGATGCACAGAATTTCCTCAAGTCCGTCTCATTGCTGCATGTGGATTTCTCAGGCAGGGCAGCATTTGTATGGTTGGCTGCACATCACTCTATGTTTATCAACAAAATGAAGAATGCAGGCATAGCTCCGGCTTCATTTCTGTTATTTCACAGGCCTGAAAATCTTGTGAGGAGCACTGTGTTGACAGGATCTGAGGTGTCTTTCTCAGCTGTGTATGTGTTACAAGATTAGTTTGATATCAGAGCAGCAAGCTGAAGACGACCACCTTGATACACAGTCTCAGCAGTATGTTCTGCAGTGCAGCTTTGGAGAGCTCCCTTGCTGAAGGTGTGCCTCTGGGGGTGTCTGTCTTTGCTGAGGTAGAAATGGACAATGGTTTGTCTCCACTAAACCCATGCAGAGAGCAATACATTTTTTTGTTAATACCATTGGAAAGAGACTTTAAAACATGGGAACAGCCTGTGTTCAGAAGGAATTTGAAAGCCATCTCTCCCCTTGAGTTGCACAAGAATCTCTGAGTGTGGTTTGCGGGACCCTGAATGATGCACCTCTGTACTGTTCGGGGATAAACCAGATCTTGGTGTACGAGCATCATTTAGGGAGAAGAAATTCCATCTCTGAAAAATGTTAGATAAGACCCTTGTTCATCTCTTTGTTTCTCCTGAATGTGGTTGAGGGTTTTGTTAATTTTTAACAGAAGCCTTGACAAATTTGGAATATTAAAGGCAGCTTTATTGGGAAGGGATGCTTTATGTAATAAATGTACAGGCAGTATCTGCTACAGTATTTGAGCATGTATGGGTAAAGAAAAAGGGGATTTACAAATACATTAGCAACAAGAGGAGGACCAGAGAGAACATTGGTCTGTTACTTGATGAAAATTATCATCTTACTGACAGGGACATAGAGAAAGCAGAAACATTTAACACCTTATTTGCCTCTGTCTTTAACACAATCAATGGGCTCTGGGACTCCAGATGTCTCAAGTTGGAGGACCATGACCGTGGTATTAATAAACTCCTAGGGAACCCTGAACTTGTAGGTGATTTGCTCTGGATCCATTTAAGCCAATGGGCCCTGATGGAATTCATCCACTAGTGGCCAGTCACTAGTGGGGTTCCCCAGGGTTCCATTTCAGGTCCAGTTCTTTTTAATATTTTCATAAAGGACCTGGACTCAGGATGAGAGGGTGTCTTAAGTAAATTTACTGATGACACCAAATTGGGAGGAGCTGTTGATTCCGTTGAGGGTGGAGAATCCTTGCAGAGAGACCTGGGCAGATTAGAGAGCTGGGCAATCACCAACAGCATGAAGTTTAACAAGGGCAAGTGCCAGATTCTGCACCTGGGAAGGGGCAACCCTGACTCCACATACAGGCTGGGGGATCAGACACTAGAGGCCAGCCATGCTGAGAGGGATCTGGAGGTCTTGATCAACAGCAAGTTAAAAATGAGCCAGCGGTGTGCCCAGGCAGCCAGGAGGGCCAACTGTACCCTGGGGTGCATCAAGCATGGCAGTGCCAGCCAGTCCAGGGAGTGGACTGTCCCGCTCTACACTGCGCCGGTGCAGCCTCACCTCAAGCACTGTGTGTGCAGTTTTGGGCACCACAGCACAAGAGTGACATAAAACTATTGGAGAATGTCCAGAGGAGGGCAACGAGGGTGGTGAAGGGTCTGAAGGGGAAGTCTCATGAGGAGAGGCTGAAGTCCCTTGGTTGGTACAGCCTGGAGAAGAGGAGGCTGAGGGGAGACCTCATCAAGATCTATGGCTTCCTGACGAGGGGGAGTGAAGGGGCAGGTGCTGATCTCCTCTCCTTAGTGACCAACAATAGAACCTGAGGGAACTGCATGAAGCTGCGACAGGGGAGGTTTAGGCTGGATATCAGGAAGAGGTTCTTTACTGAGAGAGTGGTTGGGCACTGGCACACGCTCCCCAGGGAAGTGGTCACAGCACCCAGCGTGGCTGAGTTCAAGAAGCATCTGGACGATGCACTCAGTGACTTGCTCTGGCTTGTCTGGCCCTGTGTGGAGCCAGGAGTTGGACTCGATGATCCTTATGGGTCCCTTCCAGCTCAGAGGATTCTATGAAACCATTTTGTGATTCTATGATAAACTTCATGTAAACAGGGATAAAACCAGCAGAAGACTTCTGGTGAGGTAGGAAGGAAATCTGAAAAGACAAGTAAGATTAATTTCTTCTGGCCTGGAATTTCTTTTTGTGATTTTCCCCTTTCCTGTACATCTCCTAGGAAGCGTGCCTTTTCCTGTGTCAAAATGTTCATCATAGTAACATATTGCTGTACCCACCCTCATTTACTCTTCAGAAAATCACCACTATTTAGCAAAACACCCTTTTATGTGCATATTTCCTGCTTGGTTTCTTCTGGGACTTTATAACTATTGTAAGTTTTTTTCATTCAGTATTCATGACACAACATTCAAAGGTGGAAGAACAAATAAGAGAGATGGAAAGCCAGTAGTATCCTATAATAGAAGAAGACTTAGCAATAACAGTAATCTTGATTTAAGTAATGAAATAGCACCTTTTTATTTGAAGAATGACAATTGAAAGAGTAATAATTTATTAGAATTTGTTTACTAATAAACTGTAATACGTATGCGTGTGGTTATGCTATGATGATGAGGCAGCTGATATGTTCCCCTCGGAGTATTTATTTTTGCTCTTTTCTTTTTTTTTCCCTGTACTCTGCTGTCCTGGGACTTGTGCTCCAAGTCCAAACAGGAATTTCAGCTTTACAATACCTGGCAGTCTTTGTGAAACAAAATCTGCTTGTGCTTGGAGGCAGCCCCGTCCAGATGGACACAGGTTCCCGTTAGGGGAGTTCATCCAGTGGGTGGGATGATTTTTTTTAACTTATTATTATAATTTTTTATAATGCTGCTTTGGTGATAGGGAGACAACAGTGGCTTCATTCCAAAACAGCCTGATGGAGGAAGCATTTCTGGTGCGGAGAAAAGGTTAATGCCTTCCCCTCTCCTTGTCTGCACATTGTTGACTACCTTTTTGTTGTGGTGAATGGTGAATGAAAACACAGCTAAAACATAGCTTTTTGTGATCTGTTCCCCTATGTGCCACATTTAAATGTTATTTGAATCCAATGAGTAAGTAAAAAGAGCCATTCAAGTGTATTGAAACTGTGTTGAGCTCAGGATTTCTGGCTGAAAAGGAGCAGGTCATGGTGAGTGACTGATTTGTGGTTGAAAGTCATGGAGCAAACTAAAGGTTTTGGGATTTTTGAAGCTATGACTAAGAAAGAAACTTAAGCATAGAGGACAGCTCATTACAGCTGGTGTTTAAGTCATCAAAGGAGGCAGAGGCAGTGTGAGGAAAGAATATTAATTATGGAGAACAGTGAGGGCTACTATTTAATTTGATCTGTGCCAATGTAACTGTAGCAGAAATTCCTGCTCCCGGGTGAGGAAGAAAGGGCAGATCTCTGCTGCTGGAAAGGGAGATCTCATCATTGTTTCAGATACACTCCTTGTACCACACCCAACTGCCCACTTTCCCTATAATGGCAGGTCTAAAATAGGTCAACCATAGAGATCTGCAGGGCCCTTTAGTTATGATGCCACCCAATCAGCATGCGTAACCCTCACCATGCCACTTGCAAGTGGGGGAGAAGGCTGTGCTTCATGTTGAAATGAGCCTTCTCATAAAGACTACATGGGGAGCTTGTTCAAAGAAGGGTGGCAAAATTACTGTTCTTGGGCAGACCACGAAATCAAAGCGCATAGCAGTGGAATAATTTGCCACCCAGTGTAGCAGATGAGGCTGGTGACAGAGTTGGAAGTATAATTCAGCCTAGATCAGATCCTTGTTGCAAAAGAATTAGGTCTGGTTCCTATTTGTTCGGAAGCACAGGGTAAATGTTAGGGCATGAAATGGGTCAGAGTCTTATGACCTTACGCAGTTTTGGCCAAGATAAAATTTGAACAGCGTGATTTGTGTTAAACTTTTTTTTTTTTTCTTTTTTTGACTCACCTGTGTGGCTACTTTAGAAGGTGTAGCCAGGCTGCCACGTTGCTATGGCAGGTTAAATGACAGGAAATTCTCCTGTTTCAACACTTATTTACATTCTGATTCAAAAGTATACATTCCTTTTGGGTTTTTTTTCAAGTGCTCTTACTCAAAGTGACTCTGCATCCACCTGGGCAGCCGTGGCCTTATCCCAGCAGCTACAGTCCTGGTGCTGGTTGTGCTCCATCAAGGGATGTGGTGTTCCTGCTGCAGGTCCCATGGGGCAGAATGGTGGCCATGGGTGAGCATCCATCTGACAGGAAATGAGATATTCCTTTTGGATGCCGGAAATTAATTTTATATTTATTTAATTTTGGATGCTAGAGACTATTTACAAATCCATGTTTCACTGTCCCACACAGCCCTTCCGGGAATGTGCCCCACAGGCCATGATGGCAAGGAGGCTGGACCAGTTGTCAGTTACATACAGCCTGTGGTTTTCTTGTGGTGTGGATGTTTCTCCCCATTGGAGAAGCAGCAGGAGTATGTGCAGTTGAAGAGCAGAAACATGAGCAGGAGATATATGAATGCAGTCAGGATGGGTTGACATGGGAAAACCCACCACTCTGCTCCCCAGAGCTCAAGGGAGGGCAGAGAACAGGAAAGGAGGTAAATGGCAGCAGAGAAAAGGGAGATGTTCACTTGTTTCTGTTATTCAAATTAGAGAATGCCTTTTAATTTCTGTAAGGTGCAAGCTAATGCTGATCCTGTTTGGGACTTTGAGGCGTGTGAGGCAGAAACTCATGTGCAAGACAGAGGCTTTGGAGAAGGGCCGATCCAGCCTTAGGGCACCCAACCACTGTTTCTGAGCCCTGGGGGAGAACAACTGAGCTCTAGCAAGCGCAGGAGATAAATGTACCTGATAAATAACAAATCATCTTCATCCACAAAGGCTCTTTCTGTTCACATTGTTTATCAGTTGTTAGTCAAATGGGCACGAGCATGCCATTCACACCGCAGAGAGCGTAAACCAATAAACGCAGGACCAATTTTAATAGGATACCTAGAGGCACAAGCTGTAAGATGCCGAGTATCATTTGGAGAAGTCTGGCTCCAGATGGTTTTGTGAAGTATGACAAAGGAAGTATGTGACTGATAATAACCTTAATTTTCAGATGGAAAATGAGAGAAATGGTTACATTTACTAGCAAGCACTAACAAGACCGCTGTTGCCTTTCTGCCCTGTGAAATATATTTTTATTGTCCCCCTCCACCCTCCCTCAGGTGACTAGTTTGATCTTGCTTGCAAGTTTTAGGTTTGCTTCCAAGTCCTCAGACAGTCTCCTCTAGCTCACAGGTTAATAATTACACCTCCTCTGTAACAGTGTCTTTCATGTTGAAGAATTGCAAAGTATTTGGCAGGCCTGTGCCAATATCTGCTCTTTCGCCGCAGAGAACACAGGGTAACTCGAACCCGCGGAGAATCAAGTGAATGGAGAAGTTGGCTCTGCGTGTGAAGAGATGTCTTCACCTATAGCCAAAAGGGAGACCGTGGTGGGTGCTCTGCTCTGCCAAGTCAGCTTCCAGTCTCTGTTGGCAGCAGGAAGACAAAACCTGTTTCTAATGGAAAGTATTTAAATGCTGAGGACTGGGAGGACAAAAGCTGGAAAATGTGCCAGGGCTGCTGTGTTAATACCTTTGTCTTGACAAAAGTATCGTGCAGTTCTTGATTGTAGCTGGCATTACTGTAATTTTATGTCATCGGTGTTTATCATTCCCAGATGTTAAAAAACCCCAAGAAGTCAGGCTCACATTTGGGATTGTACCTTTTTGCCCTACTGTTTTGCCTTAAGCACTCTATTTTTCATCCCACCCTCCATTTTTTCTTTGTATAGCTATGAGACTGGAAACTCTTTTCTATCCTCTCGGATGAGAGCTGAACTTCTCACATAATCACTCACCTCCTAGAGCCGAGGCTTTAAGAGAAACACTACAGACTACACATTCCTGGGAAAGAAAAAAAAAAAAACCTACCAAAAATTATTATACTGTCGTATCTAAAAGTCTGAAGTCCTTGTGGCATGTTTCAAAAAAGATTGGTACAGATACTAGGTACAGCTGTTCCACTTCCAAGGCTGGAGAGATGCATGCTGCCTATGCTACTTCCATCTTCTATATCCTAGGTGTTCCCTTTACACACTAATTTTTTTCTGGGACTGCTTTGCCTTTAATAGAGACATTGTCTTTTGAGCACAATTCCTTCCAGGGTCAATGGAGTTGTTCCAGAAAACGTGATTAGAAGCTCCACTCCTTTAATTAAGCAAGCTGTGATTGCACCTCACTGTAGCTTTGACTTTTCCTGTCAGAAGGAAATGACTCCACTTGCTTTGCACTTTTCACTCCACATTTTAGCAACAGGATCTGGGGAAGGAATTAGCTCCACAAGTGCTGAGATAAGCAGTCAGTGCTGATACATCTAGGAAAGCATTGCTCGGCTCCTCGCTTTGATGGTAGCGTAGTTCACTTCTCCAAGGAAGGCCTCAGGGCTATGAAGTATTTGAAGGGTTATCGTGAGGATATGCAGGTGGGATCTTTAGGGTAGGGAGAGTGCATATAATTAGATAATGCAAGGATAAAGATGATCCAGGTATATATAAGTGGTTAAAAGAATTGGAAACCTGAGAAGGCTGGACCCTATTCTCCTTAACTAAACCCCCAGCGGACTAGCAGACCTGGTTAGATAGTGTCCTGGAGCACACTTCCACACTGGGCTCTAACAGTTTTGAAAGCGGATTTTCTCTGGCCATTACTCAAGCTTGAGATTTCTCCCAAGTGCCATAAAGCTTTGTTTATTTAAAATGCAAGGGAAAAAAAAAAAAAAAAAAGAAAGCAAATAAATAAATCCATGCTCTTTGGATTAGAAGATGATTGAGATGCTTGAAAAAACAGACTCTAATCAAGCTCAGGCCCGCATAGTTTTTACTGGCGTGCTTCCTCTAGGAGTTTAATATTGTACCCAGCACCAAACTTTCGCAAAGGACAAGAAGAGTCTCCTTTACTCAGTTCCCACACTTTCTCCAGGCAGCATCCAGCCTTTTGGATGGGGCAGGCTGGTTTTTATACCTCTGCCCAAAATGCAGAGAGCATAATCATTTGCTTGCATTCTGGTTTGTGGGAATCAAACCAGTCCACATCAGAAAGGAAAAGCCTGGACATGCAACAGAGAGATTATTCCAGTTAATAACTGCAGGCAGGGCTGTGCAAGGTCTGGTACGTGGGGGAAGGGTTCTTGCGCAGCTCCCTGCTCTGGACTGGAAAGGCAAATATGCTTTATAATGTGACATAATGGTGTAAGGTCATTCAGGGCTGGACAGATTTACCCTGTGCTTGCCAGTTGACAGCCCTGTCCCCAGGACAGGATTTCAGAATCTACTTCAGATTGTTCTGCTCTTAAGCAAGTCCTAATCCCAGCAAGCTCAGTCACATTGTGACATTTTTCTTGCAGCTTCTCTGAATATCCAGTGAGCAACTCGCCATCACGTGAAAGGCTGAAGGGTTCGTCTGCAATGCTGATTATTGGTTCTCTTTCCTTCTCTAACCTCAATGTCTCCTACAGATTGGTGTGAAAACAGCTGCCACAGCGATCCAGAGGATATGTCTTTGTAACGCTGTCAACTAGACACATCGTCATGATGGCATTGAAGGAAAATAGAGATTTGGTGATCTGCTTAAAACCCAGAGTGAACCCAATGCACAGTGGGCACACTTCAAGTCTTGAGTCTCAAGCAGCATCCTGTCCACTGACTCATCCCCTTCTGCTAGATCAGCCTACAAAGGGTAAATATTAGGAAAGACTTCCAAATGTGTAATTTTTTTATTAAATTAGAAAAGCAGCAGCTCCATTGTGGGAAAGGTAAAGAAAACGTAATTTGAGAAAGTCGGCCTCTCCAAGTAAATGCTGAGTATTTGAGAAGTGCTTTGTGATTCTTAAGCACCATCCTTAGTAATCCCACAGATGAGTTTTTTTATTTGATTGACTTGTCACATCAAGGGTCTTGTTTTTATGAAGCATGTTCTGAGTCTGGTTCTTCTTAAGTTACAGATACAGTGTAAACAGACCCTAGGGAACATAATGAAACTTCTCAACACTCAGCAAAACTGAACATGTAGTTACAGTAAGAGATGTGGTCATGCAGCATCATCACTGCATTTTGGCAGGTGTGATGCCTGGTGTTGTCCCTGAATGCAGGTATTATCACTCAGCGTATGAGGAGGCTCAGTGTTGCCTCAACATGGCCACAGCATGTCCGTCCCATTTAAAAGCATGTTACAAATGAAGTGCAACATGGAGCTCAGCTAAACAGTGAAAGCCCCGAGCCTGAAGCAAAGCAAAGACTGTAGTGGGAATGAAAAGAGGATCTGGTGTTCATATGGGTAATGAGAGCACTCATCATTTTACCCCTTGTTGCTAGAAGGTGTATAAGCTCTCATTTGTTGTCTCATGAGGCAGCCGCCAGTACTTGAAGATGGGATTGGTTTGTTTCAAATGTGGATGTTCCCATAGGAGTATGAGAAAAGATTTTTGTTCTCCTACTCTGAATGAGCTAGCATTGGCCACTTTGTGCCAGGAGGCTACGTTAGAAGACCTGCTTCTGCTTTGTAGTTCTCCTGAGATTTTTATGAATTACTTTAAATCGCAAAGGAATTTACATGCTAATTTATTGAAAAGTCTGGCAGAGATCTTGGGAAATTTTGTTGTCTCATATAATTTGCCATTCGAGTCAGTCTAATAGTCAGGTCCCTTCATTTCAGCCCCTCTCCATTTTTCCTTTAATCTTGTTGTCCACACTCTTACTCATCCTGAATGTTTAGTAGCCACTCACGAGCTGGCAGTGCTTTACCTGTGACTCACACCTCAGTCACTTGTCCAGAACTGAAGCTGTGCTGGGGGCTGTGGAAAGGACAGACAGCTCTGGGAGGATGAGTAAATCCCTTCTGTTGAACTTTCTCCCTTGTGACTCCCTTACAGACTAGCTTTACAGAAGCTGTGGACATAACAAAACAAAACAAAACAAGAAAGAAAGGAACAAACAAAAAAAAGTGCCCATGAATCAAAGTTGCTGAGGTCTGAGCTGCTTTACTTACCTTGCATCTGAGCACACAGATGGAGACCTGCTGGTTTAATCCCAGAGGAGCTGCAGTCCTCCTCCGTGTATGGCTCAGGGCACCGAGCCCTGACTGTCATGGTTGTCGTGTTGTGGAACAGCATGTGCTTGCACAACACATGGGCAAATTCCTGTGTGGTCCCATGCACTGCAACAGAGCAGGGACAGCCCAGAAGCAGCAGAAGAGCGGCGAGAGATGTTTTCTGTAAGTCTTTGGAGGAGTTTTGTCACTTAACAGAGGCTCAGTCAAGGCATCTTTCTTTAAAATAAGCAGGCTCGCAACTCATGGATTGTGGGTACATCGTGGCAATTTACTGGCCTGTCACTGAGGATTTGAGCTATTGTGTTTTATGTATCTGTTCTTCTACATACCTAAGAATGGTCTCCGGCAGCAGGGATAACCAACATAGTTTTTCCAGTGTCTGTAGTGACTAGAGAGGAGATCTATGAAGTGCTGTCATAGGAACATAATTTCTTGTAGAGACTGCACATTCCTCTTGTTTTCCTAATTCATTAAAAAAAAAAAAAAGGAAAAAGGAAAAAGAAAGTATGTGCTTACTTGCTTTTTGAGTATGGAGAATGTTTGGCAGAATTTGAATGGAAATGTAGGGGTAAAGGTTAAGGTTATATAAACAATTTAACCTATTGCATTACTAAAGAAAAACAAGTGAAAATAATTAATAACCATAGTCAAAATAAGCAACTCTCAATAGATATACAAAGAATTAAAAGTGGGTTTCATTTTAATAATTTAGGGTTCTTTACTCCATAGTAAATTATTGAAGACATGAACCTGGGTATAGTCTGAGATTGGTACTCAGGAGTAGATGTTCTTACAGATTAATAATTGACTAAAGACTGGAAATTCCCCTGCTTGGTTCTTTCCTCCATTGGTGAATTCTTCTGTGATATTGAACACGCACTTAAATTCAGATCCTCAAGGGTATTTAAATGTTTCTAAGTGGATGCAGCCCAACTGCAGAGCAAAAGGCAACCCTCACCCTAAATAACTTATGGCCTGCCTGCATAGCACAACAGCAGTTCAGAAATGAGACAGAAAGGGGTCTGGTCTAATGCTGAAGTCTCAGAATACACTTTCTGTGTTTGCAAGCGGAAAGTAATTGAGAACAAAGACCAGAAACCATGGGCTGCTTGCCTACAAAAACTGGGAGCTCTATTTCCTTTGTTTTGTATAATTGGCTAATAGTTTGAGCATTTACCTAAGAACAGAGCTCTATGCCTCACTTCCCATCTCAGGGGAAAGCACTTTAGTCCTGCATCCCACAGACACACTGTTAGGGCAGCACCCTAACCTTTTGTCTAGGGTGCAGCAAGGGATGGGAACAGTGGGCTGCAAAACAAAGTCCCTAGGTGCAAAGCGATGTGATGCTTGCTGCCTGGAAGTGTTCTCTGTTAATGTTGGACTATGGAGGATAAAGTGAGCTAAACACTCACAACTGTATGAGGAGTGACAGCTCAGACCAGACTCCCTGGGACGCCTCTCCACCTAAGTGTTCTTGCTGCCTGGCTAGCATCAGCGTCCCTTTGAGCTTAGGCTTCTTAGCTATACAGCTCCTGACACCTGCACAACAGCCTGATTTCATCCCACAGCCTAAACAGGGATTGTTCAGTGGGCAGGTGGATGGATGCACATGGCTGGGAAATGGGAGAGTGGTTTGAATTTGTAGCAGAAGGGGCTGGATCTGGGTCCCCTCTTGGGTACCGTAACCACTAGGATCTTATGAGTAACGGTGAGTCATTTTTTAGCATCTCAGCTGGATGCTTACCAAAATGGACTTTGTGCTCTAGATCACGGTGCTTCATGCCAGAGAGATGACAATCCTGACCCAGCTTCAGGGACTCATAGTAACCACCTCCCAGGACCTACTGTGAGTTTCCTGAATTACCAAAAATCTTCTCCAGCTTTGTGCTGACTCTGCACTGAATTTAATGGCACTGATTGGGGCAGAAAGGAAGCTGCATGTTGGGGGTAACTGTGCTGCGAGCCTTGCTGCCAGCCTTCACTTTCACTGCATCGACTCAGTAACAGCCTGGC
Source organism: Gallinula chloropus (assembly GCF_964237585.1). Classification (NCBI taxonomy): domain Eukaryota; kingdom Metazoa; phylum Chordata; class Aves; order Gruiformes; family Rallidae; genus Gallinula; species Gallinula chloropus. The sequence goes on from NC_140086.1 coordinate 106,000,388, forward strand.
TTTATGAAATTCCCTACCTCCATTTAATCCTCCACACATAAATCTCTCAACTTTAAATTTCAAATGGCTTGGCAAGTTCATCCTCTTCTGGAAAGGTGGTAAAAGGTTTTGGTTTATTTTTTTAATCCCTGTTTCATGGTGCCAAGACGACGAGTGAGCACGTAGATTCAGGTCCTTCAATCAGCATAAGAAAAATGCATTTCCTACTGATGTAAACTCTTGCTCGGTTTCACAAGCCCACACATGCAAGCAGTGATTAATTCTCTTTGTCAAGGTTGCAGTTTTCACAGGTTATTATAGTTCTAGCATGGCCACCATAGAATTAACTTCCATAGCCTCTGGCTTTAATTCAGACATAAAAGGGATTAATATGAAGGAAAAATCTACCAGATATATCACCCCATTTGCCTTCCCAGCTACTACTGCATCTGTAAGAAATAACTAATAATAAACTAGACTGGGGCTGATGAGACCAGGTACCATATAGGGTATTGTACTGCTTTATGCAAAAGGATGTGCTGTACAGTGTAGGAAGCTTTTTTAAATAACATCCTCATGGGGTTATGATTTCAGATCAGTATTCAGTAGTACTTACACTTTAATTTGCTGGAAAATTATTTCCTTCCTATCTCTTTGCTCTCAAACTCTTTTCAGTGGGCTAATCCAACATTTCAGGAAGAAATTCTTCCAGTTGTTAATTTGTGGTCTTGCATGTCGTTACATTAAACATTCAATTGTACCTACAAGAGCATCAGAAGAGCATCAGAAATTCAAATTGTGCAAATGTTTCTCCTAACCAGCGAACACCTTCTTTCCTCTTTTCACGATACGTATTCCAAAGCCCCCCCACCCACCCCCCTCCGCTTCTGTAAACAACTGTACATATATATGGATTTTATATGTATTCTAGTGAAATAGCTGTATTTTCTTGGGTAACAGATCTTGTCTTTTCCCAACTGTTGCTCTCAAAAACCAAAGCACAGTCTCTGCACACATCTACACTAAACCCAACAGTGAATTTTTTCTTGCTACACACAGGGGGTAGGCATTAGGTGAACAAACATGGAAAATTCAACTCTTACTTAAGAGCACATTTGAGTATTAATGTTGTTTAAATGTAGGGGTCACACCCCCTTCAAGATTTTAGCAGGGCTGCATAAATCCATATTGCCCTCCAAGCCATAGAGCTGCACAGCATATAGTAAAGATAGCCCTTGAGCTCCAAAGGAGTGAAAATAATTTTGCTCAGATGTGTTAGAAAGATCTGAGAATGTCCCTTGATATGTGCCTTCTTGCATCCAATGACAGTCATTTTTTGCTTTTCAAATTCTTTATTCATTTTGTATTGTGATACCAATGTAAGACTCCTGTGCAGTCACAGAGTAGAGGGTATAATAGGAATGCATCCCACATACGTAAATAGATAGATGGATAAATAAATAATTTTTTTAAACCCCACAGTGTTCAAGCTCAGGCAGGAGATCATGCTGTCCCTGTGAAGTCCAATGATCAATTCCAGCCTCTCACATCTTTCCTTCCCTCTTGAATAGGGCAAATATCAGGTTATTTCATAGAATCATAAAATGGCTAGGGCTGGAAGGAACCTTAAAGATCATCAAGTTCCAACCCCAATGCCATGGGCAGGGACACCTCTCACTTGACCAGGCTGCTCAAGACCCCATACAACCTGGCGTTGAACACCTCCAGGGAGGGGGCATCCACCACTTCCCTGGGAAACCTGTTCCAGTGCCTCACCACCCTCACAGTGAAAAATTTCTCCCTAATAGCCAATCTAAATCTACACCCTTCCAAATTAAAACCTTTCTACCTCTTCCCATCACTATATGCCCTTCTAAAAAAAACCTCTCCAGGTTTGCTGTAGGCCCCTTGAGGTACTAGAAGGCCACTATAAGATGTCCCCAGAGCCTTCTCTTCTCCAGGCTGAACAACCCCAACTCTTTCAGCTGGAGAAAGTCAGGACACATCGTGTTTCTTTCATGCAAGAGCAGCTTTGACATGAAGAAAGAATATGACAGATGTAGCTAGTGATTAAATGCTTTCTACCTATGGATTTTGGTGCAGAAAAATTGAGGGGAGGTGAGGGAACTAATGCGTTGGACCCGTTGAGAGTACAACAGAAATTCATATAAGCCAAAGGATCTCTTCTCTGTAAGTGCTTCCAAGTTTAATTTGATATTTACTTTTCCCGAGAGGCCTTTGGGTGGTGCAGTCAGTGTTAACAAGCAAGCAACTGACAATAAGAAAGGTCAGACTATGAAAGTTAAAATACGGAGATTTGTTGAGTGGTTAGAGAAGGTCAAACACAATGAACTGAAGCATCTTGAAAAAAAGAAAAAGCAATTTAGACAAAAATATTTTTCTCTTCTTTAATGAAGTATTGGTATAATGGTTCATTTGAGATAGCAGCCAAGAGCTTAGAGAGAAGTTACTTAAACAACACGTTGCTATTTGAAAGGGCTTAACAACATTAAATGTATACATTTTACAGTTTTCTACTGCCCTGTTTTAGTTGCATGGACTGGCTGGTGCTGCACCCGTGGCTCTGGAAATTAGCTGTGGTTGAATTGCTTGGGCCCCAGTACTTGTCAGGAGATAACAAATGCTATAGAGTGCAGGCTGGGAGAAAATGATTCTTGTCTTCCTTTGGTGTGTGCAGACACAAGAGCGCCTGTGTTCATGAAATGAGAAAACGAAATTTATGTTTTCTCTCTCATTGCAACATGCTGATGCACTTGCAGGATGAGCATTAGCTCTCACTGTGAACTTAGCTGCCCTGGGGAAGGGGTGAAAAGGTAGTATTATCATAAGGGAGGCCTGTTTCCATCTGCTGTCTCTTATCAAACATGTGGATTGAAAAACGAAACAGCCATACAGCATTCTTGCCCCAAAGGTGAATCCACTGGAGGAAATACAGCAATGTAAAACTGATTCACAGGTTAAAGCCGGCTAACCAGTTTCCAACACACAGCTTTGTATATAAAAGCAGACTTTAAGGTCTGTGAATAGCCTGAGCCATTTAGGAGCTTCTGTATTGGCATCTCTGGGATGAAGCTGTGAGGGGAGGGAGGGTTCGGCTTTCTGCCCTCTTGCAGCCCTGCTGCTTGGCCAAGGACAAACACACTGCAGACTTGTGCAAGAAAACACTGAAGGAGAAGGGCAGAGGAGAACCTTGCTTGTGAAACAGAGGGCATACAGCTTTTGTACCCCCAATAAATCAGCCCCTCACTTGCAAATTGCTTTGTTGTTTCTTTTCTGAGGGCTGGCTGTGGTTGGTCTGCTAAGATATTCAATAGCATCTTGTCTGTTATTGCTTGTGCCTATATCCTGTGGTGCTGGCATGCTCAGCATTGAAATTTGGGTACTTCTAAGACACTAAAGATGAGATTTGCCCCTTACTGAATTGATTTCATGCCAGCCTTATTGTGAAGGACAACAAAATGTTATCTGACGGCTCAAGCAAAGTGGACCAGCCAATAGCCAGCTGTGGTTCAACCAAAATATTGAAGAAAACAATAGTGTCTGAGCAAAGGCTTGTTTTCAACACATCCCCAGGTAGTATAATGGCTGTATTGTTTGATCTACTTTCCTAACATTTACACTCCCGCTGTCTTCCTCAGTGTACATAAAACCTTGCTGCAAGGGTTGACCATTGCATACTTCTGAGAGCAGCTGATGTGTTACCACACACTCAGTGTCACTTAGTTCTTTCTACCTCACCAGGATGAATTCCTCCAAAAATCTGATGCCTGCTTCTTTACTGCAAGCTAATACATAGACAAATGCAGAAACATTTGTATTTTTTATGAGGTTATTCCTTTTCTGTATCTTTTAGTGCTTCAATCAGTTTCTGAGAAGACAGGACCTTCCTCTTGAGAGTGTTACGTGATATTTCTGCATGCTGAAGACTTTTTTAAGAATAGGAATACAACCTTGGAAGTAAAAAAGTAATATAATGATAACCTGGATTTCTATATTGCTTTTTGATTTCGAATCTGAGTGACATGTATCCGTTTTAACATGCACTGAAAATGTTGCCTACACAAACATACTCCATTGCTTGCTGAGTGCAGTGTTTTTGGTCTCAACCAGTGATCTCTGGCAGTGCTCTAAGTCTCTGTGAGTTCTCACCACTTACGTTGTGCCACGGCCTTGATGAGACGCAAGGACTCCACAGAAAGCTGGAATTTCTGTAGCCATGGCCCTCAGGGAACTGGCTGACAACTAAACAGCAATTTATTGTCAGAACTGCATGGGAAGTCAGTCCTGCGTCATTAAATGTGGTGACACTTTTGCTACTGATCACAGCAAGAGTGCATGCAATCTGGGAGTGAGGCACAGCTACTGGTTACTTGCTTAAATGTCACACATCACAGTAGCCTTTTGTGGTTACCCTGTATCTGGCTATTTCCAGACCCGTTGTTCCACTAGTACACCAAGTCCTGTGGAAAAGACATTAATTTACCATATACTATATTGTGATTGCCAGTAAATTACTTTGGACTTTTAGGTAACAAAAACTGGGTCTTAAAACTTCATTTATTGATTTTTAGTGACAGATTACAGAATTTTATGTTCTAGCCTTAAAGATCTGGCTGAATCCTTTGCTCCTAAAGTGATCAGTACATCTGACCTACAAGGGAAGGAGGTATTCATATCTCCAGTTTAATAGGTACTTTGAAGAGTGAAGGAATGGAAGGGAGCACTGGATCTTTTTCAAAGAGAAGGCAGAACGTCTGACTAGTCCAAGATCATCCAGTGACTGAAAGAGATGACCAACAAATTGAGTCCATGTCCTCTAAACTGGAATTCTATTCTGCTGAATAATTCCTCTATCAAGCTCACATCTATCTCTACCACCTGCTCTTGTGTTTTATGTCAGGACACGTCCTTTCCCCTTCATCTGTTAGACCTCTTACTGAAGTCTTCTTCCTTCAGCATTTCTGGTCAATAGAAATAGGAGTAAGAGCTTGTGTCTATGTTAGCATAATACAAACCATGCAGTCCCTGTGCTTGGCCAGGAGCCTGAGGTCCTCAATGAAGCAATACAGTCCTTTGTTTTTGTGCTTTCTTGGATTTTTGCCCTGCTCCTTGAAACTAGTTCAGCAGGACCTGAAGCCAGGTTTTGCTTGTCCAATGACAGCCTTCAAGAATTGCTGTAAGGTACTTAATATTGAGCTTCTTGCCTTAACAAGTTGTCTTTCCTTGCAGATGACTATTAAACTCAGTGATTGTAATAATGTGAATACAATTATTTGGGGTAGTTTTGCTGGCTGCAAAAGGGAAATGCAAGGGCTCCAGGAGCTCTGACACCTGCATTCATGATTACTGGCTTCAGTCTATAACTGGCTTAAACCTGGTGTGATTCTTCTTCTACAGTACATAGACCTTATGAAGAAGTTTATAATGTTGTTCCATTTATAGACCTAAAAATCCTTTGGGTCCTGTGCTGGATGCTCACTTTTCGTGTTCAGAAGCGGTAGAAAATCTGGCCATGCCATTCCCACTGATGGCAGGGAGGCCAAGCATTGTGGTGCCCAGGGAGCAGGGCCCTAGCTCTTCCAGACATGCTTCCAGAGCAGGGGAGATAGCTAGGCATCACAGGAAGGGCAGCCGTCATAGAAAGAGGGAGAGAAGACAGCCACTAAACCTGATTCTGTTGTTACTGACTGGCCTGTTCAAAGCCAAATCTGCCCCACTCTACCTCATGCTTTCTAACAAGGCCAGATATTTGAAAGATCATTTGTTCTGCTGGACCTGTTTGCTCTAGGGAGTTTGATTTCTATCATCAGGAGGAGCAGGTTGAACGGTGACACATTTTGGTCTCTACCCAGGACAATGTAAAAGAATAACTGTCTTCAAAATGAAGCACCAAGCAGAGAAAAGAGGAAGGGCAACACATAACATCCATAATTATCTCATTTCAGTGACATTGCTGTTCAAGATAGGTGTATGTACGTAAGACAAGATGCGAGCCCTTTTTGATCAAAAGAACTCATAGGGGCAACCAATGTAACACTAGGGGTTGTAGCTAAGCTCCTGCATGTTGGAGCACTAACAAAAACAGGGTTTAACTTATATCACATAAACTAGGCATGTGAAATATCTCACACAATAATTTACCTCTGTGGCAATAAATCTGATCAAAATAGAAAAGGGCATTGCAATAAACCAATACAAAAAGTGATGGAACAGCTTCTCCACAGCATTAGCTCCAGGGAAAGGAAGAGTGCTCTCTAAGTGAGTTATAGCTGTGTGCACTACTGTTGCCCATTATGTGTTTTGACTACCTCGTAATTGCCACCTAAAGCAAGTGCTGCTTTTTCAAAGAAGCTAAGGCAGTGATTGTCAGGGCATCCCAATAACATCACTTGTATTTCTAATCAGCCACCCTAAAGAACCTGTAAGTATTTTTCATATACTCACCATACCCACAGCTGAAGAGGAATTGGTTTTGTAAAATTACTGTGGAGAAGGAAGAAGAATGCTGTGTCTGGGACTGCAGTGTCAGACTGGCGAGTGTTGCAGCCTAGTTGGATAGGTTAGCTAGTGGTCTGAAGTGGAAGGAGGGAATTAAGCTAGACCACAGAGGGACACAGCATCATGAGATCTGCTCAGTCTTTCATTCTCTTTTTGGCACTCTTCAAGACTGGAAAGTACTAGACAGTCTTTATTATTTGGCTACCTAAAACACAGGTGGCTCCAGCTTTTTGATGCTTTCCAGAATTGGTTGGAATATGCATGAGGCAGAACAATTAAGCAAGCTGCTTCTCGTGAATGGCTTGCTTGAAAATTGAGTTTGGTTTGGGGCTCATGCCCATCTCCTTTCAGGGAAGAGGCACATGAAAGCAGTGCAGTATGATTCATGAAAGCTGCACGGACCAAGGTGGGGCGTATACTCCCAAGAAGTAAGACCCAGTGCTGTGGGGACACGAGCTCTGTTAGTTTTAAATCAGAAGACTAGGTTAGCATGCGATTCGGTCAGGTAACCTCTTTCCTTTAATGTAAAAGGCGGTCTCTAAGCAAAAATCACACCAAGATCATTATCAAACATTGTACTACCTATAGTTTTAACTTTACTACACTCAGCTTTGGGTCACTAGAAGGAGAGAATGCCACAAATTCCGGAAGGGGACAGGACAAAAGCGTCCAGGTCCAGATCTCCTCCCCTTCTTCCAGATGTCTCTCTCGTAATTATTTCACATTGTTTACTTTGATGTTGAGTGTACTGTGCCACTCAAGCATGCCTCTACAAAAGGCATTTGCCCTGGAGACTGGAAGGAAACGCCTCTGCTATACTCCAAGCATCCTTAACCCCGTCAAAGCTAAGAAAACTGGAGTCACCAGACAACATTGGCCCAGATGTACATTTATTTTGGCTGCAAGGGTCAACAGCACAAACTTTAATTTGGCTGTGGTGTAAAGGAAAGAAGATGATGGTGCTAGACTCCATTTAATCTCAAAACTCATGTTTGTTACCTATTCTGCCTGGGAATTTGCCAGCGAAGCTTACAGACGATTTTATGGTATATATATTTCTTCATAAGAATGAAACACAGTAAAGTGTCTGTGCTAGCTTGGTGACAGTTCTTCTCATCCTTTACAGAAATTGTAATTTTTTTAATGTGATTAGCATTCAAGAATGATCAATGCACATTTCATTGTGTGTGTTTGATTTTAGCAGCAAAGAGTTAGATTCAGGTCACAAGGTTGGCCCTGTTTGGTTGGATACCCCGAAGTTTGGGTTCCTCTTTGGCTGTGCATACACGCACATGAGAGTGAAAAGAAGTAAAAGCTGAAGGTTCCAAGAGGTAAATGTAATTATTGGAAGGGGTTAAGCAAAACAGAATTTAACTTTTCTGAAGGATAAAGAGAATATTGCAAAGGACTCAGCAGTGAGTTGTTTAGTTATGTCTGGTCTGGAAAACTGAGAGGAAGAAAATGCCAGCACACTGCTGAATGCATCAAAAGTAACCACATGATCACCAAAAGAATGAAACAGCCTTCCAGAACAAAAAGATTAAAAGGCTCCTGAGTCAGTGATGAGCTTCTGCTGTGGGATCTATATGAGCTGGGAAGAATAAATCAGTATGGTCCACAGGGAAGCTGCTGTTGCATAAAAACCTGCACTGAGCAAGTTTACACATAGGCAGCCGTTCCCCAATGAATTGCATTTTGAAATGACATTACTATCTGGGACAGGATTCTCCCTATTCATTAAAACGGGCTTGTTACTGAAAAAAAAACCAAAACCTAAAATCTTAAGTGTCAGAATGTGATTTCAGTATTTTCAAAATGAAAACATTGAACCATTGTTTCAAAATGGGGAATTTCAGAAATGAGCTTTAAAAGTTACCCAGAAGAGAAACAAAATAATTCCTTCTAACTCATATCCTGATGCAGGAATTTCTTTTATTTTTTTAACATGGTGCAAGGCTCTGAAAGTGGGCGTTAAAATGAAAACTCCATTTATTTACATAGCCTTTTCTGGAGTTAACTTCTGAGTTGAGATTATATCTTACCGGAACTTGAAGATCAGCAGCTGACAAAATCCATTGCAAATATTACTGGGCATGGTATTTACAATGAAATAACCAACTTTATAAGGAGGTGTCAACAGCAAGTTTGTGGGTTCTTTTTCCTCTTGAGGAAATGTATGCCTGGATTTTCCAGTAGCTGTGCATTGTTACTGCTTGTAACAAGGGAGATAGTTCTGATGTAAACAAAATCCATTTACTCATTAACAATGCTGACTAAAACTTAGCTAGGCAGAAAAACCTATGCAGGCATCCAGGATGGAGCTGGAGATCACAGGTTCTAGGCTGGCAGACGGCTATGGTGGTTAAAGAGATCTCTAAATACTCCCTGTAGAAGTACTAGAGTCTAGGGAAGACCGCTATTTAGCCAAGTCTCCATGCAGAAAGAGAAACCTGATAATTTTCCAGCACTTGAGTACAGCAAGTCTGTCTAAGATTATGCTGCTTTATTGATCTTGGAACACAGCATGCCTAAAAGTACCCAAACTTTTATGTGCCTCAGACAGATTGTGGTGTTCTCCCTCTGGGAAAATATATGAGGCTCTCGAGATTTGCTGTAGGCCTGGATTATCTATGCTAACTTGCCATGGACAGTTGGGAAGGAAGAAAACATGGCTAGGTAATACCTAGGGCCTATCTCACCATGTTGTTCTTGATCAAAAATGCCATTTTGTTCTGATTTTTTTTTAGAAACTTGAGGTTGTTTTCAGTAGGCTGCTGTGCCCCCAAAAGATTCCACTGGACCATATTTCTAATTATATGTCCCAGAGTGTAACCCTTGTCAATAAGAAAACCTGGAAGTTGAAAGTCTGGTAAAGAATGGACTAATGCACTATTAAGCTAATGGAGACATACGTGGGAATGTTTTCCTGTCATGCCTTAACTTATTCAGCAATCAAAAAGTGGGGTTCTGTTTTCACTCAAAATACAAAGATTTCATAACATTTCAAAAACGTGGGATTTTGACAGAAAGACCTAAAAATATTTGTAATGTAAAGACGTAAGGATTGTAAGCATATTTATTGCAGGTCAGCAATGCTACCAGTTTGCACTCTTCTATTTTAGATCCTTCTCCCAGAAATTACCAGTCTATGGCAAAAAAAGACTTGGAGTGACTCCAGACATAATATACTTTCTTCAGAATTTGTGCTTGACTAGGTAGGTAAGCCAGGAATATCTGGTGGATCTCAGCTATCTTAGCAAATAGGCAACATCTATGAAATTTACAGCAACGCTGGACAAAGTTAGAAAGACTGTGGTGATACGACAACCTTGCATAGCTTATTCCTCTTCTTGTAGGATAGGAATCAATATATTTAATTAGACCTGAGGATATCTAAGCAACCTGGTGTGTAGTAAATCACAAAAAGGTCCACTCAGTGCTCTCAGCCCCAAATGATGCCACTTTTCTATAATCAAATTTCTTTAAAATGTGTGGTCTGCGTCTGGGTTTTTTGTGTATGTGATGGTGAGTCAAGAGGACATAGCACTTGAGTTGTTCTCTTTCCTTGGCAAGAGTGGTTGTGGATTGAAGCTCTGTCCCCTTATGTGTACCCATGTGGGCCAGGAAATAAGTTCCTTGCCTTGAACTCTCTGAATGTGCAATCCAAGCAGAAATAGTCAAGGGTAAACTATGGGAGGCATAAAATGAACAAACATGTAGATAGCCTACCTCAAAGAAATAGGTTACCATTAACTAGCCATCTTTTTTTCCTCTGGGAGATGATCCCTGTCTGGATGTTCTCCAGGGTGCTTCAGGTAGTATGCCACACTTGTTATCATCAAGAGATGAGTTTATAAAGACCTTCATGAAAAAATTGAGTTCTGCTAATTAAATACAGTTTCTAAATACCTTTGACTGTCTAGTATTGAATAAAGTAATTGGAAAAAAATCAGTCAGGTGTCAAGGCAAGAAAATGTCCCTTGCTAGTGGAAGTAGCTTACTCAGACCTCGTGGGTTGGGATGAGAAAACAGCAAACAGTCCTCAAGCAGACCAGAGCTGTACAGAAAAAGCCTCCATGCATGCTGTGGTGAGGTTATTAGCTGACTGTAGCCTTGAACCAGTAGGAATGGGAACTTCAGATCTGGCCATTTTCCAGTTCTTCAAGGCTTATTTGCTTGTGATGAATCAGTTACTACATTGATACTGATGGTGTCAGAGAAGTATGGGCTGTCAGTTTCGGATCCATCCTCTTTGGTAATGAGGAAACTGCCTGTATGGCTGTCAGCATGCAAGTATTTGTTTTGGATTTATGCTGGACACAGTGTGGATAACTCAGGGATGTTTCCACGACTGCTGAGCTGTGCTTATGCAGAGCCAAGGCCTTTGCTGCTGCTCACACCACCCCACCAGCAAGTAGGCTGGGGCTGTGCAAGAACTTAGTAGGGATGCGGCTGGGACAGCTGACCCCAACTGACCAAAGCGATATTCCATACCATATGACATCTTGCTAAGCATATAAGGGGCTGAAAGAAGAGGAAGGAAGGGAGGGATGTTTGGAGTGATAGTCTTTGTCTTCCCAAGTCACTGTAACGTGTGATGAAGCCCTGCTTTCCTGGAGATAGTTAAACATATGCCTGCTGATGGGAAGTGGTGAATTAATTCCTTGTTTGGCTTTGCTTATGTGTTTTTTGCTTTACCTACTTAACTGTCTTTAGCTCAACCCATGACTTTTCTCATTTTTACTCCTCCTGTTCTCTCCCCAATCCCACTGCAGGGGGAGTGAGCGAGTGGCTGCGTGAGGCTTAGCTGCAGGCTGGGGTTAAATGACAACAGATCCTATGGTCTCTCTTGACTTTGAGCAGTTGTGGCCACAAAGGCTATGCCGTTTTCTTAATAAGTCCTGTGTAGCAAGCAGTGTAGGTGATATTTTCTGGGTTTAGAATTCTGCAGAGTAAATGGCCACCAGCAGATGGACCACAGGTGTTCAGTGGGGTGATCTGGTGTTCACAGGAACATGTGGCACCATGTGCAGAAGTGAGATGCCATCATGAGCCCTTCACAGCATGCAGGTAGCAGGAGGAGAATTAGGCCACACACTTTGTTACATATCACAGCCCTGAGAATATCTAAGGTCAGAACTGGGTCAAAATGAAACTAAAAGAGCAATATGGGAAAGGCACACCAAACTGCATCTGGTTATTGATTGATGCTAGCTAAAGGAAAGGCTTCTACTCATTCCATGGGAGGATTTTGAAGGCATGTCTTGAATCATGTGTGTGCCTCATGTTTGGAGTTGGGTTTTGGACTGTGTCTATGATAAGGCTAATGGGAGAGAAATCTAGGCCTTCGTGACTCACAACACATCAGAGTATAAATGGACCTGTGCTCCAAAGTTAAGTGTAAGAAGAATTGGATGGTGGGCTGAATACACTTAGAAGGCTGGATAGAGGGAACAGAAGTTTGACGAGTATAGTGTGGAAGGAGAATAAAAAATCACGGGAATTGTCACTCTGCAAGGCAACTGTGGAAAGCTTAATATGCAAATTAAAATAATCACTGACTTTACACCAAATTATTTGACTAAAATTGATTTTTAGGAAGTAGGGTGGAAATTTTTTTTGGTGAATATTCAGACCTGACTGGATACATCTCCATTAGACTTAGACATCAACCATTTGTCTCAAACTGTAGATGCTCAAATTCCCCCTTTTTTTCTTTTTTATCTTACTTTTCAAAACTGGTTTAAAATAACAACTAGAGTGACAATGCATTAATTCAGCTTTTTATATATAGATTAACTTGAACCAAACCTTGGAGTCAGACATCTGTGAGCTTTGCAGAACTCTGGGTTCATGCTTTTTAAGCTGAAGCTCATGTTGGTGTTAAATACTTTTATGTGACAAATACTGAAGCTTGCCATGAGCAATTTCTCCCCATTTCCCCACCCAAGTCAAACAAGAATATCGCTGTGGCTTCATCATGGAGCTTTTTCTTTTCTTGATTTTCTCTGCAGGGTAACTTATGGCTTTTTATTAAAAAGTTATAACTTAACTTTCTCTGAATATAATCCCTTATTATGGGTCTCCCCTGCTTGAACTGCAAAAGGTAATTAGTGCCTTCTTCTGAATTGTTTTTCTTTCCTTTTTCCTTCCCCCTGCTTCAGTTTACTGCACTGAAGTTTGAATTGATATGAATTACAGCTGGGTATCTGATCTAAATACTTAATAGTTTAGTTTCTGGTCTGGTAACCTTATTTTATAGGCATTCTATGGTGGAAACTTATGGAACACGTTGATAATGGGTTAATGTCAGGGGCCAGGTGTGCATGCCGGTTAATCATCTTAAATACCCATTCAGTATCTCTTGATGCTATTAACGTTTGTCCTTCCTTTGATATGCAGCAGGGAGGAGGACTGAGGTAAAAAAAAAAAAAAAAAGAATTATAGAGGAAGGCTGAAATCAGTATATAAAACTGGGTGTCCCTCACTAACAAGCAATAAAAAAAGGAAAACGGCAAAACCAAAGAACCTCTCCCAGCTGACTGGACCTGCAGGTTAAATTCAAATCCTATAAACGGATTCTTCTGTGTATGTATATATATGTACATATAAATATGTATGGCATATATACTGGCCTTTATAATCCTACACAGTTCCAGGAAAACGTTGCAGGAAGTTTGTGCACTGGGGTATAGATGGTTACAGCACTGAGCTGCACGTTCAGTAGCTCAGCCAATGAGGCTGATTCAGTGCTTTAATTACACCACTCCCAGTTTACCACTCTGGGATCCAGAAGCTTAAACCTCTAGGAAGGCTGTAGTATCTGTAACACTGGGGGCAAAAGGATTTCTCATGCACATATCTTGGTCTGATAAAGCAGCTCAGCACTGACGTGTTTTATGTTAGCTGTAGAGCCTGGCTAAGAATGGATGGTAACAGGCAATACTGCTGTAGCTTGCTCTCTCGTAATCACCTGTATCCACAATCTAAAATATAGAGCAGATGCCTGCAAGCATTAGCTGATGACAGTATCAGACTCATCATTTGCAGGGACAGCTGTAGCTACAGAGGAGGACCCATACCAGCTGTAACCACATATCTGTTGTCTTTTATTGGTTTAGGATTTTTTTATAGATTACCACACTTTGGCTTTTGTATGGGTTCTTGTCCTATGTCTACCTGCATCACAGGTTAATGTGTCATACTTCATCCTTGGACCTGAGTGCCTTGCAGGTTGCAATATTCTTGTCTTCACACCCATCTTGTGATGTGAAGAGATGCTTATATTCCCTTCGCCCCAAGGACAAGCAGATATGACACATTGACTAGGATCACAGAAAAGATCTTATTGCTGCCATTCATTGTGACTATTGACTCCTCTGTTATTTATTTACCTCTGTATTTGATATGAAATCTTCTTGGTTGTTGCCTTTAATCATGTAATCCTATTGTTTACTCTCTTCCTCCTTTTTCTATTTCCAGGGTTTATTACCGTGCTTAAACTTGGCTTCAGGTGAACTACTCTTTGGAGCATACACTGAGTAATACTCAGAGCAATTGCTTGTTAAAGGGCTTCAGCAACACATGCCTACATATTGGGTGGGGTAAATGGAGGTATTCTTCTAAACTTAGGCATAAGAGGCATGATTGTTAAATCCAGGACCTCGGGGGCTTTCTGAAAGAATAGTTGTGTCAATTTAATTAAACTGTGATTATCTTTCTTCTTCTTCTTCTCCTCTCTTCACCCCTTATACCAGGCTTAATTAAGACAATGCAAAATATTTGGTGGGAACTGTCTTGCCTTAAATGAGGCATTTATTGATTTGTCAGTTAGGAACAACAGTCAGTAGATTACCTAGTGTTTATTGAGATAATCATGATCATAGAGATTAAGTATTTCATTCTATTTTCAAGTCTTTGCAAGAAATGCTTTTTTTTTTCTTTTGTTATTTCTTTATTGCTTGCTTCTAATAGCAAGTATATTTTATTGTGTTCATTGCAAAGGAAATCACCCACTCTGTTTACTTTGGCCCCTCTTCTGTAGGATCAATCATGCTGGCAAGATGACACATATAGTGGCAGTGAGAGTGCAAGACATTTTTTTCCAAGCCGTTTCTTTGCTGTTTTGGATTTGGTTCCAAGCTTCTTAATGTCACAAAGAAAATATTATTAATATATTGTGATTCTTGGCAGTTTCTGAACATGCTGTTCATGCTGAACAAGTGACTTACTTTCCACATGGCATGTGGAGTTTCAGGGCCAGGTTCCCACTCCTCTATGTACATGTCAGATTAGTGTAAATATGATGAAGCCAAACAATGACATGGTTTTCCGTAGTTTCTCAGGATTAGGTGCTCTATGACTGCGATGAGAAACCAGCTCACAACGTCTGCCTCATCCAACAAATGTTTCCAGTAGCACCAACATGAGAGAGCAGGCAGAGAAGTGGCAGATCCCTGGCACTGCTACATTTGTGAAGGCTCTGCTTCCTTATCCCATTCCTGCTGTATCTTTAATTCATTTAGCATACAGCAACTCTCATTATTCTTAATAGGAGTTCCTGAGAAACGACTGTTTTTGAAAATCTGCCTGTACACGCTTAATGAACATGCTCAAGGGAAATCAAACATTTGGGATTTCTATTGAAATTCCTCATTGAACCCCAAAGAGTTTTTCAAGCAGGGAAAACAGTTATTTCAGGTAGAAAAAATATTTTCCATGTGCCTTTCTCTTTCTCCCCTGAATCCTTTTCTCAGTTGCTATGTGAGCATATTTTCACCGTGTTTTTAATATATTTCAACTGTATTTTACTGTCCATGAGCCACTGGTAAAATGAGACAATTAAATCTGTATGTGGTATACCACTGGTGTACCTCATTTGAGTTAGCACTATTTGAGAATGCAAGATAGGTGCTGGAAGTACCTGTTTAGCACCACAGGAAAGTACCTAAGTTCTGATACATATTTCAGCAACCAACATAGTTTAACACACCTATTTTTTTCCCTTCGCACATAGGTGGTGGGTGTTTTTTCTGGTCAGGACAAAAGGCATCTCAAGTGATAGATCATCTGTGCTGTGTCACTTTCCGTGTCTAAACTCATTAAGACTAATCATGATTCTGCATCAATTACTGGGAGAAGGGGAAACTAAAGCATCTTTCTCATTGTGTGCTATCCTCAGTGAGTTTCCAGTACGATGCACACGCAAGCAGCATAGTAGTAGCAGAAAGTCTCCTCCCTGTTGTGACTACCACTGTCCTCAGGAGGTAATCCCAACCATTAGTAATAGTGACTAGTAAATAGGGATAAATAGGGCTAGTAAATATTTTGATAGTTAATGGCCAGTGATTGTGTGAAGGTATCAAATCAGTAAAACTGATGTTGGGTGCTATTGTACAACAGCAGAAATGAAGAACCCTTCCTCTTCCCTCCTCAACCGGATATGGACCTTGCCCGGCTGGTCTCCGCACTGTGATCACTGCAATTGCCTTGTTTTGACGTGGCTGAAGTGATCAGAAGCTAGGAAAGCCTCTCTCCTGTCTTTGGACATGAATCACTGTCTCTGCATACACGCCAGCAGCAACTTTCTTCAGGGCTTACCTGTTGTAATGGTGATCTCAGTGGAAGGCATGAGTCACTTCCAGTGCTTGTGAGTCACCTAAACCCAATCTGAAGACTTAGATAACAGCATTGTGGAAGAATTGTGGAATGTAATAGAAAACTCTGTAATTGTGTTAATTTTAAATCCTTCTGTAGGCTATTGTAACAGGGTGCAATTCTCAGCGTGATTTGAAAGTGGCTTTAAGGTTCTGTAGGAAAAGTATTGTTATCTGTAATATTGTGTAGATCTTTGGTCTCTCTGAAGCCCAAGCTTCATTTGGGGTTGTTTCCCACCTTGTGGAGCTGTCTTTCATAACGAAGAATCATACAATTATGTTTAAGTTAGACTCCATCCAACTTAACTTTCAGCTGAGCTTCTCCTTCCCCCTGACTGATATACATGATCTTGGGCTGAAGTCTTTGAGAATCTTTAATTTTGATTTAAACAGAGCTGGATTTTAGCTTCAGACTCTTGCAATTCTTTCTGATGAAAACCTTGAACCATCTGACATATAACCTCTGAATTTGGCCTAAAGTTTGAGCTGTTCAAAGGGCTTTTTATTTGCAAAGTCCAGCATATGGACTCTCTGTTTGTTTTTTAATTCAAGCTGGTCTTGAAAAATGATAAAAACAGACTGAAATAACAAAGCTACTTTTCTTGTTTTACTTGTAGAGCCGAGAACTGGCTAAGCAAATGTCAGCCAGATTTAATTCAAAAAGAAAAATAGCCTTCTATCTCATGTGCCAAACTTCACTTTGAATAATAATGAACCCCTGATATTGATGGTAGCTACACTCTTTAACTGTAAAAAAAAAAAAGGGGGGGGGCCGAGGTGAAGGGGAGTAAGATCGGAAACAATTACTGTAATTCAGCGATGCTAGACACAATAGGGAGCAGCTCTGCTTTGTTAATGGTGAGTAACGAAATTAGATCTCCAAGTCTAGAGAATTAATTGTATCATTTGTCCTCTCCTGGGAGAAAAGGAGAGCGTGGGACAGATATGATGGCTGTCCTGCGTCCTTGTTGCCTGGTGGACCCTTCCGTCTCAGACACGTGAAGTGTGCTAGCACACTGTGGTTTTGTTATAGCAGATGAGTGGAAATAACACACTGGGGTGATAGTGCCAGGAGTATGGGGGAAAAAAAAAGCCCAAGCCTTTCTAGATAGTGCTTTTTAAGCTGCTCTCATGATAGGCATTAAGAGATAAGAGTACAGCCGTGCTTTTCTTCTTTGCTGTTCTTGCCTGAGAAGGTAATCTTTCTCAGGGACAAACGAGGGAAACATTTAATTACATTTCTGAGAAAGGCAGCAGACACAAGCAATGAGCTTTCTATTTTGTGTGTGTGTTTGTGTGTGTGAACACTTTGGGTGGGGGGAGAGGGGAGGGAAAGAGTCTTCTCAGTTTCCCCAGTTATTCATTAGATGTCTGCAGCTTGCTTAATTGTACTCTGAGAGGTTATCAGTTCTAAAAAAACAGTCATTAGAGAATAGCAGGGGCTTTTTCCAGTCAACTTTCCCAAAATTGTTAATGTTTATTAACAGAAGAAAGTAAAAGCAGGAGAAGAAAATCAATCTGTGAGCTAACAGGGGGAAAAAAAAAACCCGTGACTGCTAGTTCTTGGTATGCTTTTAACTATTAATCAGAAGTATGCTAGCAGCCTCTCTGCCTCATTCAGAATAGCTCTTGTGGTAAATGTGTTGTCCAGAGAAGGCCCAAAGATAATGGTAAAAATAAAGACCAATTTCTTCCAGCTAATTGCATAGTCTAGGAAACCAGGTTATTAAGTGTATATTTGAATATTTTAGTGAGAAAAATGCATATTTTTAAGTGCCATGTCTAGCTTTGCTGCTAGACGTGTCAGAGGAAGAGATAAGAGCTATCTTTTGAATATGTTTCAATGGAAAGCCTATGGGCTTAAAGCCAGTCATTGCTCAGATTAAATTGCAGTTAAGCGAATGCATGTGCCAAAATGGCTTTGGTCATCCACACCAGTGCTGAATTCGGTCTAATGGGATGATTTTTACATAGTGAAGTCTCGAGGACTGGCATGTTTTCAGAGCTTTATACTCTGCTTTAACTGCCACATTCCTATCAGTATCAGTGGGTGTTGAGCAATTAAAACCAACACTTGATTTGAAATTCTGTTCCTGAGTGTCATGGTAGATTTACAGTTTAGTACATGCCATACCAAAAGGTTATATCCAGGGCATGATGTCCATCTGTAATCATCCAGAAATACAGACGCTGGGATTTCTTCACAGCTGCAATAACATTACTTTAAGATGTAATGTATGGGTCCGCTCATGTCAGCTCTGCAGATCATATGTAGTCCCTGAAACAGGATGCCAGATCAGATTCCTAATCTTGTCCCCTTAGGTCTGATTGTGTTTGAACTTTCAGAAACCTTCCCGTGGGGAAGTTTGCGGGAGAGGGAGGGCAAAAAATAAGCCACAAGGCACTTGGTCCTCTCCTCTATGATCCTATCCCCTTCATCACTAAGCCTCTTCCTGGAAAGTTGTTGGGTACTGTGTCTCAGTCCTCTTCTTTCTTTGTGCCTCAGCTTTGCACTGTCTTCTGATAACTCTGTGCCTTTCTAGTTTTGGCTATTCCCTACCATCCCATGTGGGATTACAGCACAAATGTGCTCCTGAGAAGCTTACCTAGTTTGATAGCTGATTTTTTCTCAACACAAGAAAACATAGAATTTTATTTTAAATAACTTTTGCTCCCTGTTGGTTTTTAGACAAATGGCAGATTTGTATTATGGGAAAAAGTCCTAGGAAAGAAAGAAATCACAATTTCCCATTGTGCATGGGAATATTTTGCACAGCTTGTAGAGAAGTGACGTAGGATAACAGAAGCTGAGTACCAAGGCCAGTGAAAAATGTCTGAACTTGTTTAAACTTCCAGTGCCAGAAGGTCAGAGTGTAAAACAAACACGTGCTGCCCTACCAGGTCACTCAACAGGATTCCATGCAGCTAATTTTGCTTTAAAATGGCACTGACTGATATGACTTCTGTTAAATCTGCATCCTAAAGGTCAAGCCAAGCTCCATCTTCCAAGTGTTGTATAATAGGATTTCCTGAATTCTGGGCTAGGCGAAATATTTCTGGATGGTGAGAAAACATGTCTTTCTACATCATAGAGTAAGGGCTGAATTCTAGACTGGATGTATAGATGATGCTTTTCCATAAGTTATTGGCCCTTAGCTGTACGTTACTTAGAGCAAAATGCAATCTTAGTTTGGAAGTGTCTAAAACACAAAAGGTTGTTTAGCACAGTGCTAGGAAACATGGGATTAAGACCCCCAAAGAGTGAAAAGAGGAATTACACTGGATTTATCTCCTTTCACACTCTTAAATTAATACAATTTTGCACAGATTCTGTCACTTTGGCTGTTTGGATTTGACAGTTTTGAGGTTTCCTGCTTAGCTGCTCCCCCACATCAGCCATCCTTCCCTGTCTCTCTCACTTTTCCCTCAGTGCAATTTGGTTCCTCCAAGCTGTCCAGCAAAGCCAGTTGGGAGCTCTGTCAAAACCTGGCACATTTGACCTAGCTCTTTGCCTAGAAGGAATGAACTCAGCATAGAGTTCCCAGCACCATCAGGTTTCAAGTATAATTTGCTGCATGAATCCAAACTTGGATGTGACCTTGACTTTTTTCTCTTGACTATGATATCCGTACAATTTTACGCACATGTTGCAAAGTACCAATCTTTCTTTGTCTAGAGCTGATGGATTTAACAGCTTGTAGAATGAAGACAATGCCAGCTACATCTGCTTCTCTTAGCCACGTAGAAAATACACAAGTCTCCAATATAAGCACAGACATGTATATATATGGAAAATATGTTCTAAATCTCTGCTGAGGAAGTAGCAGTGCTCTAAAGTTATAACGCTTATGCAGTTCTAATCAAAACCATTCAAAGCACCCAAAAGAAACATTATTCAATTAATTTAACTTTTACCTGAGCATTGGCAGGCATCCATGGACCTGTCCTGGGCCCCACTATGAATGGCTTTTGAATTTGGGAAGCAGTATGTGGTGAAGTGGTCTTTAGATCTGCAATGACAGCACATGTTCAACTTTGTAAGAGCAGAGCTGAAAGGATGAGAACCTAATACTCGGTTTGCCTTGCACCACACATGCATAAAGGTATTTTTGTTTAAATTTACCAGTGAGAGGGAGGAAATGTTGCTGAGATTCTGGGAAGCTTCTGCCTGGGACTTGAAAGGGTGATGTTCTCTGCTAGACAAAAAGCAGGAACATCAGCAAGCTCTAAAGGAATTAAATCATCTTGGCTGGGATGAACTAAGGTTTGCAGGGCAGATTCATCTCTGCTCAATGTACTCCAGGGGAGCCACGCCGAGCACATTCCTCAGCTAGTGCAGCGTAGCATCTCACTGCACAGACTAACAGGCGGATAGGGCCGGTCTTGCACTGTCCGTACAATGTTAAAGTTCATGTTGTTCCAGAGCGTACCAAGGGCTGTCTGTTTGTGCATAGGACCCTCGCAGTCAGCATTATCATTCTGGGATAGATTCCAGCAGGTTCTCCAACAGCTTCTCCCTTTTTCCATGTTAAACGACTGCACAGGTTGTCTTTTTCCTTCTTGTTACTCCCACCAGTAGCCAAGTTGCATGAACTATTGTAAGGCTAAGTTAAAAAAACAATAAAAATCCTTTCTGCAGGCAGGAAGGCATTTCTGATTATCTCTGACTTGGGGATATTGCTTCAGTCACTTTTTAGGAGGTCTTGAGAAATCCGGCTGGAATTTCCAAATGTTTGTTGGAGGAAGAGTGATGGCTGCTGGGGTTACCGAGGACAAAGATTGCTGCACCAGTGAGAAGCCGAGGACCTAAAGGTTAAATCCCCCACTGGCTGTAGAAGACCAAGAGTGAAATCCCAACAGCTATATAGTACCGTTTTTCATAAGACTATTGTGCAAAACAAACCACTCTCACAGCAGGGCATCACAGACTACATTCTTCATTGGCAGTCATTTCTGAGCAGGCTCTGGCTCTCTTTCCCCTGCAGAGGACAAGCTGAGGATACTTTATGACCTCACCTGAAAGAGAGAGAAACTTCTATTTCCATGGAATCTGAATGAAGTATGCATTATACTTCTGAAGGTGATGTATAACACTAATGTTTGTGACCCAGAAAGTAAAATATTCACATATGCAGATTGCCATGACACTTTTAAAGCCCAGTTATACATGATCTGCCGATATGGATTATATTGTCATTTTTCATTAGAAGTCCCTCTTTTCAGTGGTTCAAGATTTTTCCCCTGAAAGAACTGTTGTTGGTGATATTGTTCCCCCTGCTGTAACTCTTGCCAAGAATTCATTTATGTGTAAAGATACAGCAAATATATTCTGATTTTTCTCCAAACCAGCCGAGTGTGAAATGTCTGCCACGGGGAATGAGCAGCATGTGGTGTCTGGTGAGGGCGCTGGACTGAGCGCTTCGGACAGGCAAAAGATGACTCCAAAGCAGCACTTAATCTTCACAGTCCCAGGACTTGTGGGAAATTGAAATTTTAAATCTCTCTCTTGCAACCAACTCCAATGCCTCTGCAGAGTAGGGTCATCCCTGCTCTTGCATATCCAAAGATCTTATGATTTCACAGTTTGGGGTATTAACCAGCACAAAATACGGTTCATGGCTCAGTGCCTTTTACAATTTGATGTGCAGATGGTAGTTTTGAATTTCAATGCTTCTGTGAATATTAAAAAGCCTGATAACATAATTTTGTTAACATAAGTTTGGATGCTGTTGATACGCTATAATGGAGCTTTTTTAAAAGGTCTGGATGCTCATTAGGTTACTGAGAGTGACTACATTAAGGTCTCACTCCTGAAGAAGATATTAATCAGCTTTCTAAGGCTGCAGACACATCAGAGCCAGCCATGCCCTGATTACCTCCTTCCCAGATTTAGAGCAAGCCTCAAAATGCCACGGGAGGATTGACTCCGCAGAACTCAGTTTGGCTTCTGTGCAGTGTGCTGGAGCTGACAGCGCACCCTGAGCGTGTCATCTGCTCGCTGGCTGCCCCAGAGCCCTGCCACCATCTGCCTCCAGCCAAGGAAACACCCAGGGGAAACTGAGGGCTGCACAGAGCTGGCAGACTCCAGCAGCCCCAGAACTCTGTGCTCCGAGGCCCTGAAAAGCATTTCCTTTTAAAATCAGTCAGTGAAAACCATTGTGAAAGAGAGCACACATGAGCAAGGAAGCAAGAGGTGGTGCATGAAGATGGACTACTTGGAAAGAAAAGAGTCATGAGCAGCATCTTGATTTAGAGAAATGCAGAGCCTTGCCAAATGCAAGATTTAGATTAACCTCCACAGTGACATTAGTAACTGTGTTCCTGTGAACATTAGTGACATCATAGATTTTGCTTTGGTCCATGAATTTTGTATTATGGCTCTCTTTGTTGATTATCAATGAGTGAATTGATTGCCCTCTAGCATCATGATGGGATTGGTATAGAGTTGATGGCATTTCAGAAGTGGCTGGTGAGATCAGATTGATTCGGGGGCTGTGGTACAACTGTACCTTGGAGTTTTAGATACCACTGCTCATCTCTGTGGAATCTGTCTGGTTCAACCTCATGAATACTAACACAGTTCCTAGTGGAGCTCCTAGGATATAACCATTTTGGGTTTCATTTTCTGTTTAGCCAAACTGTGTAGATACTGTCAGACTCTGATGATAGCACGGGTTTATCAGTACTCCCTCACTCAGCATCTCATTGAAACAGCTTTTTCAGATATAAAGGTCCTTCCAGACTAAAACTAGGTACAGCTCAAATGTCTCTCACTTTATTGTTTATGTTGCTCTAATTATAGATGCACAACATATTTTACTATTTGTTGGCAGTTCTCTTACAAATTGCTAGAAAGGCTCGCTTCATTCAGAAGCTTGTCATCCCAAATTTAGTCTAAAACCAATTTATTTGGAAACAAATGTTTCCAGATGCTTTCCTGAAATAATGCACCAGCTTTGATTAAAAACAAATAAATAGCTGAAACAACCAAATGAATTCTGGCTTGTGGCTAGTTCCTGCCATGATGTTTCCTTCCTCTTCCAAACACCAGCAGAAGTAAACCAAACAAACATCTCAGTGTTCTTATTGGCACGTCAGGCTTGGAAAGGCCTGTGAGCAAGGTAGCTGGAGATGGCTGGGGTGAGCTGGCAGAGCAGGGCTTGTCAAAGTGTGCACATCATCAGCTGGGCAAATCCCAATGGGATGTCTGACTTCAGCCACTATTGACTGAAGGGGAGGTGCCAGGCTGTAAAACATCCTGCCTTTAGGCTGTGCTAACGACCATAAGATAGTCACCTACTTTACTGGAAAAAAAAAGGTGGGGTTTTTAATACCCATTCTGGTTCCCAGTGAACTGACAAGACCAGTAACCACAGTCATTAGACTATGGCCAAGAAATACCTTCTTCCAAAAATGTGCGTACTTCCTGGTAGTGGCTACCTTGGCTTCTCTGAAAGGAACAGACCTAAAGCTTAGTAACCAGGCATGTTTCTGATGAAGATGCTAGACCTAATGACAGTTTTCAGAGTATTTTCTATAGTGGGCCCTGCTTTATCCATTAGTTAAATTGCATGTGCAATTTGCAACAACAGAATAAAATTAATTAACTCTCAAATTTTTTCACGTGGCCAGGTACTTCCCCACATCAGACGGATACCCTCAGTGTGACCCAGTTGCAGAGCACTCAGATTCGCTTTCCCCTTCTGTGGAAGAAAAGGGCAAAGTTTTAGCCTATGAATTTTGCTGAATGTAAAATGAAAGTCATCCATGTGTGAAGAGCAGCCACATGATATGTAAATCACAAAATCACAGACCATGTAGGGCAGCCTTAATTTGTCGTAGCTGCGGAGACGAAGAGGATTTCTGTAGCTGGGAGGAGGAGAGCAGATGACCGTTTCTCCCAAAAGGAATCTGTGTTACTGGTTTTGGCCAGGGGATGGAGATGGTTGCCAAACTGCAGCAGAGGAGTTGGGGCAGGCAGGAGCGAATTAAAGATTGTAGAGACAACCCGGCCAAGTTAAAGTCTTACTAGTCACTTTTACCAAGGTTCACGGAGGTGGAAGCTCAAGTGCTGGCGTGGCAATACTGTGACTAACCCACTTTCCTGTTCTTTTTACGTAGGTGGTGACTTAGTACCGTAGCATTATGAAGTGTTTGTGTGTTTGTGTGGGGAAGGGCTGGCTCAAGAAATATTTTGTGTGTGAATGTCTGTGTTTGCTGGGGCAGAGTGGCAATCCAAGGTAGACATGTTTCCATATCTGGGTAGCAATCTCTTGTGTAGGAACATTAATCTCTCTTTAGCTATCAAGGAAATTTGCATAAGCAACTGTCCATTTCAGAATGGTACATATTTTTAGGTGAACAAATAGTCATAAGCTGCAGAATCTGTGTTTAAGGCATACTTTTGTAAGAGACTCAGCTGAATGCTTGCCATTTTTAAGTTTGTTCATGACAAATTCTGCAAGTTGCATCTCTCTCTTTTTCCTTCTTTCTGAAAACAAACCAAGTCAAAAGTCCTTCTAGACATTTTGTAGCACTGTTAATGTTTATAGGAAGCTCAACAAGTCTCAGCATTGACCATACACTGGCCAAGCACTAGAGTCTTGGCTACTGGTCACAAGTATTTTACTGCTGCTAAGTACCCATAAATGCCCTGACTTTCTGAGGCCCCTGTGCCCTAAGGCCCCAGGTGATGCTGAGAGCAGGTCTGCACCACCTCGTATGTCTGAGAAGCATGACATTTATTCAGACACCCATTTCAACAGTGTCAAATAGCAGATGAGCTATGTTGCTTAACATAGCTGCCTGGCCAGCACCAACTTTGCCTTTGGAAAGGCAGTAAAATATGTTAAGGTAGTGTGTGGAAAAGCAAAATGACTGTACCTAGCCAGGCTCCATATTTTGGTATCTATCTTGGAAGACAGGGAATCATGCACTATGTCTTGAGCTGCTCAAGGGCACAGCCAAGTGTGGCCTGTGTTGCTTCTGGAGGGCCTGCTGAAGAGAGAAAGGGAGGGAAAGGCTCCACATCTAAAATCTGTTTCCATATATCTGGTTATACAGTGACAAGGAAATTACTTCCTCCGGAAATGCATATCCATTTTTGTAGGGGCCACCTCAGCTTTCCTGAAAGGAAGAGACCTCAGGTTTAGTAGACACATATGTTTCTTAAAATGATGCTGGAGCCAGTGGCAGGTTTAAGAGTATGTTCACAGGGGGCCCTGCTTTATCCATTGAATTTCGTGCACAGTGGAATAAAACTCACTTCATCTTCCCTCCACCACTCCTCCTAGAGACAGGGCCTTTTATGTCCACGTCTGTTGGTTGGATGTGCAGAAATACTTGTGTATAAAGTAGTATGGAACCAAATGGAAGGCAGATAGTGAGATTCCTCTGAAAAACAAACAAAAAAATCCAAACAAAAACCCCAGTCTGTCAGTGATTGTATTTGAGCTGTCTTAAAGCTCCCTGTAAATGTACTGAACAAAGGAAATGTTTCCAAGACATTTTTTGTCCAGCTCCTGATAAGATAGCATGCTGCATGCTATGTTCAAAAGGATAATGTTTTCTCCCGAGTCAGCTTTTACGGAGAGAAATAGTTGCTTCCATTATTTTTTCTTCTTGGAGCAGCTCAGACGGAAGGAATGAGATTTTGGCACGTCTGTGGAAAAGGGTGGGGTGTCTTACAGGGGAGGATGCTAAAATGGAAAAAATTACTCCCTGGGATTTAAATGATTTCATTATCATTTGGATGTGATATAACTCGGCAAATTCCTTTTGTTTTCATAATCCTGGGAATTGTTAAATTTCTCACTGTGAAGGAGAGTAAGATGGAGTTCCCTGAAAAGCCTAGAAAGCTCTTTACAGTAAATGTAAACAAAACATGGCTTTGGGGTTTAAATTCTGACTTTTGTTTGAGGAGGGGAAAAAAAATGATCACCCAAGAGGTTTCTCAGCTTTCCACTCTGGAAGAAGGAATTCATTGGTGGGTCTAATTCTTTGTAGCTAAAGTAAGAACAATTAGCTCTGTCTTTTCTTTTTTATATATATACTGATGATTAACAATAGCCTCCCGCTTCTGACCAGTGCTGCCTTTGTCACCAGAAATGTGTAGATGTGTAAGAAATAAATTGCCATCCCCATCTCTGCATTACTCACCCAGGAGACACATCTTCCTTTGCAGTGATAGCGGATGGGAGCCACACCCGGCGAAAATGGCCATGAGGGATGCCCATAGCAGAAGGCCAATCTATAGAGAATCCCCCATCTGCAGACATTTTTACTTCCTGTGGGTTTGGGTTCACTTGAACAGAGGGCAGTGGATGGCAGTGCATAGCTTTGATCTTCAGATTCAGGGACTCCTCTGGTAACGTTGGTTTCATTAACAGCATCTCGTGCTGTCTGACTGCCTTATTAGTTCTTCCCACTGGGATTTCTGAGACAGCCACTAACACTGAGCTCAAAACAATATAAAAGACTTTAGACTCAATGACTGAATGAATACCACGTACTAACTTTAGGGCCCAAGAGTCCAAGGACCAATCCTTTATTACTTGATACTTTTTTATTTCATTCTTTTAAAATGCGGTGAAATTCAAATCTTCTGACCAGGATAATTTTGTAATTAAGAAGCTTTGAAGTGGAGTAGAAATGAGAAGCCAGGAAGCACAAGCATTTCAGTGCAAGCCCCATAATAAAGAACATGTGGGCAAATGATAAACTGATCTAAGACTTCATGTAGCACTTAAATGTAGCCAAACTTTATGCATTCTCATAAAATGTTCTTAATGTGCCAATTGGACTATTATAGCTGGGGGTGGAGAGGGAAGGAGTGAGAAGTTTTCATTTTGGCCAGTAGTTCCCCATCAGTCCAGAAGAAAATCCAGTTTCTCCTTGTTCTTTGGTTAATACTTTGGCTTTACCTGTGTGAATTTTCTTCCATGCAGCACAAGCAGCAACAGTAGTTCTCACTCCGGGTAGGTATAAGCAGTGCCAATGATTTCTGCTGCCACTTCTGGTTTCTTGTGTATTGGCATCTGTCTCCTTAAATCAGATACATATTAAAGATCCCCAGCAGTAGCTGCTAACGCAGCCTGTTGCGCAAAGTGTAGAAACAGAGCTATAAACAATATGATGGAACGAATTACTGCAAGCAGCCTTCAGTGTGAGCCAACCTGCAGTCAAACAAGACACCATTGTGGGATTCCATCAACACTCCCATATGCAGTGCTTATCTTTGCATTGTATTTATGCACAATCTATAAGTGACACGAAAAATAGAGCTAACTTTCACTTGTGTTACTGTGTCATGGAGGATGTGGCTGGTGCAGTAAAGAAAAATAACCAATTGGCTCTCTGACTCTGGAAATTGGCAAAGTAGATGTGATTTTCTGCTAATAAAGTGAGACCTCTGGAATGGTAAAAGCCAAGGAAGAGCTGACAGAGGCAGTATCTCCCCTGAGGGCTTGAGGAGTACAGCTGTCATTGCAACTTGAGCTTGCAACCTCGGAGCTTTACTCCTTGGCAGTGAACTTTTACCAGTGCATTAAAGTTATCCCACAGTGTCTCACTGCCTTCTGAAACAGGCCATCCAGCAGACCTCTCACCTCTGGAGGGGTGGAAGAGTTAGATATTTCAGAGATTTCAGATCTCTGATAACCTGCAAGTAACAGAACTGTAGCACATGCCCCGTATTTTGAAGTCTGCTGCTGCCGTTTCCCTGGCGCCAGCAGTAGCCAGAGAAAACTTTCTGGCTATGTTCACTGGACTACCTTGTAGCCATGGTATTAGTCAGAAGAAAGTGATGTGCTTATAAGGAAGCACAGTTTAGCTATGATAAGAAAAGGTATGTTTGGGCCATGTTTCGGTGCTGGATGGGAGAGCTCTGCTGCCTCACCCGGCCATGTATGAACAAATAGCCCCGAGTTCTTGCAGAGCAGCTCTGGCATCCCTCCTCACTGTGCTGCAGAGCAGAAGCAGTAGTCGTGGAATCTCTCAACAAACTTCTTGCTGTGGGGAAATGGTCACAGGAAAATGGGTAGTTAATGTACATGGATAAGACTCTAGTGCAGTTAGAAATTGTACTGCTTTTACCTGCTTTTCCTTCTCTATTCCCTATCCTTTGACATCAAATGGAGATTACAGTTGTGCTTTGAAGGATTCAGGGTGTGTCAATTGTAACTCAACAACAGAGAAGAATCACAGCCTAGGGCTGTATATTGAAGTCTTGGCCATTTTATTGCAGAGTGGTTACAGAAACCAAAAACATGGGAGAGGTGTGTGTCTCCTTCTCTATCAACTACCATTTCTACTTGCCCTCCCCTTGATCCAGCCCATTCATCAAGCGAGCTGCTGTTGACACCTTCTTGATGTCTTCTACTGTAAACCCAAGCCCAAAATGAGTAGTTTTCCAGGCCTAGGCATCTGGCCCCTGCTTTGCTATGACCTACTGACACATGTCCCTTTGTCCATCTGGCGACCTCAGTAGCCTTATTACTCCGGATGTGGATATTTAGGAAATATCTCATCTCATAATCTGTACTGCTGACTTGATCCTCTCACCCATTATGTCCTCTTCACTCATTTGAATTTTCAAATCCATTCTTGACTCCCATGTACTTTCATTTCCTGCCCCTTCCAGCAAACATCTATATATCTAATTTATTTGTTTTTTTAATGGGTTGAGCAACTGTGTCAGCTGTAGATTATATTTTTACAAAGAAAATGAAACAGATAGAGGCACTGTGCACGTTTTTCTTTTTTTGTTTGTTTGTTCCACTTACTGCCAAGAAGGAGATCTGCAGCGACACAGGCTGGGTGTAGGTCAGGTTCAAGGGGTTCTACATGTCCCTTTGAGGCACTACCTCACATGCAAAACTGGCAGGATAAATGTTAGCAGTGCAGTTTATGCATGTCCCAGGTAATCCATTTGTTTTGGGAGTGTTGAGCAGGCGCCTGCTTAGGGAGTTGTGTTTTGGCTTCTTTGTTATAACCTCTTTAAGTTAGTTCCCCTTATCAGCTTTCCTTCACCAGAAGGATAGCACGTGACAAGCTTGGGAAGGGGTGTCATAGAATCACAGAATCATACAATTGTCTTGTTTGGAAGGGAGCCTTTAGATCATCAAGTCCAACCATCACCCTAACTTGCCATCCACTACTAAACCAAGTCCTTCAACACCTCATCTAACCAGATTTTAAATACCTCTAGGAATGGAAACTCCACCACTTCCTTGAGCAGCCCAGTCCAATGCCTAACAACCCTCTCTGTGAAGAAGTTTTTCCTAATATCAAATCTAAACCTCCCCTGTCATAACTTGATGTCATTTCCTCTTGCCCTGTCACTTGTCACTAGGGAGAAAAAGTCCACCCCCACCTTTCCACAGCCTCCTTCCAGGTAGTTGTGTCAAGCAATTAGGAGTATCTGAGCAAGTTCAAAGCTGCAGTTTGATCTCAGAAGGGTCTACTCAAACATAACCGTATAGAAAGCTCTTCTCCGTTTTGGGAAGAAGGAAGATGTATGCAACTCAGGGACCACAAAAACAAATCACTCTGCAAACACCTCTCATCCCTATCACCCTAGAAGCTAAAGAAGGCTTTGGAACAGTCTGGATAACTGTAGTCTTTAGACCTCTTCAAAAAGCAACCTTGAATATCACAAAACTAGTACTTTATTCTAATAGCAAGAAAATTGCATCACATAAGCAAAAAAAAAAAGGTCTTTTATATTCCTGTATGTCTGAGTAAAATCCTTCAACTCCCTACCCCTGCTCCCCTGAATGTTAGCTAGAAGTTGGGTAGGCTTCATACTGCTCTGAAGTAGAAACTGAAAAAGCAGCACTGGAAAGATGATTAACTGAATGCTTGTGCTGAAAACTCGTTTGTTTTTTTTTGAGAAGCGTGGGAGATGCTACTTTTAGAGGTGCCAAGAGTTATAACCAACCAAAAAGCATTTGATAAATAACTGACATAATGCATTGAAGAATAACTTGCAAAATGTGTTTAGTTTAAGCTTAGTTTTTGTTAAGAAAGGGATTATTTTGGTTACTTGGCATCTGATTAATTAGGACAGCTCACTTGACTAACATCCCAAGCCAAGTGGCTGGCAGGTGAGAGACAAGACACAGACCTGCCCTCAGCTACAGAGTGACTCTATATAGAAATAATATTTGAAATGTATGACATTTTATTTGGCTGCTGTGCGCTGCTATGCCTTGTTGACTGTACAGGCTTGGTTGAGCTCAGTGTCTGCAGAAAAGCAGAAGAGGAGTAGGTCATGCTCCCTGTTAAAACAAGGTTATCATCTCAATTTCTCATACAATGCTAAAAACAAATGGTCTAGTAGATGTCAAATATTAGGCACCTGAGATCAGGAAATGAGGTTCAACAACATCTGGAACAGATTACATAAAGGTGAGAGACTTACAGGTTGTGTCTCTACCATATTGTCAAAACTCCCGTACACAAAGCCTAAAGGAGGTTATCCTCTGAGGTATTGCACATTTTAAAAGTGTCTTCTAATTTGTCAGAGTTGCTTTCCGTCCTGTCTGCTGACTCTGCTTATAAGAAATCTTAGTTTTCTGCTACTGACAGTTGTCAGCTGTCCTGCAAACCACTGACTAACAAACGCTAACCAGGTCCATGTGGCAAATCGGCAAAATTAGTGATGGTGCACAAGTTCTTCTGAGGCCAGCACTCAGTCTGCAGCACCTCATGACAGGTGGCCAGACAGAAGGACCTGGCTCTTGGATGGAAGTTCAGGGACCTGGCAACAAGAAGAAAGAGAGCTGCTCACAAACTTTTTTTGTCTCAGAATTACAGTATCCCAGAACATTGTTTCAACAGTCGCTTTTCAACACTGTGGCTTTGTTGCTTCTGGCCTCCATTACCAAGCCCAGTGTTTTGGGTTTGTTTCTTTTTAAGGCATATAGAGGGAATGAACTTGCACTGCCAAGCTCTAGGAAGGCTCGAAATATGTTTGCAGAGAGCCCAGCTCACGTGCATCCATGCATAAACCCCAAATGTAAAAATGATGTACTGGACAGTGTGCGTGAAATACCAGCCCTCCCTCCAGGGCTGTCAGTGTGGTTCCAAGCCTGTCAATGTCTTCAGAAACCAGAGCCATCACAAATGCCCCATTAGTCAAGGGTTAGCTGGTCCCACAGCTGTCACTGTGAGTGCCCTGTCCTGAGATCCATCTACAAAGGATTCACTTGCCAACACATGGAGAAGGGGACAGTGGGGTAGCAGGACCATCTGCTTAGTTTCAGAGGACCAAATCAGGGCCAGAAAGTAATTACAAGCATGCTAGAGGGAAGGTGTAGAACAGTACCGTTTTACAGACCCCCTAAGAAAGAGTGGACTAAGCTCTGCTTGTAGCTATGCTGAATTTAACTGTGATGAGCTTTATTTTCAGTGATGGTACTCTGAAGTTACTCTGCCTGAAAAAGGTACATGTAACTTTAATTTCTACAATAGTCCGTGGTCACTATGAAGATATCCTTTTCTATATGTGCTCATAAAGCTATACAAAACCTTCACAAGTTAAAAAAATCAAATTACAAACTTACATTATATAGTCATGGAAACTAAAGGCTGGGTATTCAAAACTGGGTGTCAAAAATCTGGATCATAAAACAGAAGCCAAACTTTCAGAAATGCTGAGCCGCTCACTGAAGTCAGCTTAGTACTTTTACTTCCTCAAGTACACACCTCTGATTTATATATGAAAATATATTTTCTGTAATTTCAGCCTAAATCTCAGTGGTTTCAGGGGAGACGTGCTTGCTCAGTGACACTTCTAATTCTGTAGTTTGTAGCCTTTTTGAAGCTATGGGAAACATGGAATAATAATGCAAACCAACAAAGTTTGACTTTTCTCATAGGTGTCACTCCCACAGAAGAAGAAGAAAAAAAATTTTCATGTGTAATTGTTTTGCTAAAAATTTAGTTGTTCTTTCTTTGGAAGGACCTTCCTTTCAAAAATGTAAGCACTGTACTTTTTGACCAAAAACATAAGGAAGTTTTAAAAACACTTAATTTTAAAAGCTCTAAAAGAAAATCATTCTAGCTTTGCTGAGTCTTCATAACAAATAAACTTTATGCTCTCATCCATACATGTCCATTTGCCTGATCTCTATAAAGGCCACAGAAGTATATTTTTATGCTATTCTGGTGCATAAGTATTTCTGCTATCCCATATAAAACACACAGTCAAGTCATCTTATAAACCTCCTTGGTTTTTATTGCCTGTAAGCCTGAACTGAAGACAGTAGACACTATTTTGTTTTGAGTTGCTATAAATTTAGACATTTGTCTAAGGGGATAATTCATGTAGCACTGTAGGACTGTTGTTTGAATTCCAACAGGAAAAATGTCTTGTTTTGAAAGAAAGGCTTGTTTAAAATCACAAATCTCATATGAGAAGCCAGATAATAAAGCCAAAAAAGGGAACAAAAACAATTCTTACAAGGCGGACCTCTGAGCTTTGGACTGCCTGATGTACGAGCTGTCAGAAATCCAATGTTCACCATGTGCAGAGAAATGTTTTGCAAAATCCCTAAGTATAGGGCTTTCTTGGCAGGATGTATTTCCTGAGCAGCATTTTGAAAAATTTCATTGCTTACAATTGCAAAGGGAGCTTTCAAAATGGTGTCTTTCTGCAGTAGAAATAGAAATGCCACGTTAGGCCCTACTTTCAACATTTTACATGTACTGGTTTCTCCTTCATTTCTAGAGCTAATAAAGGCGTGTATCCTTTTGGCTCAGCTGCTTCCTAAGTATTGTTGCATGACAAAATTATTTCAGATTACAGCATCTGAAACCTTTGGTGGAAGGCCACACTAGATCCACTACTAGAGAGGAGGGTCACCAGTGCTAGTTATTCAGTAGAGTAGGCTAACATGCGTGGTGACTGACTTACAGTAAGGTGAGAAACAGTTATAGACTTTTAGGCTCTGCATCCACACACTGAAGACACCTTCAGGTTTTTCTAATACCATTGATTTGTGTGGTAGGTTCAGCCCTAGCCCGGAAGCTAAGTATTAGGCACTAAGAGTACTTTAAACCAAATCCTGTCTCTTAAATCAGCTTCTGATTAGAGAATTGCTTTAACATGATACCAAACATGAAAAACAAACACCTTTGGTCTGACTGTATGTTTTCTGAACTCATTGTGGCAGTTTTCCAAGACCGGGAGAGTTGTGGTAGTGAGGGACTGGGTTTAAGAGGTTCCAGCCCACCCCAAACCTGCACTCAGATGCAGCGTAGCCAGACCTTACCTCTGAAAATGGTTAATCCACTCTTCCTTTCACCTGCTATAAGTCTCATAAGATCACAAACAGCTGTATGTAAATGAGAAATGTAAGGAGCGGGGGACTATAAAGAGAAAAGGCTCAGCGGGCTCTTTTTAAGAGGAGAGGAAGAGATGGGATAACAGGAGGTGTTAGACCTGGTGGTGAAGGACAAAAGAATAATGGGTGAGTATAGCTTTGTCACTACTTTCTTCAAGTGTATGCTGTGGACTACTGGGGGTGTCTTGCAACTTTGCAGTAGCTTAGCTTATGCAAAGATAGAGTTCTGAAGCAAAAGCTATCTAGTGCTTCTCTGGCAAACAGAAGGTGGACTTAAGCAACATATCTCATACAATCCTGCCCTTTCTAAGGCATAGGTGACCTTTCTGGTGGATGTTAATAAATGGGGGTGCTGCTGTAGTGAGTGCAAGTTAGCTCTGTGCACAGTGCATTAGCCTTGTGGTTTGCTTTTGTCTCTAGCTTTGTGCAAGTTCTTTAGAGTTCCATGGGGTTAGAAGTGATGTCATGAACAGCCATCTCATGGTTGTGTGGGCAGCTATTCCTTCTAATTCTGGGGGATGATAGATCAAGCTCTGTCTCAAAAATAATTAAATCTTTTACGTTCACCTCTCCCAGTGGCATGACTCGCAGATCCTATCTGCTCAGCTAGTTAGAAACTTTATTTCCCAGCTGGGTTGTAGTTATGGCTCATTTATACTTGGCCTGGATTGAACATCTAGGGGAAACCCAGGACACATGCTATATTCAGTGCCTGAGATAGACTGCAATTGCACTGATGGAGCTGCCAAGGAGCTCTGCTCAATGGAAAGAGGTGTTTGGAGAAGGGTGGTGCCCTTGCAGTTGTGAAAGAAATATTTCTCCATGTTATCAAAGCATGAGCCTGCAGCTCAACTGGTCCCAGTGGATGGTGAGTGTAGGAAAGATTCTTGTCTTCTAAACCAAACTTATAAAACTTTCAAACATATCTTGCCTCTTGAGCTCAAGTAACAATAGGCTTCATTTTCTCAGCTTCAGCTCTGTTCACTGAAATGAGAAGTATTGGCTCCCAGGGGAGAGATCTGAAGCTAAGTAAAACAAGCTGTGTACAATTACAGCTCCTCCTACTTTTCAGAAAGCAGAACTGGTAAAAATGGTAAGGTAATGGTTTGGTTCTTGATAAGAAATTTTCAGAGCAGTGCTGAAGAGCAAATCTCACAACCCTAGTTCATCTCCAAGACACACTTTGACCAAAGAAGTACTGAACAATTTGTCTGGGAACTACCACTGCTTCTTCAACCCATTAAAAAAAAAATATCTCTGAGACATGGCATTTTTTGCTGTGTCTCATTTTGCCATAGCATTGCTGGTTGCCAGAGAGGGCTGCACTGAGGATAAACAGTGTATAGAAAGTCAGTGGTGTTTCAGGATCGAGCAACACCCTGCACACTTGTGTGTTTCTCCCTCCACTTGCAGCACTTGTGTGTTCTTCCAGGTTTGCAGGTTTGCATCTCTTCCACTGTTCTTACTCCAGCTCCCAAGACCAAGAGCAATCCCCTAAACAGACTTAAGTGGGTGTTATGATGGACACATAAGAAGTCTTGGCTTATTGTCCTCCTTAAGCAGCTATGTGCATTTCATAAAAGCACAGGTCCTCTGATAGACTCCTATGTGCTTGCAGTGGCAGTACTGGGCACAGTGGTTTTCCAATCTCTTGAACTGCTGTCGATATGACAGTTGGCTTCACTGTCCTTCAAGGGCTTGTGTAGCAGACAAAATTCCAGCTGGAGTGTCCTTGCATATACGCCCAGGTGTGGTTGTCACCAGCTGGGCAAATAGTGTTGTCAAGGATGCGGGAGCCAGAAGCCTGTGCAGGTGCCCTGCTGAAAGGTATGGCATTGCAAGGCTGAAAGATGTTGGTGGGGGAGGAGTGCAACAGAGAGGTTGTCACCCAAATTAGCTTATGCTGCTACACAAAAAAAGGGACATACTACTGGGATGTCAAATATGCTCTTTATCACTTTTCTAGGATGGCTCCTAAGCTCCATTTCCTGATATTTCTCTCTTCCCCCTGAGCAGCCAAGACAGTGGTAGCTGCTTCCTGTATCTCTTTGTAAACAGCAGCTGGGCCAAGAAACAGGCTGTATATCTCACACAGGCAAACATACTTGTTCTCCTAGCACTGCCCACCTCCACAGGCATCATTTCAGGGCTTTCGGGCTGCCTGTGAGCTGGGACCTTTTCTGAGAGACTGCCTGTACTCAGTCTGCCACTGAGTTGAAGCTACCCATTTTGGATGTTTGCAAGTTGTCCTCTGCTCTGCTGCCAGCTTTGCTTTATTCTCAGAGAGACTGTTAGCACTGGTGGACTTTCAGACTGAGTGCAACCCAGCTGAAAGGTGTTCTTGCCCTCCCCTGATTCTGACCTATTCTTCACCTAACCTTGCTAGCCGGGATTTTTTTCAGCATTATCTGAAAATTCAAGAACAACAGGGCTGTTTTACTGCCTCAAGACTTTGTGGTTTTAATCATTGCTGCCCTGCATCTCTATACTTTTAAGGATGGAGGGAAAAAAGGCAGCAGGGAGGTAGAGAACGGAGCTCCTCGAAGTAATGTTATTTTTTTAACTTAAATAATTAACTCTACAATTGTCAAAACACACATCTGTGTTTACTGAGTATCTAAACCTTTAGTGCAGTTTTTAAAAGGCCTCTTCTTCAAGCTGCCAGGGATAATTTCAACATACAATTGCAGTCCTAGATGAGAATACTGTTGATAAATAATACCCCTCACAGAGCCTATGATGGATAACAAGTTAGACTAAACTTTCCATAGCTCAGAGGTTCATACTTACTGATTTGTTGCATACTTGTGGTGTCTCTTTAAACAAAACAAAACAAAAAAACCTTGGTAGGATTGTTATTAGGCTTTTGAAAAGAAATGTAGCAAATTCTGAAAAGGCTGTAAGAGCCATCTCACATGAGGCAAACATGATGCAAACACTAACTCCTTATTCTTTATTCAAAGCACAGCACATGTTCACACAGAACCTCACTACAGCTTACAAGAGGATGGAATACTTTGAGGGATCTAGAGAAAATGAGAAAAGAGTACATGACTGTGAGGTGATTAGTGATAACTGTTCCTCTCAGCTCCATGCTGAGCTTCAAAGCAAATAGCTAAGCCCTTCCAGTAAAAAGAAGCATGATTGCTGAACAAGTGCATGCCTTGGAGCCCACTGTTCCAGTTACTGCAGGTATCATGTTTTATTGTTTTATTGTGAGGCTTAGAGATGTGTGTTTGTTTCTAAGAACTGCTGTATTTATTTGTGGTTTCAGAAATATTTTGTCATTTTTATTAATAATTGCAAGAATTATTCCATCTGTCTGATTCATCTCTGGCAAGGAAGTGTGAGGGACATCATCCCCCCCCCCCCCAAGTTTCTGGTCTGGGTTAAAACATTTCCCTGCATCAGGGGAGATACAGCCTTCAAATTCTTCTGATGGAGGAAGAGCTGAACCAACAGGCAAATTCTGACTGTTGAATTGCTGCTTTAAAAGGGTCTGGGAACATCACCTCCACTCCTGCCATGTCCTCTTTTGCCTCTACTTATGCTTAGTCAGAGTGAACCATGGAAGGGAGGGACAAGAGGGTGGTAGGTATGAGCTTGAGCTCTTCATGGGACATGAGTGTGACCAAGGTGTTGGTTGGTGACATCAGGCACTAGGGTGAGGCAGCTGAGGTGTTCTTCATGGCCAAATGCATCACCTTGTGTCAGCTGGGCTGGTAACTGATTATCTGCGAAATAGGGGGTAAAATGCATGACCTTGTATCCCTTTGCTTTGCCAAGGGAGGAGTACCCACTGCCGAGAATAAACTTCCCCAAGCATCTTCCCCCTCGCACTTTCAATGGGTTACCCTAAACTTACTCGCAGACAAATACTGAAATGAGTCTTATTTGCAGGCAGCCTTGTGAATAGTTTCTCTGTGCAAAAGATCAATTTCTTGTTTCTGCCATGTTAAGGAATTCCTTTTATGGATTTGAGATTTTTAAAAAATTCTTGCCAATATACAGTCTATGAATCTGAACCTACAGAATATACTCATGCTGTAGTGGAGACAGTTATTTTTTATTGCCTATAGTTTAAAAAGAAATTTCTCATACCACAGCAGATCCCAGCTTTCTCTGCTTTGTACTTAAACTAAGGCTGTGGCTTCCCCCATGCTGCTCTCTGAGTTGCAGCAGTAAAGCTATTTGTGAGGCTGGGCCATGAACCCTATTGTAAATTGATTTTTTTTGTAAAAGGCAAGGGAGTTGGATGGGGGTGAGAAAAAAACACCCAGAAAAACCCACTGTTTTTCTGCCTCCTGGAACAACAGAGTGAGTTGTGTACTCCTATACAAAGTGAATGTCCCATGGGCGGTGGAGTTGTTTCAATTCAGTGACTTTTTACAACCACCCCAGACTCACTTTGCATAGAGCACAAGAAGAAACCAGGCATTCGAGGAGTGAGGCAACAAAGAATTAGGGAGGAGGTCACAAAATCTGAAATGAGATGTCATTGTGGGAAAATGATCAAAGCATGCACCCAGGGAAGATAGATGTAGACCGCCTAAAACAGCTGTGCAATTCTTTAGGGACTCAGTAGAGTTTTCACTGGATCTATGTTGCAATTGTTCTCATGGTTCATGCTTTGTAAATCCATAGCTTGCTCTAACTTGTAGTGGTGTGAACTTGATGAACCACTGCTTGGGTCACTTGATATTTATTTTAGTAATTTAAACTCAGTGGGTTTTCTCCTCGATAAAATAAAACTGAAAAGCAACACTCTTGTACAATACAAATTTAATCCCATAGATCTAAAGCTCAGAACTGAATAACCACCACAGAAAATATACTTGAAGAGATTAAAAGGATTAAATAAATAGCTTTCCATAGAAATAATTTTTTGAACCCGTGTGGAATGTGATAGAAAACCGAGGTGCAGCAGTGTGTTTGTGACCATCAGAGGACCATGGTTCAAGAGGCTTAAGTGCATTCTAGAGGATGTTTTTGAATGGGAAATTTGCAGGTCATCTTCCTCTCAGTGCTTTTGGTCTCCTATGCTTTCCCCTAATCAGCTGTTGAAGGAATGGCTCTCATTTCCACATGGCTGAATGTGTTTGATTTGGGTCCCTGCTCCAATTTCCCAGCTGTTACTTGAAGGCCACTTTGAGGTTTGGAGTATCTTCTCTGCATCACTTGTGGAGCCCACAAAGGACTCCAAGAAAACTAGGAGACTTGCCAAAGCATACAGGGTCAGAGGGAGTCCCCAAAACTGTGGCTGCCCTTGCAAAAAAAAAGCAAGCTGCATCCTGATAGTCCTGGGACACAGGGTGGTTTATTCATCTGGAGAATCAAGAACAGTGCCATGAATCTTTTTTGCGTGGACAGGACTTGCAGCTTGTCTCGCTCACGTCAATGTCCCCATCTCTGCACTATCCCAATAGCTGAGCCCAAAAAATCCCAAGGACAGTGTTATACTTGCTGTTGGAACTTCCCCTCATTTCTCAGGTCCTGCAGCTGATCCTGTCCCTGACAGAAAATTTAACATTTATTGGACCAAACAAAATGGAGAGAAACAGGAAGAAGAATGCAGTG
Source organism: Gallinula chloropus (assembly GCF_964237585.1). Taxonomy (NCBI): domain Eukaryota; kingdom Metazoa; phylum Chordata; class Aves; order Gruiformes; family Rallidae; genus Gallinula; species Gallinula chloropus. The sequence goes on from NC_140086.1 coordinate 106,039,467, forward strand.
ATGTTGTTCTGCAGTGTGTTAGACATCCAAAAACCTCAGAGGATAGGCATGCCATCTTTCAGATGACAGCCTTTGAATCTGTTAGGGTTTGGGATGTTTTTAAGCTTAAGGGTAAAAATAGATTAAATTGGAACAATATGAAAATAGTTACAATTCCCTTTGCATTCAGTCATAGGATTAGCTGAGGAGACACAGAGTGATCTCCAGCAAATGAAAAATTGTTGGCCCTGTCCTAGGATCGCACCCTGTGTTAATTATCAGTATTTAGGCTGCTGTGAGTTGTGGTTATAGCAGATGTGTGCCATCCAAAGGTAACTGTTCTGTGCCCCCCTTTGGAACGCATTTGATGGATTATTTTCAGTTTCTGTTTTTGAAACTATTAGGAAAGTGAAACATTATCATGCTTTTCCGCCTGCTCTGTCATCTAGCTGGGTTTTTGCCCAAGCTGTGCTTGTGTGTTCAATCTACCTATGATGATTGCTAGGTGTGTGCATCTTGCGTATCTTCTCACATTTATTCCCATACAAAAGGTTCATGGTAGCTATTAGTAAACACAGACCTTCTAGTGATTACCGCTGTACTAGTGTGAAAGACCATCCACTGTCATCTTCTAGAGATTCCTGTGATCTTAGGGTGTTTCTCTTCCCTCCTTTTAGGCAACATTTTAACTTTATCCAGTGCTGTTAACTGTATTCTATTTTTTTGTTTTGTTTACTGACTCCACCTATAGACCAATTACCCTCTTACTCATCATTTAGCTGAGTTATACATATGCACACACCTTCCCCCCACACTCCTCCCAAGCAATATGGCACTCCTATTTGATAATTTTGGGTGGGCCTCCTATGTTTTATAGCCCAAGAAAAATAGGCCATCCAATACCACAGTAATTAGTGTTGCAGCATTTCTTACATAAAAACTTGAGCTTGAGGCTCACAGGATGGTGTGAACCTTGGAGCATTTATAACTTTAATGCATTAAGAAATTTCATAACTTAAAACCAAAAATAAAATCCATCTACTGACACCATTTCTAATGTCACTGTATCTAGCCAGGCCATACTGAAATAATGTTTGGAAATAAAGTCAGACTAAACTGTTTCCTTCTGTCATTGCTGATCCCAGCTCCTTCTCCCCACATTGTCTTTACCTTCATATGGGGAATGTTTTCTCAGTTCTAAACTATTTCAACTCAGGGTTGTTATTCTTTTATAGTATGTTTTGTTGATGGGGTTCCTGACCTCTACTCATGCATGCTTGACTTGGGGGAAAAGTGACAGTGTGGAGCAAGGATGGGAACTTCTTCAGCTGGCACCAGCCCCACAGGACAAGGTCACCAGAAGACCTTGCATATGACTATCCATCTTGCAGAGATGTTTGTAAGATTAAATCCCTAATACCACTTCAGGCCAAGATTTCTCAAACTGATGCTAGGCTTCTATAATATTGGCTTAGGCACGAAGAGTCACAAAAATTGGTTCTGAATTGTGGAGGTGTAGCATGTTTGATAGTGATTGTACAGAAACAAATAGATCTATGTTCACTTCCAGAAGCCTGGTTCTGATTGAAAATACCCTGTATTTCCTGATCATTGAGCTTTCATGGATGGTATTTATTGTCACTGTTTGCCCCGTTTCTTAAGTTGCTTAAAGGGATGAAAGAAAAGCAAAGAATGTATCCTGCATGAGATTTTAAACTGAGAAATATAATCCTCCTTAAAATGGATTAGCATAATGTATTTTAAATGTCAGAGAAATGCAAAGACTTTGGCATGCCACCCAAATGAGTGGAATTACTGTTGACACCTTTCATCCAACTCTGAAAAGTATGTTTTGTTAATATACTGTCTACTGATGCCCAAAACATCCACCTTTTAAAAGTGAACTTTTCCATCTCTAATGACTAGTGATCAGAATCACCCCAGCACTCTCCTTGTTCCTATGCTCCTGCTTTTTACTGCATCCAAACCAAATAAAGATATTAACAAGGATTAAATCTGAGTCAAGTTAGAACCAGGGTTGTTTTTTCTTAACAATGCATGGTTGGATGAATTTGTGAGACTATTGTCTCCTTTTCATTCTTACTACCCTGTTTATCAGCTGATTGAGCTTTGCTTGTACTTGTGGGCAGAGATCAAGAATGGAAAATATAATCCTCAAGGTGCCTGAGAAATTTAGGATTGCAAGATCATTCCTGTTTTTCATACAAGCCCTGCTATAAGACTCACAATCAAGTGTCTGGAACTATTTGCTTCTGACAATTAGATAAAGATGCTTTTTTTTTTTTTTAAATAATGAAAGACATAATTAGTATTTTACTTACCAGAAAAAAGACCTACAAACCTACCTGCTTTACCAGGCAGCAGAACAAGCTGTTTTTACTTGCAGAAGAAGGGAATATGTAGCTCCCATCTTGCACTTCCATCTGCTGGCTTTGCTTTAGAGAAAGGCATGTTTTATGTGAAAAAGCAGTCTAGCTTTTGTTCAGATTTTTGTTCAGTGGGGAAAGGGTTCAATGGTGTCTTGTCAAGAAGAGCAGGCATGAATGAAAATAATGGGTAGGCCTTAGATGTCTGATGTGTATTTGTGTTATAGCATTTCTGTTACAAATGTAAGCACATCCTGAAGTAGAGCAGTTTTACTGAGTATAAAAATGAGAGAGGAGTAATAACTACTAAGTACTGCTGGAGTCACCTTAATGCAGGACAATAATTTGCACCTTTGGAGTGCAAAAGTTGGAGCCTCAGATAAGGAGAGAAGGCTTTTTTCAAAGTGCTACTGCTTTGAAATGGCTGTCCTCAGTCTTTGTTCTATGTCTCCTGAAGAGAGGGAAGAGCAGAGGAGCAAGAGTGGAATTAGTGATCAGCAGAGGAGAAACGGCTTCATAGTGTGGGCTGGGGCTGAGGTCCTGTGAGGTGACATGACAGTGCCCTGGGGCTTAGCACCCTCCAGCTGCAAATAAGATGTTCCCACATGAGGCGAAGTAGCCATCTGTCCTAGCTGATCCTCAGCAGAAAATCAGAGAGGGATGTTCACATCTGCATTGCTGTACTTTGGGAAAAGGAGCAGCTGGTGTTGCATGTTATCTGTTTATCTTCCTCTTGTCCTTTTCTGGTGTTTCCTAAAAGCATCCTGTGTACAGCTGCCTAATATACACTTCGCAAGTGAGGAAAATTAGTTCATCTGAACACTAAAGAGTTTATTTTTCTTGGGTTTGTAGGAAGATGCTGGAGCCAATGGTTATTGGTGACCCCTGACATTTAAATTCATCTCCTGTTACTGCCAGTCAAAGATAAATAGAAAGCTTACACAATGAAATAATGAAATTCAAGGATATTTGAATTTCAAGGATATTAAGCTCCTAAATAACTTTTCCAGGCTTTAACTGTGTCCCAGCTTCCCATTTGCAACAGGCATTCCCGTCTCAAAGGAACTGCAAATCTGTGATAAGTTATGAAACACCTAATTATTATTATTGGCACCTTGAGCGGCTTGGTCTAGTGAGAGGTGTCCCTGCCCATGGCAGCAAGGTTGGAACTTGATGATCTTAAAGGTCCCTTCCAGCCCTAACCATTCTATAATTATAAGTATTACTGTAGGCATATGAATATAAAGCATAGAAAGGATCTCGAAGACACAACATTATCTTCTCTTGTGTGTATCTACTTTCTTACTGTGGATCTTGCTAGTTTAGAAATTTAAAAATCAAAAAGAGAAAGAGAAAGTACCATGCCTAGACAGTTCATTATGCCACTAAAATTGCTAGAATACATATTTTTATTATGATTAACATTTTGCTTTTTCCATACTATCTGTAAAATCTTTGTCATCTGCATGGTTCCAAAGAATTTGGTGATTTAACTCCCTGGAAATATCTTTTCTTTTTCATCTGCTCATTTCCTCAGTCTTACTTTATGAGACAGAGAGAGTTTTCAAAAATATTCCAAGAAATGAAGCAATACAGGACAAATGACTGAGTTTTTGGAATGTAGCAACGTATTTCTTTGGGAATCCTTGAAGTAGATGAAGTGGTAGACAGAAATGTTTCACTGTAGCTTCAGCCTGGAGAAGTTGCGTTTCAGAGCAGCTGGAGCATTGGCACAAGTCCTTATATTATGTTTTTCCTTTAATCCATCATGATCCCTGTCCCCTTCCTCCCCCCCTCCCCAAAATTATTCCATTCTTTGCCTTAGAATGAAAATAAGCTGATCCACTATGCACCTAGAAAAATATAACACTCTGGTCCTTGCCTTACGCAAGCCTCTATTCACATTCATAAAACTAAACTTATTTGCTCCAACCAAGAATGTAGCCTTTAATCCGTTGTCCAACTACTAAAATGGAATAATCAAGAACTATTTATTGCCTAAAGTTCAGATGGACTTAAGTGCAAATGTACCACAAATCCTTTCTCTTTTTCTTTTCTATTTTTTTTAAATCCATCCAGCAGTCTACATCCTTCCAAGCTTTAAACTCATCTTGTCTTCACAGATTAGGGTTGACAAGGAAGTCAGCTTTCCAGCTGGGATGCATGGTCCGTGTTATGTTTCTTAATATTTTCCATGTTTTTTGATGCGCACTACATACTCATTTTGTCTGAGTAAAAATAGCACAATTCAGTGATTTCTTGCCCAGCTTCTGTGCTGCAGGTGAAAATGTCTTATCCCAAATGAAGGACTGATCCCCATTTCAGTATTTTGCTCTTCATACCTGTGCGTACCCCACTATGGCCTGAGGATCCAGTAGAAAGCCACAGCCTTGGAAGAGACCAGAAGCCTGCTTAAAGCAATCAGGACTGGGCTGCAGTTCCTCTAATGTCTGGATTTTTCTGTGGGATAAACAGCATACATTAATATAGCTGATACACTGGAATTGAAGAGGAAAATCGTGAAACCATGCTCACCGTTGCTTATTATTAATGATTGTGTCTGTGCCAGTGGTGGGTTTTTTTGCACCTCCACCAGTTGGCTTTTGAAGCTGAACATGCCTAATGGGCTTATGTGAGAGAGGAGAGATGAAAATAAGGTATCAGAGAGACCAGATCCAGAGAAAAATAATGATGATGGAAAACATGGTGAGTCGAAGGAAAGCAATTAATAAGAGAAAGGTGTTATACACCTGTATTCTCTTTTTCTCTCCAGAGGGTGGAGTGTGTCCTTCAAATTTTCTGTGCACCAGTTTTTTTCCATTTCAAGGCCTAAAAAGACCATTGCAGTAAATCAGTCTGATATCCTTTGTAGAATTAGCCACAAAACTTCACCAAAGTAAGCCTTGATCAAAACTATTTGTGGAAGAGAGGGCAAAAGGAGCCATGATGCCATGACCCTTCTAGGCAAAATGTGTGTGCTTCATGTAGTTGGTACATCCAAATTATTGAATTTGCTGTAACTGTGGACCCCTGGTAGGGGATCTGCCACTTGGTCAGGATGGTGACCCTGTGCTGAGGCAGCAAGGTAAGATATGATTGGCTGGGGTGCAGCCACCTGGGGCAGGTTTGCCCCTTCTGTATGTTTGTGCATAGGTCTGTGCCAGTGATCTGTGCCAGTATGCCACCCCCACACTGAAGACCTTTTTCCTAATACCCAACCTAAATCTCCCCTTTCCAAGTTTAAAACGGTTACTCCTTGTCTTACTGCTACATGTCCTCATGAACAGCTCTTCCACAGCTTCCTTATAGGCACCTTTCAGGTACTGGAATAATGAACAAGCCCAACTCTCTCAGCCTGTCTTCACAGGAGAGGTGCTCCAGCCCTTTGATCATTTTTGTGACCCTCCTCTGGAGTCGGTCCAACAGGTCCATGTCCTTGTGTTGAGGGCTCCAAAGCTGGACACAGTACTCCAGATGAGGTCTCACCAGAGTAGAGGGGCAGAATGACCTCTCTCTCTCTCTGCTGGTCATGCTTCTTTTCATGCAGCCCAGGATGCGGTTGGCCTTCTGGGCTGCAGATGCACATTGGTGGCTCATGTCCAGCTTCTCATCCACAAGTACTCCCTTTTGCTTGGGGCTAATTTCAACCACATCATCTCTTAACCTGTATGGATAATGGGGATTGTCCCAACGCAGGTGCAGGACCCTGCACTTGGCTTTGTTGAACCTCATGAGGTTCACCTGGCCCTACTTCTCCAGCCTGTCCAAGTCCCTCTGGAAAGCATCCTGTCCCTCTGGCACGTTAACCTCACCACCCAGCTTGGTGTCATCAGCAAACTTGCTAAGGGTGCACTCGATCCCACTGTCAATATCGTTAATAAAGGTATTAAAGTGCTGGTCACAGCAAAGACCCTTGAATGGTAGCTGTCACCATCTTCCATCTGGACTTGGAGCCATTGACCACCACCCTCTGGATGTGACCATCCAGCCAATTCCTTATCCACTGAACAGTCCACCCATCAAATCCATGTCTCTCCAACTTGGAGGAGGATGTTGTGGGGGACCATGTCAAAGGCTTTACAGTAAATCCAGATAGATGATATCTGTAGCCCTGTTTTTCTTGGCATCCCTTGCCAAGCTCAGCTCCTGCTACATCTTGGCCTTCCTAACCTCATCCCTACACAACCAGGTAATGTCCCTGTACTTTTCCCAGCTTACCTGCTCCCGCTTCCACTGCCTGAGTAGTTCCATCTTGCCTTTTAGTTTGACCAGCAGGTCTCAACTCAGCCGTGCTGGTCCTTTGTTTTCCTATCCAGATTTTGTTTCTTATTTTGACTAAGGCTGTGCAGTGCTTAGATCTTGGTGGCTGCATGCTATTCTGGGCCAACCCAACTCAAGAAGGCAGCAACTGGAATATACATGGACAAGTATAACAAGGGTTATCCCGGGTATGAAATGTGGTTGGTACAAGGAAGAATAAACAGACAAGGGTTTTTCAGGTTTGATAAGAGATAATGTGGGGAAGCAGGTCTGTGAATTCCTGTATGGTGCAGAGAAAGTGGATGGTGGATCCTTTAATCATTTATATGTAGCTTAATATTTCTGTGTTAAACTAAAGAGCTTGCAGGGAAATCTGGCACAGCAGCTTTAGACAAAAGTGAAGAATATTATTTTTTTCCTTACACAAGACTTATGATGGTATGTCCATAACTCATTGCTCCAGGACATTCTGGAGTCCAGAACTGTACATGATTCTTAAAAGTATTATTTAACAAGCCCATGAAGGGCAGGCCTATTAGTGACTAGCAAATGCTGCGGACCAGTGTGCAATCTACAGATGCCCCCTGAAGCACGAATTTGCTAGTAGGTTGGAGGACACTGTGACCACAGTTACTTTGTGACACATACTTTACATAAATATCTGTTATATTTATTTCATGGGTCTCTTACCCTGAGCTTCCACTGTTGGTACTTCTAAACCAGGACACTGAGTTAGACAGGTGTCTCAACTGAGGCAGTGTGCCAGATCTAATGTTCCAGAATCCTGGGGAATTACTTCATGTGCATTTCAGAACCTTTCCATTGATTTTTCCCTAAGGAAATAGGTGAATTTTACTAGCTTTGTGAAAATAAGGCTGACAGTCTTCTAGTCGTTCTTCCACATTTTCATTTCCTGAATTCATCTGTACAATGTCCTTTATTAAAAAACCAGTACTGGTCTCAGAGACCTGATTCTAGGTAGCTGCATAAAACCCGTCAACCCCCAAGGCTTGTTAAATACCCATTCCAAGTGGATTTTGCAAATTTAGGAGCGTACTGACAGCTTGCTTTCAAATATGGGACTCTTCAGCTTTCACGGGAAAGCCTCATGAATTTCTTTGTTCTTCCTTTGGTGGCCCAAAGGATTAAAGCTAAGAGAGGAAACGTTTCAGTTCTGGAAAAGCCTGTGAACTGTTGAATTTGCGGGGTACTCTGAGACAGCGATGTGCAAATGAAGCTTAAGTGAGGAGAAAAATACAGGCTACCTGCTTAGATGAAGTACCTATTTTTGGTTGCAGGCATAAACTCTATCTTGGCTTAGACCCCAGCAACTCTGTTGAACCCTCTTATTATATCTATCTAAATAAATCCAAAGCAATGCCATGAAATTTCAGCAGTGAGTCATTCTGATAAAATGAGCCGCTCTGAATTTAAGGAGAATTTGGCCTACCAGGTAAAGGTCTCCTTCTGGCACTCTGCAGCTTGTCCAGTTCTGCTTCTCCCATTTGAGATTAAATGGTATTTCCCCTACCCTCATCGTACTACTACTTTTAAAGTTCACCAAGTGCATTGCTGGGAAGCTCACAAAAATCACAGGCGTGGACTCAAGCATCACTTTGCAGGAACAAAGTCCACATCAGGGTTGCAGCTTCTCTAGTTGGACTGACAGAGAGCATGCAGGGTGAGGAAATGTGATGCGGAGGTGTGCGCGGTGCCAGCAGCTCATGCAAATTAAATATTCAGTCCCTTTTATTTCACTTGTGTTGGTGATTTCCTCAGCCAGGCTTCAGTGGTTTTAAAAGTGCAAACCTGCTGCTTTCTTCATCACTCGCAGGGCCACTGGGACCTGCGCTCAGCGTGCTCCATGGGAGTCAGCAGCTGCTTAAATCAGAGAAGGCATGTGGCTGATTGAATCACCTGTCATATTGATTTATGGAGCTCGAAGGTCATTTCTTCGTAGCTTGTAAGTGAATTTCTTTGGGTAAAAAATATCAAAGAAGAAATTGTAGATGACCTCTTTATTAAGAAAAATGTAAAAATAATGAATAAAGACAGATTAATTTTTTTTTATAATTCCAGTGGAGGGAAAAAACCTTTCTCCCATAATGGCATTCATAGCTAAAAAAATTAAAAAACCCTCAGTCACTACTGACAGTAACTTAATGTACCAATCTCTTTAGTGGTTTCTGACTTGGTGGTTAAGTACATTGCCACTCCTCTTCACACTGAATTTAGGTACATGCTCTGCAAGTTCTTGTCATAGGTTTTAAAAGAAAAAACCTGCTTACAATGCACATATACTTGCCAAGCTTCTTGTTCTAGTTCTGGTCTTACCATTCTGTCATGCTGAGCCACTCTCCATCATTGAAAGGTCATGGAGAACAGGAGAAGTGCCTGAGGACTAGAGGAAAGCCAGTGTCACTCTAGTCTTCAAAAAGGGAATGGTGAACCCAGGAAGCTATGGGCCAGTCAGCCTCACCTTCATGGCTGGTAAGATGATAGAAGAGCTTGTTCTGGGGGTCATCTCCAAACATGTGGAGGAAAAGAAGGATCTCAGAAGTATTTAGCATGGGTTCACGAAGGGGAAGTCATGTCTGACTAACGTGATAGCCTTCTATGATGGCATGACTGGATGGGTCAATGAAGGGAGAGCTGTGGATGTTGTCTACCTCGATTTAAGCAAGGCTTTTGGCACTGTCTCCCATAACATTCTCATAGGTAAGCTTAGGAAGTGTGGGTCAGATGAGTGGACAGTTTGAGAACTGTCTGAATGGCAGAGCCCGAATCTTGTAATGAGCGTTTGAGAGTCTAGTTGGAGGCATGTAGCAAGTGGTGTGCCTCAGGGATCAGAACTGGGCCCAGTATTGTTTAACATACTCATCAGTGACCTAAAGGAAGGGACAGAGTGTAGCCTCAGAAAATTTGCTGATGGTACAAAAACTAAGAGGAGTAGATGACACATCAGAAGGCAGTGCTGTTGGTCAGTGACACCTGGACTGGGTGGAGGGGGACCTAATGAATTTCAACAAAGCCAAGTGTAGGGCCCTGCACCTAGGGAGGAATAACCCCAGGCACCAGTACAGATTAAGGGTTGACCTGCTGGCAAACAGCTCTTAGGAGAAAGTACCTGGGAGTCCTGATGGCAAGTAGTTCTCCATGAGCCAGCAGTGTGCCCTCATGGCCAAGAAAGCCAATGGTATCCTGGGGTGCATTAAGAAGGGTGTGGTCAGCAGGTTGGGGGAGGATATCCTCCCCCCTCTACTCTGCCCTGATGAGGCCACATCTGGAGTACTGTGCCCAGTTCTGAGCTCAGTTCAAGAAAGAGAAAGAACTACTGGAGAAAGTCCAGGGAAGGGCTTCAAAGTGATGAGGGAACTGGAGCATCTCCTGTATGAGGGAAGTATGAGACAACTGGGTCTGCCTTGGAGAAGGCTGGGAGGTTATCTCATCAATATCTAAAGGGCAGGTGTCAAGAGGGTGGGGCCAGACTCTTCAGTGTTGCCCAGTAACAGGACAAGGGGCAATGGGCACAAACTGCAACACAGGAAGTTCCATCTGAATGCAAGGAAAAACTTCTTTATTCTGAGGGTGACAGAACACTGGGACAGGCTGCCCTGAGATGATGCAGTGCCTCCTTCTCTGGAGATATTCAAAACCAGCCCGGATGTAATCCTGTGTAACCTGCTTCAGGTCAACCTGCTTTAGCAGAGGGGTTGGACTAGATGATTTCCAGAGGTCCTATCCAACACCTACTGTTCTGTGATTCACATAGCTAACTTCCAGCTCTTCATTTCATGCTCATTTTCAGTGCATGGCTTGTGGAGTAAAATGCTGTACAAAGGAAGAAAGAGGAATCTCTGTTGTAAGAATACAGCAGGCATACCTGAGGTACTACCACAGGAAATCTATCACATTTTGAGAAATAATTTCTTTGTCTGGAAGAATATATTTTTTTAAGCTCTTAATGAAAAAACCCTAAAGATGAAAGGTTAAATAAAATATAGTTTTCATTTATCTTCATTACACTGGTCTGAGTATGTCTGGAGAAGCCTTTTTTTTTTTTGCATGCTGGAAGTCATGTGCAAGAGCAAACCTTGGCTTATTTGTTTTATTCTGTATAAAGACATTTCCTCATGCCTTTCATTCCTTTAGCCCATCAGTCCTGAGTAGGAATGTTGTTGATTGCATGGATAAGACCGAGAGCAAAACCCTATGAAGGTATGATATGCTTTTATTTTTGTGGAAGCAATAAGCTTTTCAATATTGAGGGTGCTGCTCACTGACTAATATATGAACCTGGGCAACACCAAGGCTGTTACCCAGGTATCCTCAAAATAGCCAGAAATCCCCCATGGGAGACTTTGAGCTTAAACTTATTTTAGCTCCAACTATGCAAAACAGATTTCAGAAACTCAAATAGCAGTTTTCAGGGCTGCAGTTTTGGTACAAACACTGGGAGTTTTTCTGCTTTTTCACCTTACTAACAAATCAAAGATTGTTTTCTTGCCACACACTGGGAAATTTTGTTCCACTGACCTCTGCAATTGGTGCCCTAGCAGCTGAGCTTGGTTTCAGTCTTGGCAAAGGAACTAGGTAGATGCACAGGGAAGAACTGCAGAGATACAGAATTTATAGAACTGCTTACAGCTCTGCCACAAAACTTAGACGGCTTAAATGAAAAGTTAAGGCTGGATTAACTGTGGCATTGTATGCAGTTAATGAAGATTTATTTCTGTAACCATTTCAGTGATAAGCTAGAACTGATCCAAAAAGTGCATCATTTCAAAAGAACGGGTTGTGAAACCCTAGTGATGGCTCTGGATTACAGCTTCTGGGACCGCAAAGTCAGGCAAGGTGCATGAACTTTAAAAACATAATATTTAAAGGTGGATGAATTTTAAATACATAATGTTTTTTAGTTTTAGAGATGACTCAAATCAATGTTTAACTTTTCTTACTTTCCAGAAATGCTCATCATGACTTTTCCATTATTTTATGCCCTTTGGTAATTCTATGTTCCAGACAGAACGAGAAACAAAAGGGCAGTAATTCTGTGAAAGAAATTGTACTTGCAGTACTCCTGGCTTCGTGAGAAGGAAATAAGTAGTATTATATTTTCCATATGGAAGGATACACATATGCTTCCAGTTGCAGTGACCTTTCAGATTAAGTGAACAAGACAAGAGCAAAAAACAAACCTTTGTGAGAAGGTAGCCTGATTGCTGCTGTCTGGAATCCTGTTAAATAATTTATGCTTGTGCAAAGTGGATGTACAGTGCTACCAGATTGCAGGGGCACATTTGTGCTCACTGCACAGGAGTTCAAATGTCAACATAAGGCACCAAACTGAGGAACGGGGGGGAAAAGTGGAGGGGGGGGGTGGAGGGGAAGAAGAGGCAGCCTTTTTTCTTATTTTTTTTATGGCACTCTGTGCACCAAACAGTAGCTGCATCCTGAACTTCTTCTCATGAGGGATTTGGAAAAAAACTTTACATTGTTTTTTACCCTCCCTGTACTAGTGATAACCTCGTAACAGGCAATTGTCTCAGAAAGATCACAGCCCATTTGCTACAAACACAAGAGATCTGGATAGTTTGGATAGACCTAGACATCCAGGCGCTTGTCTGAAGCAAGTTTGCACTTCAGACATATGAGTTCAGAGTTATATTTAAGACTTGTTTCCTTTTTAACTCTTTCATGCCAGACATTGCAAGGAACTTCTAGGTGGGAGGGAAGGAAGACACCTCTGTCTGCACAGAGGCGGACCTCACATGGCCCTGCTGTGGTGGAAGGGCCACCAGCTGGACCTGCCCTTAGGAATAAGTGCCTCCTAGTAGTGCCTTGCCCCAGGAGGAGCTTTACTGAATCACAAAATCATCAAGGTTGGAAGAGACCTTCAAGAAGGCATGTGTTACTCCACTGTGGGCAGTCCTGGAGCTTGCCTCATGCCAGGGGTGTCTGTTTGACTGGCAGCTGCTCAGCTGCACCTGACACATGAGATCTCAAAGCTGAAGAGAGACAGGGATATTTTATCACAAGGGGAAATACCACTACAGAAGATGCTGAAATGTCAAAGGGATGAGACTCTTGCTCAGCATTCAGTAGATTCTCAGTTTTATATGTTCTTTTCCAAAATAAACATGTCTTTAAGAGGGGGAAAAACACTTCCTCATTTATTGAGCAAATAATTACAATTCACTTTTGTTTAAATTATTTTTTAAAAAATCATGCCTACATAGTGTACTTATATTTATATGTGTACATTTTGTTGTTGCAGTTATTTTTGGCTTTTGTCTCAGAGTGGTTTTGCTTTATTGTTGGTAGCCAGCAATGGGTGTTCTGCAGGGTGCACTAATGTGGGTAGCATGGCAGGTCTCCTTGTTGACCTTCAGACGTTTTTCATTGATAACAAGTTGCTATTTTCTTCACCTTGCAGATTAAATACAGACAGTGGCGTAAGAAGGGTTTGGGTTGTGGTTTTACTTTGTTGTTGCTTTTTTTCCTCAGGGTTTCTCATGTAGTTGGTGCAGGGCTGAGAATGATGGTCAAGTAAACCATGCCCAGGAGCTCGGTTCTTCCCAAACATGGCTGCTGCATTTCAGCAATGGGTGGAAGCAGAGGAGACTTGCTGCCTCTGTGAGGAAGGTCCTGCAGAGGCATCCTTTTGCAGCTGACCATGCTAGGCAGAGAAAGGCATTTTTAAGATATTTAAGGTATCAGCATAGAAAACTTGCTTACTGGTCACTACTTTGTCATTCACATGAGACTTTAAAAGATCTAATTTGGCTTTGATATTTCAAAGTATATTTCCAAGTACATCAGCAACCCTAGTAGAGAGCAGTACCCTTTTTCTCTGTGTGGTAGGGTTTAAGGAAAGAAGTTTTTGCTCTGTTGTTTGCTTGGCTTTTCTTTGGGTTTGGGTTTTTTTTGGGGGGAGGGATGAGGGGTGGGTTGGTTGGTTTGGTGTTGTTTGTTGTTGGTTTGGGTTTGGTTTTTTTTGTCCTGGGAGAGCAGGCATGTCTGCGGCAGACACAGAAACATGTTGGAATAAGAGCCTAAAGCCCTTATGGTTGACAAGCATAATATAAATCAAAGTAGTGAAGATCTGATAAGATAGGAAGTAATAAATTCTCGAAGTAAGCTGGTCCACTTGTATACAAATCTTGGTTTATATTTGTTGTAGGATTTATGTTGCAGTGTAAAAGACCAGGGCATAAAATTACTTGACAACCAGTTCCTCAGAGAAATGGGTTCAGTCTATGTTTACCCGAGCACTTAGGGCCTGTGAGCTACTTCTTGGGGGGAGCAGAGACAGGTAAATAAGAAAGCAAGGTACTGTCAGTAAAGTGAAATTTCACTCATTAGAAGACTAAACCACCAGTAAAAATGTCAGGAGGCTGCAAATCATTTTAGTTGAAAATTGTAACCTTGTGTGTTCTGTTCTAATGTGGGTCTGGAGGAGGGGAGCAGGTGGTGGGGAAGGTTGAGGTTTCTTAGGGGCTTAGGCCATAGCAATTTTTTCTCACCTAAGGTAAATGTTAGGAGCCAAGATCTTGTGAAGCCCAAGTACAACATACTGCTGCTGGAGCTGTTGAACTGGTGATGAAATGTGTTGGTACTATGCAAAGGTTCCTGTTGTACCCGGATTAGGGACACCTGGATTTTATTTTTAGCACTGTGTAGCTTCAGGCAAGTCACATTATTTTAACAAGCTTTGATTTCTTCCCTATAAAACAGAAAGATATTGTGCAGCAGGATTACCTCAAAACAGACTTCTTTCATGATCCAACTCAGGAAACCAATCTTAAACAGCGCTTATCCCAGAGAGAGTGGGAGGTACTCGTAGCTCACTCTTAAATATTCCTTATGTTAGAGATAATGGTCACTGACAATTCTTCATGGCTGATGTTGTCATTCCAGGAGCTGTTACAGTAGCTGAGAATAAGAGAGCAAACCAAATCAGCTGAAGTTAATTAATGTTTTGTCAGAGCTGTTATCTGACAGAGCATTTGCAAGTTCAGCTTCACTCTGTGTGACCCCTTTCCTGCAGTGCTTTGGAGCAGTAGCCTTGAGAATGAGCACTTCCACAGAAGAGCCATATTTCTTTTCCTGCAGTCTCCTAACCACCTCTGAACCACAGTAAAGCCCTGCTATGGTATTCAGTGTACCCAGTTCTGATCAGAAGGGGATTACTCGTCCGGCTCTGAGGACAGCAGTCCAAAGAAAATCCACTTAGCTTTGAATGGAAAGAAGAGTAATGTGCATTTGGACCTTCATGTATAGATTTATTCGTTCAATTATTATTCCTTGTCTTTAATCATTTTAATTACATTAATCACAGTACTGCTGTTAAGCATTCAGGCACTAATTCATGGAATTTGTACCACAACATATACCACCAAATTTCCTGGTGGAGCAGTGACCAGCTCATGAGTGAGTTTTCTACAGCAGCTGCAGAAGTCATAGATCTTTCCTCTGTATAACTCAGCTGTTTAGAGTAGTTAGGTTGGGATGGGATGGAGCAGAATGGAAGGCACTGTTCTCCCTTTGACAGTCAGATTAGCTGAGCCAGAACCAGTTTAATAATAAATCATTAATTTCGTGTTGTAAGAAAGAAGGAACACTGAGTTGCAAGTGTCTCTGCATTGCTGCTTTCTTTTGGGATGTCCTTGTAATCACAATCACATGTGATTCTTCCCCAGCACAGGAGGAAATGCAGAAATCTTCTTGAAATGCCTTTGTAACTGACTTTTCCATTATTTCTTCTTTCTATATGGGACTTCTGAAGCGAGTACAATGTTTTGACATAAATAACCACCCTGAATTCACCTTTGGAAGGTATCGACAGGTCTAGAACAGATATGGTCATTGTTATCTTCTCTGTATGCATGTGCTTGCCAATGTTAAGTGGTCCTTTGGTCGTCTACAGACTTGAGTGTAGATTTCTATCCCTGAAATAGAAGGCCCACGTCCTAATGTAGCACAGACTAAGCATCTTGCACATAATTTTGGGAAAAACACCAGATCTTTTTGAGGAGGTAGTAGGCAGGAGTTGTTTTATTATGCTAATGACTGACACACAATTCTGCTGCCATTATAGTCTCACCTATTCAAATTGCTTTCCATGGTCCAGGAGGAGGGATTTTGATACTGAATTGAGAAGTAACAGTGTTGATCCTGACAAATTTGTAATAATGATGTAGCAAGCCTAACAATAAGTGCAACACAGTCTACAGTTCATAACCAAGCTGCAGAATGACTTGGCCGATTTGAGAATGAATCCTGATAGATGTCATGTCAAAAGCAGCCTCATCTCACCTAGTCTGATCTTAATACAGTTGCTTAATACAACAGCAGGGAGCAGAAAGTGTGTCCTCACCCGAACTGTTACAGCTCAGGCTATCAGGGGGAGGGGTCCTTCTTTGACTGCTGTGCTACAGGTCTGTAGCCTTGGGCAAAGGGGCTGAAACTGTAGAAAAAGCCAAATGTTGCAGTCTAAGGCACTGCTCCTGCCAGCTGTTTCCCAGGCTGCAAGGGCTTCAGCAGCTGGTGTGGCAGCGCTGCAGGATCCCACGCTAACAGTGTACCTTGCCCAAGGTAGTCAGGCTCTTCAGTGACTGACTGAGAGGATGCTGCCACTTTGAGAGCATGTTCAGCCTCGGTTGCCTCGAGGATTTCTACATAGCAGCCCATGGCCTTCCAGGGACTGAGCCTTGTGCAGAGCTCAGCACTCTGGGGGTCCTGAATCCCACCAAGACACCAGAAGCTTTGGTGAATATTAATTATTATGGCATTTTTGTGATTTTTTTTTTTTTTTCCCTGAACATGCATCCTACCTCTCCTTCATTGGCTGCTGTAGGGATAATCTCAGCCTCCCCACCTCTGGCTTCCACACAACGGGCCTCTCATGCTGCAGAATGCTCGTTCTAGCTGTGAGTAAGAATGAGACTGGGCTTAACGTGCCTTCCCATGCAGCACAGAAGGTTTTAGGGAAAGCTTTCCAGAGGAAGTGTATCTGCTTATAATGACCTGGAGTACACTTCAGTTTCAAGACAGTAATTCTAGACCTACTGTTCAGGTTGCAGTGCTAACCTGAACGCACTGAAGGCTTTTTGTGATTGATCTACTCTGAGAGGTCAGGATTTAACTCTGGAGACATCTGGGATGATTTTACAAACTGTGTTACTCGGAGAGAGGAGTAACTGTGGCATGGGGAGCTTGTTGCAATGCCTTTGGCTGGCAGCAAAGGGGAAATGCTGGATTCAGTTTCTACAGACATCTAGCTAAGAACTGCCCTGGGCTGTTGCCCAGAAAAAATTCTATTTTTGAATAATAAGTCCTCCTTTTGGAGCATAGATTACTGATTACATGAGACCCTGGTTGTTTCTCTTGTGCTGCCTCCCCCATGCCATGCACATAGCATGTTGATGTCAAGTCCTGCAGCTCCATTGCAGTGCAGCCTGGATTCAGATGTAGGGAGGGAGCCCTCGCCAAGTGGCTGTTAACCCCGCGGCGTGAGGCTGCTCTCCTCTGCTCACTGCTCCCCAATCCTGTCATCACCAGGGGCTTTTGTTCACTGCCTGATTCTGTGAGTTTTCATCCAGTTGCCTTCATTGTGAAACGGGTGCCCTGTGGCCCTGGGGACACGCAGATGCTCCTTACTGGAAGACCAGAGTCTTGCTGCCTATCCCTTGTTCTGGGGTTTCTGCACCTCCAGGCTACAGGCTGTAGCATTATTTGGCACATTCAGGAACGGTTGGCTGTTTCACGTGCTATTTTGCTGACTATAATTTTCTCAGTTTTATGGTGTGACTCCAAGACCTTTCAGACTGCACTAGTTTGTCCTCATCATCTCCTCCTCACTAAGAGGTCCAATGCTGGTCCCCAGCAGTTGCCACTGCTCTGCAGCTTTCAGGAGCAGGACATCCTTGCTCACTAAGCCTCATGCCACCTTCTGCTGTTTTTCAGATGACTTTTGCTGAGATATTGCCTTCTCACTTCTTGGCTGCTCTTCCCCAGACAGGCTTCATCTGTGTGCTGCAGAGTCCCCTGCATGAAGAATAACTTCTGCAGGCTGGGTCCAAACTATGTCAGTGAAAGTACTAAGGCAGTTTTCCCATGTAATAAATACACCTCACGTGATGCTTAAATCAGATTAGAATGGTGCCCAAGGTGTGTTTTTAATAAACAGAAGAAGAAAATCCTATCCCACCCTACCACCTTCCCCTCCGGTTATAGAGTATTTCTTTTAAGTTTGTCTTTCAAGACAGCTTAAAAATGGTCTTTTGGCCTGCTGATTCCCTTTCATCAAGTAGCAAGAAAACCACCCCAGTCCTCTCGCTCCTGGTGAGCCTCAGTGCATCTGGTTGCAAATAAAGAATTTTCTTTTTTTCTTTTTTTTTAAATTGAAACTGACATCCAAGTGGTAAATTCAGCCACAATTCAAAGCAAGGCAGATACTTATTTAATTTCTTGGTTGAACTCTGCTGTGGGAATGGTACGCTGTTTGCTTCTGGTGTTAACTTTGTGGTATCCCTGGAAGTGTCAGACAGGTGTGTGGTAGAGTAAAAACATCAATAAGTAAAAATGACAATAAGTGTCTGAAAGACCTCCAGCTGAGAACCTTTATCAGGTATCTCTGCTTTATTTTCTTTCTCCCGTTGCAAACTGGCGTAATTCTACTTGGGACATGGGGAGGATTAAAGGAAATACTCTGCCTTTTTTCTTACCTACAGAGTAGGAGATTCAAAGCCTTGGCTGTGCCTGACATCCCTGTGTGTTGGTCTACTTGGAAGGGAATGCAGGGGGCAGACCCCCGGGAACACAAGGCAGGGGTAACTCACTGGCTAGGCTGGCAGCGAGGCAGTGGGAGGACTGAGTCACAGTCCTGGGGCCTCTGCCTCCCAGCCAAAAGCACTTCCCTCCCCCTCTCATTAACATTAATACAGGTTTTTTTCTGATGCCTCAGTCAGCACAGTGGAACAGCAGTCTAGGCCCAGAGGGGACATGATGTGCAGCGCTTAGGCTTTCTTGTTTGCTATATTCTCCAGTACTATTTTTTTCATTAAGTGTTTTTAGTTTCAAGGAGCAGCTGATAAAATGGAGGGTAAATCTGCAGAGTCTTTGCTGCAGGAGCAGAGCCCTTGTTTACTGCAGTCTTAGCTTAAAGGTGTTTGGGTTTATGAGCTGGTCCAGGGAGGGCTGCCTGGGGAGCATCCCTTTGGGGAGATGATGCTGGTGGCCCTGTGCTGGAGGCAGATGTGATGCCTAAGGAAGCATCATCATGCCAACTTGAGGGTTTTGGCAGCAAGCAGTGTACCCTGCCTGGCCTAGCCCTGCGTGGTAGGGCAGGGCTGTGACCCTGTCCGCTCTCCAGGGGAGTTTTGCTGGGTGCTAACTTAGCCATGATGTGCATACTGACTGCCTAAGGACTGGCTGGCTCCTGCAAAGAGCCAGCAGGGAGGGAGAGGAAAGCTGGTGAGACATCCCTTCTTCTGCCTTTACCCCCTCTTAGTACCCTCCTTGGAAAAGGTCTCAAGCCATTGTTGAACTTCTTTTATTTCACTGTTGTTTGTGTAGCTCCAAAAAACCTGTGGTTTGTGAAGTCTGACAGTCAGGGAAGGAGGATTTGGAAGGAAAACAGGAGCTTAAAAGAAACTTTTCCTGTTGCAAAGTGCTGAGGATGCATGGGGGATGTCCCATAGAGGTGCAAAGTGATGCCACTGACACACCTATGCGTGTATGTTCCTGCACTGCTGAACAGCAGAGAGCCTCCACAGCACCTCCCCATCCCCACCCTGGGCTGGTTGCTCATCCCCATGCCCCAGCCCCAGCTGCAAGAGACCCTCTCTGCCTCCATACCCTGAGAGCTTGGCAGGAGCTGCTCTGGTGGACCTATCTCCTCTGTTAGGCTGGGGAAAAAAGGGGAGAGCCGGTGGAGCCCCTTTCCTATTGCTGGGAAGTCAGGCTTAGGTGAAGCACATGGAGTGTCATGCAGGTAATGAAAATGCTTAGTGAAGCGAAGGGAAAGCCCATGCATGATAGGAAGGCAGAAGGGAAGGGAGGAGGGATGCGTCTAGGACAGGCGCTCAAGCTAAGAATTTCTTGGCTATTTTTATGCTTTAAGTCCTATACTTAAAAATGAGTCACTTGTTCTTCCTCGTATGATATAATGGGCCCCATGAGAAATTCCCTAGGTTAACAAAACTTTGCGCTTGCATAACATTGCTTTTTCAATATGTGCTTCTCCCTGGGGAGCAGAAAGATTAAATGCCGCAATTGTCAAAGGACTTGCCTTGATCAAGAAGCCCAAAGAAAACAGACTTTCTTGTGTAAAGCTCCTCTGGAGCACGGCTCGAGACAATACAGGAAGGCAAAGGCCGACCCTGAGTTTTGTGACGCTAAAAGCAAGGGTTGGCTCACGTGGGGAGCAAGGGAGTGCTTTGCCCTGTGTCAGACACTCCTACATCAGAGGAAGGCCTCACCTGTGGAAGTCTTCAGGGATTTAATGGACTGGAGCGTACAGCTGCTGGCAAGACCAGGCTGGGTTGTATATAGACTCTCAGGACCATGGTACCCTATATCATGGTGCTGGATGAGACAAGCAGCCTCGTCTTGAGCTCTTTGTCATGACCAGCAAATCTATTTTCCCACTGAAGAACCACTGAATAGGGGCTACCTGTCCTCACATAGCAGTGGTAGCCATCTGCTGCTTTCTCCTGTGGATGGAGACATGGCCTCTCACAGCAATAAATAATGTGGGAATTACAAAGTAACCGCAGGACTAAGCAAGAATGTTTTGTTCAAGAAAAAAATAACCACCAGAAAAGCAATAAAAGGGATAGTCAGGGCTGGCAAAATTGCAGTGTGGGAAGGATGGGAGACAGAATTCAAAGAGCTTTTGGTTCATTAGCAGGCAAACATGCTGTGACAGCTCATTGTTAAACAAATGCTCTTCTCCATATGAAAATGCAGGTGTTTATTTAAAACAAAGGCTGAGGCTGGAATTGCTTTCTATGGCTGGCTGCCTGGGTGTATGCGGCATCCTCCATAATCGCTGCTTTACCTGTTCATTCAGGAGCAGGGAAATCTAATGTCTTATAAATAAATAGGCGTATGATCACTCTGCTTTTATGCAGCTCAATGGGGACCTGGGGGTTTGAGGGGCTACTGTAGCATAAATAATAACAGGAGGATGAGTACCTTGCTGTGAGCAAGCCTGGTTTGTTTTAAATTGGGTCCTTTATGGGAGGTAGGTGAATCATATTTCTTTATACATAATTTTGAGCGCATGTTTCCCCAGCTCAAACAGAGCATCTTTTCATTGCTTTTGTCTGCAAAGGGTTGATGTGTTTCAAGTATTCAGCTACCCCCAAAATGGTGTGCGGTATTTCTAGGTATGGTTTCAACTGAACTTCGCTGTAAAAGATACCCAGGCACTGATTCATAATCTGGAGCCATGAAACGTGCACCCAGGGAAGTAGGTATTGTCTAAAGAAATATGCAGACCAACTTCTGTGGCATTGTAGAAATGCAGTGAGATTGCTGAAGGTAGGATAGATACCGAGATTTGTAACCTACAGATAATACTGGCTGGTTGGTTAAAAATGCTCAAGAAAAAACAAGATTGGAATTTGTACCTTTTGAAACTGAAAGTGTTTCTGTTACCTTGATATAGTGTTGAAAAAATATTTAAATGGGGAATTTAGGGCTTTTTTTTATTTGAATGGCACCAACAATTCCATTCTGTTCTTTCTGTTTCTATTGATTTTAGAGGGGGTGAATTTTAATTTACATATTATTATTTTATATTGGTTTATCTGTCAAATCTCTTTGAAATTGAAACTTTGGGTTTAAGAATAAATTCTGGAGTGTTCATTTTGGGGAATGTTTTTGTCTTTTTTGCCCAACTTCAAAGTGGAAAAATATCAAAACATCAGTACTTTCTGGGAAGTAGAAGTGTGTAATTTTTGACCTCTCAAGTCCCAGGTCCATTATGCAAAGCCTTTAAAATGTGTTTGAAGTTCAATTTAGGTTATTGGTGATTTATGTATGTGTTTAAGAGCTTTGTTATGGAGCTATAAAGAGAAAAGAACAGCTTCACACTGTGTCAAAAATATTACTATGGTCTCTTTTCAAGCCCCTACATAATTTTCTAAATTATAGTTACAATAATAATTGCAACTGTCCATTCGTTTTCTTGGCACTGAGTGCAACCCATACAGTCTGGCACGTTCTTAAATGTTATTCTGGGCTACCTACATGTACATAGATTAATGTGCATATATATATATGTATTCAAAAATATGTACATATCTGAATACATTAAATGTGTAAATTAGAAGGGTTTTATTTTTTGCACAGGCCTCCAGTAGTTAGAATAAACATGTTTGTTACAGGTCTGGATAGTTTTATAAACAATATTATACTCTACTATTTTTACAGTAACAGGGAATTCACCTGTGACCCACAACATGCCTTTCTCTCCTTTTATTGTAGACTTGAGATCCACTAAATGACTAAATATATTTACATTTAAATGAAAATCTATGGTGTGATCCTGTCTGCATGATGCATGTTTACAAATTGATGGATTAGTCCTCTAAAAACCTGTAACAGAGGTTTAAGAAGAATTCAAGATTGTCTTTCAGCATTAAAAAGGTGTGCTGAAATGCTATGTGAAAAAGCATGGTGCCTGAAAGTTTGTGCTAAAAATTTCCCTACATTTTGTATTATTGTCATAAAATTAAAATTTCACAAGTATGATATTCACCAGAAGTGTTTTTAAAATCAACTTCTGGAAATGAGACAAAGCTTTAATTTTTATTTTTAAGAAGTTGTTTTTCTATGGACAGGAAAAGTAAATGTTATGACTTAATTTGCATAAATAGATACAGCCTGTTTTGTGGAGGTCGTTCAGCAAGCAAATGGATTTGCTGTTACTGTGTTGGAAAGAAGAATGTCCTGCTTACAAATTGTCTACTGAATTGGATATTTTGTTATTGTTTGGGGTTGTTACATTAATTTATAAGGCTCCAAACAAGAAGCTGATGAAAGGATTTTCATGTATTTCAATGAAGCAGGCTAAACTGCAGGTGATAGCTCATAAAATATTGCCTCACAGAGAAATGGTAAAGGCACCAGGAAAAAATTTGTATAACAACTTCAACCAAAATTCTTCAGCCCTACCAAATCCTGAGGGACTACCATAGATCTAACCCTGTGAAGAAAGATCTTCTGATAGAAGGTCTTCTGGACTTGTGTGATGATGTAGCTAAATTACCAAGCCAAAGCAATACCTCAGAAATATTTCTGTATGACAACTCCAGATACATGCTGTCACCATGGGGAGCTGTGTAAAACACTGAAAGGGGTTTTTAAACCTTTGTTGCAAGAACAGCGTTGCTTCAATTTGGAGCCATGAAGAAGAAGAAATAATGATTGGATCAAAATGAATGCCTCTACTGGTTAATGTAGGGTGTAATTTACTGAATCTTTATTGTCACATCCTAGCAGATTTAAAAAGAAAACAAAAGAAAATGAAGATCTTCTGGCCAACACTGAGCCAATGTGTAAGAGTGTGCCCAGGCTGGGCAAGGTACTTGCTCACATCCATTGAAGGTAATGGGGCTACTCAAGTGTTTTAAAGTTATGTTAAAGATATATATGTGCTTGCAAGTCTATTACTGACTTCAGGCCATACTAACAAAAGAAACAGCATTTCAGGACAACTTCAATTAAGAGAATTAAAATTATCTGCATGAATTTGAGGTGTCACATCAGTTGGGTAAGTCTTCCCACTAAGCCCTCAGTCTAGTATTTCTGGCTGTTGGCCACCAGACTGAATATTGCAGGCTAGCTTCTGCAAACACGTAGCACAGGAATGGGCTACATGCTTTTTATCCCTTCAGTCTTTGAAGCTGGAGCTACTTGTGCTTGAGTTTAAACAAGGTTCCCCCCCTTTTTTTTCCTCCTCTCAAAGTACTCACGTTTTTTTTCAAGTAGTTTTGTCATTCATTGTTCAGAATTGTCTTTTAGGAATTGGATTGAAATACAAGGATTTGTTATCTCTTATGTTGCTCATTTTTGCCTTGTAGCAATGGAACATGAGATCTTCAGCACTGACCACAGTAAATGTGTCAAAGCTTTCCAGAGGTGATGGGGGAAAGTTACTTCTCTGTGACACTAATTGGCCCAAAACTGAGCTTTCTGACTATATCCTTGACTGACATGATGAGACATAGCCTACTCTGATGTGAACGGGCACCTGCTGATGGTCCTATCCTGTGTACTGACAAAGCCGCCTCCAGTTCTAGAGGAAACTCAGGCAAGTGGTACTGAGAGTGCCACACAACAGGCAGAGGCTTGTGGGATAATTTCTTATTTTAATTCAGTTTGTTTGGATTCTGATGGGAATCCAACTTTTATTTCATTTTCTTCAGTCAATCTGGAGGCTGTCCTGGCTTCACCAGTATTCAAAAATGTTAATCTCTAGGGGTGATTGCAAAAAGCATCCAGAGCCCCCTTTCCTACGGCAGAACCGTTGAGCATGTAAGCCTTGGAGCCAGAAACCCTCTAATTTTAGCAGCTCTGGCAGCAGGATGAGAACCTTCTGGTATGTCTGCTTGGGGGCTGGGTATGCAGACACAGTGAACATGCACTTCTGAGATGCTTTGAGGACAAGGCCTTCCAGGGTCTGAGGACCAGTGGCTTCAGACAGTCTCTCCAAGGACCTATGCGTGGTCCAAAATCTTGGATTTGGTAAAAGCTCAGTAAAAACAAAGGGTTTGTTCAAAAGCAGTAGTTTTTTCCAAGGAAGATTTCCAACCTGTGCCACCAAAAAACCCATTTATGCTTTGATTTATTATGAGTTCTTGGAACTCACATCAAAAGCCTTCATGGATGGAGCTACCGTTTACTTTGAGGAGAATCTGTCTTGTATAACTGATTATATAACTAAATGTAATTACTTCTTCCAAAGTATACACAACAAAATCTCAGCACTTTTTTCCTATCAGTAGATCTTGGTTATTAGAATTTATATATGAATTTTCATCCATGCCAAGCATGATGTGACCAGGCCAGATGTTTTCAGACCTACCTCTATTTGGGGAATATATAATACAACAATTACAAGTCTGTGTCCTGCACAGTGTAAATCAGGCAATGGGAGCATAGGAGTTTTATTCTTTTTTGCCTCTGATGTTTCTATGCAAGAATCCAAATGTATATGGTTTCTTTTATTCCTCTTGAGCTGGGGGCAACTGTAAGAAACAGCATGTAATAGCATCAATTTCTGTCTCTCTTCCCATCCACCCCTATGGAAAGGGTAGATTTATGGTACAGAAGTAACGGTAACTCCATATTCATCAACAGATCTACCCCCTGAACATATAGATTCATGTTTCAGTTGCTCTGATATATATGTCCTTGTTGTTCTTATGATAAATATAATCTCCTTAACAGGCTCATCTGTCCAGGAAGTGGTAAGAGGTCTGGGCTACAAAAAGTGACTCTGTGTGTGTGATTCTCCATCACCTGGGGAATCCTGCACCTTCCAGATGCAGGATCTCCCAACTGCCTCCCTGGGGTAACATGACCTGCTTTGTCTGGTGCTCTTCATGCCAAGTGGTTGGAGGTCCCACATGAGTCAGACTGTTACCTGTGGCACAGAAGATGCAGCTCACCTTGCTGTGATAAGCACTGGGCTACTGGGACCAAAGGCAAGTGACATAGATTATGTTTTTTTAAGGCATAATTTATCATTCAGCTCCCTAATCTGGTCTGAGCCTGCTCTGTTGAAGCCAACTTTGGAAAGGCAGGAGAAAGCTGGCTGCATGCTATTTCACGACCTGAAAGAAATATCTGACTAGATGTTTGGTGAGAGCTTAGCTTCAGAATACCTAGCAGAGAAATGCTTAGCTGCTTTAAATGGCAACCTTTGAATTAGTCTTTGCAAACTTAGTCCAGAGGTTGTTTGAAGGTAACTGGTATGTCATGCAAAGCAAGTATGTTGGAATGCAACAATGCGAGCATGTTCATATTTGGAAGGCTGCAAAAAACAGACAGGGAGCAGATGCACTTGGAGAAAATTCATTATAAAGCCAGTGAACAAAGAGTGAACAATATAACGTTGCTCGTACAGTCCCTTGGGGCTTTCATTGATATCCATTATTCACCCCTGTGACTCAGAAGACAGAAAGATTTAGTCTCCAATAGAGCCAGTGCCCCAAAGGGAATGTGAACTTCTGGTCATTTCTAGGTCACTTTTCAATTTACCCCTTGTACTCCCCATCACATACACACCACACTTCTAGGTGCAAATGAAGCTTCATACCCTAGGTACAAGTGAAGAACAAAATGTGTCTCACATAAACAAGTATTTAATTTAAAGTGTAGTAGTGTTAAGGCTGAAGAGTGATGGTGAACCTTTTCAGCAAATGCAGATGTTCAACAAAGTTCAAATCCTAATCTAGGCCCTATGCGGAAGCGGAGGTGTTCAGACCACCCAAATTTAGCCACCCAACTCAGCTGGTTAAGCTAGCCAGCTAGGCTCTCCAGCTTCCTTGTGGAGTCGATTAAAAAACAAAAGGGGAAAGAGAGACTTGCTTCCAGGAGTAATTCAGTAAGTCTGCATCAGGCTCTTATTCTGAATTGCCTCTAGGAGAGCTGTTCTGTTAGGGGAGTGTAAGGAGGCAAGCCAGGTAACTTAACCAGCTAGGCTGGGTGCCTAAATTCAGCACTCAGAAAACACCTCTTGTGCTGTAGAAAACAGCATGGTATCCTGTGAAACCACAAAAAAATAAAGTCAATTTTTTCACTTTCCTCTAGTTTTTATCTGTGTGTGTGCACGCTCACCAGCTTTCCAGAACTGATTGCCCCTCTTTCCCCAGGGGCCCAAGAGACCCAGAAGTCTTTCAGTTAGCAGCGGGGAGGTTATCGTTCGCACACAGCCTATGTGCTGTCTATGAGTGGATATTGTTGGCTTTTATTGTGTTCCTTGTCTTCATGTCTTTCTACAGAATGGTATCATGGCATCCCACAATAAAAATATTTATAGCTGTAGTTACCTGGCATCACAGAGCCATTTGGACATCTCCTGATCAGACTGGAGTCTGCTGGAAGAAGGCTAGTTGGTAGAATTGAAATGCTCTGTATAAAATAGGTCAATTTAGTTGGTGTTTTTAACAGAAACCAGGAAAAGCGACTGGCTGCCTGGCTCTTTGGCAGGTCAGTCAGCAAGCAGGCAGGTCCTGAAAGACTTCATCTGTTTTGCCAGAACTGCCACAATGCCAGCTTGTCACCATGACACTGAACATAAAGAGTTAGCAGCTCCTCAGGATTTATCACAAAGTTAAAAAAAAAAAAAATCTCTTCTTTGGTCAGCTCTGAGCTACCTACAGGGTTTTCTTTTCTCCTTTTCCCTCCTCCCCTTCCCTATTACTAGGGAAAACCAGTTCATCTGAGGCTCCGTTGTTATGGTTTGTTTTGTTTTCCTCCCCCTTGTTCTAGTGCCTCAATTATTTCCGATCTGCATGTTTATTGTTTGGAAGCAAACTTGCTTTCCTGCTCTTTCACCCGATACTTCCTTCCAGAAGGTCTATCTTTTTGGCACTTGGAGAATGTGATTTCAGCTCCAGCCTTGCCAATAGATGAGCTGCAGGCAGCTGCAGTTAACCCTGCTGCTCTCAGCTTTGCAGTATGCATTTGGACACAGCAAGGAAGGAAGGAATCAAACACAGATGTCTGATATCTGTACACACTCCAAGAATAAGGTTTTTTTTAAGGGACTTCATATAAGGCTGAATTGGGTTAAGGGGAAGGAGGTGGCAGGTTCGTGGAGCAGCAGAAGTAGTTAGCTCTGGGACAGAGAATCAAGTCTCTGCAGGCACATCCCACTGGTAAAGGCTACTCGGACATCTGGGAGTCAGTCAGCCTGGTGTGAGAATGACATTGTTGTCCTTCCTGGTGCTGGCTGCAGAGCTGGTGTACCTCAGCCACAGCAGCACGATGGAGCCATAGGGCTCAGGCAGAGCTTTGCCCTGGGACAGCATGACTCTATTGCCAACCAAGGCAAGCCCCTGTGTATTGAGTTGCAGCTTCCAGTGTAGCTTGGAAAAGGGAAAGCTGGCCAGGATGCCTGCATTTTTCCTGAAATCTCCACAAAATGCGTCACTTGGACATTAAGAACTCTCCAGAGGTGAGAGCAGGAGATGTGGTGTCACACTGAGGCCAAAATATACAAAAGGCCATATTAGATACCATTTTAGTGGAATGTAATCAGTGCTCCTTATCTAACAGAAGGCAATTTGCCTACACTTCTGCCAGGGAGCCCACCTCTCTGGCTGTTGTAAAATATGAGAACAATCGTTATTAGGAGGATCCCAAATGTGTTTTGGGGGAGGCAAACAGCAGACACCCTGCCCTTATTCTGTCTCTCATTCCTGGCCTTGCTTACTGCATAATGAAGCAATGTAAATGTGAGAAGGAAAAATGTTGACAGCTGTGTATCTGTTATGCCTTGCTCAACATGCAACTTTATAATCCATGAGCCATTATTTTTTGATTGTTTTCTCTCTGCCAGGAATTCAAGGCAAGAAAAATCCATTTCAATCTGAATAAAATGACAGGCTCCCCCAATTTAGATGAGATCTCATCACTTCACCCAGGTGGGCAGTGTTAGAAAATTGCACAGGGACAGGTGCCCATAATAAATCAGGCCAGACTTCTGTGCTTTCCATGCATTTGTAATGATGATGTTAAGATTACATACATGCAGAGCACCTTTCATCCAAAAGGGTCCCACACTTTGCAAACTATATTCCACACATAATGCTCCCTCTGTGCAACAGTGAAATACTTGGATTAATTTTTTTTTGAAGCATCTTTGATCTAGAAGCCTCAAAACCACCAACGGATTCTTGTTTAACCAGGAGACCTTCCAGAAAAAAATCCTCTCCGATGAGAGATAAATTCATTGTGATCACATGCTCTCAGAATTGTGCACTGAGCATATTCCAGCCTCTGCCCCAGAAAGCACTTCAGCGCACGCTAAACTTGGCGAGCGTGCACCACCCGGCTGACTGCAGTGCGTTAGCTGAAGATAGGCGTGCGCTTAAAGGCTCCCCAGACTAAGACTAGGAAGCTGTTTCTTGAAGATTCAAACCATCAGAGAAGAGGGAGAAGAGGCAGGGAGTCTATTCATTGGCTCTCAAATTTAAATCTATTGGCTGCTGCTGTAATTCAAGAAAAATGCAACAAATCTTGGCAGGCAAACCCGAGTCTGCTCTGCTGGCTGGGAATACTTACACTTCGATCCTGAAAAGAAATATTCTGAATGCATTAAGGCTTTTGCGTGTCACCCTGCTTGCATGATGTGAAATGGGCAGTGTGCATGGAGAATGGCCCGTGGCAGTGTGTAGTTTGGTTTAAAACCTTAGGCTGTCTCCCTGCTGTTTTTCTATCCTCTGTTTTTTGGCACAATCTGACACATTTCAAAATCAGATTGATGTTGAGCCCTGAAAGTAGATCGTCTCTGTTAGGAATGATTTAGCAGAAGTGGATATTAGTGGCCCTGTTGTCCACAGCAGGAACTGCATCATCCCACCGTAAGAGCCCATCAGCAAGACGCCAACGTCCTTGGGACAGGAGCTCCCAGGAGCTCATTGGGACAGTCTTTTCAGCACAAGGCAGGAGCATCTGTGCTCAGTGAAAATACATCCTAATTTACCATGTACGTGATGAGAAAGGAGATGCAGTCTTAGCCTGTGTCCATACCCCACACTTGTGGTGCGACTACAACCTGTGCAGCTGTGCAGCAGCCGTTTGAGGTGACTTCAGCAATGGTAATGGTGAAAAAGTGATAGGAAAGGGCACTCACCCCCACCAAGTGCGCTTGCTGCTTCCACTGATGGGCAAAACCAATTAGTACTGCCACACAGCACCACGAGCTGTACAGTTTAACTTGTGTGGAGTGGTGAAGCCACTCAGATGCCAATGAAGTGAATTTAGCCACTGTTCATTTAGGCAGCTAAGTGTTTGCTCGCTTCTTGTAAACAGGAACCAGAGGATTTAACTCCCATTTTTGAAGGACAAACCAAGCCCTGAATCTTTCCACCTTTGCGAGCAGGAGGAGGAGTATGGCACTGATCTGAAACTGCAAGAAACTTTCAGTAAGCAATATGCAATCCCAGCCCAGGCCTTGGCTGGAGCCTGGGCCTGACGCCTCTGCTCACACCAAAGCTGTGCTGATCCTAGAGGACACTCTTTGGCAAGATGCTCACATTGCAGGACACCCCTAGTGCACTGGAAGGCCGAGTGAGCCCACTTAGCACAGCTACTTTTAATGAGAAACTCTCTCCCTGCCAGTGCTTTCCCATGTGAAACCTATCATGTGGCCAGTGTGTTCCCCTGACTTGCCAGTTAGTCTTCAGGTATGCCTGCATCTAAAAACTTTGACCCCGTAGTTTAATATTTCTGAGCGTAGGAATGGTTGTAACTTCACAGCTGCAGCTCTTTAATAGATTTGGATTTATGGCAAGTAGTTTTATTTGGAGTGAAATACAAAAGTAATTGGCGTTTGGCTGAGGATAGACATGGTCTGAAGTGACTTAGCTTTGTGCTACAAGAAAATCCTACCCAAGGTAAACAGATCTAAAAAAAGCCCATGAAGAACACAGACATTTTCTCTCTAAAGGCTTCGTCAGCACTGAGCTTTTAATTGAGCAACAAAAGTGCGCTGATCAACTTGTGTCACCCACTTGATACACACTGACAATTCAGTCTCACCCAAACATTAAAATGCACAGATGTAGGAGGCTAAATTTGGAATAGTTGGAGTACAGTTTTTTAGAGTGCTTCACCAGCGCACATCAAATAAACACTGTTGCCAGGATGTGAGTCAAGCATCGTTTTTAGCAGGCAAGCCGGGCTGATCAAATGTCTGAAAAAAATTAAGCTTGCACAGAATTATTTTATGAGGCCGCATAAAATTAAAACATTAAAGCAAATGATTGGCAAACAACTCACAAGCAGAGTTGCCTTGGTTCTCAGCGAATTTGCAACTTTTGTGGCCAAACACGTGGTGATATTAAAAGCACTGGTTTTACAGAAATGTTTATAGAGAAAGAAAAAAGGAGCAGAAATGTTTATAGAGAAAGAAAAAAGGAGGGGAAATCGAAAAAAGTATGGCAGAGCCTGTGTGTGAACCTAGAACCTAATGTAGCATCTTGCATATACCTGTATGAAGTGTTAAAGGATGTGTGAGAGCCCCTTAGGACTCGTTTGCGACAGTCAAGCACTCTTAAAAGTACAAGGCATCCAAATACCATTGAAAAATCGAACCTGTGGCAGGACTGGATGTGCTCCACCTTGAAGGAAACACAGCCAAGGAGGACGGGCATGTGCCTTTACACTGGGAATTGACCTTTCTTCCCCTTGTTTTTAGTAACGGTTGCTTCACTTTTTTTTTTCAGAAACAAGAAAAGGGGTAAACTAAGTCCAAAAAAGCTGTAAATCCCATTAAATATGTTTAAGATTAACCCTTAAGTGACAATAAGTGTACATAAAGAAGTGCTTCTCATAGTCTGGGACCGAGCTTTGCAGGCATCATCTAGGCAATGGAAAAGCTAACTCTGATATTACTACCTAAATGCCTGTGTAAAACTGTACATATGCCAATGTATAGGAAGTGCTCATTCATTGGTCACAGGTCTATTATTGAGTTTTATTTAATATCAAACTAAAGCTAACTAGATGACTTTGAAAAAACAAAACAAACAAAAAAAAGAACAAACAAAAAAAGAAAGAAAACCCACCACAACAAAAAACCACCTAAAACCTAAAATATGTAGGTTTTTGGTGAATCCATTTCTCCAGGATATAGTTTAAGTTTGTTTTTCTAATTACTTATATATTCCCATTGCTGAGCCAAGACAAACTCTTGGAATGAAATCAGTGCATTTTTAATGTTCTGCTCAAAAGAATGAGGGCTGTAGAAAGTTGGCTTTCCTTGGGACTGGCACCAGCACCAATCATGGCATGATGCTGATTGCATTAGCATTGTTGTATTAAATTGTGAGCAACACATCTTTTCTGCCAGCAAAATATCCCAAAACGTTTGAAAATTTGTTCTGGAGAGAATTCTTCAGAGACTGATGTCTGGTACAGATATTCATATTCAAAATATTTCATCACTATTTTTCCTTTTCTCTTTCAGTTCTTTGGAAGAAGTATGTAGCAGGACAGAGGGGGTGGGGGGTGGGAGGGAAGTGAATCTTTTCTATGGTGGACTGGAGCCCTGTCTTCAGCTCAGGGAATTTTAATCCAACTCGTTATATTATCTACAATAAGATCAACATCTGCAAGTGTCAAAACAGTTCTAGAGAAGTAGGATTACCGACAAAGCCCAATGAGGGTTCAGTCAGTGTTGTCCACATTGCAAAGGCATGGGGTAACCCTGCATGACCAGGAGGTCCTTCCTCATTTTCTGCAAGGAAAGCTCCAGAACCTCCAGACCGCCAAGTGCCTCTGCTAGCATTCACAGCAGCGTGATCTTCTCTTGAACTGTTATGCCATCTGGAAAACTTGTGGTATGTACGTGATATCCCGTCCCTGAGAGTTAACTTGCTTTGCTCTCAGGGCATGGCAAGATCTTGTAAGTAATTTCTGGGCTTAATATTTAACATTAAATATGGATGGTTTCTTATATGTTATTTGAATATTTTCTTTATCACTTTGCAGCATGTACAAAATGCGTTTTCTCTTGTCTCTTGCATTCTGGGGCAATACAGAATATTTCCCCAAAAGCTATGCAGCCCTGAGCCACCTGCCAGATTCCCATGTATTATAATATTTTCAGCCAGCTGCTGTGGTAGCTGTTCATGCCAAGGGCAAGAATTCCCCTGCTCCGGTTTTAGCTTTCGCGCGGCCCAGAGCCTGCTTTCAGAGGGTGCTGAGTGTAAGGCCTGAGTCACAGAGTTAAAATAAAAGATCAAACTCCCCAGAGCCTGTAACCAGTTGGTGGAGCCCAGGTATTATGTCCTGTTCTGGGTGTCAGTGCAATGCATCCCCTTTCTCCCCTCCCTGGTGCTCTATCCCGGCCATTCACTGGGGGCCTTCTAGCCAGAATAGCAAATATGCAGGCATGGTGATCCCGGAGGAGAATTTTGGCAGCAAATACCAATGTGGCTGATTGCTGAGAGCTGATATTGTACCTCTGGCTGGGCTGTTCTTAACCCTAGCTCTGCCAGGGATATGCTGCTGAACCGTGTGTGTTGGAAGTTTTTTCTGTTTTAAGAACTAATACTGACCTTAACACACTTTTCTTCTTTTTTTTTCCTTTTTTTTTTCTTTTTCATGATTTTTTTTACTTTACAATTGGATATCAAACAGACTTTTATTGATGTTCTTTTCTGGTGGCTAACATGTCTGAACAGTTTTCAGTTTTCTGGCTCATCCGAGGATTCAGAGATATCTGGGAGTGTTCAGAAAACAGTAGCCTACTTCCAAGGGACCATTTGTTTTGGGTGCCCAGTTCCAAACGTATGCTGGGTACGGGGTTTTGATTCTTTGGAAGTTCCTGACATTCCCCTCTGGAAGTCAGATGTCTTAGATGGGACAGCCAAGATCATTGGCTGCTTTTCTGGAAAAAAAAAAATAGAGGCCACTGTGCTCCAGGAATATCTTTAAACATGCTCATGTCTGCAACACAGGAGTAACACCAGCACTGCCTAAAGAGCTTGTTTCTGCAGGCTGCTGGTACAAAGAGATAATTAATGACTCTGTAGGCACTATCAGAAAGCGTGGTAAACATGCACACAGAGAAACTTCCTGCTCAAAACTAGTTCAGATCTGAGCAAAGTCATGTTTTGTGCTGAGCTAACTCAGCTTAGTGATTGTTGATGTTTCGGTTCTGATCTCAGATAAGGTACAACAGTCCAGAAAAAGAGTAATCCAAGTGAAAGAGGTAGATTAATAAGATATAGCTGTATTTTCTATAATGAAAAATAAGCTGTTGAAATTTCTGGGCAGAACCTCTCTGCATTCCTGCTCAGGAGGTGAAAAGCCTCATCACTTACTGCAAGAGAATCAGAAGAAATGGTTGTGTTCAGCCACGGAAAAGGTCCACATGCAGAAGGGGACATCTAGGAACAAGCAACTTACTGCTGCTTGTAGCTGCAGAGGTGATGGTGTTGTAGACCTGGGGTCCCACTAACACAGCTGGAAACTGTGGAAAAGAAACTGTAGAGGGGTAAGGCCTGCTGGCATAGTTTTACAATTTCTTTAGCATCTCTGAATTTTGCAAGACATGAAAAGAAATTAAGCCTGTCTATGATCCTTATGCATTTCCTGAGGAAAAAATATGGCACACCTTGTACTTACTGAAAAATTATTTCTGATTGTAGAATTAGAAGATTCATTATAGTAATGCTTCAGTGTTTGATACCGTATGTTGCTTGCTGCCATGGGTAGCTCCTGAAGAATTAAAGATTTGATAATGAACTACAGCTGCATTCCCTCAGATAGCCTTAACTTTGGAGCTCCTCTTGAATTGACCTGTAAGCAGTTAGAGATGCCACCACAGCTTCACTTGCTTTCTAGGATCTCTACAACAAGGATGTGGGTGGTCAGTGCCCACTGGGTCTGCTCAGCAGCACCTGGACAGCCTCATCTGCCCCAGAAGGGCAATGGGAGCTGTAGGGCAGAGTTGATCCAAGGGTATGTCCAACTGCTCATTTATCTATTGACTTTTCAAAGCCTGAATGGCCAAGTTTCACATACACAGCACTGCATAACAGCTGCCTGTTGGAGACTTCTCAAGGAGGGTAGATCAGGATTTTTGCATGACATGAAAATTTAAAATTTGTTTTGATTGTGGTGAGATTCGAGATTTTTATTTTGATTGTGGATAGATTGCAGCAGCGTGTGTAGACACGGCAAAACTATGCCAGAGCAAAAGATGCCTCCAAAGAAAAGGGTTAGCAGACTATCCCTTTTTATAGTGGTTGTTGAAATGGGCAACTTTCTTGCTGATTTCAACTGAATTTAATTGTTTTGATGGCTGACCTCTGGTGCTCAACTGGTGGGCAGAGGAAACATGGGGCATATAGTGAGAGCAGGATAGGGTCCCTATGTCATTCTCTTTTTTTTTTTTTTTTCCCAGGCCTTTCCATCTCAGTAGATCTCCCTCAGTGTTCTCCAGATTGAGCTTTTGCCCACATTTGCAGTAGCTGCAGAGATATCCTTTCTCAGGAAGCAGTGCAGGGATAAGGAAAGTTGAGCACTTGGACTGCAAACACAAGCGGTGTTTTTCTTCCTTGTGGGTATGTTAATCCAAACAACCTACTAAAAAGCTGAGCCAGTTCTCACATATTTAATCGTGTGTCTTATTTGGGTTTTGTTTTGGGATTTTTTGCTGCAAGTCTCAACAACTGGTCTTGCTCACTTTCACCTTTTTCCCATTTATGCTCATCCTGGCTTTTTCCTGTGAAGCATCTCTCCCTTATGAAGTAAGTGGTGCTTTAAAGGGAATTCTTCAGCAGAAGCACAAGAGCAAAAATCACAGAATCAAAGAATATACTGAGTCGGAAGGGTCCCATAAGGATCATCAAGTCCAACTCCTGAAAAATGGTATGATCATTTGTCTTCATATGCAAAAAAGAAATTCCATAAACAATTCTGAAAAAATTGTTCATTTCTGATCATTTCTTCCATCTTGTATTTCCTTGTGTCCTTCCCTTCATGCCTCCACCAACCCAGCTATGTTGGATTTAATAAATGCTAAAGCATCGTATTCTTGTACAGCCAAAGAAGCAGTGCATGTCCTAATGATTATCTGCCTCGAGTATGATATTTCAGAATATTATTTGCACTACACAGGAGAGAAAACTCTCAGAAGACCTTTGGATGTGGGTAAATTTTTCTATTAATTTCCACAGACTTTGGGTCAAACCCAAAAGACATCTCTTTGCTGCAGTCATGGCTGACAATCATAACAAACAACATGGCAAACTGGGCTGGCTTCTCTGAGGAAGTGTGTTTAGTCACAGGGTATATTTGAAAGGTAACTGCTTTCATCTTGCCATCCTCCAAACACAGAGCATAGAGTGCTGCACACACATGCATAACTGCATTTTAATAGTATAAAGCAAATTTTGGATTCCGTGGCACCCTTACACGCCTTGACTAGGATTTCACTCCATCAACAGTCTTGCTAGATTTGATAAAGCTTTGGGGTGAGGAGCTAGAGGACATTAAGTAAGGCTGGCACACAGTTTTTGCATCCATGTGTATGGCAGAACTCAGACCTCATGGAAGAAATCATTAGCATGGGATTATTTAGACTGGAACAGATCTCTGGAGGTCATCTAATAAAAAACCCCACAACAACCAAACAAAAAAAACCCAAAAAAACACCCCCACCCAAAAAAAACCCCAAACTGAATAGCATTTTGTTGTTCAATCTGAATTTTGACTTCATTCCTGGAAAAACTGAAGTATCCCGTTATTGGGATATACCATGCTAGCTATTAAAGGAAGACACCTACAAACTGACTAATCAGATCTTATTCCCACCTACTTTTAATAATTCAGAATCCATTTCTGAGAGACACCTCAGGTCAGGAGCACAACAAAAGCAGTTTCTGTCTTGATGAGCTACATCAAAACATACCTGAGTGGACTGAAAATAGGTTGAAAGTGAGGGCCCTCTAAAATATTCCAGGTCAAATGATGATACTATAATTGCAAAAATTAGTAGCAGTTCTGTTACTGTGTCCCTCATGTGGTTACAAATAACACAGAAGGCCCATCTCACATGGAAAGAGACAGACTTTTCTGTTGGTATTCTCTAAGTTTTAGCAAGCATGAGGGAAGCCTGTTGTTGCATGGCTTAACATGTATAATTAGAAGGCTGTTCTTGGTTACACTGGCACAACCCAGGGCTGTCAGTGGAATTATACTGGTATACATGAAATAAGTTCCATTTCTTCT
This sequence comes from Gallinula chloropus, assembly GCF_964237585.1. Classification (NCBI taxonomy): domain Eukaryota; kingdom Metazoa; phylum Chordata; class Aves; order Gruiformes; family Rallidae; genus Gallinula; species Gallinula chloropus. Next base: position 106,076,084 of record NC_140086.1, read on the forward strand.
CAGGCATACTTACGAATACTAAAGTCTTCAAATGACAAGTGTAGCCCCACATCTCAGACTTCTGCACAAGTACAAACTTCTGCTTGCCCACTGGCAGGATTTACTCCTCCGCAGCCCAAACATTCCTGGACAGGAAGCTTCATGTCTGCCCAGCCCGTGGTTTTTCTGATTTGCATATGAAGTACTAGAGGGACTAACTGGTTTGATAGATGAGAGGTGTCAAAGCCAGACCATATGGCCTGCTTGGTCTCTGCCTGCATCTGTGAATGCAAGCAAAACCATGCTGGAATTTTTCTCCCTTTGGAGTTTCTTTCAGGGATCCCATTACAGAGTATGCTTTTGCAGAGCCTATAATAATGGAGAAGTGGTTAAAATAAAATCCTTGGGGTTTAAAGTTGGCAAGTAGAGCATGCCTACACAAAGGGCAACATGTGAACTAGGCTTTCTTTTCAGGCTTGTCGATGTGACATCAACTGAGGACACAGCTCTTGTAGCCTTCTTCCTTCCTCCCACCCCAGACTCCTTCTGACACTCCAGCCTCAGTTCAGTCAACAGTGATGTCTTTGAAGCCTTAGGTCAGATTTTTTTATCATAGTTAGATCTGTCTGTCTCATGTGGATAGCGCAAGACAGCCAAAGAGTATGTAAAGAAGTTTATAACTACCTGTCCGACATCCAATGCTGATTAGCTAATTTGCATTTTTTAAAGACAGAATGAGCCTTCCTGCAGTGCAGCAATGAGCAGTCCTGCTCCTAGACCTTAGGAGAGCTGTGGTGGTAGCAAGCGTGGATGTACATCCTCAAAGATGAGAGGACGAGCTCTGGTAGCATACACCATTCGCAGGAGACTGAAATCCATGGATCTAGAAAATGAATGTGTTTGTTAACATAGTTTTAAGGCCTGGAAGCAACACAGTAATTTGTGTATCTGAAACTGGCAAACTCTGGTTCACAATGATCTGACAGTTCCCCTGGGATAATGGCATTTTTTTGTCTGCTCTGATAGGGAAAAAATGTATGTATGTATTATTTACTTTAAGTGCTATTTTTTTTTTCATTCTTGTGATAAGAACATGTTGTCATCAAAAGGCTGAGGAGATGTTCAGTGTTAATATGAGGAAGGGCCCAGGCACAGGACGCTTGTTGTGATATTGAACTGAGCAATGCTCTGCCTACTCCACAGGAAGGCAGGATATGAAATCTCTGCAAGAACTCAAGAAAAGTTCATCTAAGGCTGTGTCAAGCCTCTTCTGCTGTCTCCTGAGGTTGTTTTTGCTTAGAGGTGCACCCAGAGATGTGGGTGCCTGCCAGAAGCAGCAGCTAGAGCTGTAGAGCAGACCACTGGCTTGGTATGTGCTGCCAGTGAGCAGGGAGAACTGGGGGAGTCTGCTCCACTTTGTGCTGTGAGAGGGAAGTGTTGGCACAAGGGGGTTGTGCTTTATCAAGGGTATTTGAATGTCACCTGTGCTGTGTTCCCCAGCCTTCTGCTTGCATAGGTGTGCCACACTCATGACAGCCTCTTTCCATTGAAGTAGGTGCTGATGCTCAGGAGGCATCTCTGGATGTTTTCATGAGTTTATAGGGAAAAACAGATTCTTTTTTACAACGGAAATTCAAGAAGAGTATATTTGCACTGGCTGTCATCTTCATTAGCCCTGCCTGCCTCCAACCTCCACACCATGTCCGTAGAGGATTGAATTCCAAGAGAGAAAAGGGATGTGGACAAGAATTGCATGTATGTAATATTCACTAAGAACTGGTCAAAGTGTAGAATAGTTAAGGAGAGAATATTTAATGTTTAACTACCGTTTAATGCAAAATAATCCACACTTCATGGGTTTTCACGCACATCCTCAGCAGTGGCTGTGAACTGGCCATTGAAAAGATACCACCTTAGTATAATGAACACGAGCCCACAGGAATTTGCTTGTGTGGGGGCAGACATCATGCTGGGACAGAAGGATTAATTGAGCTCTTTGGAATTCCCTTTGATCTGCACCAGAAATACCCAATATGATATCTCTGACCTGATTATATTTTAAACCTCAGTTCCTCAAGCATTGTCCTCTCAAAAGGTAAATGCAAGCTCAGTAATTCTGGGGGTTTTGTTTGTATCAGCTCCTTTATTTTATCACCGCTTAACTATTACCTGGCCAATTTGGTGCTGCTTAGTGTACAAAAAAGAGAGTGGAGAGAATGCCATTTCTGATAACCCCATCCATCACTTTGGCATTTACCCAAAAGATACAATTAACTCCCTATTAAATCATTTGGACTCTGGAACACTGATCTTTCACAGATCATTTCATCAAAAGGCTCAAATAACAATACGATAATTGCTTGTAATGAGGATGAGCCAAAGCTTCTGGTGGGTATATCTGCATATACATAAAAATGAAGTGCAATGGATTCTCATGCTTTCACGGATGGAATTTTTCTTTTGCAAATAGTTGAACATATAGTTTAGTTCATGTCTGTTTACAGGCTCTTAGCTGTTCCTTCACTAAAGGAAAAAGGGGGCGAAAGTCTCAACGGAATATTTTTAGTCAGGTGCAATAAATAATTAAAAAAATATATCACTTTTCAGCACTTTAGGTTTGCAAGCAGATGTATTCAAATAAGTCAGCTTCTGCTACAGGACAATATGCAGACTTGGGTAGAATATTTTTTTAAAATGCATTTATGAGGAGAGAAAAACTTCAGCAAGAAAAAAGTTATCTTGATATAAACTTTACAGATATTAAGGAATCATTCTTTATTTGTGTTCAAATTCATGTATTCATGAGCACATTTTCAGTGTTTTTTGCATAGGCAAACAGAAAGATCTAAAATGTGTTACTCATCAGTGAAGAATCCTCTGCTACCTTATAAATGTAATTTACAGAGTTCTAGGGTAACAGGTGGCCCTAATGCTACCTACTTTTCTATATAAATAAGAAAAGATACTTCCTCTGCACTTCCACGTACGTATTCATGTAATGGATATGTTGTCTTTGTTAGACAGTGCTTGTTAGACGTGACATGCTCTATACACATCAACATATATACCAGCAGCAGTGCACAAAAGGTTTCCAAACAGATGTAAAGGGTGCTTTGGAGACTCCAGCTGTTAGAACTGCAGCCTCTTGGGAACCTGGCAACCCTGCGCTACACCTGACATCTGCTTTTGTGATGGAAGGCCTGCCCCAGTGCATGAGTGTGAGGTTGGTGTCTGCTTTGCATAGACATCTTGATTATGATCACAAAAACAATGCAACTTATTTATGTGTGTGAGTATGTGCATAATAATGCAATTCAGAACACATACACATACATCTTTCTGTAAAGCTCTTGCCACATGACCGGGAGTTGATATGCCTGTCACAGGATTGCATCAGGCATCACAACATATGGCTTCTGAGTGCTGTGCTCTGCGACAGGTGAATCAAGAAAGAGCTATTCCTGATCCAATTGTGGTGGTCATTAAAGAAATGGTTCTCCTCACTCAGGACAGGAAAATTGCTGGAACCTCCTGTGATTTGTTGCTCTTCAAAGAACTTGTACTCAAGTTCTAGGGTATCAGAATAGTAGAAAAGAAGGGAAACTTGGGAAATAATAATTTTAAATTATTTTTTAAAAAACACAGGGCTGAATGTCTCTTCATAAGGGAGGAATACCTGAAGATGCAGGAAGAGCTTCTGCCCTCTGAGAGGGAGCCAGAACAGATGGAGACTTGAACCACCTCTGTGCAACCTGGCATGTCTTCTTTCCAAAGGGCCTTGTAACTCTTCCTGTTTAAGGGCAAGCCTGCAGGTGCAGATGTAGAGACATCCATGCTCCTGGTCAGCAGAGCATAAGCCATTCAATACCCTTCTGACTGCAAGCTGTCATTTTTTGTGTTCGGAGTGAATGAACTAATGTGAGGGCTGCATTGTGTTCTACCAGAGCATGTAGTCCACCTGAGGGTGCAGCCTCCTTAATACTGGCTTATAGAAGAGACACCTACCCCAATCCCTGGGGGTGGTTGACTGCAGTAGAACAAAACAGAGCAAGGACATGAATTAACAAGCCATGAGTGGGTCTACTGCTCAGGTTTGCTCCTGAGCCTTCTTATACTTGTTTCTGATGCAACATATCTATACCATCCTCATCAGACCTTGTCCAAGCCACTGTGTCTTAGACATGACACAAACCAGGGTAATACATCACTGTCTGCACCTCAGAGTGGAGATACACCTTCCACCAGCCAGCTGCAAAGGCATTCAAGATACAGCACTGTCTGTTCTTTGTCTGCTCCTCCATGAGGATGTTTGGAGCATGATGTGCATGGTTCCCTTGTGTGTGGTACGGTTGTGTCTGGTGTTCTCAACTCTGTGCGTTGGTTCTATTCCCAGACCAAGGTTTGATCTAATTCGTGAGTGCACTCATACCTCTCTGCAAAGCCTGTGTTTGACTCCCCATACACTAACCCTACCCCAAATCCTAGGCAATCTGTTGGACATTTCAGTTCAAGGAGAGGAAAGATGCAGCACTGTTGTCTGAGGAGGCTGACAGCCAGTCTCAGGTCATTGTCTGAAAGCACTTTGTACACCAGCCGTTCTACTACTTATACACTTGATGACTGCACAAACGTTACATGCTGTCAGATTTTCTAACCACAAACCTTTTCTGGAATATGGAGCTGATTTTTTGTCCTTGGCAGATCACTAAACCCCCACAGAAATCAGTGACGTTGTAAATGAGACCAGAATTTGACCCACTTCCTATTATTGGGGTTTTTTAATTAATAAAGTCACTTCATAGGTATTAGGTTCATTTCTGTATGTAAATACACATCTAAAGACCAGAAGAATAGAAAGTTAACTTTAGGAAAAACTATTCTTTCTATGCTGCTGCAGATCTGAAGAAACACAGGTTGTGTGCCCAGAGATAACTTCATTCTCTGAATCAAAATTGGGTCCTAGAGCCTATAATGTTATTCAGCTTCCCTAATGAATGATGATTTACTTACGTGTTCCTTGGCAGTGAGCTAACAAGACTCCATTAAACAAAATGTATATTAATACTGTCCTATCTAAGTAATGGTCTTTACAGTCCACTGTCATTATGCTGAATTAGCTCCACAGAGACAACTGGAGGAAACACATGCTCAACACAGCGGAGTATAATGTGTGCATCTTTGGGCAACATTTCTGTGGTAGGTACTTGAAGGGAGAGTCTGTCAGTTTGGTAGCACACCCTTGAATAAGAGTAGGAAAGTTCTTGGATCTCTAGGGCTCCTGCACTGTCATTTATTTTCCATCAGTGGCACATATCTGTGTAGGTCCTGGCTCTGTGTGCATGTAAATGAGTGTGTGTGTCAAAGAGAATAAAGAAAAGGGGAGTGTTAATCTCCAAAGAACCCTGGGTTTAGAAAGGGCAAATAAACTAGTGGTGTGGTTTTGAGTGACCCTTGGGATGTATCACGTACCACCCTCCAGGACACGTATTTCCAGTTATTTCTGATCACCCTGTTTGGTAGCTTTCATATTCTTTCATGTTTTGCCTAAAGGGAAAAGATTAGTCTACTATTAGGTCATCTCGTACAACTGCTTTTCATTCTCAAGAGTCCTCTTTTCCAGAAAGGTACTTCAAGAAAATTGTAGCAGAGATTCCTAAAGGATGAGATACTGTTGGTAAACTCAGGGGCAAAGCCAGCATGAGGCAACATCGTCTCACACCATAACAAGAAGAAAAGGCAGATTTCTTCTGTGGTTGTTCTATGTAGCATCCCCTAATGGATTAAACAGCAATTTCTCTGCCTTTCCAGTGCTTGCATTCATACAAATATTTTTGTACCGTTAGCTACCAGAGCAACAAAACTCCAACAAAGATGGCAATCCTGGGGGGAGGGGGGAAAGGTCCATTTAGATGTATGATTTTAGTAAGTACAGGTCTAAGGCAGGAAAGATGTTTCATGTTATTGCCAAAAAGTTAATTCCTGCCCTGTCTTTTAACGTCCCAGCCCTACCACTTCACCTTTTAACTCTCCTTTAATCCTGGGAGCATACTGTGGTAATGCTTCAGGATGTGCAGGTCTTCAGTGTGTTCATTCCTTACCCTGTGCTGATACAGTATCAAAGTGTGATATGTAAACTCATTTTTGTGACAATTTTCTTGCCCTCCTCTTGACTTTGGAGATGGAGTCACTGGGCATGTTGTGGTTGGGCATCTGTGGTTTGGGGGGCCATACTGGCAATCAAATTTGATTTATTTCTTGCTGGTTGCTCCGCCCTGGGTGTGCTATCTGTCATGGAATAAGCTAGCTCTGTGTGGGCTGCAGGTCCTGGGAACACTGCCTATCTCCCTGGTGTGGGTAGGAGCCCTGGACAGGTCCTGACACTGAGACCCAGAAAGATGCAGGTGTCAATGCATTCTTCCCCCAACTCCCCCTTTCTTCCCATCTACACACAACTTCACACTGCCAGATAACCTGTGTGTGTGGGCCGGCTTGTCTTTAAAATAAAAAGTGGATCAGTTAGGAAGTGCTCTTTGCAATAAACCTACTTTGCTGACCCAGAAACCAAAAATCATTTCATTTATCAGCTATGGCTTTGCCTTTGTCCTGCAGGTGGTTTCTAGTGCTGGGTGGTGTTCCATCACCTTTGAATCATTCTTTCCTAACTGGTTTCACTGTCTGTGGCTCCTCCCTTCTATCAGTAGTTCCTTTTCCTTGGTGCAGGTTCATACTGTAATTCCTCTGTCACATACTGTGAGTCTTGGACCACAGAAGGTTTTGTGTGGAAGCTACTTCTGGGGGCATAGGTGGACAGACAAGCAGACAGAAGAATAGCAAAAGATATTGTCCCAATATCTGACTAGTGACAAATTTTTAAGCTCTCTAGGTCCCTAATAGACCTTTATAGCTCAGACCAGCCTCACCTGGACACATACAACCCCCCTCTGCCAGTGAGCCCAGGATCCCTATTTAAGCATAGTCCTGGGGGTTTAGTTCTTGCCTGAACTGTATTGTGGATGTGTTTGCATTCAAATCTGTCTCTGTCCTAATCTCCTAGGTAGACCTTCAGCTCTGTCTCCTGCTGTTCATGTCTGGACCCTGGAATGTTCCCTGGGCCTGATCCATCAGCCTGCCCTGTAGGAGATTGTTACTGGAGCATGTCATAACCACCCTGTTCATGCCCTGTGGGATGGCACCCTGTGTAATGATGTAAAAATTAGGTTAGGTGTCCCCTGAGCAAGGAACTTCGCAGTACCCATGTCTCAAGAGGCAACCTAAACCTTATCTAAGTGATATCCAGCTCATAGAAGAACTGTGGAGGTGACAGAGTCTTGTTTTTGTCTTGCAGTGGTGTTCTCTGGCTAATTAGATATAAATTCCAGTTGTTTCCCCAAGACTAGAGAGTTCAGGACACTGTGCTCAACCAGAGCATCCACGCTGGAGCCTTTTCAGTGGGACAGTTCATGAGGGTTTTCTTCTCACTATCTGCTTGCTTATTTGCATAGCTGGAGGAACGTAAAATATCTGAGGCTTCTATGTCTTTGTGACTTTGGCCAGCAGGATCAAGGGTTACTGGGAGGACACTGATTCAAATTATGTGTACACATAAACATACGCACACAGCATGCGATTACGTTAACCTTATTGCCTTAGGAAACTAAGCTACAAGTAGCGTGACATGTAGCAGGATTATATGAAATACAGTGTTTCCATGAGATAGTGAGATAGTTAGGTTTGTTTGGGCAATTGGTGTTTCAGTGGCCTCTGAATGTACACGTACATACACAGAAAGAGAATTATTAGCATTTTTTAAAAGGGAACAAAAGAAACCTACCTTGAAAATACACACAAGTTACTACCGTATTTTTGAAGTGTGGGTGTGACTATGATCTAATATACAGACAGGTGTACTGAGCTGTGGGTGGAGTTAAAAGTCTGGTACTTAAAGCAAGTAGAATAATTTTCATTCTCCTTGCAGAAATAAAGAACAACATATTCAAGATTTGCAGTGAAATTATGTTTTTAAACCTGCCTAGTGGAATACTGTCCTGGCTGTAGTGGACAGCAGATCCACCCACAATGTTTTCTTTCAAAAGAAAACAAAACTATTTCAAATGTCCAAAACACAACCACCTAGCCACAGCCAAGTCCATTTCTCCTAAGCATCCCCTTATGGCTGATTATAGGTTACGTTCGGGTCTGCTCCTTGTTCTACATGGAACAAGTGCTGTGGTTGCTCCTCTAACCTATACGCTGTTGTAGTGGTCATGGTGTGGTTACAGAACTTCTCACTGCTCCAGTGCTGTTGTGTGGATGTTGGATTAGGGCAAGATGCTGTTCCCAACACTCAAGTTTTGCCTTGTGCCAAGACTATTTTGGGGTATGTTGCTCTGCAGAGATTTCCTCTCCAACATTTGATAGGCTTCAATTTTGTAGGAATTAGGTTAGGTGTCAGCTGAAATTGGCAACCCTGTCTGGTGTAATTGTAAATGACTGAGGTTAAGTTGTAGACACCACGAATCAGTTACTTAAATTCATCATGACTTGTACAATACTTGTTAGGTAGTAAAATAACCATTCATAAAAGCAAGTATGGCAGCATTTAGTTCTGCGTGATATCTATAGAGCTATTTCCTTTCTTTGAATTTTAAGTATCAAAAGCACTATGTACTTGTGCACAGCTGAGTTCACTGTAGACATTTCTGAAAGCTGCTATGAATATATTTACCTTTCCAAACTTGGGTAAGCCTCTGGTAAGTGCAAAATATTGTCAAGTCTGTTTTGCATTCTCTCAGTTAATGTTTTGATGTCTCTCTTCAGATTTATGCTACCACAGAGTTGGCAAGGCACAGGCAAAACATTTTTTCCCAGCTCCCAAGCATGTCATAAACTCCACAGGCTTATAAGCAATATTTATTCTGGTGGTATTCTCTAACGCAGCAAGTAGAAAGATGCCTAACAGAGAAAACAGAATCTCTCAAAGACAAAGTTAGTACAAATAATTGCTGATAGAAAAAGTTCTGCTATATTGTGAAAGAAAAGTTTCAAAGGTTAACGGGCCACAGATTGCAACTGTTCTTGTATAAAAGCTGCTTTGAACTGTGTATGGCAATCTGACTCCCTACTTGGGACTTGTGGAACTGAACAGTGATCTGGTGACATTCTTCAGGGACGTTTTCTTGGCATACCCTGCACTCAGCCCCCTCTAAACCTGGCCTTTACAGCAAAGGAGAGAAGGAAATTTCTCTACATTCCTCCTAGTTGTCCTACAACTTGAACTTTACACAGGAGGTGAAGAAACCTCTGTGTAGAAGAGGACAAGAAGCATTCCCACGGATGAGGGACCACAGTCCTCCTACCCCTTCTCCCTGTATCTGTACAGATAAATCTGCAGCTGGTATTGCAAGCCACAGACTTTCAAAACTCTGTCACACAGAAATAGTGTGATTTGGTTTAGGAGTCATGTCATCTTAATAAATATGTTCTCCTCTTTGCCTTTTAGTGGTGCATCTACAGATCAACCTTTTGAGCTTTTTAGAGTTTTATTTTAGTGTCGAGAGAAAAAGAAAAGAGATTTAATCACCTCTCTTTTATTTATTGATTTATTTGCCAGTCATCTCAATAGCAATTTAAAAAGTTTTTCTGCAGTGTCAACAACCATGTTATTTTCTTTAAAACTATGTTGATTGGAATTCTCTCTTAAACTGAGGTACAGGATTTTAAAAGACACCGAATATCCCAGGTTTCACACTAGAAAAACTGTTGTCCAAACTATCATTTACAAACATGAGCTAAGGGAAATATGGAGAGTATTTGAATAGCAAAAGCACAACCTTGTTATCATGCATCAGAATCAGAAAGGCTTCAGAAAAGGATGCCAGATAGTAAGGTAGAAATCAAGTCATTCTCTTACCAGATGAGAGCATCATAAAAATACCCTCACAGAAGAGCTTTGGGACCCTTCACCCTGAACACCTCTGAAAAACTTCCAAGGGTGCAGGAAATATAAGGAAGCATTGAAAACAATCTGCCACTGTGCAACCGAGAAGAAAGTAGTTAGGGGATGCTCTAGAGGTCAAAACTCCTAAAAGGAAACTTGGCATAGCCAATCTGCAAAAGCTTGATTAGGAGAATTCTGTCTTCATATGGTAACAGACTCAGCAAACAGACCATCTTAAATCAAGGCATAATTTGTACCTCTTAAGAGCCACTTATTTCAGCTGAACTGTAGTTTTGGATTGAACACGGGCATTGTAGAGGTTTGTACCATTTGAATGAAGTTTTTGAACACCCATACAGCTGGCAGGTGCTTTTGTAGGGTTCAAATCCTGGTGTGGAGCAAAAAGACTCTCACGAGTCAGGCCCCAAAATAACTGAGCACCTCATTTTCCTGTTGTCCTTTCGCAACCTGGACTTCCAGAAGCCATGAAAGGCAGGTATCTCTGTTGTCCCAGAGCTGCCCAGTTCAGAGCAAGACCACCAACATTCAACAGATGTCTCCACCTCACCACAACCTTTCAGCAAGAAGCCAGGTAAGGACTATGTTTCCTCGACAGGGTGAGCAGGGCAAGACCCATAAGCATTCTTTATTCCTAATTCACATGGCTTGGCTTCAGAGAAGCAAATTATTGGTTGGCACTGGCATGCAATCACCTTTTAATCAAGTGACTAAGGCTTCTTTTTTGTTATTTAAAAATTCAGACGTGGTAATGAACTGTAATGATTCACTGGGAGTACTTTTCAGCTAAAGGTCTCAAGTAGCGTCCTTAAAATTTCACCAAACCCTTGTGAGGTAAGAATTCATGTCTGGCTCTAGAGATGGGTACGTTTTGCTCTGCGAAGGCAAGAGGCCGATTGCATATGGGCAATTATAACCCCATGGCAACCATACACTTTGGCAAACATGGGCCTGCAATGGGAACATGGGGTGGCTGGTGCTCAGTTGCCTGAGTATTTTGCCTGCTAGCAGTATTCTTTAGCCACTGGGCTCTTCTGCCTGGAGTGACTGAGTGCTGTGGTCAAGGTGTACTGCAGGCTGCTGCTTTTGCATAAGAGACTGGCTCTGGCTACAGAGCAGCCCAAGTTTTGTTTGCTTCCTTCTTCAGATTGCTCTTTCCCTAGTCTCCAGCTAATACCTAGGAGGTTATAACAACCTAGACAGTGAACACCTTTAATCCTTCTTGTGTGTGTGTCTGCATTTTCCAGCATCTGTAAAACCTTATTGCTGATGTATTCAAACACAGCAGATGTCAGTCAAGCATTTCTACAGACTTGAAGCCACGTTTCCATAACTGTCTATTCCCCCTGGAGTGAGAGACTTGGGAATGGTAAAGCCTTCTTGCATGTTTTATAAAGGCAGTAACCCTCGTGTGGGCTGTTTTAAGAGATGCTTAGTGGGGAAAGCCTCAGGGTGCAGAGGGCCAGCCCACCACAGATGCCTGTGCTCTCCTGGAGTCATATCACCTCTTGGAGTTTGTGGCCTTTGTGTTGGATCTTGTGTAATTGGGGAATGTTTGATTTGTTTTTGGCAAGCATGTTTGCTAAGCCCATCTCACGTGGCTTCTCAAGAGTTACTGCATGTGGATTGTCTGCTTACATTCTTTGTACCACATTCACCACCTGATTTCTTGTAGCGCGTTAAGCAACTCAACTAGTTATCACATCTGTGCACAGGAATGCTTGAGGGGAGCTTTATTTCTCCAGATAGAAATAATAAGCCATTAATTAAATGCATTTACAAAAAGCTAGGAAATGATTTTGTGCCAAGAAGGTGCATTAGGACTGTTGGTAAATTTGATTGCTTTTTTTTTTTTTTTAAACCACAGACCATTTATATCCCTATACAGAAAAAGTCAGTAGCCTTTTCAGAGCATGTTTAATAATTCTGGAGCAGACTTAACTCTCAGAGGATCTTCCTTTCCTTATCTTTTCCTATGTGCAATGTGATGTACTCTCTCCAGGCACTGATTTCATCCATACAGATTGAGTCATCCATGGATGACCATGATCCATGGAAATCATGTTCATGTGTAGAGTCATGCTGGCCAAATACAGTGTCAAGTATCAAAAAATGCAGAGCAGCTTTTGCTTCAAAGAGCTTTTTCTTAACTATTACAATCATTCGTTGAGTAATTCTGACAAATCTGTAAAATTCATGACTACTGAGTATAGGAAAAGGAGTGGTTCCTAGAACAGAGGAATTAATGAAACCTAATTTCCTATAAATTTCTATTTCATTAAAGAAATATATAGAAATCCTGTAAAAGTTAATGATTATTCTAGTCTTTGGTGTTTGAAGAAAATGAGATGTTCAGTGGAAATCTTTTTCAACACAGAACATTTCTACCTCTCTGAGGATACTTTGTAGTATCTAACAAGACACTGTTTTTTCTCAGAAAACAGGTTAAAAGAACCTTTTGCTTTTGTTAACTAGCAGTCACCAAACTAGAAGTGGTGCCTGAAGGGTTAGTAATAGCATGGAGGGAGGTGCTGCTAGAGGAGAAACTTAGGAAGATCCCATAATGTCTAATGTGTTGAAAGACAAAGCAATAAAGCAAGTCAGACTGTGATAAAGCTGTTTGCCTGCATGTGAACTCAACTTTTAAGTCTCCCATAAGTCTGCTTAGGATTGCATTACCTGATAAAGCAGCAATTTTATTCAGGGTCAAATACAAGCTGGTAGCTTGCAGAGTAGCTTCCTGCTTGAATATGCACGACGAGAAATTAAGTCTGATTTGTCTAGTTATGGAATAACCAAAAGCATGTCGCAGTGCTTGAGCTCAGGCATCAGTCATTGTGTGCTTTTGGTTTTGTTTTGATTTCACAGAACTGCTATAAAGAGCTTCCGAATAACTTGTGAACTTGAGCCCTGCTTATGAGGTAGAATGGGTCCAAAGTTACACAAGCCTGTGTGTTCTTGAGCAGCGCTGTTCACGTGTGACTGAACTCATATCTAGGTAAAAGTATGGACTGGGCAAACTAAGGAGGAGCAAAATACAGTAAGTCTTTTCCTTCTGAGATGGAGTCACTCCAGCTTGTGACTCTAACCAGAACACTGCAGGTGCGGTAACTCGACCAGCGCTGCTCAGTCTGTGCTGACTGGCTTGGCAAGGGCGATTTGAGACAACCTGCATCAGATTAGACAGGAACCCTACATGAGGTTTGGAGGAAGGGCTCGGTTCATCGGCAGCACGAGTATGGCTAGAGCTTCTTCTTGTGAAGAAGAGCAGTTTAATGTCACCATTCTACAGGTGATCTAGCAAGCAATGCATGAAAAAAGACTCACTTGCATGCAACCCATGAGGTGCCCTAAGACTTGAAGCTGTGAGGTGTCTGGCAGACAGTGAAGGGTCTATTGCTTGCGTAAAGCTCTCAGCAGAGCTAAACTGTGCTGCCATGTACTCAGGATACAATACGCTTGTGAGATTTGCTTCTGATAAAATAACATTAATAACCTGATATCCTGTGGGAGCACTCTGGAAGTGAGAAAATTACAAAGCGTGGGCCCATCTGGAATGAACTGTTTTCAGATTGCTTCTAAAATTGCACTTAAAAACGGAAAAATCTCTGTTCTCCGCACGTGACTTTCCTTTTCTTTCCTTTTCTTTCCTTTCTCCTCCCAAGGCTTTTCACTTCTGCATTTCCAAAGAGCAATTTAAAACTTTGTGAAGGAAGTCAGGCCATTCACGGCTGTGGAAAGTGTTGAACAAGACACGCTCCTGGAACCTGGCCACCAGCCACATGGCATTTAGTCTAGCGAGGCTCCTGCTAATTACATAAGGGCATTAAAGGAGACAGCAGCTATGACAAATGAGTAAAAAAAATCCCATCTTTCTCAAAAACAGGAACTGTTTGGCTTTTTTCTCTGCTGTGACTATAAAGACCCCGCCCCCTGCCTCACACTATTGGGGAGCCATCAGCACTGCACGCCTGGTAACATCCCAGCAGCTGCCAGCTATCCTACACAGCTCAGCGCACCCGGGAATATCCATGATCACCAATGTCATGCAAAAGGGCTCGTCGGCTGCCTGCGCAGACCTGCACAGCTATTCCTGTGTGTGCTCCGCGAATACCGGCAATACCACCCAGACTTCAATCATTAGCCTAAGGTCATCAGTACATTTCTGGGCATGGGAGTGTCTGCATTTTATGTATCACTATGGCTTGTCTGGGTGTGTGTGTATTTGTTTGCGTTCTTGCCCTGTAATGATCCAACCTATCTTACATGTATATTTTAAAATATTTTATAAAATGAGGGTAGGTATCATTATCTGAAGGAAAGTGAAGCACCGGGTCAGAGGTTGTGCCCTTCGCTGACGGATACAGAGCAAGCACTTGGCAGGGACGTGACCGGGGCACCAAGTTTCTGACATGAAGCCAGCGGTCCCCACTAAGCTACGTTGCTCTTTGTGTCTCTGGCATTTAGGAAGCATTATGAATTGTAGATTATCTAACATGCATTGATGCTGTTGTGTTTGGAAAGCCCCGTGGCAGTGGAGAGAGAAAATTGTTTTTCTTTACTTAAGGATCTTTGCCACTGCTGCCACTACCAGCAAGATTTCGGCAACACTTTGTGTTGACTACAAGCCTGAACAGCAAGTAGCAGCTAAGAAGCGTGCTCACGTGCGTGCTTTAGCAAATGTTTGACAAAGTGACCTGCCAAGTCCGGCTGCATTCATTTCCAGTGACCAAAACAAGTGGTCATGGACCCAATTACGACCTGGAATGCTAAATCAAGAGTCCTGCAGGTGACCTGATTTGACAATTAGTCCAGCCCTCTGCTTTGCTGCAGGTTTGTTTACAACAATCACTCTTTCTTGAAATTATTAGCTTTGGTTAGTATGGCAGAGCTCACTGAAGAGCAGGTTGGTTGGATGGTTGGTTGGTTGGCTGTTGATTGGCAGCTGTCAGGTTTTGAGTTTTTTCATTCAGAACTTTTTACTTTTTTTCCCCCAGAATTTTTCAATAGAACAAAAGTGTAGAAAGAATCACTTCTGGGTGTGATGCATTTTGTCTGTAAGATGTTTTCTCTAGGAATGATATTAAAGTCTAGCAACAAAAATAATTCTTAACCAATAAATTAGAGTGCTTCAACTTCAAAATGTTTGAAGAGACTGGCTATTTTGGAATTTTTTTTTAAACAAAACACAATTTCTAGAAAAAATAGAAACAGCATGAATTATAAAGTTGTTCTGTGTTTTAAACAGAAAGCTAAAATTACATGACAAATGTGCCTACCCCCAAAGAAAACTCTAAACTCAGAGGACCAACCAAATAAATCACTTTTCAAGAGAAAAATACTTCCCTTTTGTCTTTCTTTAGACTGCAAGCCCCTCAAGGCAGGGATAGTCTTTATTTTATATCATCCATTGGGCCAGCCCACTGCTAAAATTTAAGAAGCAATAGTTTCTATCAGACTTGACTCACATAAAATTTAGCTTGTGCCCTCTTGTTAACATCTCCACATAGGACAGCAACTAAACAGATATTCAGACTGGTTGTTGGTTCGTTTCAAGTGGAGTTAGTGAGATAATATGGTGTAGATTCCAGAATCTACTCACTAAAATAACATTTTTATTTTTTTTTTAATATTCAGCCATATGTGTGCCTGTGGAGGGCAGTCTCTTTTAGTGCTTTTCAAAGCTGTAGTGCCTCTGCACATAGATGGACATATGGACAGGTACGATAAGCTCTTAGAGGACCACATTCCTTAAATAATTTGTCAGCATCTTGTTCCTGCAATCTGTTGGAATATATGATCATGAACTTGTCCTACAGCTGTGTAAATCAACAGGACTACGTTACCTTGGCCAAGCTTGAATGCAGACCTAAGTGGTAGGCAGGGCTTGCAATATTTTGCTCTTTGTTATGCAGCGTTTTCCTAATATCACACATACATTGTTAGAAGCAGAGATTTACATATTCAGTATTGCTAAGATAGTGCTCCACATTAAAGGACAGATTCCAAAGCCTCTACTCATGGTGAGTAGGTCCCTCCTCCATGAGTAATGCCTTGGAGATCAGGGAAGCTCCTAGTGAAATGAAGTGTTGCTTAATACGGGGTCAAACTTTAGAGTCTTTCCCTGTAACAATAGGGACTACTACTGTCTCTTCCCCTCCTGTACCTCTGGGTTGATCCAATCCCACACATACCAATTCTGGGTAGCTTTGTGTCACGTGGGAGTGATTTATGTAGCCAACAGATGGAAACACTTAGGTGGCAGCCTGGTATTGGAACTGAATCAAGGGAACTCAACCCAAATTATCGCCCACAGCTAATGGATATCTCAGAGATCTGGCAGTCCCCAGAACCCCATCATTCCACAAGTATTCTCTGTAGCTGGACAGAGAGCGTGTCCCGCTCCCTGAGCTCAGGGAGAGAGAGCAGCTCCTGAGATGACAGTGGGAAAAATCCTTCTCTGCTGGTCAAAACCAGCTACAGTGGTGGTGGATGAGGGCCGTTCCCTCCCCAGAGGAAGGAGAAGGGCTGCCATGTGTACATAAATGCCTGAAGAGCTGCAGACAGCACATAAGGACTTCCACTTTTGCTTTCCAGTATTAATTGAGTGCACAGAAGAGCATCTGTACCATGTCAACCAAAAAACAACACTTCTGTGATGCTTCTCCTTCCCCATCCTACCCAACCCCAGCAGCTGCCATGGTGTTAGACCTTTCCTGATTGCAACTGCACTTGTGTGCCTATATTGAACAGTCCTCAATGAACTTGAACTCTTTCAGGAACTGCTCGTGTACATGACAATACCCTGCAGTGATGGGCTCCACAGCAAAGCTGGGCACTGAGAGGAAAAACACAGCTTTGGTAAAATAATGTTGTTGTCAAGTGAGGGCCTGAGGGAGACGTCTGGTGACCTCTGCTCTTCTTGGGTAAGTGTCAGCAACGTAAGTTTCTCAATGTCCTGGCCCTGTCCCCAAAAAATCTTGCGCCTGTAGTGACGCCATTACTATTTGAGTGGGAGGTAATCATCTGAGTTAGACCCAGAGTTGTAAAAACAGGGAAGTATTTAAGTCTTAAACTTAAAGATATGTGTTGTGTAGAATATGAAAGTATAATCTGCCAGCTTTGAGTAGAGGCATATTGGTGAAGCATTGGAAGAGAGCTTGCAGGACTTGTTATACTTGTTCTGTGAATAAGAGGAGGCTTTCTATTTCCCAGACTGTCATTCTGACAAATTTTACAGGCACTGAAGTAAACAAATACCTTTCCTAGAGAAATGCTGCTATTAAAAATGTTCAGACAGATGTGTTTAGGGTTTTTTTTAATGGAAAGAAAGCAAATGTGTCATTCCACTCCAGTTACCAACAGCAGTGGATTATTTTTCTGCTTTGGCCCTGCCTATAGGTACATACACAGACATTATGCAGCAAAGCGCATATAAGTTCATTGCCCTCTTCCACGCTGGACTCTCAGTAAGCATAAGTGGGCTCTATATCAAGGGCTAAAGAGGAGGGTTGAAACACCTATACCAGCTAAAACCATGAAGTATGCTGCTCTCAGCCTGTGTTCACCCCACTTGCTCTGTGCATACAAAGAAAGGGCCTCCCCAAAGTTTCTACACCCAGTTTTAATCCCTAATAGAAAATGAAGTGTCAGATGTTCATATTAATGTGGTGGTTAACCAGCCTGTGGTAAGAACTCTTTACTGGTATGGCTTGAGTTACACGCACTTGTCACCACACCAGTAATTAAAAGTGAAGAGAGCAGCAATGCCAATGCGGTATCTCATCAACTTTGCCATCATTCTACTTCAGGGATGAAGCTTTGCTTAAGAAGTGAGAGTGCAGCTGTTCCTTCAAACTGCAAACACCCTCTTGGATACACCAAACCAAAATCATGGTGAAAGGTCAAGATTTTAAGAATACTTAACATTCCTAAAGCCTGTCCTGGTCATAAAACACCATGTAGTTATTAAGTTGTTATTCTTGAAAATTATTTAGCTATCTGTGCTACTTCTTGTCCCCATTTTACAGAGGCTGGGCTCAGGCAGATTTACAGCTTACAAAGCCCTGGCTCCTACTTCAGCATCTGATTTTTTTCAGACCACAGAGAGAAATTTACCTTCTTTGGGAAAGATCTTTTTCCTTTTTATACTTGTGAGATGCATGGGTCTTCCAGTAAGGCAGTGATGAGCTCTCATTTGTGCTTTTGAGACCTTATTGTTATTTTCCCTTTGCCATCTTCTCATTCCTTGGATAAGCCTGGTGTTCACGTATGGTCAATCTTCTGGTTCTTGAGAAACTGCAAGTGAAACACGACCTCCTTGATTTCTTTTCCCAAGGGAAGTCCATGTGAGGCAGCAGCCGACTCTGCAGGGAAGCCCTCTGTTGACTTCTCTGTTGGCTTGTTCAAGTAGGTCTGGCTTCTGTTGCACTTTATGTTAGCTTCAGGGGTGAGATGCAGAGATAAAAACAAAGGTCAGGAGCAGATCTGTGAACGACAAACATCAGGACCGTGGAGCGCGTATGCCTTTGCCATTAGCCATAACAACCTCTGTAACCTTGGACCACACTGATGTCCTGATATAGTCTCTATAAACTTAAAAAAAGAAAAAGCCTCCAGAGAGCATTCAGACATACTGCAGTGTGCTCCAATTCAAATAAGGTCATGGAGTTGCACTGTCTAAACCTGTCATTATTCCTGAGGCACTAGCAAGGACATCAAGGGCACATTTCAACTGTCTCAAGTCAGGCAATTGCAGCTTCTTGCCAGCTCCCAATTTTTTAGCCTGGAAGCAAGATTCATGCAGTCACTCCATCCATTGGTCCCCATCCCTGTTATCTAATTTTAACCAAATTCTGTAGAAGAGCGGGGATCTCGCAAGCCTTGTGAAACCTGGCGGTAGGTAGGTAGAGACAGGAGGTTGCAGCCTCAGCAGCTGTCTCTTCTGTCGTCATCAGCCCACACGGCAAATAAACTTACATACATCTCCATACCAGCTGCCCCAAATCTGGCTGGCGTTGGAGGCCACAAGGTGTTGCAGATGTCAGGCCACAAAGGGAGAAAGCAAAATCATTTGTCAAAAAGCAGTCTTCAGTAGTGCCGCTGCTGAGATGCCCAGGCATTTGGTTTCCTTCTGCTCTGACCATATAGAAGACAGGCAACATTTTAGACCATGCATCCATCTGCGGGCTCATCTGCAATTCCCACAAGACCCTTGTTTCAAATGATTAGGCAAGGGGTGTATTGAAAAATCACTCGCTCACCCAAATAAACTGGGGGACTCAAAGGGTGGGTTTGCATGAGCGAGAGCTCGCTGGTGAACAAGGCCTAGGCAAGGTACCATGAATATACGAAGGAGGATTATCAAACTTCAAACTGATAAAACCTCGAGGAAGTTTGAGTCACTGGTGATAAATTTCTGTCTTCAGAGGAAATCAGTTTTAAAGGAAAAAGAGACGGTTTAAAATATATTTAAAGTATCAAATTGCATGTATTTATGCCGAATTCACTTTCCCACTCCCACAGACTGGGAATAGGAATTGTGGTCCTTACTTGCCTCTTTGAAAACTGCAACATCAGTTCTTTTACAGTCAAATAATCAGTGAGGTCAGGAATGAAGCAGGCAAGGAGAAGTTAATGCTCTTGCACTGGGTCTCATTTTTTAAATTAATTGGGTCTTGAGGTCTGCAAAAGTGTGTGGGAAAGGAAGTAATGCATAAAATCAAATGATGGGGGGCTTGTAGTTTGGAGAGCTGCTTATAAAGATGGGGCGATGGAGAATGTGAAGTAGCCTTCCCCATTATACCCAATTCAGAAAAAAAAAATGCAGGAGACAGGGTGCTTAATTCTCATATTTCCCTGGGCTGGCTTATGGTATGCTTTCTATTATAGCAGGATATTGTGTTCTTACCAGTGGTGCTGGGTATCACACGCTGGTTGCTGGGGGGTCTGATAGAGGTTGGAGTGTGCACACGGAATTGATTAGAGGTTCACATCCTCTCAGCGGCAAGTCTCGTGGAGATTTTAAGGTCTAAACCTGAGTTTGGAGGAGAGGAAGCTGCAGAGACAGCTATATCTTAATTACCTCTGGAAGGTTTACCAAAATGCTCAGAGAATTGCTCATCTGTCTGAACAGAGAGGGAGTACTGCCATCAAAGCTGCTGGGAGCTCAAGAAGTAAATACCAGGGAGTTGAGATCAAACAGATATCCTGAGGTGTGCCTGGGACCATGTTATAAATAGGATGGAAGAAAAAGCTCAGGGCATTCATATGACCCCCCCAGCACCCCTTCATAGCCATGTTTTGACAGAAGCTAAAATGTGATGTCAGCCCTCAATTATTTGGTTTGTGGAATAACCAACTTTCCCTCCATCCAGTTGCAGTACCCAATTCTGAGGATGCACGGCCAGCCCTGGGTCCCGCCTGGGCTGCTGATGGGTACTGGTGGACTGGCTCTGCAGAGCTGCCTGTTTTTTTTTCCAGGGCAGATGTTTTCAGCCCATTCTTTTCATTACAGATCTTATGCATATTTTGTATTATCCTGGTGTTTACTTCATCTATTTTACCTTGCAATATCTCTGGGTAATAGAGAGTCCTTGGCACCCTCATCCCACTGCCATTTTTGTACCAAGCAGCCGCCTAGGTAACTGGTGAAAGACTGGGTTTGTTTATATCCTGGGTTTGGGGTCAGGCCAGTCTGGAAACCTCAAGACTGAAGTGGGGATCCAGGTCCCATCTTGCCTTCTAAAGACTAAACCTTCTGTATGAAATCAAATATTTGTTTATTGTTTATTTTTTTCAGAAATAGCAGATTATAGCTAAGAGTAATGGCAAAGAGAAAACAAGAGAAAGGGAAATAAGCAACAGCCCCCATAGAAGCTTTATGGTATGGATTGGGAGTGTGCTTTTTGAATGTGATTGCCTCTGTGACACAGTCTTGGGGTGCATAAGCTGTGCTTCTTCCCCACAAAGCTAAACTGAAAGATGTGCTCCGGGGGCACAAGTAGCACATTCCAACCAGAAATAGACATTCGGTCCATAGGATCACACAAGGGGTAGTCTGAACCGAAACACCCAGAAACACATGCAATGAGGATGTCCGGACCTCTGTACCAGCTTTACAGACCCAGTCCTCTGGCACCACTGCCCGAATCTCACTTTAAAGTATTGCACATTACTACACTGACCAAAATGCTGCAAGGCCATACTCAGGAGGGTTTAAACTGGTTCATCCTCATTGGAAAATAAAGATGGCATTGCTGGGAAGCCAGGCACAGTGTGACCTCTCTGGTGTCCAGAACCTGCCCTTCTGCTCAGTCACATTTGGTGATATCCTTCAACACACTGCAGAAAACATCTAATGGAGAAGGATTTTGGAAGTTAAAGATATGATAAAGGGTAAAAGGCAACTGGCTGCCTGGCCATGTCCTATGGGATTGGTTTCAGCACAGTTGCAATATCTCTGGGATATAGGTTAAATTAATCATATTGAATTGCCCAGCCTTTGCTATATACATCTTTATTATTTTAGCTATGCAGTGCTGAATAAAATTTGATAGCTCATTTTTTAAAAAGTATTATGACTTATTTTAATGACTTTAAATAAAAATGACCACCTACTCATGCAATTAAAATGCTTTGGAGACACAACCTCAAACTACACGACAGAAAAATCCTTTCCCCATTCTCTTTGGTGACAGCTTTGCTACTGGGCTGTTTTCCTGGGAAAATACAAGGCAATGATTTCAACAGCATATCTCTGTGGTCACAGAGAAGCAACAAGCAACGAAGTGTCTATGATCATCAGGGTACTTGTGTGTGTTATAGGACAGGGAGAAATGCTGACTGTCTTGTTTGGTTTTTTTTTTTTCCTAAAGGAAAATTTGCCAACTGATGCCCTGTGGTGTTTTGGGTTTTTTTAATATGTGTATGCTGAAATTATTAAGAAACAGAACTGCTGACTTTGGGATATTGGGAAATAGGTATGACCATGTTCATGTTGGTCAATTATGCAGGGAGTGTTGCCTGCATACTGTGTTAGATCACCTGAGCTTTTAATTTATACAGTCCTAGGCTAGGCTGGCTGGTATTCTCCCAAACATGGTTCAAGAGTTAGCAGAGGCCAAGGCTTGCTCCAGGTAGGTAGTCTGGATATAACCACACCAGTCTGGAGACAGAGTTTAACATTTTGTGGGACCTGAGCTGCTCTGTGGCAATTCATTTATATGCTGGAGAATCACCCTGAAAATGTTCAATTGACTATTACAGTCAGCCTCTCTGTGTTTTTGTTTTAATTTGAGTAACATTTAGGAGTTGACCTAGAAAAGATGTGTCCACAATGCAAAATATAAGGGAAGACTGACTTCTTTTATATTCACTAGCCCACATAAAGGACTGGGAGCTGCAGTTGTTTGGGAGAATCACAGTGTTGCAATCTCTTATCTTCACTATCTATGTCCACTTTGGATGCAAAGAGCTGGAGGGAGATGGCTGAATCTGAAGAACCCCCTATTAGCCTCACCCTGGATGCAAATCACATTCTTTGTGTGTTGACTCAGGGATATCAGCATTCCTCACTCTCTCTTTGCCATAGGTTTTGCAGCACTACTAACACCTGAGGAGATGGTATTTTGAGCAGCCTCTTGCTGTATTTGCACACGGTATTGACGTTCAGGTGGGAGCTGGGCAGGGGTAGATTAAAGGACTTTATGGGGAAGGAAGGAGAAGAGGAAGGGGAAGAAGAAAGAAGGGGGAAAGATAGGATAAGCACAACCAGCCCCAGCCAACCGCCACGCTTGAGCTCAGCTTCATGGCACTTTTAATCTTCCTGTGGCACAGGCTTGTGCCTTGTTGTCCCTTTCTCTTTGTCACTGCGGACATACATGGGGGCTATGACAGCCTATGCAGAGGGTCAGGAATTAGGTGAGCAAAGGTATAAAGCTCCTTCCTCGCTTCTGTAGAACAGACAGTGAGAGTAATGCAATTAGCAGTATCAGTGTTCACAACCAGACACCTACCATTACTATTGACCCATCTTGAATAACTATACAGTGTGATCTGCTGCTATTAGGTCCACTTTGACTGACATCCAATTTATCAACAGCCTGTTCAAACCGCATTTGCTGCAGTCATACAGAGACTGTGATTTCCTGTTGAGCTCAAGAGTATGTGTAAAGTCAGTGTAAGTCACCCTGACAAAAAGCACAGAAATCAGGCAGAAGCTTGTTTCCCTGGAGGAAGCTACTGTAGTGTTTAGTAACAAAGATTTTGGATATAATATACCTTGTTCTGTCACAGCATCACTCCTTATGTCCTTATCCATACAAACTTTAAAACATGCTTAAGGCTAAATACAGCAAAAATGCCTATTTTCAGGATTTGCTAATATATATGAAAAACCATAGTGGTTCCTACATGGTGTTGCAAACATCAAAGGGATGGATGCTATTGAGCAGGAAATTATTACCCTTGGAAATTATCTACATGGCAATGGAGAAGTGGAGATGTCACATTCTCCAGCAGTTCAGCAGAGACTTTGGGATATGGGAAATAATAACTGTATGTGAGTCAAAACTGCAAACTTCTGACAATATAGTATAGTTATTCCTATGGTACCCTGATAACATAGTTCAGTTTATGTTAGGAACTGGAATGTTTGTCATGAATTCTGCAAGAATTTACTATAGCTTTTGGGGGGGTAGACTTACTTTTCAATGTTAATCAAAATGTACAGAGCAATTTATTTTATTTTATGCTTTATACTGGACAAAAAGTTTGGGACTTTTCAAAGAGAGAGACATAATTCAGAGACTAGATAGCTAGCACTTTCTCCAGTGCAATGGGTGGCATAGTATCTTTGGTTACTAAAGCCCATTACAGCCACACAGGTCTTATTTTTATATTTCCCTTTTTTTTTGGTGAAGCTATGACAGGGGAGGTTTAGGCTGGATATTAGGAAGAGGTTCTTTACTGAGAGGGTGGTCGGGCACTGGCACAGGCTCCCCAGGGAAGTGGTCACAGCCCCCAGCGTGGCTGAGTTCAAGAAGCATCTGGATGATGCACTCAGTGACTTGCTCTGACTTGGCTGGCCCTGCGTGGAGGCAGGAGTTGGACTCGATGATCCTTAATGGGTCCCTTCCAACTCAGGATATTCTATGACTATATGATTCCATGGTACCTACTTTCATTAGTGAATGAACTGGTACTGCAAATCCCTATCCTAGTTTAAAACATTTGAAAGTCTGTTTCTGGATTAAGTAAAGCTTCCCTGGAAAATATGACATTGAACTTGATGACTGAGATGACAGACAAAACCTGAACATACAAAAAGAGCAAACACATAGGAGCCCTCCTGAGATAACACCATGGTCACGTGTTGAAACACTGACTCTGTGATTCACTATAATTAAGGTTTAATTCCAGAAACTGTGTGTATGTTATCCTTTCTAAATGCTGTTACACAAACAAATGGTGCTAAGAGAAGAGAAAGAGAATCTGAGTGTGTAAAAACAGACATGTTTCCATCAGGGATACTCTCTAGAAGCAGCATGACCTGACAACGTTTAAGTATAATGTTTAGAATAAAAAGCTCCTGAGTGATAACCCCAGCTCTGCCACTAACATTCTGCCCAAGGCAAATTATTTTACATCTATAAAATGGAAATGATAGCTACTAACCTGCTTTACAGGAGATTTGTGAAGATAAATTAGTTAATGTTTGTGCAACGTTTTCAACATGCAAAGTGCCATAAAGCTCCGCGAATTATTACCTCAGTCCCGGCTTTAAAACCTCAGTGAGGAGCCACAGAACACAAACTGCAATGCAAACTGCAATGCCCACCATCTCAAACACCATGCAAATGAAATCCAAGCAAAGCCAGGCTGTAACACCCTGCTAATTTGGCTCTGCTTCATTTCTGCTCTTCCAGTAAAAAAGCCTGCCCTTTAAAACCACCTCTGCAGCGTGTGGAGAAGAACTGCATTGCAATCAAGGTGCAGGCGCTGATGAATTTTTTTTTTTGGAGGGGCAAATGCTGACCCACTTCTTCATGGATAATGAAAACCAATACAATTTTTTATTTCATTCAAGGGAAGCACCCAGCAGCAGGGATTTCTTTACTCTTGAAAGGATTTCAAGACCCTGTTCTGTTTTGAGGGGATGTGGAAGAGAGAGGAGATTTAATCCTGCTTTTTCTATTGATAGGGAAATCAGTTATTCATCCTCTTACAGTTACTTCTCTCCACATGTGGCAAAATAATCAGCTCAGCGGCGCAGGCAAGTGCTGGTGAGCAATTGCAGTTTGGCTCTGCAATCCAGCAGTATCTTCATATGAAGGAACTGCCAGCTTACACCGACTTTACTCCACAGGCGAGCACATTTACGCTTAATATAAAGAAGGCAAGGGAGATGTATGTACTATAAATCAAATAGGATGTACTACAAAGACGAAAGGAAGCTGCAGCAAGATGTTGCGATTAGTGTGATATCGTCAGTATGTGCACTAATTTAAAAATTGGCGGTCAAAAGGTTGGCCTTTGTCCCGTGACCTTTGATCCACACATGCAGCTGGTAATAAAAGTTTTGCAATATGAAAGAATATTGCATGCCCATGCCAAAAATGCATGCAGCTGAGTTAGCTGCTGATGAGATGTCATGTTTGAATTCAAAGCGCTTCAGAAATCATTCAGTTTTGCCAAAAGGGCCTGAAAGCCCTGCCTGTGGTCATAGGCATCTCAGACCTTGGTCTTCGATCCTCTTTCCATATCTGCTGACCTCGGCAAGTAGAGCACAGATGCTGGTGAAACAAGACATTTGTGCTCAAAAAGGTGAGAAGGCAGAATTTGGGGCAGAGTCTCCTGCAGTGGGTATCTGCAGTGTGGGGAAAACAGATTTAAAGGGGAACTTGCCTACTCTCCCCTTGCCCATCATATTGGGAAGGAAGGAGGATCTTAGTTAAGATTGAATACCTGGGTTTACGTGCATTCATGTGAGGGCAGTACGTGATGGGAGGTGAAGTAAGTATGAAGTGCTCCTGCTCAGTATGGCAGGCAGAATCACAACTACACAAAAAATTCTGCAGAGCAAATACTTGTTCTTTAGCATGTTAGGACAGGACGTGAACAAGTTTCTCCACTGAGTTAGTATGCAAAAGATGTTTTCTTGTTTTTTCCTATGTCTGTTTTCCAATCGACCCTTTGAATCCTTTATTTTTCTAGATTTTAAAATCTCCACTGCCTTCCATAGTGGTAGCTCAATGCTCAACATGCATGTCTAAGGGCATGGGTTTTTTAGGGTGTTTTTTAACATTTATCTACAGAACTGATTTGAGGTTCATTCCTTGGTTGTCTTAATTGCGCTGCCTTTCTCATAATGCCACCTGCAATGTGTGGTCTGTGTGGAGGTTGCTTTGCACATCTCCCCTCCCTGGAAGCTGATGATTTTTTCCTGTGCCTCTCGGTTTTAAAAATCCTCTTCTCTGAAATGAAAATTAATCATATGCACAGAATGTTCACAAGGCTGCAATATGTGACTGTCTTTGAAGAAAATTCCATTAACATCATATTGGCCCAGATTCTGCCCTCAGTTGCTGCCACAAAAGAAATCATGAGTAGAGTTCCTCGGATGTTACTAATGTCTGAGTTTGCTTCAAAGTACATCTTTCACATTATTTACAAAATATAATCAAACCAGAATGTTGGCTACTGCACACAAAAGCTGACTTGCAACCCAGTTCATCTTAATAAATGAATACAGGCACGGTGGGATGATACATGGTTAAAAGGCACGTGGCCAGGCATAGGCTTTTGTGGTAG
Source organism: Gallinula chloropus (assembly GCF_964237585.1). Classification (NCBI taxonomy): domain Eukaryota; kingdom Metazoa; phylum Chordata; class Aves; order Gruiformes; family Rallidae; genus Gallinula; species Gallinula chloropus. The sequence goes on from NC_140086.1 coordinate 106,102,830, forward strand.
GGTAAGTAAATGGGATGGTGGTTTCTCTGCCTAGTTAGGACAGTAACTAGTTAAACCATCAGAAAAGGATTCTACAGAGGAAGTTGACTGGTAGGAGAAAAGCAATGCATCTCTCAGAGGAATGTGCATCACAGAGGAAAGTCAAGATACACTCAGTGGCTGTTTTGCAATCTATTGTGTTCTAGCACCCTGTGATAGACACAGGCATTTAGCACCGGAATCTCCCAACCCTGGTGTCATCATGTCACGGTTCTGGAGTTCCCAATTAATCACAACAGTTCTAAGGATTCGTATCCTACAGACTGTGGGACCCAAGTCTTCACAAGTGCCTTATGAAGAAATTACCACCAGATTTTAACAAGTTTGAACACTCAATCATGATTTACTTGAAGGGATCCCAGCCCATACAAGTGGCACTTCGATGTGCCCGAGTGACAAGACAGTGCTTCCTTCCCCTTTCCAGGGGAGCAGCCCGTTAAAAAAATATAAAAGAAAAAACCCCAAAGCTCCGAAAATTGTAATCATAAGCATGTTTTACTGAATAATAAATAGCTTGGGTTTGCGTCTCAGGGGGCAGGGGGGAAGGAGAGAGAAGAGAGAGAGGTGAGGGGCACTGTTCATGTTCTCTTTCACTTAGTGTCTGTGGATGTCTGCAGAGTACTACTGCGTCTGCATGAAGTAACGCACGACGCGGAGTGGGAGCACTTCCTCGCTGCCGGCGCAGGGAAATAGAAACAACCATCCCGTGCAGACAACGCTCCCCGCTGCCCTTGCGCTAAAGCGGAACCAGCGCGGGTTTGTTTCACACATGCACCTGGTCTGGCAGGCTGCGGGATGAGTGGCCAGGGCGGGGCGGCTCGCGGAGGAGCCAGGTGGGCTCCCCTGGTTTCGGGGGGGCAGAAGCGAGGGCCAGAGCGTATTTAACCTCCGGAGCCGCTTCGCTGTGGTACAGATACAGCGCCGCAGCCTTTCTCTGCCAGCGCTCCCCTCCCGGGGGTCGGGACGGGGCAGCGAACACCCCTGGGCACCCGCGCTCCGCCACGGGCTCTGCTGTTGCCCCGCCCCGCGGTCAAGCCTCTTCCCGGGAGGGGACATGGCGAGGTGGGACCTGTGCCGCTGATTTTTTGCGAGAAGCGGCGTAAATGCGTGTTCGCGCCTTCGGCAGCTGCCAGAAGAAAGCCGCGGAAAAGCGGGACGTCCCCCCCCCACCCCGGAGAGAGCAAGGAGGGGCGGCTGAACTACTGTCTCCCCAATCTCCTCCTTTTTTTCGTCCTATAACCTGGGACAGGTGGCAAGTCTCTCTTCCCCACCTAGGCGGGGAAGGCGCTTTCTCCTCCCTCTTCTTCCTTACTCCCGCCCTATCCTCCTCCTCCTCCGCCGGCTCGGCGTCCCCAGAGGGAGCCCCTGCGCTCCGCGGCCGGGCGCAAAGAGCGTAGCCGGGCGCGTCCCGTCCCGCACCCAGCTCCAGCCGCTCCGCAAGCCCCTGTGCACCCGCCGCCGCCCGCAGCAGGAGGAGCAGCGGGAGGAGGAGGAGGAGGAGGAAGGGAGCAGCAGCCGCCCGCCCGCAGCGGGGTACACACGTGTGCGCGCAGCCTTCGACGGCCGCCCTCCAGCATGCTCCGCGGAGCCTCGCAGGGCAGACCGGCGGAGAGGAGCTGAGAGGAGCTGGTCGTGGCCGCGGGAGAAAAGGAGAGAACACAGAGGAGAAGCTCCGCCGAAACCTCTGCACGCCCGTCCCGTCTGGCCCACCCCCACCGCCCGCAACCTCTCCGAAAGAGCGGTGGTCCCGCAGCATGGGCGGCCGAAGCCCCCTCGCCGCGGGGTCCCGCGGGGCCGCTGTCCTGGTGCTGTTTTTGGGGTGCATCGCCCTCTGCTCCGCCGTGGAGGAAAAGAAAGGTAAGGGCGAGGGGAGGCGCGGAGGTCCCGCCGCAGCCGCCGCTTTGCCGGCTGCGTCCCGTGGGACGGCAGGAGCCGGGGCTGCGGGCGGCGTCCCGCCGCGGCCTGCCGGGGGAGCGGCGGAGGGAAAGCCCCGACTACTTCTGTTCTTAAAACCCAAGAATTAGAGAAGAGAAAAGAAACCAGTCCTGTAGTAGCGATCACGCAGCTCAGACTTCCTGATTCTAGGCTTATTTTCTTTCGGGGGGGTGGAGGGGATAGAAGGGAATGAGTTTTGACACATCTCACCGGTGGTGCTGCTCTTCTCTCGCGTTTCTCTTTTATTTTTTTTTTCCCCTTCTCCTTTCGCACCGTTCCCGCTCTGCCCAATCGCTCCCCGGAGCGCTCTTCCCCGGCCGGGCGGCGGGCTCAGCTCCGCGCCGGGCGGCCGCCCGCCCGTCCCGCACCGCCGCTGCCGGGAACCCCGCGGTGGTGGGGGAGAGCCGCGTACCTTCCGAGTAGTCGCCTCTCCGGGAATCCTAAGCTGTCGCCCTGACCCGGACACCTCCGCTTGCGGTGTTTAATAATAATAATAATTAAAGAACAATGTGTACACCTGGGAAGGCATCGGGAGGGCGTGGAAAGAGGGGAAACTTCGTGCGTGCTCGGGTTCCCCGGTGGTTGGAAAGAGGAGCGGTTTATCCCCAGCGTGGAGCAGCAGCCCCTTGTCCCGGCTGTGCCGGCGCTGTCACCCCTGGCAGTGACCGCCCAGCGCGGCGGTGCGTGGGAACGGCGCGGAGCGGGCGCCTCCGGCTCGGGCTGTCTGGCGGTGCCCGTGCCGTGGGTTGGGGGTTTTGGGGGGGGTGGGGGTTGTTGTTTTTTGGGTTTCTTTTCGAAACTGGTTTATAGGCTGAGAGAGCGTTTCAGAGCCGTGGCTTTTTCTCTCTGTGCGGTGGCGTTCGCTCTCTGTGAGTTGGGAGAGCAGGCCCCGGCTGCTGTCCCAGGCAGAGTGCAGTCCTCTTTATCTTGGAAATCTGCCAGCCAGGAAAAAAATGCAGATTCGGGTGGTGGTTTCGTTATGGTTTTGTGTTGGGTTTTTTTTCCTCTCCTTCTTCTTTCATTCTTTTTAAAGAAAAAGCGGGAGAAGAGAGCCAATAGTTTTTAGCAGGAGCGATGCAGGGCTTAAAGCAACCCAGTTAGTCTTTCGTGACTGTGGATGGTAAAACTGCCCCAAAAGGGAGAAGCACCCTGGCCAAAAGAACTAGTTGCACAACCTTCAAAAACTGGAGAGATTGTCTTGTTCCAGAAGTCAAGTTCATACCTGTTGTTGATGTAACATGGGCAGTTTGTCTTTCCCGGTTTTCTTTTTTGAATGTTTTTTTTCCCTGTCACCCTTTGAAAACGATGAGAAGTGAGGTGGCCCTGTCTGCTGTGCTTGTGTTAAAAGTCTTCTGAGGTACAGTCTCAGGTGCACATACCCTGTAGAATATCTAAAGAGTGTGTAGAATATATAAAGTGTGAGGAGAAAGACTTTGTTTATAGTGCTTAATACTGTGTTTCATAAACTTAGGAGGGTGTCAGTAATTTGAGGATTACTAAATAATCAACAGCTAAGTGATAAACCCAACAGATTACTCTTGGTGTGTTCTGTCAGCAAGTAACTGTTCCTCTGAGGAGAGCTGGAGCTTCAGTCGCAGAGGTGAAGGTAGAAGAATTTCTTCGGGAAGTGTGAATCTGTCAATTGGTCTTTTAGTTTCTCCCCACACTTGAGGATTAGCAAGAACATAAATCAGGGGTACAAAAAGTAGCAGCATTTGAGAATTGTGAGGTTTTGGTGTGAAGTGACAGGTCCAACAGCTAACAGAGCATCAGTGTATGCGGAGGACCTGCCTCCTTGGTCAAGTGACAGGACCCAGTATCAGAATTCTGAGTAATTCTGGAAGTAAATGTGCCATAGTATGCAACACACTCCTGAGTGTTAGGACTGAATTACACGGATTTTAGAAGGTCAAATTGTTTACGAAATTGCACTTTTAAAAATTTCAACCTGATTTGTTCTATTACCAAAAAGAGGATGTGTTTCCAAAAAAAAAAAAAAAAAAGTACCTGGGCAAATATTGTTTTGTTAGAAAAATGTCAGAATCAACCAATAAAATCTGATCAACATAATGTTTGAATGGAAATTTAAATACGATTGTGTCCTTTCCAGAAAGTTTAGAATTAATTCTTTGAATATGGATGAGAGAACTGGGTCAGTTGTAACAGGTAATACTCTAGTCATTAAGGTACAGAGAAAAAACCCTAATTGTGAGTATTCAGAACTAAATGGCACTGCAGGAAACTGAAGTACCCTCACTGGGATGGGTACTTGCCACTGTCTCCATCTACCTGCTGTGATGTTGACCTAGATTAACCACAGTAACCACAGTGGAACTAGTCTGGTTTTTCACTCTGTTGTGATTTTTCATGGTGGGGTTCTGGTGGCGGAGGGGGGCTGTAGGGGTGGCTTCTGCATGGAACAGCTAGAAGCTTTCCCTAGGCCCGACAGAGCAAACACCAGCTGGGCTCAAGGCTGGACCTGCCGCTGACCAAGGCCATCAGCAACCCTGGGAATCACATTTAAGAGAAAAACACCCCACAAGCAGCTGCATTTTGCCACTAGAGAAGGGAGTGAGAAGATAAAAGGAACTATGCAGACACTAAGGCCAGGGAAGGTGGGGCAGTGGCACCCCAGGTGTGGGAGAGAAAGATGCCCCTGCAGCCTGTGAAGAAACCCATGGTGGAGTGGGTTGGAGACATATGGAAGACACTGTGACCCATGTTGGAGCAAGCCCCAGACAGCAGATCTGCAGCCCATGAAGGAGGAGAGAGAGAGAGAGGGAGGTCTACACCAGAGCAGGTTTGCTGGGTGGAGTGTGGGAATGGTGACTCCATGGAGCACCAGGTTGGAGCAATCTGAGCCTGAGAGACATTCTGTGGTTCTGTGACTGCACCCCATAGAAGTGACCCATGCTGGGGCAACTGGTGAGTAGCTGAAGCCCCATGGGAAAGGACTCATGTTGGAGAAGTTCATGGAGGACTGTCTCCCATGGGTGGGACCCCATGCTGGAGCAGGGGAAGGGTGTGACGAATGCTCCTGCCCCTTGTTGTGTGTCTGTGTGTCCCCCGCCCCCTTCCCACTTTTCGGTGTTATATGTTGGCTTTATATCTCTAGTTTTGATCCGTAGCTGCAGCCCCTGTGGGATGGGAGCGTGCTGTGCAGTGTTGGGAGCGTGCATGCAGACATGCTCGACATCTCGGTAGCTGCCAAAGTTGGCTGCAATGGCCTTCAGTAGCAGAGAGTTTTCAGAAATAAGTGTGGATGTGGAAGCATTCCTTTCCATGTGAAATGGAAAAGCTCCATCTAATACCCTGCACAGTGTTTACTTGTAGGCTACATGTGTACCACTACTCTGTATTGCTGCCCTTTACACTGTTTTGCAGTTGCTGCTCTGTATATCATTACATACTTTCTTGGACGGATATATACAGGTAGACTTAATCTTTGTGGATTATGTAGGGCTTGATCTGGTTATTTGCAGGCATCCCGTGCCCTTGCAGATGCCCGCTGGTGTAACCTGGCTGCTGCTCCATGGGAGCACCGATCTTGCAGGGGGATCCCTATGAAACGGACCTGCTGGTGGGGGCTGTTACAGGAGCGAGTGCGGTGGTCTGCAGCTTGTCTGAGGAGTCAGCAGTGTCCTCTGCCTGCCTGGTGCCAGGCACCATGTTGCAGGTGAAGGACATCTCATGCCCCTCTTACAGTGCCTGGGCTGCTGGTACACTGTTGTGTCATTCCTGGAGTTGTGTTACTACTACTGATGCAAGTGGAGTTTTCTGTGTGGAGACAGGAGTGAGTGTGTGTGTGTGTGTAGGTATTTATTATCTAAAGTCTTGTCTATATACACCCCCTCCTTTTTTTTTTTTTTTTTTCTTTTCAGCAAATGAACTTTTTTGGATTTGGAAACTAAAATAAATCTGTGCAGCCTTGGCAGTGAGTGCAGTTAGAGACACGGAAATTTGTATATCGATACAAGCCAGTTTGGTGAAATAATGTAATTAAATAAGTAACCTTGACTTCAGAGTTGCTGTTACTCCAGTGCTTAAACCTGTGAATGATTAAGAACAGAACTCAAATCTTCCCATCGTTGGTGATGATTTCTGATAAGCAGGTGAAGGGAAGGTGGCAGCAGGCACCTGCGTAATTCAGGCCATCTGCAAAATACAGTGATGATGTGTAAAATGCCACAAAAGAAACAGACCCTTAGCAAAGCGTGTGCTTGGTGAGCAAACAACAGGCTGAAGTGACAGTAGTAAACACAAATGTGTTATTTCTTGCATCAAGAGTTCATTAAGAGATCTGCAAATAAATCAAGATCAATGCCCTGGAGACTTCACAATCAGAGCAGTCCGTTGTAATTTATTTGTTAATTTATAGAGAGAGACTTCCAGGGAGTGTCGCGCGATGCCATTATGGTCCTCAGGGCTGACTTTTGCATTCGGGTATCCATGTATCACTGGAATCACTGGGATATGCTAGCTTTAGCAGCAAGATAGCTGACTAGCCAAACCAGTTCCTTTGGAAGGTGTCTTTATCTTCCTTGAGCACAATCTACCTTTGCTTAATAGCTTTCAGAAAAGATCCTAGTGAAGGTTTGCTTCATTTTAGGGATGGTGACTTGGAATGTTTTTTGTGTAGAAACTGTTGATGCTGCCAACAGTTGATTAGTCCAAGTTTTGGTAGCTGTGTATGCATCAGAGGGAGCAGTCACCCTGTGTGTGCGAGTGGAGTATCACAGAAAGAACTAACACACATTCGAAATTGGTCGTCAGCGTTTCACAATGTAAGTGTTGGTGTTTACAAGTATAAGAACTTGTGTCAAATCTCGTGTTAGGCTCCTAGCTGTACTCCAGAAGTGCTTCTGTAACACAAATGTGGTTGTGCTGTCAGAGAAATACTTTGGCTTGGAGAACTTTGTCGGGGAGAGGTACAGGATTGCCTGTACCCATAAAAACATCCTCCAAGGAGCACTTGGAAAGGTGACCCAGCTGACCAACCTTTTTAATACAGACTATTCAAAATGGGGCTGAGATCTTACTCTGTAAAATGATGACCTGCTAGCTAAAGTAATTGTTATTTTGGAAATGTGTGAATTGCATTAGGCATCTTCTATTTGTGTCTGTAATTTCTCAAACCCCCGTTCTCCTGTCCTGCTCTCCTTGTGCACCTATGAAGGAGAAATGCAGCTCTGTCGGTCAGGGCTCAGCTGGCACAGGAATCGCACTTAATCCAGCTAGGATTTTTCTAGTTTTAGCAGAAAGGGAAAGTTATTAGGAAAGGCAGCAGAGCTTTTATTTGCTCCTCGGTGGAAGGCACGTTCTTGTTTTTCTTCGTTTCCCGGATTTGCTGTGTAGCCGTTGTAGAAGGTGCGTGGCCTCTGATGAATGCTCAAGCAGCAGTTACTGCTGCGAGGGGATAGTCACCTGCCTTGAGTTTAGCTTGAGCAACATGCCTCACCGTTGAGCACAGTTGGAAAAGTTAGTGCAGAATTTGGCTCTCTGGGGCCTAGCAGTGCTTCGGCCAGCTCCTGTGTCGGGGACCACGGCTGAGTAGGAGCTGCTGCTTCATGGAGCTCAGGGGTACAGTTGGAACAATGACGAAGATCAGTGGGGAGGCCATCACCTCCAGGATGCACCCTCTGAACCAGGATGATGCAAAAGCTGCCTTGGTACTGACTCACCAAAGCTCCTTGGTCCTCACCTGTTCTGGAGAGCTCGCAAAGTGCACGAGGAGACAGGGAACCCGCACTATGGATATATCAGCATTGTGTGGGTGGGGCTAGAAGGTGTTCAGGTGAACTGGGTGGGTGTTTTTTTTGCTAGGACATGATGGTATGCAGTGCTGGAGTCCACAGCTTGATGTTTTGTGTGTGCTGACAGTCGTTTGGCTCAGTGCAGTACACACCAACTCTGTTAAATGCATATTGATTTGACCTTCTCCTGTACCCTGTCACTTCCAGGAATGCTTTATTAGTAGGCACGGTATGAGATCCAGCGTCATTCCTGCCCATTCTGGCTGTTGATGTGCTACTTCATGGCTTCCAACTACAGCAAACTGGACTGTAATAGTTCTTTTTTAGGGCTGAATTTTGCTGACCTAACAGTATTGAGTAATAATGTGTTGGGATTTTTTTTCCCTTCAGAAATAGTTACAGAACATTTGGCGTGAATATGGACAGCAGAAGTCATTCCTAAAGGAAATATGGGGGGGGGGCAAACCATCTACTCCTCTGTACAGTGAGGTTGTACCAAAATAACCATCATCTTGAAGCAAGATTGTTACTTATTAAGAACGATGACATGCCTTGTAGTTCGTCTTGTAAGGAGAATATTTAGGTGTGGGTCTTGTGCTCTCTGTGCTTAATAATGTTACTGAGAGTTGCTCATAGGGAAAAATGTGAGAAACCAATTTATGAGGTTGTGTGCTTGAGCAGGAAAACTTTCTGATGGCCGGAGTGGAAAGAAGAGGCCCCGTGAGCCGGGCCACTGAGCTATGAAGTACCACACTGCACTTTTAAGTTTTATTATTAATTTTTTTTTAAAAAGCGTCGCTTGGAGGGAGTGGGGCTGGATTTATGTAGCCTGTTAAAGGAGTGCGAGCTTTCTTTTTGAAGTTTTAAAGCAAAGGGAGTTGTGCCTGTTGACAGATCCGTGCAAGGCAGATGCAAGGTTCCTCCTCCTGCCAGCGTGCCGTCTCCTGCCCAGCACATCTGTGTACATGAAAGTAAACATCTACGTGTCCACATGCATGTTGTACTATTAAAATGCATCAAATCATGGGTGGATTATGTTTGTTTCGGCAGTTGAAGTGGGAAGGCGGGGATAAAATACCCAAAACCTGGGAAAAAGAGTAACTTCCAGTCAAACAGAAGCAAATATGTTAGGGTGGTTTTAGTGAAGTGAAGAAAAACAACCACCCACCAACAAATAAACCTTGCTTTAGGATAATTGGGAAGACTAAATTTGACCTGGGACCATTCTTTTTCTTTTTAAGTTGGGTAAGAAGGAAAATGAAGCGCCGTTTGAAATGAAAATTTGCAGGTTTATTTTGAAAATACCAGAACACCACTTGATTTTCTTATGCCTCCCTCCCACTCATTTTTCTGGCCAAGGCATGTTTGCTGAGTTTGGCTCAAATTAATGAACTAACTTCAATTCGCTTCTTCTCACCCTCTGAAAAGCTTCAGGTTTTGGAGGGTGGGGTAAATTGTCATTTATATACACGCAAATAGCTCCACTCGGATTTGGGTGAATGTTAAGTAGAGATAAATGCGGTCCAGAATGTTTGTGATCACTTTTCTCCCATTTTCATCAAAGGAAGTAATTAATAACAATGAGAAAATAATAAAAATATTGAAATAAAAATATATATAAGTATAAAAAAAAAAAAAAACCTTGGTATCCATTACCTCCCAGACCTACTTATGTTTGGTACCATCACCATACCTTGCTAACCTCTGACTGGAGGAGGAGCTGGAGGCATGGAGCTTCCTTGCTGGAGGTGCACAAGCAGGCAGGCTGGGGCTTTGGGCAGGCAGGGTGAGAGGTGCGGAGCAGTAGCAATGCCCCAAGGGCCGGCGGCGCTGCTTGTGTGGGTTAAAAGCCGCCTTCTCCATCTAGCGGTTACTGCTCTGTGGTTCCTTTACCTTGCAAAGGTGCTGCGTGAAGGATGGGTTGCTGCCTCAGGTGTACCCTCCGGCTCCCTGGAAGAGCAGTGGGTTTGTCAGCCCCCTCCATCCCAAACAAAAAATAAAAAGAAGAAGAAATGACTGCAGGACTAGCAAAAGCAGTTTTACCAGAACCGCTCTGCCAGGGTAGACAGCTTCTGTGGTGTGGGGGCCAGCAGGGCTGGGCAAGCCGTCAGGGACTGCGTCAGGCAGGATGTTTCCTGGGGAAAATGTGGAAGGAAGGAAGGAGGGGAAGGTACAAACCAGCAGTCTTGATGACAGGATAGTGGTGTTTTAGCTCTGGCTTTTACAAGAAGAAAATTATCAGTTTGTGGGAACGGGGTTTGTGTGCGTTTGGTAATCAAAATGCAGTGGCATAATCCCTGCCTTCCCATCACCAGATTCAACAGTAAATATGAAGATAACCAGAAAGAGCCCTGGAAATCGGCTGCTCTTGGCACTGGGGCACTACGTGCTCACACAGCACTTCTCCTCGGTAGGGAAAAAGTATTATTTTTGCCTGTCCAGAGCCACGGAGTCTTTGAATGGTTGCCTGAGGCAACACAGCTGGTCCCTGGTGAAGTTGACTGCTAGGATTTTTGGCCTCCTGCCCCATGCCCAAGCCAATGATAAACACTGCCTGGAGTCGAAGGTAACCAACGTCGGGGCTTACTCGCAAGCTTTGAAATGATGCCTCATGCAGAGCAACGTTCCCTTCCTTCCTGAAGGCCCTTCTGCACATCCTTCCTTGGGGGTATGTCCCTTGGTGGAGGCTGGCCAAAGCCTGGCATGTGGTGACGTGTGGTGACATACATCTGGCTTGGCTCCTTGGGACCAGAGCATGCTTGTTCTCCACCTGCACTAGAGCTCAGCATGCCTGGCCCCTTGCTCCACTGCCCTGGGGGAAGCCCCAGCACCTCCTGAAATAACAGCGGCATGAGACGGTAGCTGCAAATCAAGGTTGGCGGTAAGCAGATATAAAGCCTGAACTGTTTCCTCAGTGATGCTTCTTACATAGCCGCAGCAAAGTTGTGATGGCAGTTTTCATATTTGCAAGGCCTAGCTGAAAAAAGAAACCCCAAAAAACAAAGCACAAACAAAGACAGATGCCCAAAAGAGACTGTAGCTGCTTCTCTCTGTGGATATGTATTCGCACCCCCTGTTAAGATCTGAAACGCATGCATTCACTTCTGAAAGTTGAACTTGATTTACATCTGAGTTGGTAGGCATTTCTTCTTGAGACCAGTGTACTTCAACCCTGCAAAGTGCAGTTAAGGCTGCTTGCCTTAAACTGTTGGTAAGCAATCCTGTCATCCTGGAAATGCCGTTTTTTCGTTGCACATAATTAACCAAGTCTTTAAAAATGAAATAAAAATCTTGTGTTCAAAATGCTTTTGTGCAACAGTCTTATTTTCTGAAGCTCACTCGGGAGGTAAGCCTAAGGAAGGAGGCATGGTTCAAGGAAGAAGCTTGTTTTAGCAGTTGGGTCGGTTATTTCAACAGTGCCTTTAGCAAAGTAGCGAGAGGCGGTTTGCACAAATCAGTAACTAGTTCCCATGATTCAGATTGAATCACGTAGTTCCAAGTCATTTGAATAAATAAATGACTTCTAGTAAATGAGACAACCTCTGCAATTAGGATGGCATGCTGCATATTTCATGATATTTATTATGTGGTTTCCAATAGATATGATTAAGTTGGGTTACGCTTGGAATGCTAGGTGGCATTTCGACACCAGCCACTTAACCAAAGCGAGGTTACGCATTTGTTGTGTACAGGTGGCATTGTGCTGGATCTTCAACACTCAGGTTTTCTCATTGATTTTATACAAGCAGATACTTAATAGGGAAAAGGAGTCACCTTGCCGTGTGCACCTTCATTTTCTTTAATTGTAGTGGGAAATTCTTAAGCAGGTGCTTCCCAAATGTTTGTAGTTTGCTGTAATCTTACCTTTCCTTCATGTCTTCCTGGGCCGTCAACTCCAATGGATGGACCATAACCAGAGAAGCAGAAAACTGCTTTTCTTTGATTGGACTGCAATGCTTTTCTTAGGTTGGATTGCTCCTGGATTGCATTGGTGTTTCCAAGAGGATGTGCTTCATGGTTCACCTCCAACTTATGCTTTGGGTTTGGACCTGTGACGAGAGCATCATAATTTGGCGTAGAAGACAGGGTAGCAAAGATCTTCTTGACCTGTTCCCTAAAGTTATTTTTTAGTTTGTTCTAATTTTAAGTAGCTGCATTGTGCAATCAAAAAAAAGCCCATGTGGTTTTGGCGTTGTGAAAGAAAAAGTATGTCCACTTTATTACTCTGTCATAACTGGTTATGCCATGCACAAAGCAATGTTGATTAATTTCAGAAAATGCACCCTGAGCTATCAAAGGCAATAAGCAGCTCTGACTGATGGTGTGCTTTGGGAATATGGAGAATAGGTGAGATTTGGGGACCTACTGGCCATGTGATCATCTGGTTTATATGGAAGAAACTTTTGGTACTGTGTTAGATGTGTAAGACACTAGGAATACCTACTTGATAAAACAGCCTTTCAAAATAGTGAAGATACCAGATCTTCAGTGCCAGATAAAAATACTGGTTTGCATATGTGATCACTGTTTCTTCTGCAAGTGGAAGTTACCGGTTCTCCTACCTGAAGGCATTGGTGGTGAACTTTGCACAAACTATGACTTTGGAAGCTGGGAAAAAAAATAAATCCTTCTTCACTCCCTTTAATTATTGGGAAGGGAAAGCTGTGGTAAGAACAGATATGACTAATGTTTGACAAGCTTGCTTCTAATGTGTTAAATCTGAAGGTACAGAGATCATCTCCTGGGCATATGAACACAAGGAAACCTCCCACCCACCCAAAAAATGTGGGGGAAGATGTCCTCGAGTCCTTGAGTGACAGCCCATCATGATACTGGGAACTGCTGAGCAGAAAATGCCTGTAGTTACAAGCTGTTATGTGTGTAGAGTATTTTTTCCTCTCTATTTTTGTTGCAACCTATTTTCTCATGAATGGAAACTTGACATTCTCACTTGTTGAACAAGATTCAATTTTTTTTTGCTGTGCTTCAGACCAGTTTTGCACCAAGGCCCTGCCTCCGCACCCCCCGCCCCCTGTCTTCCCCAAAACAAACAGAAAGCCACAAACAAAACAAAAAAAGAAACCAGAACACCACCCCCCCACCTCACCCCCCCCATTTTTTGGAAATAAAAGTGTTAGTTGGCAAAATCCTGGCTCTGGAAGCCGCCTTGTCAGAGAGAGACCATAATCAAAGCTATTTGGTCTCCACACAAACTTGGGTTTTGCACCACAAAGCAGTGTATTCTTGGTGTTTGATGAGAGTTGGGAAGTGGTGGAAGTGTGACTTTATTTTCAGAGTCAGATGAAGAGAGAGAAGTCACTCCTTGAAAAACTAGCCATTGGAAACCCTGGTAACAGACACATCTCCCCTCCCTCAGGTATTGATACAGGTCTTTTCCTTGGAGACCTGCAGTAATGAGAAGATAAATTATACCCATGAAGAGTGTCTTTTCTTCTTCAGGTTTCAGTATTTGAATTCTGAGTGGTGTCTGATCACTCACAGAGAGATTGACCTTACTGGGGCACAGTAGCTGACAGCAAGCTGATCGAGTTGATCATCCATATATGTGGACCATTTAGTGTTTGGCTTTCTAAGGCAAATCTCTATCCAGTCCTTGTTTACTTTGTAATTTTGGGGGACTAAGCACAGCCTTCCATCTGAAGTTTATCTCTGTGTAGCAGAGAAAAGCCAACATTAGAATTGAGCTGGTGTCTTTATGTCACAGGCTGAACAAAGTACACAAGGCTTGCGAGCTGCTATCAGCTCTGCGCTTTGCCTTTATTGTGGTGCTTGTAGTATCTAGGTAGGTATTGATGCCCTTATCACTTCCTCAAAATTAATGGCAGAAGTTGAGTCTCTGGGAGTGGGAGCAGGGGTGAGTATTTCACTGCAGATGCAGAAAAGGGAACAGGCAAGTTGTGTTTATGTTGTGTACTTGGCTTCCCCCTGTCTGGAAAGGAGGAAAAGTAGTTGAGTTGTGGCACTCTTGGTGCCAAAGGAAAAACGTGATCCCTTCTATTTGTGATTCCTAATTTGACCACTTACAATGAGGATATCTGCAGTAGGAGGCAAATTCGAAACTTCAGCATCTTCAGTTATCTGGTAAGATCTGATCATTACTTAAGTCACCTGTGCTAGGATATATGTCCAATTACTGGATCAGTTTGATATTTTTCTTTGGGATTTGAAAGGATTATAATTGAAATGCTGTCTCATTTCCATCTGGTCCTCAAAAGTAATTAAATGTATTGTCCGTCTGTTTCCTACCCTAATAAGCTCTGCAAGGTGCTCTTGTTAACGATTTTATTATTTCAGAGCCATCCTTGTTCTCTCTTTACCTCCTTAATGAGGCAGATCCCTTAGGCAGTGTCACTTTATCAGAGTTGTCTGTGGTAGATGAACTAATCCAGGACCATGGAAGTTTGTGTTCATTGGTGTGTAAGATGCTTCCATCAGTATGTGGGGGTAATTCTCCCTGACACTTAAAAGATTTGTCAAGCACAAGAAAGGAAGAACAGGCCCTTTTCCTAAATGAGGGTTGTCTTGATCCGAACAGCAGCAGTCTGGTTCACATCAATGAGCGCGTAGTATTCAGTGAATTAAGAGTAAAAATAGCTAATTAACACTTTCTCTGTTTCTTTTGTGTCTGGTCATTAGTCACTAGGAAAGTGTAGGATGGAAGATGCCAATGCCAAGCTCAGGTCAAGGACTGAATTCCTTGAGATTCTGAAAAGAAACATTCCCTATGTTATTGTGCTGCCTGTGTTTCAGAGCTGCCTCCATGCATTGTGGAATTCAATACACATGTGTTTGTACGCTCAGCTGGTGCTCGTGTTTTGTATCTCATTATATGAAGAGAAAATTTAAATTACTTACGGGCACTTGAAAGGGATTCTGACTGTTTTCTCTTGGTTTAATGCGGTACTGATTGGATCCTGTCTATGAACTAAGCTCAAGTACTGTTTCAAAGACTCAGATCATTTCAGAAATAGCAAACATATGACTTGTGAGTAAACAGACTGGTTATAATAGACAGGATTAGAAAATGGATTGTTCTGGGCCAGCACCATACTATTGAGAGTGATGATATCGTACTGGTAATCACACTGTTGGGCTTAATGGCCCATAAACTTTGATAAAAGCTTTTGTGGAATTGTCAGCAATAATTCCCTCTATTGTTAGATTGCCAATGAACATCTTCAGCCCCTGGAATAAATTGCTACCATCAATTGTGTTTATGTAATTATATAAAATGAGACTTTCACTCCGAAGGTGCAATAACTCAAATACATAGAGAAAAATACTGTCAACTGACAGTTAATAAAGTCAGATCCACAAGTGCTGTGTCTGCCAAGAGCTCTCACTCACCTGGGTTGGACTGGGGTAGGTTATGTTTACACCTGAAGCTGTGGTCCATGGTGCAGATATTAGGCACCTCTTCATTACCTCTGCCAAGCCCTCACTAGGTCAGCAGAAATGGGAAATGTCATTGTGGGTTTTGTCAGAAATTGAAAAAAACAGCTCAAGTCAACTGTTTTGTTGTTGGTTTTATCTTTCTTTTTTGTCTCTTTTTTGGCTTAACAGTTATTGGAGTGTGAACACTGAAAAGGTGTATTTCCTAGCCTTTGATATGCTGTTCTGAGAAAGTGCAGAAGCACTTGAATTTTGTCCGTAAGTTACGAACTGTGGCAATGTCTGGTCACAGCTACCTGCTTCCTAACTTTTCATTTATTTTTCCCCCTTCATCCCTTCCACGTGATTGGTTAAATAACAGATTATCAGCCACAATGCGATGCAAACGAGTTGTAATCCAAAGCGGAGAGAGAAGGAAGTTCTCCTGCAAGAAAATAAATAGCAGAGGGTATTTAACTGGGCATTAAGCAATGTAGCTGTTTGACTGCACTGATAATACAGTGATGAGAGCAGGAAAATAACTCAGTGTGTCATTAGTTTAGTCAAGCAGTGAAATGCTCCAGCTCTGATATTGTTGGTGATACTCAGCGTATCTAAATCAGTGGCATTGATAATGCAAAGTGTAATGAAGAGTTGAATGTGGACTTTCCACCTCTGCAGCATGAGCTGCGAAGGAGGAGCTGATTTACCTGCCTGCAGGTGGGGTTTCATTTTTATTCTCTGGAAAGGAAGGGAACATAAATATACCTATTGGTAAATACATGGGGTCTGTCCTCCTAGAGTTGTTGCTTGCCTGTATTTATTTGTGCACTTTTCTTTAGGGGGTGGCAGAGGAGGTAGGAACGTATCCTGGGGGAATATATACTCCAGTCTCCACCTATGGAGCTTCAGGAGTGCTTTACCCTGGAAAAATGTGTTAAAAAAAAAAAAAATATCCTTTAACTAAGCAGCTTGACTGGCCCACTAGTTGTGGTAAAACTGCTTGCTCCATCTCCACCTTCCTGAGTGGTAAAGTGGAATTCACAGAGGACCTTGAATTTGGTCTGGCTCCCCAGCTTCAGAGCATTCACTCTGGAGAAAAGCACTGTGGCTACGTGCAGGAGCATTTATGGAAAAGGTGGAATTGTGGAGAGCTGGAGGAGAAAGAAGAAAATCTGGAACTCTTGCTTCTCAATTACAGTAACATTGCAGCAGGGACATGCATCTTCTATTGAGGCTCAATCCGCCAAACCTTAGGCATAATATTCCTTTGAAGTCTCTGGGTATTTTGCCTGCCAGGACTGCAGGATCAGGTTTTTTTATGACTGTATTTGCCTAAGAAAACTGTTCTCATCTAGTTTAAAGGGAAAAACTGATGTAGAATATCACACTCTGTTATATGAGGACTATGCCAAAAAGTAATTCTCTTGAAACAGAAGGTATTATAAATTATAATCACATCACAAGGTATTGTGGTGTCAGTGTTGTAACTTGAAATAAGTCTTTTGACTGGATATGCTTAAAAGTAAGTCTAGTAAGTATGTGTTCTGGTAATTGTCCTTCCACTTTCATTTTCTAAAAGATTGTTTCTGGATACGTGGTTTGATGGTGTTAAGATGAGTGAATTCTTTTGGTTGTGTAAAGTGCTGTGGTTTCAGCACTGATTTCTGCCAGCCAAAGCAGTGGTCTGATGGCTTAACAAAAAGTAGATGTCTCTAAACTTCCTGGAATGAACTTAATTGAGTTGAGTGGTATTTCACTCACACGCTCGGTGTGTCGGACCCAGAACTTCTACATAGGAGCTCTTAACGAAGAAGTTTGCTTATAGGTGTACGCGTATCTTCCTCCCTTCTGCTGAAATAAAATGAATTATTTAATATAGCCCTAAGATGATATATTAAATATACAATTCTTATTTTAGAGAGAGACCTCTGGCACTCTTGCTTTATACTTAAGGGAAAAAAATTGGTGTTACCACAGCAACTGCTATACCACCCGGCACTGAAGCATCTCCTGTCTACGTGGCACTTATAAAAGTGCATTAGACAGATTTTTAAAGTGCATGTAACTAAAGTGAGAGTAGGAACTTAACACTTGCTGAATGCTGCAGTCAAAGGAGGGCACGAGTTTGTTCGGAAGTTGAGAAAAGTGGTTAATGGCAATAATTAGCAATAGCTCTGATTCAGCAAGCTGCTTTGGCAGATGCGTTCTTTCAGGCCCATGTGCAATCCGTTTGAGATCAGTGGAGCTGTGTGTACGCCTAGAGTTTGTACAGATTCAAGAGCCTTGTTTTACAGGGTTTTGAGAGGTTCAAGTGGTGACACTTTTCTAGGGTGTGACTGGCAAGGGCAGATACTTGGCATTTCTCAACAATGAGCTGCTAAAGTTGATTGAAATGGAAGTCATGAGTTACTGGAAGCATCAGAAGTTTTGATTTATGGGTGTGAATTTTGGGCAAAGTTTCATATTACATTTGATATTTGACAGCAGGGAAATGGTGTTGAGGTGTGTGAGCGTCATGATGTTTTGCTGTCTGTTATACGTTAGGGTGGTACATTGTAAATGCTTCTGTACAGTGAACTGTAATTCTTGTAGGGGAGACAAGAGACCTATGAAAGACTGGGAAAGATTTTAAGATAGCCTGGACTGAGTAAGACTATACCTTATAATTTAAAACCAAGAAGTGTAAGTTCAATACCCTGTTTAGGGGTTTTCTTTTTTAAGACATTGTGGTATAGGAGGACCGTCTATGCTAATGAATTTACTACTGTTCTTTGTATTCTTAATCCTTATCAACTCTTGGAGCTGAGTATCAGTGTATTAATAAAACCCCGATGTGCTTAGAAAAAGCATACTTAGGATTATGATGAATTATTACTCTCAGTGGCACTGTGTTTGCCAGATTATTATTGATTGCTGTTCTCTTGTTGACTTTTTGCCACGGCTAATGTTTTTTATCAGACTGTATAAAATAAAAGCACAAAGAAAGTTTTCTAATGCTTGAAATCAAAACCAGATAAACGTTGTGCATGTATGCTGGTTCTGTTCCCTCATGATAGGAATTTCTGGATGGCACCTTTAGTCTTTGAAAGTGTTTTGAAATCACCATATGGACAAAAATCTGCATATATGCTAATCCAGAACTGCATAAAAATGATTTGTGTCTTTGTAGCCTGAATTTCAGTCTCCTCTGCTAACGTTCACTAGTGGGCTATTGCTAGTTGTGAGATAAATGATGTGCAGAGCTGGAGGAAGCAGCTCTTTTAGTGGTGTTACTGTGCTCCTGCAAGGTTACTGTGCTTCCCCTAAGGTTACTGGGGCTGGTCCTGATGATACAGGTGAGGATAGGCAGTGCTGGGGCTTGCATCCCTTCTTTCTCGCATGAGAGTCCTCTGTTGGTGCATAACTTTGGGTGGAACATTACAGAAGTGTCTCATATGCTTTATCGGGATGTTCAGAGCTGAACCCAAGACCTGGGGAAACTAGGGTGCCATCAAAATTCCTATGAAAATTCACAAGTTTTGTGTGAAAGCCACACTGGGTTCAAAAGCATTTGACCCTTTCCTAGACTGAGACAGCTAGGCATGAACATTAGGAGCACTTTTCTACTATTTCTGAACCTCTGCTTTTTACGCCTTCTCTGTGGTATAACCTCCAGTGCTCGTGCTCTTTGTAATCCCGTTCTGATCTCCACAGGTCCTCTCCCTTGCTAAGTATCTTTATTATGACTTCAGGATGGTGGAGCAGGTTTACCCCTGATAATCATCCTATAGCCTCAGTACATTTTCTTCCAACAAAAGCCAAAAGCACTTTGAATCATATTAAAGGAAAGGCACCAATAGCGTCTGTATCCTGGGACTGAAAACTTTGCATGGGGGCTTTGTGGTGCTTCCCAAAGGATATAAGGCAAGCTAAACAGGGTGGCCCCCAAAAGAGTCTCTTTAGTTACTCAGTTTAGTTCTGGTACCAACATGCCAGGTGGCTCCAGAGCATGGAAGTTTTTCCCTGTGCACTGGAGTGCCGTATGAAATGAACAGATTTTCAGCAAAGGTGTTCAGACATGTAGCACACATGTTAAATTGCCTGAAGCATAAAAAACAAAAGTTACTGTAGTCAAAAGTAGAATTTTTAAGAGACCTTCTGTTGTTTGCATTCAGTGTTTGGAATGCAGTGCAGTAATATCTAGGCAGCCAGTGATTTATCTCAGAAATGTGTGTGTACCTTTAAAAAATGCAATCTCTCTCTGCCTGATTTCTGATTAATCACCACCTCTGATAAAACTGATGTTATGTGAGGAATGCTTTCCAGCACTAGCAGGGTTTTTTAAAAAGCTGCTTTAGATGTATATTAAAAATGCTTTTGGAGACAGAGACACAGGAGATCTTAGAAGTCTGATGACTGTTTATCTGAAAGGAATTCCCAGTGGCAGAGGAGCTGGGTTCCCTGTTCGCAGTGGTTTAACCAGGCAGGGAATTTATTTGGTTGTCTGCTCACAGAGACATTGAGGGGATGGTCTGTTTTAAAATTCAGAATTGAAGACAGTGAGAGTGTTCCAGTACACAAAGCTCAGGGCTTTGCTGATAGGATGGCGTGGTAGCTAGGGTTGGTGTCTGAAGTTGACGCTTTGGCTTTGCAGCAACTCCCAACCTTTGCACAAAGTCAATACAAGTGATGTCAGGGGGAGGAAGCTTCCCAAGGCTTAGAAGGTCACTTCATAGGCTTCATATTTAATTGCACTGGTTTTATTTACAATGTCAGTGCTTCTGGTTTAAAATGCCTGTCTTCCCTTGCTGTATTTCCTTCATTGCATGCAGTGTGATACACTAAGAAGAGAGCGCTTGCTCAAGCTGTGGATAAACACCAGAAGCTTCTGGAAGTCATGTAATAAAGTCTTTAGTTTGATAGCATAGTTTCATTTATAAGAAATAGCAAACATTTACCCGTGCTGCAGGCAGCTGCTATCTAAAGCTAACTACCTTTATGTGTGCAGGTATGGAAGGGGGGAGAGTAAGGAACTGCAGCATCAGGTAGGAAAACATGAGGTCACATTCAGCCCTCGGGGAAACCTTCCGAAGCCCGGCTTAAGTACTCAAGTAGCACGCTTGGGACTGGAGGTAGACCTGGGTTTTCAGCCAGGAAAGCAGCATTCAGAAGTAGGGGTGCAAGTCTTTCAGGTTTGCTTCTGGTCTGCTACCTGGTGCAAAGGGCCCGCGCAAGGGAAAATAAACCAAGAAGTTGTTTGTACTTTATGAATCCAAGCCCTTGTAGAGAAGGCCTATCTAGTACTCTTTAAATTACTTTTTGAGGTTTTGGGTGTTTATTTCAGGCCACTGCCTAACTGCAGTAAAGCATTCTGTGTAGAAATCATAATATGTTTCAGATAAAGCAAGGGATTTTAGTAGTGTTTCAGGGTAAGTGCTGGAAGAAGTGGCCAACGATACAGCAAGAAGGAACTAAAATTACCTGAATTCATGCACCAGATCTTAAACAGAGTCTGCATTTTGGGAAGGGTGGAGCTCCTTTTTTTTTGTTTTTTTAATGTTTTGTTTGGTTGGACTAACTGTATAGGGATCAGAATAATGGATTTCCAATGAGATAGTCAAAAGAGGATTATAAAACCAGGATCTATGTATTATAACTGTCTGCACTGTTGTATAGATTTGATACGGTCTAAAATCCCCCAACCCGAAGTAACTGTGTAATCAAGAAATTACATGCTTTGATACAGGGCAAATGGGCTAAAGAAATTTCATTTGTTTCTTCCAGGCATTTACTTAGCTGTAAAACAAAGGGTGGGGGAAGCCACCGTAAGACGTAAATGCTGGGGTCTTAAAAAATGTCTGTGTGTTCTCATGCGGAAATTATCCCAAAATCCAGTGCGAAATCCTGCATCAGCCAGGGTCAGGCTGCTGCACAGGGGAGATGTCCCCGTGGAAGCCCATCTCCAGGGACATTGAGACAGAAGGGCTTTGCCCACCCGTAGTTCCCTGCACCGCTCGCTGCCTCTCAGGCTGGCCTGGCTGCTGTGTTGGTTTCTTGGCTCCGGCTCGGTGGCTGGGGAAGTTGGAGTCTTCTTGGTAAGCTGGGAGGCTGTGTTTGGGTTAGGTGTGATTCACCCTATTAAAACTCAGCTAGGTGAGGGTTTGCATAACCTCTTCCATAGGCTCCTCTCAATTTATCACTCAGTAGCATTTTCTTGCAAAGTCTGTCAGGGTTTGTAAACTGAGGAGCAGTAGAAAGCAAAGGGGGGGTGGGAAGCTATTAAACTTTGAACTACATGCTCACAAGCTGCCATTAGCCAGTGCAGGGTTTAGTTCACAGCTTTGGGATATTCTGCTTTCATGAATACTGAGAATTAATCTGCACTGAGTTTTTCTGCAGCATTAGCAGCAATTCTTCTGCTGAATACAAATTAGATTTCGCTGAAGTCCAAATTCAGCTACTGGTAAAGTTTTAAAGAATGTATTTATGGGGTGTCCACTTGGATTAGTGGGTTCTGTTTTGGGTGTTTGAGACAGTGATATTTGGCATTGTTTTTCTTTTTCTGATTGGTTTTCTTTTTGTTCGGTTGGGAGATTTTTTGGCTGTTTTGTGGATTTGTTTGATTTGGGTTTTTTAAGTGACTCCATTTCTGCAGCATGCCAGGATAATAGGTGGGATATTTATATCTTCCTCCTTGCTTTCTTTTTTTGAAGTGTTTGATCCCACAGAGACCTAGGACTTATAGCTTATTTCTATCAAAAGACAGTTCAGTATTTTCCTACACTGGGAAAGTCCCGTGACTACAGCTGGCTTGCAGATCTTAGGTGTTTTCTGAAGACGAAAGGGGTTTGGAAGCAAAACCTAGCCCTGCAATACCTGAGAAGCCTGGAATAGGTGCTAACAACATTTTCCCCTGACTACTGTGCTACAGGGACACTTGCAAAGTTGCCGGATGGAGCTCTGAAGAAAGGGGGTGGAGACTGTTCCCTGGCAAAGAAACCCAGTGCCAATCTTGGGTGTGCTGTGTTTGCTTTGTTTTCTCCCCGGCGAGATAGGTATATTCCTTTGCCCGGACACTTGCCTGTTGCCCTTGCCATAGGGTTTCAGGTGGCTGAAGGCACACAGGGCTAATCTGTGCCCATGGACTGAAGCTCTCTGGGAAGGAAAAGTAGCTTACAGCTGAGGGGTTGGGGTTTGCTGTCCCCTCAAGTAGCAGCACTGGTTAATTTGCTGCCCCCTGACGTACGGGTATGGGGTATTTGTACCTGCAGCCTTATTCTTTAGGGTGAGGAGTGGAGAAGAGTGCCATGCAACAGCTGTCCATCATATGATTTGATTCAAAAGGCACTCCCTCCCCTCAGTTTTTATTTCTTTTTACTGATTTTGGGTTTTAATTACATGCTTTAGACGGGCAAGACAAACTCCCCTTGATCTTCATAGCGCCTTGAAAAAGGAACGATGGAGAAAATGCTTGTTCTTTGGGCTTCATTTTGCATCTGTGTCCTGGGCCCTGTTATATTGGCAATTTAAATCTATTAGAAAGAGAAACAAGTCTCCACAGATTGTGTTATGTGCAACAGCTTCCCATCTAAATTTGAAGCGTAATCAGGCGCAAACATTGACTTGACCACTATTGCTGGTGGCATTCATGTTAAGTGGATAGTTAAAGGCTTAATGACCCCTTTGAAACCAAGTGCTTGCTTTCTGTCACATATTGATGGAAATGTGCAGGCTGGCAATTGAATATTTTTTTTCTTTCCTTCTCGGTGATTTTTAGAAAACCTTTCAGCTGCTGGCAGAGTTTGTCCGCTCCATTTCCCGTGCTGGTAAAGATCGAGCTGTTTGGATGGGGCATGTGGCTGTGTGCCATCAAAGCCTAGCCAGTTCATGATACCTGGGGTTTTCTTCTGCAATTTGGTGAATGCTCGTTAACTGCCTTTCCTGATCTTCATGCCAAGAAGGCAAGTTGCTAGTTGGATGAGAAATGGATATTGATATGATGCACTGGAAAATACCTTGGGCCTGGGACCTACATAGCACTGAATATTTTCTTTGGTGAACCCAGTCAGCAGGAGGTCTGCTTGTAATGAGGTCTGAGGAGGGAGGCCTTATGCTGAGTCTTGTCTCTTGATTGTTTTTCTAGATTTTGTCATTTGGCTTGAGGGTGGGGAAAGCAAAAATCGCTTTCTGAGTGTGCGCATGGAGATCGAAAATGCAGCTGATTGGAAAAGTAGCTGCTTTGAGCTTTGGTAATGGAACAAATCGCTGGAGGCTTTGGGATGAAGTACGTAGGGATACTCACTTTTTATTGCATTTAATGTCAGTTTAACACAGGAGAGGACAGCACAGGCCAGATGCTCCAAGCTTTTGCCATGGGATTGGCGCTTTAAGCTTTTAGTCTCCTGTTCCTACCAGACAAATGCCTCCATCAGCCACCGGCACAGACTCAGGCCTTGGGCTGTTGGGTGAACCTCTCCAGCTAAACACTGAGGAACGTGGACAAAAGCAAGTGGAGCTTTTGCACCTTGCTGTTCCTAGTCTCTCATCTCACTACAAATGAAATTAAATTAATTTTAAAAGGCAGCTGGTAAAACCAAGAACATACTGAACTTGGCATCAGTCCTCTTATGCAAGTCTGGGACTCATAAAAGACTTGGACACAGGATGAAGCACCTTCAGCGAGAGCCCCTGGCTGCTGCCCAGGACAGCTGCAGGGATGCCGCAGGCTCCTTTGCCAAACAAGAGTGTTGCAATACGCTGCCGCTCCTGAGTGCAGGGAGTCTTTCTTACTAGCCACCCTCTTCCGTGGTAAATGTGCGCCCAAAAACAAAGACCAAGAGCTGTTCTCGTCTTGTCTGAACCCCCAGGCTGGTCCCAACATCTTTTGAGATGCTGCCCTGCAGCTGAGAAATTGAATGTACATTGAGATACACCATCTGCTTTTGGGGACAACTAGCAGTTGCAGCATTTGGGTGTTTCCCCAGAGTTGTGTGCATGTAACCAAAGGCAAATAGGTGCTTGTGTAGACAGCAAACCTCTCCTGCAAAATCTCACTTTGTTCATCTCACATGGTGTTCAGCGAAGCCGTGCTTCCAGATCAAATGCAGTGCTGGGCTGTGTCTCCAGGAGATCTTTCTGCCTCTCCCCAAAGTGTTTGCGTGCCTCTGCTATGGATAAGCACTAGGGAAAGTTGAAGGAATACTTAGGAAAGGCAGGGAAAGTTATTGGAGTTTTGGCAGGTTGGTTTCTGAAGTCCTGGTCCTACCTTTGGGAAACTTATTGTCATGTTCTGCAGAAGCAGCTCTGCTTACAAAGGGATAACTTGCTGCCCTGGGTTTGTGGAAACATATAGTGGGTCTGTACCCTTGGGTGGCTAGTTCTAAGACCATTAGAGCGATGGTTTCTTTAAAGTCCTAAATTAAAGGGTAACTTTTTATTTTTCTCCTTAAGCTGTGCAGTTTGGCCATTTGCAGTATTCCAGAGAGGCAGCAAAATTACTCTTAGCTTTCCCACAATAAATCCTTGACCTTCCCCACCATTTAAGTATTAGCAGATTCCCTGCACTGTGTGTGGGGGTGGAGAAAGGAGCTGTGGAGTTACACGCACATACCGACACACGCACTCGTTTGTTAGTAGTTCCTAGCAAACACTTGGCCTGTGAGTTGGAGCATTTGGGGTTTTGTTTCTTCCTCTGCACAAGGCTGGATGTAAAAAACAGTTATGTTGCAAAACAATATTCTACAGATTAAGTCCAAAACTGTCACTCTATACAACTTGCATCACATTCAGCTCTCAAGTTCCCTGGGGTGGAGACATGTACCGTTTGTTGGTGTGTGTGTGCTTGCACATCCTCCTGTGCCAAACTCAAAGCGCTTTTGTGGTGGTACTTGGCAGCTTCCTTCAAGCTCTCGGTGTTTGTCCACTGATCTGTCAGCTGGCAACAGTCGCAGAAGTTGAAACCTTATCTGTGCATGATGCTGATCACCAACACACTGTGTGAAATAGAGGGGTTTTTTTCCCCCCATACATTTCCATGAGTCTCAGACCTCCACTGCCTGTAAGCTGATGAATGCAAGAGGAGGGCTGTAGGTGTAGAGCAGGGAGAGGGGCAGGGAGGATGGTTTTAGGGCAGCACACATCTGTTACCTTTGTGCCATGCTCGCAGCAGAGCAGCGGGGGATTTTTGACACTTTGGATCTTTTTCAGTTCAGTTGCTCAGTCCCGGCTTTTGTCTTGTGCGTTAGCGGAGTTTCACTTTTTGCTGTAAATTGCTCACTCTCTGGGCCAGAAAGGGGGAAGTTTGGAGAAAATAGCAAGCCAGCTGTGAGTAGGTTAAGGAAAGATGAAGGAAGAGTTGTGTTGGAGGGGATGAGCTCCATGGGTTACGCTCCCATTCAAACGGAGCCGGTGAGCTGTGCGTGGCACATTGGGGACAATAACAGGTACGGGTTGCATCCGTGGCAGGTCCCGAACCACTACCTTTGAGAGCAGACCAGACAGAACAGCGTCTGTAGGATCCTAATGGCTGAAATACCATCTAAACTACAGAACCCGTTTAAAACAGCGTATTACAAATCCAGAAGCACTGCTAGTTACCCGGCTTGCTGGGCTAAGGTTACATCCAGGGATGGAAAATAAGAGGTTCTCCTTAGCCTGCCTGTTCTGCAATAACATTTTATCAGCAGGCAAACTCTCATTAAATACACCCCATGGCGGCCAATTTTTTGAGTGGAAACATTGTATTAACTTGGCTGTTCCCTGCAGGATATTACTCTTGGAAAATTATAACAAAGTGAACAATCCCCAAATCAGCATTTTTCATTTATAGCAGGCCATAATTTACAGTACAGTATGGATCTGTGCCTGCCTGTAGAATTCCCTTTCTGCCGTGGCAGGGGAACAGCCTGAATTTCTACATTTGCCCAGAGAAAGCATTTGTTTCTTTGCTTAAGTGTGTGCAGCAGTTTGGATCTACGTGGCCCCTGCCTCCGGCTGTGTGTTACCTGTAATGACTCGTTATCGACTGTCTAATCCCAGGTTGCATGTCCTTTTTTTAGGGCCGCAGTTTTTCTCCTTGGTGTAAATGACAGTACGCTTCCAGGTGCCAAAAGGAAAGGACGCGGTTGTGTCCCTCGACCCATCTGGCCCAGCCTGCCATAACACGTTTGAGGCAAAGAATATGGAAGGCGGGGGGGGGGGGGGGGGAAGGAAGAGCAGCTCTTCAAAAGCTAAACAAAAATCTGCATCCAACTGTTTTAAAGAGAAGTTTCAGGGTGCTCCCATCAAAACAAATCTCTTTGCACTCCAGAAATGTCATGCTTGGAGCACCTATAATAGTTTACTTAACTTGGTAAAGACAGTGCAGCGGCTTCGTTTAAATTTTGGGGGCTTTAAGTAAGCAATATTCTGAATGTTTGGGAACAAAGTAGAAAATTTCACTATTACAGAAAAGAGAGAAACCTCTTCCCCCACCCCTTTTCTCCCCCAAGTTTTCTTTGTCAAAGATAAGCGACTTAGACTGTGTTCATAGGTACAGTCCTCAGAGTAGTTGTTCCTTTTTGTTTGCATAGCAATTTGTATCAGCAAATGAAAACACAGTTCAAGCTATTCACTTTGGCAGTTTCTTGTTAATGGAGTGAATGCAAATAACTAAATTGTGGCATGCTGGAAAAGTTCTGAGTCCTGGGGGATGGAACCAACCCCTAGTGTCCACAGAGGTGTGGTAGTTGGTGCATTTCTGGATGTATTTACTTACATGTATCCATGGAGATATATGTGTGTGTGTATATATATTCATATTTTCACACATCTGCTGCATAGAAACCGCGATTCTTCAAAAACATTACCCTTGGATTTATTTTTATTCCAAGTGGCCTTGGTCTAACACAATGTCAGTGATTTCATGACAATGGGAGCTATTCTGGCACCAGGACTTCTGAGAGCCTCAGCCTCAGTCTGTGGATATCATATGTTATAAAATAGAGATGAAATGAAATTTACTTTGGGAAGTATAGTTTGGGAGGTTTTTCCGTCTAGTGCTTTCCCCCCTTCCTGCGTTTTGCAGAGGCTAAATGGGAAACTTATGCTTCCCTTAACAACATTGAGGAGAAGAGGGCAGTTATGGTCTGCCTTAGCTTGGTTTTTTCCCATCAACTCCAGTATGGCCTCTCCCTTTCATATTCAATTTCATTTGACTTAATATTCCGCTTCAAAAGAGAGCAATTAAACAAAAGGTCTGTGCTTTGTGCCAGCATCTTTGAAGCCAACCATGAGACTCAATTCCCAGAGGATGAAAGATAATTTCTGAGGAGGCCTACAATTTCTAGTGCATAAACAAAGTAAGTGGATGGTTTTACTAAATGGCTGTATTTATTAATAATAGTATTAACTGCCTGTTATGGGTCTGTACCCGTTGATTTTTGCATTATTGTTCTGGTAACCAGCTCACTCACCAGGGAGGGAGGTTGTAGTGGGTGATGGCCTCTGTTGTTTCTGCCCACCTGGTGCTATTGCCTGGAGAACAGGATGAAAATGAAGCTGCCAGATATTTTTTTCCCCCATTTTTTCATTTTTTTATTTGATTTTTTTTTATTAAAGAAACAAGACAGCTGGAATAGTTAGATCTACCCCAAACCCTGAGTGAGATTTTGGGGACAGTGGGAAGTCACATTACTTTCATTACTGTCCTGCGGTTGTGCAGTTAGAGCAAAAGAACCTCTCTGGAGTTTTTTGGGGCGTTTTTTTTTGGTTTTGGGGTTTTTTTTAAAATATTCAACACGACTAGGTTCTCCGTTCCAAATTTGTTATGAAGATTCAGCATATTTGATGCCTTTGTGGGTGGGCTCATAAAAACCTGATCTTGCTTCATGTTCTTTGCATAATGAAGACGAAAAAGTAAAAACACCTCTGGGGGATTGTGATAATTGAAACCTAATTCCCAGGTATTTAAGCTTATTAATGTTCTTAAAGACAAGGCCAGAAACTGATGGGAACATCCAAGGACTTTGTACATATTTGTGGGAGGAAAAAAAAAACAAGGCTCATAGCTTTTTGGTTTTGTTGTTTAAATCCAGTCTTCCCACTGTTTCTTGAAAACATAATGCGAACTGCTGGATTAAATAAGCAGAGGCACCATATAAAATACTGATTTTGATATTTTTTTTTTTTTTTTTTTTAGCCTTACCACTCTCTGCAGGGAAAGTAGGTGCTTCCTGTGAGGCTGCATCTCTGTTGAAATTTTCACTTCCAGCTCCAGGAAGATGAGAGGAAAAGAGGTGCCTTTCTGAGCTTGACAGGTGCAAGTGCAATGCCCCGGGAGGCCCAGGCCAGAACTCGCCCCCTTAAACTCACAGGCTCTTGCACACAGTTACTCTCCACAAAGCGGCTCTCACAGCTTAAAGCCGTGTGGGATTACTAAACAAAGATAAGGCCGGTAACCTGTTAGCCGGATCTGAGCCTGCTATGGAAAGAGAGCTGAGGGAGGAGGCAGCAGTGTGACTGAGGGGAAGGTGGGCCTTCCTCCCTGCTCGGCAGCTGAAAGGTATCGCTCCTTTTCACCTTCCGAAAGAGAAGGTATGTTGTTTTTGGTTAGTCACTGGGTTCAAAACCTAAGCTGTGGCTGCAATGAAATGTAAATAAATAAATAAATGATGAGAGAGAACAATTGTTTCCCTAAGGCTAATCTGAGGAGGTTGATTAATCAGCTTTCAAACACACAGTGATACAATTTGAAATACCAACCCCCAGCCGTTTAATATCAGAAAATTTTCTATAGTTAATAGAATGCATATGCAAAATACAGTAACTTGGTTCTTGCACCCAATTTTGACCTTTCTGGTG
The DNA here is from genome assembly GCF_964237585.1 of Gallinula chloropus. Taxonomy (NCBI): domain Eukaryota; kingdom Metazoa; phylum Chordata; class Aves; order Gruiformes; family Rallidae; genus Gallinula; species Gallinula chloropus. The sequence goes on from NC_140086.1 coordinate 106,131,770, forward strand.
AACTTTTCTCTGCCAATAAAAGTGCTTTATGAAATGGAATTGTTTCATATGCTCCTTTTCGATCCTAATCCTGCATTTGCAACACAAAGCTCTGCTTCAATAAGCACAGTTAGGACCAGAGGTCAAGTTCAGGCACGTGCTTCTGAGTCAGTCTGGACTGGTTGAAGCAGCCCCCTCTGCCCAGCACTGCTGATGAGCCCACCCGAGGGTCTGCAGAAGGAAAAGTGCCTCCATTTCTGAAGTGTAAATCTTAACAACTTCATTTTAATTGCTAATGAGATAACTCCAAACTCTGTACAACTGGCATCAGTGTGAGAAACATGAAAGCTCAGGAAGCCTAGGGAGGCAATTCAGGTTCTTTAGGATGGAGGTACTCTCAGCACAAACCCTGAAGTCTTCTAGTATGATGTGTGAGCTGGAAGTCATAGGCAGTGTTCACTTCTGTAGAGTTGGCAGTTTTCTCCTGGAATAACAGTAGGTTTAACAGAGCATCAGAGTATGATTAAGCTGAAATTATCAATCTCAGCACGTAGCCTGTGCAACCAACAGTCAGAAGACTGCGTGTCCAAAGGAGCTTTTGTCCTCATCTGGAAGAAATGGCCATGCCAATAAGCAGACTTAGGTTTTAATGGAAATAGGGATGTGTGGCATGTAGTGCCACACCTGAAAAGCACAATCTGACTTTTTTAGAGCTGAACTGAGATTGAGTGGGTGATATAGTAGAGAGTCTGCTTTTATATAAATCTTTAGGGAGTGGCAGGATAGAGGAACTTCTTTTGTTCTGTCATCATATGATTCATGTTTGCAGTGGATGGATCTCTATCCTTTATTTGATAAAGCGGTTATTTGCTAGGCTCACTGGTCCACAAGACTGTCTCTGCTAGCAATTTAGCAAGTATGTAGGATTCTCCTAAGTATTGGTAGGATTTAAGGAGCTTCATTTCTTCCAGGACAGAGACAGAGTGTTATATCTGGAGAGCTACTGGGCAGTTCTAAATGTCTGTTGGCTGCTTTGCCTTTATGGGTCTTCTGGCCCACCCTTCAAAAAGGAAAATTGTTTTTGTACCCCTGGCTCTGAAGTAGTTAATGGTTTCTTGCTGTCCTGTTGAGTTCTTGGGATTCTCCCGATGTTCTGTATGGAAGCTGGATGCTTGCCAGCTGCACAGGTTGGTGTGAGCCATTCCCACAGGGCTCTTGCTGAAGCATCAGATATGTCAAGGCTGTTCTAACCTGTTGTTGGGATGTCTCCAGGTTCTTGTAGATAACATAGTTGAATTCCATACGTTTGTCTTTGGGGAGAGATTTCTGGGTCCCTTCCCACATTTCAAATTGGTACTTGTCTGCTTACAGTTAAATGCCCATGGCCAACACTGCAGACTGTTGAATCCTTTCAGCATAAGATACATAAAGGTCTAATGCTTAGACCTTGGTTGGGGAAATAAAGCCGCTTGTGTTTTCTCATCCCTCAGCATTTGGAAGAGCAAAGCGTTTTGGGGAAGGGAGACTTTGGTGGGTTTTGTTTTGGGTTTTGTTTATTTGTTTTTTAAATGCTGCTCCATGGACAGCTGATGTGGAATATGGGATCTGTTAGACATCTCTCATATTAGCGCTGCTTCTCTATCATGGAGTTATCTTTAGGTTTTTCAGAATGTCTGCCCTGGGGTCACAGACACTCTCTAAGGCAGCTTGTGAAGAAAATTACTGTAACCAAGCTTTTATGAATGGGAGACAATGAAGTCAGGAGACAGATTTGCAGTTTTCTAAGATAGTTACTAGCTTTTCCTACCTTTCTCTGGAAAACATGTTCTGGAAGAACCATCTGTCTTCTTGTGCTGAGGTGGTTGGTCTGATGAGTAACTTGCTACCTGGCAAGATCATTATGTACAATTAGGAGCCATAATGCCACTGAGATGAATGCACATTGGCCTGTTTTGTACATGTAATTGTATCATGTTTTCTGTTTAGGCTGAGTATTTTTTAAGGAATATTGTTCCTGCGTGTCATCCTGTTTCTGTTCCTTTAGTCCCTTCCAGGTGACAGCATGCTCTGTTTGTATTACCAAGCAAGCATGAACTTTCCATAGACCAAATCTTTGGCTTAAGCAAGGGGTGCCTGTTTGCATCTGTGGACTTTGTACTCTGAACTAAAAGCCAGAAAACAAAACAGGCTTCAGACATTGTGATGGAGAAACATTTTAGTGGAGACGTTTCAGCCCAGCTAGTCATTACTCATCCAAATTCAGTGGTTGTGCTTAGCCCATGTGGGAGGAACACTGCAATCCCATACCATAGAGAGGAAGCACAAATAAGGGACATTGCCCCAGAAGGTATGTAGATTATTTTCACAGTGGAACTCTGTGAGTGTGTGTGCGTGCTGTTGACCCTGTGGCCCTGATACTAGTGGAGGGATGCAACTTTGGCTATTAACTTCAACAGAATTTTGGTCAAAAGTTCCTGTGCTTAGCTTTAAAATGAATTGATGAAACTGTAAAGAAATGCTTCTGCAGTAGCTTCATGTCCTGAAGTCTCTGCTCTTTTCGTGTGCAGAGATCTGCAATCTACACCACTTCACTTGTGCTTTGCTAAAGCTCTGGGATATTAAACACATCTTGGTCTTATTTAGGATATGTTTTCTTGAAGCATTTAAAATAAGTTCTTGTGTTTTCAAGTGTTTTAAGAGATGGAAGTAAGCAGGGAAGTTAGAAGTACGAAATGATGAGGAGACTGTATGTTTAATTAGAGCAGACCCTTTTACATGGAAGCCATGATGCACTCAGCAAACGACAAAAGGTAGGAATGACAGATTAATTAAAACTAAAATGGGAAAACTCATTAAAAAAAAAGTAGAAAGCTATGATGGACATGTAGAGCAGACGCTTCTTTTAATGAAGAGCTCAGTCTGATTAATATAGAAGGTTGGAGTGACTTTTCATCGGAGCTGTACGTGCCAGGCCGTGTCTGAGCAGGAATATTTTCTCTCTGTTAATAAACATTTGTTCTTTGCCTGGGGTGCTAAACAACCCTGTTGTTCTGTTCCGCCATGTGGAACACCTCAATGAGCTTTACAAAGGAGGAAAGGAAAAAAAAAACCAACTTGGCTGAGCAGATCTCCTCGTGTTTATATTAAAAGCTGAAGCATGCTTCCCCTCCTTGCCTTGATCTCCTTGATTGGTGAAACTACTCCCTGCCCTCTCTGAAGACCTTCAAGTTGAGACATTTTTTCTTAAGCAGCAGCAGCCCTCACCGCCAAGGAGTCGGCTCTGGGATCCCCCACAGGAACTGCGGAGGTGGGGGGCCGGCATTCCCTTGGGATGATTCGGTGGCAGAAGGACAAAAGTGGACAGAGAGGAGAGTAGTGCCGGCACCCTCCATGGAAAGGGTCTCCAGAAGGAGCCCCTTGGGCTCTCCAACCTCTGTGTTTACGTTATATGCTGTTGCATCTCTCGGTCAAGCACAAAGAGCTGTGGTAGTGTAAGCGAAGGGGTGAATGTAAACTGTTGTATCAGTGTAACTTCATGTGTGGCCGAATCCACTCGGAACAGTCGAAGCAGATTACGGAAGCGGAAAGCTGTCTGTTTAGTGGTGAGCAGATACTTCTGAGGAGCACAACATGTGGGTGGTGGTGTAGCAGCGGAGCAGTGTGTGTGTGTGTGTGTGTGTGTGAAGCTGAGCAAGAATTAACTGTGCCAAAGCAGCCCTGTTGATTAAAGCCTATGTACTCCTGTATTTATTCCCTAGTACTTAGGAGAGGGTGGCTTCTGTTGCTGTGAGCGTGGCACTAAGACAGCTGATAGCACATACTGTGATTTTTATCATTTTTTAGCAGCACAATTTTTTCACAAAATATCTTCTGCGGGGAAGAAAAGAGGAGGAAAAATGATGCTTCAAACCCACTACTAACACAGTAACTTTTTTTTTCACTAATATGCTTGTGCTTGCTGCATTTTAAATGCAGCATGCAGTTAAACATCTGCTGGGGACTGGTAATTGCTCTCTTTTTTCGGAGAATGCAAGTCAGTTTGAGCCTCACTTTTAATTCAGGAGGGATTTAACAAAAAACCCCAACCAAAACGATGAAGTTAATGAACTTTACACATAGCACAGGTGTAAAACGTAGAGCTATCCATATGCTTCTAAGAATTAGTGAATCATGTCCACTTAAAGTGAATTGACTTGTACCTTCTGCCCTGGCCTCTGAGTAGCTGAGGATTAGCCCTACTTTGTTGCAGTAATTGATATTGAGAACATCTGAGAGCAGCAGGAGCCACAGAATAGACAAAACCAGTTCGCTTGAGGGTTCAACTCCACTAATACATTGTGTCTACTAAGGTAAGAGCACCTTAACTTTGGTAGAATGGACAGCATCCTGTATTTTAGTATCTTTCATGCAGATGGTAACAATGTATCCTGTGCTAAGGAAGATGGTCTGATTTCACTTCTAAATTGACAATTATACACCCCTTGTTCAAGAAAACCTAAGAACGATGTGTTTTAGCTTAGATTCTCCTCATACTTGAAAGGCCCAATTCCTTTCCTTGGCCAAGCTATCTAGCCCCAAATCAGGATTTCAGTCACACCCGTGTCCACTGCAGGAAGTTAAATAGCTGGTTGAGCTCCCCGCTTTTCACTTAGAGGGTTTAACGAGGGGATAGGGGCTTTCAGAGCGGCATTCCCTTCTCCACCTCATCAGCAGCAGTTTTTTGGTGCTTCACAGCTCTAAGGCAATGTCCTCGGGGCTTCCCAACAGGGTTCCAGACCTGCGTTCCCCAGACCACAACCGTTTCTCGACCTCTTCGAGAGACTCAGTTGTGCAGGGATTAGGTAGTAAGGGTTGATGGGGTTTTTCACTTGATTTACAGTGCATCTGGAAGCATTTGTAATCTACCAAGGTTGGTTTTGGTAGGGTTTTTTTTTTCCTGGATATGCACCAAGGTCTCTGGAGCAGTGTGGCTGTAGAAGCTGTTTCAGCCATCAAACGTAAAATAGTTTTGCAGTGGGAGAAAGATGCCTTCGCCCTCCCACCCTCAATACTCCCTAAGAAAATTCACTTTGGGAATTGTGTTGCTGTATTTGGCCAAGAGGACTGTGCTTATTTAAAAAAAAAATCCTGAAAACGAGCCTTACTGAAATTTTGTTGCTTTCTGATACTTCTTAAAATTTAATCCTCGTTGGAATGTCTTCTGAAGCGAGATTGAGCTTTAAACTTTTGCCTTTGCTCCATCCCTGGGTTAAAACATCACTCGAGTCTGTGCCATCAGTTGAATATTCAGCCATTAAGCAGAATTTAAGGTAATTGCTGTACTGATTAAGCAGCAGTTGTCACCACTCCCCCAACTGAGTTGCCTGGGAGATATTCTTCTCAAGCTATAATAAAACAACCTCCGAGAAAGTGGAGGTAAATTGGTATGCATGGGTGTAATTAAACATAGTTATTATGGAATCTGTAACAGGACCACACTTGAATTTTACAGTTTTACCAGATCGTGTTTTTCCTTAGTGGAGCCTTTTCAGTATTTTCCTAAAAAAACCGTGAATTTTATTTCTACAAATCAGTTTTGCAAATAGCTTGTTTGTTTAAAAGCAGATGAAATGAAACGCATGGCTGGATGCTCACACCTGTAAATGTTCGAGCTGAGCAAGCCCAGAAGGTGTTTGTTTGCAGTCACACAAATTCCTGAGCTAAAAAACCTGGCCTATGGTTCATAAATACCATTTGGATCTCTCAGGATAAAAGATGCAATGTAAATAGAATTATTTTTTATAATTGCTTTGCAGTGTAGCAAAAGTCATTATCTTGTAATCCCAAAGAAGGGAATGTACTTGGAAAAACCAAACCCAATCCCTTCTAAATCTTATGCTTTCTTCTTTCCTCTGCGTCACTGCAAATTGGCTCTGTGAGCATTCCCAGAGACCTATTCTCTCTTCTGGGGAGCTTAAAACCCTGCGTGAAGAAGTTGTTAGTCTGTACTCAAGGTGGTCATCTTCCCTGTAGTTACATGCTCACAGCAGCATTAAATTCATGCTGCTTCTCTACACTTTGCTTCTCAGGTCAGAGGAACCTCTGGGAGCAGTGCTGCCATAGGCTTTGCTCCTCTATCCAAGCTCTCTTCTATCACCACTGTGCTTTGAAATGAATTGCTGCACTGGACCAAGTCAAAATTCCTCCCTTACCCCAAGACAAATGGGCTGACCCTGGTTTACTCCCCAAGGGTTGGGGTGGTTCACTGGAAGGACTGCTGCCAGATGAGGACCTGGACAGCAAGCAGGTTGGCAGAGGTGTGCAACCACTCCTCTAAGGCAATGTTTGCCACCAGTGCCCGTGTCTGACAGCTAAAGTTGGGTTCAGTAAATCACCTTGAGATACAAAGGAGAGGTGCCCGTGTGTGCATACTACTTATATAAGGGGCTAACACTGCATCTGTAACTTGGGACGTCATGCTGTGCCAGCAGTCTCTGGAGAGTGGCTGGTTTTATACAACAGCGTGTGGTGTAGTACCATGTCCAGAGGCAGGAGACTGAGGTCAGAGCTTATTTTATTTTAAGGACTAAAGGAAGAAAACCTGTAGAATATTTTTAAAGGCAGTACTTTGAAACCATAAGCGTTGGCAGTGTACTGAGCTGTATTTCTGAAACAGAACTGTGTATTAACAGAGGCTTTCAAGGCTGAAAGAGGCTTAGGTGATAGGCTCTGAACCAGAAGAGCCAAAGAGGTGAATTCTTAGCATTTTGTTAACAAGTCTGTTCCCTTGACCTTCCTATGACACAATCCACCTTGCCGTGGGATCCAAATTGTGCTGAATATTTCTGTGAACAGGAATGTAACATCTCTTGGAGAGTCCCAAGGTTGCCCAAGCAATAACAAATATTTGGTGCTCTTCGCATCAAACATTAGCAAAGTGCCATTCTTCAAACAATCACACTTTTGCTTTGCTTTAAGCATGTGAGGAATCCCACTGAAACTGAGCTGGTGTCTAAATGTTTGCAGGACCTGCCCTCTAATCATCCCTTAAGGCATTCCCCTGTGTCGCTAATGAGCTTCTTCCTGCAAAAGGGGTTGAGAGACAGGCCCCTGCCTTCCCTTTCCAAAGCATATACCAATGCCTTTAGCTTTCCTGTATTTTCTTTTTCATAAATGCCACTGTACTACAACAGGACATTCTAGTTTGTGATGTGTCTGAGAGCTGTGTCAAGTTTTATTTAGATTTTTTTTTAAAACCCCTTGAACTTATTACCACAGTGTTTACATGGGTTCAGAGAGCAAGCAGGGGAGATCTGCAGATGAAATATCTATCAAATGCCATTAAATACAATTACATCCCTTGGATCCAGAATTTGTTTAGCGACAGGTTGATGGAAAGGCAAAAAATGCCATGAAAGGTATCCTTCGTTTTTTACTGCTGTGCTGGCTGCTTTCCTTTGCTGCTGCTACCACTGGAGCAGGGGACAAGATGATCAAAATGGTCAAAATGATCAGAAGGATTTTATGGTCCTGAGGCACACTGAGCTTGATTTACTTGAATTCTGCAGATGTTAAAGGGGGTTTGAACAAATAAGGCTTTGAAGGAGAAAAACAATAGAAGCATCCTTGGAGATGAGCTCTGTATTGAATAAAATCAGCCAGGTCTGTTCTTCATAAGTAGTTACCAACCCAGTTTTAGCATGGTAGTTCATTCAAACACTGGCAGTTTCCCACCCTAAGTGATACTGTGGATACCAGGCTGGTATACAAAGTGGTTTGACATCAGTAAATGGAGTATCAATACAAAGATTTCGAAGACTGGTAAAACTTGGTGATGAATTTCAGAGAATTTCCTTTTGCTCTCTAGCTATTTCCAGGAGAAGAACTTGGCCTATTTATCCCTCCTAAAGTATTGTCCCCTACAGCAATCTTTAAACGTGATTGTGGATTTTAAAAAGGAATCCAAATGTGTGAATGCTGTTGTGACATTTCCACCACCAGCCTGATGTGTGTATGGTTTACATGATTGTGTTTTTCTTATTCTGCTGATCTGTAAAGCCTTTGAAACCATTAGTCTGTTTTAAGATGTTTTGTAGTTAACCAGGACATCACTGAATGGGCTAGAGGCTGTCAACCTGCAGTCCTTTGACTGGTTGAGCATGATTCCTGCTGGTTTGCTGCTGCTGGCTAATGCAAACTCCTGACCTCTAGATGCTTCTCATAGCTACGGCTTTGCAAAGCAGCTGCCTGAAGTCATTGATGTTCCAAGAAATAATTTCTGAACCAGTTCCAGTTTTCCTCTTGATGGCCATATTCAGACAGGCAGAAGAAGATCCTGTTGTTTGTTTATGTGCTTTTTGCCTTTTATTATTCACTGGTTGGAGCACCAGGAGACCATTTGTAAAATGGTCATGATACCTCTTCCAGATAAAGCCACTTTGTTGGATGAAAATCTCTACCTTCCACACACTACAAAAATTATTATTACTATTAATAATAATAACAACAATAAATTAACCTCCAGGAGTGCTCATACACTGCTTGTTCACTTGAGATGTCTCTGCTCATTTTTGAGTAAGTGTTAATTGCTCAGAGGAGCTGGACAAATTGTCACTGTCTAGTTTACAAAATTCAGCAAGTGCCTTAACCACCAGTGGTGTTTCGGAGATAATGTCCTGTTTGACATCTAGGAATCTCCTCTGCACTGGAAGTAGAGCCTGCGTTTTGCCTGTATGGATTTGGTGAACCACAGATCATTCAGTTAATGGCAATAATAACTGATGGTGCAGATGCTGTGGAAATCCTGTGGATTTCAGTAGCACCAAAGGATCTGCGCTAAAGCTGTATTCACTGAAAAGCAAGCTTTAGCTGTAAAATTAACTTCCCTTTCAATAGCATAGAAACTGGGTGTGTCCTGGGAGTAGTATCTGTTTATTTACTAGCAATATCCTGTCTGTAAATGCTTAAAGAACAGTTAAATGTGCAAAACATGACTCTTTCTTAAGACTTTTCCGGGGAGTCTTTGAATAACCTCAGCTCACACTGATTTGAAGTAAGCAAGTCAATGCCTGGGTGTGACTTTTGGGATCAGGCCCAGCGCTTTGTAAATCAGCCATCTCCAGTATATCAGTGAGTATTTACTTTAGTATAAGGAAATAATACATCTGTGGCATGCTCTTTGTCTCAGTAACAACTTTTTTTTCTTCTTCTTTTTTTTTTTTTCTTAAAGCATTTGATAAAGATGTAACAAATATGGCTCCAGAAGCCTGTGAGAAGCCCAAAGTTAAAGCCATCTGTTACGGTCAGATGGATGTTACACATTTCATGTGCCTCTGCTGGTGCCTGTTCCTAAAGCTTCATCTTTTTTTCCTTTACACAGTCAAAGTTCACAAATGCTTTGCTGGTTCTATAGTGGTGGCATTATATAACTGATGCTTGTTTGGATGATCAGTGTGGTAGGGAAATATCATCTGCTGGGCAAGATGTAATTATGCAGTTATGTGTTTTACCTGTTACCATATGTACTTACAGGAGCCCAAAAGCTAGGACAAGGAGCCCACTGTGAAGTGCTTGGACACACACGATGTGTGTCTGGAGTCATGGTGCCCCTTGATAAGAGATAGGATGCAATCACATTCAGTCATCAACGACAGAAATGGCTGGTTTGTATAATGGCAGTAGAAGAATGTTATTGATGACTTGTGCAATCCAAACACATGACTGTTGAAGCAGCTGCAGGGCTTTTGTTGTTGTTCTGTGTCCTGATTCCAATCTTGAGTACATGCCAGTTAGGTTTGGTCATGGGAAGTCTTCCTGGACGTGCATGATCTCCATATGACAAAAATGCCTCTTGTCAGAGGCTGGAGAGCATCTCCTTTGCTTCAGCACAGGAGAGCTGCTCAGCTTGCTTTCTACTGACCTTCAAAATAGCAAACGGCAGATAACCACTCTTTGGTGAAGGCTTCACTATTTTTGCCAGTGTTTTGGGTGATGCAGGTTTTCTGTGTTTCCTATTACCTCCCTGGGCTCTTTGGAGATAAGTTCTTGTTTTTCTAGAAAGCATTCCCAGAAACTGCAAAAAACCCACAGTGGTCTCTGGTTATCGAGAGCTTTCAGATACTGGTTCTTGTACTATGGCTAATCAGTTAATCTCAAGGACACCAACTTTAGTTTGTTTAAAGCATTTCAATGCTCTGATGGTATCTGCTAAGTTAATCAAGAGCAAAATAAATAGCATTAAATGAATAAGAGCTGGTTTATTACTGCAGGAATGCATTTGAGGCATTGGTACCCTCTTAGTCTGAAAGCTCTTCTTCCTAATAGACAGACACGAGGATGGATTTTTACAGTTGTAACCCCAAACCAGTAAATCCATTTCATGGATCCACCTCAGCATTTATCAGGATGAGAAAACTATTTACCTGAATTGGAAGTAATCTCCAATGTACATGGTAACGTGTATGAGAGAAAGATGTCACTCACCCACAAGTAAGATGTTTCCAAACTAGAGCAACAGAGGAATGTAGATCAAGATCAGAGTGTCGTTGAGTTGTGACACAGCGTTCTGCATGTGGTGGAACAAATGCAGTTCGACTCTTAACAGTAGGTACTTGCAGCAGTGGCAGTGGTTGGTGATACAGAAGGATAAGTGTCTGATAGGAGAAGGCTTGAATCATCTTAGCCTCTCTGAGTCGGTTGGACTCAATGATCTTAAGGGTCTTTTCCAACCTAGTCATTCTGTGATTGTGTGATCGGTGCTTCTGGTGACTTCATGTCATGATGGCATCACTAGCATCCCCACTTGGTTTTAACTTCGTGGTTCAGTCAGCGGCTGGGTTAAATGACGTTCACAGTCATTAGCGATTATGATGTTTAACCTTACTGCAAAGCAGCAAGAGTAAACCTTTCTCTCAATCTCTCTTTTGTATGATTATGGTGACTATTATTTTTTATCACTATTTGACTTTCTGGGGAGAGTATTTTTGAGAGAGACTTGTTTATAAAAGTGAAAAGGTGTGTACCGAAAGTCGTGCATGGTGAGGGTGGGCAGATCTTGAAACCATTAAGCATGACTCAATCAGATGTGCAGGTGAGAACTTCTATATATCTTTCATAAACACTGACCAGTGCAGTGTGGTCTGTGTGGTTTTCTCACTGAATTAAGCAAAATGCAATGCTCTTTCTTTTTTTCGCCCCTAAAACCTCCATCAACATCTAAAAGGAGGCCGCTGAAGGAAGAAAGCATATTATTTGGGCGACTAATATTCTGAACCAGGGTAATGTAAAGAACTAGTCAAACTGCGTTCCTTTTCTGATCTATGTGCGGTTTGGTCAGTCTCTTGTTTCCTCTCCTGATCTCTGTAGCTGTCTTCCCCTCTAATGTGTGCTTTCTCCTTTTTGAAAGTATCAACTAAAGTATCACAGATAAAGATATTTTTGTCTTCATGAAATGCACTATTAAATCTCCAGGCATTTTGCAGCAAAACTGTTTTCGTATTTACTTGCCCTGAAGACCCACTGAGGAGTGAAGAATATAGGGAATCACTTGAAAATGCTGTTGTGCAGCAAATTATTTCTTTTGCTAATCTTCATCTTTTGAAGTACTGGTTCGTTAGCACGTGTGCAGTTCTATACTAGATACCATGGGCAAGCTCTTGGTGCTGTTTGAACAAGGTACAAATCTCAGCTCCAATGCATCGATGTGTTTTGTCCTTGCCAACAAGATAAATACAAGCAATTTTTGTCCTAACGCTACTGAGCAAGTAGTGTTGTCTAACTGTAAATTGCTTTAAGGGGGAATCAATAAGGTGCCTCCACTTTTAATAGCCCATTTGCCAATGTTTTTTAAAAATCTATATATAAAGTTTGAGCATGGATGATCATTGTTCATTTTACTTCACAATATTGTGGATAACTAATGCTGCAATTCAAGGGCACAGTGAGAAGGTGATGAGGTTCTAAAAGAAACTGACAGCTGAGCATGGAAAAGGGAAGTTTATTGTTTTCCAGTGTTTTGTAATTGGTCTTCATAGAGATTGGTCTGTACAAAATAGCCTTTCTTTTATTGAGTTGTTACATAGTGGCTTTTACCTCTGAGAACTCCATAGAGCACCACCTTCTCTCTATCCTTCTGTAAAGGCAGATTAGAGGAAAATTAGTTCTTTGAAGATGCTGCTTCCTCCTTTCCCCACTCCTCCATTGCAGTATGCCACTTTATTACGTGCATTTCCATGGCAAACACGATATGTCAAAAGATTTTTCAGACTTGATTTCCTAGCTTGACTTTCTTTTATAACTAGCTGCATCCAACAATTCCTCCCAGAAAGTACCCACAGAGTGTTGTCATTTCATCTCCATAAATTTTTGTATGCATATACAAGTCCCATTGGACCGTACTCGTCCTGTTGCAGTTTTTCATTTTGTTTTAGCAGAACTTGCTGTTGACTTTGATACCCTATTGAGAGCAGGATTTTTTACTTAAAACTTGATTGCCTAGATAGCAAAAGGATTTGTTTGTAACTGCAGGGCTGAGAGGGAATGCTCTGGAGGCATTTCTCTGCAGGGTGGACAGTGCTTGGCTGTTCTCAATTTACACATGCTTGAATTCTGTGTTTCCAAAAATACAGTTTCCATCTATACTAACTGAAGTTTTTCTAATATCTGGGGGTTTTTGGAATCTAATGAAAAGGCATCTGATTTGTATGTTTTCTGTTCTACTTTTTTTATAAGACCTCTGTTTTCCCAGAAAAAAATTTGCAACGGGATTTGTGCCTATGTCTCAGAGCAGATGGATGCAGTTAGATAGGGGAACAGCTTTCCCAAGGACCTGGTGCCAAGCAGTTTTGACCACGTCCCTCTCTCTCTCATGACAGATCTCTAGAAGCATGTGTTGGCATATGTATTTCTCAAAAAGTATGAGGGTTCATTCCATGGTGGCCAGTGTTTGAAGAGGGGTGAAGGCCTCTTACCTTTCCTTCCTTCTGCTTAATCCCTCCCTTTGCTTGTGGCCTTGTTTGTGTTAGAGAACTGTACTTCAGAACAGATGTGATGGTCTTCATCAATTTCACCAGCACATTAGAAACAAACAGATTTTTTTCCTACAACATCTGTGTTGAGCATGTGTTTTGGATTTTATTCCTCCCTTTCTTTCAAATGTTTTTATTATCAACTGGGTGATGAAAACGTCTATTTTTTGAGCCTGTTTTCAGAGCTGGGTACCTTTCATAGAGTATCCCAGGGCAATAAATCACTCTGTGCTATATGATTGTAACCCCAAATTAGACTGCCAAGGCTGAATGCCTTAGTACTGAAGTGGGGGTGAAGAGGTATAAATGGTAACTTCTGTTTTTAAAGAAGAGGCTATTATAAGTAAGTTGTGGACAAGTCTTGCATCTAAAGCAAGTTTATAACATCCATATATCCATAGGAGACGGATTAATGCAAATAAAACAGTGAGGCTATTCTGTCCACGTAAAAGGTTCCTGTCAATTTGCACATCACTGTTAATCACAGAATGGTTTGGGTTGGAAGGGACCTTTAAAGATAATTTAGTTCCAATCCCCTGCTATGGGCAGGGACAGACTTCATTAGACCAGGTTGCCCAAAGCTCCATCCAACCTGTCCTTGGACACTGCCAGGGAGGGGGCAGCCACAGCTCTCTGGACAACCTGTTCTGGTGCCTCACCACCCTCACAGTGAAGAATTCCTTCCTAATATCTAATATAAATTTACCCTTCTTCAGCTTAAGGCCATTACCCCTTGTCCTATCACTACATGCCCTTGTAAGCAACCCCTCTCCATCTTTTTCTGTAGGCTACCTCCAGATACTGGAAGGCTGCAATTAGGTCCCTCCAGAGGCTTCTGTTCTCCAGGCTGAACCACCCCCACTCTCTCAGCCTGTCTTTGTGGGAGATGTGCTCCAGCCCTTGGATCATCTTCATGGCCATCCTCATTTTTTCATGCTTTCAGTCTTTAATCCTGAAAGCTTGTATGCAAAGCTTACTGGGGCAAAAGCAGAGTCTTAGATGAGTTCTTGTGAAGTGGTGAATAAATTAATTTTGATGGCACTCCTTAAAGGAGACATGGCAGCATTTGGACATTTATTAAAATTGAATTAGAACATTATGCTGCAGAGCCAAAAGATGGCTACAGATTTCTTCTTCCATAATGTTTAATTTGAAGAGATTTCAAACGAATGATCTACAGATATTTTTTTTTTTCCAAAATAGGATGTTCTTGGTCTGTAACTTTCTCACGCTCCCTGGTTACCATCAAAATTCATGGCAGTAGCAGCACAGGGAAAGTCCTCTCTCTGCTTGCAGCCATGCTAGAATTTAGCCTTCACAATGTATGCTGGTTTTTCAGTGTTTAGTGTTGGACTGTTTTGTCTTGTTCTGTATTCTGCTGTCAGTTCATTCTTATCCTACGTGTCTCTGGAAATGGATATTGCTTGTCATGAGGCGCTCTGATGGTATTTTGTATTGTGCCTTCTGCTTTTTGGAACTGTATTGCAATGACGTTGAATTGCCATGTCTTGTGGGAACTTTGTTATTAAATTGTGGCCCATATTGTCCCTTCAGGGTTTGAATTGAAAAAAAAAAACAAACAACAGATGGGGTCGATTAACACATGAATAAAAATTAAGAAATAATTGAACAGGAAATAACCAGTGTTCTTATATTGCCTTTTGCTCATTTCCGACTCTTTTCCATTCACTATTGCTCCCCTGTGATGTCAAGTCTGCTTGGAGTTATTTGGGTTTTGGGTTTCCCTCCCCGCCACCATGTCCTCTCTGTTAAAGCTGTTGACTTTTGAATCACTATAGGTACAGCTGCCTGTATTGATCATGCCACCTCCCTTTCCAAATGGGTAGATGAGGTGTTTTGGGCAATCCTTGTAAAAAGATGAAGGAGGTAGACCTATTACACAAGAACTCCTGAGATTCACTTCCCTTTGGCATTTTCTGGTCTGTTCCTACCTGGGTCACTCAGCTGTCACTGCAGCATTGCTGCCCCTGTGGAGCTGAACCTCATCACCAGCACCGTCAGCTGGATTGTCAGAAAAGAAATGCCGAGGGGGGGAGAGGAGAACAGAGTGGTATATAAAAGAGCAGGAAGGATTCACAAGTTGGAAAATACTTTTTCCTAATTACTGTCTTGATTTTTCTACAACAGGGTTCTCTTTTTGTAATGGTTTTAACCTCTGGTCTATAGTTTGCTCCTGTGAACATCTAGTTCAGTTTAGGATTAACTCCATTTTTCTTCTAATGTGTTCAGCTCAATGATAATCTCATAGTGCCTGAAAGCATCTGAAGTTTATGCTAAAGCTCAGCTAACGACTTGAAGATTTTACTACTTAACTGAAGTGGGGCTTAAAACTTTTCATGTATTCTCAGACTTTTTAAGCCCAGAATTCCAAGTGGAAAAGGTAATTTTTATGTCATCTTAAATGTGAGGAAGGCCACACAGTTTCTTAAATACAGTGCCACCAACGGAACTTTTAGTAAGTGTTAAGATAAAATGAGGAAGCTCTTAGGCCAGCAGTTCAGAAATACATTGAGAAAAAAGGAAAATTGATATAAAGGTTGATATCTTTTATTATAGTGTCTTTTAACTAGATACATCTGCTATAATAATGGAGGATCCTTTCACAAAATACAAGGCCTTCAGACATTTACAAGTAATGTGTATGTAAGTACATCTTAATTTTCCAGTAGAGACAGACCTAGGCCAGAAACTTGGATGAACCTCTGCAGTTTAGGCTCATCACAAATTCAGATACATAAAACGATAGTTGTAGGAGGTGAAAAGCTTGGCTCTACCTATTGTTCAAGTGCTGCTTCAGGCATTCTTTAGCAGTGAGGTTACAGTTGCAATTTGAAGACAGTTGGATTTAGGGGATGGAGGGGATTCTCCCAAGCCAAGTCAGCAAGCTCCCCTCAGTGCGTCTGCAATAATATACTTTTTAAAAACTGTACTTATACTTCGTTGAGTCTAAACATTGTCTTTTAATGATCCCGCAAAGAAACGGCTGACACAGTTTGAGAAAGGAAAAAAAATTAAAAATGGATGTTTGCGTTATGCCTTAGCTTTGACACCCAGTGGCAGACAGATTATTAGGTATGGCTTTATTAATTAAACAGAACTGTTTAAGGGTTTAAGTTAAACTCAGGGGGGAGATGTGAATGACCGTACTGCACCAGCTGAAACAGGAGGCTCTCCAGTGCCTACAGCAGTTTGTCCTTCTTAGCAAGACAGGCCTGAAACACTGTTGGGGATGCAGAGGCCTGTCTGGAGCGCCCTGTGAATGCCGCATTTCTCTGGCTCTGTGCAGGGACCTGCCACGCTGGTCTCACCCAGCCCCACGGCGGAGGGTGCACGGCACCCACAAAAGGCCCCGTGACTGCTGCACGCCCAGCTCCACAAAGATGTATGGTAGGTGGCATGTCCTGGCATCTAGAGGACTTTTGTCAGGACATGTTCCTATAGCTTCTTGCAAGCCCTTGGCCTCCAGGCTGCGGAGAGCCTGAGGCTGGGGCTCTCCTAAGAGCCTTACAGAGGGACCTCACGTTCTCGTTAAGCCTTTTGGCTGGCTGGAAAAGTCATGTTTCTTGTGGGAAACTTTTGTGAGGTGTGACTGGAAGGGCAGGGGTCAGGTATGTTATTAAATAGTGGCCAAGTCTATATTAGTGGGCAATTCAGTCTATATTGTGTAGACACCCCTCCTAGGCTCACTGTCCCCTACAGTGGTGGCTTTGTGATGAGGTAAATCCCACTTCATTGCTCCTTGCACATCCTGTCGCAAGACTTATTTTTTTATTTCTAAACAGAAAAAAATAATTATTTAATTCAGTACAAGTGGGCTTGGTGCCTGATCAGATACTAACTGTTCTTCTACAGCTGGCATGAAGGTGGTGTAAAAGCAGTGAGCCAAAATAAATGTCTTATGGCGTGTCCCAGCTAACCTGCTGTCACGTGCCTGTGGCTGGTCTGAACATGGTCAAGGAGCTGTGGCTTTCTTGTCCTCTTACTCCAGTAAGAGAGGTCAGAGGGTGTCAACGTGGCCTACTGTGGCACTAGCTGCAATTTCTAGAGGGGAAACCAGCCGTTGGATGAGAGGGGAAGGGTGCTGCCCTGCCAGCATCCTGCACACTCACCTTGCTCCTTCTGTGGGATATCGCTAGTGGACAATGTTCAATCTTCAGTGTATTTTTAATCCAATACCAACCTCTTTATATGTAATTAATGATGCATCTTTCGAGTGTCACCAACAGGTTGGGCTTTTCTGGTTGAACATCTGGTTATGGCTTTTTTTTTTTAATGTAATGAGGGTCAGTATGCTGTGGTTCTGGAAGGGAAAAGAAGCTGCTGAAAGACTCTGCCTGGTTCCTGAGCTGCAAGCTAGTGAAATTTTGTGGCAAGTTGGTTCTTGAGTGAAGGTGAAGTGGCTAGACCTGGGTGGGGTTCGCCTTTGCCTTCAGACGTTATGTGAATTTTCTCTGAAGCACCAAAGTGATTTTTAGTTCTTTAATGAAAGAACCAGCCAGTTCTTGACAGTCTTGACTCTCGCTGTGAAAAATGAATATTGGCCTTGTTATTAAAAAAAAAAAAGTAACCCAAGTTAGAGTTTGTTTCAGCGGTTGTTACGCCCTTTTGTGATGTGAAGTATCTGGCTCTGGTAAAATAAACACAATCAAGTGCCAACAACACAAGAGGAAAAAAGAGATGCCATTTGCCCCTCTGCTTCCCACTTCTGCCTTGATGAGGTTACATTCAGGCATCATTCCGTGCTGGAAACGTGCCTGCGACACGTTGATGGGTGCTGTGGCTCTTTGCTGGCACTGACGTGCATGGTCATAAAGCTGTCACCTGAGGTTGGCCCTCTTCATTACTCTTTCCAGTATTTTATCTGCACTAACTTGTATTTCAAAGCAAGGTTAGAAAACTGTCTGCGGCCTGGATGATGAATATAGTGTTGCTGTATTCATCTGTGAATTGAAGGCAATGAAACAGTGAGACTTGCCTGTAAAATCTCTCATCAGAAATGAGGGAAAATACCAAATTC
Organism: Gallinula chloropus; assembly: GCF_964237585.1. NCBI lineage: Eukaryota > Metazoa > Chordata > Aves > Gruiformes > Rallidae > Gallinula > Gallinula chloropus. The sequence continues at coordinate 106,149,791 of NC_140086.1, forward strand.
TGGGGGGAAAAAAGCAGGGAAAAGCTGAGCTCTTTATGCCTGTGTGACAGTTGTTTTCTCCTCTGTGCCCTGTACCATTTTGGCTCTTGGAATAAACCACAGAAACTCAAGCTGCTGTGACTTAAAGCTCAGGTGGCTACATCCCAGTCTTGAAGCTAGTGCTCAGGGCTGGAAAGAAATGTAAGCTGCTAGTGTGTTGGCATTTGGATTTAGGTCCAGCAGTCCCTGATGGCAGAGCTAGGACCTGGACAAAGCCCAGTGGGGAGGTTGGGGGCGTGGTCAGTCGCTTCAGCTGTTTGCTAAATGGGTGCGTGTCTGTGGGTCTCAACGACAGAGCAATGAAAGCATGAAACATCTCTGTGAGTTACAGCTCGCCTGGAGATTTTTCCCCTACTTCAAGAGACTCATGAACCAAAAGTTAGAACCTCTGAATGGGTTTTAACCCTGGATCTCGGCTGATGCTGTGTTATCCAACTGTTATTCAGCCTAATGGTGTGAAAGGCAAAGATAATTGAAGAGGAAAATTAAAGAGATGAAGAGACCTGCAGTGCTCTTCCCCCTCCCCCCAGTCTGTGAGCTGAGAATGCTGTAGGGGTAGGGGTTGCATAGATATACATCGTAGGCGAGAGCCACATCCCCTATTAAGGACACTATTGCATGTGAAATGCTTTAATGAATGGTGGGAGTTTTCTACTGGAAAAGAGAAGAGAAAAAAAAAGGTCATTCGTACAGTTGAAAGCTAATACATTTTTCTGCTTAAGGAAAGTTTGGGAGCGTTCAGTCTTCATTTAACTGATTATTTCCATATGGACTGACTTTTTTGTGCTCAATTAATGTTAACACAGCTGAAGCCTAAGCAGATCTTAACTCTTGTACTTCCCACTGCAGAAGATGCAGCTCTCTTTGCACGCATATTAATTGCAAGTTAGTGTCTGTAGCGGTTTTTTGGAGGTGGTGTTATAACTATGCTTAACAGTGAGTTGCTGAAATCGCTACCAGGCTGTTCCAGTGCAGTGGGGTCAGGAGCCTTTCCAGCATCCCAGCAAAATTCTCTGCATCTTGTTGACCATTTGAAGATGTTTCCTCCCCCCCCCCCCCCCCCCCCCCCGTATTTAGGACACTAATGAAATTTAAACTAAACTAGGAAATTAATAGAAATATTTACAGTGCAGTTGAAATAATTTGTGGTGTTAATACAAAAGTAAACATTCCCAAGAAAGGATTGGAAAGCAGGATTATATTTTTAAAAGAAGTAGCCAGCATATCCTTTTTGTCCCATTTCCCAACCTGTCTCTTGTGTTTGTTTCTCCCAAATGCTGCGGACTCTTTGCACATTTATTTAGATTAAATAAAACATACAGCTCTATATCTTTTTCAGATTGGGTCAGACAGCATAACTGGCTCAATCTGTAAAGCATAAATGAAAAATATAAATATTTTAACAAGTGAGCAGCTGCTGCATTTTCATTTCTTACTGTGTGTGCTGTACTTGAAGGGAATGTGAAGGGAAATTAGGCTGAAGGGCAAGGAAGGAGAAGACATGGTATGCAAAGAGAGGCTGAGAAAAAGTGCATTAAAATGACACATCTTAAGAGAATCTGTTTGAACAGTGGAGATTTACAAAGTTTTGTCCTACTCCATGGCAACTTGGGTACACAGATCAAGCATGTCATCAAAGTAACACCGGGCAGGTAAGTTCTGTGCCAAAAAATGAGAGAGGGGGCGGGTGAAGCTGAAAGACTTTCGTGACCTCTGCTTGCTGAACGTCAGCAGCATGGCTGAGGGAGAAGGTAAGAGGAGTTTGATGTCCATCATGGGTTGCCATAAGCTACAGCTAGAGATTTGCTTTATTTTTAGAAGACTAGACAGGAACTGATTCTTTGGATTTTTTTATGACAAAAACTTTGTTTACAGGTCTCTTAACACTGGATTAAAGAAAAATACATGTTTATTTCCTTTGCTTTACTTTAGATGGGATTTACTCCTCACTTTCCCGTGATCTGCTGCGCATGACCAGAACACATTACTCCATGTTGGCTTGCTGCTTATTTTCCAACAAGTTCTAAGATTTGCCTTTCAGTTAGGGGACAGCTTTCCACTTAGCTCTGCTTATGTGTCTTGACTTGTTTACGCTGTGGTAGTGCTGAACACCCCCAACCATAGATATAGTCTCTGTTGTGTCAGAAACTAAAAATTAAGTCTTTATGTAAATGTGGTACTTTAAGACCTTTTTGAGCAACACCAGAAGTCTTAGATCATTTATAATATGTCTTGATTGACAGGGCCTCCCTTGAATGGAAATTACAGCGTGAGATCACACCGAGACACCACAGATTTCTCATGGAAGCTTAGTGCATTCTCAGCTCAGTGTAATTCCTGAACTTGTACCAGTGAATATATGCCATTATCTTAGCTCAGTGGGTCTATCTCAGTTGAAAGATTAATGACAAATTGTCTGGTTTTGTTCAATTTCATAGTTGAGTTTGGGAATTAAAAAAAAAAAGTAAAGAATAAATGAGCTGACTACTTAAAATAGTCTTTATTGAAGCTTAATGTCCCCTGCAGCTAGAGAATGCACATGAACAGAAATGGGAAAGCATGCCTGTCCATGACTGTATTGGAGTTCGTGGATTAATGCAGCTGAAACAGAAATTTGATGTGTGAAATTTTGCCAGTGTAAAACTGGGTCTCCACTGTCTGCAAGTGAGACAGGAGGCAAGCTCCTGTTACATTGATTTCTGGGGTGGGTTACCAGCAGTCCCAGGCATGATCAGGGTCTCCTTAGTAAAGGTGCTGTGTAAGCAAGTAATGAAGTACATATGCAGCCCTGACGATCCTGGTTTAGGTCAATCCATGGAAATGTCTGTAAAGACAGTAAGGACAAGACACACTTTTTTCCAGCATGGACTGTAGTTCAGGAGCAAAGGAAAGAGCTGTGCTTAGTTTGAGTCAGCTTCCCAGAATGAATATTGGAAGCACGTTCCCCTCTCTGCTTTTCTTCCTCTGGCCCATTGCACATTGTTTGGATTGACTTGGTTTGAGGTCACCCAACTAGGTCTGCCCTGTTTTACACAAGGATTTTGTTTCTGATAGGAGATGTCTGCCTGTATTGTATCAGAGGCCCAGTGGGCTGGGAACAAAGCAAATCAGAGACAGGACTCTGTTCTCTCTGTGCCACCCAACAAGGAAGGCAGAGGACAATATGGGAAAGTATACAAGGCAGAAGGAAATGCCTTCCTCCCATTACTTTAACTTCTGATGTTACTCCTGAAAAACAGGTGGTTTTAACTCTATTCTTCCACTTACTTTCCTTGCTGTGTTTATGTAGTTTTATCCTTTACCAAAACATGTTTGAAAATGATATCTGGTCCTCCTCTAAAAGCTTTTTGTTAGGTACAAAAGGGTCAGTACCTGACCCTTGCTAAACTCCAGTAGGAAAAATAGCCAAAACAGCATTGCTAGTTTAAAATATTAAGTAATTAGCTGCCAGTTGTTTGGCCTAACAGAAAGCAGAGGAAGAGCAAGCTGGGCCCTGTAAGGGCATTGCAATTATTTTGCCAACCTCTCCTTCCCCTTCATCTGGGCAGTGTTACCACTGTGAGAGAGACAATTTGTCAGCTCAGGGAGGGCCAGTTCAAATGGAAACTTTCTTCATTTAAGTTTGTTTTGTGGACTTCTTTTCTTTCTTCTTGAAAGCATCATTAATTCAAACAAATGATAAGAAAGAGAAGAAGATGGTCCCATCATCCCCTGAGATAAACTGAGGTTTTTGGTTTGTGAGAGATGCAACATTCTTGCAGCTCCAGACACTAGGCAGTTTTTAGGCAGTGAGCGATAAACAGGTGGCGGATATTAAATAAAGGAAAAAAGAGGGAGCCTGTGGTTAAAGAAGGATGGGGTGAGGCTGGGGCTCTTTTGCCAGGTTCTGAAAGAGGGCTATCATTGTTTAGTCTATGCTGTGTCCAAGAGGCTGGGTCATTCTTGTGTGACAGACCAGCTGCTCAGCTCTTTCAAGTAGCAAGCTAGCAACATAAATCCAGAATATGAAGGTTTTGTAAGAACAGTGCCTTGTTTATCAAAGTTTTTGTACTCTTTCCATACGCATTGATCAAAGTTCTTTTGGGCAGTGGATCGGCAGGGTGTTTGTTGCTGCCTTCCTAGCCCATTTGCCTCTCATGAATGAGTAGCATCAACTTCTGAGCAGTTAACTTTTAGCTTAATGAACCTAAGAGGCAAGAAAACATCAGAAATTGATGCAACTTCCAAAATGAAGTACTTCTCTTACTAAGTGGTTCATTGGAAAAATCTTTCCCTTTTTATCCAAGACCCTTTTTGGTAGTTAATCTATCCAGTAAATTAACCCAGTGCTTCGTTTTTAAAATCTAAATCAGCATCTTTTGAATGTTCTTGAGCTTTGGTTAGTTTGCCTGGGATTTTTGGTGGCTTGAGTATTATAAATGGTAGGAACATTTCAAAAGAAAGGGTGATATAGTCCCCTTTATTTAATACTTGCCGAGGGAGGACACATTACTATCCATGCCAGTGTTGACTCTACCTTGCTGCATGGATGAGGAACTGTCCAGCATATCCCTGCAGCTGGAGGGGTATCAGGCCCAAGTTAAAAATGGGGGCAGAATCTATATACTGCTTAACCATATCTGTTTCTTTCTGGTTTTGAGAATGAATGGGTAAGGAGACAAGGACACACAAGCTCATCTCCCCAGGAAAACTCTCTAAGCTGGTCCCAGCTGCTGATTCCACCAGTGCCCATTGCGATTGCAGTTGGAGAGGGCTCATCCCAGCAAATAAAAACTCAAGAGTGACTCGGGTTTGGGGAGGAAAGTGAGAGGTGTGGAGATGATTGGCTCAGTGGAATGGCTAGTATCCGTGTAGGGGACAGAGATTCCTATCAGCTGCTCCACAGCTGTTTGACTGAGAGGGACCATTTGAGGGGCATGGAGGCAAATGTGTTTCATCATTGCTTGTGTCCTTCACAGGAATTGTAGTTGTTCCTGAAAGCAATTCATGGGACTGTGGATATAGAGCTTCGCTTCCGATTACTCTCTGCTCTGCACACTGTAATGCTGTCCTGCATTGTAATTGTGTTACTGGAGTTCTTTCTTCTTGGACTTCCTTCACTGAATGCAGAAAACTTACAAGATTTTAACTTTCAACAAAAGACAGGAAGCATATGTATTTAAGTGTGTTTTCTGGAGCATATTTTTTGAGGATGAAAACTGTATAGTAGTTAGTGCTGGTCAAAGCCAAATAGAAGATCTTGTATGTACTGTTTTTCTCCATTGTCAGCACTGTCAGCTGATGACACTTGTCGTTTTCTCTAAAGCCCAGTGTCCTAGAAGTGAGTGATTAAATGGCAAAATGATTTTTAAAAAGCCTTACAAACCCAAACAAGCCCACCCAAAATGCTGGGTTTAGTCTTCCTGCTTGTAGAGAATGGTTTGGAATAAGACATCAATGCTTCCTAGGTCTTGAAAGGTAAATAAATACTGCTATCTCCACATTTATTATCATACATTTATTTTTATAAAACTCCTTTCTGGAGGCCTGTTTACTTTTTGATTTCCGAAAAGATCTAGGTGATTGTAGTAGTCTATTCAGTGATGTAGGGGCTTTTGTCTGATTAGGTCTAACTTGTGTTAATAATACATGTATATATAAAATTCCAGAATGTTTTTTTAATCCATATAATAGCTGCAGGTTTCTTAGTAGGTTTGAAAATTCCCCACTTGAAATGAGTTCTGTTTAATTATAGTTGGATTAGACACAGGAGTATGTATTGTGGAGCAGCCTTGAAGGCAAGATTTTTGTCATAGTTGGTGGTAGTATTGAGCAGGCTGGTGAGCCAAGCCCAGGCACAATCTCCAGAACCAGTTATTTCAACATTATAGGATGTGCAGGCTCCTCTGTAGACTCACATTTCTGTTGAGCTGCCTGGCTTCCAATTTCTCCTGGGTTGCTCATGGCTTGATCAGCTCTGGACACAAGCTCCAATTCCCTGTTATGCTCAGAAGAAGGTAAGCACACCGAGACAGAAATGGCTGGGAAGGGGGTTGTTACTGATGAGTCCAACCTGGTGTCGGACTTCCCCCCCTCCCCACCCTATTTTTTGGCCAGCTCCAGAGCCGCATACATGAGAGCAGGGCTTGGCAGTCATTCAGGACTAATGTGCCAGACTGTATTTTCCTTTCCCAAATTAAGCATGCTGGTAGCGTGTCTGTGAGAGGTAGTGGCTCCTGGCTCCCAGCTCTTGCTGAGTTTGGAAATCACTGGAAGCCAGGAGCTATTGCGTGCCAGTCAAAACTGGTCTTCGTACCGCAGCATGCCAGCTTGGTTTAGAGCATCCTGGAAATGATGGAAAGCCCTGTGTGAAGGCTCATTTTTAAGATTTTTTACTTTGCCTGTGCAAAGACTTTTCTTCCTCCTTTCTGTGTGAATTTTTAAATAATTCCTGTATTTGCTCACTTACAGTAGAACATACTTTTTTCATCCAAATTTTTACTTCTGAATTGAGGGTGCAGACATGATGCTATCTCTGTCTCAACCCACCCAACTGGCTAGTCAATGAGCAAGAACCACAGCTTCCAATAGCAGGCTGGCTTGCTTTCTGCAGGATGCTGAAAAGACGCTTTACTCCCAGCCATTTCCAAATCCAGGTCCTGGGTCTTTCTAATTGCAATGTGCTTACACTTTTCAGTCTTTTTAAAACATGTCATCTCCTAAGAAGTTTTTTTATAGCCGAGGTGCAAGGTTCAGAAGTATTCTCTAGACTTCTGAGGCTTCATCTAGCTGTCCCTTTTCTCCCATCCCTGCGTGATCTGCAGGCTGTGATGCACAAATCCTTGCTGAACCTGGGGTAGCAGCACAGCAACTCCCGGGTTTCCTGAGAGCTTACAGATAAATGGTGGTGCTGGTATCTAAATCCCAGTCATCAATCCAAACCTTTAATTACTTTGGCTCTGAGCTGTGCCCATTGACTTCTCCTATCCCTGTTAAACCTGTGGCAACCAGAAGCCGCTTGGCGAATGCTAGTGCTCTCCTGTTATAATACAGGGTGCATGTTTGGGTTATGTTGCTGTGCTGCTTGCAGTACCCAGGCCAGTTGCAAATGCCACGTCAGGCTGATGAAGCGTGTCTGAGGCTCTGTTGCCTCGCTGGCTGCTTGGTGCAGCTAAAAATCTTTCTTCTGCTTTACTTTACCTTTTATTTTCAATTTACCGCTGCCATGGTATTGGTGTATGTTGGTGATCTGCAGCTGGTTTCCTTTTACTCAAATGAAGTATATAAATGGCAGTGAGTATAGGAGCAAAATCACGTGAATCCTCCCAGCATGGGAGCTCACAGAGCATTTTTCAGGTTAACAAAGCATAGTTGCTAATTCCGGTTGCTATTTTTATAAGGATTTCTCCATCCGTTCCCATGTTCTGTCCTCAAACCCCCTGAAGTTTAGTCCAAGCAGAAGTTACCTCTGATGTTCTTGGTTGTCTTTTTCCATACAGACTTCGTCAGCCTCTTCTGTAGCCATCCACAAATAAACACAGGAACCAAATTCTGCTTGATTTACAAGTAGGTCAACCTCATTGATTTCAGTGGGACTGCAGCAGACATAAGTCAGCGGAATATTTGCTCAGTGTTTTGCTAGGTTTGTTGGCAGAAGGTGGATTTGTATAAGCTGACCAGGGCAGAGACTGTCCTTACATGAGAAAAATAACACATCGTACTACCGTCCCTAATTCAGTTTTCTCAGAGGTGCTGCAATAACAAATACACTAGCCCTGGTTACCAGTACTTAAAAGCATAACCTCATCCCTGTTTCTTCACCCAGATGTGAGGGGTAGATATATTTAGAATAAAGCCATTTCCCCTACTATCACCACATACAAACAAAGCTCTGCAGTTGTAGAAATACTTGAGGTAACATGTGAGGCTCATTCCCAGTGGGTTTGGTAACTGAGGAGGAGCACAGTGGGAAAAGCTTGGAAGAAAATCTTCAAAGACTAGTTATGGGAAGTAGGGCCTTTGCAGTGGGAGCCCTACTGCAAAGTTTGGCTTTTATAAATCCATTCTGACACTTGCGATCTGAGGGAGAGAGAATCAGCAGGTAGAACGGAAAAAAATATCAAAGACTTTTCTTCCTTTTCATTCCCCTCTGTGCCCAAGTTTCCATACTATCCTCCTAGTAGAGTAAGTCACCAAAAAAATGAACGAGCTGTGGAAATTCAGAAGGTAAAACTTATATTATGTAAGCTTTTCCCCCTCTGCTTAGCCTCCTGAGAGAGCCGTAGAGATGTGCTCTGTGACCGTGATAGCTGCTGAATATGCTGTAACAGTGATGCCTGCTCTGAACCAGGCCTTCCTCTTCCCCAAGACAACCTCCCAGCACAACTGTCCGAGATGCTAGTGGATGCCCTCCTCTTGCAAACAAACTGCAAATACTTGGACCATTGCTTCTTAAACAACTCAGGCAGTACTAAAACTTTGGTACAAGCTAAAAATAGTCCCGTGGGCAAGAGGATAAACCATCAAGGGCTGCTTGATTTCTTCCCATGTATATTCCCAAGACATAAGTAGAAAATAGTAAGTTATCTTTTTTTTCTTCCCTATTTATACCTCCCCTAGAAGAACTATGCACAGAAAGCATAGAGGTCAGACCTCCCATCCAATTAGCCTCCAGGTACCCACAGCGTACACCAATCCCGTACTTCATCATGTTGGCAGCCCCCCAAATCTGTCTTTATTCTGTGATTTTCTCCAAGGCGAGTGCTCCCCGGTATTCCAGGTAGCACCTCGGCATGTGAGGATCCGAGTGTATGAGAGGAGATTAGGTCATGGGCTTCCAGAAATGCCCTCACATGTTGCTTCTGCCCTGCGCTGAAACTGCAAAAATATATTTTAGCATTGGAGACTGCTCCCCCCCCCAGAGCAGTTCAGCTTCAAGCAATAGCTCTGGGTTAAACTCCCTGCAAATGAGCCCACTGTGGAAAGCAGCTTTTGCCAGCTGAAAAGACCATTAAATGAGGTGCTTGGGGCTTTCAAACACCCATGTTCTCAATACACTGCTGGGTAGCCTCTCTTCAAAAGGCTGTAAGCGTATTACATGCTAATCCCAATTAAATTCAAAATATCCCTGGGTGTTTACCACTGTTACCCTCTCTTTTTCATTCTTAATTGCACTGTAGCTGAATAACTCTGTATCCACATTGGATTATTCATGAATAGCATATTGAGTTGTACTCTTTTTCGTTTCACAACAGGGATCTGCTGTTACAGGATTGGTGTAGTCTGAAGCAAGAACAAATCTACACGTTTTAGGTCATTAATCTTGTCATGAACCGAATAATAAGAGTTGTTTGTTTGGGGTTGTGGGGTATGTGGTTTCTCAGTGAGGTGTACAGCTTGTAAAGTGAAAACATAGTAAACGAGATCTATGACCGATCAATGTTTATTTTAGACATTATTTGAACATCTACTTATGCACATTATGTAGTTTACATATGCTGACACTTTAGGAGGGAAACATATCATGTAAAACAGCTCCAGGTTCTCTGGTTCCAGTAACACGTATATGTAGTGTGGGGGTGGAATATGGGAAGGGGAACACAACACCCACCTTTTTTTGCTGGCTTTGTTAAACCTTTAGAGCAGAAGCTCATCCCCGTATCACGTCACCACTGGCTGCTGGGCATCTGCAAAACAAACAGTGGCTGCACCTAAGATGGTGATTGGCACTGCTCACTATAGCCATAGCAGAGGAGTGGTCTTTGTTGCCAAAGGCAGGTCCTCCTAGCCCTGCCATGGGGCACAGTGGCCCAGAAAGCTGGGGTGCCTTCTGTTACATCCCCTTCTTGCAGTTTTTCTGGACATAAAACAATTTTCTGTTTCTGCAGCTATTGCGACCTGTCAGGTGCTATACAGGGATTTTTTTTTCTTTTTTAAAAAACCCCTTCAAACCAAAAAAAACCCACCCAGCTCATTCCCGTGTTCATTCAAGTCTTAAAGAAATAATTTAAAGTCTGTTTGATCATCTTTTTGCCCTGTGCAATGGAGGGGGGGGGGGAGGGTACAAATACCTCCAGTATTGAAAATAAACCCTGCAGGTATTTTCATCATGCTGTCCACACAGATGCATTTCCCAGCGATTTTAAGGAGCAGCACATGTTGGACAAGGAAAATAAATGTGTACACAAATGTAGGGCAAGTTAGAAAGAGCTACTCTTGGGGTTAGTAATAGCAACAAAAACTTACCAGCTTTGCTTTTTGTTTATGGGTTAAGAATATCTTTTTTTATCATAAGCAGGGTAGAAGGTGAAACTCCAAGAACTTTGCAAATCACGGTGCATTTTGGTGTCTGGGGGAAATTTCGGAAGACGATTGTCTTTGTTCTTGACTTTCAAGTCCTCAGAGAGGTGGGGTCTTGGATGCAGCGAAGCCTAGAGAATGGATCTCCTTTCTGACCCCGGCACCTTCCCCTCCTGTCATGGGATTTAATTGAGCCTGCATGAAGTGGCTGCTGGTGGTTAGTACTCCAGGGAGGCTCTCATGGCAGGTTGTGTCCCTTTTCTCCTTTGGTTTGAGGGGCAGGGGAATGTTCACTCTGACCCTCTTCAAAATAAAAATAGTACAATTAAAAGAATAGGGCCAAGCATGCTGGCTGACGCAGTCCTGCGTAACCACGCACCTGGGATGCTCAGGCTGCTAAGCTCTTAGGGATATGGGTCACTTGATAGACATGGAGGGACAGTGGGAGTCAAAGCTGCTTCAGCTGAAACTAGAGGAATGCAAGAAAGATATGGAGCACAGGTTTGCAAGGTTAAGGTACACTGTGCATCAACAGTTTGTGTCGGTGGTTTATTTGGGTTCTGTTGACTTTTTTGTTGAATGTTTAGGACTTCATCTAGATTTTTAGTTTTTTTTTTCCTCCCTTCATCATCTCCATTAGCTAAGCCCCTTTCTTAACTGTTTCTTGCTGCTTTTCATTTTAAAAGCACTTTGAATTGAATGGAAGTTGTTTTCTCTTTCTCCTTTTGCCAACCATGGCTATGTTCCCCCTAATTGACGGGAGGAAACCTTTGCTTCCTAACCAAGCCGACCCTGGGTAACCCTGCTGCAGCTGCTCACATGAAAAGCCTGGGATTTTCTCAGTACAAACTGAAAGGCACACGCAGGAAAACTTTTTTTTTTCTCTTCCTCCCCCTGACTAACAAAAACCTACTGGGGAACTGGAAGATTTCCCATTTGGTTTAATTATTGAGTCCTAATGAATTGCAAAAGTTAGAGGAGGAAGAGTTTTTGAAATGAATCTTGACTCCAATTTTTTAAACTGGGGGGCTTTCTCTAGCTTAAACTGTCAGGAAGAGAGGAGACTTTCCAGTAAGAAATGTAGAAAGGGAAGTGTATGTGTATTAGTCTATTAAGCTTTAACCAAAATTAATCAGAAGCACCCAGGGGGAGAGTTTTATATGGAACAGCGTTAGTTAAATAACCTCCATTACTTTATTTAAAACATTTGTAAGTACAGCATCAGAGAAGTTGATACAGACAGTATAGCAGAAGATGCAAGCAATGAAAGAAATGCCAGTATAATTTCTTGTATACATGTTTTTAGGAAACTGTTTCCAAGAGTCTTTTCCCCATCCATAAAGCTGGTTTAGGGAATACATACTCTGTCCCCTCATCCATAGCCACCTACTGTAGTTCCCTACCTCCACCCTGAACAACTGTTTGTAGGACTGTGCTGGAAATCAGGTCTCTGGTCAATTAACTTAGAGCAGTTAATTTGTGCCTTTGCTAATGTTTTTTTTGTTTTGGAGTATGGGTAGAGGTTAGAGGATATCCCTGTGCATTTTTGTTACCTGCTGGGGAAAATTATTGTAGAATGGATGGTTGCACTCAAAGAGTTGTGGTAAGCAGCTCAATGACCACGTGGAGACCAATGATGAGTGGTGTTCTTCAGGGGGCAGTATTGGGACCAGCACTGTTTAATATCTTGGTCAATGACACGGACAGTGGGATTGAGTGCACCCTCAGCAAGTTTGCCAATGAGACCTAGCTGAGTGGTGCGGTCAGCATGCTGGAGGGAAGGGATGCCATCCAAGGAGAGCTTGACAGGTTTCAGACATGGGCCCATACAAACCTCATGAAGTTCAGTAAGGCCAAATGAAAGGTCCTGCACATGGGCTGGGGCAATCCCAACCATAAATACAGGCAGGACAGAGAGTGGGTTAAGAGCAGCCTGGAGGAGAAGGATTTGTGAGCCTTGGTGGATGAGAAGCTCAACGTAAGTCAGCAGTGCACACTTGCAGCCCAGAAGGCCGACTGTATCCTGGGATGTATCAAAAGAAGCACGACCAGCAGGTCAAGGGAAGTGATTCTCCTTCTCTCTTCCACTCTTGTGAGACCCCGCCTGGAGTACTGTGTCCAGCTCTGGGGCCCCCAGTACAAGAAACCATGGACCTATTGGAGGGAGTCCAGAGGAGGGCCACAAAGATGATCAGAGTAGGGGGCTGGAGAACCTCTCCTATGAAGATGGGCTAAGAGAGTTGTGGTGGTCCAGCCTGGTGAAGAGAAGGCTCAGGGAATACCTTACAGCAGCCTTCCAGTACCTAAAGGGGGCCCACAAAGCATAATGGCCTTATGCTGAAATAAGGTAGATTTAGATTAAATACTAGGAAGAGGTTGTTCACTGTGAGGGTGGTGAGGTAGTGGAACAGGTTGCTTGTGGACACCCCATCCCTGGCAGTGTATATACTGCTGATGCACAGAAGGATTTGAATATCCCAGTATCCTGTGACCTACTAAGAGAATTGGAGTAGCTTATGGTTGCAGTTTATTAGAGAAAAGGATTTTAATATCTGGGAGAACATGATGACTAATACAATGGAATGTATACAGTAGCAGTCATATATATTTGCAATACATCACTCTTGTCTGTACACTGGTGTTTCTGCGAAAGCATATAGGATGTCGTGCTCTCTGCTGTGAGAACCCTTTGACAGCACTTAGCATTTATTCGATATATTCGGCATTCTAAGGAGATAAAGCTCCATCTATTCATTGATAGACCTTTTAGAAACACAGACAGCTGTCTTTGATGTAAGAGTATGAGCCTATGGAGAAAATTCATTTCTTAATAGGGTTATTTTGTAAAAAAAGCTGCAGTTCAAGCAACTACTCTTAAAACGTGCCATTTGCCCTTGATAATTTCATGATTACTGTGGTATCCACAGCAGTTCCTGTAAAGAGTGTTGAATATAGCTAGATGATACGACAGTAAAATAAGTTAGAGGTAAACTGCACAGTTTTCAGAAGGGCTGACTGCATACATTGCATTTCTGGCAGAGCTCACCGTAGACTCCACAGGTCTGCTTTGCTTTGCAGCCTGCCAGCTAATGCCCTCTCTTGCTGAGAGCGTGGTAGATCCAAATTTTCTTCTGTTTTCACGTTGCTAGCAACAATTTCAGGAGTGTTGAAAGAAGAGAGTGCTTAGGCAGAAGTTCCTTAGAACAAAGCCAAGTAATCCCTTTTAGGCTTAGACTGTCATGAGTTTAGCCCTTGTGCCACTTGTCCACAGTGCACCCTCAGTGGGATTGTTCTGATGCAAATCCTCTGAGTGTTATTTTTGGCATCTTTGTGGCATTTTTATTTAAAACAAACAAAAGCCTGTGCACCATACCGGAATAGCTTTATCTTTGATAATAGTTGAGAACGAAAAGAATCGATGAGAATGATGCACGCTTTCCTTGCGGGTATTATTTGATTATTATTCATGTTTCTGGTATGAAGGAATGCAGGTTTAGTTTTCTGTTTTCCAGGCTGTACCTCGCGTATGCCAACACCTGCTTTTGTTTCAGATCATTTCAGCTCGGCTGTTCCCGCTTTCCTTCACCCTCTTTCAGAAGAGGCAAAGGTCGGACAGAATTGCCCTCCCCCCTTCACTCGGATTAAAATCTCGCAGCCTGTTAGTTCACGGGGACGCTTTCCAAATCCTTAAAAGGGTTATTGGCAGAACCTCAGCCAGTGCAAAATCAGCACAGCACCATTGCTTCTCAGTGGCCCTCTGCCAGGCTCTGCCAGCTGAAATCCCGGCTGAGGAGTCCGAGTGATTTCTCATACCTCCCTTCACCTTACTGTTGGGTCCAAAAAAGGTTTTAATTCATAATGGAAAAACTCCTGGAAGAAAAGGGGTCCTTGGAATGAGTCTGTTCCACACTGTGCATAACTTGTGGCCTTTTCTTAACGAGAGCTAGCCCAGAGGTGTTTCTGCAGCAAAAGTTAAGCGAGGCAGCAGCAACTCAACTGCCAGTCTTCTGACTTTCTAGCTCTATGGTAGGGATCAAGCGTTTTGTCCTGTTAGATGCATTAAAAAGGGGAAGAAAAAAATAAATCCAAAGCACAAAAAAAAAGTATCTTACCATGTGTTTAGATACACTGAGGGAAAGATTGATACTCTCATCCAAATTGAGCTGGTGGGTGGGGGGGTCACCCTCTCTCTGCTTTTGATGCCCCAGCTGCCCTTGGCACTTTGCTGTTCCGGTGCTGGGTGTTGGAGGTGGTGGGCACTGTGCCCCCAGCTCTTTTGGCTGGTCTCATCCATTAATGGGGTGCTCATCAGCCAGCAGGATACAGCCAGCCCAGCGGCTCTGCTGTGAGGCAGGCTCACAGGGAGGAAGGGCAAAGAGACTGTCAGGGCTTTAATATAATAAACCATCCCAGCAAAGCTTTCCAGAGGATGGGGAGTGAGAGCCCCTCACGGCTGTGTTTCCCACAGGAAAGGAGAAGGGAGGATGCTAACCACCTTCGAGGAATGTGTTTAACAGATCGCAGGAGCCTGTGCTGCTGACAACTGCAATTGCAGCTCTGGAATCAATACAGTCCCAGAAGTTTGGAGTCGCATGACAAATTGCTTGTGAATGAAAATCTCTCCTAGATAAAGCGATACATTTTCAAGTGAGCACTGGGTTTAGGAAGAAAAGTAATCATGAACAAAATACCCTGGTGGTGCTTTGATAGCTTCATCCTATTCCCAGCAAATTACAACCTGGCAGACATTGTGAAAGCAGTGAATTAAAGCCTAGCTGCTCTCTGCTATCATCTTAACAGAAACAAAGTTTAGGGTTGTTTGGAGCTGAAGGTGACGTGAAACTCCACCCGTTGTGGTGCCAGCTGCGTGGCAGGCAGATGTCAAAAGCAGGCTGAAAACTCCAAGTTGCTATTAAATTCTGTACTACTCATAAGCAAAAGTGAACCAAGCACGTAGAAGTGAAATGTTACTTTAATTACTCCATCTCTGGTAGTGGGATGAAAAGCCAATCTTTCTGGTTGTAGTTTTGAAGGGGCTTTTTCTGTACCACAGAATAACTCTTTTCCCTCAAAGTCTTCGATTGCCATTTACTTTTATGGTCTTCCTAGCATTATTCACTTCCGGGCTGTTTGGAGAAATCCTCTGTGACTGTGAGTCATAGTATAAGATATTTTCACTTTACTCCATCCCTACAAGTCGACTCCAAGCAGCAGCAGGACAGCTGAAGGAAGAACTTGTAATGGTCTTCTGTGTTTGCAGAGCTCCATCCTCCCCCTTTGTATGTATAAAAACTAACAATGGGCGGGAGGGGGGAATAATCATAGTGACATGAAATAAACTCCTTTAATTGACTCGGAGTTTCCATGCCATTCAACATAAACACAGTGGAAGTAGAGATTTGCTGGCCCTTAAGTTCAACCATGCTTCATGGTGGGGAAATCCCACAAGGTGCAGGGATTTTTCTTTTAGGGAGTCAAAGTTTACGGAGCTATGAGTACCTCCTGATGACACAGGAAGAGCTCCAGACAAGAGAGGCTGAACAAGTTAAAGCTCATTGGTCAAGTGGTGTGGCTCCATATTTCAGCCAACATGACACAGGCTTTGAGAACCGGTTTTAGTTTAAAAGTTTCAGGCAGTCAGCTTTGCAAAGTCTGGACTTAAACGTCAACCTCATCAAATTTTACAGCTGAATAGGACTGGGATATCATTCCTTGAACCAAATATCAAAATCTTTAGCCAAATAGTATTTTTAAATTGTTCTGTGAGGACTTTTCTAAGAAGAGTAAAAGCTGAATGAGGACCTGTTTGTTTTGTTATTCCAGGTTTTACGTTGGCATAAGCTACTGGAAGACTTTATAGTGGCGTTGAGTATATGGTTGGGGATGTACGGATCAAATAGGGACCGATATTTTAAAACAATAACCTTTAGTTCTGAAGCTCAAGTCATCACTGCGTTAGAATTCAGTGTGTTCCAGCTCAGGAGCTTTAAATGGGAAAATGTTTATAATGTAGGCTTTGCATAAGGACAGGTTTTGACTGGTGGGAGGAATTTTTTATTCTCAGCTCCATTTCAGGGCTGCTGGTTGGCATTCTGATGGCCTTCAAAGCACATGCAGGTGGCTGCTGCCTGTGTGCTTAATAGTAAATGTATATAGCATTCCACTAGCTTCACCAGAAACCCGTCTGTAATAGAAAGAGTACTTTAAATATCAATTCCTATCTCCAACCATAAATACTCAGCAGCTTATCACCATGACGCGTAGCAAAGGTGATAAATTACATTAGCAAAAAAAGCCCGTAGTGAGACAACTCTACATGTTTTCCTTCAATGATTTTGAAAATAATTTCTGCTTCCAAAGCTTTGCATACAAAGGATTTACGTGATAACTGTGTCATTTATTCACCTAAAACTTCTTTCAGGGATTGTAATGCCAGTGTCTTTACTCTCCATGCTTTGCCAAACACAGAGTCTTTACGAAGTACTTTCAGACAGTTTGATAATCCAAGTGATGGTCATTCAGTGCCTAGTTAGCATTTGATGTAGGTTGTGCACCCTGATATAAATCCCTACCAAAGAAGAGTTAAAAAAATAATCTGGAAAATTCTGTGCCTGGTTGACTTTTTTCCAAGACTTGGTAGGTTTGTTTAAATGTTTTTATAAGTCAAAATATTTTTATAAGTCAAAAAGTTTGAAGAATCTAGTAATAATTGAAAATGTCTGTGCTAGCACACAGGCTAATATGACTCCAGAATCAGAAACGACAGGCCAAGCAGCCATCCTGAATGCTAACAGAGGAGAAAGTGAGGCTGTACGTTTATTTCATTTGACAAAAGCCTTCCTGGTGTTACCTGCTCAAAGCATTCTCATTCTTTACTTGCCCTTGCTTTGTGCTAGTAAGTGCCACCCCCTCACTTATACCTGCCACGTTGTGTAACACTGAAGAAATTATAAATAGCTTGGCAATTAAAATGGTTCTGTTTGGTTTTTTTGGGAGCCAAACCTGTTCATCCGGTTCCCAGAACATGGCTGCTGAAACAGTTGTGCTGGTGCAATGGAGAGGTTGGCAGGCAGGCAGACAGTGCTGTGGGGACAGGCAAGGACAGAGGAGCAGTGGAACAGCAGTGAACTAGGACACATGGCTGGTGTAGTGGGACACGTGGCCGGTGAAGATCTCACCTGGAAAACCACAGCCTTTGTGTATCCTCATTTTCTGCCTCTGCTCCTTCGCCATAAAGAGAACTGAGGACCGCCATGAAAACCCCTCACCATCCCTTCTGCAGCTACATGTCTGAGCATGTGTTTCGTTCTGGACTCTGTGCAGGCTGATCCTTGGGGGGTGATCTCTTTCCAAATTTTCCCCAAGCCACTTACCTACAGAACGTTTATGGGGAGCTATGTGCAGCAACCACCGTACCCATTTTCATACAAATTAGCCATCAGCCTGGGACTTGAGATGCATCTCAAACAGACTACTCTTTGTCCTGTTGGATGGATTTGAAAAGAAAATTTATGGGTTTTGAAGATAGTGTGGTGAATTAGCAGCCGCTTGTCCAGTTTCTGTCATGTTGCAACAGGTTTGTGCTGGAGTCGAGAGGCTCTGGTGGTGCAAACCGGGCCTTTTGCAATGCACAGTCTCCCCAGGCACTTGTATGACTGTAAGCAGACTTATCCTGATGAGTTAAAAAACACCCTTTCTCTCCTCCCCTTCCTGAGCCCCTTCCTTTGTAGCCTGAATGCCCCCAAAGCATACTGAATTAGCATTGAATTTCTGGTATGCAAGCAGAAAGTTCGGAACAAAATACATCCCTACCCTAGGTAGCCTCTGTAGCCTCTGCTCACTTGGTAGCACGTGTTGACCGAGTGTGGGAAAACAGATGGACCAGGCTTTACCAAATGCAATTTGAAAAGCATGTAAGCATGTAGGAACGAGCGGCATCGGCGCCTATTAATACTTTGAACGCTGGAGCTGTAGTTAAATAAGACAAGTTATTTTTTTTAAATTTTTTTTTCAACAAATGCCAAGGTTTTGTTTTTCATAACACCACTAATTGTCAGAACACACTTAAAAGGTGTTTTACTCGCTGCAGCAACCTCATAATGGCATCTTTCCTACTACAAAAAGCAGAGGGAATGAGGCAGACTTGCCTACACAAGCTCTCTTTGATTTGCAAGTCTGGAGTTTGGGGTTTTTTTGCTTGAAGATCTCATCAGCCTTTCACATGGCTCGCAGTCTGTGTGCTCTGCCGCAGTCGCGCGCCGCCGCCGCGCTGATAGGGGTTTGCAGGGTTCTGTACCGATTTGTTAACTTTTTGTAGCAGAGCCAGTTTAATGAGATGAAATAAGATTTCTGTCCCGTGGTCATTGTGTCACCCATCCCGTCAGCATGTGTCTATTCCCCATTCCCCTCCCTCCTCCAGCAGTGTTAAAGCAGATCTCACCAGAGGTTGATGAGGCTTTTAGGTCAGCTGCTTATTTCACAAACCCACATTTATGAAATAATCAGAAGAGAGACATCTTTGCCACGAAGTTGATCATCTCTGTAATAAGGTATCAATAAAACTTCATATTTATGATCGATGAGTGCTTTGCAAATATTAGCAAATCCAATTTTGATTCAAGTCTTCCATGCCTGGCTCTGCAAAGATACAGAGAGAGTGATACACTTTTCCAGGCCATGCAAGAGGCATGTGATGGGGGCCCAGGCTGGAGCACACCGGTAAAGTTTCCTCATCCAGATCATTAACTACAGCATTTTAGCAGCTTTTCTCCTGAAGTTGCTTAGAAAGTGGTGTTTCTTAGCTGTGAGAACAGTAGGAGGTCCCACTGGCACAAGATGAAAGCAGTGTTTGAGGAGATTAAAGTCTTGGGCATGGAAAAAAAAAGCAATGCTTTGAGTTGGGCTAGGGATAAGAACAGGCTTGGAAGGAGAAGTGGAGAAGACAGAGTGCTTGAAGGGCTAGAGGTAACCATGCCCTAGAAGGCAAAAATTAATAAATTAACCCTCCCCTTGCTTTTTATATTCTGCGACATCCTTCTGTGGCAGAATTGGAAATGCTTGATGGGGCTATGGCATTCCTGTGTTTTAGACTTTAAGTGTCTTGTTTAACATTCTGTTGACAGCAAGTGGCTTTAGTAGAAGAGCATTTGTAGAAGGGGAAATAAATAAACCCCATAATCTTAACCCAGCAATATCTGAGTCCTCACATGGGCTAGTGGTAAGAAAGCAGTAGAAGAGCAAAAGAACTGGTTTCTGATGGAGAACAGATCAGGCCTTGCAGACAGCAAGCAAAGAGATGCATGTCCACCGTGTTGAACAAGCACTCAGTAGATATATCCCTTTACCAAAGCTTATGTTGGCAAGTTGGTACATTGGTTTTATGTTGTTATAAACCATTGTGTTTAATGCAGTATGTGGAAGAAGACTGCTTCTTTGGAAACAGCAGCTGAAAGTGTTTTGTACCTGGAAAGCTTTAGATGGAAGCTGAGGTCCACCCACACTCCCTCAAATTATTGGGGGGTGTTAGGAGCCTGCTGTGCCCCAGTGGCTGCCTTCTTGTCCTGGACGAGAAGAGATAGGCTGAGGTTTCCTGTGCCACTGATGGTGATGTAAAAGGTATGGGTTTTTTGACATGGATAGGCATCAAAAGAGAAACAGCCTTGCAAATCACTCCTACCCTGTATTCTTGATATTTCATCAGGCATCCTTATCATTTACACTCAGTAATCTGGCAAATGCATTTTTTCCAGCTTTTCAAGTTATGAACTGTCCCCCAAAGGAATTCTAGACACATCTCTCTCACTGAAATTTTCAGATGTATTAGTGTACATGATTTATCAGTAACTTGGTCTGTGGGGCTTTTTGTTGTTTGGTTTGTTTGTTGTTTGTTTTTTTAAAAGTGCTGTTTCCTAGAAATAGGTGTGCATAGCACAATTATTTAAGCTTTTCTTAGTGTCTATCTCAGTTTGGGGCTAAGAACTTGAAGAGTTTTGGACTTGTGCTCTCAGGAAATTACCAGCATCACTCTCTGCTCACAGGAGGCTATGGCTCAGAGTGAATGAAAGGACCAAGTTGATGTTCTGCAGCCCTTCCCCTTGTGATTTCGTGTTCAGGAACTTATTTTGTGTTTTACATTTCTGTCCTGTTTCTTGTATTTCCTTCTGGCAATCTGGTAATAGGATCCTGGTAATAGTATCCCTTGGTGAAAAACTGAGATTGGGATTCAGCTTCATGTGGTAGAATTACGCAGGTAAAGCAATGATGACTCTCGTGAAAGAGGATACCTTGCCACTGCTTCAGCGGGCCGAGGACAGGAAAAGGAGACACGCTGATCAGATAGCTTGAAACAAGAAACTAGAGCAAAATGTAGGATTTATTTCCTTCATTCATTCAGTTTTGGCCAGGTTCCTTAGTTATACAGACTAATAAGACTTGACGGAGTACATTCTTTTCATTTAAATGAGCATAGAGGTAAATGCATTCAACCAGAAAAATTTGATTATTAGCTAGTTCAAACCTGTTTTCATACTTTTCTCCTTTTTAAAGTTACTTAACTGTAACAGTGTATTGTCAAAGAGTACTCATCTTAGTACACTTAAATTTCATTCTAATATGGATGCAAAGCTGTACAAAAAACCCCACCTTACTGGTGTGCTGTTCCCACAAGCCTGGAGCAAGCGTCACTTGCTTGGGGGAGGTCTAATCAAAATAGGACATGGGAAGTCTCTGGTCTTTTATTTTTCTTACACTGAAATGCTTGCATCAAGAAGATATGAGTCTTGCTGTAAAGAATGTCTCTTTCTTTTGTTACAAATTTGTTTATGCCTTCTCTTTGTGGTGATGCTCTCAGTTCAGAATACCTAGTGCAGCCATAGTGTTCCTTCTGGGCTTGAATAAATGGACAGCCACCATCAAAGTAACCTTTTCTTATAATCATTTACCATATGATAACAGACATCAACCCTTGCACTGCACTTGGCCATGGTAAATGATGTCATCTTTATGGATGACTTCTAACAGGTCCTTCCTCAGAGAAGACAGTCAGATATGATACTTAGTAAATGGCAGAGGCAAAAGTCAAGGTTAGCACTTAGGCAGATTTGTTATTTAATTGCAACTTGTCGGCCAAGACTGTGACAACTAATTTCTAGCACCTTTACTGCTCTGTACTCATCCTTCCTGGGGCAGTTGCTTTCACAGAGCAGCCCTGATGAGCTCTGAGTAGCCCTGAAGGCTTCAACAGTGGCACCAGGTCCTTGCTTTTCAATGTGCTAGTGGAGCACATAGGGTGAGGGTGTGCCTCACATCAGGTACACACAGGATTTGGTAAAAAAAAATCTTGTTTCTTAGAAGACTCTACCAGCTAGCTCTTAGCATGAAAATTCACCACAGGCCAAAAACTAAAGCCAACGTGCTCTACTCACCTTCGTGGGGATGGGTCTCATCCCCTCCTGAGGACCCCATAAATGAACTTGCAGGGTTTGGTTCTGTCTGTAACGCTGAGGTACCACAAGAGGAGCTGTTTAGCAACTGTTACAGCAACTCAACAATAGCCAAGCAGCATGGGCATCCTGCAGCTCACACAAGCATTCCTGGCTCCTTTATTTTACCCCCACCACAGCTTTATGGGGTATCAGCCAACTGCCTCATTTTAGGTACCCTGTGAGGTCTTGCAGACCACAGGCCATGATGAGGCTTAACGCAAAACTTACGGGATGCAGTGACAGAACTTCTCAGCAGCAAGCCTGGGCTTCATATCTTTCCCTTTCCTCACCCATTTTGCACGTAATAGCTTTGTTTTCTCTGGAAAGGTTTATTTTTCCTGTTGAGCGCACCATTGAGGTCAGTCATTGGAGCTTGGAGGAGTGTGTCAGACCTTGAGTCACAGCAGACATCGTCCTCATCTCTTGTTCACTTGCTCATTTTAGGAGGTTTTGGAATTGCTTTTTCTTTGTTCAGGTTTGAAAGATGTCTGTCTTTTTGTACGTGAACCCTGTTGTTTATTTAATGACAGCCTTTCTGGGAACAACAAAAAAAAATTAACAGCCACTAACTGGGTAAAAAAAATATTGGTTATGGTCACAAGGGTTCCTGAGTTGACTCTTCGGTGTTCCTAGGAGGATGCTGAAACTGGAGAAAACAAGCTTAGACATTTCTTTAAGTCACTTAAAAATAAACTAACAATGATTTTTTGCAGTCCTGCTGAATAACTTTTCTACCTCTTTAGGTTCTGGATGAGCTCAAGATGGTGAATGTTTTATGTTGAAGGCTTACTAAAAATACAAGTGCAAAATTTGCTTTTAATCCTTTTTTTTTCCCCTTTTTGTCCCTCTTGAGTGTTCATTTTCCCAGCCAGGGGCAGGTATTTTAGTAGGAATAATCTGGGGGAATATCAGAAAGGAGTTATGAAAAATTCAACACAATTATTTGCACCAGAAATCAGTAAGCATTACTTTCATCTCGTCTGCCATGAGCTCAGTTCTATATTTCAGCAATCTGTTCTTCCCACACTCTCTCTCTTTTCTCTTCCTGCTGCTTCCGTTGTCTCCTGGGCCGGGAGCTTCTTCCCCTTCCTCTGCAGTTCCAGATTTTGAGTTTTCCATGCTTGAGCGAGAAGCAATGTAACGAGGCCACTTAGACCAAAACCAGAGCATTTTTTGGGTCTTTTTTTGGTTTGTGATGGGTATGTCTGTGTTATCCCTGCATTTTCTGCTCAGTTCTGAGTGCATAGGGGTTGGAGGTCTCTGTCTGCAGAGGCTGTCCTCCAGTTACAGACCAGTGCTTTTCCAGTGTGACATTCTTGTTCTGTGGTCAGCACCGGTAAACTGAGAGACAAACCTCGTGCTTCTTGAAATGGAGGAGCAAGTGTTAGGGGGTGAGGATCCCTGTCCATATCCAGCCCACACTTCTTCCACCAAAGAGACAGTTGCTCTCAGTGAGACCGTGTATTGAATACTGCAAGAAGGAAGGTTTTGAAGTGGATTGGGTGGGGAAGGAATGGGAAATGCCTGTAGCAAAAAATACTGATGGGGAAGAACGGAAAACTGCTACCTAAGTGGGCTGTATAAACAAGAGCATGAGCACAACAAGGAGTGTGAAAATAAGTGGAAAACAGAAGTGTCACCTGGCTGCAGCAGCAGAGAGCACTACCTAGAAAGTTCCCATTTGGAACAAAAGCTGGCGAGGAGGTTTGGGGAAGTGAGTAGCATCACCTGAGATGCAGCACAGTGAGGTGGTCTTTATCACTGCATTTTGTATCAACATTTGTGTAGATTCAACAAGTCAAGCAGTCAGAACAAGATCTCACAGAAGATGGGGAACGTTTGATGGACCAGGGGGAGGCAGAGAGGAATGGAGAAGTTTGAAACGGCTTGGGAGAGGAAGATCAGCTGGTGCTCTAGATCTAAGACATACCAATCTTCTGAATGTGGTGCTGAGTGAAGTACTTCTCACTGCTTTCGCCTTAAAATTTGAGATCAGTGAATATAAACAGCACAAGTCAGTGTTTCCCTGAGTCTGGAGCATCTGGTTCCAGCCGGAGGAATTGTAATTATACATCACTGGTGTAGATGCTTTCCTAATGAGTCTTAACAGCTTTAGCACATCAACAGTATTATATATGCGAGCACAAAGGTTAACAACAGTGAATATCCTTGACCGAGGTGACGAAAATGAGCAAAAACCTTTTCAAAGTTCTGAAAGTGAGAAACATCTTTGTGCAGACAGGTTATGTAATGTGGGGAAAAGGAAAGGAAGGACAGAGTTTTTGCACTTGGCAGCCAGTTGTTATAGTATAAAATTTGGGGAGGGGGAGCTAACCCAATATATAGCATGCATGGTAAAAAAACTGTATTTCCTGACAAAGCCATTCCCCCCGCCCCCCCCCCCTTCTATTTTTAACCGTATAGATCTTTTAATTACCAGGGATGCTCCTATCTTTGCTCTGTTTGTTCTTGTCGCTGCTGCCCAGGTGCAGATGCTGTTCCCTGCCGGCGCTGCCAGGCTGGTACTGGCAGCACGGTGGGATGCATCGCTTTGCAGCCCAAGCAGCTGGCAGCCTGCGCCCAGCGCCTGTGCAAAATGTGTGGGCTTTATGCCCCACAGTCGAAAGTTTTAAAGGGTTGGGTTTGGGTTTAGGTTTCGTTTTAGATTGGTTTTGGGGTTTTTTTGGGTTGTTGGGGTTTTTCCCCCCCCCCCGTGATTAGAGTCCTCTTGGCTTTGGCTAAGTATACAGTGTGAGTTATAAGAGGGGTGGGGGGAAGACAAATAAAAAATAATAAAAAGGAAGGAGAGAGAAAGAAAGAAGGAAGGAAGGGAACAGCCAGAGTTTTCAGTTGATATACTGAGCACTCATCCTTGTGTTTCCTTTCCTTCAGGCAGGAACAAGAACTGTCTCTGTTTTTTCTAGGCCATTCAGGAAGTCTTACAGAGCAATAATAGCCCTGTTATCTAATGGTCAAAGTTTATTTAGGCTTTCACTGCTTCCCCTGCCCACTTGAACCCTCCCCCTCACCCCCCTCATGCAATTTGCTGGGCTGCTTTAGCCTGAGCTCAATTTGTGAGCCAAATGGGGGAGGGAAGCTGTTGCCTGTGTGTCATTTCCATTACACTCACGCATATTTTCATCTGGAAACTTTTTTTTTCTCCCCCTAAAGACAACAATAACAACAGGGGAAAAAAAAAAAAACACAACCAAAACCTATGGCAAGAAAGCATCCCGTTTATCTTCTTAGCAGAGCTTTGGGGACTCACCCACATGAGAGACCTCCAAAGCAATACATGCATGCTTTAATCCAGCACCACTGATAATTTTGTATGGTGTGGATTGAAGTTTTCACCATTAGGGCTGCCCAGAAGTTACAGATATTAAATGCTTATTTTACTTGGGTATATTTCATGAACCAGAGGATCAGATAAGAACCCTTATTTATTAATCATTGGAGAAACCCTTATCTTTTACTTCCTTTCCTCTACTTTGAAGCATGCTGGCAATATTGTGATAAATTTAGATTAGACAGTGGATGATAAACCCCAAAGAGTGTTTTGGTTGTATTTGCTTGAAAGTTGTCATCTGAGTGTTTCTGATGCTTGGAAGTAATAGTGCACTAGGAAAACAGCTGATGTGGACTGTGCCGTACCGTAATATATGGGGTGACACTGCACTGAGGGAAAAAGCAAACACTCGATTATTTTGCCAACTTCTCTTCAGACTTCACTTACTGAACTGGCAGGATGCATGGATCTGAGACAACAAAAGTAATTTGAAGCTGGCTAGCCTTCTGCCCTTCCTTCTTCCAAAGAACACAGAAGACAGGTTTTGCTCTTAGGGCTTTATCATATGCAATACGAACATCTAGGTTTCTTTTTTCAGGAGTGGGTCTTAAAATCTGCCATCACTAATCTGATTTTGATCGTTTTCTCATTGTCCAATTGATATCTTCACATACAGAGAAGATGTTCTTTGGCTGACGGATGATGCTCCCCTTCCAGTGGGCAGCTCTCAACATGATTATTTATTCCCTTCCCATGGCAATTCCCTCATTTTAGGCAGTGAGAATATGAAACACCTGTGGCTAGTCAACATCAGATGCAGAAAATTTCAGTGCAGTATCTAAGTGGATTGCCAAGTCTTTTTAACTTTAAAAATAAAATATGTTATTTTGTTAAGGTATTACTGCATTACAGAGCAAATTATAATACAGTGGAACACGTTTGGACGTGAGTGCAGTATAGTGTGAGTTACCCCTCTGACTACCTCATCAATTAGCTCTTGAAATAATTCTTCTCTTATGTGACAAAGGTGAAACAAGAAATCCAGTCCAGTCTTTTATGCTAAATCAGAGGAGTCTTTGCAGAGCTACAGTTTCATCTCCTCTTCTGAAATGGTGATGTTTATTTCTCTATTGGGTTTATCCTGTGAACGGACAATTTGGCAAGTCAAATACTCAAAGACCTCTAGTTCTAATTTCTCTTTCTGTAGAGCCTGTGAGTTGTTTGGAAGTGTAAATTGCATTCTTGAGTTCTCTTTTAAAAATAAAAGGCATGAGATTATAGCATCTGTTTTGCAGCGTTTCTATTATAAGTAATAACCATGCTGTGGCATTACTCAAGCCAAAGAATTAGATGTGTACTAAAAAAATAGAATACACAGGAATTGTTATTTAGTTGTTTATTCCTCCTTGGTTATCACTGAAGATGTTTAGGATTATTAACTGCAAAGTTTCACCAAGGGTTTTTCTCCTGGATTTTCATGTCCTGGCACTAAAGTGAGACCACTGTACCCAAACATGCAGGCTGGTGGAAGTCTCAGGATTTTATTTATAGAAAAGCTGTTTCATACGTTTGCCAAATTTGCAGTTTTAGCCTAATTATCCCCTTCTGTGCAGCAGGCCTTTAACATGTACTCATGGGAGAGCATGAAAGCTAATGCCAGTAACGTATTTGGAATCCTGAAGCAGCTCTTCTGGGTATTATGAAGCACAACGATTGGGGGTGGGTGGGAACCAAGACTTCCCTAGTGTCCTTTTGGGATAACCTGCGGCTTTGGTTTTGCCATTCAAAGATGGCATAGGTAATCCAGCCAACCTGTAGGTGAGCCACTGGAAAAATGATTGTGCATGAGACAAATCACTGGATCTACTTTGCGTTAGGAACTTTGCTGCTCATTGAAGAAGAGGAAGGGAAAGGTGGTAAGTTATCTGTGTTTGGGCAAATGGGTGGGAGAAGATAGTTATATGATCTTTGAACCCCAAATTTATATTTGTGTTGGCTTGTATTCTTCTGAAAGTAGGTTCAGGAGTAGCAGTTGGACATTTTTGCCTGTAAAGCCCTTGCCATTGCCTGAGTGCATGCACACACCAGCTCCCACTGGTGTGTGCTCTTGTGCCAGCCATGCAAGTCTGCACAGCTCTACTAGACAAATAATATTTATTCTTTGGGGTTTTTAAGCTAAAATGCCCCAAAGAAAGCTAGTGACTGCTGCCACAGCTCAGCACTAATTAGATTAGTATTTGCTTAAGATGCTTTGAAGCCAGCAAGTCATGAACATAAGCTCTCTCCCTTCCCCATGTGTGCTGCAAATGTGTCTGGAGTATGTTTCTGACCAGTGAGAAGCTTATACTGGGTCCTGTGAGGGTCTTCTGGGCTATGGTCCTGAAGGGTGCGGGGAGACTGTGCAGCACTGCTCCTGGGGATGGCCTGTCCCCTGCCTTTGTTGCTGTGCCAAAAATCTGAGTTGCTGGGCTTTTTTGGGCATGTGGGAAGAGACTTGTCCGTCTTAAGGCAGTTTTAATTGTCTTAAAAAGATATGTGTAACCCAAATATTAATTAAACTCTTACTTTGAGTGTTTTGAAGGCCAGAATAGATGTGAGGGCCTACCAGAAAGAGCCTTCCTGGATTTGCAGGATGTGAGAAACAGAGTTTTTAAAGCTCTTCTTTCTCTTCTATAGCTCAAAAAAAACCATAAGAAGCACCAGTAATAGTAACCACTACAATCACAATTGTCAGTATTTTATTCTTAGAGCTGGTCTTGGCTTTTCTTAAGTGCATTCAGTTACTACAGTGAATCCTCTTGTGTTCATAAGTCATGCCTTAGGACTCTAATAGATGCCTTCTACAGCTACCCAAGAAGAATAAGGTGAGAGGCATATTATAGCAATCAAGTGCAAACCTAGTCAATTATTAAATGTATTTCTCAAGTTAACAAGAGAACATGCTGTCCACAGTGCTCCCAGAGCTTTTGCACATTAAACAACTTTCAACATTGCAAGACGAAAATATATTTCCTGAGGTTGCATCCCAGGGGATGATGCCTGGTGATAACATTTATTCCTTTGGAACTTTTGTTTCTGTGCAGATGGCAGTTGCCATTGATGGAAAAAACCCTATATTGGTACAGTGTCAAAATGCACACCCACTTAGGACATAATTTATCCTGTCTCTTACACAAGGATATTGTTATGTTTCAGATGTCTCCTGGAAATGGCAGGCATTAGACATCAGGGAAGGTTTGGCTTAATTTTGCTGAACCAGATGCAGTGATGAAATTAAATAAAATTCATGTATTCTTTTCACTGTGGTCAAGTAATATTAACCACAGCCACCTCCCAAGCATGAATTCTCAGCTCATTGTTTAGTGAACATAATTACTTTTTTTTAATTAACTAAGACTTCTAATTTAAGCAGTGTTGAGCTGCGTACAAGAAATTCTAGTCCAGGGTAAAAACCCTGGGATATAACCATTTAGTGCCATATGCTGTATTGAACTGCCAGAGAAAGACATCCAGCACAATATTAACAAGGTAGGTTAGATAAGACATGTGCTGCTGTTCTTTTAATGGAGTACTTGCCCTGTGCATTTGTTTCATAGCTGATAAAGTTATAAGAGCATTGACAGATGTTTACTTTTGTCCATCTGTGCAGAGCATTTAAAAGGGCCCCTAAAACTAAAATTTTCATGGAAATGTTACATGGAAATAACTCATCAGCTAGAAACTCTAGATTATCTAAAGTTTACTTAACACAAATAAACAAATTTACAAGGCAGTTTTGGTGACATTTGCCATCCCTTTGTGATGAATTGGGTGTTATTCCACTTTCCAGGCAAGTCTTTTATTTCCATTTCATGGGCATCAGAGTCTCTTCTCATGGCAATTGCATCCAATCTGCACTCTTGGAATCCAAGACTTCTGAAGTACAGAGCAGAAAATCGTCCTTCCAAACTGGTGGGAATTTATTATTGAGTCTAATCTTGTCCTTGGTTTAAGTCAACAGGAGATATGCTTGCAAAGCAAGGGCACAAATGGATACTTTAAGGTTTCTTAGGTGATAAACATTCTACTTTGATTTTACAGGGATCTCTGAGGCCAGAGTTTACAAACCTTATCATCTATACTTCATTTCATTTACCCACTGATGATCGGAAGCTGTTTAAAGCTTCCATGCCAGGGGAATAAGTGCTTTCACAGCTGAGATGTAGAACGTAAGTTGCTTGAATAGTGTCTGAAAATGTGTTCAACATACTTACCTTTTCTTTCTGTAACCTGTTTCTCTTTTCTCATCCATCAGTCAAGTACAAGTTTCACTGAATTGTTTGGATGTTGAGGATTTTTCTTCACTTCTTTAACAAAAGAACAGGCTTAAATTTTGAACTTTGATTGCATATGTAAGCAACCAGCATAACACAAATTGCAACCCTTATGATGATGCAATTACTGGAATATTTTTAAATGTTACAGTGGTGTTCTTTGATTCACTCAGCTGTGAGCAGGATTGTCGTCACTTGTCGTAGTTGCACTTTCTTTTCTTGGTATATTTATTATCTATCATGTGCCTGTGCGATGTGCTTTGGCATGAGACTTACAAAAATACTCATTTTTTTTAGAAATCCCACTTCATGTACAACACCCCAAATACCATCATAAGGATGCTGCATTTTGCATTATTTTATTGACTTAATCCATTAAGTTACCTGTAATTCATATGCATTCTTGCCTTGACTTTGCTATATCAGCTATGAAACAAATGCACAGGGCAAGTACCTCAGAAAAAGGGCAGTGACAGCAGTGTGGTGTTATCCCCTTCCAGGCAATAAACCCCTCACTGACCAAATGTTCTTAACAAGAAGGATGGATGGACAGACCAGTGAAAAGCACTGCACGTGCCTGTTGCAAGGGAATTCTTCTCATGCCCCTAAAATCAAGGCTTTCATCTTAATGGGTTTTCCCCTCCACGGTTATTAATGAGATTAACATTTTTTTCTATTTCTTTAATTAAAATTCCACCTACTTACATGGGGACCTGGTACTAAAGCACTGCTGAAGCAAATGGATGGGCTCCTGCTGATGCTCATGGAATATGATGGAGCGCGTCAGCAGACCCAGCAGAAGGAGAATGTCCAATGTTGGACAGACATCCTTTTTGGCATTCAGGGGTCAACAGCAACTGAGGGAGGCCTCCCACTCAGGTGTCTGACCTTCCGATGGTGCTTAACTCTGTGATTCTTCTCCTCCCCCTCTGTATATCAAACCATCAGGGACAATACTGGACTCTTCTAGCCCCTGAAGGAATGGATGGGGAGTAACACCTTCTGTCTCCAGCCAGCTGGGCTGTGCAGCTGGAGTGACTTTGAAGCCAGTTTCTTTTGTTTTAAGTTAGTCTATCTGGAAGAGGGACGGGATTTCAGAGAAGTGACATGCGTCTCATGAAACAGGAGATTAAAACTGGTTTTGAAAACTTTAGAAGAATCTTTTGGTGTCCCATCTATTAAAAATGCTTTGTTTGAGCCCATGTTTTATTAAAAAAAAAAAAAAAACAAACAAAAAACCCAACTATTAGTGTGTGCAATATCTTGGAATTACAGTCATACTTTTCATTTGAGGAGTTGTATTCATTTGCCTCCAAAATATCCATGAATATGTTCATGCAGAAAGAGAAGCGTTAAGGAAAGAGCACCTCTCTTCCTAAAGTACTACCCTTAGCTAAGGCTTACTAGATGCACACCCTTAGCTGGGGAACTGGCCTCCCCTTCCATGAACCAGCTTGCATCTGGGTAGGAGGTGGTTTGTTCAGTTTCCCGGTGTGGAAGAAATGGAAGACCCAACATTGTGTTGGTGCCCAGGGAGAGAGAGGTTAAAGTTTTGACCCATGGTGTACCAAGGTCAGTGGAAGTATTTTCTGTTTATGCTCCTCAGAGCCTTTGTTCACTAAATAAGGGGTGCTGAGGGGAGAATTGAAAGATTCTCACGTTAAGCTGTGCTTTTTTTAAAGCCCATAAGTTTATGTGTTTTGTTCTTGCAATAATAGAAGTTACGTATGAGGTCACATGCAGCAAGGCTTACACTCATGTTTGGTCTACATAAGTGACTTTGAGTGGAGACCGGTTTCTATGTCATCTTCACTACTTTTTTGCTTATTCTGGGCAAGATAGAGACAAGTAAACAAAAGCATCTCATTGTCAAGTGCTCTGTGGTTTTTTGT
Source organism: Gallinula chloropus (assembly GCF_964237585.1). Classification (NCBI taxonomy): domain Eukaryota; kingdom Metazoa; phylum Chordata; class Aves; order Gruiformes; family Rallidae; genus Gallinula; species Gallinula chloropus. Next base: position 106,181,085 of record NC_140086.1, read on the forward strand.
GCCTTATTGGCTGAGTGTCAGATGGGGATCCCGAGGATTGCTGCTTTCAGGTGCCGTTTTGTGTCCCTTGGACTGTGGCTGATGTTTTGGGAAATGGGCATCTTGGAAAATTGAAATAAAGTGCCTCAAGTTGGGTGCCTGAAAAGAGGAAACTTCCCTAATAATGACTGCAGTTGAAGAATTAAGCTATAGGGGAGCAGAAAACTTAAAACGAAAGATAGGAAAGAGCTCCAGGCTTAATTGCCATTGGCTTTTCCAAACCCACACTAAACAGAGTATGTGTGTTTATCTGTGTTCCTGGAAAGAAAGCTTTGTCCTGGCTGAAAAAGTAGCCTCTTGGTTTTATTTTTCTTTTAGTTCTCTTAAAAACAAACAAACCAACAAAAAATCTTCAGCGACTCATTTTTTTAAATATTAATATCAGGTCTCTTTCTTTAAAGTTATTCTCTAAATGCCATTATTTGATGCACTGGAAATCTGAAAAAGTGAGAAAATCCCTGGGCAAATAACCAGCTCTTTCTCATATTTATCTAGCAACTTTGATTTTTTTTTTTTCCTTTTGAGCCCTTTGGTGGGTTTGTATTTGTAGAGGACAGTGCAAAGAACAGTCAATATTTATTCTAGTCAACTGATAAATAACTGTGTGATTCAGGGAGACTTAGTCAGAATACCCTTGTCACGGTCATTGCTGACGTCTGAGACAACGACAAGTTTATTGCTCATTAGGTTTTCGCAGGAGCCTGTAATAAAACCGCTAAACACGGGGAGAGCTGCTAATGCAGGGGCTGGGTGCATAGTGCATGTGGAGAGAGTTTGCAGTTGCAGAAACAGAGGGAAGGGATCGGAGGTTCACAATGAAGCTTAATTCCCAGCACTTCCACTCACCAGAAATAGTTGTTTATAAACTCTTCTGCTTTAAAAGCACTGGGCGTACAACTAACATCCCAGCTTTTTAATTCTCTGTCTAAAAGGCTCCCCCTCTCTTTCGTATGGGTTATTTTCTGTGCAGGCAGGCGAACAGTAAAGGTGGTGTATTTCCAGGTAGTACACCCTTTGCAAAAGAAAGTTTGGAAAGTATTAGCAGAGCTTTTCTTTTTAACTAGCTGAAGCTCTTCAACCAGGCTGTAGCACCACGTGAAGCACCACGTGAAGCACCATGGTCTCTTCCAACCCTTCCCAGTTATCACAGCCAGGACAGTATGGTCTGATAGAGATGCTGTTGCTGTCTGAAAAGTCTCCTGCTCTGAAGCTGCTTTGATTTCAACCAGCTGAGCTTCTAGCCTTTATAGACCAAATATTAAAAGCCAAACAGGGCTCTGAAAAAAATAGTTGTATTGGAAGCTTTTCAGCTGTGTATTGAAACAATATAGCACAGTGCTAGAAACTGGAGTGGCCTCATTAGAATAGATCCATGTTTGAAATAGGGTTGCTAACAACTTTGGTGTGTAAGTTAAAGATGGGTGCCAGATGGTGTACGTTTAGCATTCCCTTTCGCTAACAATATTTATGGGCCATACATTGAAAAAATAAATCTCTGGCTTTTTAGTACAGAGTGCTTGGGTTAATATTTCTGTCTGAGGTCTGTTGCTTAGCTTCTAAATAGCTCTGTGATTGCCACAGGGAAACACAATCTTGTTATTACAGAGCAGTTCTGGTCCAGTCACATTGATAAACACTGATCTGTAAAAATCTCACTCAAATGTGCTTGTGGGTATTCTTTATTTTTTCCGTGTCTGTCGTGATATGCAAAACAACATGTCATTGCCTTCACGAGAGCAAACAATTGCTCTGGTGGCCACACCTTCTCCTCTCTCCTATTCATTAATTTTGCATGTTCCTGATAAATGTAAACCTCAAGATTTGACATGGGTTGTTGGGGGAGGTGTTTTGTTTTTATTAAAACTCTGCAGGGCTACTAAGTGCTGTTAGCAGAGCCCGTGTCTCACCTTGCCTCACAGACGAGGGCCATCCAGATGGCATCCCACACTCAGACCCACTCTACTATCCGTTTCCATCCTGCTTGCTAATGATCTTGGATATGCCCATGTGCTCTCAGCCACAGGGAGTCTGTCTGCGTCTGTTGAGTTTGAATGCTACCATACGGAATGTCCACAGAGCTGGTGCAGAGGCATGGCTACGTCCTTCCACTCACAGGATCAGGATCTTAAATCTGTCAGCCATAACATGCCTCCATTTAAAGTAAATTGAGTTTAAATAAATTAAGAGCAGAGTTTCTCCACCAACAGAGAGCAACGTTACTGCCTGGAGAGGGATTATAGAGTATGTTGTGAAGACTTTTGCCCATATGCAGCTCAGTCAAGGGGAAGCATTACTGAGGGGTTAAAATTGGTGACTTCCCAATACAGAACATTATAGTGTGGCAGGAGACTGATGCAGAGAGGCTCTCTAGGGAGTTGGGGACAACAATTTTCAAGTGGGAAGCCTGTGGTATATAGAAAAAATCTCCTGGGCATGAAGAGAAATGGGAATGGTTTTCAGTATTAGCTGTGTGTCTTTACGCTTGGATTCTGAATGTAAACTTAATGATTTAAAAGGTTTGGCCTCTAACTTTTAGGCAATAACAGACTAGGGCTGTTAGAAAAGCAAAACATATGTATTTCCTAATACATGCCAGAGCTTCTCATCTGTGGTCCTTCACAGGAAACATTACTTTCTGCAGCAGAGAGGGAGACTGGTGCTGCTTGATTCCCATTCTTCATCATGCGAGTGTGCTCATTGCTCCTTTCAGCTCTAAGCCTTAGGAACAACACTGAAATTTTATCCATATACATTATTAGCAAGTGCAGAAATGTTCCTGGAAAATCACTTGCTGCCTATAAAATGTCACCTGACTTAATCCATCTGGTAAGGCATTTTCCTAGAGGTTAATGAATACACTCACTCTCAAAGATGGGTTTGGCACTGGATTCCAAACTCTCAAGAGGTGGTAGGAAGGAAGAGAACATGACTGGCTCCTCAGAGGTGGCAAGAAGAAAGAGGATCCCCAGCTGGCTTTCTCTCTGATCCCTTCAATGTTGCTATTGTGCCAGCTCTCTGCTGTGATTGCAAGGACCACAGTTGCAAGCTTTGGCTAAACCAAGTTGTTAGAGTGCAGTGAATGCTTTCTCTTTTCCAGATCTTCTGCTTTCACACTGATATATTGGGTACATGTGAAGGTTGACTTTCTGCTAGGGGACATGTTCTTGCTTCCCATGTAAACTGGGGGAGTTTGTTTTGTGCTTGGACTGATGATTTGAATGAGGATTTAGAGGGGTTGCTCAACTCTTGAGCCTAAAACATAACATGAGGTGCTCAGCAGCTACATGGATGCTCTGTTTTCTTTAAAGCTAAAATTCACTGTGTAGCTTGCACAAGGCTCTGCAGCCTTTAAGTGCCATTGAAACCCTCAGGTTAGGCTTTTAGCTTGCCTTGCACAAGCCTGACTTGTGGTTTATCATACTAACAGAGTAGGGAGAAAGAGTTCAGTTAGATTTTATGGTAGGTTGCAAGTGTGTCCTGTCCCTTAGATGCTCCTCTTCCTTCTGTGTAGTGAGGAGAAACTACCCTGTAGTCCTTTTACCAGTGATTTTGCGCCTCATTCCTCATCATTATGCAGCTGAGCTACAAAACTATCATTCACATATACAAATATTTGTCTAATTATATTATCTTGTTTGTAGTGCTGAAGTCAAAGCCTTATATTGTCTTCTTTCACAGTTTTAGAATACAGCAAGAAAACACACACAGACACACACACACAGAGGCATACAAGCTGATCAGTGGAGATTGATCCATCAGAGGTAAAATAAGCAGATGCTTTCCTAGAAATGGACCTTTTTCTTGGCATCCAGCAGCCTGTGTTCTCGGTACATCTGAGATTTCTAGGCATCTTTGCTGCATTTTTTGGTGAGTTGTGTGACAAGGAAGAAGAAACTGCAATATGGGTTTTTTCTGGAGAAAGGGAATAACATGCACATCTGGTTTGTTATGGTTGTGTTTAGAAAGAGGAAATCGGGGGTGTGGCTTGAGGTTTTGTTTGTCTTGCTTTTTCCTTTGGCTTCTCCAACACACGCATGCTCAAGCCCTGCCACTTGAATTAACCAGGTGCCTTTGGATTGTTCTTGCACCGCTAATGCAGTTGGGTGCTTCAGCAGCTGCATAACTAGCTACTGCAACAGGGGAAAACCTGGAGCTTTTTGTGTCCCTTAGTTGTTTTGGAGGGAAGTCTAAGAGCACGGTCTCCCCATGTTCCAACATGGTACCAAGGTGCAAAATTAATGAGGTGCTGGGATATGTGTAATTTCTACTAGTTCATAGGAAACACAGTGATATAGTGGCTTTTCCCTGAGGCACTGTGCACTTCATGGAGTCAGTGCCAGGATCCATCATCTGTGCTGCACTTAGGAAGCCCAAAGGATTACTGGGAGGAGAGAGTGTCTGGGTGTCTGTGAACCAAAGAGACTTCTTCCTTTACCAGCACATCCCAAGGCACCAATATGGACATACTCTTCAGAGGGGGACCTGTCCTTCTCCTGACTGCTGCAGAGATTTATAGATGTCTTGGTGGCTTATAAAAAAGGAAAAAAAAAAGCCCGAAGTTGCTATCAAACCCAGATTTTTATGAACTCTTTAGTCAGCTGGGACCATGCTGGTGGCCCATTAAGTATGCTGAGGCAGGTGACACCGCCTTCCAGTCCTGAAGCCTGACCTTCCTTTGGGAAGAGGATTTCCTCCTTTATCCCTCTGTAATGCTGAGTGTTTTGTTGGTGTTTTTTGTATAATACCACTGGCTTGTTTTTAAAGGTCAAGCTTTATGAAAAGCCACTGCACATGTATTAGGTTTAATGGCATGATATTCAAATAAGGAGGGACTGGTCCAGAGGCTTCCATGTGGACTTAAGTGTAGATCTCACTTTTCCCAGTAAAGTGACTGTGTCACTCCACCAGACATAGCTCCTTATACTTAAATCACTGCAGATGCTTCAGCCCTTGCCTTAAGCAACAGGCATGTTATCGCTGCTGGCATCGAAGCCCAGTGCATTAATATGGCAATCACTTCCCCAGCCCAATCATGTCTGGTTAAGAACAAACTATGTGTATGACCTTGCCCTCTATTTTCTGGGGAACATTATACCTCACAACATATGGTTCTGGTTTGCATGGAGGACCCTGTTCTGCTCTACCTGCACTGTATGCAGGTAAGCAGAAGGTCTTCCAAGTTGAAGGTCCCTAAGCAGTAAAGAAGCCTTCTTGCCTAATAAATCCTGGAGGCCAATCCGGACAGCAAATTTTTCTTTTACGTGTCCTTTAGTTGTAAATTGAATTTTAATTGCTTCAAGAGCTTTGTATAGATTTACATATCCATTTGTGAATCATGACATCATAGTCATGAGACCATGCAATCTCAGCTGGGTTTTGCACACAGGGACTATATTTGGTTGTACAGATGTTTTCAGCAAACAGTTGTATCAGAGATATCTTGTAAGAACATTTGTTGTAATTTGTCTATCTAGGTTTTAGTTTGTTTTTGTGGGTGGGTTTTTTTTTTTTTTTGCTTCCTAGCAAGATAAAAGAAGAGCTGATTTGGTGCATGAAAGGAATGTTGGTCCTAAACGAATTGTTTATTTTCTTCAGGCCAGCATGAGAGAGAAAATGCATTGGGTTAACAGCAGTTGACTGATCTGCAGTCAGGATTTCTTCAGCATCCTCAAAGTCTCTGAACTTTGATCCAGTTCTTCATACTGAAAAAAAGGAGAGCACCTGTCTCATAGAATTTAGCTTCTTGACCCTTCTGGTGAAGGGCCAAAGAAGAACAGGACTCTTTTGTTTATAGTTAACATTTTGTTGGTTTTATGCTTTATCAGTATTACTGAGTGAAGTATTTTGAAAGAGTGTTGGTACAGCAATAGACATATTTAAATAGAAAATAAGGGGAAAAGAAATCTACTCTGTGTGCAGATTTCATGAACGTTCTTCTGAATTTATTGTCATATGTGTATAGGATAACTGTTTTAAGAACAAACGTGCAAGTGTGTGAGTTTTGTGCTAAGCCATTGTGAAGAAGGTAACTTAGGAAAACAGTTTTGAAGCTGAAACTCATAACAGAGGTACATACTAGATTAACTTCTTACAACCAGCTACCTTATAAGCAGAATTATTGGACTGACTATAAATGCATTTTTCCAGATTAGTAGTATTAGAACTTCAGGAAAGATGCTTAGCTTCTGTATACGGGTGTAACTTTGTTACTCAGCATATATTAAGTACCTAATTCTGCTCTTCTGAAGTTATTGGGATCTTGGCTGTAAATAAGATTTAGGCGCAGCCATGAAGCTGTTGTGCATATATTTAAATATGTGTCTGATGAGACTCTTGGAAGTTAATTCTACCCTTGTTATTTGGCATGAGAGAACCAGTTGTGCTTAGTATCATAATTCACACATCATAATAATAGAGACAAAATAACATGCCACTGTTTATAGATCTCTAACCTTAAGGGAGCTCACATTTAGTGTTTTCTTCTGCTGAATGCTAAATTATGACAAACTCAAAGAAGCACATAACGTATAATCTCGGTTCAGTCTAGCCTGCAAATAACATTAGCAAGGCCAGAAAAGATTGTTTTCTTTGATGGCTGTTTTGGTTGCAGTTCTCAAATGGGCATAGTGGCTTTCCAGGCTTAGGCGGCCTTTTTTATGATGATGTCTCTATAGCTTGAACTTTGATAAAGGGTGGAAACAACCTTTGAAGATATTTTTTTTTTGGTGCAGATTTTCAAAACATTTCAATACTAAAGCCTTTTCTCCTTCTTTTCCAATGGTATTGTTTACAAAGAAATAAGATGATCGTAAATTTTTGGCTAAGGAATTTTCTGGGGAAAACTACCTACAATTGAAATATAAGCAGATCTTCAATCCCCAAATTGTCACTGGTATTTCTGGGATCCAAAAGAGGTGCAGATCTCATTCTGGATAGATTCTGCTATTTAGGATAAGTGTGTTGATAATAGCAATCTTATTGAATCATTTAGTGTCCTTAACAATAAAGATGTTGAAACATCTGGAAGTGCACCTTTTAAAATCATGTAGTCCTAAACCACCAAAGTGCAGTTGGAGAGCACAGAGAAGTACACTCTGTCCTCACTCTAAAACATCATCCCCTTTCACTACACCTATTCCTATATACTTTTTCATGTTCCTTGTCTTTATATTAAATCCATCCGGGTTTAATATAAAAAGAGTATTAACATAGAAGTCCTATCCAGTCTAGGAAACCAAACATATTAGAAAGCCTGGTATATTCATTACCAGTTTCAGTGCCTTCCAAAAAGGTATTTGATAGTGAGTGGGGGGAAAAAGAGAGAAAGGTTTTTTATCATCCTGTATTTTTCATTAAGTTTAGACAGAAAAGGTTTCAGCCAACCTTCTAATATATAGGACAAAGAAGATTACTGTGAAGATCCTCTGGGTACTGCAAAGTGAAATGGAAGGCAGGAAAATGGTAGAGGCAACTTCTAGTTTTCCCTTGCAAACAAAAGCTCACATTTGCCAACTTGGAAATGCTTTAGAAAAGTAAATGCTCATCAATTTTGGGAGTTTTTTAATAGGCTATGTACTCTACTGCCTACAAGTCATTTTTGCATGCCAACAGGATGTGAATATTTTTATTTTTTCAAATATACATTTTAAACAGTGCCAGAAATGTACTTTTTTGTGTAGTAATATTAATGATGGGAAAAAGCCTGTGTTTCTGGTTTTGAAGGTAACCATCGTAACCCTGCTAGAAATACTGTGTCTGGGAGAACATATTTTAGCAAATTTGCTCCTCTGCCCAAACTCTTAAATTTCAAGCAGATTTTCCAGCAAGTTATGGTGATCATCTCAGTTGGTCACTAGGTAGATGTGGCCATTTTGATGCTGTGTCCCCTTCCAGAAGCAGAGGTCTGCCAGAACGCTGGTTCGGGCAGGTCAAACCCGTGGAGGCTGCAAGAAGGTGTTCAGCTGGCAAGTCTAGAAAGGGCTTATCTTCCTGGCCTGCCAGAAACTGGAGTCTGTTGACCTTCAGGTTAGCGTTTGAAGCTGACTACTAGCAGAGTGGGTGCTATAATATCATGATTGGGGGAGGCATTTTAATCATTCAGCTTGTTGCTAATTTTCTGAATTTATTATGCTGTTCTTTTATAATGGATGATACGCACTAGTAACTGTAACCAGATGACAGCAACGTTAGTTTGAGAATGAGTTTGACAGCTTTTCAGGATTTCTTTTCAGTTGTGAGGCACTGAAGCCTCGCTGACAGGAGGTAAGATGCCGTATTTGCTTATGTAATCATTGCCAGCCTATGAAGGCTGTCCATCAGATGACCTGTCCCTCAAGACCATGTCCCTGTTTCAGCTGAGATGGAGGTAATTTTCTTTCTAGTAGATGGTATAGTGCTGTGTTTTGGATTTGGGATGAGAACGATACTGATAATATGCTGATGTTTTCAGTTGTTGTCAAGCAAACAAGGACTTTTCAGCTTCTCATACTGCCCTGCCAATGAGAAGGTGAGGGGTGCCCAAAAGGTTGGGGGAGGATGATGACACACAGCCAGGGCAGCTGACCCAAACTGGCCAAAAGAATAGTCCATACAGTTTGACATCATGCTCCATTTATAACTAAGGGGTGAGCTGGGAGGCAGTTTGTCTTTGGCTGCTTCCAAGACTTTAGGGAGGAGAGAGGAAGGATCTGAGGAGTTGCAACTTTGGCATGAAGGGGTGCACTGGTCTCAAGGTATCTCCTCCCATGCCCCACACAGAAGCATGTCTCCTTCTAACTCATCTGAGCCTGGGGGGTTGTCTCTGGCTCTGTAACTCAAGGACTTTGGTGTGTTAGTAAAACTTGTAAATCCTTTCCGATTGAGGAGTTCAACTGAATTAGCAATAGCTGCATGGGGTATAGCTCCAGCAGCTGTACTTTAAAGAAATTTGGGATCCTATAGCCCAACTTCTTTGATGCAGACTGCGCTTGTATTTTTTGTTTAGATACCTCATTATAGGGGTTCTAGTTTTTATTTGTGCTTTTCTGAGGACATCAGGATGAAACGTTGGAAGTGTAAACACATCTGGAACCGGGATTCCTTGGGGTCCTTGAGTCAACCTACTAGAAAGCAGGAGGAAAAATATCTTGTCTTGACTGATGACTTTGAAGAAGATGTAGAGCCTGCAGTGCAATGCCTCCATGCTTTTCCTGCCCCTGACCATGCCCAATGCATTTAATTGGGATTTTAATTTCTTAAGCAGTAACGTGTATTCAGCTCTTCGTTTTTATAGACAGAGAATAAAACCAGATGCTTGACTTCAGTATTGAAGCCCAATTTCTGTATTCACATGCATGACCTGAAAGATAATTTGAGCTCGGCCACAAGCATTTTCCATCTACATTGGCTTTTTACAAAGACAGACAACACAATTACCCACAATCAATTTTTCTTATTAAGACGAAGGAGAGGGTGAGTTAATTTCTCACTGGTCTGATTGTGAGATTTTCTTTTAACGATAAAAAGAGCCATGAGGAAAGGAAAGCACAGGAATGTTTACCTCAGAAAATGAATTTTATATCACCTTAGTGGAAAATTGAACTTTGGTTCATGAGAGAAATAGGGAAAGAATCATGTAGAGATTTCCTTCTTCAGAAGTCATACAGGGCTGTGGTGTTGTTGTGTGGGTTGTTTTTTTTTTTCCTGTTGGTGAATGAAATACAATCTTTAATAACACACCGAACACTGATTTATCTCTAATGAGGTGCAAGATGGTCTCTCACTCATCTCAAAGTCCAGTGTGTTGCCATTGGGAATTATCACTGCTCCTGTTGGGTTGGTTGCCACTCTGATAGTCCTTCTGAGCAACCCATGGTCAAAACCTTGCTTGCTTTCGCCCATGTTGAGAGATGGGATGTGAGCAGGCTTTTCAGGGACAGAAAGCTGTACCAGGAGGAATAGAAACACCTTCGTAGCCTGGCTCTCTTCTGCCACCTGAGAAGACAGTTTCCTTTAATGCTCTGCCCAGCAGTGTCCAAAGAGTATTTTATTGTACCAAATGGACCCGGGCCAGGAGTTAGAAAACAACAAAGAAACTATGATCAACTATATCTAACATCTGAACATAGCAAGGGCAGTTTGTGTAGGAGAGAGGGAACAGGACTGATGGAAGATGCAGCCTTCCATTTAAGGCTTTGGCTCTTAAGACACAACTCTGAAGAACTGTTTTCTACTTCTCTGGCTGAATGGCACAAGTCAGCTGAAAGAAATGAAAAGGTGAAAGGAAGACCTGTTCCACCAGAGATAAAAGTCCATCAGTCAGTTTTGTGGAAGGATCTCTTCTCTGCCATAACTGTCCTTGGTGCAGGGAGGACTGGGGTTTTTTCCCTGAAACATCTGGTTCACTCAAGGCAAGGGAAGATCTCATTGTTTACACAGAGCGGTTCATATTGCGAACACAGACACTTTAAAATAGTAGCTCTTTTGGTATGTTGTTCATGGAAAGGCTTGCTTTCTGGCATGAAATAAAAGAGAAAGCTGTGAGAAGCAGCTAATTATTGAAAGAATATTAATAGAGGAATGACAGCTTGGACCTCTCCTGCTAGGTTAGGTTGCTAAACTGAAAAAATGGAGCTGAATGCCTTTATTTGAAGTGTATTATCATTGCCAGTGAGTCATGAACTCCTATAGAGTTAAAAGAGTACAAATCCTGTTATTTCAGGTGGTTGTGTAAACTGCTTAGTTTCTGTGTAATTCTGCCACTCCTGGTAAACACGAGGCAGAGAGGAGAACGGGAATAACCACCCCTTGTATTCAAACATTCCCTGGTGAAATTCTACTTTTATTTGAGGAGAGCTAGCACAAGTAGTTTTGTTAGGGGAAAAAAAGAAAAGGTACAAAATAAAGTCACCTTTTTCCACCCTTATGCCCAGCAGACAGATCTGTGAGGCCCTGAAGCAAGTCACAGACGGGCAGGATGGACTGTTTGGGAGCTAAGAAAAATATTTAAAGGCTGTGTAAATATACAGACCATCGGTGCATAAACCCCTCCCGGTATCTAGACGCTGACTTTCTGTTCACTCCACAAAAGACTGAAAATGAGGCATCTGCCTGCAATAGGAAAAGAAGAGGTGGAGACAGATCACTGTCTCCTTCCCTGCAATACCTTTTAATTCATACCATATTCATTAAAATGCACTCACAAGGTCACCATCACAGCTTCAACTGCCACCAAACTCCTATCCCTTGTTTCTGTGGGCAGCCGTGTTGGATTTTGGCTGAAAGGCCGGGATCTGCGAGGTCTGGAGGGAGCGATCCCTGCTGCAGAGTGCTGCAGGTGCTGCACCAAGGTGTGCCATTCGCTGTTAATGGCCCGGGAATAAATTGTGTTTTCAAGGTGTTTTTATTAATATGGCACAGAATCACAGAATCTTAGGGGTTGGAAGGGACCTCGAGATCATCGGGTCCAACCCCCCTGCCAAAGCAGGCTCAATGACACATGTCATCGCAGGTGTGTTCATGTTCTGGTGCCAACAAGGAGTTCTGATAATTTGCTAGAAGGAAAGGCAAAGTTACTAAAAATGGTAAATTTTTAGGATCAGATTTTCCGCCACTGCACCTCTGCCCCCACCCCTCCAATTCCGATTTCTCGGGGTTTGATTGCAGTAACTTTTCATCCATAAAATAACTTTTAGAAGTAGAAGGGATGGAGAAGCAGGCCAGTGCTGCCAGTGTTGAGAAGGAAAAAAAGGAAAGATTAGCCTTGCCAGAGGTCATGCAAAGCCCCTTCAGTGTGCAGAGATGGTCTCAGTTGTGTATCTCTGAGGAAAGGCAGGTGATCTTCAGTCCCTTTAAAAAGGAAGGCGGGGTTGCACACATTATCTATTGGTTAATAGTGGTTCTCTCCTTTACAAGTAATAAGCTGCAAAGCAAGAAGGGACAAGTTCGAGAAAATTAATTGTGAGCTCTTGCTTTTTCCCAGGTGAGTCAGTCTTCCTGAGAATATTAACTTTTCCACTTATGCAGATGATTAAGGAAAAGAGTGGAGACTTAGAGACTTGTGGATCAACCGTACTTTGAGACCTGCTTCACACTACCCTTGCATTCATGTTCCCTAATGCAGTTTTTTTCATGGCAAAAAACCTTAACTTAGCTAATTTTTTTAAGGCAGTCCTGGAATTGGGCCATAAAATGTGGGTCTGGATAAGCACTGCCTTGCATGTTTTAGGCTATGTCCAGTGATTCTGTCACCAGGAACACTTGAGCATCCGTAGGGAAAACCCCTCCAGTGCTCTTGCCAGTGCTGCAGGCAAGAACATGATGTGGAACGCTGGGCGAATTGCTGGTAGTTTGAAGGGGGTAGTTTCCCATGGAAGGCACTTCAGGGAGGTGTGTGTTTGCTTCAGGGCACAGGTAACAGCATTTATTGTTGCTGTTACTTCACGTGTGCTGTGGACCATGTTCTGCCCCACATCTTTATCTCTGCAAGTCAGAGGATAGCGTTAAGTGAGGGCAGAATTTGGTTTAATATCCCCAAGCATGTGGCCTGTGGTACCTCTCTTGTGCTGTCATTCAGAGAGAGTATTAAGCAAGTTATTCTACATGGAGATATTTCAAATTTTGCTGTTGTAGCACTGGGAATTTAGAAACCATACTCCACAGGAAAATTCACATTATCCCCAGAGTAATGACAGCTACGCTTGTGTACATTGGAGCCCATTCGACAATTAACAGCCTTGATCAGCTATCTATGCAAATCAGCCCCACATGATTGCTTTGTTTCTGAGGGAGAAGAGAGATGGGTGGTGAGTCTGCAAGAACTCTGTAGGATTTCTATGCCGTTACTCTCTTCCTGCCCTGCTTGGTACATCTGTATCCTGGCAGAGAAGGGACATCAGTGTGGTAGAGATGGAGGTGGTAGAAGTGTTGGTATCCCCAGGGGCACCTAAATGGCCCAACCATGTCTTTTGGAGAGGCTTGGAGAAGCAATAACTTGCAATTACTTCAGACTTCCTCAGGCTCTGGCATCAAGTGGACCAAAGTGACCCATATTTCTTTACAGGAAAACAACATGTCATGCCAAATCCTGTGAGCAATTCCTATTTGGCCTCGCATTGGCTGCCTGTAAGCTCTACGTGAACGGTACCAGTAGCAATAAACTCTTGGGTAGTACCTGACATGTAGCTCCCTGGTCCCTTGCTGGGCTTAGTTCTGATTCATAATGAGAAGCAACATATTTATTGAGGATGGGTTTAGTCCCATCAAACTCCCAATGTCGCCCTGGGTAGCAGCCAGAAAAAGCAGAACAGGAGTGTACCTGCAGGTGGAAAAGCCCAGCGCCATCCTGTGCCCCAGCTGGTTTTGTTACCTTCCTTTTCTCTCATTCCCCAAAATGTTCAAAACAGATTTGAGCTGGTGACGGATCCAGTGAAAAGTCCATCATCCCCTGAGTGGGTGACTGGTCGTCTGTCCCTCCTGTGTGTAGTGTTTTGCTGCTTGTGGTTTGGAGTTTTCTGTTCGCAGCCCAGAAGCTGAGTCAGTGGCTGTGCAAACGCGGGCCCGAGTCAGTGTGTGCTGGCAAGGAGCTGACTACACCTACTCAGGCTGTTCACAGCCCCCTCCCCTCTCTCTTCCCAAATCCCATGTAACTCAGGATGTGAATTAAGTTTTGGTTTTGGACTTAATGCATCTGGGGGACGCGTTGTATTGCAGCAGAACACCAACTTCTCTGCTCAGCCAGTATGTGGCTTGGGATGGCAGGGCAAGAGCTCCTGCAACCCACAGTAACCTTGACTTCAGCCAGGCGTTGTGGTCGGGCAAGTTTCTTCTTGCTCCCTGGTGCTTACCTGGCCTCTCCTCATGGCAGCTGAAGCCCAGCCCTGCCTGTCAGGAACTTGGCTGCCTGATGAAGCACCAGGCAGCTCTCAGCACCCTGTGGTGGCTGAGAAACCTCCCGACATGGCCTTTTGAGGCTGGAAATGGAAACCTAGTGGAGCGCTGTGAACTGGGTTTGCTTGCCTTGCTGCAGAGAGTCTTTAGAGGCCCGAGATAAACGTGAATTGTAGTAAGAAAGCCAGGACTGTAACAAAGAATGAAACCCAAGCATGTTAGTAATTGGAAAAGTACTTGCAACAATTCTTGCTTTCTCTTTTTCACATGACCCATTCAGCTTGACCGGTGTGTTTAGAAAGCAGCGATCCCACTTTGCTCTGGGGAAGGCCCTTGCTGCCTGACGCTGAGCTGGCCCCAGGAGCTGAGCTGGGGGCAGCCCCAGCAGCCCTGTCGGACGCACGCGCAGCTCGTGCTGCCTCACAACGGAGCTGATGGAGACGAGACGTTGTGGGGCAGTTCGGATCCTTTGGGATCCAGCTCCTGCTTGTGCTCTCCAAGCAGACATATCACCTCCCCTCCCTGCAACTCACTTGGTGTCCATGGTGTCAGGAGGCTGGGGTGCTAATTCTTGCCTCCTTGCCATCACAGATGACTCCCAGCACCTCTTTTCCCTATAGCTGCTATTAAAAGACCCATCAATCGCTAAAAGGAAAATATACCCTAACTGGTGGCTGTCTTGAATTTTGGGTATTTTTTCTGTCATTATTTGTGGTGGGGTTTACTTATTTTTCATTCATCTCAGAGGACTAAATAATCTGGTATTCTATTATTTTGGGTCTGTTCATGAGGGAGTTTTTACTCAAAGCTCCTGGAAATTGGCACTTCACTAATGCCTAGCACTTTACAATATCAAATATTGGCAGGTATTTGCTGTTAGTGGTCACAGGGAGATTAAACACCTCCTGAAAGTAGGTAAATACGTGTAGACATTTTAATAAAGTGATAAGGCACAAGGCCCCACACATTAACAAACAATAACTCCGCTGTTAGTTATGAAATTTACTCTGGGTAAATTTACTCTGAGCATGTCACAGCCGTGATTTTCAGCTTGCAAATGGTTTTGGATGGCGCAGATAACAAGGCAAAAGGGGCTTGGTTTTGAGGTTTTTCAGGATGGTGATGGAAAGGAAACAATGTTGGTTCTGAGGTGGGCACAAGGATTCAGGAGTGATTCCCCCAGCCCACATCAACCCAGCCAGGCTGCAGCCCACGGGCACACTCCTCACCACACAGTAAGCTCATACCTTTTTCACTCCTGGGCTTTGCTTTTCTAAAATGAGACCTTTCTTCTTTTTGCCTTTTACTCTTTGCTATATGGAGAGAGGTTTATGTTCATTTGGCTTTCACATGTTTGGACAGAATTTAGCAGTGCTGCCCAAATCTGCGAGGTACCCAAGTACATGATGAACTACAGGATTGTTTGTTATGGACATTTTTAACACTTTGCTTGAGTATCCCATTTGAGAAGGAAAGCAAAGATTAGAAAGCACTTTCTGATCATGTGGCTTTTCTAAAGAGCACAGGCTGCTGTAAACCTGGGTGTGCATTTTTGGAGCAGGGAGGGAGTGGCACCAGGGCAAGGTGTGGATACTGGGATAGGTAGCTGGCTGCACTCCTCTCCCTCTCTTGATCCCCCTATGTACTATGGATGCATGTCCTGATAATTGCATAAGCAGCCCAATACGATATCATCCCTTTGTCCCAGCACTTAAACCTGAGCCCTGAGAGTTCTGCAAAAATAAGCATTTCATTTCCATGGTGAAGACAGATGATCTCACTTTCATCCAGGAGAGAGTGTAGCCCCAGATGCCTTTGGTGGGGGATAAGAGTGGTCACACAGACTGCAGAACGCAGGAAGATATGACTGCCAAAGAAGTTGTTTTGACTGCAGCAGAGAAAATAAAATGTGAAAGCCATTAAGGAAATATGAGGGGGAATTCAAGGCTGCTGCCCTCCGAGAGGAGAGTGTCTTACTGGAAGGTCCCATTTAATCAAAACTCCAGATCATCCAGTTATCTATGTTAGGAAAGTTATTCTCCTTTCTGCCAGAGCTTCACTGCTACAACACATGTGCATCTTGAGTTTAAGGGGGTTTTATAACACTTTGTGCCAGTGACACTAACACACTAAGACTAGATTTTCTTCTCACTCATAACTCTTGAAACTATAATGAATTTGGATTTAATTAACTGGTTTGTCTTTAAACTGTTGTTACTCAGTACTGTCCATGAGAGAGATGTAAATCTGGAATAATTTTGCCCCAGTCAGTCATTGCTTCTGTTTTGACTTGGATGTAACTGAGAGCAAAATCTGATCGTGCCTGAGAAAGCCATCATCTGCTGGTTTAAAAGGCAGGCTGGAAGCTCAGTGTGTTATATAGAATATTATTAATGGTCTGTCCTGCAAATCTCACAAATTTGCTTTACTAAGAAGCAAGACAGTGTTAATTCAATTAACAAAAAGGACTTTTTACTTTGTGGGGTTTTTTTCAATTAATTGAATTTGACATGGATTTTCAGAAAGTACAAAAAGAAAAGCTCCGATTCTGGCAGGTTTCAGGCACGTGGTTCATTTTATACAGGTCTATGAGCTTTCCTTCTCCCTGAGGGGAGAGAACGTCCTGGAACGCACATTTCTTTCGCATTCCCGTTTTAACGCAGCTTGATCCTACAGATAAATCTCTACTCACTGTTTACGTTATCGCTGCGGAAGAGTCTGTGAAATCACAGATCTGGCAGCAAGGTTTCACAAACATCCTCAAACAGGAGAACACTGTCTGGGAAAAGTGAAACGTTTTATTGCAAGTTGAGCTCTCAGCTTAGTTGCCTGCGATACCTGCTGAAACACCTCTGCCCCCTGAGAAAGGTGGAAAAGTTACACTGATCTGCCAGCACATGTGGGATCATCTTAAAGGTTCTTCTACATTTTTATTTCAGCTGTAGCCTGGGCTACGTTTGGCACTGTTAGTGTAAAAGTAGGGGTAGCCTCCTTTAATTTCTGGACATTTTTAGGCACAGGGAGATGGCAGCCTTATTAACAGTGTGTGAGAGCTGTGTCTCAGAGCCGTAAGGCAGTGTTGCAGGTGTAGCCCTGCAGGTCTGTCCCTGGGACACTGCAAAGGGGACAGAAGCCATCAACCCCTTTTGTCAGACCAAGCAGAGGTGCCAGCAAGAGGTTAGTAAAGGATCCAGACATAACTGGTAAGTTGTGATTTCCGTTGCAATCCAGAAGTATTTTGTTGCTTGCTACTCGGAGGCAGCCAGTAAGTAGGAAAGAAAAAAAACCCCATTTGGTCAGTAGCTTTGCAGCAAATTTTAAAATGTTTCTGTTAACCAGTCTTGAAAACAACTTTTTGTCTCCCTGAAATGTGGAAATGGATTACACACCACTGTGCAAATAGTACTTTTTAAGAAAGCCAATAACAAACAAAAAATTACGGTTCTGATCCTCCACTTATCTCCCTCTAATGTGCAACCAGCAGTAATGAACAAACTACTGCATGTGGAAATAGAGCCATATTGCTCCCCCTGACCTCTCTGACCTTGCCTGAGACAACATTTGCATTTGGCTTACTGAATAAGTTTTGTTTTTCTGATAAATATTTGGTTTGTTTGGAAAAAAAAAACCATCAGGTTACTCATGGTTAATAGTTAGCCAAGCAGTGACGGGTAAGTAAACAAAGCTTTACAAACAAGGTGTACAGGGTGGCAGCAGTGAGTATTTTCTGAGACAGCAGACAGGTAATTTGTCAGGTACAGCTCATAGACTCTCGGTGACACTGATATGACTGTCTGGGTTTTCTTTTTTTTTTTTTCCTTAAATCATATTTGCCCTTAAAAATTAACCTGGATTTAAAAGACCAACCTTCCTTATTTCTCTGCAAAGGGTGTGAATGCCAGAAATTTGCATTGATTAAGAAGGAAATGAATCAGAGGTTAACTCCAAGTTATGTCAGGTTGGATTTTGTCACCATGAAACGTGTTATATGAAACTGGAGACACACGGGATGTTTGGATGTGCAGTAAAAGGTGCATGGCCAGGAAAGTATTTGTACAAAAGTAATTATTGATGGAATTTCACCACCTTACATCTTCACTGAGAGAAACATATCATCTTCAGTTTTCCCATCACTCCCCGGTCACAGCTTATCCAGGTCAAGCTCCTGTTAACTATAGTTTAGAAGGAGTAATAAATACGTCATTTAAAAAGCAAGCAATTTAATCTGTCATCAGGCAATCATGATTCAAAAATAAGATCCCCATATTTTCAAGGAATGAAGAAAGCCACACAGCTATAGAACTTTTATTCTGCCTTTTGGGACCATGCTCAGATTCAGAAAGTGTTCTGAAGGAGGGGAAAATTAAAGTTAATGAAGTAAATGGAAAATAGTCAAAAGCTTTAGTTGCATTAGCAAAGATCAGTCCTACCAAACTGTGTGTCTTGTTGAGACGGTTGGTGTTTTATTTTAGGCAGATAATTACTTACTTGTACTTTAATAACCCAAGTAAAATAATGAAATGCTAGAAGTTACTACATATCTTGAAGGAGGTGAAGTTTAGTAGAAGAGTTTATACTTGGATTAAAGAGGATGCAACAGATTGTACCAGAAAAGCTTTGGAGACAGGTGGCTACTGGGTGTCCCTAAGTATTGCTCTTGGGACACATCTGATTAAATATGTTCATATAAGGATTTTGGCGCAAAATGTAAGTTTGTCTCATTGATGTTTCATGATGGAAAGCTGACACATGCTGAGAAGGAAAGTCTGCATGGAGTTTAAGTAGAATTGGAGGATGCTGAGAAATTAAATAAAAGTTAAAGTTGCACAGAACCCAGTACATAGTGACCCTGCTTTAAATTGAAGAACAGTGAAGCCTTTGTGTATATGCAGAGAATAAGGATACACTGTGCAGAATGTCCCAGGAGGAATAGCACATTAATACCACTTACAAGGCACTGCTAAGTCCTTTCCAGGAATACTGCATACAGTTCTGGTCCCCAGCTTAATGGAAGATGGATATTAACTGGCAGAGATATAATAAAAGGAAAATAAGGGAAAATAGACTGTTTTATAAGACAGAGCTAGGTGAGCCCGACTAGTTGAATAAATCAAATTAATCTGGGAGTTGGTATATGCATTGGAAAAGGTAATACCAGTCTGGGGAAGAGTAGTCCGAAAAGTAAAGTCTAAGTTCAGGCTGAACATTTAGAAACAAATTTCATAAATATCAGAGGGATGATCTGAAGAGGCACAGAGGGCCCAGCTGCCTTGCTGGAGTTCTGTATGTCTCCAGACAGGGCCATCATGGCATTACACAAGCATTCTACAGGAATGTTATATATGAGCCTGTAGGTTCCAATAGATAAGTAATTTGTTTATAACTATTGCTATAAACAAATTCATTCCTACTAATCTACTAGCTAGTTCTAGATTAGTAAAGCACGGGCAAGTTATGTCTCATTATAACACAGATGTTTGTAGTGAAATATTATTTATACCACCTCCCTCTTGAAATCTTCAGCCTTCTGCAGAAGAGGGACATCCCCTGTGCAAAGGGGGGTGAAGAGGTCTCAGGGTTTGCTCATCTCTCCCCACTGGCTGCAAAGAGTCTAGTGACAGCTGGCGTCAGCAAGTCTTTTGAAGGCAACCGTGTCTAATGCCACCTTTTTCCCAGTGCGGGTGATTCAGCAGCACCCAGTCAGTAGGAGCGGTAAGCTTGGGGCGTGACGTGGCTGCACTGCCCTTGCAGAGGAAGGGACTGAGCCCTACCAGCGGGGAACTGGCAGGGCTTATGTATATTTGCAGTACAGTTGGACTTGACACGTGTTGATCCTATGGCTGGCATCATGATGGGTGATCTCTTCCTCCATCTGCAGCACTTTGCATGTAATATCACTATTACAGTCCCTTTGGCCCTTCCAGGAGGTGAGATACCTTGATAGCTATCCATGATCACTTACAGAATACATTTATTAAGGCACACTGTGCTAATGTAAGTGGTCAGAGGAAACATTGTCTTTTTTAAAAATCCCGCATGAGTGAATCACTTTGAGAACTACCTCAGTCTTCAGGAATATTTGCAAGATTGTGAAACCGAAACATTTCCTACAATTAGAAGGCACTCAGAAAGCATATGTTATATGTCAGAGCCATATCATAATCTTACACTGTAACTTTTGACCTCTTAGTGCTCTTGAGCAAGAGATTCCCAGGCTATTAAATTGTCTTTATTGCTCTGTCATGTATTTGTAGCCCGTGTTCAGTACTCAGAACTTAAGAAAATCCTGTGCTTTCCTCAAGAAAACCCCAAACAAACAAAAGCCTTCTCTTTTTTCTTAATCAAGACAGGAGCATGACCCTAGAGGGAGAAATGTTGGCTGAAGAATTCACACTTTGTATTGAGTCATGGTATTGTGCCATAGGGGATAAAGTACATTTTGAAGTCACTGATAAATATGCTGACTACTTTTATTTAGGAACACACTGCTGCTTACTTTTGCTATGAAATAATTATTGCACTAACTCAGGTGTTTGTCACAGGGGAACATAAAAAAAACCCCTGAAACCATCTGTAATTTCCTCTCTCCTTGTCTTCCAAGTGATTGTTGTACAAGGAAAGCTTGTCACAGCAAGGAAATAGCTACATCATCTGGGTTATATGATGATAAATTTCTATGGAAGTCGAGACAGTATAGGCTTTCACTCTCAGCCCTGTGTCTGCTAATGTCGTATATAGCCATAAAATATCTTGAGTCTCTGCTCTTCTTTCTGAAGCTGTTCCAGAGCACTTCCTAGCATGCTGTGCCTTCAGCATCGGGGTTTTCCTTACACAGTTAGAGGAGTGTTTATGCATCTGATCTGGAACTTTAATTGCTCTGTATAAATTAAAGCTGATGACATGCATTCATTGAAAATAAGAGAGAGAGAAATGACAGCAGCTCCATGGGGAGGCTGGTGTAAGCACATGCAGGATTGGGAGTGCTTGCTTGTTAAGGGGTCTGCGCATTAGCACTCGAGACTTTATGGGAGACCAGCAGACACTGTGAGTGCTTGGAGAGAGCTCAGAAATCAGTGTGCAATGCTCATACCGCCTCCCTGCCCTAGGGCAGCCCTGAGGAACATCTGCCCAGGTGCTGAAGCAGCCCTTCAGATGAGTTGTACATAGTACCTGAGCCTTGGCTGGGGTGAGACCCTCTGGGGAAGGGGCACAGCCCTTCAAGGTATGCTGCCTCTCTCCCAAAACCAGGCTGTTGGTGGCTGTGAGTTGCTAGGGCTGGGGTCAAGTAAGGCTTTGTGCCTTCAGATGTCAGCTTCGTTATATGGGTCAGGACGTGAAGCTTCATTTTAGGAATGGGAGGCAGGATTAGAATATAGTTACTGCATTATTTCCTTTTTAGCACTGAGTTATTAGTGTGAAGTAGATTTTTTTTTCCTGTTAAAGAACTGCAGTCCTTACGAGAGGAACATCAGTAATAATAATCATCATCACCATCTCAGCCCAAGAGATTGTAAATAGCTTGTTCACCTATTGCTGATTTCCACTGTTGCAAACTGGATTGTCACCTTGCCTTGCAGTCTGCTCATGTTTGTGTTTCCCAAACGAGAGATGTGTTGAAATGCAATAAAGAACACGTAGTGCCATTTGGCAAGGTCGAAGTGCCTAGCAATGCTTTTCTGACTACACAACATGCTTTCTCTCTGGCTACCCAAACTCCACAGGAGTGGAGGTACTGTACAGGGAGTGTGACTACAACAGTGCAGCCCTGGTAGCTCTGCAGCCAGGTACCTTCATGGAGGGGTGTATTGATGGGGTCAGCAAAAGGGACACCGGGAGCTGATGTTCTAGCCACTAAGTTGTTTATTCCCCACATTCGCTTTTCTGTTTGCAATCATAATTTAGCATATGCATTCTCTTTATATATTAAATGAGAATTTATACATACCTTCCAAGCTCAAGTGGAAAGTTTAGTCTCACTTTTAAGTAGTTAAAGTAATGTAGAGTTATAGTGGCTTCAAGAGGCCATTTAATACATTATGTATGTTAAAAATAATAGGTGTGTGTGTGTGTGCCTCTGCAATGCCGTGGGGGGCGGGGGGAGACAGTGGAAGGAGCTGATTTGCAGGAGTTCACAGGACATTTGGAGTGGGATTATGCATACCAGTGTATTGCACAATATCCAGGCACCTACAGTATTTCTAAGGGAGATGGGGTACAGACCTCTGCCTAGTGACCGTAAGTCTGCACTTCATTATTTACTTTTCATGGCACGAAAATAGTCATGGGATTCTCAGAGAGATGCAGAGCATGGGTTGAAAATGAAAGCTTCAGACTGGTTGTTTACACAAGGGCATGTAGTGATAGGGCAAGGCGTAATGGCCTTAAGATGAAGGAAAGTAGATTTAGGTTAGAAATTAAGAAGAAATTCTTCACTGTGAGAGTGGTGAGGCACTGGAACAGGTTGCCTGGAAAAGTCATGACTGCCTCCTCCCTGGCAGTGTTCAAGGCCAGGTTGGATGGGGCTGTGGGCAACCTGGGCTAGTGGAGGGTGTCCCTGCCTATGGCAGGGGATTGGAACTAGGTGATCTTGAAAGTCCCTTCTAATCCAAAACATTCTATCAAACTACTATTCTATTAAAATCACTGGTGAGGAAGCAGTTTAAATGATACCTTGAAATGAATGACATACTACGCTTTTGCAGCAATAACCAAGAGACCTAGTAACATCCCTCTACTAAAATTCAGGCAAAAAATTAAGTTTCCAGTGCTCTGAGGGATATGCATATGTATTAACTTGTTTTGAAATCCTGTTATGTCTCCATAAGTGTTCACATGTTGACCATGGTGAAAAGCTTTCCATCAAGAGATGGCCTTCCAGTTCTGTGGTATAGGGTGTGGTTACTTATAACCAAGTCTGGTCTAAAAAAAGAGTTTAAAACCAGAAAGAATAGAGTAAGGTAGAAGTTTCAGAAGTGGCAGTATTGCTGTCAAAAGCTCAGCAACATCATATGTATGTGGTCACTGACCTAGGCCAACGCAGATTTTCCACCATATGAGTTTTTTATTCTTCAAGCATAAAATGTTTTTTACCTTGCTGATGGAAAGCCAGATTTTGAGATAAAGGCAATTAAATGGAAAAAGAAGAGCAGATAATTTTACATGCTTGAAAGACATGCGTTATTAGGAACAGCTAAGACTGTGTTTCTGTTAATGAGCATCCCCACAGTTCTGGCTAGGATTTCTTCCTCCCAAGATTTTTTTCCTCAACCCTGAGATTTCAGAAAACCAGTACTTTTCTGTATCCCAGTGTCCTGCATTACAGGATATGGCATCTTGCAGTCACAGCATGCGAAGTGCAGTGGCAAGAGTTGTGGGACGACTCTATGCAAACTGTCAGCTCCAATGTGTGGAGAGAAGAGCAACACCTGAAAAACCACACTGGAGTTACTATTGGGCCTACATTTTCTTTTCTGGGTTGTAGTAGTAGCACATTATCTGGAATGGATGCACAGTGCCAGAGCTTCTTCCCACAAGGATGAACTGCATTACCATTCATTGGGAGAGTTCAGTAGAGTGTAACAGAAACTTTCCATAGACTGTTTTGAGACTTTTAATGGAAATATTTTGGCAGAGCTCTAAAAGCACTCAATAATCTCTGTTATGAGATCCAAGAGCTAGAACACAAAATCTTTCTGTCGGAGGCTGCCTCATAAAAGCAAACCTGGTGACAGCAGAGACATCCCATAGCTGTGTAACATATTCACATCACAAACTACATTTTCCCATGGGTATTCTCAGCTCCCGTTCCAGAACCTTTTGGGAGCCTGTAAGCTGAGGGAGGTTGTAATGTATCGTAACAGCAGCTGGTTTCTGTCTTTTTTAAGCCCATCTTTTTCTTTTTTTTTTTTTTTGTTATTTTTTTTTTAGTGTTATAGCTATTATTTTTAAGTCTGTCTTATATCCTGCATAATTATGAGGAGACTACCTCTAGGTACTACAGCCCAGTGCAAGTACACAAAGTAATTCTGGAGTGAGACAGGCTCTTGATACCTTAATGCTGCAATGATATCAACAAAGTAATTTGGTGTCTGCAGCAAACTTTGTCCTCTCATTACTTCAGAAATTTCCTTCACAAAGGCATAGCAGGTTTGGAAACTTTACTTTTCAGTGGCAGAACTTCTATCCTTGCTTGAACAGTATTTATTCATCCATCTTAAAGAGGAGTTTTTTGAAAGCCAGTTCTGATGTCAGCCTCCCACTGTATGCCATTTAATTTGCTGGCCAAACCCCTATTCCTACTATGGAGAAAATCCACTTAAATTTTGTAATGCAGACTTTAGTTCTAGTTTTGGGAAAGAAACATCCAGATTTGCTCAAGATGGGCATTTCTTTCCAAGTTTGATGGAGGGGGTTAAAGACGAGGGCAACACAAAGCTGCTGAAACACAAAGCTGCTCTGTTCTCCAGAGCTGGTAGTAGTATTTCATCACTTGCAGCTAGGTGATTTACTGGGCTCCCAAGAGCTGCTGCAGATCCTCCATAGATAGCAGTGGGAGACTGGTAAATGCATCAAAGGCGGCTAAACAGACCTATGGCTTTAAAATCTTGCTAGGTGTCATTTTTCCCAGATAAGACGGCTCTGGTTTTAGTAAGGCTTATCAGAAGTTATTTAACACAGGAACAACTTTGCAATGGAGTGGGAGAGTTGGTGTGGTGACGTGTATGTTTGCTCAGAAGGTGACTGTGTTGCAATTTTGGAAACTTTCTGGGAAGCTATGGCCAAAGCTAGATCAATGGCCAAAGCTAGATCCGTCCAAAGTTAACATCATGTTGTGGAAAACTAAGTATGTTTGGGGTTTTTTTTCCAGCTGAGGTTCATGTATGCCTGCCTTGCATAATTTTCTTTCTGATATTTTCAGCACTCAGTAAAACTCTTTGAAAGCTTGAAAGACTCAAGCATGCAAATTCTTGGAGTGGTGCATCTCAAATCTTAACATTGCTTGCCTTTAATTTCTTCACAGCTTGCTACTCCACCAAGTCTTTCTTTCTTTGAATTTCCACATAAAAATTAGGCTAGTCAAAAGCCAGGCACCTCTGCATGGTGCACCAGAAATATACCAGAGTGTGATTTTAATTCCTCCACTGAAGAAACTTCTCACAACAAAAAGAACAAAAAAAGAAAGTGGCAAGGAAATGCCAGGGACACAGAGCATGGTGGGTTTCTCCAGCAGATGCAGCTGTGGTGGAAAGCATCCCCGCAGTGTTTGAGTGGTTAGTGTGTCTGTGGTGTACAACTGGGCAGATGAGCAGGGGCTGTCCTCCTGCAATAAACACTGCCAAGACACTCCACAGTACTAATTCTGGTGCTGGAGTTCACCCTGGGATGTTCCCAGCTCCGTTCCCCTCTGTCTTCTAGACCATCTTCTAGAAAAACCCCTTCCAACTTTGTGAAGGAGAGAACTACGGTCATCCTGTTGCTCCCTGGCACACTGCTGGTGCACACAGGGGAAGGATGGTGGTGCAGCAGGGCTTGTGCACCCTCTTTTACTTTCTCATTATTTGAGGGTAGGCAACTGTTTTGCTGCCCAGGGACCCAAACTCATGTACAGCAGCAAGTTTCCAAAATACAGTAAAGGAGAAAAGTTGATTATTTCTAGTCGGGGGCGGGGGGGGGGGGGGGGGGGGGGGGAGTGGAACTAAAAACAACCCCCAAACCCAGCATATTAAAAAACCCTCCATCCATCAAAATAGTTGAGTGCAATCTTTTGCAGAAGAGATGTTACTGGTATGGAGGAGGAGATGGAAACAGGAGTGAATGAGATCATTTTTACAGTCAGCTTTCATGTCTCTACATGAATTCTGCTGCAGTAATAAAAAGTGTCTGTCTTCATTTCCCCCCTCAAAACATCTTTGGCAAAGATAAGCACAGTCCAAATGACTGCTACAGATAACATTTTGACTTCTGTGCTGTAGCTTAGGTTGTAGCTAAACCCCCCAGCTTTTTGTATAAAAGGGGATGTTGATTGTCCCCTTTTACTAAACTGATGGAGTGGTTTCTTTCTGGCAACTTTTTCTGCAGGGAGTGGCATGCACTAAAGCAGGTTTGTGGCATTTATGTAAGGGTGGAAATTTTTTTTTAATCCTTAGCTGAATGTCATCTTCTCGTTTTTCATATTTGCATGTAGGCTTTTCAGTGTCTGAGAAAGCTGCATGGCCCTTCGCCAGCCTTGTGGCTTAGAACATGTCCACAAGGAAGATAAAGTTGATAATGTCCCTCAAACTCTGGAGACAAAAGAGTGGCAAGATCAAATTTAGTGGCTGCAGTCATCTTTGTGATGATTTTAAACAGCCACAAGTTCTGAGTATAAATTTGACCTAAAGAGACTGGTGCAGGATCATGTCTCAGTTTTTGACAAATCTATGCTTTTGTTCTCTTCAGAAGGGAAAACCTTTTCGTTAATATGTTTCTTTTATTGGTGTTTTCAAAACCAGAGATAAATAAATGGGCCCTCAAGAGTCTTCCTCAGTAGCGGTTGCTTTACAGGCTTCTGAGCAGCCCATTGAATGTATGGACCTTTACAATGTACTTTGCAATACTTCGGAATTGGGAATGTTTATTTTAAAGACCTGGGGAAAGGAAGCAGGAGGCACAGAAAGGCTATTTTGGCAAGATCAGAGAGAAATAAAACCTGTGCCTGGGCCCTATTTTAAAAAAGCAATTAAAAAATAAATGAAAAAAATAGATAAACTCCACTGTCTCATTTTCTGGGACCTGTGCAAATGGTACGTACAACTTTGAGAGCGCTAACAGAGGTTTCAGGGCTCAGTACTAAGCTATGGAACAGTCACTCTGCTGAAGAGGGTGAAACAGTGAGAGGCAAGCTGCTTACCTTCAAGCTCAGTTTGTGCAGCTGAGGTTAATCTTACAAAGCCAGAGACTGAGAGGGAGCTTCTACGGAGTTTGAACAGTGTGTGCCAGTGTAATTGTGCTTTTCAGATACTTTTTAAAATGTTCAAACTTGTTTACATTTCTTTGGGAAACTAAAATCTGGCATTAAATGTGGCTGAGATTCCCTACTGCTAAATAAGACCAACTCTAAAGGCAGTCCACTTGCCGTAACATGCAACATTTATAGTACCAACGACTCAATTTGATGTTTTTTCTTCCCAGACTTTTGAAGATAAATTGGGCTCCATCTTCAAAACTTACCCAGGTGCTCTTAAATCACTTTGTGGCTTTTTAGCTGTGCTTTCAAAATATAATTGTAGTTCCCCTCCTTCCAGAAAAAAAAGGGCGGTAGAAAGTCTATTTACCTCATTTATTGAATTTCACACAGTTAAATGAAGTGAAATAAGAGCCTGGTTCAGATCCCATTGGTTTCAATAGCAGTCTTTCTACTGAGTTTTAGTCAGGGCTTAAATAAAGATCAGAAGGTGATCCAGAGCTCATTTACATTTAATATGCTCTTCAGCTATTCCTTTTAAACTTAAATAGTATTGGAGGCTTTTCAAACCCAGCAGCGTGTATTAACTTGCCTGCTTGTGAACATGTGCAAATATCCAAATTTCTGCTGGAAGCCCTACTGCAAGTGTTTAAGCGGCGCTTTCGTTCCCATGAAGCTGTAGACGAGTGTTTAAGGCTTTTTATCGGCTTTTACTTGTTCTTTGTAGTTAGTTGACAGGACGTTTGCTACATTAGTACACATAACTTAACAGTACCCTTATTGTTTGAAGCAACCAATAATTGTTTATCTCAGTCCTGTCTGTAACTTTTGTCTTGTGTTAGCCTCACTTGAGAAGAGAATCTCATTCCTAAGGGAACAAGATGTCCCCTGGGGGAATCTGGGGACATAAATCTTTCTTTCTGTAGCTTTCTAACTTGAATCTGTGTGAGCATGGAACTTGCTACAGTTCCCTTCTGTGGACCAGCTTTGGAGGAAGCATCATGCAGTGATGCTGTACAGGCCTGGAGGCTTGATGCAGTATCCACAGTAGTTGCTGGCAACTCTTGCCATGACTTCAGTGGGCAGAACCAGGAGCAGAAGTAGATGTGGTTATTGTGGAGGTGGGCATGTGTAATTCAAGGCAGTGAACAAAACTTGCACGGTTGCTGTTGTGTTTTCAGCAGTTCTCCAGATACATCACAGTTTCTAGAGTTGTCAGTGTAGCCATATGTGTATGTGTAGATCTTTATTTATTGATAAAAAGTATAAGAATGTGTTACATTTGTAATAACAAGCTTTCGGTCTTCTGCTTGGAATCAGATCTAAGTGGCTTCTCTTGCCCTTTTTTGAGTCAGTGCATGAGTGCTCCCATGGAGTTTACACCTCAAGGGATTCAGAAGCACATGTATGAGCATCACAGCTTATTTCAACATAATGCTTGATTTAATATAAATAAAAACATGTGCTTTCTTTTCATTGGAAGGCATAAATGAAAATACGCAATTGCAGTGTCTTAAGAAATCCCATGTGGCAAAATGTTCACGGCATCATTTAAAGCTTTTAAATCTCCTTTCTCAAATTAACTCATTTTGAAACAATTTTAAACAATTCAGTGCTGATGTAAGTAGAAACCAGTCACACATTTTCTTGGGCACATATCTTCAGTTTCTTTTTAGTGTGCTATAAAATCCTGCTGCTCTGTAGATGTTGCCAGAACAAACAACAATGAAGAATGTAAATTCTTTAGATCACAGAGCACAAGCTCACGTATCTGTGGTCGTCCACTTGTTTTCTCAAATATCCCATTGTAAATCTTGAGATACCACACCCCTACCACACATCTCACCAGATTAAAGGCTCGGTGTGCCATGCCTGTTGTCAGAGGTCTCTTGGCTCCTTGCTGCTGTGCTCTATGCAGGCCATTTACATCAGCTGCATTAACACAGTAATACAAAATTCACCATGGATGCCAAGAACCATTGTGTTTTTCCAAGCCTGAACCTTGAGTGGATGGGGCTGTGTGGTGGCCCTTCTGTTCCAGAGCTCTGTCCAGCAGATGTAGATGGCTTTTTGCTATGGGTGTGTGAAGCTGGAGGGCTGCAGCCAGGGACTGTTAGCCAGAGGCTGTCCTACCTGCTGTGCCCATACTTGGGGTAAACCATCAGAGTGCATGGAGCCTGCTTTGTCTGACACTGGGGTCTTTTTCCCCTTGCATGGTCTTGCTTGGGGTTGTCTTCCACAGTACAAGACAAACTTACTTTGATCCACATGTGGGTTTTGCACAGCAGAAAGATCACTACCAAGAAACATAGGCATGGTCAACGCTTCCTCTTGGAGGACCCAGTGTAGGTGGGATGGCAATACTTCCACCCAGTGTTACCAATATACCACCAATTCTGCCTTTCCCCCACTCCCTGATTTTCTCCATGGTGGTTTCCAAGGTCTCATTCCTCTCTGCAACACCTGGTGCTGTCTCCCTGTGGTGTTACACCACTTAGATGCCTAAGCTGCAACTGGCATTCTGGCTTGAAAAGCTGCCTTTTGAACCTAAGAACATCCAATTTCAGTCGCTCTGCTCTAAGTAGGGAACTGCCGGCCTAGAAATGGCAAGCTATGGCATGAACCCATCCCTTTGCCCATCGTGATAGATTTGTACAGCCAACCTTGTCATCCTCCTCCATCAAGTTCACACGGAGAAACTTCTAGGGGGTGGACCTCAAAGTCAATGGTGATTTCCAGTAACACAGTGTGGTTGAGTTTCTATTAATACAGTTAGAAAGGGGCGGAATGTGTCTGTGTGGTTTTCTGTAAAAAATGTATTAAGTGGTATGTATAAAATTTATAAACTGTTATCATTTGTGTATATATCTGTGTGCAAGTTTGCATAGCCATCAACAGATATGAGATTGCCTTATTCTGGGATTTTCCTCAGTAATAAATCTTAGGAACAGCTCATTCTTAGAGTTTAGTGGTGACGGCACTTGTGATAGGCCTGGCCATTAACCTTGCACAACAGCTCAACAGACAAAGTCCCACACAAGCTCTCAGTGTCATTTGTAGCAGTCTCTCCAAAGGGTGCTAGTGAGAGGAACAGTCCAACAGCAGCACCCCAACTGCTAGTAAGGACATCTTGGGGAGCTCGACTTTCTAGCCATCACTCTCAATCAGTAGCCTGAAAAACTCCCAGGAAAGTCATACTGCAGTAGCCGTTGGCCATGCAGTGGGGACATGGGCTTGAAATGAAGCTTGAGGAAGGGTTGAAGCCTGAGTAGAGCATCCCAGTGCCTTTGGAAGTGGGAACTCTGCCCCACAGCACCCGCTTTGCCAGGAGGGGAGGGCCCTCTAGTGCAGAGGCTGCTGCTCTTGGACATGCTGGTGCACTGCCAGCGATTAATGCCAGCTCCTGCCTCCCCTCACTCGGCTTTTTCCTGCTGATGCACCCTACGGCTCCAGTTTTCTGTTGGGTCCGGTGGTCTGCTGGTCACCTCTTATTACCCCCGAGTCCTCCTCAGTGCCATTGCATCCCAGCTCCCCGTTTTTTTACATGCTCTGCTGCCTTTGATGTTAAGACCTTGTCCTTGGCTGTACTTCAAATACATGTTGAGAGGGCTTATTTTCCTAAATTATACAAACCAGCCTGTGCAGGTGCCTGTGTTTTAATATTCAGAACCCCAGTGATGCAGACATCCTTAGCAGTGATTTGATGTCTTCTTAAAGACCACAGGCAAAGCCATCAGAAGAAAACTGATCTAAAACAGGGCTATTTTTCAGTGCCCTGCTAGAAACACCCCCTCTAAAGATTACAGTCTGTTATTCACTTCTAGAAATCAAAACCTTTTCCCAAGCTGTAGAAAATTGCAAGATGATAATTCCCATTTATTTGAAATTCTGCTGTTATTTACAGAAACTATCAGTATCCCTCCCACAGTTGCATCCTAAGCACTCAGAAGGGAAAGCTTAAACTCTGGACTAGCCCACCCTGTCCTTGTAATTGCTCCAAATTTATATCGGTGGCAGCAAGAGAAGAATTTAATCCCCCATCCAGCTCACATTGAAGCCAGTGGAAAGACTGATTTCAGCACATCCTGGTCTGGCCTTAATCTGGAGGATTAATGAAGATACATGCTGAATTAAATAATGGCAACGGAGAAGAAAAATAGATATATTACTAAATGATATTGGGAGAGGAAAAAAGCACCCTAGGGAATTAGTAAGGCTGAATCCCTTGTTGTCAGAAATATTCTGACTTTGGAGAGGTCTTCATTCAGCAGCAAGTTGTTTAGTTTATGATTGTTTATTCTTTCAGGTGAGGGTGCTTGCCAGCAGTTGGGCTCCTAACCAAAGCAACGGAAACTTAGAATTAGATTTAGGTGGAGAAGTTACTTTTGTCAAGTAAATAGAAATAAGAAACCAAGCTCTCCCTTAAGGTGTATTCTTTTCCTCCACTATAGCGTCATTTTTACTTCACTTTTGCTACTACAGTTTCCACCTGAGTATTTGTTAAAGCGCTGTGCTACTCTAAACCATGCTGTTTGAGGAGGGACTCATTGCCGATACGCGAGGCTACTTTTCATAATGTTTTAAATTAAGGTATTTGAAAATGTACAAAAAATTGCTCTCTTCTGCAGCAGCATCGCCAGTGCCCGAATGCTGCTGTTGTTAAGCTGGAAATGGACTTTTTAGATGTCACTTGCATTTTAACTACTGTTCTCAGGGGGAAACATCTGCCTGCGTCTGAGCACTGTTTGTACTCCTCACCTGTTTTTTCTTTTCCTTTTTTGTAACTTCCCATAGCCCAGCATGGGAGATTTGTTTTTCTTTTTGGACCATGTGGACTTTCATGAAATTCTTAGTATGTAGAACAGATTGAACTCAGTAATACCAAAATTTCTCCATCACATGTCTGGCTAGCGTTGAGGAACTGGTTAGTGTATGAAGTGGTTTTGTTTAAATGGCTAGTCACATGTAAAGAAATGTCTCTTTCTTTTCTCAACCTTCAACATTCCATATGCAGTTTTCTTTAGGGAAAGTATTGCTTGGTTCTTTCTATCAGAAATTAGGTTAGTCATGATGACAGATGTCCAGTCTGCTCTAGTACTTCCTTGTAAGTTTAAATGCCATTATTTTTATCATTTGACAGTACTAGTATCACTTTTCTGGTTTTACAGTAAGATACATGGATCTGTTTGATATCTGTAAGGGAATTCTTTGAGGTCAGTAAATAAAAATACCTGACACACAGAACCTGCCCTTATAACTGATATACAGATTTGTGCTTGAATGACACAAAGATCCTCATTTGAGGCTCCATTAGATGATGAAGATCAGTGGCAGCCCTCATAAGGGGGAAACAATTTTTCTCTTAGGGATGAGCATGTATGTGCAGGGCATGGGCTAACCCATGTGGTGCAAGGGGCAGTGTTTGGGGATGGTATGAGTGCCCATACAGACCCATGTGGAACAGTATTTCTTACAAAAATTATTCCAGATCACTTGAAAGGGATTTTTTCCCCATACTCTGATTAAGAGGAGTTGGTTGTGTTGCAACACTAATGGTAGAACACCAAGTGCCATTGTCTCCCACTCTGGCCTTCATTGGCAGCTTTGTACCTGGATGAAGTGCCCAGGAAGGTACTGCTCTTCCATGAAATAACTAAAAAAAAAAATAAAGGTGAAATTCCTGCCAATGAATGGGGAGAGAGGAATATTTCTAAATGCATTGGCAGATTAAACAAGAATCTCTTGTCTGCAGGCTTTCTGTTATTATCAATAATGGCTGGAATACATGCAGGAAAAGTATATAAATTTATTATGCCAGGGCATATAGAGTTCTAAGTGATACATGAAGCATGGAAATGGACTTGCATGTCTGAAATTGCCTTTGTGAGTTAATATTTTGATGTGCCTGTCAGAGCTGCGGGGAGACTAACACAGGCTAAACATGGACAGAAACAGCTGATGATCTGGGGATTGGTGATGATTTGGTTTCAAAGCATTCTCCAGGGTTTTCCTCAAGTCTGGGAACAAATACGCATGACAGGATTTGAGACTTCAGTAATCAGATTTTCTGGGGAGAAGAAGAAAACAGATTTCATTTGTATCAGGGCAATTGCTGCAGGGACCACTTTGTTTAATCTGAGCTTGTATGGATTTGGGAGAATACAGTTGCTTAGCATTGCGGCTGGATGGATATATTCTGTCTCCCTACTATCACTCATCGAAAATGGCACTGAGGAAATGTTTTGGGTTTATTCCATTTCTTTGGGCTACACAAGAAACAAAAAAGGCCAAGGACCAGAAGGTTGCAGAGGGTGAATCCATTTGCATCATCTAGAAATACCCCTTTAAGGCCAAGTTTCAGGCAGAGAAGGGGAGCAAGTATATATGGGGACAGAAGGGATTATAGTATCCAGGGCAGCCAACCCTGCACTTTTCATAAGCACTAAAATTCAGCAAGATTGCATCTGCCAGTACAGTGTGCCTCTTTATTCATCTCTTTGATTGCTGCTGTCTTATACATTTTGGCTTATTTCAACCAAATCTGCCTTTTTTTAAGGCTGTCTTTTGAGGTAATAGCGTAACTCATTCACAACCAACATTACTTTGGCATTTCAGAAGTCATTAGTTGCTAAGAGCGACATCATATAAAAATAAGACACTTTGCAGTGGTATCCCATGCTGCCACCCTGCAGGCTGCCTCCATGTCTCAGGGGTTGTGGCTGGGGCTTTTGGGGTCCAGCGGGTTGCCCAGGCTAGGCCAGGCCAGCGCCGTGCTACCAGCAGGCAGTCCTACTCTCAGCACTGCTGCAGACAGCAGCCTCCTGGGACATCCTCTCTGTGTCACAACTTTCCAGACTGGCTGTGCTTTCATTATATTAACATCACAGATAAGAGCAAAGCTTTCGTCTTTTGGGGATCAGCCCGTGCCCTGAAGTTCAGTTCTGGGTCTTGGCTTTTCTACTGAGCAGGGATGTTCTTTCTCACCCTGATTTTCATCTGGGCGAAAAAACTTACTTGTTTTGTGGTTTGGTTTTTTTTTTTTTCCTTTATGGCTGAAATTCGCTGCAACCATGTGTAAGTGGCAACATAGTGCTGGCTTTGCTACACATTGAAACAAAATCATATAATCAATGTATGTGGCATCAAAATTTGTCCTTTGGAGGGCAAATAGGTCATGCTCAACAGAGGTTAAATCAAAATATAATCCATCCACTCAACCATGCACGTCCCACTTGAAACTCTCTGGAGCGAGGTAGGCACTGCATTGTCTGTGCTTTTGCCTCTGGCCAGAATGGCATTCACACTGTAGTATTATATACAGATAATTATAGCATGGATCTTTTCAGAACACATTTTCATAAGCAAAGGCATTACAGGAATGGTATTATTCATCAGATGCAAGCAGGCCATTTTCTTTTCCTTTCCAAATGATGTAGTTCAAAAATTATTCAGCACCTTTACCTGAGTTCAGTAATACTGTGGCAGACATTTAGCTTGTTTTGTTTGATTTGGGTTTTATTTGCTCAGCACATACTGTTTATGACCCAGGTTCTTGTTTGGCAAATACTGCTGTGATAAAGTTCACTTTTTGGATGTACTTACATCTCTTTGCAGCAAACAAAGATTTGGCCTTGTATCTCTTAGAGCAAACAAAAAGTTGTGCATGAGGGGGAAAGCTCCTGTAGCGTGGCCTGACCGAGGTTACCCATGTAATGTTAGGATCTTAACATTTTCATTTGCTCTCTGGATCTTACCTAACTACTTCTGTTTACTGCATAGAGGATGAGATGAGCCTGATGGAGGGGAGAAGTCCTTTAGTATGTGGCTTATGACAGCTTTGGTATAGAGGCATCAAAGTGCTCTCTGCTCACAGGACAGGGGAATAAAGTAGATACTGAAGCACTAACCTGACGCTGATTTGGAGCTTGTTACATAGAATCATAGAATCACAGGGGTTGGAAGGGACCTGGAGAGATCATTGGGTCCAACCCCCCTGCCAAAGCAGCTCGCCAGCTCGTATTGCACAGAGAGGCATCCAGACGGGTCTTGAATATCTCCAGAGAAGGAGACTCCACCACCTCCCTGGGCAGCCTGTGCCAGGGCTCTGTCACCCTCACTGTGAAAAAGTTCTTCCGCATGTTGGTGCGGAACTTCCTGTGCTCCAACTTGCAGCCATTGCCCCTTGTCCTGTCTCCACAGACCACTGAAAAAGGGTTGGTTATTTCCCCCTGCATCCCATACTTAAGATATTTATAAACATTAATAAGGTCCCCCCTCAGTCTTCTTTTCTCTAGGCTGAACAGTCCCAGCTCACTCAGCCTTTCCTCATAGGGGAAATGCTCTGCCACTTCACAAGCTGGCAAGATCCTTCTCTTGACTGTTTGCCCTTCTGCGTCATTGCTGTCTTGGGAGCTGCTTTCAGTGCAGCAGTTCATGGGGCACCATGGTGAACCAAATCAGTGAGCTGTCCTGAGCTAAAAATAGCCTCTGTCCATTTATTTATTTATTGTTCTCCATTATTTGTTTCTCAGGTCAATTCTTTGGCATGGTTCACTGAGCAGCCCCAAGGGAGAGGGAGAAGCACAAGAGTAACCATGCCGTCTGCCTGCTACGTCAGCATGACATAGTAAGCAGTGAAGAAGTCTGTGTTTCTCAAGGTAGCTGAGCCAAGTTCAGAGCTCCAACTCTTGTCTGATCCCAAATGAAGCACATTCAAATGTGTGCAGTCTCTCCTAGGTCTTGTTTCAAGTGAGCTGGACTGTATTATTGTATAATCCAACAGGTAGCGAGGAGGATGCTGCCAGAGAAGGCTCCTCCTTCCGCTCTTCCTTCGGTTCAGATGTAGCATTAAATACTGCAGCTTCTGCATAGGGCCTGCCTTGAATACCAGGGAAGATCTTTGCTGTTAACACTGGAGTTGGAGCAAGAGCATCAGGCCATTTGTGGATGCTGAAAACCAACATGTCTTCATTTGTTTGAGCAGTCTAAACTGGACCTGCTCCTGCCTTGTATTTGAGTGTATTTCAAAAGTCACACCAATTTAAAGATCAGAGCTGAGATGCCTAAACTGAGCATCTGAGCTGAGGTTTTGAATTACAGAATCACAGAATGTTAGGAGTTGGAAGGGACCTCGAAAGATCATCTAGTCCAACACCCCTGCCAGAGCTGGGTCACCCAGACTAAATCACACAGGAACACATCCAGGTGGGTTTTGAATGTCTCCAGAGAAGGAGACTCCACAACCTCCCTGGGCAGTCTGTTCCAGTGCTGTCACTCTCACAGTGAAAACGTTTCTCCTTATATTCACATGGAAATTCCTATGCTCCAGCTTGCACCTGTTGCCCCTTGTCCTATCACTGACCATCACTGAGAAGATCCTGGCTCTGTCCTCCTGACTCTTGCCCTTTATCTATTGATAGACATTAATAAGGTCATCCCTCAGTCTCCTCCAAGCTAAGAGGCCCTGCTCCATAAGCCTGTCCTCATAAGGAAGGTGTTCCACTCCCTTAATCATCTTGGTGGCTCTGAGCGGGACTGTGAATCTTTTATTACTGTCTTTTGAATTGGTTGGAAGATGACATTGCTTAAAATTTAAGATGACCTCTGGGAGGACTCTAACTTTTCCAATCAGTTCAAAACTGCTTCAACCCCATCCCCAACACCACCACATTTTCCAGGGCAGACTAGCATATGACAGTATTTCTAACTTTCTGCCTTCAAAATGCAACCACTCCACAGAATAAAATCCCTCCTGTGATTCTGAGTGGTGATTTGTAGTCATCATACTTGAGGCAGAAGGCAGCAAATGCAGATTTTAAGCATGAACACATTGGAACAGTTAAGCTTGAAACTGGAACAGAGAATCCTGCTTAGAAATGTCTTGACAGAGTTTCAAGGTAAATGTAAAAAGCTTCGATACTTGAAGCTCATGTAGTAACAAGCTGCTAGATGGTGTAATCACAGCCTCTGCTAAACTGCCCCCCTTTACTAGCAGTTGCCATTCTGATTCCAAACACCATTATGTTTGTCTAGATGCATAATGAGAAGTAACTGAGGAACCTTAAACTTGGAGGAAGAGCATTTAATCTCTTATCGCTGAAGCTCCTTAATGGTGAATACTGTACTGAGAAGTAACACAAGTTCAGCAAATGGTTTTGATGATTGCCAAGTGTTTTTATCAGTGTTTGTTATTTCTCCTCCTAATAAAAGATCAATTTTTCAGTAGATCTTCGACAGGTGTTGTCTTATGGGCTCCAAGACTTATTTCCAGCTTTGTCAAGAGTCTTTGTTATTTGCTTTACAGCACACCACACAATGGTGTTCCAGTTTCTGACTGATGCTTCTAGGAATTAGGGCTCTACAGATATACAATTTCATTTATTATTTTCTCCAAGTTAAAAGAATGGAATTCTTTCAGTGTCTTGTGAGGTCAGGCTGGTGTTGCACTATAGTAACAATGAGGTAACTGCCTCCTTTTGTTCCCTCTGAAGAGCAAAGTTGGGCTGAAGTTTTCCATCTGGAAAGTGTTGTGAAGTTTTTTACCCTGTTGCCTTCTGTGTCATTCTCCTTTCCTCTGTATTAGCATAACTCAGAGATGTTGAGATGATGATTCATGTCAGAGAACATTCATGTTTCTTGTCAATCTGTGCTGATGCTTCACTTACTGTGGTGCTTATAAACCTAGGTGGGCAACAAGTCTTTACCCTGTACTAATTCTTGCTTTCCTTCATGAAGTTTTCTTCTTTCCTCCACAGTTTGTCAAGGGACAAATAACAAGCTGACCCAGCTGGGACATGTGGAAGACCATTTCACCAGCCTGCAGAGGATGTACAACAACTGCGAGGTGGTACTCAGCAACCTGGAGATTACATACGTAGAGCACAATCGTGACCTCTCTTTCCTGAAGGTTAGTGTTCTTGGCCAATGTGGCCTTCCCTCCTAAAGGAATCTTACTGCATTATTTTAAGCACAAAGGATCAGCTACCTATAAAATTCTATGGTGATCCAAAGCCATGGCTAGCTAATGTCAGAGAAATCACAGTTCACAGTCTTGGCATACATGTAGGTTGCAGGATACACTCAACCTTACTATACTAAATTAGATACTTTGAGAAAGCACCTGCCAACCTGTGCTGGCTGCCATGCAGATGGGTTTCTTATTATTTATAAATATTATTACAACCTTACCCATTGCCTCACTCCTCAGAGGTCAAAAGGCTTTGTGTTGCTGTTGGGCAAAGCAAAGTGGAAAGTGAGTGGCAACCCACTGATTGCAGGTTTTGAAGTGTGGAGGCCTTTACCTTGCCCTCCAAACTGCGACCCCTTTCCCATGCATGGTGAGTGCATGGGAAAGGGGTCCAGCGCCTGCACCCCAAAGCAGGTCCTGCGCAATTGCTTCTCAAGTGGACACTTTGAGTGATCTTTAGGATAATCCTCTGCGGTTGGCATAAGGGCTACTCCCATCTCAACATTCACTTTGTGCACAAATGGATGAGCGACCATGGCAAGCTGAGAGGGGAAGAGACATGGGATGGATGTTACAATGTGGCTATGGCATGTGGAGGAGGAGCGTCTGCTATGGGGACCCAGGTTCTCTACCAGCAGAGGCTGGGCAAGGGGTACAGCTCTGCTCACTTGCTGCCAAGCTGCCGCCAGTGGCAATACTGTCACACTGTAGGATATTATTTCGTTAAAAAGGAGGTATTTTAAATGCATTGCATTTTGCATGCCTGGTTATCAGATTAGGAGGTTTTCAAGGAAAGAGGCAGGAGACAAACAACTTTTTTTTAAGTAATTGTATGTCTAGTATCAAAAGCTCTTGTATGATATCTCTGAATGAACAGGTCATTCCTCTGGGTGGAGAGAAGCAATCTCTTTGTGTAAGCTTTTCTTCTCAGGGAACAAAGAAAGGGGAAAAAAGCATTTAATTAGAGTAACAAGCAAGAACATCAGAAAGAGATGGTTCAGACATACAGTTTACGAACATGATGGTATAGCCATTTTTGTTTCCCAAGCACAACTTGACCGTGGAGCTCAGTGTTCCCAGACACATAGCAGGTCTCTTGAAAACTCACTGGTAGTCTTTCATAAAACAGGAAAATAGTCTAAGTGATAGCCTGAGGGTTTTTCAATAGGGATTTTTGTAGGAGATAGAATGCATGCATTTCACAGTACAAGGGAGATATTAAACTAGATCCAAGGTTACGTTTTGTCCTGTAACTACTTACTACTTAAGAGGGAGAAGGTTATCTCATCTTCCCCTCTGCTAAGCACTGAAGGGGCACAGAGAGGAGAATATAAAAGTCTCAGTCAGATGGCATGTCTGTGCTGCCAGTGTTTGAAAGCTGGGCAGGTATTAGTTTCCATATCATACGTGCTTGCCCTGTTGTCCTGCATACCCTAGGTAGCCCTACTTGTCCTGGCATGGGGACAGAACAGGGGGTAAGCCAGACCTTTGGTATGACCCCCTGGTAGCTGATCTGAGGGTCAGTTTATACCTGCTTAGACAGCAAAGTTTACCACATAGTCCCTTCTTGTTCTTGGATTTATTTGTTTTTAATGAGCTTAAGTGGTTC
Organism: Gallinula chloropus; assembly: GCF_964237585.1. Taxonomy (NCBI): domain Eukaryota; kingdom Metazoa; phylum Chordata; class Aves; order Gruiformes; family Rallidae; genus Gallinula; species Gallinula chloropus. The sequence continues at coordinate 106,220,508 of NC_140086.1, forward strand.
GTCATTGCTTAAAATTGAAAGATGGTGTATTGGGGGGATTAAGCACCTTGTTTCTTCTGTTCTCTCAGACAATACAGGAGGTTGCAGGCTACGTGCTCATCGCACTTAACATGGTGGACGTCATTCCCCTAGAAAATCTCCAGATCATCCGAGGCAACGTGCTGTATGACAACTCGTATGCCCTGGCAGTTTTATCCAATTACCACATGAATAAAACCCAGGGACTCCGAGAGCTGCCAATGAAACGGCTGTCAGGTGAGAAGAGAGCAAGCAGTGGAGCCACCTGTAAAGCAAACTTCAACTGTTAGATTATTGGTATCCAGATCTGATTGAAGATCTCCTCTCAGAGTTACGTGCCATCAAATCCTGCTTTTAAAAGCAAGGATCAGTATTTAGTTTCCCAGTTTTCCAATTGCTTTCCTGATAGCCAACCTTATTCAAAAGATTAAGAAAGTTCACGATTTCCCATTGAAGAAAGATCCAGAAAAATCCAAAGCATCAGCAGGGTGGTGAGATATATTTGTCTCCTCCAACATGGCAAAGAAGTATCTACTTGTTATTTTGCATTATTTGATTCTAGTGTATACACGTCGGTGTTTTCTGTTAAACTCCAGTGGGAGCTGGTGGTACCTGCATTAGGGTCTTACACAGTTTCTAGACGATGATCTCTGGCTTTGCACACCAGTGGTGCCATTTCTGCTGAGTGCAGTGGCCTCTGGAGGCAGGCCTAGGCAGAAAGCCACATGTAGTGGCATCTTAGTGGCATCCAACAGCAGCTGACTCTCCAGAACCTGTAGGTCTAAGCCTGGTTTCAGTTGTGCCTTCAGGAGTGCTGGTGCTGTGCAGATTATCTTTTTCTGTCAGCATGGTGTGACTGAGGCAAAAAGTTACATGTTTTATTTCCCTTTCTTTAGGATCAGAGACAGGAGACTTGGGCAGTTTGCTTCCCTTACTGATTTTTTTTTTCCTTTCCATGGCAGAAATTCTCAATGGAGGTGTTAAAATCAGCAACAATCCCAAACTGTGCAACATGGACACCGTTCTCTGGAATGATATCATTGACACAAGCAAGAAGCCTCTCACAGTGCTCGAATATGCAAGCAACCTTTCTTCTTGTGAGTATTAACATATCAAAATTGCTATGCATGCCTACAGAAAGAAGAATGAACATTCCATCTTCTGTGCAGTGGTTTTCAGGTCTATCCATATCTGCAGGCAGGGCCACCAAGTTTTGTTCCATTTCTTCACCGCAGGCCTCAGATGTAATTTGCCGTGGTGGTTCGATCCTTAACTCGTAGCTCAGCCAAGTTCTTTGGAAACCTTTGCTTGGTTTCAGACAGTATCCTACCCATGTGTTCTTCAAAGATAGCTGAGAATAATGTGCACTCATTTGCTTTCCAGCTTTCTTCTGTTTGCAGTATAAGTCTAAAAAGGCTCTATGGGTGCCTTTGTGGAGTTATTGTGGGACTTGAAGCCTTTTTAGCACTAAGGCCTAAGTTAAATGCAGTAAAAATGGTGGTTTAGGCTGCCCAGATCATCCTTGAAAATTCATGATAAGCAGGCAGACAAATCTGATGCTTTAGCTCAGCAGGGAGATGAGTGTATATTTAAAAGTTTGCGTAGCGTATGCTTAGAGCAGGCTCAGTGTAATCCCTCAGCCTTATGAGTTCCTTGCAAAATCCCCAGTCATTTCACAGAAAGGAGAGTTTATTTTCATTTCTGAGCATTTAGTTTCTGGCACTACAAATTGGCGGGAAAACATATTTTCTTTATCTTTTTCCAGTTGCGTAATTGCCTGAGAGCTGATAGCCAACTTCTGTGTTGACATACTTCTCTGCAGAGCTGTCGCGTAATCAAGGAGTTGCAAACTATACAAGTCAGCGCAGGAGTTTGGCTATAAACACAACAGAAATGTTAACCTTTAACATTTCAACTTTAGAGAAAAAAAAAAGGGAAAAAAAAAAAGAGTTCTTTGGTCCCACACCAAATCAATCAACCCTTGGACACGTCTTGGCACTCGTTCAGCTATTTGTTGGGCAGTGGCGGGGGGAGGGAGAGTCACGTGGGAAGAGTCATTCTAATAGGAAATGCCTATTAAATGTAGTGATTTCCAGATTAATCTGCTTAGACAGCCATTTATGGTTTTAATAACTGTTCCGTAATCTAATATAAGTTGTTTCTCTGGGAATTTGCTTGTCATTAAGAGAAAGAAGAAGAAAGAAAGGAGTAAGGAGGGAGGGATGGAAAAGAGCCTGGCACTAAACCTTGACATTCAGGCAGGGTGTCCATCCATCCTGCTGCCTTTCCATCTATCGTCCATCTGCTACATAATCCTGCACTGAGGAGTACTTTTGGCAGAGGGCTGGAGGAGGGTGCGAAGCAGACAAGTCAAATTACTTTGTGGTTGGAGTAGCTGGCAGTTGCCTGTGAATCCAGTTGGGTTTGTTTTCCTTTTAGGACTGCGTTGTTCAGAAGCATTAATTTACATGTGGCCTGTAGCAAGCAGCTGGCACATGCCTGGCTGCAACCCGGCAGTGACTTGCCGTTGCGTGCAAACTCCAGGAGAAGGGCCAGCCGGGCAGTAGCTGAGGTTCCTGTTCCTGGGAAAAATATACCTCTTTCGTAAGTTAGACTGGCTGGGCGTTGTGCTCACTTGCTCAGAGGTGTGGAGAGCTACACATAGAAAACCAGAGGTGAGCAAAGGAGAAGGAGTTAAGGTCCAGTTCTCAACATTTTTGAACACTGGTGTATAGGTGCTTCGTCCTGGGATTTATCACGAAGGAAAGCTCGAGTCTTTGTTTTCTGCAACTCACATGATGTTGTTGTTGTCGTCCATGTTTATAATACTCTGCTCTCATGTTTTAGGTCCCAAATGCCATCCAAACTGCACAGAAGACCACTGCTGGGGCCCTGGCGAACAGAACTGCCAGACATGTAAGTCTGCAGAATAATTAAGAAGTACCTTGTATGCTCCAACATACTAAATGTCGATCTACCAAAAAGCTAACCTGTCAAGCACGAATTAGTGACGTTTCACACTTGTCCTTCTCTGCATCCTGCTACTCTGGGGCTCCTTGAAGCACACCACAGAGAGACATTGCCTGCTTCCCACTCTGCAGTACTGCAGTCACAGGGAGGATGGCTGTGTCCACTCCCTCCGAGTACCTCCATTTCTGAGGGGAGGGGAAACCTCAAGGTGTTTTGACTCGGGCCTGGGTTTCCCTGCAGATGTATTGTTCGCCCAGAGGGAAAAGACTTCCGCTGTCTCCTGCGTTAAAAGCTTTTGTCTCTCGCCCACAGCTTTCTCCCATCTGCAACTGAGAACATTTATTCTGTAGGTTATTTTACCGTGTAATAGAGAACAAAATAGCATTGTGGTGAATTGCCTGCCGTCTTGCTGTTTCCCGCAGAGCCATTCTGCAGGCCAGTTGGATTAATTTCTACTTTTAGAAGCAACAGCATAAGCTGATTTTTGCTGGTTTAAATTCATCTTTTTGAAATCCCTGTAGGTTTCTTTTGTAAACACAAAAGAAGTCACCTTCATGTGGGTAAACACACCGCACACTGTACTTGCAGGACCTTTGGAACGCTCTGGGAAAATGCATAGTTTGTAAATGGAGATGTTTGGCATTGTGCGGTTGTTTCGTTTGATTGCCTGTGCTTTACTGTAAAATTTGTAGGTGGGATACTTGCCTGATGTTAAGCAACAGAAACATCCAATTGTAAGTGCTTGAGATTTTGCAAGGCTTTTTTTCTCCCAAAGTAAAATCTGAGGAGGAAGCCCATCTTAATTTGTTTTGATACTTCATTATTTCCTTTTTTTTCTCTAATAAGTAGGGAAATGCACTGTTTCTGACTCTTACTTGCTTGTTTTGTATAAAGTTTAGTGGAAAGCCTGCTGATCTAGACATAGCACAAATGAAAGAAACACCCTACCTTTGTTTTTCCATTTCAAATAATTACCTAAATCTAAGTTTCTTGCTTGCAAGTATCAGGCCATATCTGTACAGCTTCTAGAGCTTAAGGAAAAATGAACATACAGCTTTTTTTCATTTAGTATAAGCTTTAGGGTTATTTTTCAGTCAGTTCTGCAGTTTGGCTCATGCCTTGAACTGCTCTTGAGGTGGGACAGTGGCTGCGCAGACAAAGTCCTTCCCGGCTCTGAGGCAGCACAGCTGCAAAACCTCAGGTCTCAGCTCTGTGAGCCTCCAGCATTTACATACTCTTGCTGGCTTCGGGAGGGATGACTAGGAGTGCATAAAATGAAACCGCTTACAGGCTCTGGCTCTCCTCTCGAGACATTTAAGAATCTGGCCAACTGAAAATGTATCCCATATTTCCATATGTGGGAAAGTTTAGGGTGATACATATCGTTCTCCCTCAACGAATGTGAGATATTCTGTACGAAATATAAACGTTTGCCATGATATATGCTTCCAGCAGGAAGCTCGAGTCAATAGCTATCAAAGTGACGAGCTGTTTTACTCCCCTGCTGATGCTTAAGAAAAAAATTATATCAAAATGCTGTTCGTGTAGAACAATGTGCCTTTTATTCCCTGTTTCTAATTGGATGGAGGAGTTGCTATCAGAGCACCTAATGCGCACAATGAAAATAATCTGTTTCCTTGAAAATGTATCTTGCTTACAGGCCTACAAGATAAATTAAATAATACAATTTGGATACAAAAGTGTAAAAAAAAAAGTGAAAAAAGATAGGAAATACGATTTGAAAAAGAATCACTATTTTGTACCCCGTAGCAGGCTGCATCTCCCCAATAATTTTCTGTTAATTGGCAACCATCTGGTTTGGACTTACAGGAATTCCTGATGATAGTGTAACTCATTTGTGACAACTGTGAAGTTAGTAGCAGCTCCTGTAGTGCACAGCCGACATTCTCAGGGTGCTGTAATGCACTGGATTAACCATCAGGTTTCTCCGACCTCTAACGCCAGGGTCTGTGGATCGATAATTCTTTTGTAGAGAGCAAACAATCCCATTATCCCATTTGGGGTTTCTGGTACAAACACATGCTGACCATTAATTTCTGAATTTTTTTTTTTTTTTTTTTTTTTTTTTTTAGTTGTTCTGATTATAATTTTCTCTGCTTTGATATTCAAATGGAGACAATTTCCCAGTTCTCACTGAAATGTGGCAGGCCATTTTTTGCTTGCCTGCAAAAAGCTGAATCAGGGCCAGTTCTTCCTACGTGTTGCTGCACTGGTGCAAACCCTGTGGGGATTGAGTAATGAAGATAAAATTTGGACAAGTAATTGAAGCCTAAAGAAAAATAATACAATGTACATATGAAATTGGTTTCCTAAGTGGGTCTCCCCTCTCTCTGCATATTTCAGAAATATTTTTAGTGCACTGAAGGCACCCTAGCACCACACCAACGATGCACGGTTTCCTGTTATAGTACAGAGTCCTGGCAGTTCTCCTGTTGTGTTTTTTTTTCCCAAAGCTAGCACAAATGACAGCAGATTTTCTCTAAAATGGAAACAGATCCTGCTCTATTGCCCATTTGTAAAATGCGATGACTCCACAGAGGGGTTTTTTTGTTTAGGCATGGATGCCACAGGGACCTGGATGCTCTTTCTAAGCAGGACATGGTATGCCGGCTGGGACCAAACTGCTTAGCACCTCATGAGAGCCAAGATAATTACAGGCTGAGCAGAACCCCTTCTCACCACCACCCACACCAGCTCTCACCCCTCCCAAGCTCTGGCCTTCTGTGAGGGGAGAATATGCATCCCATGAGGAAAACCTAGCACAAATCCTGATAGATCCTTTTCTCCATATTTCTTCATCTCACTGCAGCAAGTACAGCTTAAACATTCTTCGTTCATGATGTTTTTCCTTTTCGCTTGTGTCTTCCAGTAACAAAAGTCATCTGTGCCCAGCAGTGCTCTGGCCGGTGCCGGGGAAAGGTGCCCAGCGACTGCTGTCACAACCAGTGTGCTGCGGGGTGCACAGGTCCTCGGGAGAGCGACTGCCTGGTAATGACACTATACCACCACCATAATTGCTTAAGTCCCTGGGCATGACGAGGCAAGCTTCCAGCTCCATGCCCTCTAGCCTTCTTTCATCTGAGAGGGCCTCAGGGAGATGCTGACCTGGAGGGTGGCCTGGGGCTTGTGGTTGGCGGGAAGGAAGACAGTAAGACTTACACAGCACCCTTAGCTGTTCCTAACTGACTCTGCAGGTAGAACTGCATGTGCCAAACCTGCGTTAGGGCCTTCAAGAGCCCAGTGAGCTCAAAGTTGCTGCAGAGCAGCAAAGTGTTTACTATAGGGTGACTTCCCCACATAGGCAGGTCTCCAGGTCCTCAGCTGCCGCCATGGTGCAGTGGCATGCCAGCACAGCTTTGCTGTGTGCTCCTTAACAATAGTCAGTAATTATCTTAGTTTACCAAAGCAAGAACTTAGAAGGGGAATCAAATATGCATGATTTTCAGTCTTTATGTGTTCCATTGAACTTGACATGAAAGCAAAGTTTCCCTTACTGGTTTTACCTTGCTGCAAAAGCACTATGTTTGCAAGACCTCGGGGCAGTGGAGGGAGAAGGAACAAATGGAGCTTTTTTAGGGAAAAAAAAATCCCATTGCTTTTCTACAAGAGTTTCAGGGGGTTGGTGCAGGCTGTTTTAACTCTTCCCCATATTTGCAGTACACTTCATTCTGAATTAAGTGACACTTGAGTAATTGCCACAGAAACAAGCTGGTCTGGGTTTTGTTGTTATCTGTATTCCTGGTCCCCTTAAGTTGAGTGGCTGCAATGCCCTTACTGGCTCATGGTGAAGACAGTTACTCTCTCATCTGGAAAGCCAGGGAAGAAAAAAGGGGAAAAGAGACTGATGATTACTTTAATGCAGAATTAGGTTGGAAGAACCAACTTGTCCTTCATACATGCCTACTAAATTGTTCATTACCTGCAGCCAAATATAATGGATTCAGTTTAATATTTAGCCAGAAAAGTCAGTAATCGGCAGGAAAGGACTTGATTTGATTTAGGTTATTAAAAAGCGGCCAAGAAAATAACATTTGTCTTAATCTGGATACTGCTTGTAGGGAAAATTCTTCTGTCTAAGGCATGCAGATTTGCTCCTGTTCCCACGTGAATCCAAGCAGCTCTCCACCGGAGTGCCAAAGCTTCTTGTTCAGAACAAGAAAACCTCATGTTCTCTCTTTTTTCCCAAATATTAAATTTGATTGCCCAACCTGGATAAACCTTCACCTTCAAAGCACAAGGGACCATCCCCGTAGGTGTTTGGGGTTTTCATTAGAGAAGAGATGAACCCATCAGAGTGTTATTAAAGAGCTAATGTAAAACCATTGTCACTTTTTGAAGCTAAGGTAGTTTAATGGGTGCTGTTGTTCAATGACAGGCATGCCGCAAGTTTCGAGATGATGCTACATGCAAAGACACGTGTCCCCCATTGGTTCTGTATAACCCCACCACCTACCAGATGGATGTCAACCCCGATGGAAAGTATAGCTTCGGAGCCACTTGTGTGAGGGAATGTCCACGTAAGTTCATTTCAGGTTGCCGCCACAGAGGAGGTGGGAGGTTAGAGAGTGTTGAAAAGGGACATATGTCATCCCTCTGCATTATGGCCAAGTGCAAGAGAGCTTGTTCTCCTCAGCTTCTGTGGCAAATGGAAACAGGTGACAAAACAGAGAGAGAAGCTGGTAAAGAAGGTAGTCTCCTCAAACTGTCTGTATCCATCACCTTCCCTGATTTTTAACCATTAAATTTTGACTTCTGAAGATTTTTCTCTTGATGGGGAGGAAAACACCTTATGAGAATCATCAAAACAATAGCCAGATGTGATCCATGCTGTGGGTTACTCAAGCAGTATCAATTCTTAATTGGTTCTTAATTGGGGCTGATAGAAAGTTACTGGTTTAAATGTTCCCTCTCAAGGCCTTTGATCATTGCTTCCTCCAGAGATGCTTGCTCTTTCTTTCATAATGTTCCACATCCACGTTTTTTTGATCCATCAAGATTAAACACAAGAGTGCGTTTAGCATACAGATTGACTTCTGTCCTTACTTCTGCCGTCAGAGTGGTTCCAAAAAATGTTTATCAATACGGTCATAGGCGCTTTATATTTATAAATATATATATATACAAATTTTTATATATATCCCTATATGTATGTGTCCCTTTCTGAAGTTGACCATTGCCCTGCCTGGCCCCTAGCCTGTGAGTGCAGGTAAAGGATCAGAATTGCTGCGCATTGATCCAGATTATGGCACTGTTACACAGCCCAACCTTGGGAATGTTTTAACCTCCTGTGACTCTTCCCCTCTCTGTAAAATGGGGCTGGCACTATATGTCCACCTACCTTCAAAGAGTGTTCATGAGAATTAATAATGTCTGTAGTTTTCTAAGTATGCTAAAAGTTAAAAAAGGGTTTCTTTTTCATCCTAGTGTCAAAGTGCCTGTGCATCCCCCAATGCATGCCGCTCTTATTTCAGTGACCTTTGTGTCTCTGTTTTTTCCAGACAACTACGTGGTGACAGACCATGGCTCCTGTGTTCGCTCGTGCAATACTGACACTTACGAAGTGGAAGAAAATGGTGTTCGGAAGTGTAAAAAGTGTGATGGGCTATGCAGCAAAGGTATCAAAAGCATGAAATGAGACAGAAAGGCTTTTAGATTATAGGTAACTTGTTAGTCAAAATACATGGAGTTCTGACCATAATTAAGTGTAAATTCAATATAAATATCCAGTGGAAGTTTGGAGATCTGACAAGTGGTTTGATCAGGAAACATGGCTGTGGAGCACGGTCTCCAACTGGGATACACCACAAGTAGGGTAGATCAGCATGTGTGCATTGTGTGCATGTCTTGCACATCAGCCTTCTCCTTCTTTTGTCCTTCCCAGTATCTCATCAGCAGGAATAAAATGAAAATGGGACAAAGCAAGAGGAGGGCATGTGCCAGAGCCTGTGTGCAGAGATGCTCGGAGCAGAGCTGCACAAGCAGGAAGTGTTTATCCTGTGGTGCATTCCGTAAAGCAAAAGTAGGCAAAAGGTCTATGAAACTCATGTTACAGTCATAGGTTTGACCATATGGGAGTGCTTTCTGGACTAATGGCATCTCATGTTTATTCCTTTCCATGTGTTTTGGCTTCATTCCTCACCGCTGACTTACGTACCTCTCTTTTAATAGTGTGCAACGGCATCGGAATAGGTGAACTTAAAGGGATCCTCTCCATAAATGCCACAAACATCGACTCCTTCAAAAACTGTACCAAGATCAATGGGGATGTCAGTATTCTCCCAGTTGCATTTCTCGGGTGAGTTGCTCACTGATTGTTTAGCACTTGAGAGGAAGGGCCAGGGAGAAATTCAGGCTGAGCCATTCTTTTCACAATTTCTCCTTCAATGTTTTTCAGTGATGCCTTCACAAAGACCCTGCCCTTGGACCCCAAGAAATTGGACGTCTTCAAAACAGTCAAAGAAATATCAGGTCAGCAGCTGTGATGTTCTCTGATTGGTACAACCAAAAACAGAAAGGGAGAGGAGAGAATTTTTTTAAACACAGTAAGAGATAAGTGCAATCAAACTGTTTCTGTCTCTAAGCTACCAGGGGTCACTCTTCATAAACGTGATCAGCAGTGCCTTGCCAGCACTACACCCACATAATCCATATTGGTCTCCCATCCAAGGTGTGTGGTTTGGCCATACCATCCCTTCTGCTGAACTGTCAGCCCTAGTGAAGAGTAAAAGCAGAGGAGATCCTCAGCCACCCAAGAAGTATGTGGTGATGCAGAGGCGTGCCACTCTGGCTAAAAAAAGCCAAGTATGTTTCTATTTGTGGAAAATGTTTCAGCAGTTCCTTAGGGAAGCGTGCTCTGTGGCTTACATCATCCTCGCAGAGACACCCTCTCCAGCCTGAAGAGCTCTTCCTTGGGGTGAATGTATCTCTGCAAGCACGAAATGGCCCATGGAGCCAAGTCTTGCACCAAGTATCAATTAAAAGTAATTTTGTTCAGCCCATTATAAAATGAGTGTAGCACTGGAACTGAGTCCGCAGATATGACTTCACGTCCCCTGTTTTTTCTGTCGTTTACCTGCCTGGTTCCCTTCAGGGTAGTAATGACTAACCTCAGACCTTCATACAGCAGCCTGCAATTTCCCAAATTCTCCTCCTTCTCCCAAGTGCCTCATCTGAGCTGGGAAATCTGCTTGCCTTAGCAAATCCACTACAAGCTGGTGTCTGTTCTGCTCCATTTCTGCTTTCTTTTCAGTTTTTCTGTTCCCTGAGGGCTACTTACAAATGGGATGGAGCAATGCCTTTCTCCTGCAGCCTCTCAGCCAGGGCATCTGCTGGCAAGAGCTGTTGTCAGTGGCAGCTCGGTGTGGCAGGATGTGTGGCTCACTGACACACTCATGTCTTGTGCTCCTAAGCCCTCATGGTTGGCTAAGAAGTAAACTGTTTATAAAACGGGGTTTAAAAATATCTCTCCTCTCCTTAAAATGTCATGTTTCACTTTGAGATTCTCAGATAAGCATAGGGAAAGCACAAGCACCTTTTCTTGGCATAGGAGGGGCTCGAGGAGGAGATTCTGCTGCCAGTAGTGACTGTTGGCTTTTTTTATTATTATTAATTTTTAATCTTCTTAATTTCAGGATTTTTGTTGATTCAGGCCTGGCCTGACAATGCTACCGATCTCTATGCTTTTGAAAATCTGGAGATTATACGAGGCAGAACCAAGCAACAGTAAGTAAATCATGTGCCAGAGCGATTGTAAAAGAAACTGTTTAGAGCTGTGTTTATCTGAGCACACCAAGCTACCAACCAGTCAGACTGATGCAAAATGGGAAATAGCCAGCGAGGAGCTCAGCACTATCGGTGTAGCAGTAGATAATGGGCCCTGGGGGCAATGAGACCTTCAGCTCTGTGCTGCATGTAGAGCGCTTCCCTGAGCCTACTCTACGACCAGACTCTCCCCTACTAGCCTGGAAGCGCAAGTAAGGTAGACAGCACTCTTTGCAGTCCAGGAAAAGTTATGGTGTGATCAGAAGTTCTTTGGGATTTGATGTAACTGGTCAGTCAGGGATGGAGACCATGGCTGCCAGGTGCTTTTGGGCACTGGCAGGGCATCCAGTGCCAACCTGGGCTTACCCCAAGAAGGATGGCTTGGTGGACCAGCACAAAATAATAGCTGCTTTACCTACAACCACTGTTGCACATCATTTACTTATCAGAGCATATGTCCTGCCACTTTTAGCTTAAAATTCCCATGCAAAACCAGATATGAGCATTGCAGTTGTTTTGCAGTAGGTATGTCACATACCAGGTGTTGAGCTTAGAGAGCTGAGCTATGTCATGCTTGAAGAAAATTGAGTTCACAGCAACATATTTGAAAACCAAAAGAAAAATATGCCAAGTTAAACCCTCCTTACTATTTTTGAATGAAATCCCACTTATTAATTCTGTTTCTTTTTGTCCACCTCTATTTTAGTGGCCAGTATTCTCTTGCTGTTGTTAACTTGAAAATACAGTCACTGGGGCTGCGTTCCCTCAAGGAAATAAGTGATGGAGATGTTGCCATTATGAAGAACAAGAACCTCTGCTATGCTGACACAATGGACTGGCGTAGCCTGTTTGCAACTCAGAGCCAGAAAACAAAGATTATACAGAACAGAAATAAAAATGACTGTGGTAAGTCGATGCTGCCTTGCTGGCCCTGTGGAAGCTCGTGCCAAAACACAGGAGTTATTTAAACAAGGCTTTTTTCTTTCTATTCACCTGACTACACAATTCATCAGTGATACTGATGGTGGTGAAGGAAAAGTGGCATTTTTTTTCCCAATGAAGATGTAGACTTCACGGTGTCCAGCAGATGAAAAGTAGCTGCTTCACTACTATGGGCATAGTGAAGCCATGTAGGTTTAAGGAGACAGGAGCTAACTGCAAATACTGGACTCTTTTGACAAGGTTGAAGCTGTTATTCAACCATGCTGACTGCAGCTGTCCCTGGGCCAAAATCTAAGTATTTCTCTTTGGAGAGTATGAATTTGTTGTATTTTGGTTGTTCATAGAATCACAGTTGATCACAGAATCACAGAATGGTTCGTGTTGGAAGGGACTTTCAAAGATTATCTAGTCCAACCCCCCTGCCATGGGTAGGAACATCTTTCACTAGACTAGGTTGCCCAGTGCCCCATCCAACCTGACCTTAAACACTTCTAGAGACAGAGCATCCATATCTTATTTGGGTAACCTGTTCAAGTGCCTCCCTGTCCCCAACATCAAAATTTCTTCATTGTGTCCTGCCTTCTTTCAGTTTAAAACCATTGCCTCTTGTCCTGTCACTACAGGCCTTAGTAAAAAGTCATTATAAGCCCCTATTAAGTATTGAAAGGCTGCAATAAGGACTCTGGAGCCTTCTCTTCTCCAGGCTAAACAACCCCAACACTCTCAGCCTGGTACTGGTTTAGCTTTATTATGCAGCTATTGAGATTTATCAGGGGTTTTTTATTTTGTAAGGTCAGAAGTCACTCTTAAAGTCTGACTTTGGAAATTAAGAGAAGTGTGCTTATTCCTCTTACATGCTGCCAGGACCATTCATGTTTGCTTTGGAACAGGTTGGAGAAACTGGATGGTCAGGATGAAGTCACTTGCAGTGCAGTGTTTGCCTTCTCTCCTGCCTTGACGTCTGTGGCCTTTTTTCTTGTCTTTTTTCTCTCCCAGCTGCTGCCAAGCATGTTTGTGACCCCCTGTGCTCAGACGTGGGCTGCTGGGGCCCTGGACCCTTCCACTGCTTCTCCTGCAGGTTTTTCGATCGCCAGAAGGAGTGTGTGAAACAGTGCAATATCCTGCAGGGGTAAGGTGTCTGGGGAGTGCTTGGGGTTTGGTGATGATTTGGGGGGGTTGGGGTTTTACAACATGTCATAGCTGGGAAGAAAGGATTTCACCAGCTCTGCACAGATGTTTTGTGAGCACAGTACATAAAAGGAGGGAAAAGCTGGGAGCTGAGGTAGCTCTACTCCCCCATTCAGCATTGCTTAGGAGTTTGCTCCTGCTGTGGTGACTGACATGAAAACTTCCCCACAAGCTTGTGAGGAGACTATCTGGAAGCCCAAGGAGACTAAGCCTTACACTTCCTTCCCGCAGGAAATAAAGCAGCTTAAAGCTCTCCGTGAAAATCTGTGCTATGCTTGTCATGTCAAGCGCAGGCGAGAGCTGGAGCTAGTTGCAGTCACTCAGTCACTCCCGGAGCCAGGGCTTCACTGCTTGGTGGGCTTCCTTACTGCAAAGGGACTCATATTTGCTCAGATGCAAATTTGCAAAGTTACAGTTAAGGGAAAATGAGCTTTTGTCCACAAAGCGCTGGGAGCAGCCATTTCAGGCAAAATTCCTCCTTCAGCTTTGCTCAGGCCAAGGCAAAAGCCTGCGTGCCAGGACTACAGCCTCCCTGGGTTTTTCAGTCAGTTCAACAGGTGATGTAGGTGGGAAAGGCATGGCTAGCATCAAAAGTTACACGTATTTTTTTTAATAAATCTTTCAAAGTTGGACTTTTAAAAATCAGGAGTGTTAAGCAAGCATTTGACAGGCTGGTGATGCCCCTGATGTTTGTATTTGTCTAGCAACTTGCAGTTCAGCAGCTGTGTTTTTTGTAAGTGAATTCCCTCCAGCAGCTATTATGACCTGAAGGGCAAATCTGGGCATTTTTTGTGTCAAATGATGAGTAGATTTAGTTTAATTAATAACACCATTACTTGAAGTGGAACAGCTTTATTGCTATTGAAACCATCTGTTCCCAACTTTCATATTTTAATGATTCATTGTGTGTTGTAGGGAGGGCATGAATTTAATTATCAGTGCTTTGCTGTTTAACTTTCCTAATTATTATTTGGAGCCTTGGAATCACTTGAACTGTTTTTGCTGATCTCTTTGCATCACTACCATTTAAAGGCCTTCAGAAATCATTGTGAATATCTGTGTTGTTAGCTCAAAAGGGAAAGTAGGCTAATTTGTAGTTGCAATCTGGAGTGCCATGTGTTTCACTGTCAACCAAATTTCCTTTACTGCTACCTGTCCCTGGCTGCCCTGAGCAAGTGCTACCGGTGTAACCAGGAGGGTTCCCCTATAACTCTGTCTGTACCATCATCCCAATCTGTTTGAACTGGAAGAGTCAGGAAAAGGAGAGATGATCACAAATTATGACTTGCAAATCAGCCTGCTTTTTATTTATTTATCTTCTGGTTTGTTTTGTTTTCCAGGGAGCCAAGAGAGTTTGAAAGGGACTCCAAGTGCCTCCCCTGTCACCCCGAGTGCCTGGTGCAAAATTCCACCATGTACAATGCAACCTGCACTGGACCTGTAAGAGCACATTCAGCTTAGCAAACCTGTGCTTCAGAGACCTTGTATTAATATGTATTTCCTGTGTTGAGATAATCCTGACGTCTTGTTTACCCTTCTCCAAGCTAGAGTAGAGGTGGAGAGGTTATCCCCTTCAGGGCAAGGACGCCAAAACAGGACAGGGAACCTCAGGGTGTTATTCCTCTTTTGTGTCACCCATCATACATGTAACCCACAGTCACAGGCATTGCAGGGCCTTTCTTTTTCGTGTCTTTTTACAGAAAGAAAAGATAAGGCTTACTTACATATGTGATGCTATGGTAATTTGGCAAACACTTCAGGAGCATGTAGTTACTGAACAGCCAAATTGGTGTGAAAAAATTAAATTTGCTTATTCAGAGGGAAAGAACTGTTAAAAACAGTGGATTAAAACAGTAGGGGGTTTTGCCTTTTTGAAAAGCCATGATAAACTTGTGATAAAAATGAGGTATTTACTGGGAAATATTCAGGAATCAGTTTTTACTTAAAACCATGTTCCCTCCTCTAACTAGGTTGCAGTAAATACCTATGTAAGAGTAATTGCAGGTTTAAGTATCTTGGAAGAAAGGTGATTAAACCAAAATTATTTGATTTTCAAACTTATTTAAATATTCTGAATTCATGCAAAAGCTCCTTCTACAAAAGTCAAGACAGTGTAGGCTTGTTACTCTTCCAGAGTCTTCCTCAATTTTGTTCTTTAATTTTGAGAATACTCTTTTGCATTAGGAAATGTCTTTGCAACAGTGTAAAATTATTTCCCTATAATCAACTCAAACTTGTATCTTAATTATAAAGTTCTAATTCTCATTTTATTTGGTGGGGATTGGGAGGGATAATTGAAATCAAGACGCCTGCTTCCATCAGAGATCCTCCTCTGTGCTCCTTAACCCAACTCGTTACACACCTCTTGCCATCCCCTGCAGCCACTGAGTGTTCGACCCTTGCACATCATCAGTCTGCAAAGTCACTGCTCAGTAATGCGAAACATTTCCATCCTCCCTTCTAGCTTAGACCACCATGGCCTAAGGGATGTTCTTAACACTATAATCTCCTTCAGGCAGTGACCACCCTCTTGTTCCATATTTGCTCTGCATCTAGTAATCAATCTGTTGAAATGGCCCTTAGACATTAGAGCAATTAAAATAGTCTTCCTATAGCATGCCTTACTGTAGTCCCGCTGAAACCAGCATTGCACTGCGGATCTGATCTGGTGTTTCTCCACAGTAGAATTTGACACAGAGTTGCTAGTTTCCCTGCTTTAAAACATTTAGGGCATTCCTGGTGCTGTTATAGTCTGAATAAAGACAGTTCTGCCAAAAATGGCTAAAGGCAATGCCTTTAAACACAAGCTAACTGGTAGATTACACCAGACAGCGGTCTGGCCCTCTGCTTTTGAATTTACCCCTTATCAAGGTGTGATTAAATTGTTCCCTGTTTTAAATGAGAAGTGCAAACTTTCCAAACAGGGCAGGGGAATAAAAGCAGCAACACTGAAACTCAGGAAAGTACTAGGTTTAAACATCAGGTACCACCTTTTATACAGCCCATCATACTGGATAAAGTACTTGCAGAAATGTCAGGTAGCAAGGTAATAAAAACAGGTGATGCTGAAAACTTCAGGCAGTTGAAGACATGTAGATTTATCTTCTGCATTCCCTCCGAGAAGGCCAATGTTAAGGGCATTATAAACAAGCTGTTTCTCTTTGCAGGGCCCTGACAATTGCATGAAGTGTGCCCATTTTATAGATGGCCCCCACTGTGTGAAATCATGCCCAGCAGGGGTTCTGGGTGAGAATGACACCCTTGTCTGGAAATACGCCGATGGGAATGCTGTTTGCCAGCTCTGCCATCCAAACTGTACTCGAGGGTGAGTAAAACCTTAAGCTGAATGGAACCGGGGCAGGGTGGGGGAATAGGGGAACAGCCCATCTAGATCTCTTTTGCTTCCTAATGGTCCCATTTTAAACCACCAAGAAGGAGAAATAGCAGGGAACCAGAGAGGTCAGGAGTACACAGGTAATGTAAGCAGAGCGCAGTGGACTTTGTAAATAGGGAAAGTTCAGTGGCACTTCGACATTACATAGAAGGCAAAAAAAAAAAAAAAAAGGAAAAATGTGGTAGAGAGTTTGAAACAGGTTTGTTTGTTCATTTCAATAGGAAACTTACTGGAATTTTACGGTACTCACCCACCCGCTGTGCATGCTTCTCCCCTCTGCACCTGGCTTGGTGCTGGGTCCTCTCGTTTTAGGAGGAGCATCAGTGACATCTGGTGGATGCTGGGCTCCCGGGACCCAGTTTTCTCTACACCTTTCATTTTTTAGGAGGCAAATCCCAGTGGGGAACCACAGTGGTTTTCTTTCTTTCCATATACTAGCACTTGGTCCGAGTTTAAAGCCTTGTTTGCCTCCTGAGTGTGGCTTTTGTAGTGGGTATTACAGTAAACCAAATCTTTGTGTCTTCATTTGGGGCTGTACTTGAACTGTGACCTGTAACAAGCTGTGAATTGAACTCATTTAGCCTACATGACAATAAGTAATACCCATCCCTGCTTCTGGTTTCTGACCTGCAAAGGACAATGTTTTAGCGTTTGAGACCTGCTTGATGGACTGTGATACTTTCAGAGCAATAAAACAGCCCACATTTAGTGTCTCTTCCTTCACAGGCCCCTGCCCTGTTCCCTGCAGGTCTGTCTGATCCAAAATCCTTCAGTCATATGCATGTTGCAAGAGGGAAGTTACAACATACTCTGACCAACCATCATCACATTGCAATTCATCTGCCAGGTCATTAAAGAGCAGGGTGCCCAGGCCCCACCTTCATGGAGAAAATAAGTTGAAGGGTTAAATCAGCAAATAAGGGCCCTTCCTACTGTTCCTAATGAATGAAGTGCTCTGATTTTCAGTTGGTAGCTGTTGTAGCCATATGGGTTGGCCATGTCCCCTGTATTTCTTTATAGGTGCAAGCAAGACTTATTAGGTCTTCCCATCACACTCCTGAGAACAAATGATCTCTGTTGAAAAGGGATCTTTACTCTTTATTAATGATCTCATTAGCTGCAACCATTAGACCCCATTGATACAAAGCTGGCCACAGGAATCCAATATCCTTCTTCTAACTGGCCACATGGAAATGTGGCTGATTATTGGGGTAATGTAACAGGTAACCACATCTGAACATGCCTTTCAACTGTGCGTCCTCGGTTGCAAGATCAAACACTGGACTCAAGTGGAGAACGTGATCTACCAGACGTAGATGTAGCTCCAAGCCACATGGCACAAGCAAGTCCCCAGAGCAGAGTAAATCAGAGAAGTCCATTCCTGACTGGCTTTAGCAGTGGATGAGTGTAACACAGGAATCTGGCAGGTGATGGGGTAGGGTAAGGAGAGATTTTTGAAATTTTGGGATACTCAGCATATGCCTCAGTGTGCTTGGCCCTGTGTTACTAAGGCAGAACATAAAAAGAAGTATCGATTTCATCTCTTATGTGAAAGAATTGGGCTAAGTTTGCCACAACTCTATTGCTGACGTGCTCAATGGCCCCGTTTGAGTTGCTGCCTGAACGTGGCAGAAGAAATAGGCTTTATCCCTGAACAGCTCAAGGGTGGTATGAGAAGGTGGTGTACTACTTTTACTTTACAGATAGAACATCTGAGGCCAGTGGCATTGATGGGTAGAGAGCTAGTGTCAGAGGCAAAATCTGGGAACGTGCAGTTTGGTGCAGCATTGTCCCTGTGAAGGCAATCAATCAGTAATGCCACTTACTTCTCTTCACGCCTCTCCCTCATTGTGCTGCAGGAATGGGATCTGTTCAGCAGTGGGTGGAAAACATCTGTCTCACAAAGTTTTTGCATCCTTAAAAAACACAGTCTCAGCAGTTTCTGCATGACAAGAAACAACTTTATTTCTGTCCCTGTCCAATTTCACGGCTAGAGCCCACAAAATCTTATCAGCATGATTAAGTGTGCTGACTTCAGTACTTGTGGAAGTAAGGGTTTCCAAGATATGGCTTTATTTTCCTTATTTGAAGAAGCTGCAATTAAAGAGGACTTCACAATTAAGCTTTGTCATGAATTTTGGTTTTTTGCCTTGTTTTTTTGTGATTACTGGTAGTGCATCACTTATTCATATCACTATGAAGAATCCCAACTAGTCTCATTTCCTTTGCTGAGTGTTTTTTTCAGCCT
Source organism: Gallinula chloropus (assembly GCF_964237585.1). Lineage (NCBI taxonomy): Eukaryota > Metazoa > Chordata > Aves > Gruiformes > Rallidae > Gallinula > Gallinula chloropus. The sequence continues at coordinate 106,239,050 of NC_140086.1, forward strand.
TCAATAAAAAACAGAGCAGAGGAAGTTTTCTCCTGCTCAGCCCAAAAGACCACTTCTCTCTCATTTCTCCTGTCACCTCTTGGGCATTTTGTACACCAGCTTGCTTTTGCTCTGTCTCTAGCCCAGCTGAGAAAATAGGCTCCAATAAAGATGGCAACATTCCCCAAAGCTCTGGAATTACCCCATTTGTAACTTCAGCAACTAATGACACATACCTCCTTGATTAATCTGTTTGGCTTTGAAGGATTTGGTTTTCCCTTCCCACTCTCCCAGAGTACGGGTAAAATCAGCCACAGCTACGGGGGTGGAAGATCGAGAATAAAAGCCACTACTGTAGTTAATAGCACAGGCTGATGCATCCTGCCACAGTTGCTACCAATGCTACGTGTCTCAGCATTGTTCATATTAAATGCCAGGGAATTTTAGCAGGGATGGTGGTTGAGAAAGCGGCCTGGGTGTCCAAGAAGTAAGGTTACAGTAGTACAGCACAAACATGATGCCTTTGTCACACTCTGAAAGTTAATGAGAAAGAAAGGTCAGAGGAACGTTCTTGTAAGGCTTTAAAAAGCCCAATGGTTTTCCATTTCTTTTATGACTGTGAAGTAACTTAAGGTGTTACAGTGTGAGTTTCCTCTGAAAGTCCATCAATCACAGCCACCTGGCTGTATTATCCAAATTAGGAGTTATGGGTCAAGGAGAAAGTTGTTAAAATCTTGATGGATGTGGGAAATAAATGGCTGTGTCTGCACTGTGAATAGTAATATTTATATAAACAGATGAAATGTTGAGTTCAGGATGCAATAGTTTTCAGGGACTGTATACAGCACTAATTTTCCAGTAAGCAGAGAAATATTTCAGAGGCTACAACTGCTGCTAAATTCCACCTGATATATCCGTAAGATCTTGAAGCAGTTCATAGCACAAGGTCCCATTTCTCATTTTGTTTTCTGTAAGCAGAAGAAAAATTAGTTAGGAATGGAAAAAGTGATTGTTTAGATTCCGTAAAACCTGAGTTACTTATGTTCGGTGTCATCATAAAATTCCACATTAAGAGAGATGGTTTATTTAGTCCTGAATGGAAATTTGTCCTGGGCTTTGTTTCTCCTTTGACTTGTGAAATGAATCAGAAAATCACATGGGATTTGAAAAGCACCAGCTGATCTGTCATTTTCTTCCCAAGCACCTTTTTACTTTGTCCACTGAACTTGATATTGATGGATTTGTGTGGGTAATAATTTTTACAAAGAAGGTAACAGATGAAAATCTACACTTCTCCTGCTTCTACTTTCTGATGTAGGAAAATAATTGCCAGCCATTCTTCAGACTGTAGATACCATCCCCTCAGCCAAAATGGTTGTTGTTAGGAAAGACCTGGAAGACACGCTATCATAAAATAGCATGTCAAACCAGAACTTTTAGGAAGACATCATTTGATGGACTACACTCACATTATGAAATAAAATGAGGTCTTTTAATTTCACGTAATTGTTGGAGGAAAATGTGCATGTCTGGTTGCACTAACATGTAGAAATTCATCTCCATGTGGTAGAGTGCAATAGGCTGAGGTTTTTGTGTGCTAGATCCATTTTCAGTTGAGCACCTGAAGAGAGAAGCAATTGCAAAGCAAGATATGTCTCCTGTGGTCCTAAGCAAGCTTGTGGTTCTGCTCTGCACATGTGGCCTCTCTCTGCTTAGTTACACAACTGAGCAAACAAACCCAAGTCGTAGGAAGACAGGGAAGACTAACAAAGCTGGGCGACTGGGATCCGGGAACCGGTATGCACAGGCCTTCCAGCATGTCCAGGAAATCAGGATGCACATTCTTTCATGGGAGCCCAGTGAACTCCCAAGACCTTCCAGATGCTGGGTCTTGAAGCATTGTGTTGGCCCAGAAACAAGTAAAATACATGAGGGAAGATCAGAGTAATGAAAAGAAACAAACAAAAAAACAAAATCCCAATAAAATGAGTAGTTGTTTCACCTCTTCCTCCCCCAGACCTGGATCAAGTTATGAGATAAGATCTGTGACTCCACCTGCCATTTTGAATTTTTTCTGGTTCCTCCTCTTGGCAAGAGGGAATTCAAAGCAGTTTTCCTGGCACAGGCTCACCCCTTACCCCCTACTTGACCTCCTCTGGAGTTGTTTTGGGATGATATGTTTTCTTTAAGTCAGTGCAGGGAGCAGATACCACAAACTGTACTTTTTTCTTTGCTGTGCTCTGTTTTTCAGAGGTGATGTAACTCTCTCTGTAATGCTCTTCTTCCTCAGTAGACACCACAAAGACCACAATTCCCATGCAGAGCATACATTTTGTAGCCCAGCAGCACTTAAAGAATGCATGGTTCCTCTCACGCCCATTAATCCATCAAGTGGATGCAGTCACGGTGTTTTGTGTTGTTTGTTTCATGCCACCAAAATGAATTTCAGGCATTTTAAACTCAAATGTAGGGTGAATGATTTGCTATTAGAGTTTCTGACTCTCTGGATAACTGTCGTACCTGTTTATGTTCCCAGTAACTTAAGGTTTTAGATTCTGAGAGGAGAATATTGTGGACACATACTAACAGATGATAGCCAAAGGGAGTGCTGTCAAATCGTGTTTTCTGATGGGAGCACCTATCTGCTACCCAAGTTTCCCATTGCAGTACAAATCTGGAAATTATAATCTTTTACTCATCAGGGAAACAAGAATTATGCAGGAGGGCCTGCAATGTTGCATTTCCACGTGGCTTTCTGCCTTTGAGGCCTTCAGCTTTGGTCCATACAGAGCCAGGGAATCCAAGTCCATTGAATTTTGTGTATCTATGTCCTCCTCCCATTGTACCACGTGAGAAACAATTGTTTTAAAATATTCTTCATACTGAGTATGCAGCATAAGTATGCCTCTAGATAAAAGGTTTCAGAGGAAGGCCGTTGACTGATATTTAGTAGTGTGTGACTACTATAAATTCCTATGTTAATGCTTGGACTGCTCTGAAGCACAGACTTTTCCATCAGTAGCACTCTTAGTTGAAATTATAGGAGTAAGTGTGCCAGAGCTAATATGCTTGTAATGTTCGTTTGTTTTTACAGGTGCAAAGGACCAGGTCTTGAAGGCTGTCCAAATGGGTGAGTATTTCATCTGCTACAATTAGCGACAGAGCTGCAAAGAATGCATGTATGTTTACATTTCTAATCTGGACACTGCACGGCAGAGACTAAAGTTAAGACTTCAGCTCTGTACTGGGAAGTGACAGATTATAGCAGGCTCTGACCTAAGAAAATGATTTAAAGAACTGAGAAATACTCCTACAGGCTCAAGACTCCAAAATCTTGTTCTGCTTAGCTTGTTTGTCGAGGTGAGACCTGGGATCAGTTGCTGGAGAACAAAAGGAGGAGCTGGGAAAAGAAAGGATTAAGGGCTAGTTGCAGAGAAAGGTATGTTTAGGATTGGTATTGTTGCCTGCAATGCAGGGAATTCCTCTCAGAGACCCAGGGAATCTTTTCCAGCACTCTGATACATACATCTCCAGCTGCTCTGTGCAGAGGTGGACATTCATTCTTCACACCAGATCAGATGTTACATTGTTTGGCCTTAAGACTTGCTCAAGGTCATGTAACAAGCAAACAGGTTTCTCTGACTAAGGGGGATTTGGTTTCCAGCCATGAAGTCACAGTATGGTAAGACAGACTTAGACTAGAAGTGCTGTTAAAATGTGACTTTATTTAGTAGTAATGCCTTGGACAACTTAGAGCTGTGATGAAGCACTAAGCACAGACCAAAAAAACCCCTTGGAAGACAAATTTCAAGTGATCCAGACTCTTGAAAAACAGGTAGCAATCTGTACATTCAACGTGGATGGTATACACACTACCTGGCCTCAGACATTTTGTACCTGGGGAGGAGAGCTAATGATTTGAAGTACATCATTGACCCTCACTGCTTGCCCCCCTCCCCCATAATGGTGAGATGTCTGCTTCATTGCTGGCATCACAACTGTAATATGTCTTCTTGGTATCAGCTTCTCTCCACATGCTTTAGATCACATGTGTGCTACCCTTATAGAGGCACCACAGAGTTGATGCTGATCTACTCTGTGGGTTTGTCAGAGGGAGAGAAATCCCCTTGCTTAAGCCACGAGGATCAGGTCCAGTTGCGACTTTGTCTGTGTGGAGGTCCTTTTCTTTTCCCTCGGACTTTGCAATGTTAAAATCACCAGTGTATATGAACAGGCCCATCTTTGCAAGGCTCGGTTCCCAACATGCACCACAGGAGCAGTTTTAAAAGAGAAATTTTGTGCTTTGATTTATTAAAGGGGGCTTTGCAAATGTGAGATAAAAGTAGAAACCCAGCAAAGCAAACGGCACAATACACGGTAGGTGCAAAAGGCTGCGCAGAAACAATCAATAGAAGGAGGAGATAGTTGAACAGTGAAACAGAAATCTTCACTGCCAAGCATAGCAAAAGTCAGGATGGTCTCATATCAACTCAGTTCATTTGATCCATCATTTTCTTTTACAGAGTAAAACCAATAAATACAACCACTGAATGAGGACCTTAAAAATAGAGATGCTGAAGATTCCTGAAATGTCAAATAGGTTCAAGTCTATGTGCAGAGTGTATGTTTGATCAAAACCTAAAACTGTGTTCACTTAACCAATTTATTTTTTTTTCCTGCCTCCCCTCCTGTCTTGCAGCTCGAAAATTCCATCTATTGCAGCTGGTGTTGTTGGAGGCCTCCTGTGCCTGGTGGTGGTCGGCTTGGGCATTGGCCTTTACTTGCGGAGACGCCACATCGTCAGAAAGCGGACCCTGCGTCGGCTGCTGCAGGAGAGGGAGGTGAGCGCTGCTGGCACAGCTGCAACACCAGCTGCTTTATTTGGGGCAGTGGGTGCCGACCTCCTCCTACCAGAGAATTAAAGCACCATGCATCATCCTTGTAACTCAGCAGGCCCTTGGGTTGGCCAACATGGCATCTGCTGCACTGGTCAGAAAAGAGGTGGTGTGCACCTAACACCTTGTCTCTTAATCTCAAGTCTGATCCCTCTGGACATGATTTTCAAGGGCTTTAGGGGATTTAGATGACTAAATCCCAATGAAAATCATTGAGATTGTTCACTGGGAAAAATCTATGCCTTCAGGGTGAGGTGCAGTGTGTTTGTTGATCTGACCCTCCTTGCCATGTGGACTTTCAACCCTGAACCACTTCTTCATCCAGACAAGCCTTGAGGCTGCAGTGGCAACTTGGGGTACTGTTGGAAACTTCACCCCCTTGATCAGGCATATCTCTGATCCTGCAGAAAAAAAAAAAAAGAGAGACAAAGGAGAGGAGGGAAAGGAATTTAGGAAGTGATTGTGTGTTGTCTTTGGTTTGTTTTTAGCACAAAAACCCCACAAAGTCATCAAAGTGAATGGTTCACCCTGTTGGGCATGAACAAGGTTTCTACACTGCTTTTTGTTTTCTGCATGGTTTTGTGTGCATTACAGCATCATATCACCTCTGGGTACTGCACATATAAAATAGCAAAATTTATTATCCTGGATTAAAGCTGTTCTTTCATGATTAGCCCCCTTCTCTTTCTAGCCAAATCCTAGCAAATAATTAGCAAATTGTATTTAACCTTCAGCTAAAAGCTCTGTTGCATCTTCTTCCTGTGCTTGCTGACTTTGCAGAGTCAGCTGCTAAAATATGTTTTTTAAAAAAAAGTTGTCCTGCTTTTTAATGCACTGCCTAACAATATTTTGCACACCACTGTGTTCTGCAGTTCTCATAGTACAGTTAAGTTTGTGCTCAGCTCTTATTGTACGCTCTGGACTCCTCAAAATAAGGATATTCCATCACAACAGAAAAGTTGCTAGCCCACTAAAATCAGATTGCATAATTTTATCCAAAGGAAAGTAAAAAGAAAAAATCACTAAGGGGAAAAACTGACTTAAGTATCAAAAAAAGTGATAAATATCTCTCTTTGGAGGGCGTTATTGCTGTTTGGAGCAAGGCTTGTATAAATTTTGGAAAACATCGATGGTCAATTTGACATCACCCTTTTTACTGAGAAAAGAATCAGTCTCAGAATTTCAATTGCTGCTTGTCAACCCTGCAGTCTGGGGAAGCCACTGGTACCATGGGGATTTCACACAGTTAAACAAGAGAAGACCTGAAAGGTTGCAGGTGACTCTCGTCTATTATTTAAAACTTTATTATAATTTGTTTGCAAGTTTATCTTCTTCAGGGTCTCAGGTAATTACATTGTTCTCCATGCCATGTGATTAAAGGCTTTGAAGTCAAAGCCTTCTTTTAAACAGCAGTATTCCTTCACTTCCCTTCAAAATGGTAGTCGCCACTCTGTGATTGATTTTACCTCTGAAATTTGGAGCGACTCTAGGTATTTATTGCTGCAAGCCTCCTATTGCTGCGAGCTGGCCTCCTGTAAGCTTAATGTGGAATAAAATGTTCATTGCTTTAGAGGAAGGATTTACTTGCTTCCCCAAAGCATGCTGCTTGCTGTCTTCGTAGTCTCTATATCCTTCTAACATCATCTTCTCTTTGCACCAGCTTGTTGAACCACTGACACCCAGCGGGGAGGCACCAAACCAGGCTCATCTGAGAATTTTAAAGGAAACAGAATTTAAAAAGGTCAAAGTTTTAGGCTCTGGAGCTTTTGGCACTGTATATAAGGTAAGATCACCATGTTTCTCTTCCCCTTTTCATCTTGCTCCCTGATGCCAAAGCCACCCAAACAGAACATGAACTGGGAGCTGCCATCATTATGTACCTGGGTTTTTAAGCTGGATTTTATAGCATGCATGTACAGAATGGTAGAACAATGTCTCAATCATCATTAGTTGAATTATGAGTCACGTAACATGAGAAGTTTTATTTAAGATGTTGCCAAAGGCATACTTCTGAACCTGGGGGACAAAGATCTCACTTAAAAACTACCACACCCATTTACAACCTGTCGTGAACAGTAGGGAAAAAAAATCACTATGGTCATCTGAGTCCTTAGCCATTTTTCTGAGAGATCTGGGGTCTTGTTTTTATAGTTGTTAACAACTTTTTTGTTAGAATTGATTCATATGTGTGGAAGTGACTACACACCTTCTGTTGTGTAGGACCACAGGGTATTTTTGTCTCTTGGCGTTTGTTTAACCTCCACACTTCTTCACCACATGCCAATTTTCTGTGCTCCTTTTGTTCAGGATACACGTTGCATGCTTTGCCAGTAGTACTGAAATATAAACTGTTGGAAAGAGACACATGTGTCTCTTTATAGAGCTCTGTTCTCAAGCAAGCTTCCAGCTATGGTTGGGAGCTTCAGGAGCTCAGTTCCCATTAACCTCTGAAAACGTGCACCTACATTGCTGGGTACTTCAGCAGAATGTCCTTGCAGTGCCATGCTATTTACCTGCCACCTAAACGGCCTCCTGACACTAGAATGTAGAGCACTGAGCTAGTCTGAAATAAACCCACCTGCTACTGCAAATGTTTATGTTTGGATTATTATACAATATAGATGCCATCCTTTTTTCATTAGCAAATGCCAGTTCTGTGCCTTGAGATATATAAATGGCAAGGGGCAAGGTACATGGGTTTGCTGTGCTGCACTAATGAATTAGATTTCCATCCACGGTAGTTGCTCGTTATGTGTCCCTTTGGCTATGTGTGTATACAAGGACAGTAATAAATGTGTTTTTTCAAAAAAGATGGTAGAGGTGACTGAAAGAAAAATACCACTCGCTCCATTAAAAGGATTTTGTTATTAGTGCCCACAAGACACATTTTTTGGCATGTATTTGTTGTCTTCCATGTCTTCTCACTGCTCAGAATATTGAAGGCTACTGAGATAATGTAAAATGTGTATGTAATTGCAAGAATTAACCTGTTAGATATGAGACTGAGTAACTCTCTGTACTTTTTGGTAGGGACTTTGGATCCCAGAAGGGGAGAAGGTTAAAATTCCTGTCGCTATTAAAGAGTTGAGAGAGGCTACATCACCAAAAGCCAACAAGGAAATACTTGATGTAAGTTTTCGTGTTTGTTTTGTCAAGTTGTCAGTGGCCTGTGGATTTTCCTCTGTAACAACCAAAGGGATTTCAGAATTTTGGGTGGGGAAAGATATTTTCACCCCAAACTGCATTCATTTTGTGTCTCCTTTGAATCACTTGCTTGCAGTTCCAATACTGATGTCATACTTGTGATGTTTCAGGCCTTAAACTGTGGCATTCCTTACCATTATGGCAGTAGAACTAAATCCAATAATAACAGATCTAATGATTTTTGAATCCTGACATTGCAGATTGTCATAAGCTAGTTGCTTGGTTACATAGGATTAAATTAACTATAAATCCAAAAGGGGGAAAAAAAACCCAGCTGTCTAATTTCTCTGCCATAAACAGCAAGAAATTATCTCTCTTCCTGAAAGAGGCATGGGAATTTTATTGTCTTGCTTGGATATAGCTTTAGAAAACAGAGGAAAAGTCTATGGGACACGGTTTCAGGAGTTTATAAATGGATGAGTTTACTGTAGGTGAGACAGAGTCCTAAATACAAAGTTCTCTGAACTTGGAATAGCTAAAAATCTCAACTCTGTCACTAGATCTAAAGCCATGCAACACAAAAGCACCAAGGATATGTATTTATACACAAGGAAAGGGAAACGCTGGTTGCAGAGAGGAGCACTGAGATATTCAGCATATGTTCAGTTCAGCTTTCCTGCTCTGTGGTTCAGTCCTCAGCGACAGCAGATGTGTTGCATGTATGTACATGTGTGTCCTGTTCAGCCCTCCAAGCCCTGAGCAGGAGCCCGCTGACCACTCTGAAGGACAGGTCAGCCCAGAGACTCCCCAAGCAACACAGTGTATTAGGTACAGATGAAGTGTTTTAAGCTTCTCCTGGCTATATCCACATGAGTGTGCCTATAGAATGCACAGGTTGGAAGCCCGGATTTGGCTCCTCTATCGAGTATTTTTTTGCAGGGACAGGGTGCACGTCCCTGGTACATCCCAAATAGACCTGTGAAATACAAGTCAGCAGTTTGGGGCAGCCTGTTTGCGTGGGAGTGATGGTCCTTCATCCACAGGGAAAAATGGATTTATTTAAATTTTTCTTTGGTAGGAACCAAACCACTTTAGCAGTAAATTTATTTTTAAAAACCCCACAGCTTTGGATAGCAAATGACACCTCAGCTAAGAAGGTTCATGTCAAATGTTTCAAGCTAGTGAAGGTCTTAACAAAAGATTAAGTCTCATAGTGACAAGTGTAAGGATGAATGGTTGTGAACAAACCTTCCAGTCACCCCGAATAAACAGTGTTATTCCAATACTTCAACAGATGATGTGTTACATACATATGATTTGATACATGTATTGCAGTAATTCAAAAGAATAAGTGGTCCATATCAGAATCCATATGTGTAACAATATCCATCCTGATTTTAGTTTAGTCAGACTCCAGGCTAGCCTCAGCCCTTCCCCAGGTCCCAGACCCCTGTGGGCCTGGGGCCTGCCCCTCGCCTGCCTGTGTTGAGGAGCTGTGGTCCCTCCCTTTGCTGTCGTTCCCTGCATGGAGGTGCTGGCAGCTGCCTGCCCTGAGCTCTGCCCTGTGTTTCCCACTTCATAGTAATAAGAAGCGTAACATGGTCTTTGCAAAGGATGCTTTGGGCTTAACTGCATTAAATTCCTGTATACTGAGGGAAGGGTTAATGAGTAAGTCTAGGGTACTGCATCCTGTCTTCAGCAGGTCAAGATAGTCACACAACAGGGTGGTAGACAGGGCAGTAGACACAGGGACTGCATGCTCTTTGGTGATATCAAAAGTACTTTCTCTTTTCAAAGAAGTTTCTGTAGCATATCTCCGTGTTATCTTTTCCTTTGAATTAGTATGCTTAACAAAAAGCTCTTGCTTTTTTTCAGTCCTGTTCATTTTTAAAAATTATTTGATCTGTGAAATTAATTCTGTATCTCAGAAGAATATTTTTAAAAAACAGTGAAACACATCAGAGGGATGACTCCAAAGGCTCCTCTCAAAACCGATTTTTGCTATGCAACCAACTGAAACCTCAGAGATAATAATGTCCAATTAAAGATGATTTGTCTTACTGAACTGCATTAGGTATAGAACAAGCACAGCAGCTTTAGCTCATATAATCCAGGCGAGCTCTTACTGACTTTATTAGGGTAGGGCTAATTCAGAAGATTGTTGTTGAATACCAAGCATACTTGGAGCAGGTCAGAGCATACCGCAGAGATTTCCAAGATAATCAGTTGAAACAAAGGCCTACTTTAATGTCTTGGACTCCTTTGAGGGACCCACGACCGCACAACAGTTCCCTTCTGCTCCCTGAGAGGAGGCGGTGCCCTATTTTACTTTGCAGTATCAAATGTAATAGGCAGTGTCAATGTTTGGATGCTCCCTGAAAGCTGTGTGGTCTGTACACCCACCCTGCTCTTTCAGCATCCCAGTTCTCAGCCCCCAGGTCAGTCCCACATGGTCTGCGCAGCAGATGGGCAGTGAGAACAGCTCTGACTCTGCAGATTCCCTCCCCTCTGAAATGACTACAATATGGATCTGAATCTCAGGAAGGGGAATGGATGTCCTTCACTGATAGGACCGCTTGCTTTGGTAGCCTAGAGAGATTAGCATGCTTTGATCTCAGCTTACTTCTGAGCAGCATATAACAGATTTTCAAGATGCTCTCAAAAAATGCAGCCACAAATATCTATGCAATTGAATAGCAGACTGTATTCTTGCTTTGTCTTTCCTTGATATAAACCCACAGAATCAGTGCTGTCTATAAGGGTTGTTTTTCAATGTCCTACTCATATCATGCAGTAGGTTGAGGAGCACTTACCCAGTTCTGCTGGAGATCATCTTTAACCTGGCTGCCTGGACACCACTTTCATCCCAAGGGTTCCAAAACAAGGATACCAAATGTGGATGAAGATTTAGCACCTCAGAACAAGCTGCATTGCGTCATGTTTTGCTTAGTCTGGCACATCAAATGACAATACTAAGTCCAGAAAGTATTGCTTAAGAATTGGAGTTGCTTATTTCTTGAACGTCATTGCTTTAATAACTTTGTTTAATAATAGTTCTTACCAGCTACACAGCTATGTGACATCTGTGGAAAGCTTGTTAGATGATGAGTAAAGTGCTATGGTATTTCTTTTCTTAAGCTCTTAGAAGGCACAGCTTCGCTCCTTTCCTTGTCACAAAAGTGTCTTCACAATGATTTGAGGCTTTGGGGGGCTGCTGGACTAATGTTGAACTGCCAAGGGATGATTAGTTGGTGTCGCTCCAGATGCTGAATTAAGATGCTGACCTAAAAACTCACTGCATGGAAAAATTCCCATTTATTTCCTGTTGTGTTGGTTTTCAATCAAATGGCTTTAAAAATATCCAGGTGTGACATACTATAAACCAGGCACAAAGTTAGTTAAAAAACCCAAACCGTTTCAGCTCTTAACTTTTTTTTCCCAGTTGGAATCCATTCTTTGAGCTGACACTTGACAGTAGATATCAATATAAATACAGACCAGAAATTTCAATCCATATGTAATTTTTGCACACAGAAAGCATGAAGTCAAGAGTTTTTACCCTGAGGCCATGTTAAAGGATGCATTATTCAGTGTGTCTGGAGCATACTGTAGGGCCCCACAGAAGAGCAAAGGAAGAGGAGGTACCTTGGGTACCTTAGCTAGGTACCTAAAGCTGCATAGGATGAATCCAGGCTTGAAAGCATTTTTCACATATTTATGAAACTCAAACCCAAAACTCCAGTTGACCAAAGGGTTTATTATGCCTGGGCCCCCACATAATAGGTGTCTTTGTGGTTTTGCTTGTATTGCTATATAGGTCTAAACCAGCTTTTCCATTTGGGGACAGTATTTTCACCAGCGTGTTCCTTGAAGTAAGACAAATATTCAAGCTTCTAAAGAGGTGAACTGGTTATTAACCTGTTTGCTTTGACACGGACTGAAGAACAACATGGTCAAGAAGAACATAGTCTCTTAAATTAAAAATCAAACTGTCAGTCACATCCTAGATGACAACTTTTGACATTCTGTGTTAGTACAAACCTTGGCAGAGAGGCATAAGTCTCAAAAATACTGATTCCTAGTCAGTAGTTTCTCTTTGAGAAAAGATCTGGAGAAGAAAAAAACCCATAAGACACATGTTCACAAGATGTGTTGCCCTTGAAATTAGGTTCTCAGAATGATGACATCCCATCAGCTTCCAGCTGTTGTTCAATTTATTAATTCCTCCTAAATCTGCATGTCTTTTCTCCAGGATTTTATGTCCAGTGTTTGCTTGGTGTGCCAGGAGAGAGAGACTGGCTCTCCTGCAGCATCTCAGTGATGCTTCAGTGTTAAAAATCTGGATCTTCCACTGAATGGAAAAACTTTGGTCTACAGAGTGGGGAAATACAAGTACTTTGTATGTGATATGAGACCCAGAGTTAGCATATAGTATTTTAGCAACCTCTTGACTAACCAACTTATTTTAAACTGTCTCCAAGTATTTGTGTCACGCCTAAGAGTGTGTTTCACATTGCTCTTTCTTCCTTTCTCCTCAGGAAGCTTACGTGATGGCTAGTGTTGACAATCCTCATGTGTGCCGCTTGTTGGGAATCTGCCTCACTTCTACGGTTCAGCTCATCACACAGCTGATGCCTTATGGCTGCCTACTTGATTACATCCGAGAGCACAAGGACAACATCGGCTCCCAGTACCTTCTCAACTGGTGTGTGCAGATTGCAAAGGTAAGCAGACCGGCACGCCGCCAGACCAGCTAAAATTCAGGCTCTTAACATGGAGATCTGACAGCACGTAATGTATTCATTTATTAATTTGTCTCTGTAAGCCTTTATATTTCACCACGTGGTTCCTAGATGCCTTATCTGTGAAAGTAAGCAGTTACTTTGTCATGAAGGATTTACTGTTTTCAAGCTGCTGTGCAAACCGTAACTATTCTTCAAAATGCTCCTACCAATATTACCACCAAGGCATTTATGTCCTAACTAAACACCCTGTGATGAAAGAATAAAGTGATGCAAGGAAGCTGTGGCAAGGAAGGGGATAGAATTTGGAAATTTCCATATCAAAGTGCTGCTTCCCTAAGTGGATTTCTTAGTGCTGTGCCATAGGGCAAACGGTGATGTTGTCCTTGTGTGCCTTGGAGAATGACCCTGGGGATCAAAACTGCTGAGTAATAAATACCAGTTCTGTTCTAGGGCCGGCTGGCTGTGCCCAAAAGACATTCAGGCACCTCAGGGCTGTTCTGCAATTCATATGCACCAAGTCGGTGCCTGTAAAATCTAATTGCAGTGGCCATAGTGCCAAACAAAAGACTCATTATCACACCTGGCACTGGTTGCCAAAGAGAACAGCAGCAAAGGGGACTGAAGTACAGCCTCTAGCCCTCAGCAGCAATGCACTGAGTTTGGAAGGTGGTTAGTCATTTGCAAGCATGGAAGAATGGTGCAAAACCAGTATAAAAATAGCTGTAGTTTCTTGGAGATTTGTCACAGGAGATGGTAGTATCCACAAAGCCTGGCTGCTTTAATAATGCTTATTTTGTGAATGACGGTCTCCAAGCTAACCACACACTTAAGGCCTTATCGGTCCCTCGAGACCTTGTATACATCCCAAGCTTGCCCAGCCATGGTTTGCTTTCAGGAAATATGCTGAGGACCTCAGAAATGTATCCACCAAAAGTATACAGAGCACATTTTTCATCTCAGTGTGTGTACATTTTTACAGCATGCTCCACAGCAAGCAAATTTTAATTTATGTGTTCACCCGGGATGTGAACTGCCTTTGTCTGACTCTTTCGCTCTCTTGTTTAAAATCAATTACTGCTCTGTCCTGCTTTCAGTCCCTTTGGAGGCCACATTTCCCTCCTCCTCCTTGTTAATTTTTAAGGTGGCAAAATCAGTCTACAGACTGATCTTTGGGGTATCACTTGCCCAAACGGTTGCCATTCACAATTGTTAGCTTCTGTTTGATTTTTTTTAATGCCAGTTCAACATCTGACCATGGCAACCTCTACCCTCTCCAGTGACGTCTGACCTTCAGCATACTCCTTTGTGCTGCTCTGCACTGAAGTTCTCCTCAAAGTGCTCATAAATCACACGTACGGCACTTTCCCACCAAAGTGTCTGGTGTCTGATAAAGTCATGCCAGATCTTTGGATGCCCTCTGATTATTTAAAAATGTACTTTTGGAGGAGGGGGAAATTGAAACAGATATATTTATGTCTGGTGACTAACCAGCAGGAGGCAAGTTCCCTGGGAAGCTTATTTTTGTTTCTGTTTTCACAGCTTTGAATTAAGTTTTCTTTGCATCTATAAACATTATCTTTCTCTGAGATAGAGTCCTGTCTTTTAGACAAGATGTTATGACAGAGCCTAGACACTCCACATGCAGAATCACTGTGAAGTAACTCTTTGAACACATTGGTCCCACACTTAGTGATGAAAAATGGCTTTAAATCCCAGGCCTGCACACAATTATAGATCTGCTGAACTTTCTAAATGAACACTTCAACATCTTTGGTGTACAGTTATGCACATGCACAAATCTAGTAGCTAGAATCTTAAACAGCTTAGTGTGAAACTGATATTCTGCCTTTCAGTAGCTTTGAGTCTTAATAAAGCAGCAAGATATGTTTAACGGGAATTTTTTTGTCCTACTGGGGCTGGATTATGTGATTTTTTTAATTTATTATTTTTAAATAGGCTGCTTTCTGTTGGCAGCTCAAGATTTTTTGTGTCAAGAGCTCTGCTCACAAAGGATCTATTCGTGTGATTAAATGCACGCTCATAGTGGCAATGAGCCAGCTTGTTTGGGTGGTTTGTTTTGGCAAATATGAGCAGCGCATGGGTGAAGTTCTGCCGAGGGACTCGGGTGGAAGATTCGATGGTGGTCCAAGTTAGCAGTGGGCTTAGGAAGGGGGTGGAGGCTGGAACGGAATTATTCCCTTCAGTCCTCTGTCATCACATCAACATGATCATTTTGGTGTTAACTTTGTAGGTTAGAAGTACTTTTTTATTAGTTCTCTCTTCATAAAAATACAAGCACGTAAGCTGCCGCCAGCAGAAACCTATCAACTGGGAATAATTGTGGTTTTTATAAAGAATCTTGCAGGAAATCATTAGCCTTTTGATTCCTTGCACCAAGAGATTGGACTTGAAGAAAAGGGGAATAATCTTTGTGGTCAGAAATGCAGCTGTTAGATTCGTACCTTAAAAGTCAAACCAGCACAATTGTATTCTTCCAGGAGAGTCAGTTGTACCAAAAAAGCACGTATGCTATGGCGAACCCAGTCTAATCCTGCGAGGCAATGAAACTGGAAGAACTTGCCTTTTCAAAGAGGACTTGAAAACGCATGCAGCTCTGAGCTCAGCCATAAAACTAATTCTTTTATTTTATTTCCTTTTCTCACCTTTGCAGTGGGATGCCTCTTTGTTAGCAGGGAGAAAGCAGAGTACACTGCAGTAAGACACGGAATCAGCAACGTTAAACAATAAATTTATTTTTGCTTTGACTCTTCTCCCAGGCCATTAGTATCTGCATAGTCTCTGTAGGCACGGCTTGTATGTGTATGGGAGGCGACAGCTTAATTCTGCTCTGTGCGCTCCTGAAATCACTGTGGTTGCTCAAATCCAGCTGTAAGAAGGGTTTTCCCCCTTATTTTCAATCTCTGTCCTAATTTTATATTTCTTGAACTAAATCCCAAAGGAATTGCATCCCCTCCTATACCCTCTACTTTCCCTTTTTTCTCCATGACTCCACTGGCATGTGGACTTACAAGAAAGGCTTCTGGGCTGTAATAGTTACTTCTCCTTGTAACTGTGCAAGTGCACATCCTCACCCTGCAGTAAGAGGCATGTAAATCTGAACAGCGAGCGTTTTTCTGAAGTGGGGATAGGTTACCATGTGTTTATGGTTGTGTGCGTACAGGTTCCACAGAGCAGCTGACGTTAGGTAACTCATTTACACCTCCAAGCCTAAAAGCATGTGATGCTTACCCGTGGTCTGTCGTGTTGCAGGGAATGAACTATTTGGAGGAGCGTCGCCTGGTGCACCGTGACCTTGCTGCCAGGAATGTCCTGGTTAAGACTCCTCAGCATGTGAAAATCACAGACTTTGGGCTGGCAAAGCTGCTGGGTGCCGACGAGAAGGAGTATCACGCCGAGGGAGGCAAGGTAAAGTGCATCAGAGAAATGAACTGCCGCCCGTCCGTCCGTGTTCGTGCTTGCACGTGGGTCTTCAGCGCAGGGGAAAAGTAGAGAGTGGGTTTTTCAAAGCACTCAGCTGCCGTCTCAGCGTGCTGCCTTTGAAGCCTGTGGGAGTCCTCTGGAATCAGCCAAAGCAGCGTCAGGCCAGTGGGACTGCAGCGAGAGCGGAGGTAGCAGAGCAGCAAATGCTTTTGAAATTCCCACCCAGAATGTCTGGGAAAAAGCAAGATTATTAAAAAAACATTTAAAAAAGAAAAAAGAACCAAGCATGGCTGAATTCATCAGCGTAGCCAACACCAATAACACTCCACAGTTCATAAAGCGAAAGGGAATGCTGTATATTTATAGCAGAAGAAAGACCTGTCAAACTTGGTTCAACACGCCTTCGTGTTGTACTACGTGCTGATGGAGGGAATGTGTCCTGCTGAGGAATTAAAGAGAAGCTGCTTGCAAATATTGTGGAGACCATAAATGGAAACCATATGAGCACAGATCAGTCTTTGTCATACAGACTGAGATTGGGTTTGTGTCCTGCTATGATAGGAGAAGGTTAAAAAAATAACAATTTGACTGTTAAAAATATTGTAAAACTAATTTGTAAGAAGTATTTCTAACATGCCTGATATTTCACAAGTTCCCAGATTCGACATAATAAATGAAAACAATAATATGAAACTCTGAAGTTGCCTGCCCTACCACTTGGATAGTTATGGTGTTTGTTGGTTGGTTTTTTCCCCATCTGCAATCAAAACATTGGTTTAAACACCACCTGGTGGTAAATATTACTGACTAATTTTGAGCTGGCCTCTTAAAGCTTATTTGTGATTTTTTTCTAGGTTCCTATTAAATGGATGGCCTTGGAGTCAATTTTACACCGGATTTACACCCATCAAAGTGATGTCTGGAGTTACGGTGAGCCTAAAGCCAGTTATAATTATTGCAAATGGGTTGGAAAATTGCAGGACTCAGTAGTGACTCTACACAGACCTTTTTCTTCTTATTATGAGAATACTGAGAAATTAAACATAAACAATGAGCCCAAATCACAATGACATGATGTTACATGTTAGTGAGGTGTGAGATGTTTTGCAGAATATGCTTTCAGACGATGAGCCCTCCCTTTCAGGGAGGTAGTCCTACCCTTCAGGTAGCAGACTGCTCCATTTGCTGAAGTACTGTTGACACTTTTCTTCAGCAACTTTACGTGCACTGTAACTGGGCTGACAATAAAGCCACAGAACTAGAGGGAGGACTTAGAAAACATCAGCCATGCCAATCAGCATAACTCTGCTGTGACCTAAAATGTTTGTACTGTCCTGGTATTGAAAGGACAATGCTAAAAAGGAAACAAAGTGATAACCTCCTTAGAGAACTAGTTATATATTTGGTATAGTTCTAAGCCAACTTGAAAGAACAAAGAGCAGAAAGGAAAATTTCCAAAACAACTTACCCCAAAATTTCCACTCCATGGGCTCTTATATTGCTGGGAAGTATCTTACACAGATGGTCAGATCCTGTGTCCTTTTAGAAAAACTACAGTCCCTGGTCCTCTTAATCCGTTTATGTATCTTGGCATCCAAAACCTTGTTTTGTATCCTAAGCTACCAGATGATCACAACTACTACATCAGAAGAGTACTTGGTATGTCTGCAGAAAACACTGAGGCAACTGGTTAGCACGTCTTTCAAAAACTGCTCCTGCCTGTCTCCAAAGAGATTGTTTTGAAACAAGACAACTTCCATTTTTAAAATCATTTGCTATGTCAGAGTTAGAAGGCAATAACCTGCATTTCCTTCCTGTGGGCAGGAAAGTTTGTGGGATGTTCAACACTGAAATACTAGCTGAGATTAAAAAACTCCACCAAAATACCCCAAAAAAACCCTCCAAAAGGAAATCAGGATGATTTCAACCTGTTTTATTAATTTGCCTCTCTTAAAAATCATGGCAGAAAACGCTTTTCCTGAGTGGGTTTCTGGCAACACAGTGCCTCTAGGAAAGCCCTCCACTCACCACCTCTCCATGCCCAGGCCAAGCACCTTGGCTCCCAGCAAAGCGTCTCTCATGTTCTTCTCATCCCACCCTGCAGGTGTGACGGTTTGGGAGCTGATGACATTCGGGTCCAAGCCATACGATGGGATCCCCGCCAGTGAAATCTCCTCTGTCTTGGAGAAGGGCGAGCGTTTGCCCCAGCCCCCCATCTGCACCATCGATGTGTACATGATCATGGTTAAATGTGAGTTTGCATTTGGGGTTGTGGGTGCTCACTTAAGTCGAATAAGTAGCACAGTTGCCTTCATCATGTTGTACTTGTATACGCTGTGTTCTTGGTGATGGCACAAAAATATCCCTTGAGCATGGGATACGGTTTCATTAGGCACTAATTCCGCCACCGAATGCTTTTTCACCATTCACACTGCTGGCTGATAGTCTCAGTTATTTTAAACTAGTATTGTCAGGATCAGCATAAGGCCCATTTTTATCTGATACTCTGGTTTTGTATGTCTAGAAAACAAGACTGCCTTCTCCTCCAGGCTCCCCCTTGGTTCTGTAATGTACTTCCCCCTGCAGTCACACGCATTGTGGGTTATGTGCTTCTTTCACTAAAGGGGTGCTCTGAGCACAGATACGCAGGAGGATCCAGAGTTCCTCATCTGATTTGTTCCTCATTTTTGGATGGCTCCTTTTCACCATATTGCTGAAATTGTTGTTGTAAAGTAGCACAGGAGTTGAGGGTCTCTGTAGCACTTTCTGGTCATTATTAGGGCACATCAAAGAGCTTCTGAACCCCAAACCTCTTTTCTATCTGTATCAACTGCTAAAATACTAAAATTATTACCTGGCTTCTTATGCATCTCTAGACCATGACTGCCACATCCCTGCCTACTACCAGTAGTGTCTGTGAGGATGCTGATAAGAAGCCCACTAGGTGGCATTTAAGATCTTCTCACTGGAGCAAAATGTACTTGTTTCTGAAATAGGACCCACGCTACTGTGAACACCCCATCGTGCAGCACTTTTGGGGAGCCTTGGAGAGCCCTAGTGTTGCTTTGTAAGGACAGGCATGGCACAGGGAGAGACCGATCCTTGCACTCACCAGGGCTGGTAGGGAACAGATCCAGGTGTGTGCACCTAGTCTGGGAGGTGTCCAGTCCCAAAACCAGTGTCCTGAAAGCTCCTTCTTGGTGATGCTGAACCCTACTGACACCTCAGCCATGACAACATCTCCACTTGCAGCAGTCATGTCCCATGTCTTCAAAAGCTCTGCACTAGAGCATGTCTTCAGAGGCTGAGCCTTCTCAAAGCTCAGCAGCTCCATCCATTGCCATTCCTTCGTGTCAGTCCAGATGTGGCATTTTTCTGGGCACCTCATCAGGTACCTGTTGCTTTTAAAACACCACCAGTGGAGTGTCCCGTTCCTCTTTCATACTGTTACACTGAATTTAAATGCAAGAGCACAAGGATCTGGGGTTTGAGCCTCCCTTCTGCTACAGGACTTGGTTGCCCATCTTTCACTGCTGTGGTCATCCTGTGTTTAGAGTCTACAGCACAGACCCTGTTGAAGCCATGCCATTTTGTCTAGAGCAATTCAGACCTAGGAGTCATTTATTTTTTAAGCAGAGTATAAACTAAAATGCTCTGAATTGTTGGCACAACAGGGTTTTTTTTGCTTTTTAATTAAGCAGTATTTAAACATACGCAACTTGGAGATAAATTCAGAAAAAGTGGATGCCACTTCTGCAGCAGCAGCAAACTCCCAAATGCTCCACTCTGTCTAAGAGGAAAAAATAATTTCTTCTTGAATTGGTGGGGTACCATATTTCTAGTGTGGTAAAAAAGTCACTGCCAATGATGAGGTTTTGTCTAATGCTGGTTCCAGATGGCATATTATCACTTCGTTTTTCCATTACTGTGGATAGGCTGTTTCTTATGAAGTCCTCCAGACAAACTAAGCTTGACCTTTATTATCTTTAAACAACATCTTATCTGTTAGCTGGTAACAGAAAGTGTGGGTTTCCTAAGTAATCTCAGATGTTAAACCACCAGTATCTATACTGAAAATATCTTCTATCTTTCTAAGCTGTAGGACTTGTTTTTGTTGACGTCCATTTACTAATTAAATACAGCTGAAATACGGTTAATCTTTCACAGTGTCCCCAGTGAGGTTGCTTTGTATTTTCAAAGACATCTGATAGAGGGTAGCTTCTGCTTTAGGCTTCCTGGGATTTTACGAAGCAGCACAGTGAAAATGAAGTGGTCAAATCACTACACACCTGCAGGCTCCCACTTATCTTAGTTTGCTTTCACTCCTTCAAGAGCTTTTTCAGGACAGCTTAGTTTGGACTGATCCAGACTGGCCTTTTTTTGATCCTCAGGACTGATGGGTTATTATCACTCAGGTGGGACCTGCCTGCCCAAGTGGAGATAAGCCAGCAGGAGAGGAGACAGGGTCAGCCTGGAGCTTTCCCAGCATGGGGTTTTATTGCCTCCTTCATTCTTTCAGCATTTTAAATGCTGAAATTCACAGCAGTGACTGGTGAATGAACTTTTTATGGTGGTCTCTTACGGGTAAATCCTCAACAGCATGTATGGTGCTGTTCTTTCCACTGCTACATTATATTTTAAGCTCTTTGATCACCAAAACAACTTTATTTATGCATTTCTTTCCCTGTCATCCCTCCAGGCTGGATGATCGATGCAGACAGCCGTCCCAAGTTCCGCGAACTGATAGCAGAGTTCTCAAAAATGGCCCGTGACCCCCCACGCTATCTCGTTATACAGGTACTAAGCCCACTGGTAGGAAGATGTCTGATGGGCATTTAATATGACATCCAAAGTAGTTAGTAATGCATATGAAAGCAGACAGTATGGATAAGGTAAGGCCAGATTTACCGTTGCTTTCCAGGTCTAAGGCATTCAGTTAGAACCATAAACAGAATTTCAAGATCAATCACTATTTTCATAGTACTGGTCCCTGTCTAGGACAAGTCACAGTCCATACTACAGTCCTGAGGGAAGAACTGAGTTTGATACTCTTAAAATGCAGCTATTTTTACAGCAGCATCAACAGAAATTTCAGGCCCAAATTCCCCGAAACTCTAGGTGAATTTGGTTAAACACACAGATCAAGATTTTGCATATCAGGCCTCTTGCAAATTACTTTGTCTGTCAGAGAAGGGGACAATGAGGGGTTGAAGGGAGTCTGTGAGTCTTCTCTCATGCCAACTTGTCTCACAGGGAGATGATAGGATGCACCTGCCTAGCCCTACAGACTCCAAGTTTTATCGCACCCTGATGGAGGAGGAGGACATGGAAGATATAGTGGATGCGGATGAGTATCTCGTGCCACACCAAGGCTTTTTCAACAGCCCTTCAACATCCCGCACTCCTCTCTTGAGTTCACTGGTATGGAATTTTTCCTCTGTGGAAACATGACAAGCAATGTTAAGAGTGAACTGCTTCTCATAATGTCTGTATTTTCTTTCTCCTTTTAAGAGTGCTACTAGCAACAACTCTGCTACGACCTGCATTGACAGAAACGGGGTAAGTGGGATGACCTTTAAAAAAGGAGTAACTTGGAATCATAGAATGTGTAAGGTTGGAAGGGACCTTTGGAGGTCAGCTAATCCAACCCCTCTGCAATAAGCAGGGACATCTTCACTAGATCGGGTTGCTCAGAGCTCCATCATGCCTGACCTTGAATGTCTTCAGGGATGGGGCCTCCACTATGTTTCTGGGCAACCTGTTCCAGTGATCTACCACCTTCACATTGAAGAACTTTTTCCTAATATCCAACCTAAATCTTCCCTTTTCAAGTTTAAAATGATTACACTTTGTCCTACTGCTACATGCCCCCATGAACAGTTCTTCCCCAGCTTTCTTAATAGGCAGCTTTCAGGTACTGGAATGCCACTATAAGCTCCCCCTAGAGCCTTCTCTTCTCCAAGCTGAACAATCCCAACTCTCTCAGCCTGTCTTCATAGGAGAGGTGCTCCAGCCCTTTGATCATTTCAACTTCTCTTATGTGGATAAACTTCGACAAAACAATTCCTCTGATTCTGATTTTCTCTACATCCAACCTAGCAGGGGCACCCTGTGAGGGAAGACAGCTTTGTCCAGAGGTATAGCTCAGACCCAACAGGTGGTTTCTTGGAGGACAGCATAGACGACGGCTTCCTGCCAGCCCCGGGTGAGTGCATGTCCCATGTTTCCATCTCATTGCTATTTGTTCACAAGCCACCTGGTTTTGAATATAATTGTCCTCCTCTGAATATAATTATTGTCCTCCTTTTTCTGTAGGGAAATACAGGCACGTACCCTTTCTTCATTTTGGTTCCCCCATAAGTCAGGTTCCTCATGTTTGCCATATGTGCCATCTGGCCACAGAGTTCGCATGTGTAGTTACGTGTTAAAAGCTTTCTCCCACTCCTACACTTTGGAAAATATTTTCTAAAAGCTGGGCTTCACCCCTTAAACCATATCAGTTTTCTGGCAGTCTCACTGCATTCAGAGATTGATAGAGAGAAAGCAGCTCATGGTTTCATGGGTACTTAGAGCGTAGGTGGTTGGAGAGCAAGCCAGAGAGCACTGAGGGAGCTGGTGCTCGGTTATGAAGTTGTGATGCTTTGGGTTCTTAAAAACACCCAAACAACAGTTCTAAGAATAGGTCACAGCTAAAAATGGGTGAAAGACCCTGCAAGGGATGGCATTTAAGTGAAACAAGTCTCTGTTATTGCCAGTCCCGCATTTTCTAGGCATTTTCATAATCTCTAAACACTTTTCTTGGGAAACAGCTTCTGGCAGCATAGCTCCCTGACTGCAATTTCACAACAGTATCTGGGACGTAGCCACCCCCATGTCACTAAAATCAGCAGTAGCTATCTCACTGTCTCATGGTCCAGGCCATCTTTCTGGAGCTTTGCAAATTCAATTCCTGAAGGTATTCCTGAACTTCAGAGTAGCGCGTTTGGTGCCATGGCATGGCAGTCCCTGCCTTTGTGTCTCTTCCAATCTGGGAAGTTCAGTGAGATGCTGTGGGTAAAGAGCAAGTGGGAGCCAGATTGACAGTATGCCTGGAGTGATACAAGTGGCTGCATTAGTTATATGTCTTCATTTTCATTCCTTCTCATTTTTATTTTCTCTTTATTCCAGAGTACGTAAACCAGTTGGTGCCCAAGAAAACATCTGCCTCAGCAGTCCAGAATCCAATCTACAACAACTTCGCACTCACAGCAAACTCAAAGGTCCCCACGGACTCCAGCTACCAGAATTCACACAGCACAGCTGTGGACAACCCTGAGTATCTCAACACCAATCAGTCTCCACTGGCTAAGACAGTCTTTGAGAGCTCTCCTTACTGGATCCAGGTGGGCAACCACCAAATAAATCTGGACAATCCTGACTACCAGCAGGACTTCTTACCGAAGGAAACCAAACCTAATGGTCTCTTAAAAGTTCCTGCAGCAGAGAACCCAGAGTATTTGAGGGTAGCAGCACCAAAGAGTGAATACATTGAAGCCTCAGCATGACCATTAGAGAACTTCTTCTTGCAGCAAGGCTAGCCAGACTCTCAGTGAATCACCTGGCTGCTGCAAGAACAGACTCTTGCTCATAGTAAACGGCGACTGCAATGCATCAATAAGCACACCTTTCCTTTTCAGCACTGGGGCTGAAACTGCAAAGCCTATCTGATGGTAGCTTGGGTCTTTTCTTGCCCACTTCCACATAGTAACTGAGGCCCATCGCCTGCTTTCAGATACAGGTTGGGATGGAGCAGGTTCTTCATGGACAGAAGAAATACGGATGCATTCCTTTCATTTTCAAATGGTAGCATGGTAAGAAGCCACTCTGGGACAAACTTGAGAGCTGTACACATTGTACAGGCAAATTCCTTTCTAGAGTCTGTATTTTTATAAATTTTTCTGAAAGAATTTTTGGATCTTTTGCAAGATCAGATGCTTATACTGCTGGTCTGCTATGTGGTGCTCAGATCACCAGCAGGAAAAAAAAATACAATAAGTGTTACTAAATAGTTTTCCAAAACTCCTGGAACAGAAACATTTATTCTAAACCACAGGATTTTTACATACTGGCTCCATATACTGCTTCTTGGCTTGAAGAGGAGAAGTGCCCCTGGGGGATTCTGCCCAGGGCAGTATAGAGTGGATCACTCTAGGGATAGCTATCATAAGGAGCAAAATGGCACGACGCATCACCTACTGACCACTACTGCTAAAGACTGACAGAAGGAACTCACCTCAGAGTCGTCTGTACATGGTTATTAAGCGCTCACTGGTCTGCTTTCTGATGGTCAAATGCAAGACTCTTCTTTTTCTGATCCCTTACGTAGTTGTCGAGTTGTCAAAATGCCTCGCTGCTTCAACAAAGCTGTTAAAGATGTTGCTGTAACTGAAAAATGAAGTGTCAAATAATGTGTAACAGACTTTGATTAAATGTCAAGGAAATGCAAATTATGGCAAATTGGAGCATTCATGAGACAGGCTGGAAGAACTATACTCAATTAAACTCGACTAGGGCAAGAAACACAGGTAGCTTTAATCAAGCAGCTTTATTTCCCTTCTTAAAGGGGCTCACAGCAGAAATAGTTTTCCCTTATACATTTGGCAAAGCAAAGGGGTATATCAGTATTAGGCTGGGGTGGAGACTGGGGCTGGTCCTGTGTCCTTTTGGGGTTACATATCCTAGCAGTGCAGGAGGGGCAGTGAGAATGAATAAAGGAAAGGAAGAATAATCCGGTGCAATGAAAAAGATTATCTCCCTCTTCTGAAACACAGGGCTGTCTGGTGCTTTTTTTAAAATACCCAGCCTCATCTTCTGTTACCAGCGTGCAATAGGCAGTCTAGGCAAGGTGAAGATTTTAGCTTCATAGCATAAATCAATCACAGCAGCAAAAGCAGCTAGTAATTCCAGGGGCCTGTGATACGGCATTTCAGATTCTTCCATCATTAGCATTTCTCAGGAATGCAGGAGGAGTAAAACGCCTGAAGTGCGAATGTAGTCGGTAGTTCAGGCGCACCCCACCAGCAGCTTGGCAGCGCTGTTTTAATCAAGCAGCTAGATCAGAAAGCAGGTGTACGTTTGGAGAGGTTTTGGTACAAAGGCCCTTCCCTAGTTGAGCACAGGCAACTTGCTTGAGGGGAGCGTAAGCAGCTGAGTTGCAGAGGGTAAGGTACTCTGTATTGAGTAGGAAGAAATGGTCAAATTTATGCCACCACTGTGTTTTATCAGTATGTGTTTCAGTTTAAGTATTGCATCTGGTGTCCAGGATCAAGCAGCACATCCTCAGAACATCGTGTTTACAGATCTGGTGAGGAGCAAAGGAGAACGGTGATGTGAAATGTCCCCTCTCACAAGTAATGGAGTAAAATGCATTAGCAGCTGGTGTGTGTGCAGTAGTTCATCATCCACGATGCAGTCTAGGCTACAGCAGTATACTGGGTCAAAACCCAAACACTGTCCTGCTTGGTACACCTGTGCCACCATGACCAAGTCCCAGGCGCAGTGGTGTGGAGGATGCAACGTGTGGTTAGTACTGGCTTGCATGTACAGCGCTGAGCACAACTCAGTTCCCACGTCCAATTAGTGGCAGATTCCTCCTTGTGTTCCTGAGAGCAGATTTGTTGTGTTGCTCTCACAAGCGTGCAACATGTACGCACAGGCAGTGCTGCTCCTCTCCACCCACTGCCCCAGGAGGAATGTACATAAACTAGGAAAAAAAATCATCTTAAATGAAATCACAGATAATTTTCAGTTGGCTAAATCTGTTGTCCCCAAGCAGAACACTAGAAAAATCACATAGTGCACGTTCTCCTGCAGAATCTTCCCAACGCTATTGCACAAAATAATATATTGATGTTTGGCTTTAGCTAAAACAAGAAAGTGGCTAAGGAGTAGCAGTATGCATCACCAGCATTATGTAGCATGAACATTATTTAATAGAGGTTAATATGCTTGCCCATAACAATTCAGGAGAGATTCATCTAAACATTAGGCAATGTAAGTTTGAAAGAGCATCACTTTTCAAACGTATTTTTTTAATGAGAAAAGTAGGAAGGAGGATGTAGGACCATGAACTCTCAACACAAATGTACGGATTCCAGATTGGTGGTGTTGGGTATATTGTGAAGTACTTCTGGTGAATAGCCATGCTGTAATCCATGACTTGTAAATCAGGACCTCAGTAGCAATTCAGAATCCAGCAAAAAAATTAAACATGTTCTGTGGACAACGGGCACAGGGCAGACACAGCATCAGCGACAGTGGGTGGGACTGTGCAGCTGCATGGCTGTTGCTTGGGTGATGCTCACAGGGTAACAGACATTACCAGTGTACCAAATTGTTTCCAATGAGATGAAAAAAAACCATAAATAAAATATTCAAGAAGCTGCTGAAATGGTCTGGTTTTCACCTTGCAGCTCACTCACCATGTAACAGCAAGGATTGCCATGGAGGTTCTCATAAAGGTGAATGCAGTTAGGCAGCATTTCATGGGAGCTTACTGATGAAGCGTCGCAGGGTGTTTAGGTTGTGGAATGGAACATAAAAGTTGAGCTTGTACAGTTGAGTAGTAGAAAAAATAAATAGACCACATCTTGAGAGCTTGCATAAATCAGCATCTAAAAATAACTTGAAAGTTCTGACATCTCTCAGGAGGTGTGGGTAGAAAAAGCTGGTTTATAAAACGCAGCTGAATAGGGAAATGCAGCAGACCACAGCCACTTTTAAAATCTAATAGCCTTACCAACTGAGAAAACGCACTTTTCTCTTTTTACTGTATTTCTCATGGAAGGCAAAATAAAACCACTCACAAATTAGTGCTTAGCATCTCTCAATCACAAAGAAGCAGTTAATACTGAACTGCTTTTGCAATAATAATTTAAGACTTTTACTAACTGCTAAGTGTATGAAAATGTACATTAAGTGTCTTCATCTTGCTTTGATGTTTTCCAGTGATGTGTGTGCAGTGTCAGTGCACTTGACTTTGCTTGGGCCTTGGGTTGTTTTCTGCTGCTGCGAAGGGAGTTGGCTTGGGAAATTTCCCTCGTGTTGCAATTGGTTTAGTCAGGTGAATTAATCCAAGAGGCTGGGGGCTTGCTTTTGTTTCCAGCTGGCTGGTAATAATGCAGTGAGTTTTCTAGAGAGAGAACAGCTGGAAATAGATGGTTTCTGGAACGCCTCAGGGTGTAGTGTCCTGTCCCACCAGCATCACTGTCAGATGGCCACATGAAGGCCTGATATTAGAAAATATGGTCCTGTGGTTTGCTTGAAAGGAAGGGGTTTGTGTAGGGAAAGTAATGCCAGGGAAGGGGTGCAGCCAGCCAATCCATACCTGAGACAATTGCCAGTTTTGCCCAGGGACATCACTGAGGCCATTGACTGTTTCTACAGGTACAGGTGGGAATAGACACATGACTCCTGTCCCTGTTGCTGACTTGCCGTGAAATCCTCTTGCCGAGATTGCTTGTATGAAAACCAATGTGTTATGGGACGACTCTTCCCTGGGAGACACAAGAATGGTGACAACATCACAGGACAGCTTGAAGAGGTGCCTGGGTTGTCCTTGGTCTGTCTAGGGGTGCTCCAGGGTGCCAAAGATAAACTTTGCATTTCCAGACAAGTGCTCATTTTTCAGATTCAGAGTTCAACATCTGTAAGTACAACCGCCGCCGCTCCAAATGAGCAGTTATGGTACTCTGGCTTTTGTTTCCCTCCACGTTTCTCTGTGAGAAAACATCTGAATCAGGACAAAGTAGGAAAATGTACCTGTGTCCTCCTTCCTGATGGAAACCATGTACTCATGAAATGTCAAACTCTTGTGTATAACACTTGGCAGGAATGCTTTGTAATTATTTTATCACCACTGGTTCAAATTTTTATATTGGGAACCCATTTTCTAGCTTTCTTTTTGTAAGTGTTACCTCTTCGTTCTGATCTACAACTTTTAAGGAGCCTTTTTAAAATAATAAAAAAATTTAGAAAAAGTTTATACAAAAAAACCCACAACAGCTTCAAGTAGCTTGTCAAATGGGCTGCATTAGGACCAAAGATGTAATGTCTTGTTTTCTTGCTTTAAAGGAATAGGGTATTGATCACCACGTTGTCTCATTAAAGGGAACAGCTAAGGATTTCCACTCCTCACTGGGGCTGGGCCAGACCTCCACTGAGCCAGCAGGGCTTGACAGGAGGGTGAGACCTGTCCATCAAAAACCAAACCAAATATCAAGACCAGGTATCACTTCAGGGCCAGACCTACAACCACTACTCCATTTTGATTCATTTCCTGCTCGATGCAATCACTAAACAGGGGCATGGTCAAGATAAAAAAAAAGGAAAGAAACAAACACGTGATGTTTTGGCTCAGTATCAGGAAAAAATACAATGATGTGAAGATGAGACGTGATAACTGCTTTTTATGTGAGGAAGTGTGTGGGCAGGCAGCGAGACGTAGAACTGATAACACTTTTAGTTGTGCATTACTTTACTCCTGCGGAGGAGTCGAAGTCACGGCACTTGGTGATGGGCTTCCCTTCCAGCAACAGTGTCCTGCCCCCGTTGGACATCGAGCCTTTCGGCAGATCATCTGCATTGCCATGGCTGCACGGGCAGTCAGAACTGCAGGACGGTCAGAGGCACTCCATGCAGCCCCTCCTGATACATGGGAGAGAAGAGTGTGGTCTTAGTAGGCTGTACCGCCGTTGGAAGTCAAGCAAACCCTCAGCAGCATCCCAACAAAGGGTTCCTGAGGAAAAAGCTGGTAACTGGAGACTTAGCTGGCGAAAGACACTGATTCTTGCACCGCTGAAGTCAGCAGGCAAAATGCCTTCAGCTGAGACTCAGAGCTGGTGCTCCGCTGACTTTGCGGTCATCCTCTTTAGTGGTGAAGATGGGGCTGTCTGGTTGCAGGACAGTGCGAGCTCTGTGGTGTCTCTGTACCTCTCACCTCGAAGTAACATATTTTTGTGATTAATGAGGTGAAAATCAGGTATCAAAATTGCAGCCAACAAATGGACTGACTGAAGGTGGTGTTCCTATGTAGCTGATGCAGTACATCATTTCCAGTTGCACTAGAATATATCCAGCCCCTTCTCCTCCTCTCTCACAAGCTAGCTGAAGAATGTGCATTTGCAACCACCATCACTGTTATCCTCATATTTTGCGAAAGGGAGTAAGTGAAGTAGTTGTCTACAACAGTAGGAGGCTTGGCTCATGTACCTAGCTTGCTTTTCTTAATCCTCCATTCCCAGTATCATTCCCCTTGAAATTAATGAGATGTTTAACTTGATTACACTGAGAGTATAAAACAAGGCTAATGTTGAGTGATTTTTGAAAATCCCTCGCAATAATCAGAGATCCTATGGATCAATTGCCTGCTCTGGGCTGCTTTGTATTGATACAATCAACCAAGTACAAGGTAAAATGTCTTGGTTTTAATATACTGTCAAGCAATATATACCCATAGATACAGACGGTACCCTCGCAGCATTGTAAAGTTACCCAACTATGAAAGCACTATTTGTACAGTAAGAAACTCTTGACTTTTATATGGTTTAATGGTTTATACTGTTGATCAATGTTTGTATATTGAGCGATAAAAATGAGGTGTATATTTTTTCTTTTTAATTGTTCTTAATTTTTGAGAACTTTTGTTGTCATGTACTGTTGTATTTGGGGGGGGAGGGAGGGCGTAAAATCAGTGGCTAGCTTGTAGGGTTTGTAGCCAGAGAAGAACTCACAGTACGGGTTCTTTATTGATGGACTTAGATTTATTTTTTATTATTATTTTTTTTTTCTGGTAAAAGTTGTCACCTTGGGGATTTATCCAGAGCTTAGTGAAGCTACTAGGAGGATGCTTTCCTCTCTCCAGGACTCTTTGGCTCTCTGCAGGCACAGTGCTGGAGTTTCACAACGTGAGCTAATAATACAGCTGAACACTTGCGGCCATTGGAAGTGCAATATGAAAGCCAAGGTGCTGCTCATCAGGGTGCTAATGAAAGCTGCTCCTTCGGAACACATGGCAGGCTCTCACTTCACCCACCACAAAAGCAGAGTTGAAACAATCCCTCGGAAGTTGGTCCATGTGTCACGGGGCAGATCAAGCCATGCTGCTGGCCAACCTGCCTCGCTGCGCGCGGCACAACAGCAGCACAGGACTCTCTCACAAGGAAAGGTGAAATAAAGTCTCAACCAAAGTCACATGAGTGACTTAAATTGTTGTACTACACTATGCAGAAAGCCTTGTTAGTGAAGCCAGCCAAATTAAAGCTCCAGGGTCCCCTGAGTGTTTGGCTGGTGGGACATGCTATGAAGATGAAAGGGGTTGCAGGGTCCTCTGTTTAAGAGAGCAAAACACACTGGGTTGACAAGGCACTAAAGAAGAGAGGAGTTGGCACTGAACGCATTCAGCCTGGGTGAGTCCCCACTATCACGACTGCATTTTTGTCCTTGTAGATGAACTTTGTACACAGAAAGAAAAAAAAAAAAGCCACTACAGCACCTTTGTCATTCTCATCTTTCCATCTGATCCCTTCCAATACCTAGGCTGCATGTTTTAACAGCTCAACTTATTTTATGCAGAAATGACGTAGTCTTAATCTTCATATTACCAGTTCTCAGCAATGTCTAATGCGCATTAATGCATGATATTTTTATTTTAATAAAAGTAATTAAATAAGTCTTTGCTCTTTTGGCAAGTGATTTTCCCACTGTTTGATGATCAGCTGCCTTGGGAAGACTCTGTGTAAGTATTAAGATCATGAAGAAGAATAATTAGTATTAATATTGAGAAGGCAACTTAAAATACACGTTGTGCATCCATACGCCCCCTCTGCGAAGATCAGAAAACAGCTTAGGAGATTCAAAAGTCTCTCTCAGACAGGAGACTGCTGCCCTCCATGTTTCACAGATAGGATAAGAGAGGCAGAGCGGTGCCTCTGCTTAACCCAGTGAGGGCGCGAGACCAATGGGGATAAATCCCACTGTCAGAATACCAAAAGAGAGGAACTTCAAATGAAGAATGGTGTGGGTACAGAAGTGTGCAGGTACTTGGGAAGGACAGGCATTCAGAAGTTCCACAGAGCATGGTGCTGCTGACTAGAAGTAACCAAAACATAGGAAGCGACAAGGGATGCTAGGGATAGGGAGGAGAGTTTAACACCACTATCCACAGGATGCATTAGGCTAAGATAAGATAAACAAAATTGCTGTTTAAAGATAGGAGATGAATGCTCCAGCATTAGCAGCAGCAGCACTAAGCATGCCTCGCTCTTCAGCGCTCCTGAGCCAGACCTGGGGAAACAACAAAGCCAGCCTCTAAGGAACTCACCTGAACGTGCAGTAATTGCTCAGATCACTTAAGAAATTTCCAAGGTGGACAATAAAAGAACCACCATGACCTGAGGAGGCCTGTAGCCATTGTCAGACCTCCTGCCATGGCAGCTGGGACAGACCTGCACATCTACTAGAGCACTGAACGTGAAATCATAGAATCA
Source organism: Gallinula chloropus (assembly GCF_964237585.1). NCBI lineage: Eukaryota > Metazoa > Chordata > Aves > Gruiformes > Rallidae > Gallinula > Gallinula chloropus. Next base: position 106,270,778 of record NC_140086.1, read on the forward strand.
CAGAACTGTAGGGGTTGGAAGGGACCTCGAGATATCATCAGGTCCAACCCCCCTGCCAAAGCAGGTTCCCTAGGGCAGATCACACAGATAGGTGTCCAGATGGGTCTTGAATATCTCCAGAGAAGGAGACTCCACCACCTCCCTGGGCAGCCTGTGCCAGGGCTCTGTCACCCTCACTGTGAAAAAGTTCTTCCGCATGTTGGTGCAGAACTTCCTGTGCTCCAATTTTGAGGCCATTGCCCCTTGTTCTGTCTCCACAGACCACTGAAAAGGGGCTGGTCATTTCCCCCTGCTTCCCATACTTAAGATGTTTATAAACATTAATAAGGTCCCCCCCTTAGTCTTCTTCTCTCAAGGCTGAACAGTCCCAGCTCACTCAGCCTTTCCTCATATGGGAGATGTTCCAGGCCCTTAATCATCTTTGTAGCCCTCATATGCAGGACTCCACAGTTGCTCTTTGGGGTGATCACCTTTCTGTGGTAAATGGTCACAGGTGGCTTTGCTCATTCCTGTCCGAAGGCTGTCAACTGGGGCAACACTTCTGCAGCAGCATTTCACAAGGGGGGTTTGTACCAGGCATGAGTGTGGCAATAGAGAGGGACCTTGCAGTTACCGAAGGCAGGTGCTGGGAGCTGTGGAGAAGGTGACTCAGCCTCCTTAGAGTTGCATTATGTTTGCTGGCAGAGACAGGCTTAACCGCTATGTCAGTGCCCACCTGTGTCAGACACGTGGCAGACCCCCAGGAAGTGTGTCACTGACACAGGTGGTGCCAAGGGACGTGTCTTGGGTGCTCTGGTGTGACCGGGCTTCCTTCTCTCGTCCCTGGTCACAGGATGAGGCGGCCTGCTTGGAACCCACCCATAAATATATATAGAAACACAGCATGGTTTGAGTTGGAAGGGACCTTAAAGCTCAGCTAGTTCCAAACCCCCTGCCATGGGCAGGGACACCCTCCACTAGACCAGATTGCTCGAAACTGCATGCGACCTGGCCTTGTACACTGCCACGGAGGGGGCATCCTCTGGGCAACCCGTTCCAGTGTCTTACCACCCTCACAGTAAAGAATTTCTTTCTAAAACCTAATTTAAATCTACCCTCCTTCAGCTTAAGGCCAGCACACCTTGTCATATAACTACATGCCTTTGTAAATAGCCCCTCTCCAGATTTCTTGTGGACCCCCTTTAGGTACTGGAAGGCTCCAATAAGGTCTCCCCTGAGCCTTCTCTTCTGAGAAGACTGAATCACCATGACTTAGCCTGTCTTCATAGGTGAGATGCTCCAGATCTCTGCTCTGATTATCTTCATGGCTCTCCTCCAACAGGTCCATGTCTTTCTGATGTTGAGGGCCCCAGAGCTGGATGCAGTACTTTGTGTGGGGGGCTCATGAGAGTGCAATAGAGGGGGAGAATCACCTCCCTTAACCTGCTCACTGTGCTTCCTTTGATGCAGCCCAGGATATGATTGGCCTTCTGGACTACAAGCATGCATTGCTGGCTTATGTTGAACTTCTCATCCACCAAAGATCCCAAGTCCTTCTCCTCTGGGCTTCTCTCAACCCATGCTCTGCTCAGTCTGTAGTCGTGCTTAGGATTAACCTGGCCCATGTGCAGGACCTTACAAAAAGCTTGCTGAGTACGTCAGCCTTCTTTCTCCATATTCTAGGTAACCAGGTCTCCTGTGTCCTTCCAGAGAGGGTCCACATTTTCCCCGGTCTTCCTTTTATCACTGTGTACCTATAGATGCTTTTCTTACTGCTCTTGATTTCCCTGGCTAGATTTAATTCTATAAGGGCATTAGCTTGTTAAATCACAAAAAGCAGTGGACCTATGTGTGAATGTAATGCTTGTAGATAAGAAATACAGCAGCATCTGACATCTACCATTGCATGTGGAGACCAAGCCATGCTAGGTCAAACCAAGATGGATTAAGCATAACTGTAACTGGGATACAGCTGTGGTACAGAATGGTGGTGAAGTCCCCCAGGCACTGTCCCCTGTGGCCAGACCTGATGTGGGGCAACTGTGGAAAGCACGTGCAGATATTTGAGATTTTCAAGAGGAAACTGAGCTGGCAAAGTCAGCGTAGCCTCTGGTGCCTGTACCTCAGGTTTGGGATTGAACAGCCAGCTAATGAGGCTACTGCCATTACCCCTGTGCTGGAGAGCAGCAGGAGGAAAGCTAACGGTGCCCTCTCTTGGAAGACAAAGAAACTCTGCCTGCAACATATCGTGGCTCTAAAATAGGCCTCCCTGCAAACAGAGCATAAAAAATGAGCTTGCCTAGGCGATTTATTTTCCAGTCCATTTGGAGTGGAGGTTCATGGTACATTTAATCCAACCTAAGTATGGGCTGCTGCTGGAAAGGGTCGCCGTGCTGATCCGATGGGAAATGGGCGGTTCAGTCTCAGCAGGCCTGCCGGGCAATCACACGCACGGTACAGCTGACGTCTGACACGGCACCGTGCGTCCGAAGGGCACGACTGTACCCCTCATTGACAAGTGCCCGAGTGACAAGCTCTTAAGGTGTGGCACTCCCCTGCCCTCAGAAGCCCTTGCACAGCTACTGCAAGCCACTCCCATTCCACTACTGCCCCGTTACCCGGTTTCCTCGCGCCTTAACGAACAATGTTGTGGAGATGATGCTGTGAAGAGTCCTAAAGTAACACAAACAGGCCCTGTCAGGACAAGGAGATTTAGGCTTGTTCTTTGCTTAGGATCGTTAAGTTGCCAGTGGGAAGAAGCCTTTTTCCAGCCTTTCAGTCTCATATGAGGAGGCTCCAGCATAGACTTGTCCTGCTGAAGAAATAAAAAAGGCTCTTTTCAGTGAAAGGCATTTTAATAAAAGCCATGGAGTTTCCTGGTGCAAATAATGCCTCTGTTCACTTAAAGAAATTTATTACACCAGTCCCTGGGGCTTTCCCATGCAAGATTATTTCTCATACTTGTGTCATTGTTTGACCCCAGACAGCAATTAAGCACCATGCAGCCACTCGCTCCCTCCATCCCTCCACCGCTGTTGGGAAAGGGAGAACAATTGGGAGGAAAAAAATCCAACCCAAAAAACATACAGGTTGAGAAAAAGCCAATTTAATAGGACAGAAAGGGGAGATGATAGTAACAATGATGATAAAATAATATATGAAACAAGTGATGCACAGTACAATGTCTCACCGCCCACTGAGCTAGTTCCCACGTCACGTGGGAAGCTGAAAAGTCCTTGACCTTGTGTAGACACTACAACTACCTAACAACTGGGGTGTATTAAAAGGACCATGGCCAGCAAGTTGAGAGAGGTGATCTTCCCCCTCTACTCTGCCCTGGTCAGGCCCCACCTGGAGTATTGTGTCCAGTTCTGGGCTCCCTGGTATAAAAAGGACAGGGATCTGCTGGATAGAGTCCAGAGAAGGGCAACAAAGTTGACTAAGGGTGTGGAGCATCTCCCCTTTGAGGAAAGGCTGAGTGAGCTGGGGCTGTTCAGCCTTGAGAAAAGAAGACTAAGAGGGGATCTTATTAATGTTTATAAATCTCTCAAGTGTGGGACACAGGGGAAATCACCAGCCTCTTTCCAGTGGTCTGTGGAGACAGGACAAGGGGCAATGGCTGCAAGTTGGAGCACAGGAAGTTCTGCACCAACATGTGGAAGAACTTTTTCCCAGTGAGGGTCACAGAGCCCTGGGACGGGCTGCCCAGGGAGGTGGTGGAGTCTCCTTCTCTGGAGATATTCAAGACCCGACCAGACACCTACCTGTGTGATCTGTCCTAGGGAGCTGCTTTGGCAGGAGGGTTGGACTAAATGATCTCTGGAGGTCTCTTCCAACCCCTATGATTCTGTGATTCTGTGAACTTCCAAAATGTCAGTGTGTTATCAACATTATTCTCATCCTAGGTTCAAAACATCTCACTATACCAGGTACTAGTAAGAAAATTAACTCTATCCCAGCAAAAACCAGCACAACTTGTTTTATTGGTTCAGAATCAATGAAGATCTGCCTAAAGAATCTGGGGTGGTTTTTTTTAGTTTTGTTGTGAATAATGATGCTGGAATAGACTTGTAAACAGGTGAGGCTCCGAACTGTTCTCAGGTTTAGGGCATTAAGCCAACAAACCTAACTTCCATTAGACATCAGTTGATCAGGAGGCAAAAGTAGTAAAACATGCATTGGGTTTTTTCATTTTCCAGGGAGCTTGTATCTTTAGAAAATTCCCGTATGGGAAAGCAAAGTGAGCGGACAAAGCAGCAAGCAACCAAGTAACTAGCCATGGCTAAGGCCATGTCCAGTGGTTGCTATTTGCATCTTCTCAAGGTATTTTCATGTCTCAGCTATAAAGACATTCAAATGGGAAAGTGCCCCTGAGCTCATTTGCACCAATATAACCTGTTTCACAGATGCACTTCTTCTAGTTATAACATTTTCCAATACTACAATGGTCAACCTTAGCTAATAAAGCCTAACGAATTAGGCACATCAAGACTGCTGGCAGAATAGCATTAGCTAGTTTTATTGAATATGAAAATATACTAGCTTGTGTGATGAAGGAGGCCACTGTTTGCCTTGTTCTGAGTTTCAGTTCCTGTGGAAGCCTGTATGGTAGATAAAGAATGACCGAATGAGTTTAATGAAGAGAAGGGGAAGGTGTGTTACTGAAATGGCAGAAAGCTCTGAGAACTCAACTCAAAGACTGTGGTTGCTGCTGAATGTGTTCAAGTAAGTGAGATGCACCAGAGCAGGCTGTTTAGCACTTGGATTTTCAAATATTGCCATTCTGTATGGGATTTCACAGAAAGGATGTTTTGTCAAATGTGCCAGTGGCAAAGCCGCTGTCACATCTTTTCTGTCTTGCAAGGGTGGGAGGGACTATGCTAAGCAGAATGTCAGCGTGGGTCGCCTTTGTAGACAAGAAGAGTTTGTCTCACAGATCTTGTTCAATAAGCTTCATTTCCTGGGTTGCAAGGCTATGTTTCTGTTGCTGGCTGAAGCAAAGGAGAAACTCTGAGGGGCTTTAATGTTACAAACAGGGAGGTGGTTCTGTTTGGCCCACAGCGGTGGCCTGCAGCCTGGTGCTGGAGCTCAACCTCCTCAGGCACCCCCAGCAGTGCTGGTCCATGGGAGAGGAGGCAGCAGTAGTTTACATGACCAAGCAGAGTAGGTAAACTTGCTGCTGAAAGCCCAGTGGCAAACTGGATTCACAGCAGTGACCCTTCAGTGCGGTGCGTGAAGCGACATGGCTGTCAGAGATGCCACCTTCATCATCATCGGTACGCTTAGTGTTAATAAGAAAGAAAGAAAAACAAGCAAGCTCTTTGCCTTCAAAGTGCCTTACAAACATTCACTCATTAACCTGCCATGTCTCTGTATGGCAGCTACCGTGGGAAGGCCCTCAGGGAAAAACAGTAGCAGAGTTTCTAAATATTCCTTGAAGATGTTGGTTGAAGCACAGATGCCTTTAGATTCCTCTTTTTTTTTTTTTTTGTACCTCCCCACTGAATGCAAAGCACTTCTATAAATACTTCAAATAGCACTGACAATGCTATTGAAATATATAGCTATGTATAGAGCCTATGTAAAAACTCATGCATCGTTTATGCCCCTCTTTAGTCTTTAAAACCCGACGAACGGCACATCGACCCTCTCTGGAGTGAATTTCTCTAGGTGGGTCTGCAAAGACTTGCATGACATGGTTAATTTTAGTCCCACAGAAGCTCAGTGAAGCAGTCCCTGGCGTGATAAAAGCATGCCACGTTTGCATGAATGAACCCGTAACGAGTATAAGTGGGTGGTTTGGATCATTACTCTTGTTGGCATAGACAGGCCTTTACGCACAGGTAGATCCTTCAGTTCAGCCCTGCTGTGGCTCCTGCTCTCACTTGTTTGTTTCTGGGCATCCTTACATCCCAGGGAGGCAACCCCTGGAGGCCCAAGCCAGGCTGCACCCCGAGAAGCCTCTCCGTAGTGAAGTTTCTTGCCAGGCTGCTGCTAAGAGAGTCCCTCATTTGGGCATGTTACAGAAGCCCAGTTCAGTTCACTAGCTAGTGCAGTGGACTGCACTAAACCCTGATTTTTAAATGACACAATTCTGTATGTATTTCATCTTAGATTTATGGACATCAAAAATCCTGTATGGCATAATGTGACACTCATCCCCCAAAAGCTGAGAGACATAAACTTCTAAGCATCTAGGTCTCTTTTGCAATGGGATTTTGTATGACTGGACCACTTAGGACCCAGTTTTTCAAAGTGCACATACACTCAGACATTTAGATGGTCTCTCAGCAGACAGATTGCCATCCGACTCCCACCGCTTTCATTTACAGAAGCTTTTCCTTACCCACCTCGTAAATCTTAGGCTGTTTTAGGAAAGTGCCCATAAAGTTCAGTTGCCCATCACTTGCTACACTAAGGTCAGAGAACCCACCCAAACCCAAACACCAAGCGATGTTTACACACTGAGTTGTTCCTTCCTGTGCTGAACTAAACTCCAGGTGATTTATAATTTTCTCACAGATTTTTGCTGCCTGATGCAGCTGTGGCTGCTGTACAGTTACCTGGCTTTGCTGAAGACTACTTGAGTTAGCTAACTTGGAACACGATTTTTTAAAGACATGGTCATGATAAAAGTCCCCACATGTCTTTTTGGGCTTCTGTGGTGACCACCATGACAGTGACAAAATGATGGTAAGCAGGCATCGCTGGCAATTAAACGGGAGCAGCAGGATTTGCTATTTACTAGGCCGGTGGCAATTTTATACCAATTTCATCAGTTTCAGTTCTGTGGTACAGGAATAGTTTGAACACACACAGTAAAACACCACATGGGTTCCTATCAACGGGACCTTTCTCTTTAACTTTCCTGTGGGAAGAAGGTCACATCTGTTGATACAGATGAAAGCTTTTATTGCCTAAAAGACCTGTACAGAAGGACCTCAAAGTTCATTATATTCACTGTCTGAAAAGTTCTCACTGAAGCTTTTGTCTCAGCTTCACACAAGGCAACCTTCAAACCTTCTAATTCTTTGAGGCATGTAACTGCCATTTGTTTGAATCATATAAAGGGTTTCCCCATCTTTCAGGGAAACTTTCATCTCCGGGAGGTTCAAAGAGAGCTTGAGTTCACTTTGCACAGCTGAAGGGCACCTCCTTATCCCTCATAAGCCCACACCACCCCTTTCCTTCTCCAAAGCTCTGTGGGACTAACAAAACTCCGAGTCAACCAGCACGTTTTCCTCTGACAGCTGCTTTCCCCAGTAGAACTGCTCTGCCTGACTTGCAGGCCTGGTCTGGAAGTTAGCTGTGCTGATGTATGCCAGCTGGGTATCTGCGGGCATTTGAGTTAATATCCCTGACGAACTCTTTTTGAAACTTTCAGGCCTTGAATGAGTCCATGGAAGTTTTGATTACTTCTTCAAAATTCCAGAGCTGTTGTTTCAGACACTTTGGTACTGTACTTTGGTCCTGGGAAATTTCAAATACTTTGGTCCTGGGAAATTATGTTGATTTCCCACTGTGCAACAAGGAGCAAAAACCAGCAAAGTTGAGCCCCATCTTGACTCTTTCCTCTCAGTGTTTATTCATTTTGCTATCATTTTGCACAAGCACTGTGTGTTTCCTACTGTCTCATCAACTTTCAGAATCTCACATTATCTACATTACCATTTTGGGGGCTTTTTTTTTTTTTTTTTAGCCTCTTCTTCCCTACTTTGCCCCCTCCTCTTCTGGTCCTTGAAGTAGTAGGGGAATGCCTGCTGTCCTCAGAGCTGCTACCCATTTGCCAGCAGCACTCACTGAAGCATGCACCATGCACAGCTTCACATCACAGAGAGAGCTCACTCAGGAAACAATTTCAGGAAAAAATCAAATCACTGCTAATTCTGAGAAAATAAAGTTTTAGTGGTAGGAGATGAGGCTAGATAAGCTTCTTAAGAGCTTACTTCTTTAATCTAGTGAGGACACTTTATCCAGGTATTTACCAATAGCTAGAAACAACACAGCATTTCCATTTTATTTTTTCCTAAACCTCCATCTGTTCATATTCAAAACCAGAAATGGAAAGAAAGAGAATTATTCATAGAAAGATCTGGAAAACCTACAGAACTGGTAGGGGACTAGGGTGAATTTCTACATTAGTGGTACATGGCTGCTTTGAATTAGGGTCTGCTGAAAACTGTCTTCTGATGACTGACATAAGTAAAGTAGGTAGACAGATTCAATGTAATTGTTGGAATAAAATGGTGACATCACCAAAATGCTCCATCTAATCATCATGAAGCCTCTGAAATCTTCTTTCTGAAGAAAAGATTCTTCTGAAATTTTTCTTCTGAAAGCCTCTCTACCAGAGCATAACATTCTGTGAATATTAAGATCAATACATGGTCAAGAAAATATACCCATCATACCCATGCCTAAGGTGGGAATGGAGGCATCAATCCACTCTTTCCTTTTTCCCATCCTGCAACAGCTTTGGCTCAGAAATATCTGAAGGGGAAAAATCTTTGACTTAAATGTAAATGCTGCTTAGCAACACCTAAACGTTTGTGTATTATCAATGTTATTTTTATATTAAATCCAAACCACAGCACTATACCAGCTACTAGGAAGAAAATTAACTCTATCCTAGCCAAAACCAGGACAATGGTCTATGTTTAGGTGTCTATCTAGCTCATGATATCTCGGCAAGATTAACACCCTGTGCTCAAATAGTAATGTCACCAAAAAGGGGATTTTCCTTCCCTGCGGCAAAGTGCTCCCAGGGATGCCTGTGACGAATGCTGTTACAGGCTACATCCAAGTGATACAGTTGAGCTTCAGCAAGATTTGCATCCATACTCAGAAGCACCCATCTTCAAGTTAGAAAATGCTGCCCCAGCGTGGGTCACTTCTATGGGGTGCAGTCATAGAACCAGTGTCTCAGGCCCAGACTGCTCCAGCCTGGTCCTCCACAGGGTCACAAGCCCCTCGCCTTCCCCAACAAACCTGCTCCAGCACAGGTCACAGCTCCAGCGTGGGCCTTCTCCACGGGCTGCAGGTGGGATCTCTTCTCCCCATCATCTTCCATGGGCTGCAGGGGGACACCATGAGCTTTCTCCACGGGCTGCAGGGGCATCTTTCTCTCTGGCACCTGGGGCGCCTCCTTCCCCCTATTCTTTACTGGCCATGGAGCCTGCACAGCTTCTTACATCTTCTCACTCCCTCCTCTGGTGGCAAAAAGTGGCTGCTTGCTTTTTTTTGCTTCTTAAATATGATTCCCAGAGGCTCTGTGACCACTGCTGATGGGCTCGGCCTTGGTCAGCAACAACTCCGGCCCTTGAGCCGGCTGGTGTTTCCTCTGTTGGGCTTGCAGAGAGCTTCTGGCAGCTTCTTGCAGAAGCCACCCCTGCACCCCCCCTTCTCCACCAGAACCCAGCCATGCAAAGCCACAACAGCATGACAATGCCACTCAGTGTGTTAGAAAGCATCAGAGGACGTCCACTTGAATACTGGGTGCATAGAAAAAGCATTTTAAAAATTGGCAGGCAAAACATAGTCCAAGAATTCCATTAAAACATAAATCCTAAGTTTTGCTCCTCCTGTACTTGTACTTTGTGAACTCCTGACTTGAAGACAGATGTAGTGAATATATGTATTCCCTAGTACCCTATATAACCAGTAAGTCAATTCAGTCTGGGCTTGAACACAAAATCTATTCCCAGATGACGTGCCTGTGATTCTTTTGCATCCTGAGGCGCTTGGCAAGAATCCTGACAAACAAGGTTAAACTCAAAAGAGACTCAATGTCCTCGAGGCAATGGGTTTCTAAGCTTTGATCAGCTGGAAAAAAGGGAAGCATTTCTTTTTTCAGGGAAAGAAAAAATAACAGAGATCATTTAAGCAACGCAAACTCAACACAGATACCAAGGATAAAAAAAAACCCAACATTGACAAGCCAGGAGGCAGCAAGCAGAAAATATCACATCACTGATGTTGTTAGTAGACTCAAAATAGCACAGGAATGAATTTCCACCGAACACAAGGAAAAATCTAGCGATGGTACAGGCTGAAACCAGCTTTAGCAATCAGTGAGCTCTGAGTAGTCGCCACCGATATCTGTTCAGTACTGTTCAGACCTAATGATTCCTCTGAAAGTAATGTGACATCTTTGATAAGAGAGGGATCACGACTAATGTTAATCTTTTCCAATAGGTGCAGATCTTTTTGGAGAATAAATATCCATTTTTCCATATTTTACTTAATACTGTAAATTCTGAAACTGTCATACGCACAACACATCCACAAATTTTTTAATCAATGTGTCTAATGAGAGTTCAGGCCACAGCAAAACAAGCTGCTTTTCTTGTTACACCAGTGCCTTTCAGCTTTGACCCTAGATGAGATGGTAGTATGACAAGGATGTCCGTGTGCCCACTTAGCTCTTCCTTGTCATTGCTACCAGGTGTGGAGTTAATTAATACCCTTAGGATACTATGTGTAAAATGCACACCTTAACTGTCATGAAGTTAACGTATCTTCTAGGAGCAATATATATGTATTTCAATGAAAGACATTTCTGAAACCCTAGTAAAAGGCAAAATACCTACAGATAAGGGAGATAAGGTCTGAGCAATCAAACAGAATTGATAGCAGACAGAAAAGCAGCCCAGGATGTCTTTCTAAAACATGCTATAATTCAGAGTTAAGTTCCCCACTAGCTGCAGAAACTGCGGTGTGATGCTCTTTGGTTTGCACTACTTAGGATGACTGATGCACAGGGATCCATTTTAGCCATAGAAATCTGAATGTGAGAGATAAATTGGTAAAACCTAGAAGCAAAGACGTTATAAAAAAAATAAAATCTTATTACCTCAAAATACCTTAAAACTTCTGAGTCTTCCCAATTCTTTCTCATGATACTTTTACTGTCACTGAAATCAGGAAAGTAGCCATATATATAAGGTGTTTCTTTATTATTCAGCTTGTCTCACATGGGCATCTAATCCAGATCTTCTGTGCTGATTTCAAGATAAAAATACTGTTGTTTGACTCCTAGTCAACATGAGCTCCAAAAATGCTGTACAGCTAGGAAAGCACAAACCAGACTCAAACTTGCAAGGTATGCACAAGTTTTGATCACTAGTGACGATGATTAAGCCAGGGAAAAAAAAAAAAAAACATGCTTCTTAAATACCACATTGAACTTTTCAGGATTTGCAAATCCACATCCTCTTCTTACAAATCCTTCCTCCCTTCTCTCCAGCACCCATACTCAATTTATTGTTAGATATTTAGGGATCCTTACACTGTTTTGAATTGCACTCTTAGAGTAGACATCTGTTCAATAGCTCCTGATATGAGGAAGCTAGGCAGATCATGTTCTCTGGACAATGTGCTGTTGGGTGTTGACTAAATCCCCACCCATCTTCAAGAAAACTTGAGATTAACTAGCTGTAGCACAGGTTACCTTGTCATCTGGAAGTGCAATAATAAGCATCCTGCATACAGAAAACAAGAGATTGCATCACTACATATAATCTTTTCTCTGTTAAGGTGCTTGGAAGTTACAGATTAAAAGGCTTTTTCCTAAATTTTAATCTTATTCATTAATGGGGAAGGGCTTGTTTGTAATACAGTAAGAGGAAAACCCAAGGTTTTTTACTTAAAGTAAGTACTGTGCATAAATCCTCCCTTTTCGTAGAGAAATAATGTCATATTCACACATTAAGCCTTTGCCTATCTATTGGTCAATGAGATCTTCTGTGGCACCACTAGCAGAAGAGCTAACCAACTCTGTCCCTTAGTTAATTAAGATACCATGTCTTCTTTCTTGACAGAAGCAAAGTTTTGCTGTTATTTTCTCTTAGCAAAAAAAAAAAAACCCAACCCTCTGCTGTCTAACTCCTCGCCAGTGCAGATAAATGTTTTCCTTGAATAACACTTCAAAGCCTGAGGCATTAGAAGGCAAGGATCCTGACCTCATGGCTGCTTCTGCTTCTTTTTAGAAGTCAAGTGGACATGAGAAAGACTTATCGGTGACTGTGCCTCAGGGTCCAGCTCTATTTCATCACCAAGCGTGCACCACTATGCATTCTCCAGTCCCTTTACACTACAGCAGACATACATCAGGTATTTCAGCTGCTCTGCTTGCCTCAGCTAGACACAAAAAAAATTATTACCTTTTTTTTTTTTCCTTTCTCAGAAACAACAGAAGGTTGCTTAAGAAGGAAGAGCTAACAAATCCCATCTGCTAAGGACCATTACCGCCCTCACCCAACCCTTATTGCCCACTACGTATTGCCACTCCACTGAAGTGCAGGTCAGTGGTTGTGTACACACATACCTATGCTCAGAAGGGTAGGAAGGGCATTTGCAGTCACTGGTGCTCTGAGGATAATGAGTCCAGATTAATTGGCAGGAGATTAATGTGGAATAAAGCTAGAACTCATTCAAACCTAATTCCCTTTGCTTCAGAGGCTCTCTCAGCAAACACACAGCTTCTTCCTTCCCTCTTACTCTGTGCCTTTTCTGAACAGCATACCACAGCACATGCCAGGGTTTCTGCTAACGAGTGGAAAACTGGTTGTAAGAGGTCTCTTGCAGTCAGACATCAAGATTCAGGATGCAATGGGGACAGTATACCAGTGGCTAAATGGGAAAGGGAAACCAGATCCTGAGAGGCAGCTCCATTTGCATCCCTGACCTACTTCTCCTGTTGAGGGTCTCCAGCTGTCTTCTCCGCAAGAAAGGAAACATGGAGCCCAGACTCAGTCCCTGGAGTCATGTTTGGCACGGAGATCCCACAGTTCCTGTCCCTGGAGGACTGCTGCTGTAGAAGAGGGGTTCAAACACACATGGATGTTGCAACAAGGAAGGATATTGGGGAAGGATCCCCGTCATCACTCCATAAAACATGTGAGAGGAACTCTGTCCTTCTTTCTGCTCCACCAGCTCATCCCTGGGGATCAGTTTAGACTGAGCCTGGGGGGTGCTGTGCCAGAAGGAGCACTGTGTGTTTACAGACATTTGTCTTCTGTGCTGCACACAAAGCACCCTTAGGTTGGCTGGCAGAGGACTGAGCTGGTGACAGCAGCCAAAGCTTTGCCTCAACAGTGGCATCAGTCACTAAAGCTCCCCCCTTCAAAGCCATCAGCAGCGTTCAGAGCTGCTGAATGGTGGACGTGGATCAGGCAGCTAAGGAGAGTGTCACATTCCTCGGTTCGTAGGTAGCTCCTGTGTTACAGCTCAAATCTGGGACTCCACAACTGGTATTCAAAAACCCAGCACTTTTCTGGTAAGTGTTTGGTCTGCAGTAGCTACCAAGTAATGCTGCTGCTGCTGCGTTAGAGACCAGACTGAAACCAGCACTGGTGCAATCTTTACGTACAGATCCTTTATTTTGGAAGAGCTCTTACAAATAGAGCAGGACTGAAGAGACAGTGTCAATAGTCAGGTTTTACATTCCCAGATGTCCAAGAGGATTAGGGCCAGAGCTCTCCAGCATCCACCATACTAGACCACATGGTTGGAGAATACAAATGGGTAAATTGTAACTTTGGAAGCCTTCACAGGCTCCACCTTTGTTAATAAATACAGAGCAGATTTTGGGTTTAAACATATTTCTCTGCTATTGCTACTGATTCCTGGGGCCTTTGGGACTCCTGCAGCCTGTTTTCACCTCTTCTTGCCTTTCATTTTCTCGTATGGTTGCTCTTTCTCATTAAGGTTGTGTTCTGTCTTACCTTCTCTTCCACAATATCTTATGCCCTAAGAATAGTTTTTCAGGGTACACACAATTAGACTGACTTCTGCCAACCAGGCTGCTGGCTCAGCCAGACTGCTGAAGTTACTGGGATTTCATTATATGCTCCATATTTACTTCTTTGCAGGCACCCCACAGTTCCTTAATTACATCTCCACATATGATTATTCCTTAACTGGCCCCAAATTCAAGTCAGTTTTAAAAAAAAAAACCATTTAATCACATTCCTTTCTTACTTGTGGTCACCTAACATCCATATAAAACAAAATACGCCTTAGAATAGCCTTATACATTGGAATCTTGGAACTGAAAATTATCTGCAAAGATAATAACAGTCAACCCTGCTGTGTTCCAGGTCTTAATTCAATAGAATAATGGCAATGCAGGCCTGGCAAGGACCTCCTGGGATCACACAGTCCTTTTACCTCCCTGAAGGATCAGGCTATTATACCTAGGCCATGTCTAATAATTTGTCTATCTTGATCTTAAAACCCTTCCATAAACAGCCCTCCTCTGTGCAGCACATTTAGGCGCTGCACCAGATACTTCCTAATATTAAAACAAAGCACCTCCAATGTAAATTCATTGAATTAATCACAGCCTGTTTGTAAGGGTCCTTGAGGACAATTCACATCTTTCTCTTTAACAGTCCTGTGAATACTGGACTATTAGTGCATCTTACCTCCAGTCTTTTCTTTCTTATACCAAAGGAAGCCAATTCCCTCAGTCTTTTCTCAAAAGATATGTCTTTGGGTCTTGTTTTCTGTCCATGTTTTCTTTACCTCCTACCTTTTTGATTTACCTCCTCTGGACTCCTTTTTGTTTGGCAACACTTCAGAAAGTGTGGTGCCCAAAATTGTTCAGTGACAATGTCAGCATCCCAGGGCCAAGCAAGGAAGGATAATTACCTTGCATATGTTACCTACAACACTTCTGTCAGCACCTCACAGCATGGGATTTGCTTAGTTTTGTAACAGTGTTGTATTATGACAATTTCATTCATCATGGCTCGATTAGATGGCTCCATTAGAGCAATCACATCTCTTCACTCCCTTTTATATACATATGTGTATACATATATATGTATATATGTGTATATATATATATATATATATATAATCTCCCTTTCCCAAGCATAAGTACTTGAACTTTCCCTTGTTGGTTTGGGGCCTTTTGTGCTGGTTTTCCACAAGGTTCTCAATTTTCATCCTGTATCCATAGAGCTTGCAATCCCTCCTATCCTCATGTTGACTGAAAACTTGTCTGTTTCACACTTTGAGCTGGAGTCAAAATATGATTTCTGCAGAGCCCTGATTTTAATGCCTTCCCAGTTTAACATCAAGCCACGTG
This sequence comes from Gallinula chloropus, assembly GCF_964237585.1. Taxonomy (NCBI): domain Eukaryota; kingdom Metazoa; phylum Chordata; class Aves; order Gruiformes; family Rallidae; genus Gallinula; species Gallinula chloropus. The sequence goes on from NC_140086.1 coordinate 106,285,851, forward strand.
AGTGTCTGCTCACTGCATCATCACTCTGGGGAGGTACATGTTCCTTTTGTATCCTTAAGAGCACGTTAGGTGGGACCATGTCCAAAGCCTTACCAGGATCAAGACTTACCTAATGCTTGTCCTTTATCCATAAGAACAATTATCCTGTCAGAGAAGGAAAAAAGGTTAGTTTGACATGATTTATTCTTGACAAATCTACTCCATCTGGTTTTATTAGCTCATTACACTCTAGGTGCTTTACACATTGTTTCTTTAATAATTTAGTCTTGTGTGTCTTCCATAATAACACAGATAGACTTTGCATCTCCCTGAATCTTCCCTTACCTCTTTTGAAGGATGGGTTCTGTGGGTTTTCTTCTAGTTCTTAGAGAACCTTCTCCTCTTCTGTTAGCAGTGAGCACCAATGGTTGAGATACCACTTCAGCTTCTTATTTATTCCAGGGTAAATTCTATGAGGCTACTCTAACTTTAATGTAACACATGAAATATTCTCTAACTTCCAGTTTCCCTACTCCAACTTGTGCATCTCTGTTCCTGTAAACAACTTAATTGCTTTAGGCATTTGCCACAGTTTACGTCATGCCTGAAGCAAAGATGGTATTGAATATCTTGGCTTTCTCATCATGGCCTATTATTTAAAAACCTCCCCTATTAAGCAATGGGCCTGAATTTTACTTTGCCTTTTTCTGCTCTTGTAGTGTTCATATAATCTTTTCACATTGATTTTCAGCATCCTCAATAGCAGGAAGCCATTGTGTACTTTATCTTTCTAGGCTCAACCATACACTTATGGTCTACTTTTTTCCACTCAGCTTTAGCCAGATGTCCTTGTTCCTAATTTGTAAATAAATCCTTTTTTTTAATATTCAAGACCTTTAAGAGCTTTTACTGCAGATAGTCCCTCTTCTTAAGCTGATTCCTTTCTCCTTCATAGCACAGTAATTGGCTGTTGTGTCTTAAATACAGCTTCTTTCAGTAATTGCTATCTCCCTGCACTTCTTTATCCTGAAATTATCTTCCCAAGAGAATCTACTTACAAATTCTGAGTTTATGAACATCTGCTTTACTGAAGCCCATTATCTCTCTTTTGCCTCTCTCATGCGCTCCTTTTCTTAAAATGGTGAACTATGATCAATAGTGTTGCAACCATGTCCTCCCCCTTAGGCCCTGGAATCTATCATTTCTACAGAAATTGGGCCAGTGTGTTAAGAGACCCCTGTGCCTGAAAGCTGCTGTAGCTTCTGATCAAGCAGAAGGTATGAAAAAGCCTGCAAAGCATGTCCTGCTTGAGCCTGGATACATTACCTATACAGCTTGATAATGGTCAACATTGCTCAAAAAATGCAAAGGTGATCTATTAAATTGCCGTGAGATGTGGCAACCAAGCTGCAACACACACATGGAGAAGTAATGTTAATCTATTCTGTTACTTAAGGAAACCTAAACCAACCAATGCAGTTACCCCAGCAGAGTCTAGGTTTTCTAAGGTGTTAGCAGGCACCACTCACAGTATCCAAACATACAAACTTCTGTACTGTATGACGACTTCTTAGCATCTTCACAACCACAGAGGGATATTCATACTGGGGGAACCTTAAGTGGAACTGCATCCAGTCCAACAGCGATGGAGGAACTACACGACAACTACGTCATTCCTATATTCTGTGACCTGGAATGCTCTTCAAAGCTAGAATATCTGAGAAACAAAAAGGGAAGCACATCCCACATAAATTCCTTACCCATTCAGGTTAGGAGAAATCTAAATGTGGCACTATTAGTAGCCTCTTCTATGTCAGACTGACAGATTTTAAATGGCTTCCAGGAGGGCACCGCTTTCATATTTCATCTGTCTTCTCATTATTGTTAGTCCTGGAAGCTCAGTGCTGGATGACAGAAATATTTGTACAGTTAAACACCAGGAGAGAGCTACGGAAATGAAAACACATGTCAGGAAACTGTCTGAATGGGGAATTCACTTCAGACAGAAATCTCCCTTCAAGCCATAAAATGGAAAGCTGCCTAGATCCATCTTTTTCTAACTTTCTCTTATCTGTCAGCCCACTGATTTGGCTTGTCATTCCCCTGGCAGAATTTTAAGCAGGTTTAGATGCCTGCTTTCCATCCCCATGTAAACACCACATGTGTAGAACTGTTAATGACAATTAGACTTTAAAAGCCTGCTGTAGGAAATCTCACCTAGAAGCTCTGTGAATATTACTTGCCAATATACCTCACTCAGCAGGAGCTTTATGATGGGGAGAAAAAACCCTACTCTCTCTTAATCACTGGCTACTAGAAGCTTTCCATGAATAAGGAGGGAAGCTCTTTCCTGTCCCCTGAGACCACTGTATTTCCCAGAGGCACAAAACTATAAGCCTCTTGGTTTACTGGCACACAACCACCACATTTTCCCAGGATGTTTATGAAGATGTTGTAGTTCAACCCCAGCTGGCAGCTAAGTATCATGTGGCTGCTCACTCACTCCTCCATCCCCAGTGGAGTGGGGAGGAGAATCGGCAGAAAAAGGTAAAACTCATGGATTGTGATAAGGACAGTTTATTGGGACAGCAGAGGAAGAGGGAAATGTCAACAACAATAATACTTAGAACATACAAAGCAGGTGAGCAATTTGCTCACCACCCAATCCTGATGTGCAGCCAAGCCCAAGCAGTGACTCCTCCTCCTGGCCAGCCCCCTTTATATACTGAGCATGATGTCATGCTTTAGCTACTTTGGGTCAGCTTTCCTGGAGGTGGCCCCTCCCAGCTTCTTGTGAAAATTAAAGCTATCCAGCTGAAAACCAGGACACGAGGTCTTTCTAAGAAGCCTTGCTGAAAGGCATCTTCAAACCCCTCCTCCTCTGACAGTTAAACCTCTTTATGGTTTTAGGCTGAATTTCACCATATAACCATATAACCATTTTGTTCAGCTGTGAGTACAGTCCTTAATCATTCTGCCTTCCCCCTAGTATAGGTACAGACCTATATTTATATCCCTCATACTTAGGGACAGCAACTATACACCTTTTCAGCCTTTCTTCTGCTAAGAGAGAGTGGCCTATGCCTTCCTCATAAAACAGACCCTCCATTCCCATTCTCTGCTTCTGCTCCAATTTTAATGGAACTTTGTTGAGCATGACTGACCAGCTCTATTGCAGGCAGAGTTGTTATGACCCCATACTGTGGCAAATACACCCTTATTACTATTGGAACACTCACAGCTGCCGATTTCTATCACTTAAAGTCTTCTACTACAACGTTCTGATTGTTCTCTGCAAAGTTAACTGTTTTTTTTTTTTTTTCTTACTTTCTGTACAAACACTGTTAATACAAATGTCCTTTTGGATCAGTCTGAAATCCACTCCTCCATTACCTTACCATCTACTCCAGTAGCTTTCCTCTGGCCCCATGTATCCCCTTTGACAACAGCACATTGTTGCCTCCCCTTTTGCTAGGTCTTACTGTATAACAATTGTATTAATCTACTCTTGAGCTACATGGGAAATCACCAGTGTTATGGTTTGACCCTAGCAGGCAGCTAAAACAACCACACAACTGTGCACTTTCCCCTGCCCAGCCACTGAGATGGGGGAGAGAACTGAAAAAAAGTAAAAAGATAATAAAACTTGTGGGCTGAGATAAAGACATTTTCATAAGACAGAAAAGAAAAATGATGATGAGGATAATAACAATAGAAATTATAATAATGATTATTACAATAATAACAATAATAGAATATACAAAACATGTTATGCAAAGCACAATTGCTCAACACTGGAATTTGATGTTCAGCTAGTTTCTGAGCTGCACCACCTCCTGGCAAAAACACCGGTTATATACAGAGTATGACGTCATGTGGTATGGAATATGGCCTGTTTGGGTCAGCTGTCCTGGCTGTGCCCCCTCCCAGCTTCTTGGGCACCCCTCGCCTTCTTGTTGGCAGCATGAGAAGCTGAAGAGTCCTTGACTGCTTGGTCAGGATTGAAACATCAGTGTGTTACCAACATTGCTCTCATCCTAAATCCAAAACACAGCAACATACCAGCAGCTAGAAAGAAAATTAACTATCTCAGTCAAAACCAGGACAACCAGTTATGCTATTGTAGCTGTACAAATGAGTGACAGCTACTGTACAGAGCTGATGTAGCTGTACTGTACACTGATGTTCTGTAGTTCTGTGACAGATGAATTACAAACCCACATTGTATTTTTTCCCCATTTATCTCCCCCATTAATCTTTGTCTTCAACTTTTGTTTGAAATCTTTGCATCCTACTGAGGTTATACTAATGGTTGGTAATCGTGGGCTTCATTATTTGTTAAATAGGTCCTATTATGTGCCACTCTCCAACCACACAGTACTGCCTAATTGGATAAGTGCACAAAAAAAAATCACTAAGGGAACTTTTACAATCCTAGTTAAACTGGGCATTAAATAATTTAAGTTTTATTTCAACCCAAACCCAGAATGTGGTATGTGTTCTCCTTCACTTGTTCCCATTACCCTGTTTCACTGTCACATTCTGTAACCACCATTACTGAAAACTGATCAAAATATCCATTTTACTTTTCACTAGACCTAGATTACCTTTAATTACCTCAATACCTTTTAACTTTCTCTTTACCTTATTTTTAAAAAAAACCCCAAACATCTTTTTCCTTGTTCTTTGTTACTTAAATAGCCAAAGGGATTTTATCATTGTTACAGCAGTAGTTGATTTCCTTTGCAAGATCCTAGTCACCTTAGCCTTAGGAACTCTGACTTTTTTCTCATGCTTTCTGGCAAAACAGGGCTTTATTTTTAGAGATGCAAATCTGAACTTGGAAACAAGTTGTAAGAAGAATACAAAAGATAAGATTATCTGGGCACATTTGGCAGAACAAGTTTTTGGTTATCACAAACCATTTCAGTTGCTAATTGAGAAAACTGAGCTGCTTCTTTGTCTTTCTCTCCCTCTTCCCAACCTCAAGATCTGGAAACTGTGGGAAGAGCGACACTAATCGTGCAAAGTGTGCACCCTGCAGAGGCACTGACTGGGAAGAGCTGGAAGGAATGAGCTTCCCAACCTTGGATGTGTGATTCCATCTTATTTTGGGTGAGCAAGATTGCACCAGGCAATGATGAGTACAAGGGTTGTGACGCCCTTGCTCATCACTGCTCTTCTGTAAAAACATACCTGCTCCCCATGCTGATCCCCATAAGGATAAAAGAGGGATGTTTAGTACCTAAATCAAGAGTCTGGTATCCACATGGAGTCTCCTCTTGTATTCAGAAATTTTCCACATGGATGTGGTTCACCTGAAGCTGAATTTGGTCCAAATTCAGGAGTGAATTTAGTCCGAGTCTGTAATTTTTTTGCAATTAAACTGTAAAACTTGATTCTGCTTATTTGATTTCATAATACCATGTTTATTACAAGGAGCAGCTCCCCCTGCACCAGTTTGTTAGGCCCAAACAGCTTTAAATAATTTAGTTGCAGAGTATCATATTAGACAGTGATGAAGAATAAAAGAAATTAGGAAATACAGATAAGGGGGGAAAGGACAGTAGTGGTGAAGAGGGAATTAGGAAGCCCTTATAGGCTGTTACAGGCCTATGATAGAGGTGGAGGAGAAAAAGGCTTGCTGCAGAGCACAAAGGATGCAGCACAAAGCACAGTTTGAAGATGAGAGGAGCAGAGAGAAAGAAAGCACTATTCTGTGATTCTGTGAAAGCACAAGTCAGCATGAGAGACATCATTCATGTTGCACAAAGGTATGACTGTTGATTTGCAGCAGGTATAAATTGCCACATCTCCACTGACCCGCTGTCCTAATTAATGCCAGCTGAGAAATCACCCTACCTTATTTTTCCACATGTAAATAGTGACGCAAGCAGGTGTACAGCCCTGTTCTCCATTATGTCTCCTGTTAGCAGGGTCCATTCCTGAACCTCTCACTTTTCTCAGTTAATTTCAGTTGAATCTCATAGATCTATATTTAGCAATAAAATGAGATTAATGCCAGCTGCTACACTGGCTTCCCAGAATTTACAAGGCGCTTTACCATAGGTGCTGAAGTCACATTCTCATCATCCTTTCCCCACAGAACAAAACGTGGACGGGGCTGTTGCTTGCACATATCCGGAGCCATCGCACATGAGGATAAATGAGCGCCATTACACTGTAATAAGAACGAAAACAGCTGCCGAAGGAATCATTAAACACGTCACAGCTGGAGCTTCAGAGATTCCTGATGGTTTCTCACACTCATTCTGCAAGCTGCATCACGTTGCAATGTGGTGTAGCTCTTGTGGGATACAGTGTGAAGGGCAGTTGCATGCTACCCCTGGGAGGGATGGCTCTGTGGTAGTCAATGCTCTTTCCCGCCTCGTTAGTTAGGATAATTTATTACACATGCTGGGAATACAAATGTCAAAATACATGGGAAAGCACAGCATCATTAAGGGCTTATGCACAGATTCCAATTACTTAGTTCTGGACTGATAAGTAACGATACTTTATTTTATTACTAAGAAAACCTAACAAAAGGAAAACCTAGAAGTCTTTTGAACTATATTCCACCTGCTGAGAACAAAAGAAGACTGTGCATGCTTGAGACGAAACAAACCACGTTGCAAATGGGAAGAACAGCAAACACTGAAATGCCTCAGAAACAGGTGTTTACCAGGGCATTCAACACAGCAGTGTGCAGATAACCAAACAGCGCAACGATGCACAGCACAGGCGGTGAGAGCCCACCACCCCCAACCCACGGCTCCAAGGGAAGAGAAGAACCTGTTCCTGCAAGGTGCCAGGCAGCACCTTCCCTCCTCATCCACAGGCCTTTACCACATACCAGTAGGGATGATCTCACTTTTGCATCCCAAAGATCATGATTCAAGGAGAGTAGGAGGTGCAAGAAAACGGAGGCTACACGTGTTTACCTGCATTAAAGGCTTAGTTCTCATCTTCCTTGTGGGGATGTAGTTACTTGCACTGACACAGCTAGTGTTCACTGAGGGCAGGGAACTGTTCCAGATGAAGAAGCATTCTGTGCATAGTGAAATGTCTACACGGAGACAGGAGATGTTTTTTAAAATGCTCTGCATTTACAGTGCAGGCTCTGCACCACAGCACAAAAGGCTTTTTCCCACTAAAGAGGAAAACACATACAGCATGATTGTTTTTAAATTACTACAGAACAGGGTATTTTATAGATGATTGTATAAACATGGATGGTTATTTTCACTTCCAGAGCACACAGGAGGTACCTCTTTTCAGACAAGATGTTTGGAATTTCTGCTTTGTCATCAGGTCGATTTCTAAAAATAGATAAAATTAAGGAAGTACTTCCTAAAATCTATGTCCTGCCACAAAACAAAGGACATGTCTTATTTATCCACAGGCGTATCACTGCAAACAACAGTAAGCTGAAGCCAGCACTGGGAGAGCTCTAATCTCTATTTAATCTTAAGACACCGAATATGTGTTTTGATAGCAATGAAATTACTCAGCACAGAAAACTAGAGTCTGCACAGTGTCCAGATCTGGAATTAATAGTTTACTGCCTGGCTGACTTACAATTGCTGGCAAAAAGCAATGAGACGGTCGGGAGTAGCGAGGTCTCCCGTGCCCGTGTTGTTATACACGCAGCGTGCGGCACCTGCCTGGGCTGCAGCCTTTTCGCAGCCCGTTTCTAGCGAGGCGAAGGTGCTTCAGCCGGCGGTACGGATTCCTGAAGGCCACGGCCGTATCCGCTGCATCTTTGTGAACAGAAAATACTTGTCCCGGGTTATTGTGCCCCTTCCCCCGGGGGTTTTCTCCTGGCTCTAGAGACGCCCACAAAACGCAGGTCCGCTAGGTGCCCTGGCATTCAGTCCCATCCCGGGACTGGAGCCCGAACAGAAACGCTTTGACCCACAGGGGAACGACCCGCTGTTCCTCCGGAGGCGGGGTGCGACCCCGTCCCCCCCCGCCCCAGGCTCCCAGCCGCTGCCACCGATCGCCGGTGGCCTGCCCCAGCCGCACGCTCCAAGCCCCACGCGTGGAGGGGGGGACGCAAGCTGGGGGCGGCGAGCCGCCGATCCCTTCCCGCGCTGTGGATGTGTGTCTGTGTGTGGCTTCTGCTTTCTGTAACATGTTTCGGCTTTTGGGACCGGGCTCCCCATACACGGAGCGCTGCGCACCGCTAGCGCGGCCGCGGCAGGCGGCCAGGCTGACTTTGTAGCTAGAGGGCGGGGCGAGGGCCGCCCCCCCTCTTCCTCGCGGGCGGGCGGCCGCCTCTCCTCGCCGTGTGAGGCGCGGTCGTCGTCTTTCGTTTTCCCGCCGGGCGGCAGCCGCGGGCCGCCTCTCTCCTTTCAGGGCGGGCGCTGGGGCTGCGGCCGCTGCCTCCCTCCCGCCGAGGCTGGTCGGGGGTCGGCGGGCAGGGCCCGGGGGCTGCCGGCGGATGAGCGCGGCCCGGCGGAGGCTGCGGATGACCCGGGCGAAGGAACTGGTGGTGTACTGCCTGCTCCTGGGGCTGTCCTTCCCCCTTCTGCTGCTGCTGCCGCTCCTCTGAAATGCGCCGGGCGACGGCCCGTCCCCGCCGCGGGGGGACGGGCGGGAGGAGCCGGCGGGAGCCCCGCTCCGCCGGCCGGCGTGTGGCTGGCGGCAGCAGCCCGAGGGACTGACGTCCCGGCGAGGGACGATGAGGAGCTCGGACGGGCTTTGCAGCGGTGCCACCCAGCCTGCGCGGGCGGGCGAGCTGCCTCTACTCACGGGGGGGCCCGGCCGCAGCCCCGGCCGCTCTCTGTCCCTGCGGGTGTGATGCCGTCGCGTTCGCCGCCCCCCCGCCCCGGCTGACGGGGACGCCAGGCAGAGCCGCGGCGTCGCAGCTCCCCTTCTGCCTTTCCCAGTTGGGCTCCGGCGCCCCACGGCCGGCGGCGCCTTCGCCCCTGAAGCGGCCCAGATGCGCCGGCGGCCGCTGCCAGCGTAGCCCCTCTCAGCGCGGGGCCGGCGGGCCGCGCATCGCCGCCCTCCCTGCCCTGCCCCGGGGCCGCCGCGGGCTCCCCACCTCCGCGCCCGCCAGACGGCGGCCGTAGCCCGGGGCAGCTACCGACCGCGGCGCTCGCGTTGCTGTAAATCCGCCGCTCTGCGGGGCGGAGTGTGTCCCCGCCGGCTTGCCGTGCGGGGAGGCGGGCCGGGGGCCGGCTGAGATGGGAGAGAGCATGTCCAAGAGGCTGAAGCTGCAGCTGGGCGGCGAAGCGGAGATGGAGGAGCGGTCTTTCCCCAACCCCTATCCCGACTACCAGCCCCACGGAGCCGGAGCCGCAGCAACCCCGAGCGCGGCGGACGCCCAGCGGGACAGGACGCCGCTCCCGCCGGAGGAGGAGTCCCTCCCCTTCGGCGCGGATGGGAAGGTGAGTCCCGGCCTTCCTGGGCCCTGCCTCACCCGCGGGGCGCTCTCTGCCCCCGCAGCGGCCCGGGCGGTCGTGGGCGCTGCCCAGGCGGGGCCCTGGGCCCGACGCGGCCTCCGGCAGCGCGGTGGGGCGGCCCGCGGCCTGTCCGTGCCGCTTGAGGGCTCCTGAAGGGAGAGGCGGGCGGGGGGAAGGAGCGGCAGCGCCGCGCTGGCTCAGCCCGGCCGCGCGGCTTGGAGTTGGCGGAGGGGGCTGCTCTGAGCTGTTGGTTTCCCCCTGGGGGGCGAGGGAGCGCTGCGCGGGGCCGGAAGGTATCGCGGCCCGTGCTGCAGTGACCGCGGTGGTTCTGTCACACCGCCTGAGAACCGTTGCCCGAATTTCACCGGAGACAGCACGCAGGGAAGGAGAAGGATGAACCCGCGCCTAGAAAAGATAAGTTTCTCTTCAGGTGGCAGCTGTGCCCAGGGTCAGGTAGTGCCGTACACGCTGTAAGGTGTGTGTTTACTGACATAATGAACGTTTATAAATTAAGCTACACCGCCATAGGCACCTGGTTTGGGCCAGTAGAAGGTCTGTCTGGCGGCACTGGCTATGTGAAGTTCACAGCCTTCCTTCTCCACTTATCTCTTTGACACCACATGCTGCTGGCAGCGGAGCTGTGTGCAATTTAGGCTTTAGGCGTAGAAGCTGCTCTGGCCTGTTACCGTGCAGGCTGGCTTAGGATGCAGAAGGAGTACCAAAATATGGATCTTCTGTCGTTTTAGCCCCTGAGCAGCCTCATCTTCTAGTATTGTGTTGCTTTGTCATCTTTTGGATGAAAAACACTGCATGGTGACATTGCTAGAAGCTAAAATGTGCTGTGTAGGAAGCTAACATCCCTAACTCACTCAGCTGTGTGCTGGGGTGAATAAACGAGCACCTTTTATCTCAGCTCTGTGTTTTTCTGACTGTGGCAATAAAGATTTACCTTGATTTACTGATAGGGTGGTGATGCCCAGAAGTGGGAGAATAGGATTCTTCCTGAGCATCTCATGAGAATGAGCAGGACAGCATCAGCTTGCCATCAGTCCAATGCAGTGAAAGGTTTCACTAGTTGTTGCAACTGAGGTTTATGGAGTTGTGTGTGGCTAAGCAGAGTGCACAGAATAGAATACCTTGGGGGATTTGTGTCTTACTGCTGCAGCTAATTGCAGCTGTCAAAAGCAGAACTTGGCACTTCAGAAGGGTTAAAAGGGTAGGTTTGGATGTGAAATCTGCTTTGTGTTTGAAAAAAATCCTAGTAGTATATGCTCTGTGCTGGTAAAATTAATTTTGTGTGTGTGTGTGAAAGAGAACTGGGATTCCTTTGGGGGTTTTTTGTGTCTGGCTTGGTATGTAAAAAAACCCCGTCCAAGTATGATAAGTTGAAGTAGAAAGGCAGAAAGGAGATGGTAGAACAGATATATCTATATATTGTTGTTAAATTGGTAAAGATTCCAAGAACTTTCTTCTGAGACCTGTAGGCTGGTCATCCTTCTTATGTGCCTGCTTTAGAGCCCACACTTCATGTCCGTTTTTTTTACAAGAGAAAATAAGCCTTCATTTACTGCTGATGTAGGTTGACTAGAGCTTTCCAAAGCGAGAACTGCTATCAAAGGAAGGTGAACTTCCTTAATTTTTTTGCAGAGAGTACTAGATGTATTGCAGAACACTTCAACTCTAATCTCCTCCAGATTTAATTATTGAATGAATCCAAATTCAGAGCCCACCTTCTGTGGCAGAGCTGAAAGGAGTTAATGAATTTGTAGCCCTAGATTCACATTAGGAATGTGTGGTCTGTCCTCTGCTGTAGATGGGGATGCTATTTTACAGTAGCTGCAAATGTTCTCTTTTTCCTATAATCAGTGGTGGATGACATTCCTTGTTACTGTGTGGCAATTGGCAGCTATTTGTGCAGCTTTGTTCAGAAAATACCTTTGAGCACCTGTACAGCTTTGAATTTCATAGAAGGTGGTGTGTGGACTTCGCTGTGTTCAAAAGCATGAAGCTCACCTGGAAAAATAAATACTCTTCTGTGCTGCATTAAAGTGATATAACTACAGCAGCTTTCAGGGGTCTTTTTTTCAGCTCTGTGCATTTCATAGGACAAGTTTTTGCATCTGTAAAATCTGAGGAATTGTCCCACCTATTTCTCAGCTAGAACATAGCTATGAGTATATTTATGTGCGTTTATATTTGCAGCATTTGCATACTGTCAGTCCTAGTACTGCCTGGACTTGAGTCTAACTTGAGCACCCTATGAGTATTTGGGGTGCTTTTCTTAGTGGTGGTTATGGTTTGGTTGTTTTGTTGGGGTTGTTTGTTTGTTTGTGTTTGTTTGTGTTGGTGTTTTGGTTTTGTTATTTCTTTTTTCATTTAACAGACTTGAGTCATGTCAGAGAAACATCTTTGCCTCCCTAAAACCCCAGTGAAGACGAAAGGACTTTACACAGGTCAGGGAGTCCGTTCTGTAAATGGCTGTACACAATAGCACGAGTTTCCTGAAAACAAGAGCAGGTTTCAGAAGCCCTGATTGTACTGCATAATTTCTGCCTCCCATCTGCTGCTGTGTGAGCGGTGAGCACTGAGTGACTCACATAATGACAGCTAGAGGTGTGCGGGGCTCTGCCGTTGTCATGGAAGGCAATGCATTATTAATCCATCCATTTGATTTCATAAGCTGCCACGACTGCCATCTAAAATTTATCTGGCTGATAAAAGGACAAGAAGCTCTTCAAGTCGTTGCCTGAAATGTGAGGCAATGGGGACAAAGTGCTGCATATGGAAGCGTGTGTTCGTTATGCGTAAGATGCATTTCAGGAGCGGTATGTGGAAGCATGAGACGAAAAAACACGGGGGCTGCCGATTTGCCTTCTTAAAATAGTGACAGTAAACACCACAGTTAGTTAGGTGGGCTCTGCTCACGCAGTTGAAATCAACTTTTTCTTCACTAGATTTCTTCACCGTGCAGATATCATGGGCTTGAGTTGCTTCTGTGATTTGTCTGAGAAAGCTGAAGGTAATAATTCATCAGAGAGCATTCATTCTAGATTAATAACAAACATAATATTAAAAGTCTTTGCTTAAAAAAATTACAAATCTTTCCATTAAATACATAGCCTGTAGCCCCTTTCCTTTTGGTGTGGATCCCATAGCAATAACTTAGTAATAACTTGGGCCTGTGCAGGTTGAGAACCAGAGAGAGTTAAATCATCTGAGCAGTATTGTGCTTTGCTGAACTGGAGGCACCCTATAGCTGCAATAAATATCAAGACCTGTTGGCATCATGTTGTATGTTAGCTGTGTGTGGGGCACCAAGAATGGGAAGGTCTGCACATGCTTCTATAAACTGGGAGCAGACAGTTGTCCTGGCTCAGCAACAAGTGTATCAAAACCTTCATCTGGGAGGGAGCTATGAAGTTGAAGTGGATTTCCTGGGAAGAGTGAGGAGAACTGAATTGCTGGCAAAGGGTGGCAATGGCGTGTTAATGGCGTGTTCAGGGACCTGACTCCATGGGTGACACCAACATCAACCTCAGAATGCCCACTGTCCTCATTCTTGGAGCCACCGCAGCTCTGTGGCTACATCTGTAGCGCAGTCAGGTGTGATTTGGGAGCCACCTTCACACTGTCTGCAGGCCAGTGACTTGGGAACCAAAGGCAGTCTGATCTTGCCTACTCATCCAGGGGAAGGTGGAAGCAACCCTGAGCCTAGGCAACCTGGTGCTATTGCTACCCAGCTCTCAGTTTCAGGTTGTCTGGATTTGTTGTGGAATCACCAGGGAGTAGTCTTTAACAGCTCTGAAATGGGTTTGAAACGTTATGATAGGTCACTGGGATGCCCAAAGGGTAACTTCTTTTTTAGGTCAATTCTTTCTTGATAAGTTTTTTGTATGATTTAGTGTTTTAATAGTGTTAGTGAAAGGTGGTGTGTTCTAACAAAGGTATATGATGTACAATATTAGGCTTTGCAGGGGACTCTTTGCAGGGAGCCTGTTTTGGAGTTAATGATGCTTATTGGCAAAGATTATCACTTAATGGGGATATGGAATGTTCACTTAGATTATCTTTTAGGTGATTTAGTGGTGTTTAGTTTCCTGGTGCTTTCTCCATCTCCTGGTAGTTCTGATGTTCTTTATGTTGCCTTTCAGTCTTCCTCCTCTTTTGAAATATGCAAAAAAAAAAAAAACCAACCCCAAAACAGTTCTCTGTCATCGCCTCATTCTTCCCTCTCATCCCTGAGGTGTTTTTTATATTCATTAGATTGTCTCACTGGGCACTTTCGTTGTCTCACTGAGAGGAGACAGCTCTCTCCGTTCTGGGAGTGATTCTGCAACCACTTATTCTAATGGGAATCATACTACTCATTGCACTGGAGGCAAAATTAAACCTCTGGAGCCAGTAGATCTATTTCTCACTTTCTTGCTGGAGCAGTGGGATGGGATAGCCAAGTTTCTTGAGACTGACACTTTTTTTGGCCATTTCCTGGCATCTTATCTCAGATGTGCTCTATATTAAAAGAGAGAACATTCTCTGCAATGCAAATGATGCTTCTGTTGAAGGAAAGTTCATTTCATTTTTTTGGGACACTTGATCAAAATTGAGAATCGTTTTACTGAACTTCACTGTGTATTACTAACTCCTGGCAGTCTGTACACTGAGAGAAGAAAAGCAGCTGCATCTTTCCTACACTGCACATCAACATCAAATACCACTTAGTGCTGTTTTGATGCTTATATCTAGAAAGTCTCTCCTGTTATTCAGGACAACAACCGCACGTGGCTTTAGTCAGCTAGTTCTAAATGAAGGTACTTGTTTAAATCCAAGCTGAAGTTCTGATGAAGCTGTCTCACATCCATCCGCTCTTCACCAGTTTCTAGCTTTAGCTTGTAGATGAGTGTGTTAATGAGTTGTTACCCTGGTGAGTTGCAAGGGCAAGTGCAGGACAGATACTCATTTCCTGGTGGCAGTAAATTCTGTTTGGGGTCTAACTGCACAACCCTGGTACACTGTCAAGTTCAGTATGTGCAGTATACTTTGTGCATCAAAATAATTTAGGCAGCGTTGGTAGAGGTTTCAGGGGTTTTCTTACAACTTGTGGACCATCTAAAAATGTCCCAGCTAAGGCAGACACCTCTATGTAATGAATCATTTTAAATCCTATTCACAACAGACTTCGATTTTCTTAGTTTTCAAGAAATAACATGCTGGTATTGGGCTACCTGGAGGACCAGTGATTTTCAGTGTTGTTCTTTTGCTTATCATACTACATTTCCCAAAACATAGGGTAATGTTCCTTGTTTTCTGTTAATCATGTTTATTTTTGTTATTGATAATTTGAAGCTTTTTGATGAGTCTTCATAATGAACTAAATCTTCAGGCTTTGGTTTTTTGCACCCTGATCACTAAAGGGACAAATAGTTCCTTTTACACACAAATGCATTAGAAGCAGAGTCTCGTTATTTCTTACATGCTTTAAATAATCCTCTTTGTAACTTGAAGGGATTGCTGTTTAATGCTGTTTTTCATGCCCTCATCTCCTCTGAGGTAGGGTGATGCCTGGATTTAAAGTCTATTCTTAAGTTGGCATTTGTAGGAGAGCAATAGTTTGCCTACAGCTTTTGAGTTTTTCCCTCTCTCCCCCCTTTTTTCTTTTTTTCTTCTTTCCCCACTATCACATGTATGGCATTAGATGCCAGATCACTGAAAAACAGAGCAGTGTGTTCTACAGACAGCAGTTTCAAATCATTTATTAAGCATGTGGTTTAGCAGAACTGCATTTGTTTCTGGAAGGATGTAAGTGAGTAGTAGCAGAGAGCTGTGTTTAACTGTTTCAGAGGCCGGGTGATGCCGTTTCTTACAATTTGATGGTTTTGGAGAAGAAAAAGAGCTGCAAATAAAGTAGAACTTAATTTCTGTACCAAAAGGCAGGTCATTTCCCAGCTGACATTGCTAGGTTCTGCATGTGGGATCCTACTGCCATTCCTTCTGGTCTGCTTTAGCAGGAGCTCTGTAGAGGTAAGGATGAGACCTCATTCTGCTTCAGTAAACCCATGCTCCAGCGCGTGGGTGTGAAACCTGGCTCCCTTACAATCGGCGGCAAAGTTCCCAACGATTTCAGTGCGGCCAGGATTTCTCGTTTCAGTGGAGCTGAGAGTCATCCCCCACCCCGTTCTTCCTTACCAGTGTCTGTCATGTCCCTCATGCAGTCTTCTGTGCAAGTTTGGTTTTTGAACGAGTCCTCACTGCAGTGCCAGTGTGCTCTGTCTGAAAAAAAACCCCACATTATATATCTTCTGTTTTACACATCACCAATAATAAAGTCACTTCTTTCTGAAATGTCTTTTCTTAACCCGATTTGAACTGGGATGAAATAAAAGTGTATTTTGCTTGTTGAGTAAGGTAGCTAGCACTCTGTGTGTCAGCAAGGGCATCTCCTTGGTGCTTCTGCATAATCCATTACTTCATCCATCAGTCTAGTTTTACACATGGCATCGGTCCCCCAAAAGGTGATGGGCTAAAATAAAGTGGTGTGATGGTAAAATTGGGTTAATAGTAAGATGATGGTTTTGGGAGCTGGTGGTGAGGCATCTCCCAAAGAAACTGAGCTCAGGTCTCCATTGTCCTGCTCTGAGTCTGCACAAGTTACTTGGCATAGAGAGGTGTGTTGAGAGGTGTTTTTGAAAAATACTTTAATATCTAAGAGTCATTGACAAAGACAAATGAGAGAACTCACCTTATGTCAATCAAACCAGAGTATTACTTTGAACGGCAAAAGGAGTGCCATGAGGTCCCATGTTTGTATTGTCAGACTTACATAAGCACTGGGGTATCTGGTCCAGATGTGTGTGATTTATTTTAAACCTTGCAAGACCTGAAGTTACAGGTAAGATTAACCTACCAGAAGTCATCATATACAACATGTACATAGCAGCTGCTTGTTGCCTCATCTCTCTTGGTGCTGGTTTGTTGTAGAGCTGGATATGGAGAGGTAGTTCACTAAGAATTGGTATAAAAAATATCAACTGCAAGGTAAGGGAAATGTGTGTTTCTTTTAGGAGATTGTTCGCATCATGGTGTATTCTTGTGTGTGTGTTGTTTTAGAGCTGCGCTTACAAAAGATAATTGAGTTCGTTTCAGGAACCCTACAAATGAAAGAAGGCAGGTAGGACAAACAGGTGTTGCTGACAAAGGCAGCATAATTTGGGCACCATGGCATTAATGTCAGAGGGGAGTGATGCACATAGGCTTACATTCCTTACGGTTTTGGTGGCTTTAAAGGGCTTCAGGTTGGGATGTAGTTTTGCATACTGCTTCGCTACAGTGGAAAAAGTGGTGTGTTTCAAATCACAAAACAATTCACTTGCAAACCCAATGTACTTGTATTTTTCTGTGCTACTTTTGTTCCATGCTGATAATAAGTCTTTCTTGTTATGGTACAGGGTTCTGTTGGGTAGTATGGGGAATGAGCTTGGTTTTGTGTGTGTGTGTTTTGCTGATCTAAAACTTAAGCAGCGGTTGGGATGACAGTTGTTGTTTTTGCCACAGCAGAGGAGTAGTGCAGCAGCTGAATTGCTGGAGAGAGCTGTTTCTTCTTGTTAAAGTTACTCTTCAGCTCCTGTTATCATGCAATCTGTTGTCAACCAAGAGTAAATGTGATACTGGCTGTTAGAGGTCAGGCTTCCTGGCCTTTCTTTTTCCCAACAGGAATAGCCAAAGTCACCTGTAGAAAAGGCTGAATCCCAGCTGGAGTCACCCTTATGAAATTAATATGCTTCTCATGAAAATCAATCCGTGCTCAACACGAATTAGCGTGCTTTATGCTCCGCTGTAATGCTGACATAAGATTCTGAAGGAGGTTTATAAATCTTCTAAAGCCACCTTTCAACATCTGCTCCTTTATGCATTTAATTTATTCTAGTTCTGGTAAGCATCTATTATGAGCTTATAGTAGAATTTTATCAAATGAAAGTGATGGTGCTCTGTTAAAGCTTCAGAGCAACAAAAATAAAAAACACCCCAGTGGTGGAAGAGGAGTTAGGGTAGCTTTGTTCAGGCTGATTAAATAGTTATAATAAGAATAGAAAAAATCTTATCATCTGTGGTTTTTCCAAGCACTGAAACAAGATAGGGAAGTTAGGTTTTACAGAGGGATATCCCAACCTGAGCTAAATTATTTCTATGGACCAAGGTTTCAAAGCAGAACCCAAATGTCCCAATGTCCTACTCCTCTCCTCCTGTCTCTTAAGTAATTTGATCTGGTGTTTGATAAAAAAGATCCTGATTTGGTAACAGTAGGTGTATTGTCAGACCAAAAAGATAAGCTGCCTGCTTGTGATGTGCAGCAGGTAAACAACCTGGGAGCCTGAAACCTTAGTTTACTCTTGCAAACTGAGTGCTACGCCTGGATGCATCCACGTGGATATCCTCACACTGTTTCACCATATGCCTTGGCATAGCTGTATTTTGAAGAAGTCCTGCCCTTGGGAAAGGTTTTGCTTTGTGTTGAGATTTCACTGAACTCATTAAAGGGGGAGGGGTATATGCTGTGTTGTGTGTGCATGGCACAGTTTCCTAACAAAAAGGTGCTCAAAGCCGTATTACAGCCTAAGAGTAAACGTCAGGTATATAGTGTGTGTGGTTGCTACTTACAGAGTTACTGGAACTTATGGGGCTCTGGCTCCACCCTGGAGTGGTACATGTGTGATGAGTTGCAATGGCAGTTTCTTTTTTCCTCCCTTTCTCCCCATCATAAAGTGATTTGGACTGTTGACCCTGAAGACTTCTGTGTATGTCAGAGCATTTGTGTAATTCCCATTATCTTTCTGATTTCTGAATCTGTTGAATAGATGTTTGAATTCAATGATTTTTATTTGAAGTTCCACTCTGAAAAAGAGTACAAAGCATGGTGTATTTTGAGCAGTCAGTTGCCTGGTGGCATTTGATACCTGTCATTTTTCTGACACCCTTCCTTTTGTGATGTGTTGTAATCAAACAAGAAGTTGCCTGCCTTATGAGCTAATTTTTCCTTCTCTGGTAAGACACCATAAATATAGATGTGTTTAACATGAAACTTGAGCCTTTACTGATTAGATTTGTTCCAGCTGGTATTTGGAAACAGATTGAGGAAGCAAGTGGTGGAAGATCAAGCACTGCTCAGGAAACAGTCGCTTATTCTCAGTGTAAGCTGATAGGTAGGCAAATGTCATAATGCCTTTTTTTCTGCATGGTGATAACCATTGTGTTGTGACTCTTGGTTTGGGAGGTGAGGAAGATCATCTAGCAACCAGGCACCCAGAAGCTTTCTTTTCTGGATGTTCCTGGATAATTGAGATTTGGATGACAAGCTTTCTGTAAATAATGGAAAAAGCACATTCAGAAAATAATTTTAGTAGCAGAAGGGTTCTGTACATCACTATTTTGTTAGAGGATGCAATTATCTAGTAATGATAAAGCTTTTCCTATAGCCCAGAAAGTGGAAAAGGGTGGGGTTTTTTTGTTTCTCTCTATAAGTAAGGCTAGACCTTAAGCTCTATTTAAATATACAAAATAGCTTTTAATAAGTGTGTTAACAGGAAAAGCTGATTAATAAGTGGTACTGTTTATAAGGAAAAAAAATCCACAAAAAAAACCCCAAACAACAAAGCCACACACTTTTGAGTGTTGCTTCTGATGTTCCTACTCATGACTTGTCCTGTGAAGGGACATTCTGAATACTCCTTCCTATGGAAGTTAATAGGGCAGTGAATTCCAGTTAATTGACTATTCCCATGCTCCATAGACTTAAGGGAGTGATCAGTAATATATCTTCTCATACAGTGTGCTTAAGGAGAGAGAAATGGTGGCAAAAGTAAAGTATCCTGTGTTATATTTCATATATAATATCTCTGTAAACTTTTCTTGGTTAAGAGTAAAAGCATGCAATGAATAAAATCAAAGATCTGTCTCTTCAACTTCATGCACAATCTGGAGCTGCCAGGCTGCTTTTACTCATCTGATTGTGTCTAGGTCATTCTTTCAGATAGTTGTTCTTTAATAGTTTCTACATTTAACAACCTTCTCTCGTGATAAAGCATGTCAATCCTAATACTGTTTTGATGGGAGGAGAGATCAAGAGGTGAGGGGAAGAGCATTTTATGTCTCTAAGCAACTTGCATTCCTTGTGGTGAACATAAACTGTGACATCAAAAAGTCTTGGATGTGAATACATCATGGATGATGTGATTAAGTACATCATTAAAGACTGTGATGTGATTAAGTACATCATTAAAGACTGTGGCTTGACTTTGACTTGGTTGTCCTAAATGTAGGCATTTATTTTCCCCCAGCTATTTCCTACTCAATAGTGTCACAAAGGTTGTGCAGGGACCTTGTGATGAGAGCAGCCACCTATGACACAGGGCTTGTAGGTTTGCTGTTCTGCATCTGTAACATGGTCTTGGTGTCAGGACTCCGAATGGGGTAATTGGCCCATGGAATGGTGGCAGATGTTTGTTGTCCTTTTGCTTTTATTCGCCTCATATTCAGCACAGAAGTTTTGCTTATGGTTATACAGTGAATACAGAGCCTGAGATAAGAGGCAGCATGTAGTTACGTACTCCCATGAGTCTGTGTGACTTTAAAACACCCTCAGATGGGTTTTGTGTAGCGTAGATACTAATATCTTGTTCTAATACATACTCTGAATGCATTACATGGAACGTGCTTAAGATGAACCACCTACACAGTGCTAATAGCTGCACGTAGTATTTATTTGTTAGTTATTTCCTGGGTTTTTTCCAGACAAGAGAGTGGAAGAACCAGCTTGTTTTCTTGGCTTCTTTCCTTTTCTGACTTGCTCCTTTTCTCCTGCCTACTGTTTTCAGGTCAGTGCTCGGTTCTCAAAACGGATCCAAACAAAAATCAAGGACCTTCTGCAACAAATGGAAGAAGGGCTGAAGACAGCAGATCCACACGATTGTTCTGCCTATACTGGCTGGACTGGTGAGAGAGCTAGAATTTGAATTAAGTGTGTTTCTTAAATAGTATAATTGGGTTTATTCACAGGAGGAGGTCCTGGTATTCTCACTGGAGCTGTAGAAGTACTCTGATACAGGCATTTGTATGAATTGGATTCCTGGTCATTGCTGTCTGGAAGGATTTGCACCGGTATCAGTGGACACAGGATCTAGTTAGAGATAATTGTCTTTTGTACCTGGAGATCTTTAGTTGAAAGAAGAGTGGATTTTTCTAAGTCTGTTCATTCTTTTGACTTTGGCTCTGTTTTCTTTAAATGGGTTATTCTCCCCTTCTGCTGTTCAGCTGAATGATAGCTGCTTCCTGATGGTAACAGCATCTTCTAATAACTTGTGGGGGGACCTGATCTGTGCTTGAGCCCTAAAATCTGGAATATGGATAGTGTGGCTCTGCTTGTTCTGTCTGTATGAAAATGGTAAAATGAATGAGAGGAGGGGAGTGTGGAGGTGGGGTTGCAAGATTGTGAAGTGCCTGAAGATAAACGGGCTTGTGCAAGTGCTAGGTCATTGCTAGGCACTGTTGTTCATTTAGCATTGCATCACTGATGCTGTCCACATGTGGATGAGCCCTTCTGATCCTTTAGGCAGAGCCTGAGTTGTCAAGCCTGGTGCAGCCACTGCTCTTCAAGCTGCCAGAATGCTGTTCCGTCTTGGCCTCTTAAGTGCCGCTTTGCTGTTGCCGTGGTGTATTCTTTTTCTGCTCTGTCTAGCTCATGCATCAGACATGCTTTTAGCACAGCATGTTTGAAACGTGCCCCAAGGAGATGTATTTTTAATCTTTACATCATGAGAAGCAGCAGCTTGAAAAGGCTTTGCCCATGCTCAGGCTTAACTCTGGCACTGAAAGGGTAAAATTTCCTTGCTTGCTTCTTGCTGTTGTGGTACAGATGGTGCTGTGGGTGGATGGGTGGGGAAGTTTTAGACAACTCCGATTTAAACACTAGATGTGTTTCAAGGTCTGAAAAGTGAGTGGCTGCTAAGTAAGTGCAAGAAGATCTCAAGTGGTGGGCCTCCTCGTGCTGGCATTAAAAAACAGCTCCTGGGGAGCTGTGTTCTGACACAGTGACTGACAACTGAAGTTACGGCTGATAAACCAGAGCATGCTGAAAATGAGTCATAAGCTATAAGTAATGCAGACATCATTAGCTGAAACAAGAAAATAGATGAGAAAGTAATGCAGTCTAATGAGAATGGGTTTTTTCCACCCTGGAGAAGGATTGTGAACTTAATCTATTCCAAGTTGTAAACTTCTTTCAGGGCTCCTGTGGAATTAACTCTGAGTAAAAACATTTCAGTGGTCAGACTTTTAAAAAACTTGAAGCAAGTACTTTCTCCCCAAACTTGCTTGCAGCATTTTACAAGTGTGCAAATCAGAATGTAAAAGCGATGCTGCGAACAACTGTCTGACTTGTTAGGTACCAAGTCAAGGCAATGTTATTGGCACTGCATGGTCCTGACCGTTGGCTTGTACTTTGTGAAATGTCCTTTAAGATCTTGGAGCACGTACTGTTGGCACGTAACAGTCATAGGACTCAATATTAGAGTCCACCCTCCTTATACAAGTACTGTTGGTATGTGCCAGACATTTTGGAGGAGCAGCTTTGAAAGCGTTGGGCAAGGAGGGACTGGATGAACTAGGCCTCGTAGCTGCTTTCTGATCATCTCGATCAAGCCCAGATGTCTGAACGTTTGTTGCAACATCAAGGGTTACAGGGATCCCAGTAAATAGCCCACAAGTTCCTGTCCCTCTGAATCAGGCTAACCAGGCTCTGCAGCTGTTGTCTTGGACCCAACTAAAACGGCCTGTTCAAAGCCAGCCTGGAGAACATCTGAGGATATAACAGCACTCTTGTGGTGCCGTTCTCCTGTGCCTGAGGCAGTCTCTCTGTGGGCCTCAGGTGCTCTCCAGTTCAGTCATGGCTCAGGAAAATGCTCTCCTTGCTCACATACAGGAGTTGGAGGTGCAGCATGGTCCAGAGATGAATGTTTTGCTTCTGCATGTGTGGCGCAATTTGCAGATAAACATCCACTTAGATGGATTTGTTTTTTTTTAGTCTACATTGTTGCAATTTCTAAGCTTTGTTTTGGTTTGTTTTTTATTTAAAAGCTGTGTAGTGAGTTCAATTGAGTAAAGCTTGATGTTACCTTCCAGCATTCTCTGAGTACTTACTTTCCAGCTTTTACAACTCAGCTTAATTTGTAGAAGCTCGTAATCTTGTTGTGAAATACATTAAAGGGTTATAAAGAACTTGACATGTTGAATTAAAAACTCATCAAAAAATCCTTTTAAAAAGCAAATAGGAAAGAAACCATTCTTTGCATATAATAGATGTCAATGTACTTAATTGTACGCGTACTTGTTAGCCTAAGTTTTTGATTCTGCAGTGATTTCTTCACTGAGTGTTGGTGCTTGTGTCATGAATTTTCTTTGTTTTCTGTAAACTGTGAGTCTACCATTAGGCTTCAGTCTGACTTTTTTTTTTAATTATTATTTTTGTCACAATCCAAATTGAAATTTAATCAAGATAGACAGCCTGATGCCTTCCTCTTGCATAAGCGAGGACACTTGAGTGACACGTTTTAATTGACCAAATACGTGCTTGCGTTTGAGTTACTGGTTCAGAGGGACTAAAGAGGGGAATGTGACGTACTCAGAAGGAAAAGTAAATTAAACTGTCTCTTTTTTTCCACGTGATTTGTTCCAGGCATTGCCCTCTTATACCTGCAGCTGTACCGTGTTACCAAAAACCAGAGCCACTTGCAGCGCTCTCTTGATTACGTGAAGAGAATCCTTCGCAACCTGAGTGGCCGAAGGGTTACGTTCCTCTGCGGCGACGCTGGGCCCCTGGCAGTGGGCGCCGTGGTTTATCATAAGCTGAAAAACGACACCGAGTCTAAAGAATGTGTTGCCAAGTAAGTGGTTGTTGGTGGAGAAAAGCGATGCTCTTTGTAGAGAGCATTGGCTTGGTAACGTTAGCAAGTGGAGCTTTGAAGGGCAGGAGTAGAAAATGGAGATGCTTTCTACCCTGATACATTTCCAGGAGGAAA
The DNA here is from genome assembly GCF_964237585.1 of Gallinula chloropus. NCBI lineage: Eukaryota > Metazoa > Chordata > Aves > Gruiformes > Rallidae > Gallinula > Gallinula chloropus. The sequence continues at coordinate 106,309,306 of NC_140086.1, forward strand.
ATGCAAAATAGGCTTTATCTTTATTAAAGCTGGCTTACACTTGATTTGTGTTTAGCAGGTTGAGTCCTCTGTCATTGTAAGGACAGGATGTCCTGGACATATCTGCAACGCGTGCACGTTTTGGTTTTGTCACATTGAAGTGACATTTAGCACAAGCTGCACGCTTGTCGTCGGCAATATGTGGCGCTTATGCGGCGTGTGAGGCTTCCTGTAAAGCGTGGGTCTTGATTGTGGGCTCATTACAAGGCACACACGCTGCAGGGATCTGGACACATCCAGACAGAAAGATGGTGTATTGGATTGATATTTAACAGAGACTTAATAAAACTGAGAGGAGGTATGTGACAAATTGTCAAAGGCAAGGGCTTTAATTAGGTCAGAGCATATGAAGGGTAGCCTGAAAAAACTCCAAACCCTTTGCAAAGTAATCTAAATGTAACAAATGTCTTGAGAAATTTAGATATAGAGCTACCTGGGAGAGCTGGCTATCCCTTTGCTGGTACAGAACCGAGTGCTGTGAAGGCTGGAAGCAATGGAGCCCTGCTGGGTTTTCTTGCTTTCAGAATTTGCAGTAAACTTGGTCTTGTCCTTTTGGATCCAACTAGGAAAGCAGTATTTCTGTAAGTCGTGAAGCAGGTGTATAGCAAAATGAGATCAGCAGTAAATCTTTTAGTCTTGACTCTCCTCAGAAAGTAATTTCTAGGAAGACGACTGAAAAAGAGATGAGTTTGCTTCTATGCTTCCTTATTTGTTTACAAATATATTCATGACACCAGCTGAGTGCTTCATTAGAGATGTCAAAATGTAATCTCTGATTGCCCTTTAACTTTTTATGTTACAGCTGTCCAGTTGTACAATTTCAATAATAAAACTTAACAGTGGACCGTTTAGAAGAAAATAATATAATTCTATGTCCAAAGAGTAGTTCCAAGAAAGGAATGATAATGCAAAACTATTTTTTTTGTGCATGGTTTTTCCCTGGTATGAAGCAATAACAGTATAGATCAGCCATTGGGGTCAGTGTTTTTGCTGCAGCATGATGTTAATGCTAACACTTCTGTAAAGTAACAGTGGCTGGGGCGTCTGGGAATTGAATTTGGTCTTAATCCAGATTGTTTTGCCCCCTCCCTCAATTTAAAATGTGATCATCTCCCTGGTATCATCTAATTGCCAATTTAATCATGAAAGATAGGAAGAGACAGGGAGGCAGTGGGCAGGAAAAGAGATCTCTGCTCTACCTCAAGTCTAATGTAGGCTGGTAGAGTAATAGCAGGGAGTCTCTTTGGAGCAACTGAGAACTATGATGGCCAGCCCAAGGTTTTTTCCATTGCTAAAGGCAAGCAAAACACTTGTGCATAGCAGCTGTGCCCTTCTCAGAATTGAGCTGCTAAACATTTGAGACAACGTGCTGCTTAGGAAGGGGGAGTGCTGAATGGTTATACTGGGTTTTTTGTTGGTTGGCTTTGTTTTTTCCTCCCTTATACAACTACAATTAAGGATCCTTACTTAGACAAACCTCCTGGAGTCTCTGGGAATTCCACCTATTCGTTGGAACATCTCTCCAGCCTCCCCCAACCCCAGCTCTGCACCCGTGTATCTGTTTCTGTCTGCACAAAAAACGCAGTAGTTGCACCGATGCTCACCTGGCTCTGGCTCCCATTTGCCAGTCTGTCAGGGATGACGAACACACAGTGCCCCTGCATGTGAACCTGGCAGCAGCCAGCTGAGCTGGGGAGGACTGAAAGGAGGATACGGGGCTTCAGCCCTCATCCTGCATCTGGTTTGATTGGAGGCTTGTACAGTACATGGTCCAGTACGGTGTCTAGAGAAGATACTCTTTTTCCCTACCTTCCTTGTCTGACACAGGTTGTTGCAGCTCCAGAGGGCAGTTGTAAGCACAGATGCTGAACTTCCTGATGAGCTGCTTTATGGCAGAGCAGGTTACCTGTATGCCTTGCTGTACCTGAATACTGAGATCGGGCCGGACACCGTCCCACAGTCTGTTATCAAAGAGGTAAGATATTTTTCTCTCTCTAGGCCACAGTGTCAGTGAGATTGAACTGGAATAATTAATTCACATAATTCAAGGGATTAAGAGAGGCATTCTGGAGAGGAAAGGGGACCTGGAACTGGGAAATTTATATCCTCCCTTCCTCCAACCTCTTCCCCCTTTCACTGCTGCCCAGCTGGGACTGAGGCCAGTGCAGGTGGGTCCATGGCCAGCCATTGAAATGGATCAATTTATGTAACTAGTTTTGGAGCATTTGAGGATGAGAAATTGTGATGAAAAACCTTGAGAAAGAGTAAGTGTTTAAGTGAAAAGGAGAATTCAGTGTGGAGCAAGATGCATGACTCTTCTGTTGATACCAGAAGCAGAACAGGCAGGCAGGGAAAAAAGTGATTAGAAAGATTTATATATTAATTTTCTACTCTTAGAAATGTGAATCCATCATTTGGAATTTCCATTTCTACCTCAACACTCAAGTCCGAATGGATTGAATATTCTATCACTGTTTATTGTGGCTTATTCTTTCCTGTGCCTTTAGTCATGACAAAGCAAAACCCTCTGAATCAAAGCAAGCAAGACAGGAGGAGTGTGCTCTCTTTCTTAGGTAATAGATGCTATTATTGAATCGGGGAAAAACTTCTCAAAGGAGGAGCGGAAGACGGACCGTTGCCCTCTGTTGTACCAGTGGCACAGGAAGCAATACGTTGGAGCAGCCCACGGAGTGGCTGGCATCTACTACATGCTGATGCAGGTAAGGGCATCTTCTGTGCTTTATGGGATTCCTTATTTTGTATCAGAGGGTCCTTCACTGTCATACGCGCGCAGTATTGAGCTGGGTCAGGGTCTCACAATTTGGAGTTAGACTCCGCAGCACTGAACTGTGCAGAGATGCTAGCTCAGGGCCTGGTAGCAGAAGAAAACTTACTCCAGTACCCTCACATTAGAGTGAATTAACCCTTGAGCTGTGGTTCAGAGCACTGGTGTTGCCAGGAGCTGAAGTTTTTTTCTATCCTCAGCAGAGACAGTGAGGTGCCTTCCCTCATCCTCATGTCCTGTGATGCCTGCAGTCAGACCAGCTAAATACTCACTCAGTGTCCATCACTTAATTTTTTCCCTATTTCTAAGCATGTGCACTGCTGGTACCTCCTGTCTTCCAGTGCTCTGCACCCTTTCTCTTTTCTATAGTGACTTTTTTTTTCCCTCTGCTGTCTTGAAGCTTTTGGAAGACTGTCCTTAATGACACATTAGTCTTCAGTATGCTTTTATTCTTTAGATGTTCTTCCTCTTCCTTATCCCTCCAATCTTTGCCCCCAAAATACGATGTTCCTTAGTGGATTTATGACCCCTGCTCTCCTTTCTCTCTTGTCCTGAGTGAGATTCCTCTCCTCTGTATACCTTCTCTTTCTTAACACTTAAATCCATTTGCCCCTGTCCTGAGATTCTCCGATAGAATTATGATGTTTCTAAACCAGACCTGTTTATCTTGTTTCAGGAGTAGAATCTGGAAAAAAGAGCCTTAAGATTCATTATGAAAGATGGCCATAGAGCTGCAAAATTTGCATTTGTTTCTGATTTCTAAAGGTGCTGCCAGTCTGTGCATCTTTGTAACTTGATTTTCTTACTAGCTCATGCAGAATGACATGACATTCCTTTAGGCAGGCGTAGGAATTGTACATCCTTGCAGCCTGAAGCTGCGTAGAAGCACTTGCTGCAGAAGTGACTGAGCTGGTATTTGGTGTTGACACTGCTCAGCCATTCCTTATTTGCAAAAGATGCTGTGACTTCTTCCCATCTGTTTCAGATTAGCTCACACTGCTTCCACCAGTAGCTGTGGCTGAAGCAGCTGACTTGGCCATGGAAGTATTGCTGTGACTTTACCTTTACTACCTGCTTTCTTTAATGAGGTGGTCCAGACCCTTCCAGCTCCCTTATCTTCCTGGATTCCATTTTTCCTTCCCCAGAACTTGTAGCTTTTCTGAGAAACAGACAGTCCTTTAAAGAAGCTTCCATCCTTCATTTACTATTCAAGGCCGCTAGCAGGCTTTTGGGTTTAAGCAGAAGCTACTCTGGCTACATGTTAAAATCATAACTATCTTTTCCTTTATGTATAATTGCTGCTTTTAAGAATTACCACAAAGCCATTGTTTATGCAGCACTAGATTACTGTCTTTTCACTGTACATTAAATATTGTGAGTCATGGAGAGTTGAGTCATCCACTGCAGAAGAAGATGGCATATTGGAGTCCATCCTTTCCCCATCCCTCCCACGCCAAATGGGAAGAATATTTCCGTATTTTCAGCAAAGAATGCAAGACATGGTTTGTTGAATGGTGGTTTGATAACACACCAAAAAAAAGGGTATCAGACATAGCCCCTGAGATGCAAAGGTCACTGATCGTCACTTCTGTACAACACCTTTATGAGGCAACATGTACTGCTGGATTTACTTAAGACTCCTGGAAGAGTAAGAGATCAGTAGTGTTAAATAACTCATCCAGGAGGTAGAGTGGGAATTCTGGAGTGTTAGCTAGGGAATCAACTAATTCTGAGGGAAAAATGTTTGCATATCACTGCTCTTGGCCAGAGGTTCAGCCCACATACCTGTAGGTTACTCTCTTGCAGTTGGAAGTGTAGGTGCTAAGAACCTCAGTAGCCTGGGGAAAGAACTCATACTCATGTCTTCTCAGAAGAAGAAGGTGAAGAGGAGGTGTGTAAAGAGCCCTGCTCTTCTTGGATTTACCTTCCAAGGACAGACATGCAGAGCTGAAGAACGAAGTCATTTATTTCTCGTGGCCATCTGCTTTAACTAGTGCTGGCAGGGGGGCAGCATGAAATCAGAGCCCCGAAACAAAGCTTCCCCCAGAGCCTTGTGACCCCACAGGTCTGTCTCAGTGAGGGCTGATCAGCTCTGGGGTGTCCTTGATGAGCTGATCTGTGTTCAGGCATACTTCTGATCAGCAGCATGAAGGTTCCTGTTCCACTCAGGTGTGGAGGTGGAGCTTGCGTGAGGGACGCGGTAGGCAAAGCTCTTCTGGCTGGGATAGAATGGAGGCTTTGGGCTTTTTCAGGTTACTGAACATACATCTATTGAAAGTCTGCCTGCATTGGCTCTGAGACTGTCAGTGGTAACAGTGCTCAGCTAGAGAGAATAAGAATGTGCTGGAGCTGGTGGGGAACAGTGAAATTCCATTACATTGTGTCAGCAACAAAGACAAGTTATTTAAAAAAATAAGTTTAGTTATTAGGCTCCAGTTTCTGCAGTTGTTCCTGCAGAAGTCTTGTAGGCTGTGTAAAAAGAGACCTCTCTGGGAAGTACTGTGTAATGGGCTGGTAGGAAAGGTAATGCCAACTAAGAAAAGCTGGAGACCAGTAGATACTTGGCTTCTAAACCTTTACCTACAAGAAGCACGCAGGTTGATGGATGTGTTCTCCTTTTGGCAAAGATGGAAACTAAATAGAAGATATGAGAAAGAAAATTCAGAAGGGCAGTCTATAGATGAGTTTGTAGTACAACAATCTTTAGCTACGCAGAGAAGTGGCTGTTTCTTTTGAAACTGGAAATGCAGATTTATAGCCAAAAGCTTCAGTGAGGTTTGTTTATGAAGGTTAAAGTTTTCCATCATAAACCTTTGCCTGCTGTGCCATCACATAACATTCGTCTTCATTTATTGGGAAATAGGACGTTTGTCTAAATCAGGTATTTTTAAAGCAAAATGTGTAACCCATTGTTGTAAGTGTGCATTATGAGCAATGTACCTATAAAACTATCTTTCTCTTATAAGTATTCTCTTTTAAGTTATAAAAGAAGCCTGGGAGTCCTGAAATCCATATACTGTTCTCAGTTCTTCCATAGTCTTTCTGTGTCACCTCCAGTAAGACAGGTAACAACTTGGTGCCCCAATTTCTTTGTTACTGTAGTAGCTGTAAAAACATTCTTCGCAAGGGTACTGTGAGCAGACATTAATTAAATTTGTATGAAGTGTATTTGGATCAAGGGCACATACGTAGGACACTTGAAAATAGATCATGGAATTAAGTGTTGATACACAATTTGTTACTGCTTCTGTTTATGCTTTTGGCTGTGGTGGTTTTTTTTCTTACATTTTCTCCTGTAGCCTGTTGCAAATGTGGACCAGGAGACCCTGACAGAGCTGGTGAAGCCAAGCATTGACTACGTGCGTCATAAAAAATTCAGATCTGGCAATTACCCGTCCTCACTGAGCAACGAGACTGACAGGCTGGTTCACTGGTGCCACGGTGCCCCTGGAGTCATCCACATGCTGATGCAAGCTTATAAGGTGAATCATTCTGTGTTCCCTCTTTTTACAGACAGGCATACTTCCATAGGTGTGCAGGTAAAGCAGTAGTGAAGGGGTAAAAATGCTTCTGAGGGTGCTAGTAATTATTAGACTTTAGGCTTTCTTGGAAAAGAATCTGATATCCGACTCCGAGGTGTGAGAACATTGACCTAAATTCTTTGAATCTTCATCCCAAGAGTTTTAAGAGTTATGTTGGTTTTCAAAAGCATAGGTTCACCTGTCTTGCCAAAGTCATCCATCAATTACTCCATTCTTAACATACAGCTCTTGAGAACATTGGAGCAGAGATCCCAGGCCCCTTCTAGGGTATAAGCATAACCACTGTTTGCTCTTCTCTGTCCTTTGCTAGGTTTGCTATCTGTCTTGTGTTGTGCATTTCTAATTTGCATGACATTTGAAAGTATACTGTTTAATTAAATTTATGTAAATTGATTCTTGCTTTTGACATCCGTTCTTGGCAGATTCTCTGGTCAGCCTCTGGGTGGGCTGATGAAAAGCAGGCTTGGTTTATGGAATAAACCACCTGAAATGTGAACTGCAAATCTCTTAAAGCATTGCTGAATGTAGTAGCAATCACAGTTGCCTTTTCTTCTGGCTGTGGGAGGAGGTTGTTCTGTTTAGCAGTCCCCTTTCTGACCTCTTTTTATGTTTTAAGATGATGTGGCATATGATGCTTTTCTTTCACTTCTTATATTCAGCTTTTTGAAGAACTGTTGCAAAAAATAAGAGTATTTTTTGCTGGCTATGCTTTCATACCAAGCACAGGAGTTTGCAGTAACAGACAGCAGTGTTTGTCCTGGAAATCAAATGCTATTGCCAGGCCTTAATTTGAAATGTTACAGCTAAGAAGCTGACAAACCCTGTTTAGAGAGAGGGACTTTATCAAGCTTGTGGATTTAGGAAACTTGCATATTAATTGCTTCTGTTAACTTATTAAATAGCCTGGGCGGCGTGTGTGTGTGATTTTTAAAGGATTAAATCTACAGTAGTGCATCAGTTACTATTTTGTGCTTGTGTGTGTCTTGTTATCTGTAGAGTGACTTTAAGCAAAGGGGAGCAAAAATGTATCCCTGTAAAGGTGTTCTGGTGGTGTTCAGCTGAATTACTTTCTGCTCCCTTGATGGGCTCTGTGTCCAAATGAACTTTGGTCGCAGTGAACTTGCAAAATTGGTCCTTTGCCCAAACTGGCTGGTGCTTCTGACTGTTTCCAGTGCAAACACTAATCAAGGTAATTAAGAGTTCCTACTTGTAATAGTGACAGAGAAAAGAGCCCTGTGCTATGCAAAGAGATATCTTTGTGTGGTTTTGACATGGAATTGAAGTCATACAGTGACTAACAGGGAATAACTACTTGGCAAGACCAGGATCTAGTAAGTTAGGCCATTATTTGATGGCCAGTATTCTCTGTTACATTTCTTGGAGGCAAGAATTGCATTTCTGTATTTCAAATCAAATGATGTTGTAGTTCAGAAATGGAGGGGAGAAGCAAAAAAAGGACCACGTACCCTTAAAATAGATTGTAGGCTGTACAACCAAGGGCCTTGAACTTGAGTTTTCCCTTTGGGATCCTTGTTTCTGAGTCAAAAACTTGACATGCTTCTTTCTTTTTCTATGCAAGGAAAGGAGAAACAGCCTAGTGAGAAAAGAAAGGCAGATCTGTGATGAATGGGTTATTAAAATTCAAAATAAATTGTATATGGAAAAACTGCTCACCAACAACAAAACATGGCTGAGGTCCAGCTCCCTTTTGTTTTCATTACTACTTCAACTTACATGTTTTTATTCTCTGTTTTTATTTTACAGACTTTTAAAGAGGATAAATACTTGAAAGATGCTATGGAGTGTAGCGATGTCATCTGGCAGAGAGGTTTACTGAGAAAAGGATACGGGATCTGCCATGGGACAGCTGGCAATGGCTATTCCTTCTTGTCTCTCTATAACCTAACTCAGGACAAAAAGTACCTCTACCGAGCTTGCAAGGTGAGCTCTGCAGCATCCCAACTAAATTACTGTTGCCCTTTCACATCATAATGCACCATGCAGGAGTGAGCTGTTGGTTGCAGTAAGCCTGAGAGAGCTGGAGCTGGCTGGCAGCGTGGTACGAGTGTCCTGTCACTTGTTCCCCTTTATGCGCACTTTGGATGACTTCAGCTGTGTATGTGGGGCACGTACCTTCTTACTGTGCAGAGTGAAACACCCAAATGTTTTGTAAGGGAGGAGGAACTAAACATATTCAGAAGAAAAGAGTCTGAAAGTCAGCCTTCCTGAATAATAGCAGACTTGTGTTACGTGGTGCTAATTATTCCATTGAGACATCATCCACTGTCGTCTTCGGCTCCTCCAGCGATACTGTTTGTAGTCTTGTGTAATTATTTGTTTTCAAACTAGTGTCTGTTTTGGGGCTTTTAGAACTCTGAATTGCAGCAACTAAATTGCTCGCTTAGATTATTTTTTTTCATTGACACAAATTGCAGAGAAAGACACTCAGAATTTTTCCACTGGAATTGTCCAGGTTCTGCTGTCAGCTCTGGCTGTGCAAGCAGTTGCCAAAGGAAAGGGCTTTCTCAGCCTCCGTTTCTTCATCTTGTAAGACTTTGGTTTTTTGGTGTGGGTTTTTTCAGCTTAATTAATGGATTCATTAGGTTTTGTACTGCATACATAGCTATTTAACTGAGGCTTTTTTAAAAGGATTGTAATTGGAAACTTGATGACTTGCTGCTTAGGTGCTTTCAGGCCACATGTAAAGCTGTGGAATTGTGTTCAATTCTACTGCCAGCCTGTCCTTTGTCAGCAGAGCTTTAAGAAGTCGCTTTTTGTCTCACCTTGTGTTTACCATAGCCAAGTGACACCTGTAGGCATACCTGTGTCCGGGAGAATGTCAGAAACTCCTAGAACTCCTACAGCAAATGCGTGACTCTCACATGTGAAGGCAGCACAAGGCATGCATGTGGGCATAGTTGTCGGGTGCTGCCTGTAATCCTCCACGCCAGTACGTCTTCTGTGGTTCTGTGCAGCATTGGCAGCTCCTGTTGGTGCTGCATTTCTGCCCAAAAGAGCCCTGGTGTTCTTCCATACCAAGCCAGAGGAAAGTCTGTTTCAAAGCCAAAGGAGGAAGAGACTCCATTCCATACCTGAGATCCCTTTGAGAAAGATGATGTGGCACAGTGGCCACAGACTTGGTATCTGGAGGTGCCTATCATAGTCAGGTCTGGCAGTGTTACTTAGAGCCAGTCTGCATTTTAGCATTCCCCAGATTTCTGCTTTGGGCTCTTGAGGGGAAATCTTGAAACAGGCAAAGGAATACGCTGGTCTGGCATTCTTGACATCTTTTTGTTTTCAGCCAGAGCATGCAGGGAAGCAAGTGTGGAGTTATGTTGGTGCCTGAAGGCATGTAACAGAGAACTAAATGGCTCCCCTTCCAGGGGTGTTCACTCACACCAAAAACATGAGGCCCAGCGGAAGCGGTCTGGCCAGGAGTCCCTGGTTACCTCTTGTAAACTGTGAAACTGTTCCACAAATGGACCAGAAGAGCTTGAAAGGCCATAACTCAGAGACCCTTGGCTTGTGCTTCTCACTTTCAGCTTCACAGCTTTCCCCCTGTGGAACTGGACAGGCTCCCAGCAGGCTGAGCCGCTCCTAGCTGTCCTGCCTGGGAGCAGAGAGGCATGCTTGGCTCCAGGCAAGAGAGAGCATCAGAGCCTTGTGCTGCTCTGTGTTGTGACTAAACCACTGCTGATGGCAAGCATCTATTGTCTATGTGACAAGTAATGGCAGATGTCTTCCTGCTAGAAGATATGTCTCTTTTTTCCACCCCTTGGTTTACCAAAGAGATTAGTGTGGCTACTGGATCTGAGAGTTGTCACATATAAGACAAGATTACGTAGATAATTAAGCATTGGTTACAAGGTTTTTACCCGTGGGAGGCCCAAAAATGTCCCCTCAGTTCTCAGTAATGGTGCAGACTGCAGTGTTTGTGTTTTGTGGGGTTTTTTCTGCATTTCTTCAAGACGTTGGCATGTGTGCACTCACCCTTACAAAGGGAAGAAAAATGCATCCCCCAGCAAACGCTTAAAGTGATGTGAAGAAGGGAGGAGATACCACCTCTCTTTATCCCCCCCCCGTTGAACAGATTGATGGCTCTAGGGGTAGGCTGACACCCTGTATAGCTCCAGAGTCAGTGCACCCTCTAGAGTAGGACAAACATTTTCTTAGCAGGTGGCCAAAACTGAAGGAGGGGCTGGGGAGAGACCTCTCAGTGATTTGTTTTGCAGGAACCTCTGCACTGGTTTTTTTCAATGAGCAGTGTGTGTGCTTCCAAGCAGAGAAATACTGGGGGAACTTGCAGCCCCCCATGTGCTCCAGGGAGCCATAAAAGAGAAATAGATGGTTGCTATTAAATTGATGCCGTTCATAAGTCACGTATGTCTGATGCAGCCACTGCAGCAGTGTTGATCCAACACAAGAAAGATGTTGTTACCCCTCTCTGATGGTATTCCATCTTCTGCCACAAACTATTGATGACCATAATTGTCTAACTGTATTTATAACGATTTTTCCTAAGGCTTGGGGAGGGAAAATAAAACTAAGTAACGACAGCTAGAGATTTAATACTCTAAATTGGGCCATGGAAGTGAAATGAAACTTAAAATGCAGTTAATAACCCTGAGGATAAATAAAGCACCAAGACGGATAAGAAACTGCTGTTATAGTACTAGAAGAATGTTGCCATTGAAACAGAATATGTCTGTTCTCGTAGCAGCTTTCATTGAATGTAGAAGGGTGGAGTTACAGAAAAGAAGTACAGCCCTCCTAATTACACTGTTAAGAAACCAAAACTCGTGTTGTGGAAATACCTGTCCCAAAGCCTCATTGCAGCCTTGTCATGGTTGAAGTGGGACAAATTGATCTTCAACAGTGATTTCTCTGAGGCTCTGCTTACGCTGTTTTACATTTAACTCCCATTAAACATCTGCAGATAGTCAAGCAACAGTCTTAAAATAAAAAGAAATTTAAAATTAATACTTTTTTAAAATGTTTTCCCCAGTTTGCTGAATGGTGTTTGGAGTATGGTGCACATGGATGTCGTATTCCTGACCGACCTTACTCTCTCTTTGAAGGTAAAGTTATGGTGTCGGAAATGGTATTGCATTATACAGGAAAGAAGGGCAACCTTGCAGTTTTTGGCACGTGCTTAGAAGTTGGGAAATCTTTGGTGGGTTCTTCTACCCACCCAAATAGAGCCACCCTCTTCTGCCACCTCTGCCTGAAAGGTGGTGAGCCTGGGGTGGAGAAAAAAGACGAAAGAAAATAATTCACTGTCGTATCACAACTTTCCCTTGTGGTTGCCTTTTAGCAGTTTCTAATGTAAAGCTAGTGCAGCTGCCATCCTTAAGTAGAATTCTGCTCTGCTGATGCCCCTGAGGTGCAACAGAAGTGTGGGCAGGAGTCTTGTCGCAGGTGGTGTTGCAGGGGGCCTGGGCAGAGGAGTAGCTGTGGGTTGGGGGTGTCAAGAGTAGTTGCTGGCTTGTCAGAACTAGATCATCTCTGCCATGACACGTAAGCAAGGAAAAGCTAGTTTTAATGCAAACCCAAATCACTTGAAGAGAAGTGCAGCATTCTTAGGGGCTTTTCTAAAAGTTCCGAGCTGTTGCTAAATAGTTTCCTAGATCTTTGTATTTTTTCATTTGCCGTTAATTTTCTATTCCCTCTCTCATCTTACGTTATGGAAAGTAGGATTTTAAGTAGCACTGCTGTTCTCTGAACAGTGAGCCTAGTGTGCCACCTATCACAAATACGTGAAATTACAGCAGACAAAATAGGATTCTTTTGCAACTAAACCAGTCTAAGGTGCCAACACAAGAGACCAGTAGTTATATGCATCCCTTTGAAATGCAGTTACTGCCCTAATGCTCAAGGGAGGAAAGCATCTTCTGATTCCTGAAAGTCCCCTTGCATGCACTTGTGGAGGGAGAAGGCAGGAGTACAGTACAGCCTGTTTCGTAAGAGCTGTGAAATTTGTTCATAAGGAGAAGTAATGCCAACAAAAGGATGATTTGTGTTTTAATGCTGATACATGGCTTCTATTTTAGTGGGTTTATGTCAGTGATTTTTTTTTTTTTAAAGGAAAAAACTAGGTCTCAAATTTGAGACAAAAAAGTCTTGATTTTGTGTCTCTTTCGTAGCTACAGCTGTATGTGAAGCTGCCCAGAGCCGCATGTGTGTGCCCACTTTCAGTGGCAGCTGCCCCTGTGTCTGAGTCATTTTGTTTGCAGTAGGTACCCTGCTGCAGGAAGGTTTCTTTGCTTGCATGTGCTTAGCTGTTGATAACACAGCATTTCAGCTTGATCATAAAACTGAGGTTGTATTTGTATGCTGCCCTGCTATAGGGTGCCTCTCTGGTCTGCCACCCTAAAAGTTAATGAGGTGGTGCTGGTGTCAGCACTTCAGGTTCTGGACAATCTCTTTATGAACAGCGAGCAAATTAATCTGTACAGCACAACTACAAGAAAGTTTTGCCTTTTTTTTTTTTTTTTTTTAATCTAGTGAAATGACAAACAAAAGCTGCTCAAATCCTGAGGGATGGTCCAAAATGGGATTTACTTTTTTGTGACTGAAGTAGCATTGAGGTTGCGAGCTGAAAAGATGGTAGCAGAGACATCTCTGTTCTTGCCTCTGATCTTTTGAAGTGGAACTTGTTTTCTTGAGCGGAGTGCAGATGAACTTGCCTTTCTGTAGGCCCTAAGTTCACCTGCAGGAGAAGAGATCTGGTGAGGAGGTGTTCAAACAGGTGCTGTTGCCTTTGCTGTCAGTGTTGCTGTTTCAATGTCAAAGATGCACAAACATCTCCCTCTTGTTATGTTTCAGGCATGGCTGGAGCTATCCACTTCCTCTCAGATATTTCAGTACCGGAGACTTCCCAGTTTCCTGCGTTTGAACTCGGACCTCAAAGGAGGGAAAGCAAAGTGGAACAGGACAGCTAAAATGATCATTTTGAAGGGAAACTGATGCCAAAAGAGATGAGACTCTTTTAGTGCCTCTGATATTGAACCAACTCGACTCTGAACCGATGGATGGATAAACCCCTTTTCCCACCCCCACACCCCCAGCCCCACACCCCAGAGGACTGTGAAGTCATTAGAGCATGAATGGGAGAAGCCACGTTTAAGTTCTGTAAAGTGACACCTTCAGGTGTAGGACAAGAGAAGTCAAGTTTTGAACTTTCTCTCTTCTGTTGTATTTGTCTTCTTCAGGTCTTTGACATGCTCTGCATGTTTATTGGTGTTGTCTGTTGATTCGAGTCTCTTGTTGTTAGCAAAAAGCTGGTCTCTGTGTGAATCCCTGTCCTGTACCTCTGTGCATGACTCACAGCAGCAGTGGCGCTTTCTGCGGCGTGGTTACCCAGCGAGTCCCACCTCAGGCCTGAGGGATCCCTGCGGAGGACAGTGCCCAGTTTCACGGGTGAGATGGCAACTTAAAGATGAAAACTTATTTTTCTGTGGAAGCCAGGGGGATGGAGATGAGCCTTTTTTGATGGAGAAGTGTGAGGCCATCTCAAGTTTTCAGAAACTAGCAGGTTGGAAGGCACCTGACTTCTGCTGCTGTTGTGAGAGGATTTTTTGAAAGCCTGAAGGAGAGGCTTCCTCTGATCCCTGCATTGAGTTGGTGGTAGGAACTTCCAGCAGGGTGGCGATGCTTGTTCCCACCTCTGCAAAGCTGCATCCCTTGGCATGAGCTTAACAAGCTGAAGGTGGAGTCACCCATGATAAACCTCCTGCTGCAGAGCAGGGACAGCATAACTCTGCTTCTCCTGCCCTGCCTGTGGTTTTGTAATGAACCTGTCCTGCAGCGTACAGTATGCAGATACAAAGGGAAGGCATCAGGGCAGCTTCTCATGCTGGTAACTCAGGGTGAGTGTTGCTTGCAAACCCAGGCAGTGATTTGTTTGAGGCCCTTGGCTCCCTGTCCCAGCCCCACTGCATTTAGCCCATATAGTATGATAGGAGTGATAAACACCAGCTGCTTGTGGAGGCTGCAGAAGATTAATGAGAAATACTAAACCATTGTTAGAGGCTCTAGTTGAAGTAAATCAACCTAATCTTAAAATCCAAACAGAAAAGGCCCTTTGCCCTTAGTTCTAACTGTGCTGGTAGTGCTTTGCTTCCCCTTCTAGTTACGGTGGGATCATGATGTCCTAGAGCTGCCCGTGGGTGCTCCTGAGTTTGGGAGGAGAAGTGGAACATGGTCTGAGTGTGCTTAGAGCAGGTGTAGGTGTTCCTGTTGGCACACTTACTGCTTGGGAAGGTAAGTGTAGCGCGCTCACGCTCTTGTCATCCATCCCCCTGGGTCTCCCTGTGCTCTGTCATTCCAGGTGCTTGTTTTAATTGATCTGTGGGGCAGGAGTGTGGCAGATGGCAGAGGCTTTGACCTTCCAGGCACACGTTGGGATATAGGTGACCTGTGGGCCATCTGCTGAGCGCCAGCATGTGCGGTCAGGCTTGCAGATGCTTTGTTGTTCCTGCATAAATCTCCGAGTGGTACAGGGTGACTTCCTTGAAGTCACAGCATCTGTTGCCAAATCTTTTGGGATGTTAATAATCTCTGTGCTCAGCTCTGCTGGGCAAGAGGAGCAGTGTTGGTGCAGGGAGAGCCTATTGTCACAGTGTAGTTCCTCTGCTGGTTTGTCAGATAGGACTAAAACACGGGAGCAGCGAGAGAGGCTTTTCTACCCCTGTGGCAAAGGGCAGAAGATGAGGTGGAGGGGCACCACACCCAGCAGCAGTGGAGCCAGGGACAGGAGAAGATCCTGGCAGGCAGTGGGAATGAGGGAAGCAGCATGGCAAGCAGCTGGGTTGAAGCGTGTGGGACCAGAGCAGCAGCAGGTGTAGGGATCCCGAGGAATGGGGAGAGCAGATTACCAGAGGCAGTGCGCAGAGTGAACCAGTAGAGGCCACCTCGTTCCTCCGTGGCAAGCATGCTGAGGTCTAACTCCTGCTTGCTTCAGCCTGTGAATCACTGAGTCTGCCCCTGAGTAACTTCTGGGGAGGGAACTCGCCCAGGGTGAAGTCTTGCAGAAATCCCAGAAAAAGACGTAGCTGGCAGCCCTGATCCTGTTTCACTCCGCCCCCCACCCCCCTTTCTTCCTTCCCCTCCACTGTGGTGGCAGAGCATATGGGGCCAGTTAACAGGGAAGGGAAGGGGGCTTGCCAGGTCTGTGGGAACAGCCTGCAGACACAGAACAGAAGCCACCAGTCTTCCCGGCAGATCCGGAACGTGGTTTGTACTGACTGCCTATAACTAGGGAGTTGACAGGTAGGGTTGTGTTGTTCAGTAACTACATACACAGCTCCTTGGCCGCTGAGCTGGGAATAGCACCTGTGGGAGGCAATTCTGGCTGACTGGAACCCATGAGGAATTGAACTGCAGTGATTTTAAAAACACAGAGGTATAGCTGCGTTTAGAACCGCTTAATAATCCTGAGCGGATCTCTGAGGTGCTTGAGCGCACCCGTTGAAATAACGAGCAAGTCAGCTACCAGCTCCTTCTGTACCATAGCCAGCCCTCTGCTGCAGTGGGGCCTGGCCCTGTCTCTCCACAGAATCCTCTTGGAATTGAGCAAGACTGGAAACATAATGTATAGAGTTGGGAAGCACCAGACAGGGCATCTGCCTCGTCTTCCTGATGTGACGTCCCTCGGGGCTCCTCCTTTCTGTTCCTCACAGCGCTGTGCTACCTAGGTGGCCCGTTGGGAAAGGATGCTGCGTGAGAGTGAAGAAACACACCTCCCCAAGGCATTGTTTTCAGGGATCACATCAAACTAAAAATATGGAGAATGTCTTAATGTTCCCTGGTTTGCTTTGTCTGTGTGTAATAGTCCATCTGTTGTAAAAAGCAGTAGTGTTAAGAATGGAGATGCTTTTTGGGCAGAAAAAGAGGAAAAAAAATGCTGATGTGTTGTTCTTTGGCTTTATTAGTAAAGATCAAGCTGTGTGGTGGTAATTTGTGTGATTCCTTCCCCCTCTCTACTGCTCCCTTGCACTCCTTTCACTCCAGCAACTAGCGATTAGCTGTCCCACTTAAAGTCATAGTCCTGCAGAACGAAACACATGCCAGAGTGTAGACAAATTGTAGGGTGTTTGGATTTTTTTTTTTAGCCACCTTCTAGGAGCATTTCAGGGCTGTCAACTGCTAATTTTTAGCAATGCTTTGCACTCCTTTCTGGGCCCACAGGACCTGTGGAACAGGTTACAGCTGAAGCCTGATGCACAACTAACTGTTTTTTAAGAACACACATGGTATTTCTCTGTCCAGCTGACTAACATCTGTTTTCCAGCTCAGAGAAAGGTGGTGTGGTTTTCTCTAGCTAGGCCTTAACAGAAGAAAACTTCTGTATGCTGCAAGCAATGCTCTGCTTCACAAAGCCCCATGTGCCACAGGTGGCCCTCTGCCACTGGGGATTAGGAATTAATGGCATCATTGATCTGCTGTGGGTAGGGACCTGAAGACAATCAGTACAAGTCCAGGCTGTAGCCAGGTAAACGCACTGCGGCTTCTCAAGCATCACAGCTGCCTGTAAGAGGCGAGGGGGGGGGGGGGGGGGGGGAGTATGGGCACCCTGTCCCATCAGTGTGGTGGGATTCAGTGGTCTTTCTCCTGATGGAATTGTTTGCTTTCCCCCCCTTGGTCTTCATGGATTTCTTGATTCACAGGTGCAGGAACCTGGTGTCTGTGCAGCAGGGCAGCTGTGATTTGCATGCAGGGAGCAGCAGTGACCGGGCTGTCAGGTGAGCTAGGGGTAGGCAGCACACACAGACTAGAGAGAGACATGCAGGCACATACGCTTACTCTTGGGACTTCTCTCACTACACGAAGCCAAAATAACATGTATGTGCTGCTATGGAGCTACCTGTGTCTGCAGGGGCTGGGATCAGAGGGCTGCTTAACCTGTCACAGTGCCTTCTGCCTTCTCTGCTGTCCCACCTCCCAGCCTGGGCCAGGCTGCTTTTTACCAGCGCTTCTACCTAGCATTTACTTTGTAGAAACCTCCTTATGCCACCTCTGTAGTAGTTTCCCCACCAGAGTGTGCAAATCCCAGAAGGCAGCTCAACCCCCCTCCCCCAGCACCAGGGCATCAGAGGTGAAGGCTCCAGCAGCCACGGGGCCTTCAATGACATCCTGGTCCATTCTCTCACCCACTGAATGAGCAGTGCTGCGGGCGTTAGTCCAGAAAAAAAACTGGGGAGAAATCATGTGCCAAAAAATGACTGGGGTACATGCATTAAAAAACCTTAACCCAGCTAAGGGGTTTGGGTTAGGGTGGTTGCTTTAAGTAGGGAAGAAAAAGCAATCCCTCCTCTGCTTCTTCATCTAACCTGAAGAGCTTGTTGGAAAAGGTCACCCCAGCTGTTGTTTTCACAGCCATGTAAACTGTAAGGAAAGGGAAAAAAAAAAATCAACTCCACCCCCAAACCAAAAAAGGCTCCATTATCTTTTCCCAAAGTGATAATGAAACACAGGCCCAGCTGCCCGGCAGCCCCACGCAGAAATGGCAGGGTGGGCTGGCACCCTCCTTGGCAATCTGGGGCCTATTTGTGGCTCAACTGGTGACTCAGCCTACTAATTACTGTGAGGCATGGAAAGCACTGCAGGATGCTGCCGGGGCTGTCTGTCCCTCTCCTGTGAGCCACAGGGCACCCTGTCACACCAGCAGGGGCAGAAGGGGAGGAGAGATGCAAGAGCAAAACTGTCAGTAAGATGGTGCTGCTTGAGGGGCTTCAGCCCAAGAGCGCAGCTGCAGCAGAGGTGCCTCTGTACCCAGGGCCTGACAGCGAGCACCAGGGCTCTGTGCTCGCTAAGAAAAACCCACAGAACTTGCTGAACGCTCAGACTGTGATGAAATTAATTCACCCATTAATGCAGAGCCTGCCCTCACTAGCAGGGTCAGGCAGCACCTTGGAGGGAAGGCACTTTATGGAATGAAACTTGCTTTCCAAGAAAAAAAAAAAAGCATCTCCTGGGGTCAGGAGCTGCTCTGGCAACAGCTGGCCCTTGCCTTCAGCACGAGCCTGAGGCAGTTACAGTCCTGACACCAGTGGCTGAAGGATGAGCTCTAGCTGGACTGACCCTTCAGGGCCCTGCTGAAGGGCACAAAGCCATCCCCATTGCTGCTTTTCTTCCAAGGGAAATCTTGAATGAGACATCAGGCTCCTGCTGCAGGGCTGAAAGGTGAGGGGTGGAGCATGCCAGAGGGAGGGAGGAAAAAAAAAAAAAATAGCTGAAGGGAAGTAATTCCTCAAAAGCCTCCTGGGCCAGGCAGTTCACAATGTCTGCAAGGCTGATTCCATGGTCACTCAGCACCCCTGCTTATTCCTGACAAGAGCTAGTTAGGAGCCGCTATTACAAAAGCATTCTTCCTCTCTACTCAAACCACAGCAGCCTACCAGCAAACCCCCCCCCTGATAACTCTGCATGACCCCCCTGGAGCCCACCACAGCTGTGGAGCACCATTCACAATGCTAACTGGCACGTGTTCAGGCTGTG
The DNA here is from genome assembly GCF_964237585.1 of Gallinula chloropus. Lineage (NCBI taxonomy): Eukaryota > Metazoa > Chordata > Aves > Gruiformes > Rallidae > Gallinula > Gallinula chloropus. The sequence goes on from NC_140086.1 coordinate 106,328,170, forward strand.
CACTTCATGCCTTTACTGGTGGATACCAGATCTTGTCTGTCTCTTTGTTGGCACAGGGTCACACCCACCCATATCCTCCCCTGCCCCCTGCCCCAGAAAATGTTTCTGGTTGCAGCACCTACTCCTGCCAGGCAGCACTTGATGCACCAGCTGCCCTGCCAGTCCCCACTGCCACCATGCACGATGGGGCTGAATAGTCCAGGACAGCCATTCAGGGCCTGGGATTGACAGTTCTGCCCAAAATCCCTCGAGCTGAGCATTTGTGTACATCCCCTGACTGCATTGCAGTGACCACTGCTGGGCACTGCCCACATCCATCCCCTGCTGCCAGGGTTGCCTGGCTGCTGCCAGGGGCAGGGCAGTTCCCACGCATTGCAGAGGCAAGGAGAGGCAGGCAGAGCCTGCCGCCCCCCCCCAGCTTGTTCCCTAAACCAAGATTTAGGAAGTGCTGTTCTGCCAGAGTGCTGCATTTCTCAGGTGTGGAGAAGTCAGACTACAACCGTCCCAAGCCATTCACCCTGAGCGCTCGCTCATCAGGCAGCCCAGTGACTTGACACAACCCAGAACAAATCTCAAGGTGTTGTGCCACCTGTAGCCAGATTGGTCCAATTGAGCTTCTTTTCAGGTTACTGAGAAATAAACTCTTCCCTTCACCTGGGGAGCAGAGTCCACACCCTGCAGCACCCTGGCCTGGGAAACACGTGGCTGGTGGGATGGAGGTAGAGCATCACTAGCTGAAAAGTTTGTGAGGAGTAAGCATGGTTACATGTCACTACCTACACGTGAGACACCCCTGCTAGCTGACAGGAAGGGAAGCAAAGGGCACTTTTTGGTCTTACCAGTGATGGTGGAAGCAGAACCTGCAGCTGGTTCCTGCTAAGAAATGGGATCGGGTCTGCAGGCCTGTAAACACTGGAGGGCAGAAAGGTTTGCTGCATGGGATGCTGGCTCCCTGCTGAGAGCTACAGAGTCTGAGGAGCACCACCCTTAACAGCCCTTCAGAATGTCTGGAGACATAAGCTGCACACAAGAATCACAGGGGGCCTTACAAGTCTATAAAAGACGTCTGCTCATTAGCTCCCTGCATGGTCCCTGAGGAGGAAAGTGAGCAGAGCACATCCAGGCATCCATAACCTTTGTGGTCCTTCATCAAGACAGGACTGACAGCAAAACCTCCAGCCAAAAACCAAGTGCCCAGCCAGGGAAAGGGCAGGTTCCCTCCCCTTCCCACTGCACAGCCTGGGCTTTCTGCTCAAGCCTTGGATGTGCAAAGGACAGGCCACACCAGAGCAAAGTGGAGGGTGTGCTTAGAGTCTCTGGTAGTGCCTGGACTCTCAGAATGTGTATTTCATTGTGGCAGAAAGGTCCTAACTCCCTTTCCAACCCACTTCTGCCAGCACTGCAGCAGCCGAGACATCAAAGGTTTCCCTACTCACCTAGGCCCCTTCCTCCTGATCACTGCCTCCTCACAGGCACATCAGACATTTTGAGGACACAGGGCTGAAGAAAGGACCTCGGGGGGTATTGTTTATGTTCCTGGCTCCCTCCTGGAGCCAGTGGCTGGGCTCAAGGATGTCCATTCTGCCCAAGCCCCTTTCAAGGCATTTAATCCCCCCCTGTATCAAACACCAATGCAAGAAACAGGTGCCCTCTACCCAACATACACAAAATCAACTTTCTGACATACTTGATGAGATCTCAAAGGTAAGTGGGGAGTCATCCTGGGGCTTTCAACCACCAGCACCAACCTTATTCTGCAGTCACACCACCCTGCCTCAGCAGCAAGGTACCAAAGCCTCCTTGGTGTTTGTTAGAGAGGGGAAACAGTAGCAACACCCAGAGAATCTGACACAGGCTTCCCGATGGATAAAGCACCAACATGCCATGGGGAAGCTCACACAAGCGAAGCTGCAGCAGCTGCCACCTCCTAGTGCACCACCACTGGCGAGTAAAACTGGGTCAAAATGCTGCTTCACCTGAGCTGCCATCACTGCCTGTGGGTTAGAAAGGAAAAAAATGAAAAGGAAACCCAAATCCTTCCAAAAGTGAGGCCACAAGGGGAAAAGCAGTTTGCAGGCAACTCACATGGATACCCACACACCTGCTGTGTTTTTAAGAGACGTCCAAGCAACTTTGCTAGAATGGGAGCGTGTTGTAGGAGGTGGTGCCATCCACCAACACTAACAAAGGAACCAGCCAGACTTAAGAAAAACTTCCCTAGAAATTGGTGAGTAAGAATTACACTATGAGAAGGCGTAAGGCTTACATTCAATGCGGTCAGGAAACCACCAGGTCTCATCAGTACATTTCACAACACAAAAGGACCTCCCAACTGACAGGACACCTGCTGTCATTTCTATCCACAGGAAAAAGATTGGATTTGCTTTTATAAAAAGATTTTGCCTGGTATACAGAGCTGTATTCAGCTGTTGTTAAACATCGAGAGCGGACAGGTTTACGACACAGAGGCAGTCCTGGTGTGCAGGCAGAGGGACCGAGCACTCACACCTAAAACATATCAAGTGTCTGCACAGCACACAGAAGTATTTTGCTTTGTCCTCTTGCGCAGTAAGGGAAGGAATTTTATTAATGAAGCATTTTTTGTTCTGGGCTCCCTGGTATAAAAAAGACAGGGATCTCCTGGAGAGAGTCCAGAGAAGGGCTACAAAGATGATTAAGGGCCTGGAGCATCTCCCCTATGAGGAAAGGCTGAGTGAGCTGGGACTGTTCAGCCTTGAGAAAAGAAGACTAAGAGGGGACCTCATTAATGTTTATAAATATCTTAAGTGTGGGATGCAGGGGAAATCAGCCAGCCCCTTTTCAGAGGTCTGTGGAGACAGGACAAGGGACAATGGCTGCAAGTTGGAGCACAGGAAGTTCCACACCAACATGCAGAAGAACTTTTACACAGTGAGGGTGACAGAGCACTGGGACAGGCTGCCCTGGCGGGATGTGGAGTCTCCTTTGGAGATATTCAAGACCCATCTGGACGCCTACCTGTGCAGCCTGTCCTGGGGAACCTGCTTTGGCAGGGGGTGTTGGGCCCAGTGATGGACTTTGGAGGTCCCTTCAAACCTCTTCAGTTTTGTAATTCTGTGATTTTGAAAAGTATTTCTGTGCTGTCTTGGGCTCAGGTTGGATGCTTGGGTTTATGGAGGAGGTTCTCCAGCCTGCAACACTGGGGAGGAGACCAGGTGACCAGAAAGAGCCCTTCAAGCAGCACAGTGGTAAGGGAGGAGGTGCACACAGCTCCACTCCTCCAAGTCTCCTCCTCACCTGCCCTAAATGTGCCCAGAACCCCCAATGTTTAAGAAAATCAACGCCATTTGCCCATCATCAGGCAGTTGTTGCCTGGCATTCACACCAGCATTCAACATGAAAAGCTCCTTTTATGTTTCCCAAATTCACATGAAAAAGCCAAGTGATTGCAAAACAGCTCTGCCCAGCAGAATACCCCAAATGATGGGGAAGTTACTTCAGGTCACTCAACATCAGCTCTGAGAAGCTAAGACAAGATTTTCCTCCTTCCTAAGCTCACCACTACAAACACAGACGTCAGGTCCAAAGGTGGCCTGCCTCGGGCTGCCGGCATTTCCTCATCACCCAGTGCAGTGAAAAAGAACTGGGAAAAGGATCAGCCCGGGGACAGCTGCATTTTAACCCACAGTGCAATCTAAACAAAAGCCTGGACAAACTTCTTGCTGGACTTACTGCCCATGAAGTCTGCTGGCACAACGGCAAGTGCCCCATCTCACAATAAGCAGGAATATCATTCCACCTTTTATAAATATACAGGATATGTATAATATACATAGCAGGATACATTTTAGGACAATCTTCCCTGGCTTGTAACCTAAGTACAAGTGCAAACTCAGAGCCTGAGTCTACCCTTCCAATGACCTTCCTTTTATTGGAGAGGGAATCAGCTTGGCCATCCTCTAAAGACCTTTTGTGCCACCCAAGAATCATCCTTCTGAATCAGAGCTGGGGGATCTCACTACGTCCTGCAATGACAGACACAGCTTCCCTCAGCTCAGAGAAGCCACTGCTGTCCCAGAAGGCAGGTTATACAGAAAGAGTGTCAGGGAACGTAACTCAGTATGAATCAGAGTTTTGGTGCTGCCAAACCAGGCAGTTCTCCCCCACACCCAACAGCAGAACAGAGTGTGAAACACTCTTCTCCCTCCCCCAGCTGCCAATTACCTCAGTTACAATTTCACTGAAGTTAGCTCTGCAGGAAGGAGCCCCTCCAAAAGCTAGCTCGGCTCCAGATGACCATGACCACCACCACCAGCAGCTTTTAGACACACAGTGTGTCCCTTGGTGTTTTTTCTGTTAGAGATTCAGTGTTCATAACAGAGGGGTGCTCTTTTCTGCTGGGTCTGCAAATCGAGCTTGCCACCTATGAAGAAACTCTCACAAGCCACTGACAGGCATTAACAGCACAATAAAGCTTTGGCTCCCTGCTCAACCAGGTCTTCAGAGCACCCCAAACCACCTCAGGGTGACCTCTGTGCCCTGACTGGAGTGACACAGGAACAGTCAGTGTATTGGCAGTGACTAAGCACTCACCCAGTACCCAAAGGACTCCTCAATCTCAACTGTGCTGCTTCTGCAGGTTCCTCAGCAGTAGGAGGCGATGGCATCTTTTTCGTCACTGATCAGTGACGCAGCTCTGAATACACAGCAAGGCAGAAGGTCCCGGTAGGGTGTAGTCACACTTCAGAGGAGCTTCATGTCTTCGCCAGACGTGCCTGAGAGCCCTCAGAGGGACAGAAAGGGCCTCTGTGTTTATTTGACGGTGTTGACTTGCGGTCACTCTGGAGAGTCAGCCACCAGCATGGGATGGTGAGCTGGGAATCCTGGGGTCGCTCCCAGGGAAGCGCACGGAGAGCTAGGAGTGCTTCTGAAAGCCAAACCATCTGCACATCAGGCCAAGGATCTGCTCTTAAACACCACCCCACCACCCCCCAAATTATTTGTTTGCTTGGCCTACAGAGGAGAGCATTTTTCCTTTCAGGAAAGGAAACTTACCTACATATTGCAGCATTCCTAACTGCTCTGTGAAGAGGAACAGGCACAAGCACCATGGAGGTTATGACACCTCCCTCTTGCTACTGACATCGCCCATTCCATACAGTCTCAGCGCTGACACGACAAGGGGAACCGGGATGCCGATTGCACAGGCAAGAGTCCATGTGCTGGCCAAGAAATACTCAAGTCCTGGTCTTTTGCTTTTTGATGCAGCATTTAAAAGTAATTAATCTTTCTTTTCTAGGGCACGTGGCAAAGCCCCTGTCATGACTCAGCCAGTGGCTGGTGCTCCTCTCACTCACAGGCTTCTACCACAGCATCTCTCTGCTGCACATCAGAACCAAGTTTTACAAGAGAAACATAAATAGAAGGGATGGTGGCCACTATTTCTGGTAAAAGCATTGCCCTCCCTGCCTCTACTACCTCTGCCCTCTTTCTCTGTCCCTTCCTTTAGATGAGGGCATTTCTGCCATGGGGTTTAATGAGAGTGTGCATCACTCTGGGGCTGCATATCAGTAGCTGCCATAAGGCAATTAAACCCACGATTGAAACGAACAATAAATAAAGAGAAAGACATACAGGTTTTAAATATAGGTTTCCATTAAAAGCATTACAAAGACGACTTCTCTTAGTCTGAAGACAAAGAAAAAAATCCACTTCTACAAAAAAAAAAAAGAAAGAAAAAAGAAAAAAATATTAAAATGACCCCTTTGCAAGTAACTTTAATGAGGAAAGGTGCAGGGAAGGAAGGGAGAGAGGACTTGGAGAACTAGCAAGTGTTCAAATGGGCAGATGCCCTCCGCCTTGGTCATTTTGCAATGGCACCTTCTTCTCACACAGTCAGGTCAGAGAGCCAGAGTCTCCTCACGTGGAGGATTTCACCACCTGCTCGTAAGGGGGAGGTGGTGTGTTGCAGTAGGAAGGTGGGGGTGGGTAAACTGGGTTTCCTTGTGGGGAATTGGGCTGGACGTGGTAAGCCATAGCCATGGGATTCATCACAGGTCCACCTGGATCTGTGTAATACGGCACTCCAGGCTGTTGTGACCCTGAAAGAAAGGAAAGGAGAGAAGAAGTGTCAGCGATGGCAGTGGCATGAGGTTGTGCTTCTCCTCTGCTTGCACACTTGGACACGTCTTCTCAAAGTGTTCATCAGAGCAAAGGCAAGGAGCCACCCTTCTCGTGTTCCAGAGAAAACCCAGGCTTGTGGGACTACATTTGCTTCCTGAGATTTCACCCAGAAGTTTCGATTTTGCACGGAATGGAAATCACTTGGTGAAACAAAGGGCACTACTGTCCCAAGCAACGAGCATCTGAAAGGGAAAACAGGGAGCCCTGCTCGGCTCCCCAGGCCAGAAAGGCCCCTGTGCCTGCAGAAAGGCCAGGTGTGGAATCCAGGTGGACAGAGGGGTTTCCACTGCAGCCCTGACTCAGGTATTCAAGTCTTATGAAAGGCCTTCATGGATCATTCTGTGGAGCACTGGATCTGCCCGTACGCCGGAGTGCATCTCAAGGAGGTGATTTCCCCCCAAGGCACGGTACAGCTAAGGAGTAAACACGTATAAAAACCCAAGCTGAGGCCCATTACAGCTGGCTAACACAATGGGACAAGATTGCTCCACACAGATTAAATTTAAGAAACAATGCTGGAGCCTGCAGGGACAAGGAAAGGAAACATAACATCAAACACAAAATTCCTGAGCCGTGACACATGAGGCGTAACAGAGACCGCTGCCAGGAGGAACAGCAAAGGTGGCACGTAACCCTCCTCAGATACCACAGTGCGAGGGTGATGGAAGACAACTTAATGCAATTCTAGCACCCAAAGTCACAAACTGCCTCTATCTGAATATGTAAATTAGTTTTCTTCTCCTTCTCTCCATCTCTAAATAAGACTGGACTGAGGAAACCAGAAATAGTCGTGGCTGAGCAGCAGGTTTTCCACTTTTGCTGCCAGTCTGTTTTCCCTGTAATGACACAGCCCCTCAGGGATTTTCCACTCAACCATTAGTTTCCGTGACTTAGTAACACCAGGACTCGGTATTGCCACAGAAGGAAATAGAGGCTTCTTGAAGACTTAAGCATCCGTTACATTTCAAAAACATTGAGGAAGGAGCTACATACCAAACCCAACAATGTGTCCTCAGAATATTAAATCTGATGGGTTGTGCCGTGAGGGATGGGGCTGCAAACTGTCCCAGAGCCTGGGCCGTCTGCCTAGGAAGCTTTGTTTGGACACTTAGGAGCAAAGAGGACAGACAGCAGATCAGGAACACAGCTGTTTCCTCCTTAACACACATTTTAATGCAGCACCAGGATATTTTGTCCCTTTGCCTGTCTGAAAGAAGAGGGCTGCTCCACAACCTTTGTCATGATGAGGAGAAGCCCTGGTTCTGCTTCCATCTCTAGTACCAGCATGCAGCGGACAGCCAGGCTGAGAACAGGAGCCAAGTCCTACCTCTCCAAAGTTTGGGCTAATACCCTTTTCTGTACAACTTTTCTAGCACCTGAACTGCCAGTCCAGGGATATGGAGGCCAGACCTAAAGCGAAAGACACCTCCAGGCCTGCAAACTGCTGCTGGCAGGTGAGGCGTTTGATCCATTTTCCCAGTCAGGCCCACAGAAAAAGCACTCCCACCTCCAGGCTGCTGCTGCCATGGCAGAAGATGCTGCCGTTACCTCTGCAGGGAAGGAGGGAGATGGGCAAGGAGCCACGTTTCAAGGGCTCCACCTCAACTATGAGCTGGCTACTGCTACCAAATCTGGAAGAGAAACTAGAGGAAAATGAGAACTTGCTTGACTACTAATTCCCATTACTTTTGCTCTTGAATTTTCCTAGAATAGTAGGAAAAGTAGAAAAACAAATTTAAATGTTTGGGTTAGCTCAGAGCCCAAAGCTTTTAAGAAACAGCAATAACAGTCTGGAAGCTGGTGGCATAAGCAGGTTGCCAAAGGGCTCATGTTTGTATTTGCCCACAATTTGTGTTCCATTGAAAACTAGAACCTTGCTCTAAAATTAAATCCAGTATTTGCCAAACCAGCCAAAGACACTCCCTGTTCACAGAATCTTGAGGTTAATATTTTTCAGGCTTAAAAATACAGTTTAGTTAGTTTGGCTCCCTCCCCACCGCTGAAAAATAAATACTCTCTGTGGAAATGTTTGTGCAGTCAAGCAGAAAAACAGATGCAGAATGGAAGCCCTAAAATAAAATCCCTTTCGGGTTTAGAAAAAATAAAAGGGTGAAGTAAAATGTTAGTTGCATCTGTGATGTATTTTTATCCTTTTAGACCAATGGGGAGGGGGGTGGGTGTGTGCAAAATGCGTGTCTGTGGGTCATGAGTAAGAACAGCACAAGAAGGAGCATCTCTGAAGCCTGCGCAAGGCACATCAGCTGGGGTGACAGGGCAGAGAGCCTGAATGCTGCCCCTCTGCACAACGCTTGTGGTCACAACTGGCTAGAAAGGGGTTTAGGACACTTTCCAAAGAAGTCTGTCTTGATGCAGCCATAATGTTGCAGGGAGACAGAATGGTTCAGAAGATTCATTTTGAGGCAACAAGTTTTCAGAGAGATACGCCTTCCCAAAACAAAACATTCGGCTGTATTTCCTCTTCCAAGCCAGCGTGAAACAAAACATTGTGGTTTTGTGTGGCAGGGCTCTGGTGTAGAGGGGGGCTGCAGGGGTGGCTTCTCCAAGAAGCAGCTAGAAGCTTCCCCTAAGCCCAACAGAGCAAACACCAGCCGGCTCATGGCTGAACCCATCACTGACCAAGGAAGGCCGAGTCCATCAGCGATGGTCACAGCGCCTCTGGGAATCACATTTAAGAGGAAAAAAAACTGCAAGCAGCTGCTTTTTGCCACCAGAGAAGGGAGTCAGAAGATCTAAGCAGCTGTGCAGACACCAAGGCCAGGGAAGAATAGGGGGAAGGAGGCGCCCCAAGTGCTGGAGAGAAAGATTCCCTTGTAGCCCGTGGTGGAGCGGGTGTCCCCTCGCAGCCCATGGAAAATGATGGGGAGCAAAGGTTCCATCTGCAGCCCATGGAGGCCCCACGCTGGACCAGATGGAAACATATGGAAGATGCTGTGACCCACATTGGAGGAAGCCTCTGGCACAGACACACAGGAATCACCGCAGAAAGGGTCTGAAAGTCACTCTGGGTTTCAAAAATACTGCAGCAGCTGAATTACATCATTTGGAAAGCAAAAGACTTCACTCATCATGGGGGGGCGGCTGCGTGGTTTAGTGCAGGTGCAACTCCTTGTCCGAATCCCAGTTTCCAAAACCCAGCTAACCAAACCCCCAAAACCACCCTTTTAAAATGCCTTGGCAAACATAAGAAGTTAGTGAAACTTGTTTAATGATCAGTCTCTGACCTGATGCAGTGTTGACTGGTTGTCTGGTGTAAGACACGTTAAAAGTAGGTTCTTCTACTAGTGGAGGAGGGTACATCCGCCTTCGGATGAAGAAACCAGCTCCACAACAGAACAAAACTCCCATCATCAAAAGGAACCTTGGTAAAGAGAAGAGAGAAGTCAAAACCCACCCACATTCAGGCAACTCTCAAATCCAGACTGGTCATTGAGAGAAACAGGGTATCATCTAGCAATCATCAGCGTAAGAGGTTTATAGGGGCTTCTCACATAGGTTGTCTTTTGAGAGCAGGACAATGTCATTTGAGAGCACCATATTTCGGAGTATTTAGAGAGTCCTTTGTCACCAGGATGCTGAACTGAAGTTCATACAGTTTGAAACTGCATCTCTTGGGCACTAGCCTCACTTTTACAGCATCGAGGCTGGCCAGGAGGTTTGGGGGAACTGGCTGTACAAAGAGGAATACTTTTCTGCAGTCACCCTTAAAAGAAGGTTATTAGATATTCTTTAATTACTCAACACTGTAATTATTTTCCCCCCATGAGAAATACAGCAGCCAACTTTAACCTCAAGCCAGATGACTGAGGCATTTGGCACTGAAGATGACACGTTTTGCTTTGTGCTTCCTAGATGGGATATGCATTCTCAAAGAAAAGGACATCATTTTGTTTCAGATCTTCCCAGCTCCTTTTCTGAACTGTCCTCATCGTTCCTTTGCACTGGTGCTGTGCAAACAGGCACGTGCAGCAAGGGCACATCAGAAGATACCGTTCTTCAGACGGTGGCTCTCACTGTATTTCCTTGGTGAGTCACCAGACATCCTAGTGACTGATGCAAGCTCCCCCAAACCCAAATGGTTCTTCTGCCATTAACTGCCACTTCATTTCAAGGCCCTTTACTAGAAGACAAGGACAATTGTGCTCTTTTGGAAGGGATGGAAGCTGGACAGAGGCCACTGAAGTTTGCCATAGGCAAGCCTACATACCATGCTTATCTCCCCTGGGGACACTCCTAGGTGCCCAAGAAGAACAGTGTGATGCTGCATGGTAGTGAGAGGTATTTCATGCAAAGGGACAAATTCTGTTCTCATTTCTGTGGTGGAAACAAGAGCAAAGGGAGGTGCTGTTTCCCTGAGCCAATATTAATACATTCCCTTTTGGCAGTGTTCCTGCAAAGGATTTGTTCTGAACAGAAAAACAGAGATTTACGACGTCACCCCAGGGATTGAGATGCAGAGCTCTCTGGTTATATCAGTAAGGATTGTGCACTGAAATCCCACAGTCAGCTTTGGGAAATCTCTGCATTACAGTATATATCAGGCTTCTGTTTGTCACTGTTTATTCATTTCAATTTTGAAGGGTTTTTTTTTTTTTAAGCAGTCTCCAAATTCGATACAAAAATGCTTGAAATCAGGTTTTCTAGGAGAGCTTTTGCTTTCTACTATAATAAGGTTTTCTTCAGGTGCTTTCTTAAATTCCTGTCCAAAAATGATTTACCTTATTTTTTCATTATGGATATAACAGTGATTAATTTAAGCTTTATCCAGATTACCGAGCTGCTGGTTTCATGAGCTCAAATCTTTCTGCCTTCTTTTCCTTTACTGTTGTCTCCACTGAAATCCCTGTAGTCATAATTGAAGTCAGCTTAATTGAAGCCTCAATTCCCCATGCAAGACTGTCTTAGGCCTTGCCTAAATGCACAATCTTCCTTATACAATCCTCTTTTAAAACTGAATGCCCAGGAAAACTGGACAAATGCTACTGCTTCATGGTAGCTGGGACAGGCAGTTCTGGATAAATGCAGGACTGCTGCCTGTATAAGCCAGCAGAATATAGAAAGAGACAAAGTCAACCTGAAATCAGTAAACTCAATTTTCAGTTTCTTACTATATCAGGAGGATTTTATAAGCAAAAAACTAAAGTTCTTGCATTTATAAGTACACATACACGCTACTACATACTTGTACTTACATCATTTTAAAGTGCTAGGGCTGGCAATAGCCCAATTCAAGTCCTAGGAATGAGGAGATGAGAACAAGACAAACATAGAATTCCCATATGCTCTGACCTACCAAAAATACCATAGTCGCTGGATAGAGAGAGCTCTTACGCAGCATCTTGAACCACAGCAATCCTCATAGGAGCGACATCTGTAGAAACATAAAGAGAAAAGGGCATTAGGGGGAGTGGTCATCACCCAGGTTAAAACAGCACCCCCAAACTTGACACCGTTTGCACCCCAGCCCAAGGCATCGCTCACAACATCGCCACGAGCCTGGGAGGCAAAACCTCCTGGGCATCTTCAAGGCCAGGCTGGATGGGGCTTGGAGCAACCTGGTCCAGTGAAAGATGTCCCTGCCCACGCCCATGATCTTTAAACACCCCTTCCAACCCTAACCATTCTGTGAGTCCATGGATAGGCAAAGACTACCCTTGGCTGGATAAATTTGTCAGTCACATGTATGCATCCATGGCACAGCTCTATTGCTACTCAGAAACTGCCTGCATGTTATATACTTCCTACATACTAACTTTAAAGCCACCTCAAAAAGACTGAATGTAGTGTTTAATTCTATATAGAGGGACACATCATAAAGAAAATCTGCCTAACTGTGAGGTTTTTCCCAGCAAATGAACGCTGCAGACTCAAACATGAGCCATTCTGGGGTTTTATTCACTGCATCAAACAGGAACTGCAAGGTCAGAACTGCCAGACAGGTCATCCCTTGCAAATCAGCAGCTTCCAAACAGAGAGACCACAAAGTGCAGATAAAGCTTCAAGTGCACCATTATTTGCACGTTTAATGACATTTTTTGCTTCTTCGAAGTTCCACCAGACTGCAACTACCAACACCTCCCATTATTTAATTAAGCTTCCCTCTGAAAAAAACCCAAACCAACCCAAATCAAACCACCACAATATTTCATACAGAATAGAACTGGTTTTAGAGGTATTATAGCACCAACCACTGTAAGCAGGAGGTACAACTCCACTAAAAGCCAGCACGTACATTCAGCATCCTCTGAGCAATTTCTACGGTACCTGCCACTTCCCATAACAAGGAAACACTCAGTAGTGAGTAGGAAAAATGGCAAAGGTAACACAGAAACAATGGTATGTGACAGACTTGGATGAACACATTCAGATTAGCACATGCACAGACCAAAAGAAAACAGGAGGTTGCCACAGGTGGACAAATTTTTTTAAGGGTGTTCACATCTGTAAGCTCAATGTGCTGATTTAATTTAGCACCTGGCTTTGGAAGATTTGCCTAACTGGATGACTGTGCCCCCATTTTTCTATGCAAAGCTTAAAAAAAAACCTCGATTGGATAATTGTACAAATAATTACACATTTACACATCCCATTAACAAGCCTCTACTCACAAAATACACCAAGGCACACGGGGTTCCAGCCTCTAACTGGGGCCAGAGGAGAATGCTCTTTGGATATATATAATCCGTTGTTTTGCCAGTTAAAACAGTTCCATGTTCTTCCGATGACAAGTAGGCAGGATTCATTTAAGCAAACTGGAGGAACTGACACGATCAGCACAGCAAATTCTATTAATACACTCAAGCACCCAGTCTGAGACTCAAGCAGAGAAAGTTGCTCATGCCAAAAGAGAAAACACCCACTTTGCTGTCCCTGAACCTGAAAGCGACCCAGTCTCCAACCTTTCTTCTTTAAAGCTTGCCATGACCCTAACAGAGTCACAGAGTCACAGAATCACAGTGTTGGAAAAGACCTTTAAGATCATCCAGTCCAACTGTTCCTGTCCCCACCTGGAGTACTGTATCCAGTTCTGGGCTCCCCAGTACAAAAAAAGACAGAGATGTCCTGGAAAGAGTCCAGAGGAGGCCTATGAAGATGATTAAGGGCTTGGAGCATCTCCCCTATGGGCAAAAGCTGGAAGAACTGTGGTTGTTCAGCCTTGAGAGAAGACGACTGAGAGGGGATCTGATTGATGTTTATATCTTGAGTGTGGGACGCAGGGGGAAATGGCCAGCCCCTTTTCAGTGGTCTGTGGAGACAGGACAAGGGGCAATGGCCTCAAGTTGGAGCACAGGAAGTTCCACACCAACATGCGGAAGAACTTTTTCACAGTGAGGGTGACATGTCGAGCCCTGGGACAGGCTGCCCAGGGAGGTGGTGGAGTCTCCTTCTCTGGAGATATTCAAGACCCGTCTGGACACCTATCTGTGCAATATGAGCTGGGGAGCTGCTTTAGCAGGGGCGTTGGACCTGATGATCTCTGGAGGTCCCTTCCAACCCCTACAGTTCTGTGAATCTGTGAACTGCTCATACTCAAAGGTACCAGATATCACAAAGCTTAGCAAGACACAATTAACTTCAGTCTGATCAGGACTGAGCACTCCTCCACGCTCCCCAGGTGGATTAACCCATATGTTCAACACATGGACAAGATCAGGCCCCTTATGAAATGGGGTGATAGCCTTTGCCTTCTCTTAAGCCAGTGGTCACAGTACCCCTTTTGCTCTTCAATATACCTGGTTGGGGCAACTCATCCATGTTGATGGGCACTTGCCCCTTTTGCTGATGCTGATGCTGCACAGCAAGGACTTTTTAAGACTTGTCGAGCCAGAAAAGCAGAGAGGAAACAGAGACCATAAATCTAGATGCCCTTATAAAGAAAGAAAGATTTTAGAGATGTGAGCAGTCTTTATCTCTGCCTCCACACACTGGCTCTGTCAGGCCAGACGCCTACACCTGACCACAAGCAGGACAGGGAGTGGACGTGCCTGGCTGGGCTCTGACTTCACAGCAGTTTTCCACATCAAGCCCTAGGAGCTGAACTTGTACTAGAAATTAAACTAAACCAGAGAGACCGGGGAGGGTGCACGTATGCCTCCCCCATGCTCACCCTTGCCTCATTTATTTTGCATCTGAGAGCAAGAAAAGATGGGAAAAGGTTATTTTTAGATCTATAATTATGGTCATTCAAAACCACCAAAATTAAAAAAGCATCTGTATGAGGAGTATAGTACCTGAATGAATTTGCTTTTTATTTTTAATCTTTAAGTTGTTTAGGCTACAAGTCAGCACCATTTTTAGTGTCTCAGCAACTTAGCTTTTCTTCCTGCAAAACAGGACTGAAGTACCAGCTGGAAGACAGAAAGGCTCAAACTCCTGAATGTTTATGAAGCTCCTGAGACCACTGACTGGCAAACAAACAGGCCATCAAAGACACGTTTTGTCTCCTACACAGATGATTGCACTTTGAAATGGCTGAAAACAATGATGCAAAGGATGGAGGAGTCTCTCACCATGACTGTGTTTACAGAAGCTCGGTTTTGCAACAGCCAGTAAGCTTTCCGAGGCAACTCATCCAAGGCTGAGCATTGCAGTCGCTGGGTGGATCTGTGAAGCTAAACCAGTCTCATGACTCAGAGGGAAATCCTGTGGAGATCTGGCACTAGTAACCCTTTCACTTTTTACCCATAAAACCAAACGAGCACTTGATTTTGGTTTTGGCGTGCCTGAGAGTGTGGACACAGGTACCTACCTACCTGTAGGTAGGGAGCCTGTAATCAAGGAAGATACCATGATAATGACTGGCTTTTTTTATTCCCCAGATGTGCCAAAAAAGGCTGGAAGAACAAATGGCCTGTTTACTGATGCTGCCGTCATGGTTCTGCGGAAGCTCTGCTGATCTCTTGTTCTTAATTCAATGTGCTATGAAAAAAACCAACCTCTGCTAAGATCGATCCCAATTACAAGAAATCAACTTACTTACAAAAGCTGTATTTATTAGCTGGCAAAAGTCATCAATAAAATCAGTTTTTTAATGAAGCAACATGCAACCTTAAGCATAATCAGTCTTAGAGGTACTCTCACTTCTTGCCCGACAGCAAATCCCAGCAGAATTAAGACTCTGGTTCAGAAAACAAAAATTAAGCACACACACATATTTATTGAATTGATATGCATGTTCTTTATATTACCCTTGTGCTTTGGCTTTGCTTAATTGGGAAAGACTGGTGGTGCCTAATGCAGTTGAAGGAGAATGAGCCTGACTATCAATCTGAACTAGACTAAGCCCACCTCCTACAGAAGAGTCTTGTAAAGCCAATTTCCCTCTTTCACAAGTCAATAATGATCCCAAGACCTGCACTTCCCTGGGGGAACGCTCATTTCTTAGACTAAAGTTTAACCCAGCACACAGGATAAGGCGCAATCCGTTAATTAGTTCGCTAATCTGCAACTTCACCAAGCACACGGTCTCTTCTGAAGGCAGCCATGTGACTGACTATGGCACCTGTTTCCATTCATAATTCAGCAGAGTGCAGTGAATGCATCTGTGCACCCCACAACTCGTGCTGCCAGCACGCCAAGGGAGGAACCGCTGTGTCAGAGATCAGAGTTTCGCTGTCCCTCAGATCACAGCAACACTTTCTGTACGGCTTCACACTCAAATCACGGCCCTCAACTTCCTTCTTCAAGGCACAAAGTTTCACAAAGGTATATGGCAGGACCCAAAACCCACAAACAAACCTCATACTGGCGTGTGTTCTGCAGATGATAATGCTCAACAAAATGGTCTAGAAGCTCTTTTCCCTTTACACCTGCATTTACACAGCTGAATAAGTCCCTGCTGCTGCCACAAAGAACTGCATCTAAAAATAATTCCCTGATTGGCACTTGCTGAAAACTGGAGAATTCAGAGGGGTAAAGCAAGGACTGCAGTCTTCAGCAGACTGTACGGCCTCTGTGGTCTGACAATATTCCCTGTCCTCACCGTCTGTGGGTGCTCCAGGTCAGCACCACCCCTTTGAAATGCAGGCTGTAATGTTCTTAGGTTTCTTCTCTGCACTGTTTGCGTCATGACGCCCAAACCTGTGATGTTTGATTAGCAATGTCTTTTGGAGGAGGAAAACAAAGTGTAGATTGTTGGTCCACATGCAGTAGCAGAAACCCTACTGCAGATACAGGGACAGAGGATAGGAAGGTGAAAGAAAAGCACCACCTCCCTCCCCTGCCTCCCAACCAGTTACAGCAAACAGCACGATTTCTAACCAGCCTCCTATGGACAAGCACGGCTTTAATTCCAAAAAAGGCTGTATGCCACTGAGAGATTAAATGATTGCTGCATGCATGTAAGGTCTATGAAGCAAACTGGGATTCACTGGAATACAAAAAACTACAGCAGTTTTTTTTTAACATGGGGTAACCAAAAGGAGCTGGGGAGTAAAGAAGGATGTAGCAACAGACCAAAACTAAGAACAGAAGAGAAAGATTTGGGGGGGAATGGGCAGTAGCATCAGATGAAGCCAAGGAAGTCCCAACTGCGGTGCAAATACTGGCACAGGCAAAACAGCAGAACTATGGCTCACAAGAACTGGAAGGGATAGACCACAGACTGGGTTACCTCCATGCAGACTCAGTGCTGAGCCCACGTGAAGGCAGATAGCTGAAGTGTGCATATTTACTTGTTCTATAATGAAAAAGTTGTGTGGGGTTTTTTTAAATTAAAAATATTAACTTCATCTGCTTGGAACTCAGCTCCTGGGATATAGTGAAACAGAGAAAAATCAAACGAGACACAGAACAAGAAGAAAACCAAAGCAGACGACCACCACAAAGTGACTATCAGAAACAATTCTGGTGAAGCTCAGAGTTTTGGCTGTGCAACCAACAAGGAGTAATGCCACCGAGCTCAACAGGACTATGCTGCCACAAGCCTCACAATTAGACCTGAAGGATAAGGAATGAGGATCAATAGAAAGCGTACCAAGTAACTAAAAGAGGAGTTATTTTTCTGCCACGTTTACTTCACCATTGATTAATCAATTCCAGAGCCTTCGGGATGTGCAATGCCATCATTCAATAAAAAGCAATTTTCAAAGCAAAGCTATCACCTCTCCTGCTGTGTAAGGGAAGACTCAGCTTACTGACTACGTGCATCAGCAAGTCCACCAGACTCGTGGAGGAGCTTAACGCTACAAGCATGGTGGAGAAGCTACCCCAACAAATCCATTTTGATACAGCAGCCCTCTGAACACAGAAATTAAACCCCGGTCCAGTTCTGCACTCGAGAGTCCCGCTTCAGTACCTGAGTCCCAAAGTGGTCTGATCTCCTCTTTTGTTACACACAGCAACGCTTATCTCCCATCATGTGTAGGTGCCTTGTACAACATAGGTCTGGTTTTCCCTGATATGTAACAGTACATATGATCTCAAATATAACCGCCTCACAGCTGAAGGCAGCCGTGACCGTGGCGGAAGGGCTGTCCTTCAGAGTAAAACACTGCTGCTGGTACCCAGGAGAGTGCTAGAGGTACAGTTACGCAGGTACTTGATAAATCACTCAGCCCTTCACTACATCAGAAAACATAAGGTGAAAGGAGCAAAGGGGATGTCAGGTCATTTTTTCTACAGAGTAGAAACAGGAGAGACAGAAACAGTATTTGCTCAGATTAGATTCCTGTCTGCCTTGATACAGCTAAAATCTCCTACAAAGATACAAGATACTTGGCTCCTGTCCTTCACAGAGACATAAAAAGTAAGAGCAGACAACAGCTGAAAAGGGGAATATTTCTCAATTATTCTTCAGGTGAAGAGCCTATAAAACACCATCTCTGTGCAAAAACTCAGCAGAATACGGTAAATCCTCCCCTGCTTGTGATGGGATGAGAAGTATTTGCTCAGCCGCTCTTAGGAAACCAATCCTCCTACAAACTTTCAATTACCTGAGGGCTTGCTGTATCCCCAGCATTCTTCTCTCAGACCCCAAGAGGAAAGCCACATTGTAGAGGGGCTCTCCTTGTTGATTGCAGACAGCAAATCTCATGGTACGGATTTCCAGCCACCACTCGTCCATCTAGAAATCTCTACCCCTCCTGTGGCAGAACCTAGCAAGAGCTGCTGGGGCTTGGGCTTTGTCCAGTGGCAGTACACAACAGAAGGAAAGGAAGCCATCCAGAGGGATCTTGACAGGCTGGAAAGGTGGGCCCAGGTGAACCTAATGAGGTTCAACACTGCCAAGTGTAAGGTGTTGCACTTGGGCTGGAAGAATCCCAGACATAGATACAGACTGGGAGAAAAGCTCCTTGAGAGTAGCCCTGCTGAGAAGGACCTGGGGATTCTGGAGGATGAGAAGCTTAACATGAGGCAGCAGTGTGCTCTTGCAGCTCGCAAGGCCAATGGTATCCTGGGCTCCATCAGAAGAGGGGTGGCCAGCAGGGACAGGGAGGTGATTGTCCCTCTCTACTCTGCCCTCGTGAGGTCCCATCTGGAGTACTGTGTCCAGGTCTGGGGCCCCCAATACAAGAAGGATGTGGAACTGTTGGAGAGGGTTCAGAGGAGACCACAAAGATGATTAGAGGGCTGGAGCATCTCTCCTATGAAGAGAGGCTGGGAGAGCTGAGCTTGTTCAGCCTGGAGAAGAGAAGGCTGCGGGGGGACCTCATTGCAGCCTTCCAGTACCTGAAGGGAGCATATAAACAGGAGGGGATTCAACTTTTTAAAAGGGTAGGCAATGGCAGGACAAGGGGGAATGGATTAAAACTAAAGGAGGGAAGGTTTAGATTAGATATTAGGGTTAAGTTTTTTACAGAGAGTGGTGAGGTGCTGGAACAGGCTGCCCAGAGAGGTGGTGGATGCCACATCCCTGGAAGTGTTCAGGGCCAGGTTGGATGGGGCCCTGGGCAACCTTGTGTAGATCCAGGCCTGGAGGTTGGGGGGTTTGGAACTCTATGATCCTTGGGGTCCCTTCCAATCCATGCCATTCTATGATTCTATGATTCACAGCACCTTTAGTAGGGGTCTTTTTGTTGGTTTGAGGGGTTTTTTTGGTGCTTGGTTTTGGTTGGGTTTTTTTGGGGTGGGGCTTATTTGCATGTGTGGGCGTGTTTTGGTGGGGTTTTTGGGGGTTTTTTTTGTTTATTTTTCACACAGGCTGCAGGCCTTTCTTTAGGAGAACAAAGCAGAGAGCCTGGTTTAAGGCTCTGGCAAGAGCCAGACATAGATTATCTGTATGATAGCAGTTTAAATTTTCTGGATGTGGAAATGAAAATTTCACACACCAAGACGAATGAGGACTTCCAGTTAAACATCAGGACCCTTATTAAACACAATTAGTTCTTCATATCTCAAGCTGCTCCCAGTGGGCAAGCAGTCCTACTGCATCTAATCACTGCTTTGGGAGATTAGAAGCAATCTGCTGGCAGGGGGCGTTGGATGTCCATGGATTTGCAACCAGCCTGAATTTAACATACTAACGCATAAGAAATCTTTCTTCATCACCAAGCCACCGCAGGTTCAGACACAGAGAAGGAGGCAGGTACTAATGGCTAACACTCAGGTGCCACCCAGTCTTTCAAAAATTTAATTCAGGTTTTCCCTATCCAGAAAAGGTTAGGAGCTTCAGGATGATTTTGGGGCCAAGTGCTCCTTGATGCAGTGCACTGGAACTCAAGCCAGGTACAAATCTTCCTGCCCTACTGTCACAAAGCCAGAAGAAACTGTTTATTAGCAGTTGGGTTCTTGCTTATGACACAGAAGAGAGAATGCTCTGATGAATATTTCAAGTCAAACAACCCCAACAGGAAAAACTCACGATAAGCCACAACTGTGGTTATTGCATCCCCTGGAAATGAGAGGGGGTGGGTGAAACTGGGTTCCCTGCTTCACCTCAGCCAGAGGTAGAAACCAGCCAGAGTCTGGTTTCAGAGGAGTACCCCACTAGAAGACAGACTGCCTCCTCTTCTCCTTTCTCACAAAAAGCTGCCTGTGCCTGGTCAGCCTCCAACTCAAAAATCATTCAGAGCTTCAAATCTCAAATTAGGTCAGTCACCTGCTTGATTCCCTGTGAAGGCCAAGATACTAAATCCCTCTCCCCTCCTCAGGACTTGCTTCTAGCAAGTTGAGTGGGTTGCTAATTTGGTAGCCTAATTCTCCTGAGGTCGTACATTGTACGACCAATCCACTGAAGCAAATTCAAGCGTGTGGCAAGGCACTTCACTGCTGCATGATTACAGGCAGCAGTGGGGACTACAACCTCAGCAGATATATCAGCACCAAAGGAGTCTAGCCCCTTATTTGAAGCATGAAATACACCACCTCAAGAGCACAGACTGCTGAAGCTAGTGGTGGTGGTTTATAACCTCACTGTTCCAGGCCACGCAGGACTGAGCAATGGCGGTGGGTTTGTTGCCTTCCTATACAGATGGTCTGGTAATTACTGCTGTCTCCCTCACAATACAAACTGTGCACTTACGTTCTTGCATTGAACTACATATGCAAACAGGCTCTTCCTGGAGCTGCCTGCTGGTAAATCGGTGGCCCTGGCCTGCATCCAGGTCTCCGTTTCCGTACGGTGCCAGCCATTCAAGGCGCCTGGAAGTGTACAAAACTATTACGCTGCCTCCCCTCTCCCTCCTCCATGCTGGCTGCAAATCAAATGGAAGAATAAATCAACAGCTAGATTACTGCCCTAAGCACACACCTGCTGACACTTCATGCAGCTGTAATTGCAATGGGGAAGCTAAGTATATCATCAGGAAAGCCAACTTAATTAAAAGCAGTAAACATAACAGGATGTGGAGCGCAGAAAGTAGCTCCCATCAAGCAGCGTGCCTTGTGTCTGGAGCGGAGGGTTTTTCCCAGCCTCTTGTACACACTTTGATGGAAGAAGTGTTCTCTCACTTATCTGAGTAACAGTGACAAAAAAATAACTTTAAAAAAAATTCTTCATCTGGAACAATTTGCAGGTTCTTGGTAACACACAAAATTATTATTATAGACTGACCACCAAGCACATAGGGGCTTGTATTCAAAACCCCGATGAATACAACTGTGTGATCAATACAATAACATTTAATCTGCTAAAGGAGGAAACTGTGTGGAAGTGCCCAAGAAATGTATTTCAGAAATTGTGAAAGAAAAACCACAAACAGAACACAACCAGCATTCTTCTCCAGAATAAGAATCAGCTGTTCCCATGCAGGGCAGGAACGTGTCTTGAAAATGAAGAATATAAGCAGTCACGCCGCCTTTAGGTTTACATGTGTCCCCATGCTAATTCTATATGAAAAATTAAACCATTTAAATCAACATAAATACCCACACGTGCACTGTCTGCTGTGTGCAGTAAAATACTTCCTATGGCAGAAACATATTAGCCTGGAAATACAGCACTTCTACCTGCACATGCTTTTAACATTCATTCAGGACCTGCTTCAGATAACAAGAATCAGCAGAGGTTTTGAGCTGGCACTGCCCTAAGCTGCTTCTGCTCTTCATGTATTTGCCAACAGCAGCGGTAACATTTTCTTTCAGCAAAAGCTGGAAAAATGTTTCTTTCTGGAGGCCTTTCACCTAGTAGCACAACAGCAAAGTGTCAAACCATACTCTAGACAAAGAGTCCCCGGCTGAGCTCCAATGCAGTCGGTATTCAGAAGGTGTAAACAGGCACAGGCTATAAAGGAGGCCTTTAGAAATCATCACAGGTGTGATGTCAGGAAAGCCAGACCTCACACCTGATACCTGCAAGCAACACCAAGCATAGCAAGAAGAGCTCCTATCACTACAGCAGCAGTAGAAGGAAAAACAAAGCAACTGCAGAGCCTCTGATGACTGGGCTGGGCAATTTAGTGGTGACAGGTAAGGCTGAGGTATCCAACACCTTCAACTGTTCATCCGCAACATCACCCAAGCCTCTGTGCTTACAGGTAGTGTTGGAGCAGGCAAAGGAATTACCAGAAGTAGTAATTCAGAGGATCAAGTCACACAGTACTTAAAAGGACTTACACATTAAGTCTATATGACCAGACAGACTCCAATGAAGGGCAGAGAAGGAGTTGGCCGATGTCATAGCAAGGCCACTTTTCAGAATCTTTGAGAAGTCACAGACACTGAGGGAGATCCCTAGCCACTGGAAGAAGGCAAATGTTGCACCTATCTTCATAAACAGATCAAAAAAGATTATCTGAAGAACTGTAAGCCAGTAGGTTTTCAGTTGTTGCAAAAAATCAAGGTGTGAGTCCTCCTGAAACATGACCCTGCACATGTGAAGGAGAAAATTACCAGCAACAGTTGGCATGGATTTACCATGGGTAACTGATGCCTAACCAACCTGAGAGCATTGTAAGGTAAAACAATGGTATTTGTGGGCAAGCCGGAAAGCAGCAGATGCCATTTACCTTGACTTCAACAAAGCTTTCCATACATTTCCCACAATATCATTATACTCAAGTTTGGATATTACAGTCTGGGCAGGCACACAGCTAGATGGTTTAAAAAAAAAAAACAAAAATGCAATAAACACACACAAAATCAAACAGGTTGGACAGTGAGGCTCAGAGGACAGTGGTCAGTAGGCCATGCCCTCCCTAGAGGGTGTGAAGTAACAGCTTGTAGTACCAGAGAGGCCTGGCCCTGTCCTGTTGACAAGCATATCACTGGAGTTGGAGATAGAGTACTCTGACCAAGCTCGCAGATGGCAGCAGACTGGAGATCAGTCAATGAGCTCAAGGGCAGGGCTGCCACTCAAAGATGTAGACTGTTTGCAGGAATGGCCTGACAGGAACCTAATGAAATTGAATAAAGACAAGCATAAAGTCTTGCCTGTGGGAAAGATGAACATTTTGCAGGCTGTGGAGCAGCTCTGATAGGGCCCTAAGGGTCATGGTAGGTAGCAAGCCCCACACAGCCAAGGAAGCAATAAAAGGCAACAGCATTCTGGACAGTGTGATTAGAAGCCTATTCGGTAGCTGGAGGGAAGTAACTATCACCTTTAACTAAGCACTTGTTGGACCACATCTAAACTACATTTGATTTTGATGGCCCCAATAAAAAGAATGAAATTGCTAAACTGCTGTGAGCTCAAACAAAGGGCCACCGAGAGAGAGCTGCCACTTGCCCTGTGATGTTGAGGGACTTGAGCCTGTTCAGCCTAGGGAAGAAAAGACTTCACAGGGACCCAAAAGCAGCGTGCCAGTACTCAGTACTTCTTTACTGAGGAGATGGACTCAGGTTCTTTTCAGTGCTACAAGGTGGGAGGACAAGAGATGATAGATGTAAACGGAAACAAAAAGATGTTTTGACTTGATATGTGGATCTTATCCATCATAAAGGACAGACAGGCATCAGAGCACACTGCCCAGAGAGGCTGTACCATCTCTGTGGTGGGCTGACCCTGGCTGGAGGCCAGATGCCCAAAGCCACTCTAACACTCCCCTCCTCAGCTAGGCAGGGAAGAAAATACATAATGAGAGGCTTACAGGTCGAAATAAGGACAGGGAGAGATCACTCCACTGTTAGTGTCATGGGCAAACCAGGCTCAACACAGAATAAAAATGCATCTAATTTATTACCCAATAAAAATACAGTAGGATAATGAAAAATAAAACCAAATCTTTGAAGAGCTCCCCCCACCCCTCCCTTCTTCCTGGGTTCAACTTTATTCATCATCTCCATCCTACCCCCCTCGCCCAAGCAGGGAATGGGGGTTGTGGTCAGTTCATCATGAGCTCAGGAAGAGGATTCCTCACACTCTTCCGCTGCTCTAGTGTGGGGTCCTACCTACAGGAGACAGTCCTCCACAAACTTCTCCAATGTCAGTCCTTTCCCAGAGGGGCTTCAGCTCTTCAACAGCTACCCTGGCATAGCTTCCATGGGGTGCAGACCTTCTGGAACAGGCTGCTCCAACACAGCTTCCCACAGAGTCACACGTCCCCCCAGCAAATGCTCCCCATCATCTTCCACTGGTTGCAGGGGGACAGCCTGCTCCACCATGGGTTTCTCTCTGGCATCTGGGGCACCTCTTCCTTCCCTTCTTCACTGACCTTTGTTTCTGCACAGTTTCTTACATATTCTCACTCCCTTCTCTGTCAATAAAGAGTGTCCACTTGTGGGTTTTTTTCCTCTTAAATGTGATTACAGAGGCGCTATGACCATCGATGATGGGCTTGGCCTTGGTCAGCAGCAGGTCCAGCCTTGAGCCCCACTGGTGGACCCAGGGGAAGCATCTAGCAGCTCCCTGCAGAAGCCATCCCTGAAGCCCCACCACCACTACCAAAACCTTGCCACATAAACCATTCTCCTTCCTCAGAGTTTCTCCAAGCCCCAACTGGATAAAGCCCTGAGCAACCTAGCCTGACCTCATGGCTGACCCTACTTCAAGCAGGAGTTTGGACTGGAGGTCTCCTGAGAAGTCTTCCCACCTGCATTAATCTCAGACTCTCTAATCTCAATTACTCTCTTTTCCTCACTACTTCTCTTAGAACATCACATTATTTAAAAATTCAACAATCCAACTCATTACTGGATAGCACCAAAACTATTTTCTCTAAGTCAGACAGGCCCCTCCCTTTGGGTGACTACTTCCTTGCCACAGCGACATAAGCAACGGTATTTCTACTGCTGTGGACACATGCTTACCACTCATACTCAAAAGCATCTGTGCTGGTTTATAAACATGCCAGGGAGCCTGGAAAGGAGAGGATTAGAAACATGCAGGTTCTCGCATCTGGAATTTATCACCTCATTAAAAGCTCTGATGTGATGGTAGCTAACAACAGGAGGAAAAATAAACAGAAAGGATTGGTCAGGCATACCATGGAACATATTTCACCCTGTAAGGAGGGGGACATTCACAGTCATTCTAATCAAACAGCTCCTCAGCAGCAAAACGTAAGGCAGCCGCTGTTCCCAATTCAGGAGTGAAAACAACAACTGGAGTATCTTAAGTGCTGCTAGCATGTGCACACAGAGAAGGTGGTTTCACAATCTAATGTATGCACGATGTCATTACTCACATTATCGCCAAGTAAGAGAAGCATCTTGACTGTCTTTTCCACCAACCATCAGCACTTCAGGTACATCCAGAATAAGACTGAGCTTGCTTATTTAAGTGAGAGTAGGATGAGGATCCTTGTAGAGGATCAGAGCCAAATCTGTTGAGACAGCTCTAATTCTGAACTGCCTTCTGTGCATCCAGGGAGACATATGATCTAATTCTTTTAGCAAAGTCAGGGATAACTTGGCTCCCTGCTTTTCCAAAAGATAAGAATTAGACTCCAATGACTAATTCCTTTCTCTGCTTTATATTTGTTTACTTATTTTTCCAGGCTGCATAAACTTTTGCTGAAGCAGGAAAAAAACATATATCTGCCAGTATCTTGTGACTCAAGAAATTAGGAGATGAAATGGTTGGCTTGGTTAGTGAAGTTAAGAACCATCTTGGAAATTCTCTGTATCAACAGCAGAAGACCAATGTAGGTCTCCAATTCCTGGCAAGCTTTCCATCATGCTTCTGGTCTGAAATGAGCTATATCTTAACAGATTCACACAGCGGAGGCAGAGAGTTTGGAAAATGATCAATTCCTCAGTCTAGCCTTAGGAAACAGAATTACATTTGGAAGAAACATGCTTGAATTAAACTAAAGCTTACTGTTGACCTATGAAGGCTAGAACAATTACATCCACTGGGGAAAAAAAATTTAAAAGGTCCTAATATAATTTACTACTTGGACAGAGAGATGAATCATTATTTCTCTAACAGAGACTTCCAACCTTTGCCCTAGCTGTTAATACAGAAAGCATAACCAAAAAGTTTTAAGAAAGCTTTGAGCAATGTGTCTTACAGCTTTTTCAAATAATTACACTGGAAGGCAGATTAAATTAAAATCTAAAAAAAAAAACCCCAAAACAACTCAACCCTTAAGCTCCAAAAGAAGAACAGTCACCTCACTGCAAGTTTTACCCCTGATCTAGCTGAATTTCCAGTACATTTATTTTGGCACACTGACTTCTTATCCCATGTTCCTCTTGCTGAGCAGACAGTCTTATCTCTGTCTTAGGATGTCTGAAGTAGAGCCTTTACAGGAAAGATTAACTCAGCTATCTTTCCTTTAAACTTCCGATAAGAGCAAACAACCATTTTATGCGACAGGCCATCTTGGATTTCTATTACTCTGGGCAATTTGAAGAGCAGCAGGCACCTTCTAGGAGGACATGCCTACCCAGGACAGATAGGGCATATGGACATGCCAGTCCAGGGATGCTTTGGTCTGAGTGTGCCACACTAGATCTGTGAACAGACACAGGTCTTGGGCTTTCTGAGCTGACAAGCCAATTTTTTCATTGTAATACAAAGCGTCTCCAAGAGAGATGTGACATACTGCCAAAAATCCGGGAATTTATTAAACAGGATTGCATTTCTGGGCTTCATAAGTCCCCAAAGACCATCTCAAGACCAAAGGATAGGCCACCTATGCCAAATGGGTAGAAAAAACTTCTGTCAGAAAACCAATGATAGAAAGGAATAGAATCTACTGCGAACTCATCTGACTAAATATATCTGCTTTTTACAGAAGGTTGTTCTGGAAGTTGTAAGATAAAATAAAACCCATTTCACTACAGTACATCCCAGATCTAGATTTGCACAGAGGAGACACTCTCAGAATAAAGTTACATATTAGGCCTTTAGATGATTTAACATCCAACCATATGCTGATGGAGAAAATCCTATTCATGCCTGCTCCCCCACAACACGCAGAATACTCCCTTCCCTTTCCACCAGTGTTTGCCAAAAACTGTACCAAGCTGATTCAACACTGACTCGAATGCGCTAAAATGAACAACTTTATGTGGGATTTGTAATTTGAATTAACTCAGTGAAGGGTCAGGCAAGTGCCAAAGCGATGGGACTTCACCCTAAAATACTGAGATTGGCGGTGTGCCTCTCCTCCATTACACAGGTGTGAAAAGATAGTGTGGGTAGGAAGCAGCTGGAGGTCCTAGACAACAGAAATTGAAATTGCAGATGTAACAGTAGGAAGCCCCAGGCACCACAGACATCAGTGACCTTCCTATCATTTTGATGCAAGGCCCCTTTAAACCTACTGGGCTCCTATGCATTCAAATACCCACTATCCTACCCCTTCCACATTTCTTCACTTGTGACACATCATTTATCCCCTGGGCTTTACCATCCCCAAATACTTAGTGTCTTTCCTCTGTATTTCTTCCTCCCCACTGAAATTCATCGTTGCAGTAACAACAGTAGCACAAACATGACACTGGTCACCACCGCAACGATCACTGAGCACACACATCCCACCTTTTCCCCTTCCTTTTCCCCACTACTTAGACCATCCAGGAGACTGGCAGATATAATATATTTGTGCAATGACTCAGGTAACAGGGCGCCTGCAGTAGCTACCAAAACCACACACAGCTACTAGTAACAGCCTTCTGCTTGACCTGACATAGTCAATATACAATGGTTTTCCCTCCACATTAAAAGATCTCCCAAACCAACCAATAATCCATCAACACCACTTCAAGGAAGTCAAATTCCAATTAACCTCTTTGATGGACTGCAAAATAGGCACACTGCTTTTCCAGAAGATAATCCATTTCAGCACACAGAGATAACAGTAAACTAGTCACCAAGAAGCAGCCAGCTAGAAAGCAACCTTGCACGCATCAGATCTCTTGCAGACAGCGAGCCTCCCCTTTGTACCCCTTGCTTCTGCAGGGCTTTGTATTGACCTGTGGCACAAGCAGTCTGAACTAAGACTCAGTATCCAAGTAGCTACCAAGGAAGAGCTGGAAAAGCATGTGGGCAGAAACATAAACAGAACATGAGGTGATGATGAATGACCTGAATGTCAAGGTACAGTGAGACTTTCGTGATTTCTTAACATCCCAGCTTCTTTCCCACATTGCAGCAAAGTAAAATCAAATGTAGGTGGAACCAGAGCCCTGTTATTAGCTTGCAAAGAAAATGAACTTGTTTAAATTCACACCCATCTGTTCTGGCCAACCATTTATGAGTAATTCTCAACAACATTTCAGTCACCTGAAAAAAAAAAAAAAGAAAAAAAAAAGACAGGGAGTTCTAGGCACAAACACTTCCTAAGCAGTCAGTACTCAGGGTTGCAGATGATTAAATCACACAGCGTTTCATTATTTCAGTGAGCTTTGTTTCTCGCTGGGCTTCCTGACTGCTTTTTGTCTCTAGCATTTCTCTCCCGTTTCTGGCAGATGAAGTGGAGGTGGAGAGAAGAGAGGAAAGTTCTTGGGCAGCATAAGGATTACAATTTCCAATCCTCCAGCAAGGAAGAGTTTGCTCAGGGAACAGATGACCTATTGCTTCTACCTACTCTTCCACCCCCCTTTATTATTACTGGTTTTTTAAACTTATGCTTACAGCTGCTTTCAATTATAAAGCTACACAACTCAAGGACAAAGTTTAGTACATTTATCTCCCTTCTCTCCTCAAATCCACACAGAAGACATCTCCCACCCACACATTTCCTCCACCTTTGTGGTTTTGCTGTGGGCAATTTAAACCAGAAAACTGCAATTCACAGATATCCTCAATCATGCACCCACGGGTCGCTGACATTTGGTTCACACCCGAGCCTGCTGTGAACGTAGGTGTCACTCATAAGGAGGACAGTTATGCCACTGACAACAAACCACCCCAACTCCCTAAATCAAACAACAGTATTAGCACAGGGACAAATTTACTTTCAAAGCATTCTTGGTATTCTGCCTGATTACCTGCCCATGTTCAAAACAACAGGAGAACTGTTCTCCCACAGCTCTACTTAGGTTTCCTTTCAGCGTTCTGAAATAAGAGCTGTTTAAGATCTTGCATTTCATTTTCAATTGGAAAGGTCACCTGGACTGGGTGGCAAAACAAGTCTGTACGCTTCTTAAAATAAGGACAAAAGGGAAAGAGATGGGACACTGTGAAGGAGGGCAAAGAAAAAGTTTACTGCACCTTCATTTTTAAATGAGAAAAGGTCTCAGAGAAGTTATGGGAAAAGCACGGTTACTGAAAGAGCAGCACTAAGATCCTACAGAATCTAATTTTCTCTTGAGCACTAGAAAACACAAAGAGGAAAGTGATGACTACTTACATATAATATGTAGGATATAATCCTTCAAAGTACCAGCAATGCTTTTTGGCCTCTGTACACTACAAAGAAAGAACAATGTGGTATTAATATTTACATAGGAAAATGTACAATTATAAACACAAGCACAGAGTATTTATAAATACTGTGACTTTGAGCAATTAGAAAATATTGCCAAGGATTTCCCAATCCTGATACACACAGCAACTAGGAAGTTGGTTCATGTGAAGAGCAGTATGCCCTGCCAGGGTTCAGATCCCTCAACGTGGGGCACTGTCTGCAGCTCCCCACGATTCACAAACTTGGTACATTTGGTGCAGGCGCAGGATCCAGCTGCACACGTTCCCATGCGGAACTGCCATCTTAAAAGACCATGGAGAACTTAAGAGCCCATTATGGTTGCAGTCACTTAAGAGACTTCCAAGTCAGAAGCAGTTTGATGACACTATGCATATGACTACACAGTAAATTCAATAACTGTACAGAATTAGTCATCTTTCTGGAAGTCTCTGACATGTGGAGCCAGGCTTGGAAAGGAGCTGAGTGAGAACACATCCAACCCATCTCCTCTTCCTACAGCTTGGAAATGTCTCAAAGTGTTCATTAAAGTACCGGGGAAAGGAAACTGCTTTCTGCAGCCCAGGGGTATTGTTCTCTTTTGCAGATTGCCAGCACATCCTCGTTAAAGGACGGCGAGGAGCAGTTTCTGAGCATGTGTGTGCCGGCAACGTGGGAAGCGCACATCGTTACAGGCCCTGCCAGAGCACAGGCGGCAGCTCAGAACAATAGCAGCGCTTAAAAAGGAAAACCAGATGTCAAGCCCAAGCTCCATACACAACACACCAAACACTTCTGTGTACCCCGCTGACACTGCTAGCATAAAGTGCCGCCTTCGTTGCAGATGTAGCTGCAGGAGCTCCACTGCAAGCTGCATGATCCCATCACACATGGGCAGGGCCTTGTGGGACACCCTTCACAGAGCAGCAAGGAATTTCTTGCTGGGGTTTTATCAGCAATTTCCTCTGCTGCCCACACCTGACACCCGATGTTGGAGCGGGCTCGGCATAGCAGCGGTGCTTGGATCATCCTTCATGTTCACTTGGCAGCTCACCTTTAAATAATAGCTCGTGTAAGTTTATTAGCCTCCCCGAATCCCAGAATATTAAAGGAATCCAGTTAAGACAAAGACAAAGTGTTTTTGGATTCCTGACTCTCACTCCTCATGAATAAGAAAGGCTGCAAGCTCTTTAATGAGCATCTGATGAGCTAAATCACAGACAGATCAATTACAGCCCATGAAGACAAACTGCTATGGATTAAATTGTTAAGAGTGGTGAAGGAGATGGGGGAGGAGGAGAAGATGCTTTTGATCCCTGTGGTTAGGCCTTTCCACTAGTACAACAGGCTCACATGCTTGTCTTCAAAATGCACAAGCTTTAGCTTCTGTTGCAAGGACTGGAGCTTTTTCCTTGAGATAAACACAGCAGAAGCCTCATTCCCCTCAAGTCAATCCTGTGGTCAAGGCAGTGTGTGCAAGAGGACTCCACAGCAGCTGCTGGAGCAAGTGATGTTCAAAAAAAAAAAAAAAAAAGAAAAAAGGAATCTATCCCCACATTTGCCCTGTTCTCCTCCCCCCACCCACCCACTTCAAAGCTTTAAATTTTGTAACCCTTCCTTCTGAATCTCTTAATCAGCTCGCTGTTTCCTTTTGCTCTAAAATTAGAAACGTGCCAAGTTTCTCCCCATAACACTCCACAAACATATATGCGCCGTAAGACCCAACAGCTCTGCTGCTGAGCCAGTGAGAACCACTTTGGCTCTCTGCCTTTGAAGGCTACAGATCAGCAGTGCCTGGCTAAAATCCCACTGCCTGCAGGTTGACCCCTTGGGATGCTTCATTTCATAATCCAGCTTGGGGCACGTATCATTGAACCTTTTTCCTTCCTGCTTCTCAACCAACGTGAGTCACTGTTTACCCCAGCATCCTTAAAGCCTTTGTCAGACTCGAGCATTTTAACTGATGCTTTCCCAGCAATGCCACTGAGCACGTGGAGCCTCTGTATCCTTTACAAGTGTAAAGGAGACATTTATATTCAGCAGTCATTCTGCACACACTCCTCGCCATGTTTTAATCTGCTTTACAAGTTCTAAAATGAGTTGGGAAGATTCCTCCTTCCCACATCTCCCAAGTTGCAAGATTTCTGCTTCTGCCTCTTAACAACTTTCAAGTTTAGACAGCCAGTGTGCTTAATGGTGTCACAAGAAAAGCTCCAGCCTAGGAAAGTTCTGCAAGTAAAAATTCCTTCTAGCTTACAGGGCTTAAATACCTGCATTAACAATCCTTCAGGGCTCAGACTTTGCTTTTATATGGGCCCTGGGACAGCAGGTACCAACACCAAAAATTGTTCTGCTTTTTCTTTTTTGGCATCAGAGCACTGCATGGCAGTTTTTCAGCTCTCCCACAGGGGAATCAGGCAGAAAAGCAAAGGGACCTTAAATGTGAGCAATATGACAGAATCCGATAGTTAGATGTCTATGGCTTCCTGACGAGAGGGAGTGAAGGGGCAGGCGCTGATCTCCTCTCTTTGGTGACCAGCGATAGAACCTGAGGGAACAGCATGAGGCAACGACAGGGGAGGTTTAGGCTGGATATCAGGAAGAGGCTCTTTACTGAGAGAGTGGTCGGGCACTGGCACAGGCTCCCCAGGGAAGTGGTCACAGCACCCAGCTTGGCTGAGTTCAAGAAGCGTCTGGACAACGCGCTCAGTCACATGCTCTGACTTGTCTGGCCCTGTGTGGAGCCAGGAGTTGGACCCGATGATCCTTATGGGTCCCTTCCAACTCAAGATATTCTATAATAGGTATCAAACAGATTTACACACACAGGACAAACTCTGTGGGCCCTGGTCCATTAAAACTCTACTGATCTCCATGGCAACTTTACACCAGAAAAGCCCAACATAAAGCAGGCAGCTACAAACCACCAGCCACATTGCTGCTTAGGAGACCTCACAGGAATTCACTGCTAAGAACATAACGTCATAGGCTCTGAGGATTTGAGCATCTTTAACACTCAGGTACTAGAGAGATGAACACAGTAGTCAGGAGACAGATTAATTTTTTCCATCCCACACTCCTCCTCCTGTCTCTTGCCAAGATCCAAATTAGTCTTCTGAGGAGTACGAGCCTCTTAGTTAAGCTGGTAGAGAGCCATACAAGTGTGAGCAGGGATGTACACCATTAGCATCAGGCACTCATCCTCACAAAGCCTTTGGAGGATGATGGCCCTGTAGTTGTTTGAGACTATGAAACCCTCAAGAAACAGCAGCTGGCAGCAACTGACTGCAGTCCACAACACAGAAACAAAGGGAAGATGACTCGTATTACTGCAATACAAAAGGACCTCAGACATCAGGGCTGATGCCTATTCCGATGGCAGACTGTATCTCAGTGTTTTTAACAAACAGGTTCGTGTCTTTAAAAAGCCATTTACCCATTTGTTAGCAGAAAAAGAAGTGTGTTTCTGTTTTTTAAGTTAAACTTAGGCTCTGCCCTACTGATGCTTTTAACTTTGCCAGAAGAACTATGTATTTCTCTTACAAAATTTCTCCTTCTACATCCTTTAATAATTTGGCACAGCTATAAAATATAAATACAAGAGCATGTTCTTTTTTTATTTAAAAAGTCATGTAAGTCTAATTGGGTGTGCATATGTAATCTTTAGAAAATTAATGGTACGTGAATTAGCCAGATGCTTTAATACATTCCTTAAGCTTATGCATTTGGAAAGAGGAAAAAATCCATAAGACTCAGGTTTTTGTTTGTTTGTTTTTTAGATACATCAGCATCTGTCTTGTAGCCTGTTTTCTCTGACAGACTGCAGCAACGTGAACTGCAAGGCGTCCTTCTCTCCGGCCTCTAAATTCATTCAGATGTCCTTTAAGAAAGGAAACCTGCTTCCTGCCACACACTGAAATTGCAAATGTTACTGCTGCTAGTAAGAACAATGAGAAAGAGAAGTTACTAAAATATTAACCAAAGACCGGTTTTGCTCACACCACAGAATACAAAACACGAGTACATATGTATGCACATGGTGTGGGGGAAGTCTGAGCAGACAGCCTGTTCGCTGGGTGTCAGATGGTACTCCACAGATCATTAGTTATGCTTTGCAGGATTTGCAGAAATACTATCTCCAGCAGGAGTATCCCCCACATTGCACATCATTATCTTTTAGCCCACAGGACAATAAAAAAAAAAAAAAAAAGAAGACAGATATGATCAATTAATTACTCTTTGCAATTAGGGAAACAGCAGATTCATACTCAGTGCTTTTATGGAAGGTTTGGAAATTACTAACACATAAAAGCAATTACAGACCTAAATGCAGACAGTAAATACTTTCCAGCACAAGTACAGTGCAGTTTTGTTATGGGTACCAGTGGAAAAAAAAGAAGCCTGATGTAGACAGATGTGTCTGCAGAGGGTTGGGGGAGGATAACTGCTCTCTGTATGCTAAAAGGACATTCCAAGAGTGAGTTTGTGACATCTGCTCAAAGCCAGATTCTGTAGGAGGCACAGCTCTGCTATCAATCACAGAGTCAATGAAATCCTATCAGTTATCAGTTGCTGAAAGTGAGGCTCCTTTTTAACCAGACAAAAAGCTAGATGCTACACACAACTTCCATTACATACTACAGAGATCCACAGGTAGATACAGAAGGAAAAAAGCAGGTGAGCAGGTGTTTAACAGAGCAACCTACTGTACTGGCATGACCAAAATGGCTCTTAACATTACTCTGGGATGACCCACTTAGTGGCTATTATGTATCAGCACAGCACTACTAGGATTAATTCACAGATCTACAGAATACCCTGAGCTGGAAGGGACCCATAAGGATGGTCAAGTCCAACTCCTGGCTCCACACAGGGCCAGCCAAGTCAGAGCGTGTCACTGAGCGCATTGTCCAGACGCTTCTTGAACTCAGCCAAGCTGGGTGCTGTGACCATTTCCCTGAGGAGTCTGTTCCAGTGCCCAACCACCCTCTCAGTAAAGAACCTCTTCCTAACGTTCAACCTAAACCTCCCCTGTCGCAGCTTCATACCATTCCTGTTCACAGAGGAACAGGATAAAAAAAAAACCCCAAACCAAACAAGTTAAAACTATTTAAAACATGGAACAAGACCTCAGTTTTTGAGCATCACCCAGTCCTATTCCAATGTACACCCACAACTCTGTACTTCACACAGCAAGATTAAACCAGTAATTGAAGAAATGGGAAGGATGACGCCTTTCTTGATTAGATGGCTCCAAAGCATCTGAGAAACAACTGGCTACATCTGTGGCCTCTGTTAGAGAGTGCCTCTTGCAAAACTCACCCACACAGACCTTTCCCAGTTTTATTGGTCATGGCACCTGGCAAGTACTTGATAGAACCCAGACAACAGGCTGGGACAGTCTAAAGTGCAACTCCAGACTTAATAATCAGTTCCAGAAGGCACATTATTGGCTAGGAATCACAATGTTTTATGGGATCTGACCTTTAAAACTGTATCAGTTTTTAGAACACTATCCATTTCAGTGCCTAGACACCAGCTGAAAGCATTATGAGATATGAGTTGCTCATCAGATATAGTGTGCTGAAAGCATAAGGACTTATGCATGCTGAAAGTCTGAAATGTTGAATTTGCAGTGACAAGAATATGAGCGTACTGCTCTTCCACAGCCAAGAAAATGGCATAATATTATCCATTAGAGTCAGAGACAACATCTACTAAAACTGAGAAGTACAGCATAAGGGTGAAAACAATTTACTAGAGAAAATACCATTGTTTTATCCTTCCCCAAATCAAAATTCATCTGTACTTCTTCCCTGGTGATGCCAACAGATGAGGGTAAAAGTAATCCACATCCAAACTATTTCAAGAAACTGAGCTGGCAAGCCATGTTACCAGTGATTTCAAAAAGGACTTGATGCAAAGGACAGAGGCAACTCTTACTAAAAGCCAGGATTCTCTTAAGGTATTTTTATTTACTAAAGTCATGAGGAAACAGCAAGGAACTCTTGGATAATGGGATGCTGATCCTTTACCAAGCTTCCCCCCCCATATAACAGTAAAAAACCCAAATACTACTCAAGGCACACAGTTGGTTCATCAAAAACAGTATTACAAAGTCCTATAATTCATAGCATAATAAATGATTTTCAGATGTTTCAAGAGGGGTTGTTTCTGGCTTATCTTTCTGCCTGTTCTCTATGAAAGAGAGGAATATTTTCCATATAGGATTCTTAAAAAGAAGCACCTTTTCTGCCTTAAATTAATTAGTCCATGTTTTGCAACAGTAAGAAATTTCAGGACAGGCAGCTAATTCTTATTGGTAATTCTGGTGGTCAGAGCACATGCACTAGTCATCATATTTTAATTTAGAATTAATGTGGGGTTAGTATTAGATAGCCTTTCGTCATAAACCCTTATTTTACCTTTAGATCTATTAACCTTTCCTACAAAAGAAATACAAATAACCCTTCCATGCAATTTCATTTCAAGAGCCTGCCTCCCCCCTCCTCCTCCTCCCACCCCCTCCCCCACCCCTTTCCCATTATCCAGCAAATTGCAAAGGCCCTTCACTCATAGAACGATACCATTTCAATTGAATAGAATCCTTTCATCCGTCTCGGGTGGCGGGAGGGCGGGGGAATAAAGAAACATTAATAAAAGAGGGGGATAAACAAGAGACCCCCGTTGTCCAGAGCCCACACGAGGCAGGGGAAGGCGGGAGGCGCGGGCGGGCCCCGCCGGCTCGGGGCGGCCTCAGCACCGCGGACAGCGCCCGCCCGCGCCCCACGGTACCGACCGGCACCCGGCGCCGCCCACACGCGCTCCGGGCTGTGAAGCGGCGCGGTTTCGGAAGTCAGAGTATCATGGGTTGGAAGGGACCCATTAAGGATCATCGGGTCCAACTCCTGGCTCCACACAGGGCCAGACAAGTCAGAGCATGTGACTGAGCGCGTTGTCCAGACGCTTCTTGAACTCAGCCACGCTGGGGGCTGTGACCACTTCCCTGGGGAGCCTGTGCCAGTGCCCAACCGCCCTCTCAGTAAAGAGCCTCTTCCTGATATCCAGCCCAAACCTCCCCTGTTGCCACTTCATACCGTTTCTGTTCATAAATGAACAGGAAAAGAAAGAAAAAAGAAACAGAGAAGAGCTAAATCCACACACATCACCCGGCTCACTTCGCATTGGCACGCAGCAGTCACACCTACTGAACAGCTCAAGGCACACTTTTGCTCTAATATGAGAAAATAACAGCAACAACTGGATGGAAGAGCCATACCAAATCTTCTTCAAACTGCTTGGGATGCCATAGTGATGATAGTTATTGTTGCTAGGTGAAATATCCAGCTTGGATCTGCATTAGAACCTCAAGCAAAATGGTTAGGGAAGTGCCAGCAGATCCTCAACTCCAGAGACAGGACTTGCTTTTTACATTCTTATTTGTACACCCATGAATTCAGCAAACATTTGCACAAACATAAGTCTATGTGTGTGTATGTGACTGCTAAACCTTCCTGTTGGAACCATCCTCACACTGGAAGTTCTGCCAGAACACGAGGCATGCCACATATTGAAAGCATTTTCACCCAAGAAAAGCAAGGAAGATTCGACAGCCCACTGGAGCCTACAGCTTCAGAGGAGTAGTGGTAGCCTTTTTCATTCCAACTGGAAGGAAACTAAGGTAACATTTTCCTAACTCCACTAGAAGCGGATGGTCTATTCTAAAAGCTACTGGGTAGGTTCGACAGCACCAAAATTGAATTTAGTTTCTGCAATTATTTTGTTGACTTTTATATGTCCATGAGAAATAAAAGTAACGTTATTATTGGAATTCTTAACTACAAGATAAGTCTTAAATTACCTTATAGGACAATGTA
Organism: Gallinula chloropus; assembly: GCF_964237585.1. Classification (NCBI taxonomy): domain Eukaryota; kingdom Metazoa; phylum Chordata; class Aves; order Gruiformes; family Rallidae; genus Gallinula; species Gallinula chloropus. Next base: position 106,365,401 of record NC_140086.1, read on the forward strand.
GGGGGTTTTGGGGGAAAGGATCTGTCCGGAATTGAAAGGAAGATCATGCCAAGGCTACTTCCACCCTCAGTCTCTTCAGAAACAATGAGAAACCAAATACTAATTTTTACAGATTAAAATTAGTGCATCACCAAATCCTTTTAAGCCTCTAATGAACATGGGTTACACTTTCAGCGTCACCATCAAGACACAGATACCAAACTTGCTACCCTTTGACTAAGGACTGGAGGCTTGGTTCATCTCCAGCCCCAACCTTAGGTAGGCACTTACTCATTGCAGGAACTGGTATCTTCTAGAGTACTATTAAGAGCAAAGTCTAGATTTGGGTTTCCCCTATTTTCATCTAATGCCATGTCAGCATTCATTCGCTTCAGTCCATGCTGAACTAGCAAATTCGCCCGTTTCTTATTCACACTTCATTCTTCCACCTCCCCATCCCAAGAATGAAAACAGCCTTTAAATTACCTACTACTTCAATCCTCAGGGGCCATCTTTCATCTCCCACAATAAAACCAAAGCAGAGAAAGACTGAGCAAAGGAAGACAGATTCAGAACTCAATTTTCTCAGTCATTTGCAGCTCAGACAAGACTGAGGCAGATGTGTCAACTGAGCAACTGTGCTACAGATGCTGGTTAGCTAAACTATGACAGCTCATCAAAGGTTGTAGGAAAATAGATTTCTTTGATGGTCACCAGGACTCACGGCAGTTGCTTTGGGAGTTCCCGGGCTTTGTTCTGTTGATGTTATGCATCCCCTGTGCGCTCATCTGTTCCACGCAGAGAGGAGGAGAGCACTGACAGGACAGAGCGCAGCTGCATAATCACAGCAACGCTTGCTCCCCCTCCCAACTACCCTTATTTTTCATTCCTGACATTCAATCCAGTGATGCACACCTTCTTCAGATCCTTCTAATACGCTGTCATTGGAAAACAAAGTATTTGTTTAATTAAGACTTCCCCCTCTTCAAGTTTAAGATATTTACTCCAAGACGATAAATACTGAATAAAAATCCTTCACACTTGGAAGTCCTGAAAACATCCATAACACCAAAGGCAGCAATTCCTCAGTGTCAAGAAACAAGATGCAGAGTCCATGATCAATTGCACATCCAGTGCAGGGAACAAAAGAAATCGATAATCATGAAATACCATCTAAGTGCTGTTCCCCTGTTAGGAGCAACTGCTTGTTTTAAATCGGATTACACACATCATCTGTATATTAAACAAGTGAACATCTGAATATAGCAGAGATTAAAGAGGTTACCTTGGAAACATTCTGATATTTGAAAACCAGTTTCTAAAACAACCCTGGAAAGTCAGAATCCAGGCTATTCTTTGAGTAAAAGTATTTGCTTCAACACACTGCTGGGGGAAGCTTTGTTCTTGGTCAACTCCCACCTACTTAAAGAGTGATTCTAAGCCCTGCTGTCACATGCTTACCTACAGATGCTTCCATTAGCAGTCATCATTACTGTGTTGTTCACATCCTCACGAGGCATCTCAATCTCTCAAGGGAAAAGCATAGATGTGTAATTTATGGTATAAGTCCTATCTCGTTTAATGACCAAACTGGGACTGGAGAAACAGAAACTTTAGTTCTTTTGGTCCAGCTACGTTAGACTAACTACCTTCAGGTACACACTGAAGCTCACACAGTAACACAGCAATGGGGAACACGTCTGGTCTGCAAAACTAGCTCAATGAACAGGGTCGCATTAATGTGAATATTAGAATGCTGAAACACAATCATCTCAATGTTGCAGTCCAGAAAATCATTTGCTTTGAGACTCAGCTCCTGGAAGACTGGGAGTAGTTTATGGGTATTGTGGTTTAATCCCAGCTTGTAACTCTATTGCCCCATACAATGATGTATTGCTTCACCCTATTCTGATGCAGTCTGGATCAGCCCACAGCAAGCGGGCTGTGTTTCCACCCCTTGGCAGTCAATTCCAGGTGTACTGGACACCCCTCCAAAGCAAAATGTGGCCTGCATTCTGCTGCCAAAGGGATTTAGAAAAGCACATTTGTAATCTCAGTTGTGGCATGCCACCTGGCTGCCTCTGACTCCAACTCATGTAGAAGGTCTAGCATGTTGGGCACAGCAGCACTCAGTGGCAGCGTGACTTATTCAGGCCACAATACTCCACTGTCAGCCTCCGCTCTCCATTAGACTTTTGCACTGGCCATATGGGACTGTTAAAGGATGAGCAAGTGCTACTGATCACCCCCTGACTCTCCAGCTGATGAATCAGCTTCTGGATGGGGATCAGGGAGTCTTGGTCAGTGCAGTATTGCCACCAACGCATTGTTGTGGTAGCTGTTGGCACCCAAAGTTTTTCAGCCTTCAACTCCACAACAGAAGGGTCCTCTGAGAGATCAGGCAAGACAGACAGCTGTTTTAATTTCCTCCATCTCCAAAGCAGCTACTCCAAAAGCCCACCAGTACCCTTTTGGGTCCTTAAAATACCCTCTCCTAAGGTAGTCTATGACAAGGATGCATGGAGCCTCTGGGCCAGTCACAATGGGGTGCTTTTCCCAGTCATTCCCAGTTAGACTGACTTCAGCCTCCAGTACAGGTAGCTCTTGGGATCCCCCCCATCACTCCAGAAATACAGATGGGTTCCATCCCTTCATAGCCTCATGGCATTATGGTACACTGTGCACCAGTGTCCACTGGAGCCTTGTACTCTTGTGGGTCTGACATGCCAGGCCATCAGATCCACACAGTCTAGTAATCTCAGTTGTCCCTTTCCTCCAGCTGGCTAGAAGCAGGGCCTTTCTAATCCTGCTCATCGTATTCACTACTCACTCCTTGAAGAGACTTCTAAGTGGTTTGTACAAGAGAATTGTAAGCACCATCAGGCCTTCTAGTCCCTCTAGAGAGCTTCCCACTGGAAACAGAACTTTTCCTGGAAGAATTCCATTCTGCGATGGTTTTTCTTTCCAGCTCACCTACCTGTGCCTCTGTAGTCAAGGTAGGTTTTCCACCCCACTTCCTCATGTTCTCTCTGTAGTCATGCAGGTAAAGCCACAGGGTGCCTTGTGGTGGGTACCCTCTATATCCTTTCTCTCAAGCAGAGAAATGCTTACTCCTAATAGCAGAGGTACTGGTCTGTATAGGTGGGGAGTAGCACCCAACTCTGAGTTCTTGGACCTCCCAGTACAGTTTCTCCACAGCCAAGGGAGGAAGAGAGTCTTTTTTCATATTCCTGGAGTCAGCCATCAACTTCATCCACCTTTGGTGTATCTTCACCTTTCTATCCCATTACTGCCAACGAGTTGGCATGCACAATCATGCACTCTGTAGAAGCTTCCACCACGTGTGGTGTGTGCTGGGCTTCATCAGGATCTGTGGTTAACTATATATTGTCCTGGTGATAATAAACCATCTTCCCTATGGCTAATTTTCCCAGTACTGGATACCTCTCTCCACGGTGGTCCACTTGCCTGGACAACATACAACATCTTCACTGAAGCGATACCTTTCCCTCTCGCCTGACAGAAGTCCCCTCCAGAGGCAAGCTGGGTTTTTTTGTGGGTTGGTTCTCTGGTTCAGCTGCAGTGTCTTTCAACAGGGTTGGAGTAACCAAAGCGCCTGTCGCAGGAGTCGCTGCAGTGCCTGTTTGCCTGTCAGATCCAGAGGCCTTCCCTTCACTCTGAGGGTACTGGATAGCATTGAGTAGGGCCTGGCCCCAGGCCACTGCAGTGATTTCAGTCTTCTGGAATTGCCAGGGTGACAGCATGTATTTGCTAAATATTTTACTAGTTTTTCAGGATTTTGCACTTGTTCAGAGGTGAAATTCCAAAACACTGGAGGTGCCCACTGTTCTAGGTACTTGCCTGTGCTATCCCACACACCTTGCCACTCATAGCTATCCAGTTTCAGGGCAGATCTCCAGTTGGTGTTCTTAAATAGCTGTTTAACCCTAAACAAGACATGGAAATATGCTATTCTGAATATCCTAAGGGTATTACAAAAATCTCAAAAGCAGTTGTAACTAGCCTGCAGGAGAAACAAGGGGAATACTTTTACCTTCACCTTCCCTGCCTCCCCCCACAGATTGGTTCTCTGGGGAAAAAGGTTAGAGTGTGTGATTATTAGTAATCCCCAGGAGACAGCGCCTGAGGTACAGCAGTGACAGTAATGCTGAATACACAGACCAAATCATTCTTAGGGCCAATAATGTTATCTTATCATAAACCAGTAGTACACAGTGCAGCAAAAGGAAAAACCTCATCTGGTTCCCACAGGAAATACATAATACCAGTAAGAAATTACTTTACACAACCATCTGAACAAATAATGCAACAATGTGGCCAGCAACTATTAAACTAATATTATGAATGCTTACAGTGAATTTGTTTTAACATGCTGTGGGCAGATCTGTTGTTTTCTCAACCCTTCATGCCCTGTGTTTAACATTAAAAAAAAATTACTTTCATGGTTTAACCCCAGACAGTAACTAAGCACCACTCATCTGCTTGCTCACTCCTCACCCTCAGTGAGATGGGGAGGAGAATGGAAGAACAAAACAACCCACAACTTTCTGGGTTGAGACAAAGGTAGTTCAATAGTATAACAGAAGAAGAGTAACGATAGCAATTGTTATATATAACAAACAAATGATGCACCAATGCTGTTTTTCACCACATAGAGGAAAAAAAGTAACCAAACAAAAAATCCCACAACCTGATGCCCAGTCTGTTTCCAAGCAGCAATCCCACCCCCCAGCTAGCTTCCCCAGTTCTATACAGAACAAGACGCCATATGGTATGGAATATCCCTTTGGTCAGTTGGGGTCAGCCGCCCCTATTGTGTCCCCTCCCAACTCCTTGTGCACACCCAGTCTCCTTGATGGTGGGGTGGGGTGAGCAGCAGCAAAAGCCTTGGCTCTGTGCAAGCCCTGCTCAGCAGTCATGAAAACATCCCTGTGTTATCAACACTGTGTCCAGCACAACTCCAAAACACAGCCCCATACCAGCTACTGTGAAGAAAATGATCTTTATACCAGCCAAAACCAGCAGAATGGGTTTGAGTTCATCCAGGCTAACAAACAGCTTTTTCTATGCTTGTGCACAGCCTGTTCAAGTTCCTCCTGACTGGCAGCAAGCACACAACTTTCCCCTCAGGCCAAAACTATACTCAAACAAAGAAACAGCAGAAGAGTTTGACCACGTGTAACTTGTATTTGTTTAACAAGTTTATTCAAGCTTCCAGGAAGATGCCCTGTTCTGACCTTTGGGCAAACACACACCAGGTAGTTTAATTTAAAGGCATTGATGTTTCAGTCTAAGAACCTAAATTCACTCCTACTTGGACCATCCAATGCACTGCCATAGCAATAGCATATGAGTGCTACATTCCGGTGAGACAAATCCAACAGCTGTACCTCACGACTACTTATCTGAGCAAGAAGAAATACTAATACCTTGGAGCATTTCCCATGAAATGCAAACAAATGGTCAGCCCTTTCTGGCAAGTACCGATGCCTGCTCATAGCAAAGTGTTGTTCCAGTTGAAGTAACTTCCTACCTAAGACTGTAACATTTACTTTCCTTCTATTAGGAGCCTGGATGTATGTAAACAATAATCTTCAATGTCTCAGGTTGCTGATTTTCAACACAATCCACTAAAAGTGTTGACAAATCTCTTCATTTAAATCAAAATCATAGCAGAATTTGGCACTTTTCTAAAAGGGCAATTTCCTTTCTTTGAGTTATTACCTCAGTTTTATCCACATTTAAAATAGCTTCCGGAAGGGGGTGGGGGAAGAGTAAAATAGACTCCAAAGATGATTGTCTAGATAGAGATACCAGATACTTATCACCTGACAAATGACAGCTTTTAACATTCCTCCTTTCTTACTCAACCAGTGCATGCTCCTTGCCTAAACATCCATCCACATACATGAATTTTCTTGGGACCCCATCAAACTTCCAGCTTTCTCTCATAACAGCCACAATGCAAATTTCCAAGGCATCACTGTTGGACCTCTACTCACCACTCTTGAGGTCTTTGGTTTATGTGATTTAACATTCTCCTTTGTTCCTGCTTGCTTCATATTTGAGTGTGTGGAAGTTACTTGACAAGACAAAAGAAAAAGTTGGGATGCTCCAGTGGAAGTCTGCTCTTCCCTTTGACACAGACTACAGAGATATCACAAATCACTTCACTAAGGTTAATTCCTCACAAAGAATATCTGAGGTTACCTCAGCAACGTTCTGCAACTGAGAAGTGCAGGATTGAGATGAGGTATGAACGAAACATTTGCTCTCCGCTAACACGTGGTCTACACTCTAAAAAAGCTCAAAATCCCTGCCTGGAGATGTTGCTATGGATGGATAATAGCATCAGATAAGGCCGTAAATGTTTAATTTATAAAACTAGTAGCTAGAAAATTATTCAACTAAACTGAAAATGCTGAGGATTTTAATAGTGCCTGCCCACATTAACACAGAGAAGTAGCACTGATAGTTCAGAAATGACCACAGACACACTCACATATTTGGTCAGCATTGACAATGCTGCAGAAATTGAACTTCTGGAGAAAATTAAACCTCTATGCAAGCAGCAAGCTATCCCAGAGGTATTGAGGGCATTTCTCTGACAGAGCATGATGCTCTTCCAAGCACTACAGGGTTCATCCCAATGGGGAAGTGGCACCACAGGAGAAAGGCACTAAAGCAGCATCATAGTACTTACATTTTTCTGGAGCAGTTCTGTGCAGGCAAACAATGCTTTAGACTGTAACTACAAAACACAGAATCATAGAATTGTAGGGGGTGGAAGGGACCTTGAGAGAATGCCGGGTACAACACCCCTGCCAAAGCAGCTCCCCAGCTCATATTGCACAGAGAGGCGTCCAGACGGGTCTGGAGTATCTCCAGAGAAGGAGACTCCACCACCCCCCTGGGCAGCCTGTCCCAGGGCTCTGTCACCCTCACTGGGAAAAAGTTCTTCCGCATGTTGGTGCGGAACTTCCTGTGCTCCAACTTGCAGCCATTGTCCCTTGTCCTGTCCCCACAGACCATTGAAAATATAAACACACAGCTGGGAGTAAGAAGTGGAACAGGAGCAACAGGACAGAGAAGAGAGCAAAAGAATGACATGTCCAAAGTAAATGGCAAGATGAGAAGTGGAATAAAATCTGGGCTAATTCTTTCGCTGGGTTGTATGCCAGCTTTAGCTAGCAGATAAGAAAAACATCAAACTGGAATCACACCGAGTCTTTTCTGACCCCACAGTGTAGTTTTCAGGATGTGGATTATCGAGAAGCACATCAGACTTCAGTCAGGTCAGCTGCCCTCCTTCCTCCTGCTCCTCAGAAACAACGCCACCAGGCAGCCGAAGAGGCTAACGAGAACAAATGGCACTGCCTCTGCACTGTCAGTCAAGGCCTCTGCCCAGCACTTTTCCAAACAGGCTTCAGACATCAGAAACCAACAGGGTGGCAGTCAAAGAAATCACAGAGGCAGACTCTGAGTGACAGGTCACCATAGAAGAGTGACAGCTTCTTGCTAATGGTATTGGTGAGGGGACAACTCCACTGGTTTTCTCATTTTTTCACTACAGACAGATGGCCAGAGCACCTCTCCTCCACACAAGGCAGGAGTTCGTTCCCGTTTTTCATCCACAACTGAGTTTCAGACCAGTAGCCATTTCTGACACAGAAGCACGATACTGTGACTTAGCTACAGCTCCACATGGAGAAGAAATCTTGTCTTCCCACAGCAAGAGGCAAAAAAAAAAAAAAACCCAAACCCAAGTGCCCTTTGTTTTGTAGCATGCTTAGCCTCCAGTTTGGAAAGGGCATTGAGAGCATTGAGAAGCTGCTCGCTCTTGGTTCGTGCTTGCCATAGCATTGTTCTTTTTCACTGAAAAGATGAAAAGTTTTAACAGTTTAAATGCAGTGGTGTCAACTCATGTAAATAAAGCTGCGTTTCTCCATAGCAGCAGAAATCCTTACCCCGGTTTACAGACTTCCAAATTAGATTTAAGATACCAAAGAAAGACTCAGTCCTTCAAATACATGAATGTAACTCCATTTAGGAAGAGGCCCCTTTGTTACTATTCAAGGTAGTGACGGTAAGGATGTGCACAAGTGTTACTGGGAACATTAAGGGCTTTGCCCTCAAAGTTTTAGGTTAAGGAAGAACAGCAAACCACCTCCTTTATTCACTTCCACTCAAATCCAAGAAATATGCCAGCACACTTTCAACATTTTTAAAGAAATGGCTATGAATTCCTACAGCAGCATGCATTTTTCTACATTTCCTTAGGTCCAGCCCTAAGGAACATAAGTCTTGCCATGAGTTGGGTCACACAGAAAAACAAACAAATTGGACCACCTCTCTCCTCAAAGGAAAAAAACCAAACTCAAACTTTCTTGCTAAGTTTCTTGATAAATTGCTTTTCAAATAAACAAACAATGCACTGGACTCTACAGTTGCACAATGGAAAACCTTCTGAGAAGCAGATTCTTGTACTTTCAGAATGGGTAATGCTTCAGGATGGGCTTCCCCTCATTCACTCCTGCATTCACCAAGTGTTTAATTAGTATATTAAAAAGGCCACAGATTAAGTGAAAACCTAATTTTTTCCCCTCAGTGACCCTTCCAGTTGCTCTTCCTTGCTATGTTCCAAACTTCAAAACAACATCCTCACTCTGTAAGGGATATTAATTCCACGTGCTCCAAAAAGTACCAACTAACACCATATCTGCTCTCCCCCAGCATCATCTCCCCCTGCACCCACTGAGCTGCCTGGTGCTGCAGGGAGAAGAAGCAGAGCAGAAACCTAGACCCTACTGATATCAGGGCAAGGTGCCAATTCATGGATCCACGCTGACCTTTCATTTTAAAGCGTGGGCTCTGCCCTGTCATTCCTGACACATGATCATGCAACTTCTGGGAAGAAATCCGAGTCACTGGACTATTAAAGGATACATAAGAAGTCCTATTTTATAATCATTCTCCCAAGCTTTCTTAGACTGATTTTAGTGCCTCATCCAGAGACCACCGAACAGAGTGGCTTACATCTCTGGGTAGGGACATAAAACAGAAAACAAAACAGAAGACTGCTTTGCTGCCACCAACCTTCACAAAAGTCTAAGACAGATGCTAACAAGCAGTAGGACTTTTGAAAAGTGGGGGCTGACTGTGGAAGGTGCTGGTTACCTCACCATGTGCCAAGGTGCCACTAAAACCCCCAGGAAAGTCATACCAGCAACCAGGCTAAGGGGCCCACATAACACTGAATAAACTGCTAAGTTGCCCTCAGTACTATTTGTTTTATGGATGCTTTTGTTCGGCAGGGTCTTTTTTTAATTAAAAAGAAAAAGTCAGGCTCTTGGGGGATCTATTTTCCTTTCCTCTTCTGACTTCAGCACAAACACACTAGAAAAATTATAGCCACAGTACAAATAAAAATAGCTGAAGAACTTGCAGCTGTTGTTAATTTCCCAAGTATTCAACGTTGCCCATTTAACGATGGAACAATATGCTCCAGTTTCAGTCCTGGCACAAGGCTATCTGAGCAGGAGGCAGATATTTTAGCTTGTGTGAATGCCAAAGGCAAGTCAACGACTACAGCAAGCAGAGAAAGGGCAGGAGGACAACATGTAGACCGCTGGACATCCATGCCAAACATTTCCTCCTGCCTTTTTGCATTTAGATTTATTAGTCAGCTCACTAGCTGATTAGATCAGGATCGCAGACTTACTAACGTGTGTAACAGGAAAAAAGTGTGCTTAATAAAAATTCATGAAGTAGAAGACATTGTTACAGCTGAAGAGCTGGGTTGGTTTTTTTTTTTCCCTCCCATTTTAAGTATCAAGTGTTTCTGGTGTGAAATACATTATACAGGGAGGTTTTGCTTGCTTTTGTCCCTGAACAAAGACTTTAACCAACTTGCCTATAGTTCAGATGAGTATTTCCCTAGTTTAGTGCAGGAAGAAAAAAAAAGCAATAAAGTACTCTGTATTTGTAAGGAACAGAAATGAAATGAAATAAAGCATGCCTCTTCAGCTCAGCAAGGGCAATCAAAAACACTAAAACCACATCTAAATACTAAAACCACTTTTAAATCACCGATGTCAGATGTAGCAGAAATGTTTATTTAGTTACATATCTTGCAGCTCTGTCTTCAGCTGCCAAGTGTCTTCTCACACTTCCCTGCTTACAAACTAGACTGAGCTGAACTAGTAGAGACACAGTGCTTATAAATTCACATACACCACATCCATGGGTAGCTATGGAAGCACAAAACAGAAATTAAGACTTAGGTAGAGGAGTAAAATTCAAAGGCTCAGAGGCGACAGGGAAATTGGGAAACTGCTGATTATAATTGGAAATACAGAGCTTCTATCACTGCTGGGCTTCATTTGCATCACTCACACGCATAAAGGCTCAGTTAGAGGTCATAAAGCCAGAACATTCAGCAGGTAATACTTAGTGAAAACCCCTGCTCCATTCTCCTCTTATTAAGGGCCCACTGGCAGAGCAAAATTTAAAACATAAGTAACAGCTTGGGGGGGGGGGGGGGGGGAGAGAATTTTTTTTTTATTTTTTTTTTTTTAAAGTCAAGGCTTGCAACACTGCCAAGATCCCTCTATTCTGCTCAGGCACAGTTTTAATCTACTCCAGGGAGAAAAGAAAAGAAAAAGACCCGAACGACGCAGCCTTTGGCAAGACTTGCCCATCTCTGGCCCAGGCAAGCAGGGCTATCCCTCCTGGCTAAAGCAAAGGCTCAATCCAGCACTCAACAGATCAGAGGCTCTGGGTCAGATCTCTCTCTAACATCAAATAAAACTGCCTGGTGAATGTGACTGAGGAGGAGGGGAAGAAGATGGGTTGGTTGGGGTGAAAACCGAATAGAAAGCATAGTGTCACGCGCGGCCCCATGCTCTCCAGCAGGCAAAGCAAAGGCTGAGTTTAAATCAAAGATGTCCAAGGGCACAGATGGGTTGAGTCCGGCGGTACTGAGCACCTAAGGGTGGGCAGGGCAGGCAGGCAGCGCCTGCACCTCCAAAAGCTCCTGCCCTCCACTCTGGGTGGGCAAGAGCAGCCAGGTGACTCTGGGGGAATTATCCGCAAAGGGACAAAGCAACGGTGAGACCCATGAGGAGCCTGCTGCACTCAGGTCAGTCTCCAGCTGTTCCTCAGGCTCTTGGGCTCTCTCTGACTTCATCCTGCTCATACAAAGCGTTTTGGGTCCTTCCTGCTCTCTTCCTCCTGCTGTTTAACAGAGCACAGGGATATCCCTCTGGTGCCTACAGAGACAGCAGTAATATAGCTGAACTCATCATTCACATCAAATTGTTCCGGCTGTCCATAGCTTTCCTACCTGCATGCACATTTCCTGCACATGACCAGAGATGCTTGTGCATATTAGCTCACATCATGGGAAAAGACTTATATCAAGGCATACAGGCACCCATCCAGCCACGTAAAGACCTATAGGTTATCATCTCCAGTGCTAAAACACTGGGCTTTTATTGTTTGAAGCAGATGTGGCTGCTACTCAGCGCTCTCAGACAGGTCCCATTCAGAGCATATTTATGTGAGAAAATACTGGCTAGCTGAAATGTTACGTTTTATCTTGTCCTGGTTTCAGCAGGAACACAGTCAACTTTCTGTCCTGAAGTCAGCACACTGCTGTGTTTTGGATTTAGAATGAGAATCATGTTGATAACACACTGATGTTTTAGCTGTGGCCAACCAGCCAAGGACTTTCCAGTTTCTCATACTGCCCTGCCAAGGAGAAGGCTTGGGGTGCCCAAGAAGCTGGGAGGGGGGACAGCCAGGACAGCTGACCCAAACCAGCCAAAGGGATATGCCATACTATATGATGTCATGCTCTGTATATAACTATTAGCCAGGAGGCAGGGCAGCTTAGGAACTTGCTGAGCATCAGCTTCAGGTTTTGAGCAATTGCACTGTGCATCATTTGTTTTATATTTTTTTATTATAATCTTCCTTTTCTGTTGTATTAGACTCTTTATCTCAACCCAGGAGGGTGCTTTGTTTTTCTCTTTTCTATTCTCTTCCCCATCCCACTGGGGTGGAGGGAAGTGAGTGAACAGCTGTGTAGGTGTTTTATTGCTGGCCAGGTTAAACCACGACATCTCTACAAGGAAACCAGACCACAGAGGTGATTTGATTCAGCTGTTATATTTAGTATTAGAGCTCCCAATGATAAAAGCACTCGACTGTACCACAAAAGCAATCACAGAACTAAATAAAATGAAACAACCAAGGAAAACAGAGGAAACATCTCCACAGAGAATCACATGCCTGGCATTACAGCAACACTCCTGCACACGCTGCAACGTGAAGGTGATGCATGGAAGCAGTAAAACATGACCAAGGTCATCACTGAGCTCCAACAGCCCACTCAAAACTGGATGCTTTGGAAGAACAACTCAGCTGGTATTGCAGAGATATGAACAGGCCCTACACGTGCAGAAGCAGGCAGTATCTGCATCTGTCTGGACTAGTTCACATGCCATCAGTGGTACTCCTACGACAGTCTGGAAGCATTTACACTAGAGGATGTTCTTCACACTTACAACGCAGCCCAGCCAGCAGCTTTCAGTGAGAATGAATTCAGGGCTTGTCACTACACTACCAGGTAATCTATTTTCCTTTCAGTAGCAGGAGTGGGGGAAGAAGGGAGGAGAAAGAAAAAAAAAGCAAAAACAAACCAACAAAACCCACACCACAAAGCTGTTTTAATATGGCTCTACATTCACAAAGTATTTTGCAGGAAAAAAACCCCATCAAAACAAAACCTAGAAGAAACCCCCCAACAAAATCCTATATCCATAATGACTGCATCTGTGAGATGACTCTGTGTGTGTGAGAAGTCACGGACTGCTCTTGGAACAGTACAATGTTAATTTAAGTAAAAGGAAAGGAAACATCATTGTGAGAAACTCCTCACTTTGAAGCCAAGATTAGTAGCAGTATGCTGTTGGAATTCTTTACATGGCATGTTTTTGTGTTCACTTTTATAAATCTGTTCAAAGATAAGGAACAACTCTACAAAAAACCTGCAGCTTTAGAAGTCTAGAATAGTAATGGTATTTTTGATAGGTTAGAAACATCTCCTTTAAACCAGAAATGACATCAGGAGACCAGAAACAACAGAATGAACACTCTTCAAAAGTTTGCAATGAGAAAGGTCAGTCAAAAAAAAAGTAAGAAGAGAAGCACACAGGACCCAGGACACCAGATCTTGAACCCTTAGATTGTTGCCAATTACACTACTGAACACAATCACAGAATAGTATAAATTACAAGAAAAAGAATATACATGCAACTGCATCCACGTAGACAATTAGCAGATGTTCTGAAACAAATCTTGACAGAGAAACGAGATCAGGACGATAGGGAAAGGTGATGATACTACGCTGTCCACCCAGTTCTGCAAAGTAAAGCGACGAAGGGTCCATACGAACTTCCACATTATATCAGAGACAGGAAGAAATAAATCTCAGTTCCCTTATTTGTACCTAATGCACAACTAACCAAACTAGAAAATAACACACGATAGAAGCAAATTCATTCTATTCCCAAGCCCTGTTTTGGGATAATTTAATCTTCTCTCCTATCCTCTCACTCTCCCTGAGGACATGTACATCTCTCTTCCAGCATCTGCCTTGTTCTAGCTGATACTGCATTTTTAAATGGCTCCAGCTGATCAGCTGCTTTCGGGAATACCAAATTCTGGGGATTGTCTTAGGACAGTTTGAAATGCCTGCTCTTTTCCAGGAAAAGCTGGGCTAATGGTATCTTTAAATTCAGCAAGTGAAATTAAAAAGTTGGGGGTTTTTTTGGCTTGAAATAAGGAAAACTAAGGAAGAGACAGGGAAGAAGGGATTAAACCTCTCAGTATCATGTTGCCTTTGCAGAGGGCTTAGGCAAAGCCTAACCACAGACCATCCCAAAAAAAAAGGGGTGTTAGCAGAGCTGAGGTCTTCTGACCCGCCTAGCTGGAAGTTTTACTGTTCATGAGGAAGTACCAGGGTGCAGCCATCCTGCAGGTAGTCACATCCAAAACCAGACCACTGTCTGTCCATGCAGGCACCAAAACTTAAGCAGTGCTTTTGTTTCTTAAGCACAGTGAAGCACTAGAGGGTAATATACATGCAGATAGTACTAGTTTATATTTGATGTGGGCTAGTAGGTAGCTTTACAGTTACTGTGTACTTTGAAATACACAACACACTGATTGTATAGGCACACTTAAGAAACCTTAGGTAAATAAAGGGCTCCCAGGACTTTTTTGTTGTTGCCCAGTACAGAAAGGTCCATGTGCTGGGTTCCATGAGATGGCACGCTTCCTTTCCTACCTTCCTACAGCCAGCAAGCTATCCAGGGGTCTTGTAGCAGGGACATCTTGGGGATCCTTTGCTCTCTACAGGAAAGACTCCTGCTTCTCAAAGCCAACACACTGTACCTGGCATGTGGGGTATAACATTGCAAATACGTTAGCTGCTAGTATCTTGGGGGGAGAGCATAAATAGAGGCCAGATGAGGCAGTCTCATGCATAAAATGCAAAAACCTGTCAGGTCTCCATGCACACGAGTTAACTGGAAAACCTCCTCCAGCACTTGGGCAGTTGCCAGCATTGCTGGAAACACTGCAAAGGATATTTACAGAAGACAAAAGAAAAAGCCAAAATGTAAAACAAATTATGAGAAAGTGCCGACTTCTCAACCTCAGACAAAGAGCTCACAACAGCCAGCCTGCACTGGGGCAAGTCTCTGTATTCACTGGCACTTGGCTAACTTACTTTAGGAGCCAGTTCTTGGTTTGGTCACTGCTGGGATTTTTTTGTCAAGAGCATGTAATGTTTTGCTAATGGCTTATGCAGGAATACTGGAGCCGGCAGCTTGCACACTGGTTGCTTTTATTGGTCTATTAAAATGAAATGAAGCTGGTGATAAACCTTTTATAATCATTTAGGATATTTCATTATGAGTTCAGGGTAGAAAAACAAGCAGCAGCATGTTATACAACTGCGCAGGCACAATGCATCTGCCCCCAGGTCTAAGGAGAAATCCGTATGAACCGAAGGGAAAATCAGTTTGCTCAAGTTTCTGCTGGAAGGAGCAGCTGTTTGCTGTGCTCAGTGCCACAGAAAGACATCAAGGGGAAATAAATTCACCACAAGTAGTTTGATAGAGCAGAGTGACTACTACTTTGTATTTATAACTTGTTGCATCTAGAAGCTCTAATCAGGAACCAGGACATTGCTGCACAATTGCTACACGGAAAGGGAGCAGGGGCTATCAAAATACAAACCAAAAGAAGCTACAGAAAGCAAAATGCAAACAGAGTAAAAGCAAACAATGAAGCAATATTCCATATCATTAAAATCATGGGCATATGATTTACAGAAAAAACAACCTTATATGGATGAACAGACTAACTGTAGGCCCACACCTGGAGCTCATCCAAAAAAAACCCAACCCCAAAAACTAACAAAAGCCACCATGTAGGATCCCTAGCACATGAATTCTGATTTACAACATTTAATGTAAGATTCACACATAAAAGCATGAGTTAAGAACAGCCCAACTACGTCATCTGTTCATACAATACAGATCAAAGCACTTAATCTAGTTCTTTCCCCGGCAGTTTGTGCCCAGCTAACCAAATCAAGGCCCAAAAGGATCAATTTTCTTTGCTTATAGCAATACTGAAATGGGTAAGTGACATGGATGTGAATGCTAACAATCTGCAGATGATTTTCAGTTCCACCTGTACCACCACTGTGACCACAGTGGTGCCGCTGTGGTGACAGGGTTAGCCAAGGAAGGCAAAATGGAGAGCAGAACGTGTTTTCAGGATTTTCCCAGTCACTGCTGACTTTCCATGTACACCCACAAGTGGCTAAATCTGCCTCTGGTTTCAAGGGCAGAGCACAGTTAAGACACCCCAACAGGTCCCACTTCATCCTGCAAACTCTCTTGGCATGGGTGCCTTTGCTATCCCAGTTCAACTACAGCACTAACATGTACGTGATATACCATAAAGGCATCACTGCCACAGAAAATCCAACAGGCATCAAGTATCTGAGTGCATTTCCTCAACAACACAGGCTGCAAAAACCCCACAAAACCAAAACCAACCAGACAAAACCAAACACACAAATAAACACAACTCACAATCACCCCCAAAAGCCCAGACTTTCACTCCGCTCTCCACAACAGAATTTCAGAGAATACAAAAACCAAGTTCAAGAAACTTTCCATGTTCTGTGCCTCTTATCAGCTGAGTGTTCTTCGCTCATCTTTGAGAAAGCAGGGGAAGACAAGCTTCCCCTCAGAGCAGTCCATGTCTAAACTCTACGATACCTCAAGTCTTACTGAAAGCAGACAGGCAGAAACCTTCACAAACATCACTGTTTCTCCTTCCAAATGCACAACACATGTCTGCCTGTTATTAGAAAAGCACACAGTGATATGAACCTTAAAAAAAAGCCCAGTGCACCCAACCAAGAACTCCACCCCACAGCCTTCTCTCTTAAGTTGCACAAACACCAGAGGACAGATGTTAAACAAGTTGCTTGGAAGACACTTGGACAATAGAGCCCCCATTGTGGTACAGCTATATCCAACAAAATTTAATCCTAAAGAACAGTGCAAGATAGATAAAAGCATGATAAGACTTCAATTTATGCAGTACAGTCCCTTATGAGTCAGTCATGATGATCACCCCACAGCAGGGAGCTGAGCACTTGCTGCAGGAGCAGTATGTGTAATTCCAAGCGCCTTCTGACAGCTACACTTATCCACAGTGCTTCAGGCTAAAATCTGTCCATCTCTTCCTACAGGCATGCTCAAGCAAGTCTCTCAGCACTGAGTTTTTTAAAATTATGTGTACTTGTAGCTAGGAGTCCAAAATACAGAGACAGGCAACCACAATGAATAATGAAATGGAGCCGCTGCCTTTCAAGAAGGGTCTGAAAGGTGTGAGGGCCTTCAATTTGGAAAACATGCATGAGTGGGCAAGAGCAAGGTTGAATGCAGAGATGAATAAGGTTGAATACAGAACTATTATTCGTCAAGCCCTGTAAAATTAGTTTCAATTAATGCCCCTTGCCCTAACAGGAAATTAGTTCAAGAAGTACTTTATGTAGCAGGTAGACAAAATCTGAAATCTGTTGCCACGGGAGATTGCAGCAGCAGACATACTCAAAAGTGACTAGATAAAATGATGGAAGACCAATGCAAAACAGTAACTAATGGAAATAAAGAGGGAGCTACGCCTTGACATGTCTCTGATCCAAGTGCTGCATAAATTGGAGAAGTGGGAAGGGAATAAACAGGGGGTGGGCTCATGGCATTTCCCAGCACCACACCAGCCACCATCCAAAACAGTACAGACTCTTACTTCACCTATCTTTTTTTTCAGTCTTGGAGTCAATATTTCTCAATGTGCAATCAGGAAGAGCTGAACTAATAAACAGTGCGAATGGAATACGACTTTGGTCTGTATCTGAAGGTGAAAAGGCAAAACATCTTCCTAAGGTGCCAAAAGAATCCTTATCAAGCAAGACAACAGAATCCCTTTCAAAAAGTGCTCAAACAAACATTTGTATTCTCCCAACAGAATAAATTTAAAAGGCTGAACAGATTTTGGATATGCTAGTCTTGACAAAGTCTTTTGAAATAAACCAGCATGTCAGCAATGTATTTTATTTCCTTTTTCAAATCAAATAAATGAAATTTTCCTCATTCAGTATAATCACTGCATAATCACCACTTAATTGAGTTTTAACAACTACCACATATCTCAGGGGCAAGCATAAAGCATTAACAACCTAAAACGCACACAACGTGTATAAAGTATTTCAGCCATGGGATCTCTGACCCTACAGCATTTAAGAAACAAACCAGCAAATACATCAAAACACCTCCACGTGTCAACTTGCAGAAGCTGTAATGCGGTATTCAATACTCCATTAAATATTCAGGTTCTCCCCTACACAGTCACAGTCAAAAGAATAAACCCCCCATGATTATGCAGATTTTAAAATCCATAAACAGCCACAGTGAAAACCGTATGCCTGCAAGACAGAGACCATCCAATTTAACACAACAGCTCTCGAAATAGGAGTAGCACCTCCCCTCACCCACACAGAAATCCCATTGAACTTCATGGCCTGAGAACTGCCTAGATGAGAATATAGAAAGGTGCCCAGTTTTGACCAACACCTACCAAACAACCACATAATCTATGGATGGGTCTGCGTGGTAGCTTGAGGGAGCTTTCCATGAAAGCATCACAACAAACTCACAAGAAGTATTTTAGGTTTCAAGAAAAATCAGAAATTCCTGAAAGGCTTTTCTCATTTAAAACATTTTCTGACAAACTTGGGCAAGCATCTGGAAAACCAGGGGGAATTCATAATTTTGAGATAACATTACAACTGAACTTCGCTCAGAGCTAGAATTCATTTGATGACAACTCTCAAGTCAAAGCTGTATGGATCTAAATAGGAAGAGTTTACTTTTTTTCTGGCAAATGATATATCCAAGTTCCCAAATCAAGATGTAATAAAAGCAGGACAACCCTGCTCTGATGAACAATAGAAGGGAGTTTAAGACTACTCAATGGCAATGTTTCTGACTCCCTAAGGCAGAACTCCAAATGTATTGTAAGTCAAGCACTGCCTAATGCCTTTCCTCTCAGCTGAAAAGTTGATGTGACTGAGGCCATGAAACAGAGGGGGAAAAAGAGAACCCCAGAAAAGGTACCCTCTGAGGGAATGAAACATATGTAGATTACTCCCCCACCTTTGTTTTTTGGGGGTTAAGTGTCAATAAAAGCCTTTAAGGTAATTAGAAATTAAAATATAAAAGTGAGAGGACCTACTGAGAGAGGACACCCCCCCCCATCCCACAGTCAGTGAGCATCGCTTGATGTGAGAACCAACAACACTGCAAGTGATAATTCTACCATCCTCCATCCTCCTTAGCTTTTTACGGAGTACTATCAGAAATGCCCCTTCCTCACCTCTGATAATGGTACAATCTGCTCAATTTTATTTAAATTAGCTATTAAACCAGTACAGCCAACCTTATCTCTGTCATTCCTGCAGCTTTTAATCCAAAGCCTCCAAGACTACCAATGAATAGAAGTTAAAAATTTCTTAAGCACTAGAAGATGAATATAGAACAGAGATCACAGAGAAACATTGCCAGGTCTGGCGGCAGAGCCAACAGCAGAATCCCGCTCTTTGAAGTGCCACTGTCCTAACCATAGGGCCACAGATTCATACAGCTGCCTGTGAAATCCACTAGATCACAAATAAAAACACCAGCTGGGAAAATATCTCCAAATACATGAAGTGAATGAGGTAACAGATTATTTCTAGCATAAACTGAGCTCTAGAGAAATAACACGGGGCTTTTAACCGCCACATCACCATCCCAGGCTCTTCAGCGCCCAAGAAAAAATAAATCATCCTCATCACCAGGAGCCGTTATCAACTTTGCCAACAGCCTCAGCTGAGGGATGGAGCGCTGAGGAGGTGGGAAGCTCGGGGTATGTTTCCACCCACGGATGTATTCCCTCCAGGTCAGGTTTGAGGCACATTTGCAAGGCGCAAGTGTAGGCAGCTTGCTGCGACGCTGCCTGCGCTGCGCCTGCCTGATGGGAGGAGAGAGGAGTCTTTGGGGACACTGCACAACCTAGCCCTATTCATGGGCATAAAATTGTGATCACAGGTAACAGAACAGCAGGGTTTCCTCCGAGCCCAAATCCACACTGTGAAACAAGAAGCCTGCACGCTGGCACAAGGAGCTTTAGGATTGATGTTGCTAACGTGCATACTTTCATTTGAAATCTGTTTCTCTCTTTTCATTTCACCGCACAGAGCCCTTGAATGATCCCTCTTGACAAAGAGCTGCCTGCACTAAATCAATCCTGGTTTACCAGCCCTGTCACTGGCCACAGAAAGATAAGATTGTAAAACTGGACTAGTCCAGAAAAAGTCATTGAATTATTTCAAAATATAAGGAAACAAACCCACCCTAAAACCAACACAAAAGCAATCAGGGCAGCAGAGAATTACACAGGAATGCATAAGGCTACCATTTCATGTATTAAACATGCAGTTCCAGGGACTTTTCATCAGTTCACGTAAATAAAAATTCTTAAAATTATCTATGATTGCCTTAAGATTTTCATTATAGGAAAAGGGCAGCCCCAAAACCAGCCTCAACACAAATTCCCTGCCCCATCACCTATCAGACAGACGGGAGCTGAGGAAGGTACTGTGAACTGGCACAGCAAGGTCAGCAATGCCACAGCCTCCAAAAGTCTGCTCAGAAAAGTGCTCAGAAAAGACACTACCAACACCCTAAACCCAAGACAGATCTGTTCTACAACAGTCTTTAAGGTTGGGATGGGCATATGAGGTGTTGCTTTCTCTGTGGTCTTCACTGTATCACCTTCCCCATCTCCCTTGTTACTGAAGATGAATAGTGATTATTTGAAATAGATTTCTCCAGTATTGCCACACTCCCTGCCTGGGTGTACAACAACATTCATTGCTACAGGACCCTCACAACATAAAAGGAAAAAGGGGAGACATATTTTTACAAGCTATTTATTAAATATAAATATTTCATATCAGCATATGAATTAAATATGCAGTGGCACTCCTATTAGAGAACTGGGCACATAACTGTATTTTTGGAGGTTCTGAAACTAATAGTTGCCTGCATTCCTAAACAAACAAACAAAAACCCAAAGGGATTCTTGGCAGCTGCTAAGTGTCCCAGCAGACACACCTCCAAAACAGAGAGGTAAGGGAAAGAAGGCGGCAGCAATTACCACCTTGCAGTCAAGATCGACCCAAAACAGCACTCTGTGAAGATACATTTCAAGTCTCTGTCGCACTCAGAAGCGCCTGAACCTCTCATTCTCCTCGAAGGGAATGAACATCAAGCTGCATGGGATCAGAGGAGACAACATCCCAGGTTTTTGTGCTGGCAGTGCTTCTACTGAAATGAAATGCATAAATACAGGGACAAATGCTGATCCACACCAGCATCCTACCTCTAGCAGGAAGCAATAGCAAAATTTCAGGGAGATCGTGTAAAAACTGCAAGGGCGCAATTACCTCCTCCGACAGGCCCAAGCAGGTTCCCCAAATCCCCCACATAAGGACTTCAAGTCAAGGCCACGCTGTGACGTAGCTTCCCACCTAGCTTAGCATGTATTTCCCTTTTATTTTACGTAGTGGAGAAGAAGGATAACAATTGTAAACAATTGACATAGGGCCTACTAGAATTAATCTCTCTCTTGAAGGCTAGGAACTCTTCTAAAAGACTGATACACACTCAAATCATCCTGAGGACAAAGGAGATAAAACTGGCCTCCCACACCCTGGGTGGAGGCCAAGTATTTCAGAAAAAAAGTCCTAGTCTCCTCTGACCATATACTGTAAACTTATACTTTCAATTGCTTAGCTTTTGGAAGTATTTAAACAAAGCCAGCCTTTTAAAGTGCTGAAGCTGTTTCAGTGTGCTGTATTTCTATTTTGACTAAAACTACTCTGGCATTGAGCCAACTTCACAAAGCTTCAGACTATCCTGGGACTGCATTTTTCAGTGAATGATTAATTAAAAGCAAAAAAAAAAAAAAACCCAACCAAACCCCAGAACAACAAAACCCAAACCCCTGAAACCCAAGCATTAGGTCTTGCAGTATTTTCACATGTGTGAATGCAGCACTGAAGAGACAACAGAAAAGTTAAACAGATTAGTCAGCTATCCAAAGAGATCAGATGCAGGTAAGAACTCTTGTTAGTTCATATTCTACCCAAACACTAACAGTCCGAGGCTAGTTAGAGCAACAGAAAGTAATTTAAGTCCAACATTCAGTCCCAATACAGGTATAGTTCAGCAGTAAACATCCAAATGTATAAATCAAAAGAGTAGGATAATGATGTATATAGGATAAGAGTCTGGATGTATCGATTGATCTTGGATTCACTACTAATGGGATGCACAGAACAAACAGTAGGGTAACAATTTTGTAGTTCCACAAAGAGTGGAGTCCCAATGCAAGATATCTTCCTCCAGAGCATTCACGTGCCTGGATGCATTCATACCATCCACAAGATGTCCAGCACAGAACATGCAAAAGTACCCATGCTTTGACATCCATTAAAAGGAGGGCTCATTGCAAATCATGCCCTTAGCCAAAGCAAGCGTTTACTGTGAAGTCAGAGCGGATTCCTTGTACTGCTAGATTGGGGAACCAGGAGTCAGAAGTATTAAGCTTCTAAATCTGCCACTGGCACCGTGCAGGGGACTTTGTGGCCACTTACCCGTCTGTACAATGGCTATGCATCCAGCCTGGATGCAACTGGAACATGCTACAGCATATTTCATGTTTAAGTGCTATGAAATCCTTCTGTAAGGGGTGCCAGATGAGCACATTTAGTGTCATTACAAATAACTGCAAAATTCTGTTTTCCCATAAAAACCTACCTACTAACTGTCAAGAGGTTTCTGAAGCATAACAGCCCAATTTGTCCTTTACTTGATTACTTGTGTTTGAATAAAGCATGAAAAAATACCATAAACGTACAAATAGGTTTAATCTAATTTGGAAGATGGATATTTGGAAAAGCTGTTACCATGAACACAGCAGATCTCAAAGTCTAGGACATCATTAAGAGTTGCTCCTTCTGAATAATGTACAGCACCGAAGGAGAAAGAAACAATGATTTCATTACACACACACACTTAAAACGCCAGGTATTAAAGCCAGGTGCACGATTTAATTTTCAAGGAAGAAGCATTTGGGTGTGAGAAACACCTCTGTCCCTCTGGGTCCTGGTACACCCTGCAAACAGAAGCTGTACACATGACAGCAGTGGGATGTCAGCCCCAACGGCTGTAACCATTACGCCAACTCTGCGGGCACTTCTGTGCCAAGCTGTCACACATACAGCTCCCAGGCACAAAGGTGGCACATCCCTGCTGTCTGTGGGCTGCAAGAACACCTGCCAGGCTGAGGGAGGGCCAAGTACAGACAAAGTTCAGACAAATCCATCAAGCCCGCAACAGGCAGGTAGATCAAACACCTTGGAAGAGTCATTTGTTCATGTGGATGGCGTCACAGTCAGGTCTCAGTCCTTCCTCAAGACCCATGTGTTTACAATCCTTACGAGTGAGGCAGTTCCCTTCAAGGAGATGTCCAGGGAGTCATTAGCCAGCCGTGCTAGAGCAACACTTGCAAATGCTGACAATGGAATTACAAGTGCCATTCCTACTGCTGTGAGTAAGACTGCAGAGCTTTCTCTAGGCAGCATTCAAACCCAGTATTAATTGTCCCTACACAAGCTTGCTTCACATAGCATTTAAGTGTTCTTGCTCAAAGGAAAGCCTTTTTATAAAGGGTCTCTGTTTCCAAGCCTCTCTAGATCTCTTTTAAAAGCTTGCTGCAGGAACATTTCAAAAGGAGACTTCTTAGAAGTAATTAATTTGGCTCTATCAGGCACTACCAGACAGTGGGACATTTGCAGACACCACTCATTTTTTTTCCCTTGTCAAACTTGCTCTCAGAAATCTATTTAACTGAACTTGAACCTTCTTAAGAAATGTAATATCTTTACAGCCTATTTTCTTGTAAGGGAGAAAAATCACCGATTAGGATTGGAGTTAAAACTCCAAAACATGTAACCCAATATCATCCTCCCTACCAGCCAGAGTTGCCGCCACCAAATCCCATACAACCAGTACATTTCAGCTGAACCCTGGGGTTTCTGCCATGGGCAGGCAACACACATTATCAAAACCCACACCCAGGGATCCCAGAACATAAAATATACACTTCTATTAAAGTTAGTAAAACGCTACATGCTGTATCCAGTATTGGTAACATAGATAAAAGCAAAGCAAAATCTTGTTCAGCGTCTCTGCTCTGGATCTCAAAGTTGCCCTCATACTTGCTTATACCACATTAATGCACCTTGAGCCCTCCTACCCATCTGAAACTAAGGAATAATGTTTTCCTTTAATTCTAGGCAGGAGTTTACAGACATGCCTCTCATCAGCATCTCTCTCATAAGAAATGCGAAACCAGTGAAACTGAAAGGGTAACAAGTTAATATAGCAGATTAATTTGGTCTTCCTCATCTTTTCACTACTTCACACTTGCCAATCAGCCCCATTAGGATTAATCTTCCTGTAACTGCACGGTTGCAAATTGAACAGTTTTCACATCACAGAAGCTGCCACAACAGCTCTCACGCGTCGCAGAATCACAGAACTGTAGGGGCTGGAGGGGATCTCCAGAGATCATCGGGTCCAACCCCCCTGCCAAAGCAGGCTGCCTTAGGACAGTTCGCACAGGTAGGTGTCCAGACGGGTCTTGAATAACTCCAGAGAAGGAGACTCCAAGAAGGAGCGTCCTTACGTGCTCTCGCGCATCCTTATGCGCTCTCGTGGAACAGCTCTCCCCGTAGCACACATTTTTTCCTAGAGGCACAGTCTGAGGCTGAAGCCAGCCCATTGAACTCCTGGGCATTTACAAGGGTATCACCACAGTTTCTTGTGGCCTGTGTCTGGCCCATGATCATACCAGCATCATGTGCAGCTCCCCCTGCCTGCTTCCCAGCCACACTATGCAATGCCCATATGTTTATGAAAAGCACTCCCCTAACACTCCTTTGCCCTGACAGCAACAGCAGTGTCTGCCAGGGTTGATTACTAAAAAAGAGGGCGCATCAATGCAAAGGAGAAAGGGTCTGTACCCTGTACAGCCCACTGTAATGAAGGGTCACCCACACTGCAAGGGCAATTCTAGGGAGAAGCAGCAAGCTGAACCCTCAAATCTCTATCCTAATATACAAAGAGGATAAAAAGATGCAAGGAAACAGATACTCAAGCAAAAGGGACAGGATGGATCTGTATTTAAGTAAAAATTTTATTTTATTTTAAAATTTGAATCCAACACCTAATCGCTGTACACTAGAAATGGATTTACAGGCCACTTAAGTGCAGATGGTACAGCATTTCCCTCTGCAAATAGGGAAAATATAGTAAAGAAATGATGGGAGAGTCAAAGTCCACGAGAAAAGTGGATGTGCCCAGCATGAATCATAGATGGGACTGAAAAAAAGCCTAGAAAAGAAAGAGAAGAGGAAAGTACAGAGAAAGTTTAAGCACTTTAAAAAGAGAATGGGGACTCAGAAGTCAAGGAAGTGGAAACCATTGCAAATCGTTAAATCAATCACTCATAAAAGAGAGAAAAAAGTGATCTTAAGCCAAATAAAGGTCAAATGACAGTCCAAAGCAAGGCCAGGAGGAAGAGGAAACCAGGTCAGAGCTGTAGGTGGAAAGAATTACTGGCAGCCTGAAGATAAGGTTAAACAGCTTGAGCTTCAGAGAGTAAGATATGAGGAGCCAATAAAGCAATTCAAGGTAGGAAAGATGTGGCTGAAGCAATGAGAAAAGGCAGAAACTATAGCTTCAGGACAGTGGACAGGAGAGAAAATTAAAAGCCCACAGAAGCAAGAATAGGGGAAGCCAGAAAAAAAAAATTCAAACAAACCCACCAACCAAAACACAACACCACAAAAAATAATCCAACCCCAACCCAGCAACCACCAAGTCTCCAGCAGAGAAGCTGAGAACTGCGGGAACCAGAGCCAGGATTGATGTTCCCAGATGAAATCACCAGCACTTTGATGCTTGCTTCCTCTTCCTGCCACAGCCTCTCACTCCCTTCCCACCCTCTCCCAAGCTATCCTTAGCTCACCCCTGCACCACGTTCCTGGAGGTAAGAGGGAGGGATACAAGGAATGGCACCTATCTCCTCAGTTTCTCCCTGAAAACTATTAGTACTACGGGAGCTCTCACTGGCTTTGGCTGCATCTGGAGGGGGGGTTTAATCACCTTCCCCACTGCAAGAAAGTGATAAACCCATGAGCACAGATGCAGGTAATGACCCAGGCTGGAGCAAGTGGAGTCTTCTCAAAGTAGCTCAGGAAGCCCCTTGCTCCTCAGCAGAATCCTGAAAATTGTCCAGCACCCACCAGACACCTCACAGAGGATACTGTAAATTTCAGCATGAGAGACACTCTGGGAAGAAAGAGAAGCAATACATGTCACCTCCTCCATCACCTGCTCCACCTACACATTGTGGTCCATCATAAGGATGCCACCAGCAGCTCACACAGATTGATCAAGAGCCAAGAAAACTTACAGTCAGAGCAGTTTTATACCTTCACCATACCTGTGAAGCAGGTCACACCACAGGGTAAGGGGAACAAGGAGCTGACCTGTCTCACCAGAGCAGGGTGATGGAGCTGAAAGTCTCAGTGTAGACACACACACACACACACACACACACACACACACACACACACACACACACACACACACACACACACACACACACACACACACACACACACACACACAGAGCAGGCACCAAGTATTTCACCCTGCACCACAGCCTAGCACCCGCAGTTTCCAGCCCTTAATCAACTGTGGATGCCTACGATGGAAATAAATGCATATTCACAAGCTATTCTTAGCGTTCACCAGAGAGGCGATTACCAAATTACCCGGTTACATAATCTTTTATATAATCACTATGATGCTCTTTTCCTTATGCAATGTGGAGGGTGACCGTGGCTGCCTGAGGAAGCTCCCTTCCCAAGGAGCGCTGCGGTGGCAGCACCGTGGGCGGACATGCTGGCTACTGTAGGTGCACAGATGAGCGACAGCAAGAGCCAACTGGAGGTGACCAAACATTTTAGAAGCAGTGATGTATAAGAACCTGCTTTCAGCTCGGGGAAGATGTGAGCATCCCTGCCCATGCTGCTTCAGAGTATACCCGCAGCAGGTATCATCTACATGCAATTCAATCTGGTCCCCAAGTCAAAGACACCCAGTACCTTCCAGGTAGCCAGACCCAGCCCTCACTAGAAGCTAGTGGGATGTTTCTATTGACTTTTAATGGGTTTTGGATAGGGCCCAGGATTAGGGCTTTAATAAAAATAGGAGGTCAAGATTACTACAGAATTAAAACAAGCTTAATCCAAAAAGCCCCTGGCTTTGTGCCACAGCCTGTGGTTACCACGCACAGGGAAAGCCAGGCAAAGCTGCAACTGAAACGCGTTCCTGTGAGGCACCTCATGATGGGCACACACACAGAGGAAGCTCCCAGTACAGGTCAGCACAGCCACTCCAGGAAGTCCCACCCACCAGAAGATTTTGAGCATATCCTAATTCATCTCCTACAACTTTTTCAGGATCTCATCCTATGTCTTCCAGGTACACTGTGGAAATCTATGCAGACAATTGCCACATATGGAGTATAGCAAGACCCAATTTACAAGTGTTTTCCCAGGGCTTTAAAAAGCCAGCACAAAAAAAGCATTACCTGCAGTGAGAAGTACAAAAGTCCTGAATTTCAGAAAATGCAAGTTCCAAGATCCACAGATTACCTGCAGATCCTGGGACACTTCTCCATTACCGTGCTAAGAGCCCCACATTAAGCTCAGCTATCTGTGTGCACTGCTGGCATTAAGGGAGAAACCCAAACTGTGAAGCCCTTCAGCAGCAAGGCATTAAAACTGCTAAAACCCAAAGTCCTACTTCTGTGAATACCAAAGGAACGGAAGGCAGAACAAAGTAACGACCTTGATCTCAATTCATCTCTTCTGAATGACACCCAAATCCAAAGGCTTTTTTCTCAGGGTTACACAACTGGTAGTATTTGGTCATTATTTGGCACTTTCTGCCTCTTCTGCTTCCTAGTTTCCCTAGAAATACAGATCATCCCAAGCAATACGTAACCCCCCCAGCTTTAGCATTGCATGATGCACTTCATGCAGGGACACTTGTGCCCAAATTTGGAAATAGAGACTACTATCATTTCAGCTTAAAAAAAAAAAAAAAAAAAAAAGAGAGACACACAATGTTATCTTACACCATCTCATACAGGATGACCCAGTTCTGAGAAGGTTTAACCCAATCCCCTGTGCTATCAGTATTTCCGTACAACAGCAGGGAGATCCAAGTTGCTGTAGTCAGAAAGCAGATCAGAGCAGAATCCTGGTCCCTCACACAAAAGCCTGCTGACACACGTTCAGTGCTGCTGCTGGCTCAGGACCAGCAGGCATCCTCAACACTGCTGCTCCACAAACCACTGAAAAATAATGATTCTTGTTAGGGATGCTTCTTTGGGATAGACAAGACCGCACTCAAGATAGAAGCAGCTCCTGTCAGACTTAAAAAGAAAGGCAAACCACACAAAAGCTGATTTAAGACTTATTTAAGGCTTCTCACACACCCCATCTCCTCCTCCCCTCAGTTAGTTTTTTGTTTGGGGTTTGGGTTTTTTTTGGGGGGAGGGGGAAGGGTGGAGGTGGGGAAGGAACGGGGGTTTAGACTAGGCAACAGACTGACCATTTCAAAGCAGCATTTTCAGAGAGGAAGGGTTTCTCCTCCGTTTTGGACAGAAATCCTGACAAAGTTAATGGAATTTGAATAAATTAAGGTGGACTTTTACACCCATTACCCTTCTGGTATCAGGTTGAGCTCACTGTTCCAAATGTGGCGTGGAAGCAGGACCCTGAGCTGGGAACTTGAACTTTAAGAGAGCCAGCAGTGAATTCCTGGATCCCACTTACATCCACACTGAAATAATTATCTGTAGCGATGAGCGATAGATCTCAAGGAGCAGAAATCAAAGAAAATCCTTGCTTGACTCATCCTTGCCTCGTTCTTGCACCAAGAGCTGAAGCACACACTTCCAGTCACCTGTCACAGTGAGAAGCGCCCGCACCAGCTTTCTACACAGACAGACATATCACAGGGAAAGCAGGAAGGAATTTACCATGTTAACAGGTTTTCTATCCACTTCAGTGAAAAGATGCATTAAAACTGGGAGAAGTGAAGCACGGAGTTACACCTGGGCAATTCCCCAGGCAGAAACCCTTACACTGTCTATCGCACGGTCACGCCCAAATAGGCATCACTGTGCAGTACAAGCACTTTAATTTCAATCTGCTCTGTCTGCACTAAAGGGTCTGCACTAAAGCCAGCACAGTATAAACCACTCAACTTCCCTGGTGCATCTCCTCCCCAGAAAGGGAGAAATACAGACTCAGGGCAGGACACACAAGATTATCACAGGCCTACCCACAGGCCTTCCCACGTCCATCGAATGTACAAAAAGACACAACTGTGCCAGCAGAAAAACAAGTTCACAAAAACTTAAAACATGCCTGCCTTTGCTACTACAGCCACTGGCACCTTTTTAAGTACACATTTCCTCACAGAGCTCCTAATTTCTTGAAGACCTTCTTTATCACAGGCACACTACCAGCTCTGAACCCCATAGTTGCACAAGCCTGTTACTCTAACTACACTACAGCCAACACCAAGCTAAGCAGAGTAGGTCTACAAAAGCATTGTCCTCCCTTGGGTGGCAGTACCACTGAGCCCCAAGAAGAGGTACATGCACAGCAAAGCACTTCTCTCACATCAAGTGTAAGGCCCTTAAAATACATGGTCATCAGTCTGCCCTCAATGACACCCTTGGCACACTCTTACCAATTCACAGTCCTCTCACGTTAATTACATTCCAGAGTTCTCCAGTGCTTTCTCCTCTAAGGGGGGGATCCAAACTCTGTAATGTATGTAGCTAGAAAGGCATAAAAACACATTAAAGGTACTTGCCTTAGGGTACTGGTAAGACAGATTTGTAGGGGTATGGGCTGCATACTTGGCGTCCATGATCCTCACTTCTAATTCCACCAGCACAAGACCTGGTCAAAGGCAGGAGACCAAGATGACTGCACCTCATCATTCCTACTCTGTCAGGAAAGGAGCAAGTTGCTTACAGAGGGCTTAAGCGAAGGCAGGACTGAGTCAGGGCTTGTTCCCACCACTCTCCAAAAACAGACCCTTTCCACTGTCATTGAACTTTGAACCTAAGGTGCAGCTCACTTCCAATGAAAGCAATGCAGCCGAGGTGGGGTTTTTGGTTTGCCATTTTTTTCTCCTCCAGATCTCCAAATGAAAGAGACAGAGCAAATAACATGCTGGAGGACTGCTGTTTTCACAGTTACTACCAGCTGGGCTCAGGGACAACAGTCCCTCCTGCTGCAGCTGATGGTGAACCTTCCTAGGGACTATATAGTCTCCAGCCACGTCCCTCCCTGACCCACTGACAGAAATAGCTGGGGAGATCATTAGCTCTGGGTTGAGAGCTTCTGCTCTGACAAACACTTGGCAAGTGACATGGGAAAACAACAGGACACCATCTGCAAAATTCAGCCTTACTTAACAGCATCTTTCAGGGGAAAACAAGAAATAGTTTTCATATTTCCTGCTAGTTTTCCCTTCTAGCATTGCATGGAAAAGGTGTGTAGGATTTTCTTTACTACAAACACACTGTTGTTTGTTCTGGATCTCCTGTTAGGTGACATCTAACGTACTGAAACAACAAGTGTGCTACCAAAATGGGCTATCCTGCTCCAAGCCATACATTCCCTCTTCTCCCTTGCAGCAAGTTTCATGATGCTACCACCAGACAAACCTCTGCAGAACCAATGGAGAACTATTCCCTCTCAGTTTTTCTCCCCACCATCCTTTTGGGTGACTTAAGTCTGCCACAGCATCAGTGGGTTGATCCCATTCACCCACAGCCACATGGCCACTAGACCCTCAGGAGCTCACATCCAGCAGAATGAGTAGTTAGGGACCACCCTTGCTAGCAATGCCCCACCCCTGCATTGGATCAGACAGAGGTTAGAAACTAATTCTTCCTTCTAAAAATCTACAAGCCTGAAAGCTGAGTCACTGAGAAAGAGGAAGAGATTTTTAGTTGAGCTATTTAAAGCTGGGTTTAGTTAACACCTATTTAGCGCGAAGCTGAAGACACACTTGAGAAGACAGACATTTTTAACTCAGCAGTGGTAACTTTTCCACTTAATATGTGAGAAGCCTGTCAAGATACATAGTTCTCAAAAAGAAAAAAGGAAAAAAAGAAAGCATTCAACAAACTATGAGCTTACTCATGCCAGAAAAGCGATATTATCTACTATTTAAAACATTCTCTTTCCCTTGTCTTAGAAGTGCTGTTTAGTGCTCATTATGCCATGCTGTGTCTCCAGCCTTCAGCCAGACCTAAGATCTGCCACCCAAAAGGCACTATTCGAGCAAAGAAAAAAGGAAGATAGCAGCTTAGCAAGGCTTCACCTCTTGCTAGTCAGAAGAAAGTTTAAATTTGCCATAATAAACCCTAATGGGATTTCAACAAAGCCTTCCGCAAAACACAAAAGCTGTGAAGACAGCTGCATCGCTGAGGATATAAAGCAATGCAGCATCTTCAAAAATTAGGTTCAGAAATTAAAACCGCTAGCTTTCTGTCATTATTTTTTATTTATACAGATTTTACTTTCTGTCACAACAGATTTGAAGTACATCAATAGCCACATTGTCTCAGCAAGATCTAAGAAATTTTTTTATTTTCAATTTTGTAGCCTAAGCTCAAACATTAATCTTCTCCCGCCTGTAAACTCAACCTACACAGATGAGCAGAGCAAATCTGCATGTGGGCAAATGCATTCCAGCTTTCCTAATGTCCCTTCCAAAATCAGTTTGTATTAAATTGCATTAAACCGAAGAGAGTTTCCACTGAGCCTTTTTTCACTGATTTTAGTCAAATCCATGTTCAAAGAGGAGCTGAAGTCTAAAGGTTTGCTTTGGTCAAGTTTAGCACATCCTTCCCAACACCCACAATACCTCGAGAGGGAAGTACCGAGATAAAAAACACTCAGAGGACTTCCCTGCTAGAGAGAAAACCTAAGGGAAGGTGATAAACATTTCTGACTGCTACAAAAAATATAAACAGGTCTTATAGATTATATTCCCCCCCCCAATGAAAAAACCTCAGCCCCTCCCAAACCCACCACACAGCTATTTGCACCTCCTCTGAGAGGATGGAAATGGCACTTGGCCACTATTCCCGTGGCGAACACGAATCCATCTCCTCCTCAGCAGGAGCAAAGTGAGAAAAGTGTGCAAGCTCAGTCCTCCTGCCTGGAAATCACAGCCCATCTCACTGCTGTCAAGAGGCAGGGAAGACTTGCCAGTACCAGTTGGATCCCCAAGCTATAAACCCTAAGTAAGCTCTCCCCTGCACTTGCTCAGCAAGGCAATAGTTGCTTTCCTACCACCTGCAAGAGGGCAAGAAAAAACATACCAGAAATCATTTATGCTGCTAAGCCCCTACATAACTAAAACTAACAAGCAGGAAAAGGTTAATGGACACAACTACAATAGTAAGTCCCTTGCAGAATTTTCAGGATACCCTTTTCCCCATGGTTTTGGACAGGGTTATTCGTCCCACCACCCACAAGAGTTAAGATCCCAATAGGTCAGTATCAGTGGTCTTCCTCAGAGAGGAACATCACAGAGTCAACCACCCTGGTGTGCATGCAGTTTCATATATTAAAGGGTACATACATCCCCGCCACACAAAGAAAACCCTGACAGTTATTGGATAGAAAAAGATATCAGAAACTGCAGAGTTCCCCCCTGCTCCCAATCCTTACAAATTCTTGAGCTTTACCTGTGCCTACTATGATCAAAAGGGTTTTCTTCTCTAAGGCTGGTGATTTTACCCATCTTAATGTGCCTGCTCTCACAAGGAAAAAAAAAAGCCACTTCAGAAAGGACAAAGATTTTTAGGTTTTTCTTCTATGCTGAAATCTGTCCCATTGAAGTCACTTACTACAATAATACTAAAAAGCTCCACACAGCAGTTACCCAACTGAGAAGCACAAGCCAACTTTGTTTTTATTTAAGCAAATCTTTTATGACAGACTGTCGGGAGAGTTTGAGGTTTATTTCAAGTTAACACATTTTGCTGTTCATATGACATGGCCATTCTTTCATTCTTTTTTTAAAAAAAAAGAGGCACTTGATTATTTTGTAATATCTTTCATCTGACAAATTAACAAGAGGACTACACTGATCTCCTTTCAGCCATCCAATTAGCAGTAGTTCTATCAGCACCCCTGTTAAAATTTTTAGCATAGAGAAACTGAGTGTGGAGAAGTATCAGTGCTAATATTTCCAAAAGTGATGGAAATACTATATTTTGTATAGCCTCACAGAAACCTTCATGGTGGAATTCTCACCCACATCTTGCACCACCTACAGCAAATACCACAGGCCTCAGTTTATCTAATACAGAGAATCAAAAACATTGACTTAAATATTCATTGCATTAGCTCCTAGGTTCCTCTGGACACACTACATGGACCAACCAGCAGCTTAGGCACCTAAAATGGACAGTTTTGAAAGTTGAGGCTACCTAGCAAGCTACTCAGCAGCAATAGCAATAAAACATCTTTATTACTGTTGCAGCAGAGGCAGAGTCCTCTCCCAGTCTTAAAAAGCTGAGGTGAGCCACCTCATCCTTGAGTTAAGCCTCTCTCATCCAGCTCTCCTCCTTCCAGCACTTCTGCAACTTGCAGGGATAAGGCAAGCACTCAGTTTGAGAAGCAACCCACAGAGACTACTCTGGTGCCCTCATTCAGGCCGAAAATAAGCTCGTTTCTTCATCAAGTGGTGGGGATACTCTTGTTTAGTTTTATTTTTTTCCAATCCCAAAGGTGGGATGTTCATTGAAGTCACTCTTAAGCTCAGACAGCCAAAGTTCTTGAGATGTCTAGTGAAATCAAAGCAGGAAATCTTGATGTATTCCCCAAACAGACATCACTTGAAGGGCCTCCTTAAAGACTTACATAAAATTGAGAGACACCTACTCATACAAAATTAAGATAAAATGCAGTCCTGTCAGAAGAACCATGAGCCACGCTAGCAAGCAAGACCACTGGCTGTTCACGAATGCTGAAATGATATATATACCCCAGTACTATGGGTTTGCCAGACATCCAGGCTCCTGGTGAAAAAGGGCGCTTCAGGTAACTGCAGTCAATAATAAACCACTGCCTCCAAGTAGCCAAGTTAATTGGAAAAAAGACAGATGGATGAAGATTCATCAGTGCTCATTTCTTCCTGCAAGAACCAAAATTACCTGTCAAGTTATCCACCTTAGAAGTTCCTCATTTTAGCTTACATGTTAAACTCTTCAAGGGTGACCAAATTCTGAGCAAAGCTCATGGCATCTTTGGCTTTTCTCCCCTAACAGCAAGGTCTTCCAAGGTCCTCTCAGAGCAGAGTTTTCTGGATGCTAGGGTTGGGGATTTTTCTTCCGTTATGGGAAGAATTACCAAAAAAAAAAAAAAGTCTTAGTGGTTATGGTGGAAAACTCTCATCAAACAAAAAGACTCATAATTAATCCCCCTTTCCTACCACCACAGAATTCTGGGCATTTCTGTATTAGCTCTTCTAGAGAAAGGACCAGCATCCTGGAATTAAGAGCCAGCAACTTCTTACATGCAAATCCTGTTTTGATAGAGATGCCTCCAGTCACCTTCGTGAAACCACCTACCAGTGTACACAAACACCTTCCCTTGCCCCTGCCTCTCTTTTACATTTCCTTCCTGCCAGGAACCTCACTCCCTCCCGGGTGCTTGCCACGCTTACGCACCAGGCTCCAACCTGAAAGCCACCAAGAAACACTCCCCGCATCCGAACTCGCACCCACCGTGAATCTGACACACGCTTACCCGTGAGGGAGTTCATTCTTCTCATCAATATAACCAGAAATAGCGTTCTTCAGTGCAAACAGACAGAAAATACACGGATGCCTCAAAAGGGACCTTTGTCATTTAAGCGAGGTGAAGTTTAAACATCAGTGAACTATTCCAAACTGCTCCGAGGGGCTAAATGGCTTTTCACACACACACCCCCCTCCCCATTATCTGGGCAACAGTCAAAGGCTTTTCCAAAATGCTGAATGAAAAATACATTCCTCAGCTCACACGGTGTTAAATATTAAGTAAGATCATGTCAAAGCTGCAAATAGATTTTAAAAATTGTAACAAAGCTATTTGAGGTAACAGCCAGTATGGGAGTTAGTGCAGAAGACAGCAAGAGTTTCAAATACCAAAAGCCCTCTGAACAACCAGATGTCTTCGATTCAGTTATTTAAATCCCCACTTTTTTTTTGTTTGTTTGTTTCCAGGCCTTTTTTGCCCTGTAAAGTAGAACTTATAACAATTTGTAATACTTCTTATTTACATGCCATCTCATTAAAAAAAGGTATCCTGAGCACTTTCAAAAAAGGAAGAAAAAAAAAAGTGTTCCAGGAAACCAGATGGCAAAACAAACATTTTAGATTAAAAGAGAAAGGGGGGGGAAATCCCCAAACAAACCACCAATTAAAACCAGTATACAAGCTTAAATAACAGGAACAAGGGCTACATCCAAAAAGGATTTATGGAAATCACTTCTTTTCAGGCACTCAGAATCTTTTTGGTCAGAGCATGTGTTTAGGGATCCGAGACATCTAATCAAACGGATCCTGGCGGGGTGAAGCCTGTAACACTCTCAGATGAACACATTCCCCCTGGGAGACGCTGGTGCCCGTTTCGTTTAATCGACGTTTTGCCATTCCTGCTTCCTGAACGAGCTTCTGCAGAGTGAAGGAGCAATCGCAGGCCAGGCTCTGGGCCAGGCTTACAGCCAGGGTAACAAGACACTACCCAATTAACCTGAGGAGAGTTACGTTTATTTACATTAAACGGTGATTTT
Organism: Gallinula chloropus; assembly: GCF_964237585.1. NCBI lineage: Eukaryota > Metazoa > Chordata > Aves > Gruiformes > Rallidae > Gallinula > Gallinula chloropus. Next base: position 106,401,125 of record NC_140086.1, read on the forward strand.
GATCCGAGCACTTTAATGGGATGATGCCGGGTGACACAGTGGGCAACATACCAGAAATTGTTCATCTACGTAGGTGGCATAAACACGCAGTAAACATAGTTTTCATTAATTATATTCATTACTGAAAACAATAATTACACAGCCAGCGCTCCGGTTTCCACGGACGGCTTTGGTGGCACGCTGCTTCAAGAAAGGCGTGACCCCTGCCCTGCCTGAGCTGCTCTGTCCCAGGGGCACCACAGCTCACCCCTCCGACACCTCCAGCCCCAGAGGCACCACAGCTCACCCCTCCGACACCTCCAGCCCCAGGGGCACCACAGCTCGCCCCTCCGACACCTCCAGCCCCAGGGGCACCACAGCTCGCCCCTCCGACACCTCCAGCCCCAGGGGCACCACAGCTCGCCCCTCCGACACCTCCAGCCCCAGGGGCACCACAGCTCGCCCCTCCGACACCTCCAGCCCCAGGGGCACCACAGCTCGCCCCTGCGACACCTCCAGCCCCAGGGGCACCACAGCTCGCCCCTCCGACACCTCCAGCCCCAGGGGCACCACAGCTCACCCCTCCGACACCTCCAGCCCGCCCGCCCCTGGGCTTTCCCAGCCGTAAGGCGGTACCCAAGGCAAGCCCGCGGGTCTCGCCGCCGCCCTCCTCGAGCCTGCCCCAACCCCAGGGTTAAACCGAAGACCAAGAGGCAGCTCGTCACCAGTAAACATCTATGGACCTGCCTAATAAATAAATAAATAAATAAATACGCTGTTTTCCCAGCCCAGTGATAAAACCGCGTGGCACAAATCCCCCCCCCCCTCCCCCCGCCCCCTTTCCCAATTATCGCAAGATGAATTGTTTAGTTTGCTTGTGTGTTGTAACTCGAGGCTCCCCGAGAAGTTTAACCAGGCTGCTTGGCACCGTCACGGCTCCTCTTGCGCTGATGCTGATACTCCAAACCCGGAAAAACCCCGCACCTTCCACCGACCCGCGCCCCTCGGGAAGCCGGCCAGCTTCGCTAGGAACGCGGCACCCAGTGGCTTGTGCCCCTGCCTACAGGTCCCGCCTCACGCTGCTCCAGCACTCCGCACCTAAGCTGCTCCCGCTCCCGCAAGGGAAATCAAACCGAAAGCAAGCCAAGTCGCGGCTAGCAGCCCTAACCACCGCACCCCGGCCGCCTCCGAAGGCGGCGGAGCCGGGCTTTGCCCAGCCCGGACCCGCACGGCCGCTCCCACGCACTCCCGACCGCCCGGGAGCTCGTGGAGCCAAGCCCGTTCCGGCAAGGACACGGACCTCAAAATAAACACCGCGACACCACCTCCCACACGCACCCCCGCTGGCTAGGTACGGGCTGCCAGCTTCCCTTCCACCACCCACGCTGCTCCAGGTCGCGACCGATGGCCGATCCCCACCCGCCACCCTCCCGGCGTGAACCAGGCGCCCCGCGGCCGCCGGAGGCTCCGCAGGCAGAGCCGTGCTTAGCCTTCCCCTCCACGCCCCACCTCACCTCCCACAGCAGCGAGAGCAGCAGCGCGACCCCGGGCTGGAAGCGGTTCATCTCTTCTCCTCCTCCTCCTCCTCCCGCGGCGGCGGCGGGCTCGCCCCTGCCGGCTTAAGCGCGCACGGGCGCTGTCAGCGGCACCATCCCCGGCGCCGAGCGGCGGGGGAGCCTCGGGCGAGACAGGGACGCGGGCACAGAGGGGCAGCGAGCAGGGCAGGCTGACAGACAGCCCGGAGAAAGGGGCGGTGAGGAGCCCGCGCCAGGAGCGGAGGGGCGGAGACGGAGAAGCCCCGCAGCAGGGCGAGGGCGGGCTGACCCACCGATCCCCCTCACCGCAGCCGAGCGGGCAGCGCCGCGGCGAGGCGAAGCGAGACGAAGGACAGCGAGATGCTCTGGCAGGCGGCACAAAGAGGCCGGGCGCCGCCGCGACTGAGGGCGGGGAGAGGAGTGGGCCCGCCCCGGCTCCGCCGCCCGGCAGGGAGGGGGCGGTGGCGGCGTTAATGGGTTTAGGGAGCGGGCAAACCGCTTCCTGCCCGATCCCAAGGTACGAGTAACGGCCGCTGTGTGGGCTCGGGCCGGTTCCCCCCCCGCCCCCCGTGATAGCGACGCCCCTCCACGGGAGAGCGACTCCCCACATGCCGCGCGGGAGAACCTCCACCCGCCCCGCAGAGGGAGGGGGGAGCCCGGGGAGGTGCCAGGGGTTCTGGCCCCAAAAAGGTGGAGTGGGCCCCTATGAGCCCATTAAGTTCAACAAGGCCACGTACATGTAGGGGGAGATGGTTCTCCCTGGCTGCTCCACTTGTGAGCCCCCCATCCTGAATGCTGCATCCAGCTCTGGGGCACAAGGAGGACATGAAACTGTTTGAGCAGGTCCAAGAGGAGGGTCACAGAAATGGTCAGCTCTCCCGTGAAGACAAGGCTGAGGGAGTTGGGCTTGTTGAGCCCAGAGAAGGCTCTGGGGAGACCTTATTCCAGTCTTTTAGTACTTGAAGGAGGCTTATAAGAAAGATGGGGACAGACTTTTTACCTTAAGTGACAGGGCCAGGGGCAATGATTTTTAAATCGAAGAGAGCAGATTCAGATTGAGCACACGGAAGGCATTTTTTACAGTAAGGGTGGTGAGGCCCTGGCATAGGCTGCCCAGAGAAGCTGTAGCTGCCTCATTTCCTGGCAGTGTTCAAGGCCAGGTTGGATGGGGCTTTGGGCAACCTGGGCTAGTGGAGGGTGTCCCTGCCCATGGCAAGGGGGTTGGACTAGATGATATTTAAAGGTGCCTTTCAACCCAGGCCATTCTGTGGTTCTGTGATTCTACAATGGTGCAGCCTCCATCTGCCTCTTGGGTGTACATAGGAACTGCGTGGGCAAGCTTAGCCCCACCGCCTACAGAGTGCACCTTTGGCACTTTACAGGAGAGGCTGTGCTCCCACCCTGGTCCTTCATTGCTTCAGCAAATTATTAACAGCCCTGGGTCATTTTCTTCTAAAGGTCTCGGGACTAGTCCTAGAGCAAAGCGGAGGTGCTCACCAACTCCAGCAGTAAGCCCCATGACAAGTGGCTGGTGTAGTTATTCTCTGAGTGTTTCCTTCACCACCACCTTGTCCTGGTGCTTTGAGCCTTCATTTCCATGTCCTTCCCACTCTTACCACAGCTGGACATGACACTGTGTTTGGTGGGAGGGAGGCACAGCTGTTTTTCAAGTTTAGGAGGGATCAGAGTTTACTGAGGTCTCTTGGCCTTGCTTTATAAGAGAGCTAGATACTTAGGACTCAGGAGAATATGCAAAATAGATGGGGGAGAGAGCAACTCTCCTACCTTCTCCTGTTTCCCTCTGAATGACAGACCTTTCCCAGCAACATTTCTGAAGGACCTGTATCCTCCCGCTGTCCTTTTGTAGCCACCCATTTAAAAGCAATTCGCATATCCTTGCAACACACACAGCTGCTTCTTTCAGCACTTCCCTGTTGTCAGAGTCTTCAAGGAAGAAACTTGCCCTCTCCTGATGCCAAGTTGCCCAGTGAAATGTCATCAGGTGATTATTATTTCCACACAGTGAATTTGGAGGGAGTTTAGGATTGGCTTCCAGCTGGCGCTCTTAATCCTAGTTCCTCTCAGGCACAGGTAATATGCTCTGTGTAAGAAGTGACTGTAAATTTTAACAAATCCCCACACGCCATGTGACACTGTGTCCTCAGAGGCAGCCTGTACAAGTCCTACTTAATGCCCAGTGATTTTGATACCTCTTTTTGTCTCTATTTGATGCCAACCAGTCTTGAAGCTGTGAGGTGGGTTTTTCAGACAGACACTCGCATCTCTCACTGAATGTGCTAGAAGATGCCTAAGGAGATGTCATGGCTATCGCTTTGTCCAAAAGTGAAGACTGAATGAAGCAACTGTCCACACAAGTCTCTCTGTATAGTCCGAGTTGAAAAGTCACGCTTTCTCACATCTGGGGAATAGAGAAAGACACATTGTGCACTGGGTATCATTTATGATAGATAAGCTCATGTTGTCTCAACATACAAAGTCAGGAAATCCTCCCAAAAGGCTCCAATTCATAGAGGTTTGATAAAGACGTTTTTCAGAGCCTGATGTATAGCTTTAACACTAAACTTCTTCTCATTCCTGATTTCTGTGTGGCATGAGCTGGGAGACAGCATTTCAGAGAAACACCCAGACATGACAGCTCTTTGTGGAAAGGCCAAACAGCCCGATCTGTTTAGGGACAGCAAATGAATCTGAACGCCAGTGCTGGGCACCGGTGGTCCATGCCACTGCGGTGTTTCCTGGCAGGGGTGCTCTGGCAGCCTAGAGACAGGCAGAAACACTGAGAGGACCGATTCCAGAATGACTGAGAAAGCACTAAGGCATAAAGAAAAGGTAGGAGAGGAATCTGGAGTCCCACCACCTAAGACCCTTGAAGGCCAACGCTGCGTGCACTTTCAGCTGTCGGCCCACTATCAAGTATGTCCAGACAGGGGCCTGCTATCAGGTACATTTCAGTTAATTATCAACACTACTAAGTTTAGGTTAAGAACTAAGAAATCATTAGATTTTACTTCAGGCTTCAGCAAGGGTAAAAGAAGGGGGGAAACAAAACAAAAAGATCAACGCCGGGTGGGTTTTTTTTCTGTAGGCAGATTAGTAAGAGTGAGATGGATACTGTGGGCTGGAAGAAGAGGAAGCCTGGAAGTCCTGTGCTTCCCAGTGCATGGTTTCTTATCCAGCCTAGATAAGGCTATGGATATCCTATGCTATAAAATTCTTTCCAGGCCAAGAGATAAGCTGAAAAAGGAAAACCAGCCCCTGACCCGGTAATAAACAGGTTCGGATTTCATTTCGGTCATATCTCTGCTCCCTTAAGTGATGTCTTCTTTCATTTCCGCTGAGCTTCATGGAACCATCTTCATCCCCAGGGAAAGCCCATTAGCTTTAATGGAGTTAGAGTACAAATGAACTCGGCCCAGCATGTGGCATTTTCTCAGCAAAAGTGTGAGTTGCAGCAGAGCCCATTAGAGCTTGTCTGGGCGATAAATGAACACTTTCTATCCACCGTGCTTGTGGCTCATGGTAAGGCAAGCAGGGTGCACCCACCATGCAGGTTTGACACAGCACTGAAATGAGACAAGGTTTTTGGTGGCAGCAAGGTCCCTGGGAAAAAATCCATCCCCTTTCCTTCACATCTCGATCACAGTCTTTCTTCAGATACAGTGTTTGAAGAGCTTAATGTTCCAGGGCACCTAGAATCTGCACACAGAAACAAATATTTTTAATTTTTTCCCAAGTTCCAGGAGCAATAACATTAATGAACCTTTATTTTCTCTGATTGAGGCTCGTGCTGTGGCTAGAATATTCACAGTGTCCGTCTCCCCCGCGGATTTTCAGGTGTTCCTCAATAATATTGACGTTGTTCTCTCAGTGGAGGTGCTAATATGATCATATTTCTTTTAATCAGCCACACATTTCCTGAAATGTAAAAGCATATATTATTTTTGAGACTGCCACTCCTCTACCAATTTTTTTCTTCCAATTGAGTAACAGGTATAACAGTCCCTAGGATGGACTCAGTACATCTACATAAGTACCTTTTGTAGGCCTCCTTTCTTTTGAACCCAGATTGGTGAATATTTTTAAAGATCATAGTGCTTATAAACTGCTTTTTATTGAATGTCTTCTTGTTTATGTTGAAAAAATTGTGTCTAATACCATTGAGAAATACTTGATTCCACCAGGGTTGTGTGTAAAGCAGGTAACAGCTTTATTCCAAACAAACAAACACAGTATTCTCATTTGCTTCTCTGCATGAACTGTAGATAATTATTTACATTTGCTATTTTATATTTATTACAATATGCCACTGCTTCCTTCAGGTGGGATATTAAAAATCAGTCAAATTCTTGTTTGTTTTCCAAAGTCTGTATTTTAAGTGTAGGATCACCTCAAATACGTTTTGGGATTTTTAAAAATAATTATGTAAATACAGATAGCCTCTGCCAGTAAGTAAGAGAAAGCTTTTTTAAATAACATAAAATATTCAGTAAATGTCTCAGCCTTCCAAAATCATCACTGATATCTGTTGAGAAACTACATTAGCATTATTCATCTAAAAACAGGTAGAAAAATATTCATGAATGCAGCAATAGCCAGCCAAGACAAACGTAATGTCATCTTTCTGCAGCTTCTGCTTCTTGTTCAAAGCACCTTGTTTATCTATTGTGTGCTTTTTTAAAGATCCTGTACCTCTTTTAAGACGTGTGGGGGATATTTTATGAAAAAACACGAGCATTTTCTCCAACAGTTTACACAAAGTTGTAGTCTCTTGGCAGAATAATAGTTAAATTATAATCCATCTTCCCAGAACAAAGACTTTTTTTTTTTTCATCACTTGCCTCTGTAACTACCCATTGTGACTGATTTGAATGCAACTTTAAAGGAAATGTGGCCCAGGACTTGCTTGAGTTTTAACAACCCCTTCCAAATTCAGTAGCATATTACTCCCAGTGTCTTCATCTTCAATAATTATCTCTTCAGTAAAAGCCTGTGGAGCTTTAGAGAGATACTCCAGACATAGTAGCTCTCCTTCAAATGGCAATGAAAATATTTATACCTCCTACAACTTAATTTTTGTATGGAAGGAGCTGAGTGGCACCAGTTAAAAAAAAAAAAAAAGGTATTCCAACACATACAGCTACTTAATTTTTAAAATGTCATTACTATCTGCAGAGCACATGAAAAGATCAGTTTTCTGTAACTAATGACATTAAATAAAGGTGGCTGAACTGGAACAGAATGACCGCTTACTGGGTGGTACCCTGGGACCTCCAAATAGAAGTCTGGAGTAGCCGCAGTCACTGTAAACTGGCAAACTGGGAATCTTTGGCCACTTCAGACACCGTTTGCAAGAAAACATAACACATTTAACAGATATGCTGAGAACTGAAGGGTGGAGTGATTATCTATATGCCACCCTGCTGTGACTCCCAAAGATCAGAACAGCTGCTCACGCTCTGACACTTGAAGGCTTTCGAGGTGGAATCAGGTATTTGTCCATCATATCAAACAAATAATTCTACAGTAAACAGTATTTGGAGAAGCAGCTAGTACAAGATAGGCATTAGTATTCTGAAAGACAAAGTTTATTGATTAAATATGCTACCCAATTCAACCAGAATAGCCACGTCAATCAGATCAAATGCTTTTTTTGTTCAGTTTTCGCAATCAAAAATGAAGTTTTATCCTCTCAGCAAATATAGTAATGCTTTGTGTCAGAGAACTCAGGAGCTCAGAGGGATTATTTTTTTTCCTGAAAGATAGACCATTTGTAAATGCAAACTCTTTGTTTGCAGTCCATGGTGAGAGGTCAAACTTTGGCTTGGATTAAGGAAGGTTAAGTTCATTCAGAGTATTGTTGCAGGACCAAAGCTCAATGCCAAGGACGCATTTCAGCTCTGAATTCCTATTTGGGCTCCTGTTATTGATTTCAGTGTCTATTTAGAAGGCTAAACACATGCTGTTTGAGCTAGATGTAGTCTGCACTGCCTCAGACCTGAGCACAATACATACGAAACACTGTCAAATTAGAGCGGTAACTTTCCAAGCTGCCTTCAAATGGTTTGTAAGGAGACAGAAGGAAAAGGTCTTAGGGGCAGACGATCACATCTGCCAGGGAAGGTGGACAGGGCTGAACTGCATCTGCAGGAGATAGGGAGATCAGATGAAACAGGCTAACTGTGGTCAGACAGCCAGGGTCAGAAAATGCGTAAGATTTTGTCAGAGGGTCTGGAAACCATGAGAAGATGAGGAGACAGAGCGAGGTGTAACTCTGAAGACAAGAGGCACAGTGCAACAGAGCATGGTGAACACAAGCAGTGTGATGCACAAGGGTGGAAATGAACACTGATGGCCTGGAAGCTGGGGAGTGGTAGCAACGTGGGGCAGATAAGTGCATCCTCCCCCCCCCCCCCCCCCCTCCCCCCCCCCCCGGGACAGTGAGAGCCCGTGATACAGAGGCAGGGTGGGGGATGGAGAGGTGGTAGTGCTTCTCCCCTCATGGCCAAGCACAGAGCCAATGTCTGAGGCCAAGTAACCTGGCTTTAATTTATATAAAAATATGTACTACATCAAACCACTTTTGTTCCAGAGTCTTCATTAAGCAGTACGGTAAACTGCAAATGGAAAAAAGGATGCTCTGGCTGAATGCCTGTGTGTGCCTGTCAACACTTGCTTGCTCTCTGTTTTGCTCACCAACTAATTTCTTCAGCCACTTGATTTAAAACCATGTTTATTCTCCCTAAGTGTTACAAGAAAAGGGATGAGGTGAGGAGAGGGATGTTGGCAGCGACTAAGAACTAGAACTGATCGTTGTCAGGAGTATGTCATCTATCCGGACACTGTCAGTGAGCTCTCTTAGCACTATGGAGAAGGTGCCTGGGGAATGCAATTCCACACACACAGTGGCATAATGGAAATGCAAAGCCATCCCCTGTGGCCTGTGGTGAGGATCCCCCTGGAATGAAATAGTCTGAATCACTTTATTTTTGCTTCGCCTTATGTTTCTGTCTGTGCTGTGCTGCACAATCTCTCAAGCCTTACAGCATCCTCCTAGCCAGAGAATAAAAAGCTCTACCAGGTCTTTGGTTACACTCGGGAACAATGAGACTTTGGTGATCCAATTCTTCTCATACCAATGTAAATTAGGATTAATTCCACTGAAGTCAATGGGACAAATATAAAACCAGTGCAAGTGGAGAAACAGGTTTTAGATTTCAGCTTTAAGTCAAAGAAAAAGATTAAGTAAGTTGCCTAATAGGGGTTTTGTTCTTCATTTAAAGTAGTAGCCATTTCCTGTTTGTTGATTTGTTTTGGGTTTTTTTTCCCTGTCCATAGAATTTATCCCTGTCCAGTGTGAGTTTATCTGTAGCACACTGAGACTTTCTCTACCGCTATAGGCTGGATTTTTATTTCTATGTGAGAAATAACACCCCATTAAATAAAGATGGAAAAATGCATCAATTGTCTGGGAACTACAGGCAATGTGTTTATAACCTAATGTCCCTCCAGCAATCTCAATTTTCTCATATTGTAATGAGATGAGAAGAGGATTAAGCTGTTGCTGGACTGAAAAAAACAAAAAATCAACACTAGACGTACTCTAGAAATCACAAGGGATAAAATCCTGATGTCAGAATGACAAGAAATCATAACAATACTAATGAGGCATCTGATCTGTAAAACAAACCATTTTCAATAATGGAAAATATGCAGGGCTGTTAAAAGAACTATGCAACGCTGCTGTTCACTTGGTGTATTGTAGCAGCCTTAGAGAACCTCATGGGGTCCATTAGGAAGAGGAAGATTATTTAACCTTTAATCAACCTTCCTGGAGATGTGCTGCCTGTCTACATTCATACACATGCAACGCTCTTAGTCAGGGAATGTTTGCCTTCATGGCACCTCCAGTGGCATCTCCAGTCACCTACTCACCCATGTTTTACTGCTACCACCACTGACACTACCAGAGTTGCATGCAGAACCAAAGGAGGGTATCAAGCTTATCTCCTGGCTCCTTGGAAAATTCAACAGGGACTAAGACAGAGAGCAGAAGGTCAGTGGTGATAGACAAGTAGCCTTTCTTTCTCACTTGAGTGACAATCTACGAGCGTGCCCAGTGGGTGACCCCAAGTCCTTCAGTAATGCAAAGTCTACTTACCAGCCAAGGTTGTGAAGCAGTCTTGGTGATATGGACACACAGCTTAGATAAAAGCACGGGGCAGGCAGATCTGCAAAGCAGGCTTTGTAGAGGCACAACTCATGCTGTTTAAACTCTGGAGAGGGTTGTCCACTGTACACTCATGTCTGTACACTCATGTGAGGTCATGAACTGTCAGGCAAGGAAATTTTCAAGAGAGATGATGAGTCAAGAAAGGCAAATGCAGAATACAGAAGGTCAGGTGCAGGTTTTGTCCCTTGGGCAGGGTTTCCAAACACTTGTCTCAGATTTAAGTTGCATAGAGCTAAACCACTCGAGCACAAAACACAAGCACTGATATGAGTGTTGCTGGCATCTGGATAGCTTTTGCTGTCTAAATGGATCCTGAGAGACTGTAGACAAGAAAGCTTTAAGTTTGCTGGAATATGAGCAGTGAGGTTATTTCTATGTCAAGAGTGAAGAAAGCAGCCCAATGGACTGTACATTCAATAAGTGTAAGATCTCTTCAGTGAAGATATTAGATAGTGGGGGTTTTCACCCTTAAAAGCAGTATGTCCAAACATCTGCTATACCTCAGGAAATTTGAGGACCATAGCCAAGAATTTCTACCTGGTAACAAAGCAAAAGGGAGCGTGTATGCAGGCACTGAGGCATGTTAGGCCCTGCATGAGGAAACTACCTTGATTTTCTTTACATGTGCATACTGCTTATCACATAAATCAAGCTAACTCCTTCAGCTGAGGAGAGTCAGATCACTTAACTCAAGATGCATCCTGGCAGTCCAGTTCACAGTGTAAATCTAAATGTAAGGGCTTAGTAAACAGGAAAGTCTGTTGAAGTCAGTGATTTATTATTCGCTTGGCCTTAACAAGCTGCTAATGCTATTCAGCATAGACAAACTTCTCACACCTACCTAAACTCCTCTACAGCATTTATTACCTGAGACTCTCCTTCCTGACCCTGCTGAGCCACTGCAGTGTGCAGTGCATTGTTAAGTAACTCATGCAGCTCTATTTTCAACTGTACCAGATTTTCACTGGCACAACTTGCCGTGAGTTAGCATAGATTTGCCTGGCCCTCAGTCAATTTCAAGTCCCATCCTTAAAATCTGAGTTTGTGCTCCCATGCCCATTTCTTTAATCCTTCCTCTTCCAGCTAGCCCAGCCTTGGGAAACCACACTGCAAGCACGCTCCAGGGAGCCCTTAATGTTTTAGGACAGCAGGCTAGGATTTTCTAGGCTCCCTGATATTCAAGAAGAGGCAATGTGTGCTCAACTGTAGAAATAATGCAGTTTCTTGATAACAGCGGCCAACTATTTACACCCAGTGGGTGTAAATAACACCTCTGGGATACAAGGATGAAAACAAAACAGTCCTACCAAAAGCCAAGGGAAGCTGATAATCTCATGTGGCACTCTGTAGCAACCACTGCTACACAGTGCTGGATGCTATGAGGGGCAAGTGTCTCACCAGTGCTTCTCTCTGGAAACAAGGACTATGTGGAATTCAGATAGAGGCATCTCAGGAGCATGAACTGTTGAAACATTTGAAATAGAAACCTAAGATGATACAGACCCCATGGTGAAGCAGAAAGGTCTTGCTGCAGCCACTCAGAAATGGTACAAACACGAGATGGGTTCCTCCAAAAGAAAAAAACAAGGAAAAAGTATTTTTTCCCCCCTGTTTATTGCCCCAAGTTTTTCTATTCTCAGTCACACACACACACATTCCTTCCTCCTCCCTCTTTTTTTTCATAATAGCTACTGACTATGCACAAGGAAGGACGAAAACAGCGGGCTTGAAGTGTCCCAGTACCCTAAAGATGACAGCCATAATGCAGCCATAGCCCCAAAATAACAAAACCATTCTACAATCAATGCAAAAACCATTCCCAGGTGCATTTTCTGACAGATAGATTGAATTCTTAGTAACAAACGGCAAAGCACACGAAGGAGCAGAAAATAGGTTTAAAACAATAACCATTTCCACATTGAAAAATGGATCCAGAAAAGAGTCTTCTCGGGCTGCAGCCATGTTAAAAATTGGCTTGAGAAGAGAGAGTTACAGTCTGATACAGACTTGTGGGGAATTGCTCCCACATACAGGAGAAATGTCAGTATCCTACAACAACCTTCACGTGCCCATGCATTAGCTAGTGGAATGACAGACAGACAGAGGGATTTCAACAAGCCAAAAAGCAATACAGCATTTGCTAGGGGAGCCAACCCTTCTGCTTACTGTGCACACACCAGGAAACGGCAATGTCAATATCAATTATTTACTAATTATTACCTAGGTATTATTATTAATAGACCTCACTTTGACATTTGCAGGGATTCTGCCTGCAGAGAGTGACGCTGTTCCCAAGGTGAAGTGTTTCCCGGCTCCACTACCCTGAATATCCATTATCCTTTTGTCCTTTTTTTAGTGGTGGTGAGGGGTATTTACAGGAACAATAGGACTGCCAGTACAAAATATCCTTCTTAAGGAGACATTAGTCCACTTTTCAACTGTGCAAAACAACTCAACTCACATCCAAACAGGTTTAAGGGCAAATGTAAGTAGACTGAGCCAGCCGATATTCTAGCAGTAGCTCAGCCTCAGAGTATTTACACTGTGCCTAGAAAGAGTCAGACTCAAGCCTGGTTTTTGGTAGATGAGTTGGTAACATACATCACCCTTCCTGTGTCTGCTGTGTTCATGCCCCAAGAATGAGAGACCTCAGGCCTGTACTAGGATATGGAGAGAAAGATACCCACTTCTTGCAATCTCCAGAGTTTGCATGAAGATATTCTTTATATCTCAGGGCTTGAGAGGTTCACACTATAGATGGTCTTAAGAATGTAGAAATATCCTCGCTGTCAGTAAATGATAGTACTTTGTTACTAACTAGATTCACATACATTTCAAATAGAATGTGAAATCACATAGCTAAAAATAAAAAGTGGAATTATTATATTTCTAATTGAAATAACTGATGGCTTGGACTTGTTACGTCCTTATAGGATGTCATCAGACCTGTAATTATAACAGTGAAAACCGAGTAGCTCTAATAGCTGTCTTTTCACCCAGCCATTCCTACTCATGGAAATAAAGACAAACACAGCATGTTACAGCGCTTTCTCAGATCACTAGACCAACCTAATCTAATTTATGCTGGCAACCTTTAATTTTAACTAGGTCAATTCACTCCGTGAGACCACAGAGAAAACTATCCTGACAATGCAAAATTATAAAGTATTGGAAACAATACAGGTCTGAAATTGCATGCAGAAGAACAGCAGCTACGAATGAAGGAAGCCACAATGGAAAATGTTGTGTGAAGCTGCCACAGGAAAAAGAAACTCACTTTAGGGAGAAAAAAAAAAGTCATTTACTCACATTGGGTGAGATCCAGCAAGCTATTGAAGTCAGCGGGAGATCTTTGTCTTGTTTTCAGTGGGCTTTGGCTGGGAGCCATTGTTTCTCACAGTTCAGAGAATCAATTTGGCTCCTCGACTCTTGAGACTGAATTGAGCGAGTAATGCTTATTTTGATAATGTGGAAACCCTGTTTGACTAATTCAGGGATGTTCTGAATGAAGGCCTGTGGGCCACCTTTATCACTGGCGTGGGTGAGCTTTGCTGAGTTGGGACTCCAGGAACTCCTCATGTCCACCTGCTACCCTCTGCCCTCTGCAAAGCACCGCATGTAGAGGGGTGAGGTACCAGGCGGTGCTGCTTTCAGAGACCTTGCAGAGCCAATGCACATTTTAATATTCCTAACTTACAGATTTTAATTAAATTAAATGTCAGTGGAATCATATTATTTTCTGCTGGTTAGATTTTAATGAAGTTTTAAACTGATCCTTCACTCTAATGAAATAATTATATAACACAGGGATGTGTGCTACTATTCATCTGAATTAATAACACGATCGCTTTGTGTGCTGTCATTTTCTGCCAAGGAGGAAGAATATCAAGCAGCTTTCTCAGTCTGCAGATAAATGAAGCAGAATTCTCCCTGTTTGTGTTTATTGATACAAGATATATACTCTCCCTCACAGCCCATACCTTGCTTGGAGTGACTGTTCCCCTTCACCCTCTCTTACTGCCAAAATTCATGGAGCCTATTTTGTTTCTGGCAGAAGAAAGCAAGTTAGCATTGTCAGGGCAGGTGACCATTGCCCAGCTGCTTGATGCAATGCAAGCAGAGTCCAGAAGGCTTACTCAGTTACAAGGAACAAAGCATGAAAGCCTTCTGTTGCAGGCAGTCAACAAAAATAAACAAGTTGGAGCAGCTTTGTGAATTAGTAGAGTTGGTTGGGATAAAAAGCTATTTAAAGGAAGTGGGCACTTAATGCTGAGATGAAAGTCCAGGTCACTAGGAAAGGAGGGGGAGATGGCAGCAGTGTTTGACCTGGTGGCATTTTTCAAGGGCCTCTGTGCTTCATTTGGGCTTTCATCCTTCATTTTATGTAATTATTCTTTGCACAGTGACGTAATTAGGAAGATGTTTGGTGCTCCGGTGAGCCTTCCTAAGCCATTCATTTCCTGCAGTAGTACTGTCATTGTGAGGGACACAAGCTCTTCAGAGAAAAGATGTAGAAACCCCATGAGCCCACCGCAGGGAAAATTCCTCCCCGCCCTGGCAGCTGCACACAGTATGCCTTGCACTCCTTAAATTTTAATCTCCAACAAGGTAACAGAGTCATCAGAAAAGAGACAGTTTTGCAGTCTAGGTACACACGGATAACACTGTTTCCTTGTTCCTTGTTAGCCACTCAGTATGCAGGGTCTCACTGGGATGTCCCCGAAGGGTGAGATTCCTACATGACACCAAGCAGATGAATTCTCAATCTAGTCTTGTCTTGTCGCAGTGCTGTACACAAAGATTACTTTCATGAGCAAAGCAGAAGAAATTGCCTCCTGCAGCGTGCTCGGAGTCACAACAGATTATCACTCCAGCAACACCGAGTCCAAGGAACTCTCCCCGCTCCTTCTTGAGGCCAGGCCTTCCTCACACTTCACATTACAACACACTCACCAGCAGCCAGTCATCCTTGGCCCCAAACAGCTTTGGTTTGTTCCACTTCTAGCCTAATGCCCATGTTCTCCTGGCCCCCACTGTGTTTGCTGCATAAGGGGGCTTGTTTGGATTGAAAGTAAGAGAATGTGGCCTCTGAATCTAAAGTCTCCCATTGCCACCCCCTCCAGACAACACTCTACATTCACCCCAAAGGAGTCTAATGAAGCTGCACTCCCACATCAGCAGACCCACTGGCAGACCTCACAGGTCTTCATGGAGTATTGTCCACCCAAATGAAGGCACTCCCAATACAACTCGCTGTCAGGCTTAGTGCAGCTTCACACATCAGCCAGAAGTAATTTATGTATTTATATGCCATGGCTTATCAGTATGTATAGCCCATACTTTTTAACCTGAAAGGTATCTCCTGAACCATCATGCCAAGTTTCTTGCTATTTCAAGAATCTCACTCAATTCAACCATAAATTTACCAAAAGACATCTTTCCATGAGTCAAAAGGCTGAATGAACTGGGGCTGTTCAGCCTTGAGAAAGGAAGACTGACAGGGGATCTGAGTAATGTTTATAAATATCTGAAGTGTGGGACAAATGGGGGAATGGCCTGCCCCTTTTCAGTGCTCTGTGGGGACAGGACAAGGGGCAATGGCTGCAAGTTGGAGCACAGGAAGTTCCGCACCAACATGCGGAAGAACTTTTTCACAGTGAGGGTGACAGAGCCCTGGGACAGGCTGCCTAGGGGGGTTGTGGAGTCTCCATCTCTGGAGATATTCAAGACCCATCTGGACGCCTCTCTGTGCAACCTGTCCTAGGGAACCGGCTTTGGTAGAGGGTTGGACTCAATGGTCTCTGGAGGTCTCTTCCATCCCCTAAAATTCTGTGAAATTCTGTTGAAAACCAAAGAAAAAAGTAGTAATTAACAAACTCTGTACAAACTCTTCTCAAATCTAAATTATTCTGCATATTTTTGCCATTTTGCCACTTGGCCTTTCAGCCAGGGTGAGGACTGTGGGGCCACAGCCTGTGACTCAGCATGTGTCTGCATTAGCACTACCCAGTATGCTACACTAGTACGTTAGCGCTACCTATACGCTACACTAATAGAGCACTTGCTCATAACCTTGCTCAGATAACTGAGAGGAGATGCCTTCTTAGGGTTCTTCATACGCAGACACTATTTTTGTAGGTTCTTCTGGGACTCAGTGAAAGAATTCATTATTATCTTGACTCCTTTCAACCTGAGCTACTATCACTGCATCGTCAGTTTTCAGTTGCGGGAGGCTGAAATATCTTCCCCTCCCAGGTAGCACTCGTGCTATAGCATCAAGACTTTCTGTGGTCTGTTAAGTACTCTTTTTTTTTTTCACCTCAAATCTTCCCCCAAGGGTCGGAAATGGGGGTGTGCTGACATGGCCTTAAGTGGGGGTGGTTGGTTTGTTTTTTTTTGCATTCTGGGAAATTCTGTGTTCCCCTTTTTCATAAACCGTCACGGTGGGTTTGCAATGTTGGTAAAGCTCCTGTGATAAGATCAGAGCCCTGCACGTATCTGCTGTGTCTGGGGAGCTGCCCCAGTTTTGCATTTCTTTCTGATGGTGGAAATTCCCTCTTGCGTGTGACAGGCACCTTGTGCTGTCACAACTCTTGCACCTGAGTTCATTTTTCAGAAGAGCACTTTTGCTTTTCCCCCCACAATTTGTAGATATATCTGTCCCTGCTCCTAGCTGTAGCATGTGCTAGGATAGAAAGATTTTTGTCCCTGCTGCAGAGCTGTTGGCAACGCCTCCTTACCTGCCACTGTTGGGTTTGTAGAAGCCCCTTCTAAGTGGCGAGCCTGGACCTTAGAGGAAGAACCAAAAACTTCCACGGGTGCTGGAAGGAAGAAGAGACCCATCTGAAGTGTCAAAGTATGGGTGAATCAGGAGTCAGCAGAGGGAAGTGGAGAAACTTGCAGAAGTTTCCTTAAAGAATGGAGGAATATGGATGAGCAATCAAGCAGCAGGAGGCCACGTTCCAGAAAGCCAAGAGTAGCCCTTGTAAGTGCATTTTGAATGTGCATATTGTACAGTCCCAGATGCATATAACGATCAAACCATTGCAGCAGAGAATAAGTGCCAAGGATTCTCATTGCCTTTATTCCCACTACTGATTTGACAGTCGTTTACTGTCTGCTTCTTAGCTGCCAGGCGTTTATTCTCTGTCCCACATTTGTCCAGCAGTGCTTTGAAAGGGAAAGCAAACTCGCCTAAGAGGGTTTTTAAACTGGCTTTTTCACTCCTTCCACTTAGGCTAACAAAAAAGAAATAGGCAACAGTAGTAAGAATCTGAAACTGAACTGCATGATGCCTGGCTTGGAAAGCATAGAGGCTCAATAAAGTATTCTGCAGTTACACACATCATCAAGAACATCGGTCAAAGGCGGCTCTAAAACTAAATCCCACTCTTTCAGTTTCTAATGATCAGAAGTGGTGAGTAGCTACAAAGATTGAGGCATCTGCTTGCCACAGTTCTGACTGAGCAGCATTATCGTTGGTTTAGCAGTTTTGTGCCCTCAGCTTTAGGGAGGGGAGGAGGAGACTGACTTTAAGGGTTCAGCAACTCCGGAGTCCTGGACACTGACTGCATGCTCTGCTCGGGCTGCATTAGCAGCTTCTGTGGCCATTTCTACACCGTTTTCATTTCACAGGTCTGCTTGTTTCTGTTGATGCCTCTGTGACAGAGCTTGTATGACACATTTCATTCTGAGATTTATGTAGTTTCAGTCAATTTGTGTTCTAGAGTTAACCTAAAACTGCCCTTGATGGGGGTTTCCCCGCTTTTACAGGCTGCATTATTCATCCTCCTCACAGTGCCCTACCTCAGGCTGCATGAAGAGAAAAAATTGTTCTGTGGACAACTGGATGGCATTTCCTCCGTGGTGTAAAACCTAGTGGTTTGAAAGTGCCATAGGCCTTGGCCCCTGCCTGATTAGCTTTTTTAGTAACACCACAAGTTAGTTCTTAAGCAGTTAATGTCATTGTCCATCATCCCTGGGTGATAATCCACAGCCGAGCAGGGCAGAGGAGCCAGGGAGAAAGACCAGGGTCACCTATCCACACAGAAATCATACCTAACAGCTGTCTCAAGCACTTGTGTTTAAATTCATGGCAAATGTAAACTATAGTTCACCTGAGACACCTCCAAGATGGTTTTGTCTTCCATTGTTGTCAGAGCAGATGATTAATGAACCTCTGCTGTTTATGTAAAAGTGAATGAAGCATTTGTTCCCTGATTTGTGTAAGGAGGAAGGGAGCTATTGTAACTCTACCACAAACTGTGGCTCTTAAGCACATTCCTATCTCATACATCTTTTGCTTTTAACGAAGACCAGATCAACTATTTGGCTATCAAATGTCCTTGTGTACTTGATGGGTCTACAGTTTTTGTGCAGTTTCCTCGGATGCAAAATCCCCAGTCACTCCTTCCCCCATCAGACGAATAGGGAGTTCATTTCCAGGTCTCTTAGTATTATTATATTAATCCAAACCTCCTGCACATTTCACAGTTTCGAGAGGTAGCCAGGTTGCAATCAAATTTGTTAGCTGCCTCAGCAAAACCCTACTTTCTGTCTCTGTCTCATTTTCCACATTATTTGAAGGACTTTTCCCTAAATGGAATGCTTATCCCAGGATTATCTTAAATTTCAGATGATCCTCCTGACTGTGACTACTTTTGTCACAGTAGCAGTATTTACCCCAATTTCTTTTCTCTGCTTTTTCAGGCTGCCAGCTTCATGGTTTAAACCAAATTTAACACTTTTTCCAGCTGTGACACCCAGAAAAGTCCCATCAGAGGACAAGCTCGCTGACCTTATGCTTCACGCTGCTGGGCATATGTACTGCTGCTCAATCAAGCCTTGCAAGAAGCATCTCTTGATCCTGTGCTGGCTCCTCCTGGATCAGGAAATAACATGCTGTCCATGCTCAAATCTAGCTGAGCATTTATTAAATGGTCCAGTAAGAGATTCCCCATATGATCTATATATATGTAAACACATGAAGAGCACAGGGCTCTCCACATCCTCTCTTGTCTGGCATGGGTCACTTCTCTCTGTTCCAGCAATAAAGTGAAGCTGCTCAGCATTGCAAGGGCCCAACCAATCTATCCTGCCTTTGACGTTCAGCCTGAGCAGATGTGAATAAGCTAACATTTTAACAGAACGAAAAGGAAGTGGCTTTGATTTTCTAATCACCCATCGATTGCCTAATGTCACTAATATTGAATGTAAGGGTGTTTTTTCAACCTTAAAGTGTTCTTCCTTTTTCAAGCAGGCAGCTTTAGTCAATAGATGAAAAAAACAAGGAATGACAAGTTTATACCTGGAACAAAAAAGGGGAAAAAACCCATAACATGCATAGTCTACTAAAACCTCTTTTTTTCTTTTTTACTTATAAGTAGGAATTCTCCTTCCAAAAGGATTTTAGATTTTGTGCCTGTATTAATTAGAACTGACGTTCTTACCCGCAGAGGCCTTCCCACACAGGGTTAAATTACTAACAACATATTTTGTCTTTTCTTTGATCAAAGTTTAATCAAATAGTAACCATGGGGATGCAAAGATGTAAAGGCAGAAAAATCAAACACCATGCATAATACCTCTTAATAGAGGTTCAGCAACCATAAAAATAAATAGCCTGTCACTGTTTCCAGGTTTCTTGATCCAAACAGATAAAAACATGAGATTTTATCTGCATTGCTAATGTCACAAGATTGCAATTAGAATACCGGAGCACATGATGTCCTATGGAAATCATTATCTTTGACTAATTGCAGCATTTTCCTGGAAAAGAGAAAGGAGCTTCCTATTTTGTTTTTTGTTTGTTTCTTCCCTCAGGTCTGTCAAAAATAAATGCAATCCTGTATTAAGGATGGACATTTTAGTTAACGCACTGAGGGCCAAATCGTGCAGTCTTTATTCAAAGAAAGACATCTTACTGCTTTAGGAGCTGAAACTAATAAGCTGGTCTCACTTCTGTTACACAAACACGTGTAGAAACACGGAAATCTACAAGCTTCATACTGAAAACAGAACCGCAGACTCAGCAAACAAACAGCACATAATTATTTGCTCAATTACTCTCAGAGCACAACATCCCATTACCCTTGAGCTGGCAAGGGAAGGACAGTGTTCTGTTCTGATTTTTTTTAAATCCTCCCCCACCCCCCAGGTTTATATTATTGCCAGATCTTGGCAGATCACCATGGGGACAGCAAATACCACCTTCCCACTCCAATGTATTACAAACAAAAAACCCAAAAACCACCCACATTAGATTTCAGCACGGACAAAATAACGTGTATTACCCAGGTAACACTTCCAAAAACCCTCAAACCACAGCGACTTGGAAATTTTCCAAATCTACTTGGTCTGAACTAAGTATCTATTGTGTAAAATTACAGTCCAAATGGTTAAGAACTGTTAAAAGCAATTGAAGACAGCTTTTCCCCAGGGAATGTGTTGGACAACCTTACTGATAGGCAGTGCCACAAGTTCTGCATGAAAACCAATAAAACCCAAATTCCACGTAAATAACACTTTCCTTCATATTGGTCCTATCTACTGCTGAGGTGACGACTGGTAACGACTTACTGTAGCCACTCAAGTGATAAATCAGAATTGATAGCTTTCTCTTAGAGTGAGATCTGAGGTTCTGCTGGTCCCTACTGATGCAGCACACCTTCACCCTCCTCCACCGCAGCAGAGGGTACGCTAAACATGCCACCGCGTAACTCTGTCTCATTAGCAGCTGTAGCCTGACAGCGATTTAGACCCCTGCTTCCCGAGGCAGGAGGGAAGAGGTAAGAGAGTCAGGCAATTTAGCTTAATTGCAGGCGGCGCGGGGCCGAGCTGCACCCTTGTGCCCCGGCTCTCATCCTCCCCTGCTCCCACCCTGTGCAGACAGGGTCCCGCTGCGCTGTGAAGATCTGACACGCACATCACCCTCAGCCAGCTCTCTGCCTTTTGTTCTGCTGTTTATTAACTGATGCCTGCAGATAATTCCAATGTACTCCGGCCTCATTATGAGAGAGCAGACTCTCAGCTCAGTAATCTCCCAAGATAAAAGAAAACAAGGAGAAAGTCTCCCATGTACTTCAGGCTGTGCCAGGGCTTAAGAAACGTGGGCTGCTGTCACAGCTCCCACAGAAGGTGCCCCTGGGCAGGAGGATAGTTAGTCTTTGTCAAGGTGCGCCTCAGCCTGCCTTGGGTAATGCCTTGTTGGTAGCTTACCCATAGTTCTCTCTCTTGGATGAATTTAGCACAACTGTGACACCAACAATTGCAAAGAGATGGGATTACTATTGACTTTAAGGCCAGGCTTTTATTTTTTCCTTTGTTTTCTTTCTACTGCCCACGCCATAAAGCCTCAAGCTATGCCATCCCGCAGGCCTCTGGCCAGAGGGTCAGAGCACAGAAGTCTAGAGGCCTCCCAGACTTCTCCAGCTAACTTGTCAGGGCTCTCTCCCTGAGATTTCTAAGATAAGCTCAAAGAAAATGTGGTTGAAACACAGCCTTAGGGCAGGAGAAAAGAAAAAATCAACCCCAAACCCAAATTTTCTACCTTTTCCCAACCTAGGGGTCTTAAATTTTAAAAAAATAAAAGTAGGGATGCTCCCCCTGGAAAAGTAACAGCCTCTATCAGTTACCTTTTTCAGTTCAAATCCGGAACAGTGACTTGTAAAAATAATAAGCCTGGAGCAGAGTGAGACCTGCCATGTTTCCAGAAGCTGAGCTCACAGCCCCACTTGAGGCAGCTGAGACCATACCCTGCCCTGCAGCACATTTCCCTCCCACTTATGCCTTTCTGACTGGAAGGCTCTGCCGTTAAGCACGAATAATGAACCAATCTGGGTTAAAAATAACTTTATTTTTCCCTTCAGCTATTTTTTATAAAAACTAGATCATCCCCACAAATCCCATCCCCAAAGTAGCTTTGCAAATCAAGGGCTGCTGCCCAAATGCAAGGGCAGAGCAAGCAGTCCTGGGCTTAACACAGCATTTGCTGGTGATCCTTTCCTCAAGAAAACATTCCTGCATGCAAAATCCTACAGGTTAGCCTTATGGAAGAACTGTGGGGCACCTAGTCAGAGGAGAAACTGCTCTCCAGCACTTGTTGCTTCTTTACTGAGGCCATTACTCCCAGGTATCCTTGTTATTATGTAATTCTGCATCTAAAGCGAAAGCATGTGTTTAAACCCTCCCTGCATCCACATTATGTGAAAATAGCAGCAGCTTTTGGGGAACGCCAGGTCTCACAGCCACCCTTAGGATGGGCCCAAGCCCATACCTCCCTGCATTGTGCTGCCCAGTGGGCGGTCTGGCCATATTCCCCTGTCCAAGCTACTCACCTGCATCCCACCTGTGCTTCTGCATGCTGTAAGGCCTTCCCTAGGAAGGCAGAGGGGATTTACTGGCATCCAGAGCCCTGCTTGCCCGATGTGCCTGCTTTGAGTGCAGAAATCCATGAAGCTGTGCTGGGGGATGTGATAAGCACCAGCCTGCTTTTTGGCTCCTGCAATCTCGTGGCTCCTCATCTCTGGCTGCTTATTACTTTCCACTACCACCTCCTGGTTCCCTCTCACAGCTTATGAAAGCTTGTGACCATTTTTCATTAATGTCAAGGTGCATATTCTATAACTACCCTTTCGTTTTATCTGCAGGCAATTATTAAATTGCCTCTTCCTTATCTCTCCTTTCCTCCACTGCTAAATGTGTCATCCATCCCAATATCTGCTCTACTCTACTGGCTTACTACCTCTCTCCTTCCTTTTAGTCGTGTATCAACACTATCTGCTCTATGCAGCAAAACTAGTGGAGATCCAGACTTGGGACTCTTTTCTGTGGGATTTTTTTTCCCTTCTGTTTTGCTGTTCACCATTTTCACCTTGAGTCCTTTGCTAAGTCTACTTGCAGCAAATCAAACCCTCTTCACACTCCATAAGCATATCTTTGCTGGGACTGATGGGCTTTTACATAACACCCTTCCCAGACTTTGAATATCTCCTGCCACACAAATACCTGCCACCCTTTAAAGGTGAGTTGCAGACCTTCATCCAAAAGCAGCTGCACTGGCAACCTGTAATTGATAACCACCTCAGCTAATTTCACAGGAGACATTGCTTTATAACATGTACCACTTCTGGCCAGAAAGAATATCCAACAACCCCCACCTGGTACCATTGCTTATTCTTCCCTACAACACCACTGCTGCTTCAAAAATCCTATTTTCCTTTTCTATCCACATAATGTTTTCCTGAGGTGAGGCAGAATGCAGGACTTCCATCTTGGTTTTATATGTGCCCCTTCTTTAGCCCACCACCCCACCCCCCGTTTCTCCTATACTATAAAAACACTGGGCAGCAATGTTTATCCTGGAAGTCATTAATCCATTGCTCTTGGATATTCAGCAAATGCACTGACTGTGCAGTAGAGTAACTGCTCGCGCTGAAACCATCCTTCGCATACATTCGCTGTGAGAAGCGTATCCAGCTCCAGTTCCAATACTCACTCCTAAGGCACACAAAGCGAGCGCAGCTTGGCAAGCTCTACCCAGCCTCTGAGTTGGGAAAATGAATAAATTTAAGAATGAGATATTGATTCATTTCAGCTGGGATTTATGGTGGCTTTATCGCACCCATTGCTCCTTAAGCTGCCATCACTCTCCGGAATACCTGCAATTGGTGCAGCCCTTTTCATAAATTCCCCAGATGAAATTATGCTTGGCTTTTACAATTTATCCAAGTGCTCTTTGCCAGGCTTCTGCAGCACATATACCACCGACCAAGACTTGAGGAATTCAGCAATGAGTTCATCAGTATGTGACTGTACTATATACAGCTCAGCAGTTTTCTTTCACATGTTCCTCACGCCCAGATCCAATTTCTACCTAATTACCATTACCTCTAAATACCTTTGGACAAGTTATCCCAACAAGAAGGCTGCTCTAGCTTGGCTTATTGCTGTGATGCAGTAAAATCTCACTCATTTACCTTACGCTTGACCTAGGGCGTTTTCATTGTCTGCTGCCTCCTGGGAACCTCAAGAGTCAGGAGCTTTGCTGCCCCTACACCTACCTCCATTTCCAGCACCACTCTGTGAATCCTCACATTAACAACACAAAGACATACTGCCCCTCTTCTTACACACATGGCCTCAGGGAAGCACCTTTTTAGCTAAGAAACACTTTTGTTCTAAGCATCTCTAGTTTTGCCTCTCAGCTGGGTGGCACACATGGTCATTCCTCAATGCTGCAGCTTTTCCAAAACTCCTAATTGCTAAGCTCTAACTCCTGAATGGCTTCACTCATCGAATACCCTAACCCTTACTAGGCCCCACTACCACCTTTTTCTTCTTTTTTAACTTTAAAGCCTCTTAGAGATCCTCATTAAGCCAGTGATGTTCCAGTACCAAAATTTCTGTAAGTAAGCTGAACAAGAACAACCTCCTGCCAGCAACAGCTCCCTCTTCTACACAGGACACCTAATCATCTCATTACACCACAACAAAAAAATCCCTTGCTGACCTGGAGAGTTTACTGACCCCACCACCGGGCCCAACACTCTTGTTCTAGCAGAAACAGACACAACACGCTCCTTGAAAGTAAACAAAACAACACAGGTCAGACCTGAAGAATCCAAAACTATGTCCACCAAAGTAATTTTGTTTTCTCTCTCCATTGCAGATAGGAAATACTTGCTTTTCTGGATGCTCAGCATGTAGCTCGCTCTGTGGTGTTTAAGGCCATGTTATTTGTTAGCAAAACTCAGCTGCAAAAGAACCCAGGATCCTTCAGCCAAAGAAGCCCCATAGCTGCCTGTGATAGACCAGGGTCTGTTTTTATCAGCTTCTGGCTCATTAGCAAGGAAAAAAAAAGCTGGAGCATCCCAATTTAGACATCACCTGATACACAAGGTTCTTTAATGGGAACTACCTGTGTTGTTGATAATGTGATGTAGGATGAACTTTCCAAAAGCTCTCAGCAGCAGCCTAACTCTGCTTCCCCACCTTGTCTGCTTCAACTTTGGAAGGACTGATGACAATCAATCCTGAACACTTAGAAGATCTCTTCTATAGGGTTTGTAGCTAAACTGTTTAACACAAAACATTGTATTTTTTTTTTTAGGGACCGTAAGGAACAAGCATCTTTTGATAAATAATTGCAGAAATGGTGACAAAGATGTTCTGTATTTATTATGTTAGCACTTCCTCAGTTGAACATCTCCATTTACACCTAAAAATGTTTCCTTTGGCTGCCAGCATAACAAATGAAGTCTGTGATGCAAGAGCAAAGCTGGCTTTTGGTGATTCTCATGTCAACAGAGCAAAAATTTAGCAGATCAGACTTTGCCTCCAAATTAGCTCGTGCCCAAGGGAGCTGACTTTCGTCCTGCAATTGGCTGTTAATTAGCTATGCTAAACTAAATAGAGCATAAGACAGAAAATAAAAATCTTACAGGACTTTTGTAATTAATGAAAAAGTATATTCAAGTCCACAGCTTGAATTAAAACATCACAGGAGAAAGAAGATCTTTCTTCGATAAATTCCAGGCTACTCTGATAAGTATCTATTTTTAATGAGCTGAACCAAAGTCTTCTAACTGCTAAGATCTGAATTTCCATTCTGGGCCATAGATCTACCATTATTTATAATTTTTGGTAGTATCTAAACAATCTAAAAATATTTTTGCTGTTGTTATGTAATGCTCATAACAGCAAGGAAGAGCCTGAAATGATTTCAAAACAGCGTGGTGCAAGTAAGTGAGACTATTATACAAAATAACACATCAGGCAACATGGCATGCATCCCCAGCACAGTAACACAGGGTGGTCTGGGGCTCGGAACAGTACCTTTGCTGTGGCTTGAGTAGCTTGTCAGTTCTCCTTTCTACTGTAGGTCTCAATAAGTGAAACATGATTAATTATTTCGTCATCTAAAAGGGAGAAAGGGAAGAAGAACAGTGATGGAACCTGTTCCGGATTTTAGGGCAGAAAACTCACTAGAAAGAAGGTATTTGTAAAGTATGGAGTGGCAAAACTAGAGCAACAGTCAAAGAAAATGGGTAAGACAGAGAGGGGAGCAGAGTGGACAGCCAATACCTTTTTTTTTTTTAAGAAAAAAAGCCATTTGTATATTTTTAGTATATAAACGTGTTCAACATATGACCATGACTCAGTTGTTCCACTGTAAAACAGAAGCATTACGGTTTCTGTCTTAATACCACAAGCAAGGACACTGATCCGCTTTGAAGGTGCCAGCTGAGCAGAGAGTCACCCAGCCAGCTGGGTGGCTTCCATCATTCTCCACACCTTGTCCCCTACTTGTGAAGTCCCCTCTGGCATTACGCAGACGCGCTCTCACTGTGCTTGTGTGGGGGCACGAGTCACACAGGCCACTGATGGCAAAGCAGCAGTGCCACCCGACCCTCCAGCACCAATTTAGCTCAGCTCTGCATCATTATTTTAGGAGGCAGAATAAAGTCTATAAAGCGTTTTTTGATGAGAAAATTCTGATTAATGTAATAGCTAGATAGCATATGTATAGGACAAAAAATAAAGCCTGATTGAAATAAACATCCTAAGTGTATCATCTACGTTGAAGTTGAGGTAAGGGATACACAGCAACTGGCCCATGGGATGAGAACACGTTACTGCAAGGCACTGTGGCTCCTCTTGCTGTGGTGAAGAGCTGCATAGACACCAAGAGAAAATAACTAGAGGCCTCTTATTTGGAGATTTCAGTGCTTTACCACAGACTCTGCAGCTGCCAAAGAGTTTTTATACTGCCTTTCAACTACATAAATAAGATGCATTTTTCCTAGGCTTATTTTTCCTGCATAAGGAGGAAACCTAAATTCAAAATGATTACTTCAAACTTGCCCTCCTTCAAACAGGAGGAGGATGCTCTGGGTTTCTTCTTCATAAATGCATTGAAAATGTCAGACTTTGAGAAAAGAAAAGAAAAAGCATCTGGAATTCTAGAAGTACTTCCCCAGTTATCTTCAAGGACATCAACGGGCCAAATGGATTTCAGCAGGGATTCCAGCATATGTATTTTGAAATGCTGAAATGCCCCTTGTCCTTGCGACCTGGATTCTCAGAGATCCAAAACTTGCCTTTAGGGGTTTTAGGGAACTGTCTGGTGTGTGAAGAGATAATAGGTGAGATATTTAGCTTATTTGCTAATTTATGTAGCTTATTTATTTAGCTTATTTATTAGCTTATTTTCCTGTTCTTCAAGATAATAGAAGCTTTGGAAAATCCACATTTAAAAAAACCTAAACCAAACCAATAAACCTCAAGTAATTTCAACATTTCAACAACACACAAATTTCCATTTGTTTGTAGGCACGATAGCACCTCACCAACATTCTACACCAAAAATACAGTATCAATTTCCACAAATCTTTCATACGGGCTTAGATCTTCAGGGTACCAATTACTGCACCTATTGCTCCCTTATTCGCTGCTGTCGTCAGGGTGCTTTGATCCAGGGTGGCGTTACAGCATTAGCTGGCACACTTACATGATATATAATCCCATGGTTTATCTGTTATAAATGTGACTCAGAGTTAACCTGCCCAAGGGAAAGGTTTAGCTAAGATCTCTCCTACCACAGAGCTTTGATGCCTGACAGAAGTCAGACCCAGCCCAGTGATTTTCTTTTTTCGTGAACATTTTAACTTGTCCAGCCCTTCTAGCACTAGCTAGAGCTCAGTGCCCATGCTTTCATCTCTGCCTCCACAGCTTCCTGGCCCCTGGCAGCACCACTGTGTGGCTGGCTCCTGGCTGCCAGAAGACCTGGGATTTATTCCCAGGCAGGAAAACCCTTGCAGTGACTGGAAAACTAATTATTTCTTTTTATTATAACTTTAAGAGAAAATGTTGGCTTTCAGCCACATAAGTTGATCATTTCTACCTGCATCGTATCTCTGCCTGTCTTATATTTACCACCTGGCCAATGCACCTCAAACTTCTTCCCAAGTGGCTTCTAACAGGATTGCAGATTGATCCTTAAAGACCCTGGGAACCTATAAGCACTCTTATTTCTAAAAAGTCATGTCATTTCTTAGAAATTGTTTTGTGCTTCAGTCAAGTCACACTGAAGGCTGCAATCTTCTGTCACAGCTGCTTCATCTGAATTGCTCCTCTGGCTTTAAAAGAGCTCAGATGATATCAGTAGGTAACAGTTGATACAGCCAGACTCCCTTCACTGGAGACAGGTGCCAGGCTGCTATTTTAGACCTCAGCCACCTACTCCACTGCAAGGTCCTCAAACCCAGCATGAAGAAGGCAAACATCGCTGTGTTGACCCCATGCGAGACACGGACTCCCCCATGCCCATGAGAACCAAACGCTTTTCTGTTACCTGCTGCTTAAAACTCCCATCTCTTGTCCTGCATTGTTTTGTGCTTTTTAATACTAAACAAGCCAGATCCATTTATTTCCTGACAGGTTGGTGAAACCCTGTGACAGCTTCTTTGTCTTCCTGTCCTCTGCATCCTTCGTTTTCCCACTGAAGCTTGTGCTAGAAGCAAAACATTATGCTGCCGCTGTACCACCACAGCCACTTTCTCCTGCTCCAAAATCCACAGGTGTTACTCATGCCTGAGGCCAAAGAAAAAAGCCAGCAGCACTGTCCCTGGCTGTGGCTTTGTCAGCTGCACCTTGTCTCCAAGTAACCCATTAATATTCACAAAAAGAAGAAACAAGAGGACAGCTGCTCACGCTTCCCCACATTAAGAGCTGCTGGCTTGTCTTCCCAAAAGCATTACAACCCAGAAAAATAAATTCAAAACATGTTAATTTCTATGATAATTCTCTCCAGCTTAAAAAAAAAAAAGCAAAACCTAAATTAACTTGTAGGTTTATTTTCCCTCTGATTTTTGTTATTTCCAGCCAGTTGGCATTTTTACCCAAATTAACATATTGCTCATGTTTTTAGATTCATTTGAAACTCTGATCTTCTTGATACTGAAATTTCACATCTGCTAAAATTATGAGAGCGGCTTTAACCCTGCACATAATTTTAATTCTGTATTAAAAAAATTAATAATAATCTGAGCTAATGAGTATGCCATCCATGCTGTTATGAATGAAAACCCACACAGTTATTTGGGACATAAATAACCAGGCTCGTTATTTTCAACATAGCAGGAAAGTAACAACAATGTAGGGAAAACTGTTGACTTAGGACTGAAGAGTCACAAGAGGAGAAGTATCATTAGGGACTGTGATACTGGGGCTTTTGCACACCGCCTCCCCCTCAAACACACGCCCCCCCCCAGATCCCTTTTTCCCTTCTTGTGGCTGCTGGAATTGGCTTCCAAGCTTTGGATCCAACAAACCACATAAGCCTAGGGGTAGATTTTCACTGGAGGCAGCACACAGAGGGCTGTGCCGATAGCTATGCTGAAGCAGAGCAGTCTTGTGTTGCTCCTTCAGATCAATGGCAGGACAAGGGGGAATGGATTAAAACTAAAGGAGGGAAGGTTTAGATTAGATATTAGGGGGATGTTTTTTACAGAGAGAGTGGTGAGATGCTGGAACAGGCTGCCCAGAGAGGTGGTGGATGCCCCATCCCTGGAGGTGTTCAAGGCCAGGTTGGATGGGGCCCTGGGCGACCTTGTGAGATCCAGGCCTGCAGGTTGGTGGCCCTGCCTGTGGCAGGGGGGTTGGAGCTCTATGATCCGTGGGGTCCCTTCCAACCCATGCCATTCTATGATTCTATGATTCTATGATCAGTGCTGTTGGGGAGGAGGCCGCTGCCTTTGGGCTGGAGGCCCGCTCCAGCAATAAGAAGCACAGACTGTTGCAGACTGCCAGGTATGTTCCCAACCCAACTCTTTAACATGTTCTTCTCACACAAGCAGAAATGTTTTTCCTGCTTAGCTGCTATTCTTTTCCAGTTGGCAGCTTCCTTCAAGAGGTTCCCATCACTTAGAGGCATTTTTTAGTAGCTTTTGGAGCTCACATGTTTTAACAGGTTGTTGCAGCTGGGGGACTAAAAATCCATAGGAAACCATCCTTTCAAAGCACACTGATTTGCCGTGTCCCTGAGACAGCACTTCTTTGTCAATTTACTTTCTTCCCCCATCCCATGGAAGAGAACTTTATTCCCTGCAAAGCTCCTTGACCCTGCTTCTCGACTCTGCCTGCATGAGGAGAAGGAGCCATGCCCAAAGTTGCATCAGGGGCAGTTTAGGTTGGATATTAGGAAAAGTTTCCTTACTGAAAGGCTTGTCAGATACTGGAACAGGCTGCCCAGGGAGGTGGTTGAGTCATCATCCCTGGAGGTGTTTAAAAGAAGAGTAGATGTTGTATTTGGCGACATGGTCTAGTGTTGGACCTAGTAGGGCTGGAGAGATTGTTGGACTTGATGGTCTTGAAGGTGTTTTCCAACTGAAACTATTCTATGATTCTATGTTCTCCTAGATTTCCACTATAACTATGAGAGCTGAGAAAGCTTCTCCTCTCAATGCTCATCAGTGCATATGTCAGGACATACCCAGCTCTCTGCCTAACCATGTTTCATCTCAGATGGTGCCAGGCTAGCACTTTTCACCAACATTAGTGCTAATTTCATGAGGAACGTGCATGTCTGGGGACAGGCTGCTGCCTGGTGGTTCCTGGTAACTTTTGGAGGCCACTGACCCATTTCAGTCACATTTAAAAAGGAGAGGAAAACGTTTCAGACTTACCTGGACTCCTAAAAGTTTTTGGGAAAAACAGGGAGCTGGAGACAGACACTGCAAATCACAGCACATTTGGTCTCTCCTACGAAAGGCATTTTACAATGGGCTTTCCACATGGAAAAGGGAATTGAGGGATGAAAGGCAAAAACAACATAGCAAAGCAGGCTTCATTAGCTTTTCCATTCGCAGAACAACTTGTATTTGACTCTGGGCAATTATCCAGCCAATAATGACATCTTCAACTCAGCGTAAAGTCTTCGATGAAGACAGGGGAGGTTTAGAGGCTGTTCAGTCACAAGCCATCCTACATGTGTAATTGTGCTCTACAATAATTTAGTGTGTTGGGAAGGTTTTTTTTTTCTGTTACATAAAACGATCCTTACATAAGGAAATCGGCTGTGAAAGTGAGGAACATAATTGTCTTCCAGAGCAGCTGAGAGAAGTAACTGTAGTTTAAACAGCTTGTATTGACCAGATGAGTTAGTATTTTTACTTTCTCCTTTTTTTTTTTCTGTCAAAAATGCTCACAGAGTATGCCATAGAGTTCTAAGTCTCACAGCTTTCCTATTTTTAGGCCTCAATGCTATTTTGTTTGTTTGCTTGTTTTTAAATCTGATGGAAGTATTTAAGGAGGCCATTAAAAGACTTCTGATAATTTTGCCTAGTTCATCCTATACTAGTTTTGGCTGGGATAGTTAACTTTCTTCACAGTAGCTGGTATGGGGCTGCATTTTGGATTTGTGCTGGACACAGTGTTGATAACACGGGGATGTTTTCATGACTGCTGATCTGTGCCTGCACAGAGCCAAGGCCTTTGCTGCTCCTCACACCACTTTACCAGCGAGGAGGCTGGGCGTGCACAATGAGTTGGGAGAGGACACAGCTGGGACAGCTGATCCCAACTGACCAAAGGGATATTCCATAACATCATGCTCAGTATATAAAACTGAGGGAAGAAGAAGGAAGAGGGAGACATTCAGAGTGGTGGCATTTGTCTTCACAAGTCATCGTTACATGTGATGGAGCCCTGCTTTCCTGGAGATGGCTGAACTCCTGCCTGCCCATGGGAAGTGGGAAATGAGTTCCTTGTTTTGCTTAGCTTGCACATGTAGCTTTTGCTTTACCTATTAAACTGTCTTTATCTCAACCCATTATTTTTCTCCCTGTCACTCTTCCAATTCAGTCCCCCATCCCAATATAGGGGAAGTGAGTGAGTGGCTGTGTGGGGCTTAGCTGCAGCCTGGGGTTAAACCATGAAAGTCATTTTTGGCCTCCAACATGGGGCTCAAAGGGTTTGAAATAATGACAGGTTTGATTGGATTGTGCTAGATCAAATTTATAGCTGTTACCGCTGTTTAGCTATTAAATGTCAGGCTCCTGTACTTGCCACAGGGCTTGCTTGCCTTGCTGTAGAGTCTAGTGCTTGTTGGTGGCTGGTTTTTGCTTTTGCTCCTTGTAGTAGTGCTGCAACTGCTTATCATCTTACTGAGCTGTGCCTGGGAACATTTTGGTGACAGCAATGCCCATGCTGCTGGGCTGGCAAATGGCCAGGGAATTGCTGCTGTTTCTGTGCTGCTGTACTGGACAGGTTGGAACTCAAGTCAAAGAGACTGTGGATGAGTACAAGTGAGAGCCGGACACCCTGAAGCATCTGTGGCCATGAGTTAGTGCACACAACATCAGGTACATCTCAAAGTGTCTGTAGCCATGGTTAAGCCTGTGCCACAGCAGATATATCTCTGAAAGGATTGTGGCTCTAAGGTAAGTCAGTTCTGGAGAAGGTACACCTGGAAGCATCTGCTGCTGTGGGTAAGTCCATGCTGCACCAGGTATACCTTGAAACATCAGTGGCTGTGCACGAGGTCATGCTTAAACACCCCAAAGTGTGCATTCATGGATGAGGACAACACTGGAGCAGGTATATTGCTGAAGGCATTGTGGCCCATGGAGAAGGCCATGCTTGAAGAAGTCAATCTCAAAGCCACTGTGGCTGTAGATAAGTCTATGTTGCAGAAGGTATACTCCTGAAGAGGTAAGGCTTCACTTGGAGCAGGTACACCCCTAAGGGACTGTAGCCTGTGGATAAGTCCAAGCCAGAACAGGGGCAAGGGGAAGAGTTCATTCCAATATTAAACCCTATAACCCAGCCAAAAGGAACCAGGGGTGGAGACTGTAATGGAAATACCTCTACATTACTGTAACACATGATTTGAAATCCATGTTATAGGAATTACCTCTACAGGAACCACCTGAACCAGGGATGGACAAGCCTTACAAGAAGCAGTGCAAGTGCAGCAGTGACCTGACCTGAGCTGGCATCAGTGCCCAGTAACTCTACACAACACACCATCCTGAGGCTTGCGTTGATAGAAGGAGAAAAGCGTTCTTGTTAAAAGCTAAAAAAGGCATTAGTTATTTCCATAAACATAATTTTTAAAATAGAGAATATTCTAAGTTTAATCCTTGTTTTGATGGTTGTTAGAGATCACTGGAAGTTTGTAAAAGTGCTACCACGTGAATTGCAAGGCTGTTCTGCAGCATGGTGCTCAGCTTGCCATGGGGCACCCCTCCTCTGTCAGCTCTCCTAGCATGAAACAGAGGAAAGCAGGGTGCAGTGAAGAGCAACATCCATGCATGAGCTTTGGCTGACATATTGTTTACAGTGAGTTTGCGTGTTGAATCTATATGGAGCCCGTCCAAATGCCTGGAAGCAAGAAATGTCATTTATATTCATATCCCAGAAAAGAGGAGAAAAATATTCCAAGAGAATTACAGGCTGCTGAGCAGGGAAGAACACCAGGCTTTCAGATGAAATATACATTGTTGTGCATAGGCACAAGACAGGTATTGTTTCTCTTTGAAAGCCACTTACTTCTACGTGGATGCAGTTGGTTATCAATACCCTTAGGTTTCAGGATGCTGTGCCCCCATGGTATAATAACATTTTTCTATAGGATAAGCAATTACAATGAGATGCTGTTGACTTTCTCTCACTACATCCCTTAGAAATGACCTTTGTCCTTATGATATGTTCTGGACCATCAGGTGGGGTGGTTTTTTTGCTGGTGCCTCAACCAGTTCTCCCTGACTGCCTGTGGCTGTGGCATAGTGTCCCTGTGAGACCTGATGCAGACCCAGGTCAGGTCTCGGCAAGTCCACTGCATTCTCAACCTTCCTCTGGTCTCAACAGAGATCTCCTTACATGTTCTTCAAAGATTAACACACCGTATCTGTTCTTTTGGCCTGAATCATTTATGATTTGCATTATGCATCTCTCTCTCTGAGTTGTGCTGTTTGCCTGCAGAGCCCTGAGTAGCTGTGAGTAAGCACTATCTGGCTGATAGGGCTGATAGGTATTGCATTTAAAACCTGCAAAAAACCACAACCCACCACTGTAAAGGGTCCAGGGTCACCTTAATTTATACCAGGGAAGGGCACAGGCTGAGGCAGAGAAGGAGTGAATCTCCAGCCACACAGGAAAGTGAAGACTTTGCACGCTAACATGAAATTGTCCAAGTAACACCTTGCTGAGCTGAGGGTTGAAGTCTTGGGCTTTGGCTGTCTCACAGAGGAACACAGAGAGATCTGAGATCAGCCCTGCCCCGCCTTGCACTTCTGGAGATACATGGAGGGCTACAGACCACCTATATGAATGATTCCCTGGCATTAAGGCCGATGTTCTGAATCAGCAGGACATGAGGACAGGCCTACATGTCTGTAGGAGATTAGGACGAACAGGGACTTGAGTGACATTGCCATTCATTTGAGTGATGTTAAGTCCATTTGTCAAACCCTGCAGAGCTTTCCCTGCTGTTCCTGCTGCTTCCAACCCCCCCTTTCGCTGCTTTGGAGGAGCTCCCACGGCAATCCATATGCCAGAAGCAAGCCACATTACTGCAGGTATCTCTGGAGGGTACAGGTTACCCTCAGAACCAAGAAACTACAACTGGTGGGATTGAGGAGACTTGCTCATTTCAGGCATTTAACACAAAAGTACAGCAAACCCTATTCAGCAATCCACAAAACCAAACCCTAGAAAGCAAATAAACAGTAATATGAAAACACAAGTGTTTGATTCTGCAATCAGGAGCTTGCCAGAGATGATATATGCAAAACAAGCTGAAAGACTTCTTTTTCTCTAATTGCTCAGTGATTTCCTGCATTGCCATATGCTGATGAGATTAAAGACCCATTTTATTCTTTGCTGGGATGTCTCAGGAACACTACCCTTTCTCTTACCCTTCTCTCCAGACAGTAGGTGCTGACCTGCAGGCATGACAAGCCTGGGAAAGCAAAGGCACCTTCTTGTCTTCTAAACAGGCAACTCCTCTCTCGTCTGGCTGCATCTGTAAGTGGCAACAGCAGAGAGAAAAGGGGGTAAGTGAGGCAATGGGAGAGACACAGGCAGTGGGAGCTGCAGGGGAAATGGGGACACCGGAGGACAAGGCAGGAGGGAGCAGGAAGGAGACCGTAGTTCAGCAGTTGTGCTTCCCTGAAATAAGTGCAGGGATTCCTGGATAGTTTGGGGTTTTTTTAAATAAATAAAATCAGAGCAAGTTCTCTCGGATGTCAAAGAAGCAGCAGTCACCACAGCTCAGTGTCAGTCTGGCAGACCAAGCTACAGCTGCTTCTCTACAGGCAGAGGGAAACACACGGCTTCACGTCGCCTTGGCTACAGGGATTGAAGGAAGAGGAAATCCAAGAGTGGAGGATAACTCAGTGGCTGCGATTATCAGAGTTAATCCTCTCCTCAGCCTAGTATTAGCCTCCCAAATTTCCTGGAGCATTGCTGACTTCCAAGCAGTTGATCTCACTTCGGAACACAGCGTTGGACTGGCGAAAGCAAAGAAATGCCTGTGCACTTCTGTGCACACAGTTGGCTTTTCAAAAATGTTTTCCCACCACTCCTGAGACTCATCTTCCGAGTGCACTGAGGGAAGAAAAAGATGCAGCTGTGAAGCCTTGCATACAACAGGACAGAAGAAGCTGCTGGTTCCCTTGCACTGCCCAGTTCCTCTGATGCCCTCTCACTTCCCTTCCACCAGGAAAAAATGGAAAAGAGTAATCAAACTGGGGCCAGAGCAGTGTCTGAAGTCAGCACCAACCCGAGGTACAGTCTGATCCGGGTGTGACGATACACAGGCTGAAACAACTGAACAGGTTTGCCTCCCGCCCCGAGTTTTTTAGTGTAGTGAAAAGATTTCCATTAATCTCAACTGTAAGTTGTGGAGAGATAGAGCCAGCTGGGCTACACACTGCAGCACCTTTGCTTTGCTACATACCAACTCAACAAATGTAATGTTTTGATTGGTTTCATGCATCATGATCTGTAATCTTGCAGGTTTAAGAGCAGATTTGGGACCATGCTGGACCAAAAGCTAATAAATGCATGAGAGGATGCACAGAACAAAACAGTGGGGAAAAAAAATCATGACTAAGGACATTTCTATGTTCTCTGAGCCCTGCCAGTTCTGGCATTGGATGCCAAAATGATACCATTCCACAAGCCAGAAATTGTGGGGGCTGGTGAACTGGTTGTTGCTTATCTTTGCAAAGAGAAGTCAATCCCCTGGCACTGTCACTAGTCCAGGATTTGTGCTCTGTGGGAACTGCCAGATACCATGCTCCAAATTAATAATTTTCTTTCTACAAGGGTACCAAGCTGGTAAATTAGGCCTCACAGGGAGCAAGATATCGATGTTTTCCAGGTTTGTTGCTCATCTGATCTTTCCCATAAATACAGCCTCCCTTCTGTCAAGTCCTTCATTCCCTATTCCCTACTTTTCCAGTCTCCCCTGACTCAGGGCCTTTGCTCCTCTGACTTATTTTAAGCCTCACTGATGCAGACTATCAGTGAGAAGGAGGGTTTTTTGCCTGGGGAAAGGAGCCAAAGAGGACATTTCCATCTTTGTCACAGGGACTGACAGTGGAAAGGGGAATTCACAGAGGCTCCACCAGCAACGCTTCATTTTTCTGCCTCTCAGTAAAACAGGCATTAAGAAATAAACATCATAATTTGGATCCCTTGCCCATCTACATCTTCTGCCTAATACTTCAAAACCCTGTCTTACAGATGAGTCAAGAGCAGCCTGTTTTTGCACTTGTCGAGCAAGAACTGGCCCTGGTAATTTTTTATTCTTCTGTGTTTTTCTATATTTTTTGGGTAGATAAACAAGAGCAGAAGTTTCATGAGATCAAGAAAGAGGGAACTGCCACAGAACAAAACTGCTGGTTTATTCAAACTGCTTTCTGTGGGAAAAAGAAACTGGCTACTGGGGTTACTTCTAAGCAAGCAGATCATCGTGAGATTCAGAAATGCATGTCTGGGGAAAATATGCATCTCAAGTACAGCTGAATAGGAGATGTCCAGATGTCATTCTTTTTCTGTTTTGGGGAAGGGGAAGAGTTTTCCTACAAAAACATATTTTTTTCCCCTGTCTCAGGAAAAGATTCATTAACAACTAAGCATCACAATATTAATCTCTGCCCTGGCTCCATCTGTTAAAGCACTACAAGACTCCAGAGAGAGTCTTCACACAAATAGCACTAAACACAAATTTCAGGCTGCTCTTGATTTCTTTCTCAGAACCACAAAACCATGTTACCAGGGTGAAAAATGTCCCCTGACCCGTCACATTTGCCTAGGTTTCCTGGTTGGTAGCTGCTAGTGTACAAACAGACCTCACTGAGCATTGGTCAGATTTTTTACTGGCCAGGTCATTCTTTTTTCCATTAATGGATGAATCCCCAAGGAATGACCAGGCAGTTTCTGTTTGTCCCAGAGGAGCAAAGAGTTTATCTTCAGGCACAAGGTGCCCCCGGAAGGTCGTTAACAACTTGCAAGACCGAAAGCATGGGTGAGATCCAAGGCTGATAAAGCACCTCGGTGAAATGTCCCTCCAAAATGTCCCAGCTGTGTTTTCTCTAGCACTGTCCCAGTGCACTAAGGTTTTGCATAGGTAGGTGTAGATGTTGCAGTTACAGGACAGGGCTGATGACGATACCAGCACATGGGACTTCTTTGGAGGTGAAAAGGCCAGCTGCAACTGGAGGATAAACTTGGGTGAACTTGGCCTTAGAGAGTAAACTGTGTTTTGGCAAGGCTGTAGGTTGCTATTTCAAGAGCAGGAAAGGACAGGTTTTGGAAAAAAGTTTGCTGCATAAATGAGTTATGGATAACATTTTAATTAATTATGTAAAGTAACCCATAAATACAAGCCAACAGCAGGAACACAGTCCTCTGGGATCAATCCCAGGGATTCCCTCCGAGATCAATACCTCCTTGACATTCCAGGCCTTTGTGATATTAACTATACCTACTTTCTTTAATGCCTTAATTTCCCTATTTTTTCCCACTCTTCTTTTGTTAATAAACATCCTTGCAATTTCACAGCAGTTTCAGCTAACTCAATGTGTCCCTTTTCCTTCTGAGTCTTCTAATTTGTTTGCAACCCCACCTCTACGGTCAACTTTTTCTCCGTACATCAGCTTTCAGAAAATTTTGCTAGCATAATTGATGTTTCTTTGTAACTGTCCAGCAAGCTTTTATAACAATTCTCAATATTTTGGAACTTCCAAATCCCTTTCAGGGATTCAAGATCTGTGCTTTCCCTGCATTTCTTCAAGTTTCTTTCTAAACCTTTCTGCTTTATATGTGAGAATGGCCAGCGGTATTATAATGGGATTTTATCAGAAAAAGCTTACTAAATTCCTGTGCAAGGTAGATGCTCAGATCATGTATGGGGTAGCTATAACCAAGCAGAATTTTCTGGCAAATCCACATCTCTGTGGAGACATGCATGGATTTGTTAGGCCATCAACTCCTTTAGCTGTCTTCTCACTAGCTTTTCATAGCTGACCAGAGAAAAGACTCAGTTCTGCTGACCCACAGCTTCCAGGGTAGCAATAACAAAAGGTCAAGAGCTGAATGTTGTAGGATTTGTGACCAAGGACCAAGACAGGTGTCTCCTGCTTGTGCTACTTGTTTGATTGCAAAGTAAAACAAACCCCTGCCAGTCACGTCAGGGGGCTTCTGCCATACACTGAGCATGGTCCATAGCACCGGTTACCTCATCCTTGTCTTCTTCAGCCTTCTCAGCCCAGGCATCACCCTGCATCCACCAGCTGCCTTGGCTGCAATGTGCAGTCCAGGGACTCTTCAAACAAGGGAAATCACTTGCCAGCAAGGTGCCCTCCAGTGCTTTAAGCCAGCGCCTCCAGGTGCCGCTTCTCTGTGAACACAAGGCAGCCAGATCTTCCAAAAATTGTGTGTGTTCCTGCCCAGACTGGTGTAGGACATAGACCTGCATGACATAGCCTGGAAAACACCTCCATGGTGTCTGCATGCTATCTGCCACTTCCACAGGCACGGTGATGCGTGTTGTCCTCCTGAGCCCACCCTCCTCCTGAGCAGAGTGGACCCCCCGAGAGCTACTTTTTCCTCCATCTGTTCACATGTATGATTTTGCCTTTTCCCAGCACCTTGTGCTGGATCCATGCTGGGCTTCTCTACATCCTGCTTGTGACCTTGGTTCTAAGTAAGATGCTGTATAATATGGAGGAGTTTGTTTTTCATGTATTGACCTGGCACACAATGCTCTTAGCAATTTTTTTCTGCTTCTTAACTGTGTGTCTTGCCTTCTGAACAGCTTATAAATCTCTTTCTATGTCCTCCCACTGAGAACAGTATCCACCAATAACCTCTGCTCCATGACCCTCACTTGCTGCTTCTCCTTCCACCAGTCCCTCCAGTCCACAGAAGCCCCATGCTGACATCCTCCCCGGCATCTCAAATCCCTCTTTCCCTCTGTTTTGTAACATTTTCCCTTTTGGGATGCCAAATCCCCTCCCTGCTCCCACTGTCATCTCATCTACTGATTACTTAAAACTCATGCATCATCTCTGTCACCATTTCCATATAAAAGTGTGCACAGCTTTTGTGACAAAGCTGTCATGGCAACTTGAAGTTTGTCAGGTTTTCACATT
This sequence comes from Gallinula chloropus, assembly GCF_964237585.1. Taxonomy (NCBI): domain Eukaryota; kingdom Metazoa; phylum Chordata; class Aves; order Gruiformes; family Rallidae; genus Gallinula; species Gallinula chloropus. The sequence continues at coordinate 106,440,553 of NC_140086.1, forward strand.
ATACATAATCTGCAAAACTGCATATTATTAGACATGTTCTGATGCTCCCAATTACTTACAAATTATTCCATTGCCAGATCCCACTGCTATATTCAGTGAATATTTGTCATCCTGAAGAAAACTTCCAGATTAAGTTGCTGTTGCTTCAGGGCATTGAGGAGGAAGGGTGCTCTTCAGTCATCCCTGGAGCAGATTTAGAGGAGATCAAAGTCTAATATTTTTCTGGCTCAGATGGTGTGTGGACTTAAAAGCTGCAGTAGGATAGGCTGCTAGGGAACATGATTCCTTCTGCATACATCTGCTGAGCCTTAAAAACATGAAATAATAGCTGCTGCCATTCCTTTTTGACCACATTTCATGTTAACACTCACATTTTTGTCCACTGCGGTCAAATAAATGTACGCTGAGAGATCTAAGTTACTTAATTCATAACATTAGGCTGAAAGTCTAGTAGGTACTAGTAATCCTGCACTCCTCTGCTCGGGGTCCACAGAAATGCTGTGTGAATCTGGCAGAGCCACACATTTCAGACATATTTGTGCTGCTGTAAAGACATTTTATTCACTAATTCCATTTCCCATTTCATTTGACTTATGAGCACCTATTCTGAGTCCTGCCCAGCTTCTGGATGGAGGCAGATGGATTCTAGTTCTTTTTTGTTAGGAAGTGAGGCTTAGGTGTGGGGAGACAGTTTTCTTTCCTTTCTGGTCTTAATTTTAAGTGTAATTACAAGCAAGTCTTTTTCCATCTGTTACCTGATTTTCTTCTTCGTAAGTTTCAGACATTACTGGAACGATTTCATCTCATGCAAAGATTCTTGATCTAAGAAAGAATACAAACACTGCTAAGGCTTTTCCTTGTGAAAATCCAACAGGTTTAATCAGGTAAAATGCATTGACTGATTTCTAATTTTTAAATTCCCACCTTTTTAACTTGCAAGATACTTCTTTTTACCATGCAAAGCCTATATTAATAAATTAATAATTAATGAATCGGCTATCAAGAATTAAAATAACAAATTGCCCAATAAATAATTTAATAAAGTAATACTTCAGCATACTTTCCCCTCTTTATATGCAAAGTGTCTTTCAGCTTATTCCTTTATTTGATGACAAATTATATTTGCTCCACCTTCTCTGAACAGCTTTAGCCATTATATTTTATATTTGATACTACTGGGACATCCTTAGATAAAAAGCTTATGAGAAGGTTTAAAATCTGTGTATTTATCCCCATTTCTTGATTAAGAGCAAGCAGAAACACATACGTTGCCTTTCCGCAGACATTCATTCTCCACCAAGCTCAGCAGCATCCTGAGGTCGTTCTTTGGCATTACTGAGGAGGACACTACATTTTTTCACATCGTTTCTCAGAAGCTGCTACTATTTTGGAGTGTCTTCAGGATGACAACTGTGATGTGCTACAAATTCATTCTCATGTTACTGGGTTGTAAATGAAAGAGTGGCTATTGATAAACTACTTTCAAGTCAGAATTAATTATATGGTTTGAATTCTACCCCTCTAATGAAGTTAGAAATTCAGTTTGTCCTCCATACTCTGTTGAAACACTCCAGAACATGATTCATGGCCTCAATATGTGTTCCTCCTCTGTGTAGTCCCTTGTCTCCTTCTCTCATTTTACCAAGTGAGTAGGACAATAATGGTGTGAGTTCTGGCTTGCTACATGAAGGAATGCCTTAACCTTAATTGCCTCAGGATCCTAAGAAGCTAGCATTTCAAACTTCTGGCAGTCTCTATGAACTTTCTATCCTCCAGATACTGTCTGGTAACTACCAAATTACCCACCTGCTTCTTTGATATGTCACAGCATTTCTCATCTTTTTCTGCAAGGTCATCAGAAGCTGTAGCATATGTCAGCTTTCGGTTCTGTGATCTTCAGCTTGAGTTTCTGGATTTCACCTTCATCTCTTTCTTTATCTGTGCCCTGAATTTTTCACATCCTCTTTCAAGGCCTCATTTGCAGCTGTGCTCTATTCTTGTCAATGGTCTGTTGTTAAAAAAAAAAACCCACAACCATAAAACACAAGGTACCAAACCCAGAATGAACGAAAACACACCCACCCCCCCCCCCCCCCACCCATTTACAGATTACAAGCACCTGTTTCAGACACATTCTGATTAGTTTGTATAAACATTCTGAGGGAGTCAGTGCCAGGTGCTGCCAAATACTTGCCTATACATCTTCCCAGAAAACCTAGTATGCTGTATCTCTTACCTACTGCTCCCAGTAACTCTTAATTCATGTTCTTAAGTAAGAGCCCAGTCTGCAAACTGGCTGCAAATAGCACTGTGCTTGTCCCTCTGGGAACATCAGATTCCTGACCTCTTTGAATCTTACTAATTTTATAAACTCTCTCAAAATCCCATCCTACATCTACAGTACTAACATCTCTCTTTTTAACTGTTTCAATGTCATGGCAGGTCCCATTAATTTTGGTCAGTTATGATTATTTCGTATTGCACAGGCTTTTCCTGCAGAAGATGACAGTAGGGTTTTCCAGTGTAAGTGGATTTCTCAGTAGTCTACTTCGGCCTTTTCTTCCTTCATGATACCCCATTTCCTCTTACTTACTACAACTGCATTCAGATTTATTGATCCATGTACACAAATGGTCTCTTTTTATTGCATTTCCCAGTGACCTATGAGGATTCCCCCAATGCAGAAGGATTTCCAGCTGTTTGCAAATGTTGTAGAGAGCCTCTTAAGAAAAGAATTAAAGAACCCAGCACTGCTCAAGAGAGAGACACGTCTCAAATGATAGAGACATTTCCCAGCAAGTAATCTGTACAATATGGTCGGTAGGAAAGCAGAGCACTTCATCTGTAATTTAAATACCTGCTGAATTCCACTGAGGTCAACAACATGACACAAGGAAGGTGCCTTCTGAACTTCTTCCTGATGAGTGAGGATGGATGGATGGATGGATGGATGGATGGATGGATGGATGGATGGATGGCACAAGTAGAAACAGACATGTAATATAACAGAAAAAAGATGTATCAATAGGATAGTGGAAGAGAATAAAATACTTGTGAGAAGGAGTGTATCCTGTCATTTCCCCTAAAACTCATCTTCCTCTGAGCTCTGCCACCTTGCTCTTCCTTCTATGTGTGGTTTATTGCCTCCTCAGGCTTTGCTCCTCCCATTCTGCTCCTTGGACGATCCTGTTTCTGCTGCAACATTCCTATCCCATCCTGCTATTCTACAAGCCCATCTTGCCTCTAACTTGTAAGCCTCTTCCTTCTTTCCCTATATTAATTCCCTAAAATTACCTGTCTCTCATCAGCACTTCCAAAAACATTACATTTCCTACTCTTTCCACTAGTCTCTCTTTCTTTCTATTTAAAAAGGTCTTCTTTTGTGAACCCCAAATATGCTGCTTCCCAACACTTTCTTTTCACCAAGAGAGGTATTCTTTACCATTTTTACTTGATTGCTACTTTTATGCAAACCACTCCAACTTCAGTTCTTCCATTTAAAAATTACCTTGTCTTCTTCAATTTCCTGAACACTTCACTCTCCTACCCAACCATCTTTCTCATATTCCCAGTCCCTCAGGCTCCTTCTCCTCTTCCAAACCCAACCCCAGATGCTCCTTCCTACAGGACCCTTTCTTTTCTGAGATCTCCTCCAAGGCCTGCTCTCACTAGCTTTTCTTCCAGCTATTTCTCTTGCTGCCAAAACCCTAATTCTACCTGCAAGCGTCATCTTGCTTTAGGTTGCTGAGTCCTTCCTCACTTGCACTCAGCTTTCTTCAGGCCTTTCACTGGTGCAAGGCCAGCCAGGACATTGAGAAACATCCACTTCATCAGTCTCAAAAGGATGTTGATAAAGGCTTCTCAAAGGATAAAAGGATCATGATTTCTTTGCCACTACTTTATCCCTATCTACTCTAGGACAGCTGATTTAAAAAACAACCAACTATACTAGGGGATTTGGTCTACTGACACCAAGAGCTAACAGTAAGGCACAATTAACAGAAAATAAGGTATTATACTAGTGATATCAGCTCAATACAGCATTTTGAAGCCCTTTTACTTTTGGTTTAGAAACCCCATATGTTCTAAGAGTGTTGAATGTTTCATGTGTTTTGTTTGTCTTGATTAAACTCTAAGCCACTCCAGCCAAACTATAAAATCTGTGCTTCAACAAACCAGGCTAAGTGGGCTACTGAAGTCAATTCTACTTAAGATTACATGTTGTTACAGCAATTACAAATTATCTTGCACAAAATGAATCAACAGACTCTGAATTTAATGGTAGGGCAAATATAACAAGCAAAAAGACACTAAGAAGAGGAGGCAGTATGCTAACATGAAGGATGTTTGGAGGACTTGCTGTCTCTATGCAAAACAAACTGGATTCACAACTGAAAATAAAATCTGGTAAAAATAATCCTAACTCAGTAGATCAAAACAGATTACTTTGTAATACCGATCTTATAGCATTCATATGTTGTTTCCATTCAGCTAAGAAGTGTAATCCAGTTGTGCTCTGTGTGTGTACCAACCAGGTACTGTCTGAAATGACAGAGAAGAATCTGATACCCACAGCGCTCAACGATGAAAATTTTATTAATCAAAACATAGAGATTTGGGATGCCACTTCTGTAGCTACTCAGGGTCAAGATGAAACATGACTTGGACTCTGAGGATGGAAGATCAGTCTGAGGGCTGAATTCACAATAAGGTAAATATAGTAAACTCAAGAAAGTGGGCAGGACAGAGGGCTACCATACCTCAATTCTGACTGCCTCAGGCCAAAGTCATACAGCGCAGGAGGCAAGGAGGATTTAGTAACACTGGACACATCTCTTTCCACAAGAGAAGTAACTTGGCACCATTTAGGTTCACCTAGCTTTGGACAGTGCTTTTCTTGCTAAAAATTTCTGGTGACAGGCAGGTGGTAACAGTGGCAAGCACCATGTTTCAAGGAGAAATGAATTATCTTCTGGTCTCTGCTGTTAGAAACTGCATCTTCTCTGAGTCCCCATCATGTTGCTCCTTGTTCTAATCTCTACCCAGCCACAAGATCTTCCATTTTCTCCAAAGCTCTACTGATTCACCAATGAGGATGGCGGAATATCTCCCCAGGGAGAAGAGTAAGCCCCCAGTTTGGAAACAGATAGCTTTCAGATATTGTTCTTTTACCACACAAGGAAGAAGTATGCATTCTTCCTCCTGCCTCCAAGAACAAATAAAAAATTCTGTCATAAAACAAGTATTACTAAAAAATCAAATTAATCCTCATTCTAGCTAAACCTTCTTGAAAACACAGTGAACTGCTGCCTCTCAGGGAGTGAAAACACCACCAGGATTGTATTTTAAGTAATTCCATAAAGGTTAATTCTCCTATGAGCTTTTTCTGTGTGTTGAGGGTGAGACTTTTCTCTACTAAGAAAAAATAAAACCACCTTGAGATTTCAGAATAAATATAACATCTTTTAGGACTTTTATTTTCAAAATATGCTTTTCCACAGAAACACACCTGAGTGCCTGAGCTAAAAAGTAGAACAGTGCTTGAAGTCAGCATTATCTACTTGGAGAAAAATTACATCCCAGTTGCAGTTGCACAGAGACTTTATAGCTGTCATTTTTATTCATTGCCTTTCCATTCCTTCCCTTACCTTCCTCCCCGCCAAACCCCTCCACACATTTTTGCCTTTCTTCCAGGCTGCAGCTGGAGGTCACACACCCTCAAACTCCCCGAGAGTGAGTTGAGTGCCTCGTCCTCCACGCTGTGTGGCCTCATCCAATTTACATCTGGCACAGAAAGGGAACAACTCCGAGGGATGTTCTCTGTGACACAGGATTGGTTTGTGTCAGGGCCTGAGAGAAGAGTAAGGACCCTGGCATTCTCCTTGGGAGCTCAGGGGCAGAGGACAGGTCAGGGACACCCAGCAGCTGTGCCCGCTGCATGGCCACCAAAGGCCGGGACAGCCCCTGTGCCTCCTGGGCACAGCGACTGCCTGGGGCCCAGCACCCCAAAGGCCTTCCTCTAAGGGTGCTGGGCGGGGCTGCAGCGGGCCAGGCTGTGCCTGGGGGCAGCCCCCCACAGACTGCCAGTGCAGATATTAGGGGGTCATATGAACGTGCATATTTAGCGTGAAACTGCAAAACCTCTCCTCAACGTTTTCACACTGACAGAAGATACACAGAATAAAGAGTAGCAAATTGTTACTCTTTACTCTTCATTTCTAGTGCACTGGGATTTGGTAAGAGACATTTAAACATCGTATTCCACGTCCAGCTGTGCTGCAGCTGTATCGAGTTTTGACTTTACTTAGCTCTAAGAACTGGAAAATAATTTTTTACTATAAAGAACAAAAGACTGCAAGTTCCTACAGCACCCAAAGGCCTTCCTCTAAGGGGTGCTGGGGGGGGCTGCAGCCTGTGCACAGGGGGTGCCGCCCATCCCACCCCCCCCCCCCCCCCCCCCGTCGCCAGGAAACAGTGAAGTCACAATGCCCCGGGGCAGTGTAGAAGGGGGTGTCCTGCCAGGCCCCTGCCAGAGCTGTCCCGGGGACAGCCCCAGGCACACGCAGGAGGACGAGCTCCTAGAGGAGCTGGTGAAACTCCTCCAAGAGGGCTGAGGGAGAACCACACCCCGAAGGCCGTGGCCGCACTAAGGATATGCCTTCCTGAGGAGCGCTCCAGAGATCGCCATCCTCATCCCCCGCGCAGCCAGGGGCAGCAGCCGTAAGCAACCAGGGTGCAGCAATTCTGAAGGGGTCCCACAGCTTTGGAGCCCATGCCGGCACCCTGCCAGGCGCGGGAAGCATCCTTGCCCCGAAGTTGATGGGGCCGGGGAGGAGATCAGGCTCCGGGCTGAGGGAGAACAGGGCTCGGGCCTCTCCTGGGAGGCGTGACCAGCCGGTGGGAGGAGGGAGCCGGTCTTGCTCACCTGCTCAGGGAATAGCCGATCGCCAGCTCTGCGGCTGGGGTCAGGAAGGAATTTTCCCCCGGGGCGGATTGGCACTGGTCCCCGGGGGTTTTTTGCCTTCCTCTGCAGCACTGAGCAGGACCCCTTGCCAGGGCCCCTCCCGACCATCTGGGCTGGGTCACTGCCTGCTGCTGGTGCCCCACGAAGGTGGCCTCTTGTGCCCTGCAGCTGGGGAGAGGAGGGCTTTTTTTCCCCCACGGTGGGCTAGTAGCTGTGCCCCGGGGTTTTTTGCCTGCCTCTGTGGCACTGAGCGCGCTGGTCCCTTGCCAGGGCTCCTTTGGGTCCTTTTGGCTCGGGGCCCGCTGCTCGGGCCCCACGAAGGTGCACTCGTGCCCCGCGTGCCGGGGGAGGAAGCTTTCTGGACCCCCGGGACGGGCCCCAAGGGATGTCCCCCCAGGACTGTCCTCTTTTCCTCGGTAGCACTGAGCACAGCCCCTTGACAGGGCTCCCGGCTCGCTGCACCCACACGGGGCAGCCACAAGAGCACTTTACCTGCAGCACTGGCAGAGCCTGACAGGGAAAGGTAGCAAAGATCACAGGCAAAGAAAGAGCAAAGCAAAGCACAGAACTGTAGAGACTTAAGACAAGGAAGTAGTGTAGCATTGTATGAGGTAGCAGAAGATAAATTAAAAAAAAAAGAGAAAAGAGAAGAGGAAAAGGCAAAAGGAAAAATGAAAGGAAGAATGCATAAGACACCCGTATTCTCAAGGGTAGGGGGATTGACGGGTTATATGATATCTTGTGGGCCTGCTTTTGGTGCTTGTTGGGCCGTTGGTTGAAGGTTTTGTAGAGTGTTTGAAGTTTGGGGTGGTTACTGTTGATAGTGTAGGTGTTTTGTCCATTCGGTTGGATTTTAGCGGGGTGGCGATGTTGTATTCATGGGGCGTAGGTATATTCTTGTTTAGAATGGCTTTTCATTCTCAGTAGGAGGCAATACATTCTGTGTGCGAATATATGAATAGTAGTATTGGCAGTAGGCTTGTTATGAAGGCTGCTTTGGTAGTGTGTATGATTGTGATTGGGATGGGTTTCAGTGTTTTTGATAGTAGTGGGAGTAGTAGTGGTGTGGTATGATTGGTGTGATTGGTATGAATGTATGGAATATTGCTTCCACTACTTTTACTGGGATTTCCACCAAGGTTGATGGCTCCTAAGCCCAGTGGATTACTGTTATCCTTTAAAAGTAAGGGGACTGAGGTTTTAAGCTCAGAGGCGAGAGTTAGCAGTTCATGCTGGATTAATACTCCCCTTGGTAGGTAAGAAGAGTTTAACTTCTATTTTTAAAATCACAATCTAATGTTTTATTTAAAACTATACGTGCCTGTGTGTTCTGGAGATGAGTTCTGGTTTTAGAATGAGGAGTAATAGAAGGATGATGTGGAGGGCTATCAGTAGGTGTTCTCCTGTGTTTGAGTTTTGAATGGAAGTAAGGCGTCTTTGTAGGGTACCTAGTTGGGTCATGAGTAATACAATACAATACTGTAGTACGCAGTGGAAGCAGGCGTCTACATAGTAGGCGTCATGTATAGTACGTAGGGGAAGCGGGCGGCCACATAGTTAGCGTCGTGTATAGTACGTAGTGGAAGCGGGCGGCTACATAGTAGGCGTCGTGTATAGTACGTAATGGAAGCGGGCGGCCACATAGTTAGCGTCATGTATAGTACGTAGTGGAAGCGGGCGGCTACATAGCATGCGTCGTATAGTACAGAGTGGAAGCGGGCGACTACATAGTAAGCGTCGTAGATAGTACGTCGTGGAAGTGGGCGACTAGATAGTGTGCGTCGTGTATAGTACGTAGTGGAAGCGGGCGTCTACTTAGGATTCGTCTTGTATAGTACGTAGGGGAAGCGGGCGACTACATAGTTTGAGTAGTGTTTAGTACGTAGTGGAAGCGGGAGACTGCATCGTATGCGTCGTGTGTAGTACGTAGTGGAAACGGGCATCTACATACATGACGCATACGCCCGCTTCCACTACGTACTACACACGACGCATATGATGCAGTCGCCCGCTTCCACTACGTACTATACAATACGAATACTAAGTAGACGCCCGCTTCCACTACGTACTATACACGACGCTTACTATAGTACGCAGTGGAAGCAGGCGTCTACATAGTATTCACCTTGTATAGTACGTAGGGGAAGCGGGCGTCTACATAGTGTGCATCGTGTATAGTACATAGGTGTAGCGGGCGACTACATAGTAAGCATCATGTATAGTACGTAGTGGAAGTGGGCATCTATATAGTATTGTCGTGTATAGTAAGTAGTGGAAGCGGGCGACTACATAGTAAGCGTCGTGTGTAGTACGTAGTGGATGTGGGCGACTACGCAGTGTGCGTCGTGTAGAGCGATGTGTAGTGAGTGCACAGTATGAGTTATGTAGAGCGATGTCTAGTGAAGAGTTTGCTGGGACGATTCCTGTTAGACCTGCAATGGTAAATAGGAAGATGAAGCCTGGGGCTCAGAGTGTTGGTGGGTCGCATTTGATAGTCCCCCTGTGGAGTGCAGCACGGAGAAGGCACAAAGCACAAAGGCAAGTCAAGAGGCCAGAAGCAAGGCAAGATGCACAAGGCAAAATGCAAGGCCAGTAAGAAAGTCCAAAAGCAGAGCAAAAGGCAAGAAAGAGTGAAAAGTCATTGCAGCGGTCAAGAGGAAAGGCAAGACACGAAGAGACAAGGCAGGTGAAAAGGCAAAAGGAAGAAAGGCAGAAGGGGAAAGAAAAAGGGCAAAACCAAAAGGCCTGCCAACATTCAAAAGGCAGAGCAAAGCCAAAAAGCACAGCAACAGACAGAAAGAACGCACTGGTAAAAGGCAAAGCAAAGGGAAGGTGTGAACGCAAAAGAAAGCGGCAAGGCAAAAGGCAAGATGCAAAAAGGCAAGGACCAAAGGAAGAGGCAAAAGGCAAGCGAGAAGGCATAGGAAAAGACAGTCGGGAGTGCAAGAGGAAGAGGCACGTCCAAAGGCGGAGCCAAAGAGGAAAGGGAAAGGAAAAAACGAAGAGGCAAAAGGCAAAAGCAACGGCAAAACAAGAGGCAATGGAAAAGGAAAAGGCCACGAGACGGTAAAAGGCAAGTGGCAAGGCAAAACCCAAAAGGGAAAAGGGAAGAAGCCACGTAAAAGGAACAGCAAAATGGAAAAGACAAGACAAAAGGAAAAAGCCACGGCATGCAGAAGGAGAAAAGGCAAAAGGCAAGGAGAAAAGGGAAGATGCCGAGAGGCAAGGCAGAGGCAAAGGCAAGCCCAAAAGCAAGGAAGCAAGGCAGAAGGCAAAAGAAAAGGCAAGACACAAAAGGCCAGGCAAAACCCACAAAGCACGGCAAGAGGCAAAAAGACAGAAGGCATGGCAAAAGCCAAGGCAAAAGGAAGCAGGCAAGGCAAAAAGTAAGTGTCAGAAAGGAAGGAAAATAGGAAATGGCAAAAGGTGAGACAGAAGGCATAGTGAAAAGCAATAGGCAATGTAAGAGGCAAGAGGTAAGTTAACAGACGGCCAAGGGGAAAAGGGAAACATCAAGAAAAAAGGGAATGGCAAAAAGCAATAGCAACGGCCAAAGGCAAGAAAGAGTGTAAGAGGAAATGCAAAAGGCAAAGAGCAAACTGGAAATGGAAAAATGGCAGGAAAAAGAGAACGCAAGAAGTAAGAGGCAAGGCGAGAGGCACCAGGCAAAAAAGAAGGCAAGGAGGAAAAGCCACGGCAAAAGGCAAGGCAAGGAAAAGGGAAAAGCCTCAGCATCAAGGCGGCCAAGCCAATAATACAATAAAATACAATAATACGCAATAAAATAAAATAAAATGCACAATTGCCTTTTATTCTTCATCGTTTTTTGGAACTGGCTGACCCTTGGCCCCACGTGTGGAAACTGGCCTTTGGTCTTGGGACAGTTGGATGTCACTGATGGTTGCCCGATGCTCCAATCTATCCAGATCCCTCAGCAAAGCCTCTCATCCCTCGAGACAACACACACCACTGCCCAGTTCAGGACCATCAGCACTCTTACTAACCACGCATTCAACCCCTGCATCCAGATTCTGGATTCAGGTGCTGAACAGAACTGGCCTTAGAACTGAGCCTGGAAGAAAAGCACTGGTGACTGGTCAACAGACACGTGCAGCCTCATTCACTCCTACCTTAGAAGCCCTGCCCCTCAGCCAGCTCTTCACCCAGCACACCATGTCCCTGCTCATCTCAGAGCTGGAAAACGTCCAGGGGGGACAGGACCAAAAGCCTTAATAAAATCCAGAACTCTGTATTGCTCCAAACATCCAATTGCTGGGAACTGGAATGAGCCGTTTCTCTCCAACAACCCATCTTTCAAGGTAACAGAACCTCAGAGACAGGGTAACTCAGGCAGGACCTGAGCACCACACAGCCGCTCACTCGGAGATGGATGAGGAAGGGGAGGGAAACCAAAGGCAAACATCACACAGTGGGGTAAAGATGGTTTACTGGATCAGCAGAGAGAGAGAAATAACAGCAACAGGACTGAATAGCAAAATACACAAAACTGGGGATGCAGTTTCCAGCTGAACTGCAGAGCTCAGCTGTGCAGATTGTTCGAAAACACCATTTCCTGGGAAGCGGGACGAGTGGTTTGGCTCAAACAGCCTCTCCTGCAAGATAACAGAACCTGCAGAGGCCGGGTAATGTTTTGTGGGCTGGGTCTCGCCTCACAAGGGCCTTGATCCCGCCTCACGACGGGCTTGATCCCGCAAGTATCTGCGGGTTGGACTAGGGCCTCCGTCCTCCCAAAGCCATCCTCCCAAAGCCAGTAGACTCTTGGGCTCAAAGCAGCCGCTCTGACAAACTGGCCATTATGCTTCCGCATTCGATAAACCATCTGGACACTGTCCCTGCAAGGGCAGCCCCTCAGTCAGCAGCCACCCTGACTGAGAGACAGGATACTGTCCTTACCCCATAAGGAGCAGTGACAGGCAAGCGGGGCCCTATGGAGGCACAGCACCTTCTAGCTAAAATCCGGTGTGAGGCCGCTGAACGGGGTCCCTGCTCCATCAGCCCACTTGGGGGGTCAAATGACCCGTTGGTTGGGACCCCCATTCCCCAGCCAATCATTTCCAGAACGCTTGGCAACTCAACACTGAGCCTGCACAAGAGATGCTAGGCCTCCCTGAAGGGTGGGGACAGGGAGCATCAAAGATGGAGATTCGGGACATCTGGCGCGCACCCTCCATCCAAGGACCACACCGTTAGGATGATCTACGCTGGATCCACGGGTAGTGCCATCATCTTCCTTTTTCTCTTTGACTCTCTTCCTCAGCCTCTCTCAACTTCTACCCTTGCTCTCGGCACAGAACCGTGACAGCGTTTCCAGGTTTGCGAAGTTCTACTGACTGCAATCCGTTGCTCCCAGTGTATGGGGGGGTGGGGAGGGTGGGGGGGTGTGTGTGTTCGTTTGCAAGCTTTATGGTTGTACTGGCCTTTAAGTCAAGCTGTGCTTTGCTTGGACCTCATGGGTAATTGTTACTCCTGAGTACCACGCAGAGGATCAGAAGCCAATCTTGCCAGTGTGGTGGTTAAAAGAGAATAGCTAAGAGCGGACTAACCTGGCCCTTGGGGCAGGTACCAAAGGTCAGCTCTACACTTACCCATCTGCTGGGCTGGGACAGACAGGTCTCAATCTTTGCCTTGCCTGCCTGGTGGCACGTGACAGCGTCCCGAAGCCAGACCGTCCCCAAACCACGCATCCTGGATGCCTCTGCCTTCTTCATAACAGAAGTGTGTAAGAACCTAAAAAGATCTTGACTGCTTGGGAACAGCTAAAAACATCAGTGAGTTATCAGCACTGCTCCCATCCTGACTGCCAAACACAGCACCACACCAGCTGCTAGAAGGAAAAATTAACTCTGTCCTGGTGGAACCCACGACACTGATGTAGGAAGGAGGAGGTTCCTCATCTGGGGAAGCAGACGCGTCAACTTGTACCGGAAGTATTTTGGGTGTTCCCTTCTCTGCCTGGGAGACGTGACTGGCATTGTCAACCTGAGCACACCATTTTCTAACACTGTCTCTCTGTGCCACCCCTGCAGGGGCTGGAGTGCGGCCAGCACAGGTTTTAGCACTGGAAAGGTGCCCTCAGGGTTACTGGTTGTCATTTGACCGCTTTCTCGGCTTCTTGCACAGCAAGACTGACTACAAAGAGACCCTTTTCCCAGGTGGAGGAACTCTTAAAACTGTGTGAATGAAGCCCAGTGGGCTGAGTTGGACCCTCTGGTCCATGCTGCCGCCTGTGTATTGGTGCCCCATGAACTGCAAAGCCCTGCACAGTTTGCAGTGGATCCGTGAAGCACGCTGCGCCCAAGGCCCAAAATACTCCTGCTCCAAAAACTATTTTCAAGGCTTCTTCCTGAATGGGGCTCCAATTCCAGCCAGCTCTTACAGGGCATACAGGGGGCAAGCTAGGAGGGAGAAGTCTGGAATATCTTCTCTCCAGCACACCGGCAAGCCTAGGGCACCTTGCTAGTCCCTTCTATTTTCTGCTGTCTTGATTTGTTCTAAGGCAGGCGGGGTGCTGGGAGGAAGACACAATGCCCCCCCCCCCCTTCCCACCACATGCTTAGAAACTTCCTCAGGAGAGGGAAGTTGCACCTTTTCTGCTGGAATCTGAGTCCCAGACTTTCTAGAGGAGGAATTATTTTTGCTTGGGTTGGATCTACTGCGCTAATATCAGGTCCTCCCAGAGCAAATACGAGTGGGCTCAAGGCTGGATCTGTCGCTGACCAACGCCGAGCCCATCAGTGATGCCAGAGGCCTGTATGTAAGGTAACATATGTAAGAGGGGAAAAATGAAAGCGTCAGCTTTGTGCCACCGGAGAAGGGAGTGAGAAAGGAGTCCCTGGCTGTACTTTGGGGCATGGATCCCAATGTTCTAGGTCAGAAAATTACATCCTTTCCACCATACCCATGCAACCTCCCTTGGATTTCAACGTCTGTCCTACTTTCATGGGAGTCTCTTGGCACGATCTACCCAACCCAAGGCTCCAGATACACGTTTTTGCCTTTCCTCCAGGCTGTAGCTGCGGAGGTCACACACCCTCAAACTCCCCGAGAGTGAGTTGAGTGCCTCGTCCTCCACGCTGTGTGGCCTCATCCAATTTACATCTGGCACAGAAAGGGAACAACTCCGAGGGATGTTCTCTGTGACACAGGATTGGTTTGTGTCAGGGCCTGAGAGAAGAGTAAGGACCGTGGCTTTGTCCTTGGGAGCTCAGGGGCAGAGGACAGGTCAGGGACACCCAGCAGCTGTGCCCGCTGCATGGCCACCAAAGGCCGGGACAGCCCCTGTGCCTCCTGGGCACAGCGACTGCCTGGGGCCCAGCACCCCAAAGGCCTTCCTCTAAGGGGTGCTGGGGGGGGGCTGCAGCCTGTGCACAGGGGGTGCCGCCCATCCCACCCCCCCCCCCCCGTCGCCAGGAAACAGTGAAGTCACAATGCCCCGGGCAGTACAGAAGGGGGTGTCCTGCCAGGCCCCTGCCAGAGCTGTCCCGGGGACAGCCCCAGGCACACGCAGGAGGACGAGCTCCTAGAGGAGCTGGTGAAACTCCTCCAAGAGGGCTGAGGGAGAACCACACCCCGAAGGCCGTGGCCGCACTAAGGATATGCCTTCCTGAGGAGCGCTCCAGAGATCGCCATCCTCATCCCCCGCGCAGCCAGGGGCAGCAGCCGTAAGCAACCAGGGTGCAGCAATTCTGAAGGGGTCCCAGAGCTTTGGAGCCCATGCCGGCACCCTGCCAGGCGCGGGAAGCATCCTTGCCCCCAAGTTGATGGGGCCGGGGAGGAGATCAGGCTCCGGGCTGAGGGAGAACAGGGCTCGGGCCTCTCCTGGGAGGCGTGACCAGCCGGTGGGAGGAGGGAGCCGGTCTTGCTCACCTGCTCAGGGAATAGCCGATCGCCAGCTCTGCGGCTGGGGTCAGGAAGGAATTTTCCCCCGGGGCGGATTGGCACTGGTCCCCGGGGGTTTTTTGCCTTCCTCTGCAGCACTGAGCAGGACCCCTTGCCAGGGCCCCTCCCGACCATCTGGGCTGGGTCACTGCCTGCTGCTGGTGCCCCACGAAGGTGGCCTCTCGTGCCCTGCAGCTGGGGAGAGGAGGGCTTTTTTTCCCCCACGGTGGGCTAGTAGCTGTGCCCCGGGGTTTTTTGCCTGCCTCTGTGGCACTGAGCGCGCTGGTCCCTTGCCAGGGCTCCTTTGGGTCCTTTTGGCTCGGGGCCCGCTGCTCGGGCCCCACGAAGGTGCACTCGTGCCCCGCGTGCCGGGGGAGGAAGCTTTCTGGACCCCCGGGACGGGCCCCAAGGGATGCCCCCCCAGGACTGTCCTCTTTTCCTCGGTAGCACTGAGCACAGCCCCTTGACAGGGCTCCCGGCTCGCTGCACCCACACGGGGCAGCCACAAGAGCACTTTACCTGCAGCACTGGCAGAGCCTGACAGGGAAAGGTAGCAAAGATCACAGGCAAAGAAAGAGCAAAGCAAAGCACAGAACTGTAGAGACTTAAGACAAGGAAGTAGTGTAGCATTGTATGAGGTAGCAGAAGATAAATTAAAAAAAAAAAGAGAAAAGAGAAGAGGAAAAGGCAAAAGGAAAAATGAAAGGAAGAATGCATAAGACACCCGTATTCTCAAGGGTAGGGGGATTGACGGGTTACACGATATCTTGTGGGCCTGCTTTTGGTGCTTGTTGGGCCGTTGGTTGAAGGTTTTGTAGAGTGTTTGAAGTTTGGGGTGGTTACTGTTGATAGTGTAGGTGTTTTGTCCATTCGGTTGGATTTTAGCGGGGTGGCGATGTTGTATTCATGGGGCGTAGGTATATTCTTGTTTAGAATGGCTTTTCATTCTCAGTAGGCGGCGATACATTCTGTGTGCGAATATATGAATAGTAGTATTGGCAGTAGGCTTGTTATGAAGGCTGCTTTGGTAGTGTGTATGATTGTGATTGGGATGGGTTTCAGTGTTTTTGATAGTAGTGGGAGTAGTAGTGGTGTGGTATGATTGGTGTGATTGGTATGAATGTATGGAATATTGCTTCCACTACTTTTACTGGGATTTCCACCAAGGTTGATGGCTCCTAAGCCCAGTGGATTACTGTTATCCTTTAAAAGTAAGGGGACTGAGGTTTTAAGCTCAGAGGCGAGAGTTAGCAGTTCATGCTGGATTAATACTCCCCTTAGTAGGTAAGAAGAGTTTAACTTCTATTTTTAAAATCACAATCTAATGTTTTAGTTAAAACTATACGTGCCTGTGTGTTCTGGAGATGAGTTCTGGTTTTAGAATGAGGAGTAATAGAAGGATGATGTGGAGGGCTATCAGTAGGTGTTCTCCTGTGTTTGAGTTTTGAATGGAAGTAAGGCGTGTTTCTAGGGTACCTAGTTGGGTCATGAGTAATACAATACAATACTGTAGTACGCAGTGGAAGCAGGCGTCTACATAGTAGGCGTCGTGTATAGTACGTAGGGGAAGCGGGCATCTACATAGTGTGCATCGTTTATAGTACATAGGTGAAGCGGGGAATACATAGTAAGCGTCGTGTATAGTACGTAGTGGAAGCAGGCGGCTACATAGTATGCGTCGTGTATAGTACGTAGTGGAAGCGGGCGGCTACATAGTAGGCGTCGTGTATAGTACGTAATGGAAGCGGGCGGCCACATAGTTAGCGTCATGTATAGTACGTAGTGGAAGCGGGCGGCTACATAGCATGCGTCGTATAGTACAGAGTGGAAGCGGGCGACTACATAGTAAGCGTCGTAGATAGTACGTCGTGGAAGTGGGCGACTAGATAGTGTGCGTCGTGTATAGTACGTAGTGGAAGCGGGCGTCTACTTAGGATTCGTCTTGTATAGTACGTAGGGGAAGCGGGCGACTACATAGTTTGAGTAGTGTTTAGTACGTAGTGGAAACGGGCGACTGCATCGTATGCGTCGTGTGTAGTACGTAGTGGAAACGGCGTCTACATACATGACGCATACGCCCGCTTCCACTACGTACTACACACGACGCATACGATGCAGTCGCCCACTTCCACTACGTACTATACAATACGAATACTAAGTAGACGCCCGCTTCCACTACGTACTATACACGACGCTTACTATAGTACGTAGTGGAAGCAGGCGTCTACATAGTATTCACCTTGTATAGTACGTAGGGGAAGCGGGCGTCTACATAGTGTGCGTCGTGTATAGTACATAGGTGTAGCGGGCGACTACATAGTAAGCATCATGTATAGTACGTAGTGGAAGCGGGCATCTATATAGTATTGTCGTGTATAGTAAGTAGTGGAAGCGGGCGACTACATAGTAAGCGTCGTGTGTAGTACGTAGTGGATGTGGGCGACTACGCAGTGTGCGTCGTGTAGAGCGATGTGTAGTGAGTGCACAGTATGAGTTATGTAGAGCGATGTCTAGTGAAGAGTTTGCTGGGACGATTCCTGTTAGACCTGCAATGGTAAATAGGAAGATGAAGCCTGGGGCTCAGAGTGTTGGTGGGTCGCATTTGATAGTCCCCCTGTGGAGTGCAGCACGGAGAAGGCACAAAGCACAAAGGCAAGTCAAGAGGCCAGAAGCAAGGCAAGATGCACAAGGCAAAATGCAAGGCCAGTAAGAAAGTCCAAAAGCAGAGCAAAAGGCAAGAAAGAGTGAAAAGTCATTGCAGCGGTCAAGAGGAAAGGCAAGACACGAAGAGACAAGGCAGGTGAAAAGGCAAAAGGAAGAAAGGCAGAAGGGGAAAGAAAAAGGGCAAAACCAAAAGGCCTGCCAACATTCAAAAGGCAGAGCAAAGCCAAAAAGCACAGCAACAGACAGAAAGAACGCACTGGTAAAAGGCAAAGCAAAGGGAAGGTGTGAACGCAAAAGAAAGCGGCAAGGCAAAAGGCAAGATGCAAAAAGGCAAGGACCAAAGGAAGAGGCAAAAGGCAAGCGAGAAGGCATAGGAAAAGACAGTCGGGAGTGCAAGAGGAAGAGGCACGTCCAAAGGCGGAGCCAAAGAGGAAAGGGAAAGGAAAAAACGAAGAGGCAAAAGGCAAAAGCAACGGCAAAACAAGAGGCAATGGAAAAGGAAAAGGCCACGAGACGGTAAAAGGCAAGTGGCAAGGCAAAACCCAAAAGGGAAAAGGGAAGAAGCCACGTAAAAGGAACAGCAAAATGGAAAAGACAAGACAAAAGGAAAAAGCCACGGCATGCAGAAGGAGAAAAGGCAAAAGGCAAGGAGAAAAGGGAAGATGCCGAGAGGCAAGGCAGAGGCAAAGGCAAGCCCAAAAGCAAGGAAGCAAGGCAGAAGGCAAAAGAAAAGGCAAGACACAAAAGGCCAGGCAAAACCCACAAAGCACAGCAAGAGGCAAAAAGACAGAAGGCATGGCAAAAGCCAAGGCAAAAGGAAGCAGGCAAGGCAAAAAGTAAGTGTCAGAAAGGAAGGAAAATAGGAAATGGCAAAAGGTGAGACAGAAGGCATAGTGAAAAGCAATAGGCAATGTAAGAGGCAAGAGGTAAGTTAACAGATGGCCAAGGGGAAAAGGGAAACATCAAGAAAAAAGGGAATGGCAAAAAGCAACAGCAACGGCCAAAGGCAAGAAAGAGTGTAAGAGGAAATGCAAAAGGCAAAGAGCAAACTGGAAATGGAAAAATGGCAGGAAAAAGAGAACGCAAGAAGTAAGAGGCAAGGCGAGAGGCACCAGGCAAAAAAGAAGGCAAGGAGGAAAAGCCACGGCAAAAGGCAAGGCAAGGAAAAGGGAAAAGCCTCAGCATCAAGGCGGCCAAGCCAATAATACAATAAAATACAATAATACGCAATAAAATAAAATAAAATGCACAATTGCCTTTTATTCTTCATCGTTTTTTGGAACTGGCTGACCCTTGGCCCCACGTGTGGAAACTGGCCTTTGGTCTTGGGACAGTTGGATGTCACTGATGGTTGCCCGATGCTCCAATCTATCCAGATCCCTCAGCAAAGCCTCTCATCCCTCGAGACAACACACACCACTGCCCAGTTCAGGACCATCAGCACTCTTACTAACCACGCATTCAACCCCTGCATCCAGATTCTGGATTCAGGTGCTGAACAGAACTGGCCTTAGAACTGAGCCTGGAAGAAAAGCACTGGTGACTGGTCAACAGACACGTGCAGCCTCATTCACTCCTACCTTAGAAGCCCTGCCCCTCAGCCAGCTCTTCACCCAGCACACCATGTCCCTGCTCATCTCAGAGCTGGAAAACGTCCAGGGGGGACAGGACCAAAAGCCTTAATAAAATCCAGAACTCTGTATTGCTCCAAACATCCAATTGCTGGGAACTGGAATGAGCCGTTTCTCTCCAACAACCCATCTTTCAAGGTAACAGAACCTCAGAGACAGGGTAACTCAGGCAGGACCTGAGCACCACACAGCCGCTCACTCGGAGATGGATGAGGAAGGGGAGGGAAACCAAAGGCAAACATCACACAGTGGGGTAAAGATGGTTTACTGGATCAGCAGAGAGAGAGAAATAACAGCAACAGGACTGAATAGCAAAATACACAAAACTGGGGATGCAGTTTCCAGCTGAACTGCAGAGCTCAGCTGTGCAGATTGTTCGAAAACACCATTTCCTGGGAAGCGGGACGAGTGGTTTGGCTCAAACAGCCTCTCCTGCAAGATAACAGAACCTGCAGAGGCCGGGTAATGTTTTGTGGGCTGGGTCTCGCCTCACAAGGGCCTTGATCCCGCCTCACGACGGGCTTGATCCCGCAAGTATCTGCGGGTTGGACTAAGGCCTCCGTCCTCCCAAAGCCATCCTCCCAAAGCCAGTAGACTCTTGGGCTCAAAGCAGCCGCTCTGACAAACTGGCCATTATGCTTCCGCATTCGATAAACCATCTGGACACTGTCCCTGCAAGGGCAGCCCCTCAGTCAGCAGCCACCCTGACTGAGAGACAGGATACTGTCCTTACCCCATAAGGAGCAGTGACAGGCAAGCGGGGCCCTATGGAGGCACAGCACCTTCTAGCTAAAATCCGGTGTGAGGCCGCTGAACGGGGTCCCTGCTCCATCAGCCCACTTGGGGGGTCAAATGACCCGTTGGTTGGGACCCCCATTCCCCAGCCACTCATTTCCAGAACGCTCGGCAACTCAACACTGAGCCTGCACAAGAGATGCTAGGCCTCCCTGAAGGGTGGGGACAGGGAGCATCAAAGATGGAGATTCGGGACATCTGGCGCGCACCCTCCATCCAAGGACCACACCGTTAGGATGATCTACGCTGGATCCACGGGTAGTGCCATCATCTTCCTTTTTCTCTTTGACTCTCTTCCTCAGCCTCTCTCAACTTCTACCCTTGCTCTCGGCACAGAACCGTGACAGCGTTTCCAGGTTTGCGAAGTTCTACTGACTGCAATCCGTTGCTCCCAGTGTATGGGGGGGTGGGGAGGGTGGGGGGGTGTGTGTGTTCGTTTGCAAGCTTTATGGTTGTACTGGCCTTTAAGTCAAGCTGTGCTTTGCTTGGACCTCATGGGTAATTGTTACTCCTGAGTACCACGCAGAGGATCAGAAGCCAATCTTGCCAGTGTGGTGGTTAAAAGAGAATAGCTAAGAGCGGACTAACCTGGCCCTTGGGGCAGGTACCAAAGGTCAGCTCTACACTTACCCATCTGCTGGGCTGGGACAGACAGGTCTCAATCTTTGCCTTGCCTGCCTGGTGGCACGTGACAGCGTCCCGAAGCCAGACCGTCCCCAAACCACGCATCCTGGATGCCTCTGCCTTCTCCGTAACGGAAGTGTGTAAGAACCTAAAAAGATCTTGACTGCTTGGGAACAGCTAAAAACATCAGTGAGTTATCAGCACTGCTCCCATCCTGACTGCCAAACACAGCACCACACCAGCTGCTAGAAGGAAAAATTAACTCTGTCCTGGTGGAACCCACGACACTGATGTAGGAAGGAGGAGGTTCCTCATCTGGGGAAGCAGACGCGTCAACTTGTACCGGAAGTATTTTGGGTGTTCCCTTCTCTGCCTGGGAGACGTGACTGTCATTGTCAACCTGAGCACACCGTTTTCTAACACTGTCTCTCTGTGCCACCCCTGCAGGGGCTGGAGTGCGGCCAGCACAGGTTTTAGCACTGGAAAGGTGCCCTCAGGGTTACTGGTTGTCATTTGACCGCTTTCTCGGCTTCTTGCACAGCAAGACTGACTACAAAGAGACCCTTTTCCCAGGTGGAGGAACTCTTAAAACTGTGTGAATGAAGCCCAGTGGGCTGAGTTGGACCCTCTGGTCCATGCTGCCGCCTGTGTATTGGTGCCCCATGAACTGCAAAGCCCTGCACAGTTTGCAGTGGATCCGTGAAGCACGCTGCGCCCAAGGCCCAAAATACTCCTGCTCCAAAAACTATTTTCAAGGCCTCTTCCTGAATGGGGCTCCAATTCCAGCCAGCTCTTACAGGGCATACAGGGGGCAAGCTAGGAGGGAGAAGTCTGGAATATCTTCCCTCCAGCACACCGGCAAGCCTAGGGCACCTTGCTAGTCCCTTCTATTTTCTGCTGTCTTGATTTGTTCTAAGGCAGGCGGGGTGCTGGGAGGAAGACACAATGCCCCCCCCCCCTTCCCACCACATGCTTAGAAACTTCCTCAGGAGAGGGAAGTTGCACCTTTTCTGCTGGAATCTGAGTCCCAGACTTTCTAGAGGAGGAATTATTTTTGCTTGGGTTGGATCTACTGCGCTAATATCAGGTCCTCCCAGAGCAAATACGAGTGGGCTCAAGGCTGGATCTGTCGCTGACCAACGCCGAGCCCATCAGTGATGCCAGAGGCCTGTATGTAAGGTAACATATGTAAGAGGGGAAAAATGAAAGCGTCAGCTTTGTGCCACCGGAGAAGGGAGTGAGAAAGGAGTCCCTGGCTGTACTTTGGGGCATGGATCCCAATGTTCTAGGTCAGAAAATTACATCCTTTCCACCATACCCATGCAACCTCCCTTGGATTTCAACGTCTGTCCTACTTTCATGGGAGTCTCTTGGCACGATCTACCCAACCCAAGGCTCCAGATACACGTTTTTGCCTTTCCTCCAGGCTGTAGCTGCGGAGGTCACACACCCTCAAACTCCCCGAGAGTGAGTTGAGTGCCTCGTCCTCCACGCTGTGTGGCCTCATCCAATTTACATCTGGCACAGAAAGGGAACAACTCCGAGGGATGTTCTCTGTGACACAGGATTGGTTTGTGTCAGGGCCTGAGAGAAGAGTAAGGACCGTGGCTTTGTCCTTGGGAGCTCAGGGGCAGAGGACAGGTCAGGGACACCCAGCAGCTGTGCCCGCTGCATGGCCACCAAAGGCCGGGACAGCCCCTGTGCCTCCTGGGCACAGCGACTGCCTGGGGCCCAGCATCCCAAAGGCCTTCCTCTAAGGGTGCTGGGCGGGGCTGCAGCAGGCCAGGCTGTGCCTGGGGGCGGCCCCCCACAGACTGCCAGTGCAGATATTAGGGGGTGATATGAACGTGCATATTTAGCGTGAAACTGCAAAACCTCTCCTCAGCGTTTTCACACTGACAGAAGATACACAGAATAAAGAGTAGCGAATTGTTACTCTTTACTCTTCATTTCTAGTGCACTGGGATTTGGTAAGAGACATTTAAACATCGTATTCCACGTCCAGCTGTGCTGCAGCTGTATCGAGTTTTGACTTTACTTAGCTCTAAGAACTGGAAAATAATCAATAATTTTTTACTATAAAGAACAAAAGACTGCAAGTTCCTACAGCACCCAAAGGCCTTCCTCTAAGGGGTGCTGGGGGGGGGCTGCAGCCTGTGCACAGGGGGTGCCGCCCATCCCACCCCCCCCCCCCGTCGCCAGGAAACAGTGAAGTCACAATGCCCCGGGCAGTACAGAAGGGGGTGTCCTGCCAGGCCCCTGCCAGAGCTGTCCCGGGGACAGCCCCAGGCACACGCAGGAGGACGAGCTCCTAGAGGAGCTGGTGAAACTCCTCCAAGAGGGCTGAGGGAGAACCACACCCCGAAGGCCGTGGCCGCACTAAGGATATGCCTTCCTGAGGAGCGCTCCAGAGATCGCCATCCTCATCCCCCGCGCAGCCAGGGGCAGCAGCCGTAAGCAACCAGGGTGCAGCAATTCTGAAGGGGTCCCAGAGCTTTGGAGCCCATGCCGGCACCCTGCCAGGCGCGGGAAGCATCCTTGCCCCCAAGTTGATGGGGCCGGGGAGGAGATCAGGCTCCGGGCTGAGGGAGAACAGGGCTCGGGCCTCTCCTGGGAGGCGTGACCAGCCGGTGGGAGGAGGGAGCCGGTCTTGCTCACCTGCTCAGGGAATAGCCGATCGCCAGCTCTGCGGCTGGGGTCAGGAAGGAATTTTCCCCCGGGGCGGATTGGCACTGGTCCCCGGGGGTTTTTTGCCTTCCTCTGCAGCACTGAGCAGGACCCCTTGCCAGGGCCCCTCCCGACCATCTGGGCTGGGTCACTGCCTGCTGCTGGTGCCCCACGAAGGTGGCCTCTCGTGCCCTGCAGCTGGGGAGAGGAGGGCTTTTTTTCCCCCACGGTGGGCTAGTAGCTGTGCCCCGGGGTTTTTTGCCTGCCTCTGTGGCACTGAGCGCGCTGGTCCCTTGCCAGGGCTCCTTTGGGTCCTTTTGGCTCGGGGCCCGCTGCTCGGGCCCCACGAAGGTGCACTCGTGCCCCGCGTGCCGGGGGAGGAAGCTTTCTGGACCCCCGGGACGGGCCCCAAGGGATGCCCCCCCAGGACTGTCCTCTTTTCCTCGGTAGCACTGAGCACAGCCCCTTGACAGGGCTCCCGGCTCGCTGCACCCACACGGGGCAGCCACAAGAGCACTTTACCTGCAGCACTGGCAGAGCCTGACAGGGAAAGGTAGCAAAGATCACAGGCAAAGAAAGAGCAAAGCAAAGCACAGAACTGTAGAGACTTAAGACAAGGAAGTAGTGTAGCATTGTATGAGGTAGCAGAAGATAAATTAAAAAAAAAAAGAGAAAAGAGAAGAGGAAAAGGCAAAAGGAAAAATGAAAGGAAGAATGCATAAGACACCCGTATTCTCAAGGGTAGGGGGATTGACGGGTTACACGATATCTTGTGGGCCTGCTTTTGGTGCTTGTTGGGCCGTTGGTTGAAGGTTTTGTAGAGTGTTTGAAGTTTGGGGTGGTTACTGTTGATAGTGTAGGTGTTTTGTCCATTCGGTTGGATTTTAGCGGGGTGGCGATGTTGTATTCATGGGGCGTAGGTATATTCTTGTTTAGAATGGCTTTTCATTCTCAGTAGGCGGCGATACATTCTGTGTGCGAATATATGAATAGTAGTATTGGCAGTAGGCTTGTTATGAAGGCTGCTTTGGTAGTGTGTATGATTGTGATTGGGATGGGTTTCAGTGTTTTTGATAGTAGTGGGAGTAGTAGTGGTGTGGTATGATTGGTGTGATTGGTATGAATGTATGGAATATTGCTTCCACTACTTTTACTGGGATTTCCACCAAGGTTGATGGCTCCTAAGCCCAGTGGATTACTGTTATCCTTTAAAAGTAAGGGGACTGAGGTTTTAAGCTCAGAGGCGAGAGTTAGCAGTTCATGCTGGATTAATACTCCCCTTAGTAGGTAAGAAGAGTTTAACTTCTATTTTTAAAATCACAATCTAATGTTTTAGTTAAAACTATACGTGCCTGTGTGTTCTGGAGATGAGTTCTGGTTTTAGAATGAGGAGTAATAGAAGGATGATGTGGAGGGCTATCAGTAGGTGTTCTCCTGTGTTTGAGTTTTGAATGGAAGTAAGGCGTGTTTCTAGGGTACCTAGTTGGGTCATGAGTAATACAATACAATACTGTAGTACGCAGTGGAAGCAGGCGTCTACATAGTAGGCGTCGTGTATAGTACGTAGGGGAAGCGGGCATCTACATAGTGTGCATCGTTTATAGTACATAGGTGAAGCGGGGAATACATAGTAAGCGTCGTGTATAGTACGTAGTGGAAGCAGGCGGCTACATAGTATGCGTCGTGTATAGTACGTAGTGGAAGCGGGCGGCTACATAGTAGGCGTCGTGTATAGTACGTAATGGAAGCGGGCGGCCACATAGTTAGCGTCATGTATAGTACGTAGTGGAAGCGGGCGGCTACATAGCATGCGTCGTATAGTACAGAGTGGAAGCGGGCGACTACATAGTAAGCGTCGTAGATAGTACGTCGTGGAAGTGGGCGACTAGATAGTGTGCGTCGTGTATAGTACGTAGTGGAAGCGGGCGTCTACTTAGGATTCGTCTTGTATAGTACGTAGGGGAAGCGGGCGACTACATAGTTTGAGTAGTGTTTAGTACGTAGTGGAAACGGGCGACTGCATCGTATGCGTCGTGTGTAGTACGTAGTGGAAACGGCGTCTACATACATGACGCATACGCCCGCTTCCACTACGTACTACACACGACGCATACGATGCAGTCGCCCACTTCCACTACGTACTATACAATACGAATACTAAGTAGACGCCCGCTTCCACTACGTACTATACACGACGCTTACTATAGTACGTAGTGGAAGCAGGCGTCTACATAGTATTCACCTTGTATAGTACGTAGGGGAAGCGGGCGTCTACATAGTGTGCGTCGTGTATAGTACATAGGTGTAGCGGGCGACTACATAGTAAGCATCATGTATAGTACGTAGTGGAAGCGGGCATCTATATAGTATTGTCGTGTATAGTAAGTAGTGGAAGCGGGCGACTACATAGTAAGCGTCGTGTGTAGTACGTAGTGGATGTGGGCGACTACGCAGTGTGCGTCGTGTAGAGCGATGTGTAGTGAGTGCACAGTATGAGTTATGTAGAGCGATGTCTAGTGAAGAGTTTGCTGGGACGATTCCTGTTAGACCTGCAATGGTAAATAGGAAGATGAAGCCTGGGGCTCAGAGTGTTGGTGGGTCGCATTTGATAGTCCCCCTGTGGAGTGCAGCACGGAGAAGGCACAAAGCACAAAGGCAAGTCAAGAGGCCAGAAGCAAGGCAAGATGCACAAGGCAAAATGCAAGGCCAGTAAGAAAGTCCAAAAGCAGAGCAAAAGGCAAGAAAGAGTGAAAAGTCATTGCAGCGGTCAAGAGGAAAGGCAAGACACGAAGAGACAAGGCAGGTGAAAAGGCAAAAGGAAGAAAGGCAGAAGGGGAAAGAAAAAGGGCAAAACCAAAAGGCCTGCCAACATTCAAAAGGCAGAGCAAAGCCAAAAAGCACAGCAACAGACAGAAAGAACGCACTGGTAAAAGGCAAAGCAAAGGGAAGGTGTGAACGCAAAAGAAAGCGGCAAGGCAAAAGGCAAGATGCAAAAAGGCAAGGACCAAAGGAAGAGGCAAAAGGCAAGCGAGAAGGCATAGGAAAAGACAGTCGGGAGTGCAAGAGGAAGAGGCACGTCCAAAGGCGGAGCCAAAGAGGAAAGGGAAAGGAAAAAACGAAGAGGCAAAAGGCAAAAGCAACGGCAAAACAAGAGGCAATGGAAAAGGAAAAGGCCACGAGACGGTAAAAGGCAAGTGGCAAGGCAAAACCCAAAAGGGAAAAGGGAAGAAGCCACGTAAAAGGAACAGCAAAATGGAAAAGACAAGACAAAAGGAAAAAGCCACGGCATGCAGAAGGAGAAAAGGCAAAAGGCAAGGAGAAAAGGGAAGATGCCGAGAGGCAAGGCAGAGGCAAAGGCAAGCCCAAAAGCAAGGAAGCAAGGCAGAAGGCAAAAGAAAAGGCAAGACACAAAAGGCCAGGCAAAACCCACAAAGCACAGCAAGAGGCAAAAAGACAGAAGGCATGGCAAAAGCCAAGGCAAAAGGAAGCAGGCAAGGCAAAAAGTAAGTGTCAGAAAGGAAGGAAAATAGGAAATGGCAAAAGGTGAGACAGAAGGCATAGTGAAAAGCAATAGGCAATGTAAGAGGCAAGAGGTAAGTTAACAGATGGCCAAGGGGAAAAGGGAAACATCAAGAAAAAAGGGAATGGCAAAAAGCAACAGCAACGGCCAAAGGCAAGAAAGAGTGTAAGAGGAAATGCAAAAGGCAAAGAGCAAACTGGAAATGGAAAAATGGCAGGAAAAAGAGAACGCAAGAAGTAAGAGGCAAGGCGAGAGGCACCAGGCAAAAAAGAAGGCAAGGAGGAAAAGCCACGGCAAAAGGCAAGGCAAGGAAAAGGGAAAAGCCTCAGCATCAAGGCGGCCAAGCCAATAATACAATAAAATACAATAATACGCAATAAAATAAAATAAAATGCACAATTGCCTTTTATTCTTCATCGTTTTTTGGAACTGGCTGACCCTTGGCCCCACGTGTGGAAACTGGCCTTTGGTCTTGGGACAGTTGGATGTCACTGATGGTTGCCCGATGCTCCAATCTATCCAGATCCCTCAGCAAAGCCTCTCATCCCTCGAGACAACACACACCACTGCCCAGTTCAGGACCATCAGCACTCTTACTAACCACGCATTCAACCCCTGCATCCAGATTCTGGATTCAGGTGCTGAACAGAACTGGCCTTAGAACTGAGCCTGGAAGAAAAGCACTGGTGACTGGTCAACAGACACGTGCAGCCTCATTCACTCCTACCTTAGAAGCCCTGCCCCTCAGCCAGCTCTTCACCCAGCACACCATGTCCCTGCTCATCTCAGAGCTGGAAAACGTCCAGGGGGGACAGGACCAAAAGCCTTAATAAAATCCAGAACTCTGTATTGCTCCAAACATCCAATTGCTGGGAACTGGAATGAGCCGTTTCTCTCCAACAACCCATCTTTCAAGGTAACAGAACCTCAGAGACAGGGTAACTCAGGCAGGACCTGAGCACCACACAGCCGCTCACTCGGAGATGGATGAGGAAGGGGAGGGAAACCAAAGGCAAACATCACACAGTGGGGTAAAGATGGTTTACTGGATCAGCAGAGAGAGAGAAATAACAGCAACAGGACTGAATAGCAAAATACACAAAACTGGGGATGCAGTTTCCAGCTGAACTGCAGAGCTCAGCTGTGCAGATTGTTCGAAAACACCATTTCCTGGGAAGCGGGACGAGTGGTTTGGCTCAAACAGCCTCTCCTGCAAGATAACAGAACCTGCAGAGGCCGGGTAATGTTTTGTGGGCTGGGTCTCGCCTCACAAGGGCCTTGATCCCGCCTCACGACGGGCTTGATCCCGCAAGTATCTGCGGGTTGGACTAAGGCCTCCGTCCTCCCAAAGCCATCCTCCCAAAGCCAGTAGACTCTTGGGCTCAAAGCAGCCGCTCTGACAAACTGGCCATTATGCTTCCGCATTCGATAAACCATCTGGACACTGTCCCTGCAAGGGCAGCCCCTCAGTCAGCAGCCACCCTGACTGAGAGACAGGATACTGTCCTTACCCCATAAGGAGCAGTGACAGGCAAGCGGGGCCCTATGGAGGCACAGCACCTTCTAGCTAAAATCCGGTGTGAGGCCGCTGAACGGGGTCCCTGCTCCATCAGCCCACTTGGGGGGTCAAATGACCCGTTGGTTGGGACCCCCATTCCCCAGCCACTCATTTCCAGAACGCTCGGCAACTCAACACTGAGCCTGCACAAGAGATGCTAGGCCTCCCTGAAGGGTGGGGACAGGGAGCATCAAAGATGGAGATTCGGGACATCTGGCGCGCACCCTCCATCCAAGGACCACACCGTTAGGATGATCTACGCTGGATCCACGGGTAGTGCCATCATCTTCCTTTTTCTCTTTGACTCTCTTCCTCAGCCTCTCTCAACTTCTACCCTTGCTCTCGGCACAGAACCGTGACAGCGTTTCCAGGTTTGCGAAGTTCTACTGACTGCAATCCGTTGCTCCCAGTGTATGGGGGGGTGGGGAGGGTGGGGGGGTGTGTGTGTTCGTTTGCAAGCTTTATGGTTGTACTGGCCTTTAAGTCAAGCTGTGCTTTGCTTGGACCTCATGGGTAATTGTTACTCCTGAGTACCACGCAGAGGATCAGAAGCCAATCTTGCCAGTGTGGTGGTTAAAAGAGAATAGCTAAGAGCGGACTAACCTGGCCCTTGGGGCAGGTACCAAAGGTCAGCTCTACACTTACCCATCTGCTGGGCTGGGACAGACAGGTCTCAATCTTTGCCTTGCCTGCCTGGTGGCACGTGACAGCGTCCCGAAGCCAGACCGTCCCCAAACCACGCATCCTGGATGCCTCTGCCTTCTCCGTAACGGAAGTGTGTAAGAACCTAAAAAGATCTTGACTGCTTGGGAACAGCTAAAAACATCAGTGAGTTATCAGCACTGCTCCCATCCTGACTGCCAAACACAGCACCACACCAGCTGCTAGAAGGAAAAATTAACTCTGTCCTGGTGGAACCCACGACACTGATGTAGGAAGGAGGAGGTTCCTCATCTGGGGAAGCAGACGCGTCAACTTGTACCGGAAGTATTTTGGGTGTTCCCTTCTCTGCCTGGGAGACGTGACTGTCATTGTCAACCTGAGCACACCGTTTTCTAACACTGTCTCTCTGTGCCACCCCTGCAGGGGCTGGAGTGCGGCCAGCACAGGTTTTAGCACTGGAAAGGTGCCCTCAGGGTTACTGGTTGTCATTTGACCGCTTTCTCGGCTTCTTGCACAGCAAGACTGACTACAAAGAGACCCTTTTCCCAGGTGGAGGAACTCTTAAAACTGTGTGAATGAAGCCCAGTGGGCTGAGTTGGACCCTCTGGTCCATGCTGCCGCCTGTGTATTGGTGCCCCATGAACTGCAAAGCCCTGCACAGTTTGCAGTGGATCCGTGAAGCACGCTGCGCCCAAGGCCCAAAATACTCCTGCTCCAAAAACTATTTTCAAGGCCTCTTCCTGAATGGGGCTCCAATTCCAGCCAGCTCTTACAGGGCATACAGGGGGCAAGCTAGGAGGGAGAAGTCTGGAATATCTTCCCTCCAGCACACCGGCAAGCCTAGGGCACCTTGCTAGTCCCTTCTATTTTCTGCTGTCTTGATTTGTTCTAAGGCAGGCGGGGTGCTGGGAGGAAGACACAATGCCCCCCCCCCCTTCCCACCACATGCTTAGAAACTTCCTCAGGAGAGGGAAGTTGCACCTTTTCTGCTGGAATCTGAGTCCCAGACTTTCTAGAGGAGGAATTATTTTTGCTTGGGTTGGATCTACTGCGCTAATATCAGGTCCTCCCAGAGCAAATACGAGTGGGCTCAAGGCTGGATCTGTCGCTGACCAACGCCGAGCCCATCAGTGATGCCAGAGGCCTGTATGTAAGGTAACATATGTAAGAGGGGAAAAATGAAAGCGTCAGCTTTGTGCCACCGGAGAAGGGAGTGAGAAAGGAGTCCCTGGCTGTACTTTGGGGCATGGATCCCAATGTTCTAGGTCAGAAAATTACATCCTTTCCACCATACCCATGCAACCTCCCTTGGATTTCAACGTCTGTCCTACTTTCATGGGAGTCTCTTGGCACGATCTACCCAACCCAAGGCTCCAGATACACGTTTTTGCCTTTCCTCCAGGCTGTAGCTGCGGAGGTCACACACCCTCAAACTCCCCGAGAGTGAGTTGAGTGCCTCGTCCTCCACGCTGTGTGGCCTCATCCAATTTACATCTGGCACAGAAAGGGAACAACTCCGAGGGATGTTCTCTGTGACACAGGATTGGTTTGTGTCAGGGCCTGAGAGAAGAGTAAGGACCGTGGCTTTGTCCTTGGGAGCTCAGGGGCAGAGGACAGGTCAGGGACACCCAGCAGCTGTGCCCGCTGCATGGCCACCAAAGGCCGGGACAGCCCCTGTGCCTCCTGGGCACAGCGACTGCCTGGGGCCCAGCATCCCAAAGGCCTTCCTCTAAGGGTGCTGGGCGGGGCTGCAGCAGGCCAGGCTGTGCCTGGGGGCGGCCCCCCACAGACTGCCAGTGCAGATATTAGGGGGTGATATGAACGTGCATATTTAGCGTGAAACTGCAAAACCTCTCCTCAGCGTTTTCACACTGACAGAAGATACACAGAATAAAGAGTAGCGAATTGTTACTCTTTACTCTTCATTTCTAGTGCACTGGGATTTGGTAAGAGACATTTAAACATCGTATTCCACGTCCAGCTGTGCTGCAGCTGTATCGAGTTTTGACTTTACTTAGCTCTAAGAACTGGAAAATAATCAATAATTTTTTACTATAAAGAACAAAAGACTGCAAGTTCCTACAGCACCCAAAGGCCTTCCTCTAAGGGGTGCTGGGGGGGGGCTGCAGCCTGTGCACAGGGGGTGCCGCCCATCCCACCCCCCCCCCCCGTCGCCAGGAAACAGTGAAGTCACAATGCCCCGGGCAGTACAGAAGGGGGTGTCCTGCCAGGCCCCTGCCAGAGCTGTCCCGGGGACAGCCCCAGGCACACGCAGGAGGACGAGCTCCTAGAGGAGCTGGTGAAACTCCTCCAAGAGGGCTGAGGGAGAACCACACCCCGAAGGCCGTGGCCGCACTAAGGATATGCCTTCCTGAGGAGCGCTCCAGAGATCGCCATCCTCATCCCCCGCGCAGCCAGGGGCAGCAGCCGTAAGCAACCAGGGTGCAGCAATTCTGAAGGGGTCCCAGAGCTTTGGAGCCCATGCCGGCACCCTGCCAGGCGCGGGAAGCATCCTTGCCCCCAAGTTGATGGGGCCGGGGAGGAGATCAGGCTCCGGGCTGAGGGAGAACAGGGCTCGGGCCTCTCCTGGGAGGCGTGACCAGCCGGTGGGAGGAGGGAGCCGGTCTTGCTCACCTGCTCAGGGAATAGCCGATCGCCAGCTCTGCGGCTGGGGTCAGGAAGGAATTTTCCCCCGGGGCGGATTGGCACTGGTCCCCGGGGGTTTTTTGCCTTCCTCTGCAGCACTGAGCAGGACCCCTTGCCAGGGCCCCTCCCGACCATCTGGGCTGGGTCACTGCCTGCTGCTGGTGCCCCACGAAGGTGGCCTCTCGTGCCCTGCAGCTGGGGAGAGGAGGGCTTTTTTTCCCCCACGGTGGGCTAGTAGCTGTGCCCCGGGGTTTTTTGCCTGCCTCTGTGGCACTGAGCGCGCTGGTCCCTTGCCAGGGCTCCTTTGGGTCCTTTTGGCTCGGGGCCCGCTGCTCGGGCCCCACGAAGGTGCACTCGTGCCCCGCGTGCCGGGGGAGGAAGCTTTCTGGACCCCCGGGACGGGCCCCAAGGGATGCCCCCCCAGGACTGTCCTCTTTTCCTCGGTAGCACTGAGCACAGCCCCTTGACAGGGCTCCCGGCTCGCTGCACCCACACGGGGCAGCCACAAGAGCACTTTACCTGCAGCACTGGCAGAGCCTGACAGGGAAAGGTAGCAAAGATCACAGGCAAAGAAAGAGCAAAGCAAAGCACAGAACTGTAGAGACTTAAGACAAGGAAGTAGTGTAGCATTGTATGAGGTAGCAGAAGATAAATTAAAAAAAAAAAGAGAAAAGAGAAGAGGAAAAGGCAAAAGGAAAAATGAAAGGAAGAATGCATAAGACACCCGTATTCTGAAGGGTAGGGGGATTGACGGGTTACACGATATCTTGTGGGCCTGCTTTTGGTGCTTGTTGGGCCGTTGGTTGAAGGTTTTGTAGAGTGTTTGAAGTTTGGGGTGGTTACTGTTGATAGTGTAGGTGTTTTGTCCATTCGGTTGGATTTTAGCGGGGTGGCGATGTTGTATTCATGGGGCGTAGGTATATTCTTGTTTAGAATGGCTTTTCATTCTCAGTAGGCGGCGATACATTCTGTGTGCGAATATATGAATAGTAGTATTGGCAGTAGGCTTGTTATGAAGGCTGCTTTGGTAGTGTGTATGATTGTGATTGGGATGGGTTTCAGTGTTTTTGATAGTAGTGGGAGTAGTAGTGGTGTGGTATGATTGGTGTGATTGGTATGAATGTATGGAATATTGCTTCCACTACTTTTACTGGGATTTCCACCAAGGTTGATGGCTCCTAAGCCCAGTGGATTACTGTTATCCTTTAAAAGTAAGGGGACTGAGGTTTTAAGCTCAGAGGCGAGAGTTAGCAGTTCATGCTGGATTAATACTCCCCTTAGTAGGTAAGAAGAGTTTAACTTCTATTTTTAAAATCACAATCTAATGTTTTATTTAAAACTATACGTGCCTGTGTGTTCTGGAGATGAGTTCTGGTTTTAGAATGAGGAGTAATAGAAGGATGATGTGGAGGGCTATCAGTAGGTGTTCTCCTGTGTTTGAGTTTTGAATGGAAGTAAGGCGTGTTTCTAGGGTACCTAGTTGGGTCATGAGTAATACAATACAATACTGTAGTACGCAGTGGAAGCAGGCGTCTACATAGTAGGCGTCGTGTATAGTACGTAGGGGAAGCGGGCATCTACATAGTGTGCATCGTTTATAGTACATAGGTGAAGCGGGGAATACATAGTAAGCGTCGTGTATAGTACGTAGTGGAAGCAGGCGGCTACATAGTATGCGTCGTGTATAGTACGTAGTGGAAGCGGGCGGCTACATAGCATGCGTCGTATAGTACAGAGTGGAAGCGGGCGACTACATAGTAAGCGTCGTAGATAGTACGTCGTGGAAGTGGGCGACTAGATAGTGTGCGTCGTGTATAGTACGTAGTGGAAGCGGGCGTCTACTTAGGATTCGTCTTGTATAGTACGTAGGGGAAGCGGGCGACTACATAGTTTGAGTAGTGTTTAGTACGTAGTGGAAGCGGGCGACTGCATCGTATGCGTCGTGTGTAGTACGTAGTGGAAACGGGCATCTACATACATGACGCATACGCCCGCTTCCACTACGTACTACACACGACGCATACGATGCAGTCGCCCGCTTCCACTACGTACTATACAATACGAATACTAAGTAGACGCCCGCTTCCACTACGTACTATACACGACGCTTACTATAGTACGCAGTGGAAGCAGGCGTCTACATAGTATTCACCTTGTATAGTACGTAGGGGAAGCGGGCGTCTACATAGTGTGCATCGTGTATAGTACATAGGTGTAGCGGGCGACTACATAGTAAGCATCATGTATAGTACGTAGTGGAAGCGCGCATCTATATAGTATTGTCGTGTATAGTAAGTAGTGGAAGCGGGCGACTACATAGTAAGCGTCGTGTGTAGTACGTAGTGGATGTGGGCGACTACGCAGTGTGCGTCGTGTAGAGCGATGTGTAGTGAGTGCACAGTATGAGTTATGTAGAGCGATGTCTAGTGAAGAGTTTGCTGGGACGATTCCTGTTAGACCTGCAATGGTAAATAGGAAGATGAAGCCTGGTGCTCAGAGTGTTGGTGGGTCGCATTTGATAGTCCCCCTGTGGAGTGCAGCACGGAGAAGGCACAAAGCACAAAGGCAAGTCAAGAGGCCAGAAGCAAGGCAAGATGCACAAGGCAAAATGCAAGGCCAGTAAGAAAGGCCAAAAGCAGAGCAAAAGGCAAGAAAGAGTGAAAAGTCACTGCAGCGGTCAAGAGGAAAGGCAAGACACGAAGAGACAAGGCAGGTGAAAAGGCAAAAGGAAGAAAGGCAGAAGGGGAAAGAAAAAGGGCAAAACCAAAAGGCCTGCCAACATTCAAAAGGCAGAGCAAAGCCAAAAAGCACAGCAACAGACAGAAAGAACGCACTGGTAAAAGGCAAAGCAAGGGGAAGATGTGAATGCAAAAGAAAGCGGCAAGGCAAAAGGCAAGATGCAAAAAGGCAAGGACCAAAGGAAGAGGCAAAAGGCAAGCGAGAAGGCATAGGAAAAGACAGTCGGGAGTGCAAGAGGAAGAGGCACGTCCAAAGGCGGAGCCAAAGAGGAAAGGGAAAGGAAAAAACGAAGAGGCAAAAGGCAAAAGCAACGGCAAAACAAGAGGCAATGGAAAAGGAAAAGGCCACGAGACGGTAAAAGGCAAGTGGCAAGGCAAAACCCAAAAGGGAAAAGGGAAGAAGCCACGTAAAAGGAACAGCAAAATGGAAAAGACAAGACAAAAGGAAAAAGCCACGGCATGCAGAAGGAGAAAAGGCAAAAGGCAAGGAGAAAAGGGAAGATGCCGAGAGGCAAGGCAGAGGCAAAGGCAAGCCCAAAAGCAAGGAAGCAAGGCAGAAGGCAAAAGAAAAGGCAAGACACAAAAGGCCAGGCAAAACCCACAAAGCACGGCAAGAGGCAAAAAGACAGAAGGCATGGCAAAAGCCAAGGCAAAAGGAAGCAGGCAAGGCAAAAAGTAAGTGTCAGAAAGGAAGGAAAATAGGAAATGGCAAAAGGTGAGACAGAAGGCATAGTGAAAAGCAATAGGCAATGTAAGAGGCAAGAGGTAAGTTAACAGATGGCCAAGGGGAAAAGGGAAACATCAAGAAAAAAGGGAATGGCAAAAAGCAACAGCAACGGCCAAAGGCAAGAAAGAGTGTAAGAGGAAATGCAAAAGGCAAAGAGCAAACTGGAAATGGAAAAATGGCAGGAAAAAGAGAACGCAAGAAGTAAGAGGCAAGGCGAGAGGCACCAGGCAAAAAAGAAGGCAAGGAGGAAAAGCCACGGCAAAAGGCAAGGCAAGGAAAAGGGAAAAGCCTCAGCATCAAGGCGGCCAAGCCAATAATACAATAAAATACAATAATACGCAATAAAATAAAATGCACAATTGCCTTTTATTCTTCATCGTTTTTTGGAACTGGCTGACCCTTGGCCCCACGTGTGGAAACTGGCCTTTGGTCTTGGGACAGTTGGATGTCACTGATGGTTGCCCGATGCTCCAATCTATCCAGATCCCTCAGCAAAGCCTCTCATCCCTCGAGACAACACACACCACTGCCCAGTTCAGGACCATCAGCACTCTTACTAACCACGCATTCAACCCCTGCATCCAGATTCTGGATTCAGGTGCTGAACAGAACTGGCCTTAGAACTGAGCCTGGAAGAAAAGCACTGGTGACTGGTCAACAGACACGTGCAGCCTCATTCACTCCTACCTTAGAAGCCCTGCCCCTCAGCCAGCTCTTCACCCAGCACACCATGTCCCTGCTCATCTCAGAGCTGGAAAACGTCCAGGGGGGACAGGACCAAAAGCCTTAATAAAATCCAGAACTCTGTATTGCTCCAAACATCCAATTGCTGGGAACTGGAATGAGCCGTTTCTCTCCAACAACCCATCTTTCAAGGTAACAGAACCTCAGAGACAGGGTAACTCAGGCAGGACCTGAGCACCACACAGCCGCTCACTCGGAGATGGATGAGGAAGGGGAGGGAAACCAAAGGCAAACATCACACAGTGGGGTAAAGATGGTTTACTGGATCAGCAGAGAGAGAGAAATAACAGCAACAGGACTGAATAGCAAAATACACAAAACTGGGGATGCAGTTTCCAGCTGAACTGCAGAGCTCAGCTGTGCAGATTGTTCAAAAACACCATTTCCTGGGAAGCGGGACGAGTGGTTTGGCTCAAACAGCCTCTCCTGCAAGATAACAGAACCTGCAGAGGCCGGGTAATGTTTTGTGGGCTGGGTCTCGCCTCACAAGGGCCTTGATCCCGCCTCACGACGGGCTTGATCCCGCAAGTATCTGCGGGTTGGACTAAGGCCTCCGTCCTCCCAAAGCCATCCTCCCAAAGCCAGTAGACTCTTGGGCTCAAAGCAGCCGCTCTGACAAACTGGCCATTATGCTTCCGCATTCGATAAACCATCTGGACACTGTCCCTGCAAGGGCAGCCCCTCAGTCAGCAGCCACCCTGACTGAGAGACAGGATACTGTCCTTACCCCATAAGGAGCAGTGACAGGCAAGCGGGGCCCTATGGAGGCACAGCACCTTCTAGCTAAAATCCGGTGTGAGGCCGCTGAACGGGGTCCCTGCTCCATCAGCCCACTTGGGGGGTCAAATGACCCGTTGGTTGGGACCCCCATTCCCCAGCCACTCATTTCCAGAACGCTCGTCAACTCAACACTGAGCCTGCACAAGAGATGCTAGGCCTCCCTGAAGGGTGGGGACAGGGAGCATCAAAGATGGAGATTCGGGACATCTGGCGCGCACCCTCCATCCAAGGACCACACCGTTAGGATGATCTACGCTGGATCCACGGGTAGTGCCATCATCTTCCTTTTTCTCTTTGACTCTCTTCCTCAGCCTCTCTCAACTTCTACCCTTGCTCTCGGCACAGAACCGTGACAGCGTTTCCAGGTTTGCGAAGTTCTACTGACTGCAATCCGTTGCTCCCAGTGTATGGGGGGGTGGGGAGGGTGGGGGGGTGTGTGTGTTCGTTTGCAAGCTTTATGGTTGTACTGGCCTTTAAGTCAAGCTGTGCTTTGCTTGGACCTCATGGGTAATTGTTACTCCTGAGTACCACGCAGAGGATCAGAAGCCAATCTTGCCAGTGTGGTGGTTAAAAGAGAATAGCTAAGAGCGGACTAACCTGGCCCTTGGGGCAGGTACCAAAGGTCAGCTCTACACTTACCCATCTGCTGGGCTGGGACAGACAGGTCTCAATCTTTGCCTTGCCTGCCTGGTGGCACGTGACAGCGTCCCGAAGCCAGACCGTCCCCAAACCACGCATCCTGGATGCCTCTGTCTTCTTCATAACAGAAGTGTGTAAGAACCTAAAAAGATCTTGACTGCTTGGGAACAGCTAAAAACATCAGTGAGTTATCAGCACTGCTCCCATCCTGACTGCCAAACACAGCACCACACCAGCTGCTAGAAGGAAAAATTAACTCTGTCCTGGTGGAACCCACGACACTGATGTAGGAAGGAGGAGGTTCCTCATCTGGGGAAGCAGACGCGTCAACTTGTACCGGAAGTATTTTGGGTGTTCCCTTCTCTGCCTGGGAGACGTGACTGTCATTGTCAACCTGAGCACACCGTTTTCTAACACTGTCTCTCTGTGCCACCCCTGCAGGGGCTGGAGTGCGGCCAGCACAGGTTTTAGCACTGGAAAGGTGCCCTCAGGGTTACTGGTTGTCATTTGACCGCTTTCTCGGCTTCTTGCACAGCAAGACTGACTACAAAGAGACCCTTTTCCCAGGTGGAGGAACTCTTAAAACTGTGTGAATGAAGCCCAGTGGGCTGAGTTGGACCCTCTGGTCCATGCTGCCGCCTGTGTATTGGTGCCCCATGAACTGCAAAGCCCTGCACAGTTTGCAGTGGATCCGTGAAGCACGCTGCGCCCAAGGCCCAAAATACTCCTGCTCCAAAAACTATTTTCAAGGCCTCTTCCTGAATGGGGCTCCAATTCCAGCCAGCTCTTACAGGGCATACAGGGGGCAAGCTAGGAGGGAGAAGTCTGGAATATCTTCCCTCCAGCACACCGGCAAGCCTAGGGCACCTTGCTAGTCCCTTCTATTTTCTGCTGTCTTGATTTGTTCTAAGGCAGGCGGGGTGCTGGGAGGAAGACACAATGCCACCCCCCCCCCTTCCCACCACATGCTTAGAAACTTCCTCAGGAGAGGGAAGTTGCACCTTTTCTGCTGGAATCTGAGTCCCAGACTTTCTAGAGGAGGAATTATTTTTGCTTGGGTTGGATCTACTGCGCTAATATCAGGTCCTCCCAGAGCAAATACGAGTGGGCTCAAGGCTGGATCTGTCGCTGACCAACGCCGAGCCCATCAGTGATGCCAGAGGCCTGTATGTAAGGTAACATATGTAAGAGGGGAAAAATGAAAGCGTCAGCTTTGTGCCACCGGAGAAGGGAGTGAGAAAGGAGTCCCTGGCTGTACTTTGGGGCATGGATCCCAATGTTCTAGGTCAGAAAATTACATCCTTTCCACCATACCCATGCAACCTCCCTTGGATTTCAATGTCTGTCCTACTTTCATGG
This sequence comes from Gallinula chloropus, assembly GCF_964237585.1. Lineage (NCBI taxonomy): Eukaryota > Metazoa > Chordata > Aves > Gruiformes > Rallidae > Gallinula > Gallinula chloropus. The sequence continues at coordinate 106,479,171 of NC_140086.1, forward strand.
GAGTCTCTTGGCACGATCTACCCAACCCAAGGCTCCAGATACACGTTTTTGCCTTTCCTCCAGGCTGTAGCTGCGGAGGTCACACACCCTCAAACTCCCCGAGAGTGAGTTGAGTGCCTCGTCCTCCACGCTGTGTGGCCTCATCCAATTTACATCTGGCACAGAAAGGGAACAACTCCGAGGGATGTTCTCTGTGACACAGGATTGGTTTGTGTCAGGGCCTGAGAGAAGAGTAAGGACCCTGGCATTCTCCTTGGGAGCTCAGGGGCAGAGGACAGGTCAGGGACACCCAGCAGCTGTGCCCGCTGCATGGCCACCAAAGGCCGGGACAGCCCCTGTGCCTCCTGGGCACAGCGACTGCCTGGGGCCCAGCACCCCAAAGGCCTTCCTCTAAGGGTGCTGGGCGGGGCTGCAGCGGGCCAGGCTGTGCCTGGGGGCGGCCCCCCACAGACTGCCAGTGCAGATATTAGGGGGTGATATGAACGTGCATATTTAGCGTGAAACTGCAAAACCTCTCCTCAGCGTTTTCACACTGACAGAAGATACACAGAATAAAGAGTAGCGAATTGTTACTCTTTACTCTTCATTTCTAGTGCACTGGGATTTGGTAAGAGACATTTAAACATCGTATTCCACGTCCAGCTGTGCTGCAGCTGTATCGAGTTTTGACTTTACTTAGCTCTAAGAACTGGAAAATAATCAATAATTTTTTACTATAAAGAACAAAAGACTGCAAGTTCCTACAGCACCCAAAGGCCTTCCTCTAAGGGGTGCTGGGGGGGGGGGCTGCAGCCTGTGCACAGGGGGTGCCGCCCATCCCACCCCCCCCCCCCCCCGTCGCTAGGAAACAGTGAAGTCACAATGCCCCGGGGCAGTACAGAAGGGGGTGTCCTGCCAGGCTCCTGCCAGAGCTGTCCCGGGGACAGCCCCAGGCACACGCAGGAGGACGAGCTCCTAGAGGAGCTGGTGAAACTCCTCCAAGAGGGCTGAGGGAGAACCACACCCCGAAGGCCGTGGCCGCACTAAGGATATGCCTTCCTGAGGAGCGCTCCAGAGATCGCCATCCTTATCCCCCGCGCAGCCAGGGGCAGCAGCCGTAAGCAACCAGGGTGCAGCAATTCTGAAGGGGTCCCAGAGCTTTGGAGCCCATGCCGGCACCCTGCCAGGCGCGGGAAGCATCCTTGCCCCCAAGTTGATGGGGCCGGGGAGGAGATCAGGCTCCGGGCTGAGGGAGAACAGGGCTCGGGCCTCTCCTGGGAGGCGTGACCAGCCGGTGGGAGGAGGGAGCCGGTCTTGCTCACCTGCTCAGGGAATAGCCGATCGCCAGCTCTGCGGCTGGGGTCAGGAAGGAATTTTCCCCCGGGGCGGATTGGCACTGGTCCCCGGGGGTTTTTTGCCTTCCTCTGCAGCACTGAGCAGGACCCCTTGCCAGGGCCCCTCCCGACCATCTGGGCTGGGTCACTGCCTGCTGCTGGTGCCCCACGAAGGTGGCCTCTCGTGCCCTGCAGCTGGGGAGAGGAGGGCTTTTTTTCCCCCACGGTGGGCTAGTAGCTGTGCCCCGGGGTTTTTTGCCTGCCTCTGTGGCACTGAGCGCGCTGGTCCCTTGCCAGGGCTCCTTTGGGTCCTTTTGGCTCGGGGCCCGCTGCTCGGGCCCCACGAAGGTGCACTCGTGCCCCGCGTGCCGGGGGAGGAAGCTTTCTGGACCCCCGGGACGGGCCCCAAGGGATGCCCCCCCAGGACTGTCCTCTTTTCCTCGGTAGCACTGAGCACAGCCCCTTGACAGGGCTCCCGGCTCGCTGCACCCACACGGGGCAGCCACAAGAGCACTTTACCTGCAGCACTGGCAGAGCCTGACAGGGAAAGGTAGCAAAGATCACAGGCAAAGAAAGAGCAAAGCAAAGCACAGAACTGTAGAGACTTAAGACAAGGAAGTAGTGTAGCATTGTATGAGGTAACAGAAGATAAATTAAAAAAAAAGAGAAAAGAGAAGAGGAAAAGGCAAAAGGAAAAATGAAAGGAAGAATGCATAAGACACCCGTATTCTCAAGGGTAGGGGGATTGACGGGTTACACGATATCTTGTGGGCCTGCTTTTGGTGCTTGTTGGGCCGTTGGTTGAAGGTTTTGTAGAGTGTTTGAAGTTTGGGGTGGTTACTGTTGATAGTGTAGGTGTTTTGTCCATTCGGTTGGATTTTAGCGGGGTGGCGATGTTGCATTCATGGGGCGTAGGTATATTCTTGTTTAGAATGGCTTTTCATTCTCAGTAGGAGGCGATACATTCTGTGTGCGAATATATGAATAGTAGTATTGGCAGTAGGCTTGTTATGAAGGCTGCTTTGGTAGTGTGTATGATTGTGATTGGGATGGGTTTCAGTGTTTTTGATAGTAGTGGGAGTAGAGGTGGTGTGGTATGATTGGTGTGATTGGTATGAATGTATGGAATATTGCTTCCACTACTTTTACTGGGATTTCCACCAAGGTTGATGGCTCCTAAACCCAGTGGATTACTGTTATCCTTTAAAAGTAAGGGGACTGAGGTTTTAAGCTCAGAGGCGAGAGTTAGCAGTTCATGCTGGATTAATACTCCCCTTGGTAGGTAAGAAGAGTTTAACTTCTATTTTTAAAATCACAATCTAATGTTTTAGTTAAAACTATACGTGCCTGTGTGTTCTGGAGATGAGTTCTGGTTTTAGAATGAGGAGTAATAGAAGGATGATGTGGAGGGCTATCAGTAGGTGTTCTCCTGTGTTTGAGTTTTGAATGGAAGTAAGGCGTGTTTCTAGGGTACCTAGTTGGGTCATGAGTAATACAATACAATACTGTAGTACGCAGTGGAAGCAGGCGTCTACATAGTAGGCGTCGTGTATAGTACGTAGGGGAAGCGGGCATCTACATAGTGTGCATCGTTTATAGTACATAGGTGAAGCGGGGAATACATAGTAAGCGTCGTGTATAGTACGTAGTGGAAGCAGGCGGCTACATAGTATGCGTCGTGTATAGTACGTAGTGGAAGCGGGCGGCTACATAGTAGGCGTCGTGTATAGTACGTAACGGAAGCGGGCGGCCACATAGTTAGCGTCATGTATAGTACGTAGTGGAAGCGGGCGGCTACATAGCATGCGTCGTATAGTACAGAGTGGAAGCGGGCGACTACATAGTAAGCGTCGTAGATAGTACGTCGTGGAAGTGGGCGACTAGATAGTGTGCGTCGTGTATAGTACGTAGTGGAAGCGGGCGTCTACTTAGGATTCGTCTTGTATAGTACGTAGGGGAAGCGGGCGACTACATAGTTTGAGTAGTGTTTAGTACGTAGGGGAAGCGGGCGACTACATAGTTTGAGTAGTGTTTAATACGTAGTGGAAGCAGGCGTCTACATAGTATTCACCTTGTATAGTACGTAGGGGAAGCGGGCGTCTACATAGTGTGCGTCGTGCATAGTACATAGGTGTAGCGGGCGACTACATAGTAAGCATCATGTATAGTACGTAGTGGAAGCGGGCATCTATATAGTATTGTCGTGTATAGTAAGTAGTGGAAGCGGGCGACTACATAGTAAGCGTCGTGTGTAGTACGTAGTGGATGTGGGCGACTACGCAGTGTGCGTCGTGTAGAGCGATGTGTAGTGAGTGCACAGTATGAGTTATGTAGAGCGATGTCTAGTGAAGAGTTTGCTGGGACGATTCCTGTTAGACCTGCAATGGTAAATAGGAAGATGAAGCCTGGGGCTCAGAGTGTTGGTGGGTCGCATTTGATAGTCCCCCTGTGGAGTGCAGCACGGAGAAGGCACAAAGCACAAAGGCAAGTCAAGAGGCCAGAAGCAAGGCAAGATGCACAAGGCAAAATGCAAGGCCAGTAAGAAAGGCCAAAAGCAGAGCAAAAGGCAAGAAAGAGTGAAAAGTCACTGCAGCGGTCAAGAGGAAAGGCAAGACACGAAGAGACAAGGCAGGTGAAAAGGCAAAAGGAAGAAAGGCAGAAGGGGAAAGAAAAAGGGCAAAACCAAAAGGCCTGCCAACATTCAAAAGGCAGAGCAAAGCCAAAAAGCACAGCAACAGACAGAAAGAACGCACTGGTAAAAGGCAAAGCAAATGGAAGGAGTCAACGCAAAAGAAAGCGGCAAGGCAAAAGGCAAGATGCAAAAAGGCAAGGACCAAAGGAAGAGGCAAAAGGCAAGCGAGAAGGCATAGGAAAAGACAGTCGGGAGTGCAAGAGGAAGAGGCACGTCCAAAGGCGGAGCCAAAGAGGAAAGGGAAAGGAAAAAATGAAGAGGCAAAAGGCAAAAGCAATGGCAAAACAAGAGGCAATGGAAAAGGAAAAGGCCACGAGACGGTAAAAGGCAAGTGGCAAGGCAGCAAGGGGCAAGGCAAAACCCAAAAGGGAAAAGGGAAGAAGCCACGTAAAAGGAACAGCAAAATGGAAAAGACAAGACAAAAGGAAAAAGCCACGGCATGCAGAAGGAGAAAAGGCAAAAGGCAAGGAGAAAAGGGAAGATGCCGAGAGGCAAGGCAGAGGCAAAGGCAAGCCCAAAAGCAAGGAAGCAAGGCAGAAGGCAAAAGAAAAGGCAAGACACAAAAGGCCAGGCAAAACCCACAAAGCACGGCAAGAGGCAAAAAGACAGAAGGCATGGCAAAAGCCAAGGCAAAAGGAAGCAGGCAAGGCAAAAAGTAAGTGTCAGAAAGGAAGGAAAATAGGAAATGGCAAAAGGTGAGACAGAAGGCATAGTGAAAAGCAATAGGCAATGTAAGAGGCAAGAGGTAAGTTAACAGACGGCCAAGGGGAAAAGGGAAACATCAAGAAAAAAGGGAATGGCAAAAAGCAATAGCAACGGCCAAAGGCAAGAAAGAGTGTAAGAGGAAATGCAAAAGGCAAAGAGCAAACTGGAAATGGAAAAATGGCAGGAAAAAGAGAACGCAAGAAGTAAGAGGCAAGGCGAGAGGCACCAGGCAAAAAAGAAGGCAAGGAGGAAAAGCCACGGCAAAAGGCAAGGCAAGGAAAAGGGAAAAGCCTCAGCATCAAGGCGGCCAAGCCAATAATACAATAAAATACAATAATACGCAATAAAATAAAATAAAATGCACAATTGCCTTTTATTCTTCATCGTTTTTTGGAACTGGCTGACCCTTGGCCCCACGTGTGGAAACTGGCCTTTGGTCTTGGGACAGTTGGATGTCACTGATGGTTGCCCGATGCTCCAATCTATCCAGATCCCTCAGCAAAGCCTCTCATCCCTCGAGACAACACACACCACTGCCCAGTTCAGGACCATCAGCACTCTTACTAACCACGCATTCAACCCCTGCATCCAGATTCTGGATTCAGGTGCTGAACAGAACTGGCCTTAGAACTGAGCCTGGAAGAAAAGCACTGGTGACTGGTCAACAGACACGTGCAGCCTCATTCACTCCTACCTTAGAAGCCCTGCCCCTCAGCCAGCTCTTCACCCAGCACACCATGTCCCTGCTCATCTCAGAGCTGGAAAACGTCCAGGGGGGACAGGACCAAAAGCCTTAATAAAATCCAGAACTCTGTATTGCTCCAAACATCCAATTGCTGGGAACTGGAATGAGCCGTTTCTCTCCAACAACCCATCTTTCAAGGTAACAGAACCTCAGAGACAGGGTAACTCAGGCAGGACCTGAGCACCACACAGCCGCTCACTCGGAGATGGATGAGGAAGGGGAGGGAAACCAAAGGCAAACATCACACAGTGGGGTAAAGATGGTTTACTGGATCAGCAGAGAGAGAGAAATAACAGCAACAGGACTGAATAGCAAAATACACAAAACTGGGGATGCAGTTTCCAGCTGAACTGCAGAGCTCAGCTGTGCAGATTGTTCGAAAACACCATTTCCTGGGAAGCGGGACGAGTGGTTTGGCTCAAACAGCCTCTCCTGCAAGATAACAGAACCTGCAGAGGCCGGGTAATGTTTTGTGGGCTGGGTCTCGCCTCACAAGGGCCTTGATCCCGCCTCACGACGGGCTTGATCCCGCAAGTATCTGCGGGTTGGACTAAGGCCTCCGTCCTCCCAAAGCCATCCTCCCAAAGCCAGTAGACTCTTGGGCTCAAAGCAGCCGCTCTGACAAACTGGCCATTATGCTTCCGCATTCGATAAACCATCTGGACACTGTCCCTGCAAGGGCAGCCCCTCAGTCAGCAGCCACCCTGACTGAGAGACAGGATACTGTCCTTACCCCATAAGGAGCAGTGACAGGCAAGCGGGGCCCTATGGAGGCACAGCACCTTCTAGCTAAAATCCGGTGTGAGGCCACTGAACGGGGTCCCTGCTCCATCAGCCCACTTGGGGGGTCAAATGACCCGTTGGTTGGGACCCCCATTCCCCAGCCACTCATTTCCAGAACGCTCGGCAACTCAACACTGAGCCTGCACAAGAGATGCTAGGCCTCCCTGAAGGGTGGGGACAGGGAGCATCAAAGATGGAGATTCGGGACATCTGGCGCGCACCCTCCATCCAAGGACCACACCGTTAGGATGATCTACGCTGGATCCACGGGTAGTGCCATCATCTTCCTTTTTCTCTTTGACTCTCTTCCTCAGCCTCTCTCAACTTCTACCCTTGCTCTCGGCACAGAACCGTGACAGCGTTTCCAGGTTTGCGAAGTTCTACTGACTGCAATCCGTTGCTCCCAGTGTATGGGGGGGTGGGGAGGGTGGGGGGGTGTGTGTGTTCGTTTGCAAGCTTTATGGTTGTACTGGCCTTTAAGTCAAGCTGTGCTTTGCTTGGACCTCATGGGTAATTGTTACTCCTGAGTACCACGCAGAGGATCAGAAGCCAATCTTGCCAGTGTGGTGGTTAAAAGAGAATAGCTAAGAGCGGACTAACCTGGCCCTTGGGGCAGGTACCAAAGGTCAGCTCTACACTTACCCATCTGCTGGGCTGGGACAGACAGGTCTCAATCTTTGCCTTGCCTGCCTGGTGGCACGTGACAGCGTCCCGAAGCCAGACCGTCCCCAAACCACGCATCCTGGATGCCTCTGTCTTCTTCATAACAGAAGTGTGTAAGAACCTAAAAAGATCTTGACTGCTTGGGAACAGCTAAAAACATCAGTGAGTTATCAGCACTGCTCCCATCCTGACTGCCAAACACAGCACCACACCAGCTGCTAGAAGGAAAAATTAACTCTGTCCTGGTGGAACCCACGACACTGATGTAGGAAGGAGGAGGTTCCTCATCTGGGGAAGCAGACGCGTCAACTTGTACCGGAAGTATTTTGGGTGTTCCCTTCTCTGCCTGGGAGACGTGACTGGCATTGTCAACCTGAGCACACCATTTTCTAACACTGTCTCTCTGTGCCACCCCTGCAGGGGCTGGAGTGCGGCCAGCACAGGTTTTAGCACTGGAAAGGTGCCCTCAGGGTTACTGGTTGTCATTTGACCGCTTTCTCGGCTTCTTGCACAGCAAGACTGACTACAAAGAGACCCTTTTCCCAGGTGGAGGAACTCTTAAAACTGTGTGAATGAAGCCCAGTGGGCTGAGTTGGACCCTCTGGTCCATGCTGCCGCCTGTGTATTGGTGCCCCATGAACTGCAAAGCCCTGCACAGTTTGCAGTGGATCCGTGAAGCACGCTGCGCCCAAGGCCCAAAATACTCCTGCTCCAAAAACTATTTTCAAGGCCTCTTCCTGAATGGGGCTCCAATTCCAGCCAGCTCTTACAGGGCATACAGGGGGCAAGCTAGGAGGGAGAAGTCTGGAATATCTTCCCTCCAGCACACCGGCAAGCCTAGGGCACCTTGCTAGTCCCTTCTATTTTCTGCTGTCTTGATTTGTTCTAAGGCAGGCGGGGTGCTGGGAGGAAGACACAATGCCCCCCCCCCCTTCCCACCACATGCTTAGAAACTTCCTCAGGAGAGGGAAGTTGCACCTTTTCTGCTGGAATCTGAGTCCCAGACTTTCTAGAGGAGGAATTATTTTTGCTTGGGTTGGATCTACTGCGCTAATATCAGGTCCTCCCAGAGCAAATACGAGTGGGCTCAAGGCTGGATCTGTCGCTGACCAACGCCGAGCCCATCAGTGATGCCAGAGGCCTGTATGTAAGGTAACATATGTAAGAGGGGAAAAATGAAAGCGTCAGCTTTGTGCCACCGGAGAAGGGAGTGAGAAAGGAGTCCCTGGCTGTACTTTGGGGCATGGATCCCAATGTTCTAGGTCAGAAAATTACATCCTTTCCACCATACCCATGCAACCTCCCTTGGATTTCAACGTCTGTCCTACTTTCATGGGAGTCTCTTGGCACGATCTACCCAACCCAAGGCTCCAGATACACGTTTTTGCCTTTCCTCCAGGCTGTAGCTGCGGAGGTCACACACCCTCAAACTCCCCGAGAGTGAGTTGAGTGCCTCGTCCTCCACGCTGTGTGGCCTCATCCAATTTACATCTGGCACAGAAAGGGAACAACTCCGAGGGATGTTCTCTGTGACACAGGATTGGTTTGTGTCAGGGCCTGAGAGAAGAGTAAGGACCGTGGCTTTGTCCTTGGGAGCTCAGGGGCAGAGGACAGGTCAGGGACACCCAGCAGCTGTGCCCGCTGCATGGCCACCAAAGGCCGGGACAGCCCCTGTGCCTCCTGGGCACAGCGACTGCCTGGGGCCCAGCACCCCAAAGGCCTTCCTCTAAGGGTGCTGGGCGGGGCTGCAGCAGGCCAGGCTGTGCCTGGGGGCGGCCCCCCACAGACTGCCAGTGCAGATATTAGGGGGTGATATGAACGTGCATATTTAGCGTGAAACTGCAAAACCTCTCCTCAGCGTTTTCACACTGACAGAAGATACACAGAATAAAGAGTAGCGAATTGTTACTCTTTACTCTTCATTTCTAGTGCACTGGGATTTGGTAAGAGACATTTAAACATCGTATTCCACGTCCAGCTGTGCTGCAGCTGTATCGAGTTTTGACTTTACTTAGCTCTAAGAACTGGAAAATAATCAATATTTTTTTACTATAAAGAACAAAAGACTGCAAGTTCCTACAGCACCCAAAGGCCTTCCTCTAAGGGGTGCTGGGGGGGGGCTGCAGCCTGTGCACAGGGGGTGCCGCCCATCCCACCCCCCCCCCCCGGTCGCCAGGAAACAGTGAAGTCACAATGCCCCGGGCAGTACAGAAGGGGGTGTCCTGCCAGGCCCCTGCCAGAGCTGTCCCGGGGACAGCCCCAGGCACACGCAGGAGGACGAGCTCCTAGAGGAGCTGGTGAAACTCCTCCAAGAGGGCTGAGGGAGAACCACACCCCGAAGGCCGTGGCCGCACTAAGGATATGCCTTCCTGAGGAGCACTCCAGAGATCGCCATCCTCATCCCCCGCGCAGCCAGGGGCAGCAGCCGTAAGCAACCAGGGTGCAGCAATTCTGAAGGGGTCCCAGAGCTTTGGAGCCCATGCCGGCACCCTGCCAGGCGCGGGAAGCATCCTTGCCCCCAAGTTGATGGGGCCGGGGAGGAGATCAGGCTCCGGGCTGAGGGAGAACAGGGCTCGGGCCTCTCCTGGGAGGCGTGACCAGCCGGTGGGAGGAGGGAGCCGGTCTTGCTCACCTGCTCAGGGAATAGCCGATCGCCAGCTCTGCGGCTGGGGTCAGGAAGGAATTTTCCCCCGGGGCGGATTGGCACTGGTCCCCGGGGGTTTTTTGCCTTCCTCTGCAGCACTGAGCAGGACCCCTTGCCAGGGCCCCTCCCGACCATCTGGGCTGGGTCACTGCCTGCTGCTGGTGCCCCACGAAGGTGGCCTCTCGTGCCCTGCAGCTGGGGAGAGGAGGGCTTTTTTTCCCCCACGGTGGGCTAGTAGCTGTGCCCCGGGGTTTTTTGCCTGCCTCTGTGGCACTGAGCGCGCTGGTCCCTTGCCAGGGCTCCTTTGGGTCCTTTTGGCTCGGGGCCCGCTGCTCGGGCCCCACGAAGGTGCACTCGTGCCCCGCGTGCCGGGGGAGGAAGCTTTCTGGACCCCCGGGACGGGCCCCAAGGGATGCCCCCCCAGGACTGTCCTCTTTTCCTCGGTAGCACTGAGCACAGCCCCTTGACAGGGCTCCCGGCTCGCTGCACCCACACGGGGCAGCCACAAGAGCACTTTACCTGCAGCACTGGCAGAGCCTGACAGGGAAAGGTAGCAAAGATCACAGGCAAAGAAAGAGCAAAGCAAAGCACAGAACTGTAGAGACTTAAGACAAGGAAGTAGTGTAGCATTGTATGAGGTAGCAGAAGATAAATTAAAAAAAAAAAGAGAAAAGAGAAGAGGAAAAGGCAAAAGGAAAAATGAAAGGAAGAATGCATAAGACACCCGTATTCTCAAGGGTAGGGGGATTGACGGGTTACACGATATCTTGTGGGCCTGCTTTTGGTGCTTGTTGGGCCGTTGGTTGAAGGTTTTGTAGAGTGTTTGAAGTTTGGGGTGGTTACTGTTGATAGTGTAGGTGTTTTGTCCATTCGGTTGGATTTTAGCGGGGTGGCGATGTTGCATTCATGGGGCGTAGGTATATTCTTGTTTAGAATGGCTTTTCATTCTCAGTAGGCGGCGATACATTCTGTGTGCGAATATATGAATAGTAGTATTGGCAGTAGGCTTGTTATGAAGGCTGCTTTGGTAGTGTGTATGATTGTGATTGGGATGGGTTTCAGTGTTTTTGATAGTAGTGGGAGTAGTAGTGGTGTGGTATGATTGGTGTGATTGGTATGAATGTATGGAATATTGCTTCCACTACTTTTACTGGGATTTCCACCAAGGTTGATGGCTCCTAAGCCCAGTGGATTACTGTTATCCTTTAAAAGTAAGGGGACTGAGGTTTTAAGCTCAGAGGCGAGAGTTAGCAGTTCATGCTGGATTAATACTCCCCTTAGTAGGTAAGAAGAGTTTAACTTCTATTTTTAAAATCACAATCTAATGTTTTAGTTAAAACTATACGTGCCTGTGTGTTCTGGAGATGAGTTCTGGTTTTAGAATGAGGAGTAATAGAAGGATGATGTGGAGGGCTATCAGTAGGTGTTCTCCTGTGTTTGAGTTTTGAATGGAAGTAAGGCGTGTTTCTAGGGTACCTAGTTGGGTCATGAGTAATACAATACAATACTGTAGTACGCAGTGGAAGCAGGCGTCTACATAGTAGGCGTCGTGTATAGTACGTAGGGGAAGCGGGCATCTACATAGTGTGCATCGTTTATAGTACATAGGTGAAGCGGGGAATACATAGTAAGCGTCGTGTATAGTACGTAGTGGAAGCAGGCGGCTACATAGTATGCGTCGTGTATAGTACGTAGTGGAAGCGGGCGGCTACATAGTAGGCGTCGTGTATAGTACGTAATGGAAGCGGGCGGCCACATAGTTAGCGTCATGTATAGTACGTAGTGGAAGCGGGCGGCTACATAGCATGCGTCGTATAGTACAGAGTGGAAGCGGGTGACTACATAGTAAGCGTCGTAGATAGTACGTCGTGGAAGTGGGCGACTAGATAGTGTGCGTCGTGTATAGTACGTAGTGGAAGCGGGCGTCTACTTAGGATTCGTCTTGTATAGTACGTAGGGGAAGCGGGCGACTACATAGTTTGAGTAGTGTTTAGTACGTAGTGGAAACGGGCGACTGCATCGTATGCGTCGTGTGTAGTACGTAGTGGAAACGGCGTCTACATACATGACGCATACGCCCGCTTCCACTACGTACTACACACGACGCATACGATGCAGTCGCCCACTTCCACTACGTACTATACAATACGAATACTAAGTAGACGCCCGCTTCCACTACGTACTATACACGACGCTTACTATAGTACGTAGTGGAAGCAGGCGTCTACATAGTATTCACCTTGTATAGTACGTAGGGGAAGCGGGCGTCTACATAGTGTGCGTCGTGTATAGTACATAGGTGTAGCGGGCGACTACATAGTAAGCATCATGTATAGTACGTAGTGGAAGCGGGCATCTATATAGTATTGTCGTGTATAGTAAGTAGTGGAAGCGGGCGACTACATAGTAAGCGTCGTGTGTAGTACGTAGTGGATGTGGGCGACTACGCAGTGTGCGTCGTGTAGAGCGATGTGTAGTGAGTGCACAGTATGAGTTATGTAGAGCGATGTCTAGTGAAGAGTTTGCTGGGACGATTCCTGTTAGACCTGCAATGGTAAATAGGAAGATGAAGCCTGGGGCTCAGAGTGTTGGTGGGTCGCATTTGATAGTCCCCCTGTGGAGTGCAGCACGGAGAAGGCACAAAGCACAAAGGCAAGTCAAGAGGCCAGAAGCAAGGCAAGATGCACAAGGCAAAATGCAAGGCCAGTAAGAAAGTCCAAAAGCAGAGCAAAAGGCAAGAAAGAGTGAAAAGTCATTGCAGCGGTCAAGAGGAAAGGCAAGACACGAAGAGACAAGGCAGGTGAAAAGGCAAAAGGAAGAAAGGCAGAAGGGGAAAGAAAAAGGGCAAAACCAAAAGGCCTGCCAACATTCAAAAGGCAGAGCAAAGCCAAAAAGCACAGCAACAGACAGAAAGAACGCACTGGTAAAAGGCAAAGCAAAGGGAAGGTGTGAACGCAAAAGAAAGCGGCAAGGCAAAAGGCAAGATGCAAAAAGGCAAGGACCAAAGGAAGAGGCAAAAGGCAAGCGAGAAGGCATAGGAAAAGACAGTCGGGAGTGCAAGAGGAAGAGGCACGTCCAAAGGCGGAGCCAAAGAGGAAAGGGAAAGGAAAAAACGAAGAGGCAAAAGGCAAAAGCAACGGCAAAACAAGAGGCAATGGAAAAGGAAAAGGCCACGAGACGGTAAAAGGCAAGTGGCAAGGCAAAACCCAAAAGGGAAAAGGGAAGAAGCCACGTAAAAGGAACAGCAAAATGGAAAAGACAAGACAAAAGGAAAAAGCCACGGCATGCAGAAGGAGAAAAGGCAAAAGGCAAGGAGAAAAGGGAAGATGCCGAGAGGCAAGGCAGAGGCAAAGGCAAGCCCAAAAGCAAGGAAGCAAGGCAGAAGGCAAAAGAAAAGGCAAGACACAAAAGGCCAGGCAAAACCCACAAAGCACGGCAAGAGGCAAAAAGACAGAAGGCATGGCAAAAGCCAAGGCAAAAGGAAGCAGGCAAGGCAAAAAGTAAGTGTCAGAAAGGAAGGAAAATAGGAAATGGCAAAAGGTGAGACAGAAGGCATAGTGAAAAGCAATAGGCAATGTAAGAGGCAAGAGGTAAGTTAACAGACGGCCAAGGGGAAAAGGGAAACATCAAGAAAAAAGGGAATGGCAAAAAGCAATAGCAACAGCCAAAGGCAAGAAAGAGTGTAAGAGGAAATGCAAAAGGCAAAGAGCAAACTGGAAATGGAAAAATGGCAGGAAAAAGAGAACGCAAGAAGTAAGAGGCAAGGCGAGAGGCACCAGGCAAAAAAGAAGGCAAGGAGGAAAAGCCACGGCAAAAGGCAAGGCAAGGAAAAGGGAAAAGCCTCAGCATCAAGGCGGCCAAGCCAATAATACAATAAAATACAATAATACGCAATAAAATAAAATAAAATGCACAATTGCCTTTTATTCTTCATCGTTTTTTGGAACTGGCTGACCCTTGGCCCCACGTGTGGAAACTGGCCTTTGGTCTTGGGACAGTTGGATGTCACTGATGGTTGCCCGATGCTCCAATCTATCCAGATCCCTCAGCAAAGCCTCTCATCCCTCGAGACAACACACACCACTGCCCAGTTCAGGACCATCAGCACTCTTACTAACCACGCATTCAACCCCTGCATCCAGATTCTGGATTCAGGTGCTGAACAGAACTGGCCTTAGAACTGAGCCTGGAAGAAAAGCACTGGTGACTGGTCAACAGACACGTGCAGCCTCATTCACTCCTACCTTAGAAGCCCTGCCCCTCAGCCAGCTCTTCACCCAGCACACCATGTCCCTGCTCATCTCAGAGCTGGAAAACGTCCAGGGGGGACAGGACCAAAAGCCTTAATAAAATCCAGAACTCTGTATTGCTCCAAACATCCAATTGCTGGGAACTGGAATGAGCCGTTTCTCTCCAACAACCCATCTTTCAAGGTAACAGAACCTCAGAGACAGGGTAACTCAGGCAGGACCTGAGCACCACACAGCCGCTCACTCGGAGATGGATGAGGAAGGGGAGGGAAACCAAAGGCAAACATCACACAGTGGGGTAAAGATGGTTTACTGGATCAGCAGAGAGAGAGAAATAACAGCAACAGGACTGAATAGCAAAATACACAAAACTGGGGATGCAGTTTCCAGCTGAACTGCAGAGCTCAGCTGTGCAGATTGTTCGAAAACACCATTTCCTGGGAAGCGGGACGAGTGGTTTGGCTCAAACAGCCTCTCCTGCAAGATAACAGAACCTGCAGAGGCCGGGTAATGTTTTGTGGGCTGGGTCTCGCCTCACAAGGGCCTTGATCCCGCCTCACGACGGGCTTGATCCCGCAAGTATCTGCGGGTTGGACTAAGGCCTCCGTCCTCCCAAAGCCATCCTCCCAAAGCCAGTAGACTCTTGGGCTCAAAGCAGCCGCTCTGACAAACTGGCCATTATGCTTCCGCATTCGATAAACCATCTGGACACTGTCCCTGCAAGGGCAGCCCCTCAGTCAGCAGCCACCCTGACTGAGAGACAGGATACTGTCCTTACCCCATAAGGAGCAGTGACAGGCAAGCGGGGCCCTATGGAGGCACAGCACCTTCTAGCTAAAATCCGGTGTGAGGCCACTGAACGGGGTCCCTGCTCCATCAGCCCACTTGGGGGGTCAAATGACCCGTTGGTTGGGACCCCCATTCCCCAGCCACTCATTTCCAGAACGCTCGGCAACTCAACACTGAGCCTGCACAAGAGATGCTAGGCCTCCCTGAAGGGTGGGGACAGGGAGCATCAAAGATGGAGATTCGGGACATCTGGCGCGCACCCTCCATCCAAGGACCACACCGTTAGGATGATCTACGCTGGATCCACGGGTAGTGCCATCATCTTCCTTTTTCTCTTTGACTCTCTTCCTCAGCCTCTCTCAACTTCTACCCTTGCTCTCGGCACAGAACCGTGACAGCGTTTCCAGGTTTGCGAAGTTCTACTGACTGCAATCCGTTGCTCCCAGTGTATGGGGGGGTGGGGAGGGTGGGGGGGTGTGTGTGTTCGTTTGCAAGCTTTATGGTTGTACTGGCCTTTAAGTCAAGCTGTGCTTTGCTTGGACCTCATGGGTAATTGTTACTCCTGAGTACCACGCAGAGGATCAGAAGCCAATCTTGCCAGTGTGGTGGTTAAAAGAGAATAGCTAAGAGCGGACTAACCTGGCCCTTGGGGCAGGTACCAAAGGTCAGCTCTACACTTACCCATCTGCTGGGCTGGGACAGACAGGTCTCAATCTTTGCCTTGCCTGCCTGGTGGCACGTGACAGCGTCCCGAAGCCAGACCGTCCCCAAACCACGCATCCTGGATGCCTCTGCCTTCTTCATAACAGAAGTGTGTAAGAACCTAAAAAGATCTTGACTGCTTGGGAACAGCTAAAAACATCAGTGAGTTATCAGCACTGCTCCCATCCTGACTGCCAAACACAGCACCACACCAGCTGCTAGAAGGAAAAATTAACTCTGTCCTGGTGGAACCCACGACACTGATGTAGGAAGGAGGAGGTTCCTCATCTGGGGAAGCAGACGCGTCAACTTGTACCGGAAGTATTTTGGGTGTTCCCTTCTCTGCCTGGGAGACGTGACTGTCATTGTCAACCTGAGCACACCGTTTTCTAACACTGTCTCTCTGTGCCACCCCTGCAGGGGCTGGAGTGCGGCCAGCACAGGTTTTAGCACTGGAAAGGTGCCCTCAGGGTTACTGGTTGTCATTTGACCGCTTTCTCGGCTTCTTGCACAGCAAGACTGACTACAAAGAGACCCTTTTCCCAGGTGGAGGAACTCTTAAAACTGTGTGAATGAAGCCCAGTGGGCTGAGTTGGACCCTCTGGTCCATGCTGCCGCCTGTGTATTGGTGCCCCATGAACTGCAAAGCCCTGCACAGTTTGCAGTGGATCCGTGAAGCACGCTGCGCCCAAGGCCCAAAATACTCCTGCTCCAAAAACTATTTTCAAGGCCTCTTCCTGAATGGGGCTCCAATTCCAGCCAGCTCTTACAGGGCATACAGGGGGCAAGCTAGGAGGGAGAAGTCTGGAATATCTTCCCTCCAGCACACCGGCAAGCCTAGGGCACCTTGCTAGTCCCTTCTATTTTCTGCTGTCTTGATTTGTTCTAAGGCAGGCGGGGTGCTGGGAGGAAGACACAATGCCACCCCCCCCCCTTCCCACCACATGCTTAGAAACTTCCTCAGGAGAGGGAAGTTGCACCTTTTCTGCTGGAATCTGAGTCCCAGACTTTCTAGAGGAGGAATTATTTTTGCTTGGGTTGGATCTACTGCGCTAATATCAGGTCCTCCCAGAGCAAATACGAGTGGGCTCAAGGCTGGATCTGTCGCTGACCAACGCCGAGCCCATCAGTGATGCCAGAGGCCTGTATGTAAGGTAACATATGTAAGAGGGGAAAAATGAAAGCGTCAGCTTTGTGCCACCGGAGAAGGGAGTGAGAAAGGAGTCCCTGGCTGTACTTTGGGGCATGGATCCCAATGTTCTAGGTCAGAAAATTACATCCTTTCCACCATACCCATGCAACCTCCCTTGGATTTCAATGTCTGTCCTACTTTCATGGGAGTCTCTTGGCACGATCTACCCAACCCAAGGCTCCAGATACACGTTTTTGCCTTTCCTCCAGGCTGTAGCTGCGGAGGTCACACACCCTCAAACTCCCCGAGAGTGAGTTGAGTGCCTCGTCCTCCACGCTGTGTGGCCTCATCCAATTTACATCTGGCACAGAAAGGGAACAACTCCGAGGGATGTTCTCTGTGACACAGGATTGGTTTGTGTCAGGGCCTGAGAGAAGAGTAAGGACCCTGGCATTCTCCTTGGGAGCTCAGGGGCAGAGGACAGGTCAGGGACACCCAGCAGCTGTGCCCGCTGCATGGCCACCAAAGGCCGGGACAGCCCCTGTGCCTCCTGGGCACAGCGACTGCCTGGGGCCCAGCACCCCAAAGGCCTTCCTCTAAGGGTGCTGGGCGGGGCTGCAGCGGGCCAGGCTGTGCCTGGGGGCGGCCCCCCACAGACTGCCAGTGCAGATATTAGGGGGTGATATGAACGTGCATATTTAGCGTGAAACTGCAAAACCTCTCCTCAGCGTTTTCACACTGACAGAAGATACACAGAATAAAGAGTAGCGAATTGTTACTCTTTACTCTTCATTTCTAGTGCACTGGGATTTGGTAAGAGACATTTAAACATCGTATTCCACGTCCAGCTGTGCTGCAGCTGTATCGAGTTTTGACTTTACTTAGCTCTAAGAACTGGAAAATAATCAATAATTTTTTACTATAAAGAACAAAAGACTGCAAGTTCCTACAGCACCCAAAGGCCTTCCTCTAAGGGGTGCTGGGGGGGGGGGCTGCAGCCTGTGCACAGGGGGTGCCGCCCATCCCACCCCCCCCCCCCCCCCGTCGCTAGGAAACAGTGAAGTCACAATGCCCCGGGGCAGTACAGAAGGGGGTGTCCTGCCAGGCTCCTGCCAGAGCTGTCCCGGGGACAGCCCCAGGCACACGCAGGAGGACGAGCTCCTAGAGGAGCTGGTGAAACTCCTCCAAGAGGGCTGAGGGAGAACCACACCCCGAAGGCCGTGGCCGCACTAAGGATATGCCTTCCTGAGGAGCGCTCCAGAGATCGCCATCCTTATCCCCCGCGCAGCCAGGGGCAGCAGCCGTAAGCAACCAGGGTGCAGCAATTCTGAAGGGGTCCCAGAGCTTTGGAGCCCATGCCGGCACCCTGCCAGGCGCGGGAAGCATCCTTGCCCCCAAGTTGATGGGGCCGGGGAGGAGATCAGGCTCCGGGCTGAGGGAGAACAGGGCTCGGGCCTCTCCTGGGAGGCGTGACCAGCCGGTGGGAGGAGGGAGCCGGTCTTGCTCACCTGCTCAGGGAATAGCCGATCGCCAGCTCTGCGGCTGGGGTCAGGAAGGAATTTTCCCCCGGGGCGGATTGGCACTGGTCCCCGGGGGTTTTTTGCCTTCCTCTGCAGCACTGAGCAGGACCCCTTGCCAGGGCCCCTCCCGACCATCTGGGCTGGGTCACTGCCTGCTGCTGGTGCCCCACGAAGGTGGCCTCTCGTGCCCTGCAGCTGGGGAGAGGAGGGCTTTTTTTCCCCCACGGTGGGCTAGTAGCTGTGCCCCGGGGTTTTTTGCCTGCCTCTGTGGCACTGAGCGCGCTGGTCCCTTGCCAGGGCTCCTTTGGGTCCTTTTGGCTCGGGGCCCGCTGCTCGGGCCCCACGAAGGTGCACTCGTGCCCCGCGTGCCGGGGGAGGAAGCTTTCTGGACCCCCGGGACGGGCCCCAAGGGATGCCCCCCCAGGACTGTCCTCTTTTCCTCGGTAGCACTGAGCACAGCCCCTTGACAGGGCTCCCGGCTCGCTGCACCCACACGGGGCAGCCACAAGAGCACTTTACCTGCAGCACTGGCAGAGCCTGACAGGGAAAGGTAGCAAAGATCACAGGCAAAGAAAGAGCAAAGCAAAGCACAGAACTGTAGAGACTTAAGACAAGGAAGTAGTGTAGCATTGTATGAGGTAACAGAAGATAAATTAAAAAAAAAGAGAAAAGAGAAGAGGAAAAGGCAAAAGGAAAAATGAAAGGAAGAATGCATAAGACACCCGTATTCTCAAGGGTAGGGGGATTGACGGGTTACACGATATCTTGTGGGCCTGCTTTTGGTGCTTGTTGGGCCGTTGGTTGAAGGTTTTGTAGAGTGTTTGAAGTTTGGGGTGGTTACTGTTGATAGTGTAGGTGTTTTGTCCATTCGGTTGGATTTTAGCGGGGTGGCGATGTTGCATTCATGGGGCGTAGGTATATTCTTGTTTAGAATGGCTTTTCATTCTCAGTAGGAGGCGATACATTCTGTGTGCGAATATATGAATAGTAGTATTGGCAGTAGGCTTGTTATGAAGGCTGCTTTGGTAGTGTGTATGATTGTGATTGGGATGGGTTTCAGTGTTTTTGATAGTAGTGGGAGTAGAGGTGGTGTGGTATGATTGGTGTGATTGGTATGAATGTATGGAATATTGCTTCCACTACTTTTACTGGGATTTCCACCAAGGTTGATGGCTCCTAAACCCAGTGGATTACTGTTATCCTTTAAAAGTAAGGGGACTGAGGTTTTAAGCTCAGAGGCGAGAGTTAGCAGTTCATGCTGGATTAATACTCCCCTTGGTAGGTAAGAAGAGTTTAACTTCTATTTTTAAAATCACAATCTAATGTTTTAGTTAAAACTATACGTGCCTGTGTGTTCTGGAGATGAGTTCTGGTTTTAGAATGAGGAGTAATAGAAGGATGATGTGGAGGGCTATCAGTAGGTGTTCTCCTGTGTTTGAGTTTTGAATGGAAGTAAGGCGTGTTTCTAGGGTACCTAGTTGGGTCATGAGTAATACAATACAATACTGTAGTACGCAGTGGAAGCAGGCGTCTACATAGTAGGCGTCGTGTATAGTACGTAGGGGAAGCGGGCATCTACATAGTGTGCATCGTTTATAGTACATAGGTGAAGCGGGGAATACATAGTAAGCGTCGTGTATAGTACGTAGTGGAAGCAGGCGGCTACATAGTATGCGTCGTGTATAGTACGTAGTGGAAGCGGGCGGCTACATAGTAGGCGTCGTGTATAGTACGTAACGGAAGCGGGCGGCCACATAGTTAGCGTCATGTATAGTACGTAGTGGAAGCGGGCAGCTACATAGCATGCGTCGTATAGTACAGAGTGGAAGCGGGCGACTACATAGTAAGCGTCGTAGATAGTACGTCGTGGAAGTGGGCGACTAGATAGTGTGCGTCGTGTATAGTACGTAGTGGAAGCGGGCGTCTACTTAGGATTCGTCTTGTATAGTACGTAGGGGAAGCGGGCGACTACATAGTTTGAGTAGTGTTTAGTACGTAGGGGAAGCGGGCGACTACATAGTTTGAGTAGTGTTTAATACGTAGTGGAAGCAGGCGTCTACATAGTATTCACCTTGTATAGTACGTAGGGGAAGCGGGCGTCTACATAGTGTGCGTCGTGCATAGTACATAGGTGTAGCGGGCGACTACATAGTAAGCATCATGTATAGTACGTAGTGGAAGCGGGCATCTATATAGTATTGTCGTGTATAGTAAGTAGTGGAAGCGGGCGACTACATAGTAAGCGTCGTGTGTAGTACGTAGTGGATGTGGGCGACTACGCAGTGTGCGTCGTGTAGAGCGATGTGTAGTGAGTGCACAGTATGAGTTATGTAGAGCGATGTCTAGTGAAGAGTTTGCTGGGACGATTCCTGTTAGACCTGCAATGGTAAATAGGAAGATGAAGCCTGGGGCTCAGAGTGTTGGTGGGTCGCATTTGATAGTCCCCCTGTGGAGTGCAGCACGGAGAAGGCACAAAGCACAAAGGCAAGTCAAGAGGCCAGAAGCAAGGCAAGATGCACAAGGCAAAATGCAAGGCCAGTAAGAAAGGCCAAAAGCAGAGCAAAAGGCAAGAAAGAGTGAAAAGTCATTGCAGCGGTCAAGAGGAAAGGCAAGACACGAAGAGACAAGGCAGGTGAAAAGGCAAAAGGAAGAAAGGCAGAAGGGGAAAGAAAAAGGGCAAAACCAAAAGGCCTGCCAACATTCAAAAGGCAGAGCAAAGCCAAAAAGCACAGCAACAGACAGAAAGAACGCACTGGTAAAAGGCAAAGCAAATGGAAGGAGTCAACGCAAAAGAAAGCGGCAAGGCAAAAGGCAAGATGCAAAAAGGCAAGGACCAAAGGAAGAGGCAAAAGGCAAGCGAGAAGGCATAGGAAAAGACAGTCGGGAGTGCAAGAGGAAGAGGCACGTCCAAAGGCGGAGCCAAAGAGGAAAGGGAAAGGAAAAAATGAAGAGGCAAAAGGCAAAAGCAATGGCAAAACAAGAGGCAATGGAAAAGGAAAAGGCCACGAGACGGTAAAAGGCAAGTGGCAAGGCAGCAAGGGGCAAGGCAAAACCCAAAAGGGAAAAGGGAAGAAGCCACGTAAAAGGAACAGCAAAATGGAAAAGACAAGACAAAAGGAAAAAGCCACGGCATGCAGAAGGAGAAAAGGCAAAAGGCAAGGAGAAAAGGGAAGATGCCGAGAGGCAAGGCAGAGGCAAAGGCAAGCCCAAAAGCAAGGAAGCAAGGCAGAAGGCAAAAGAAAAGGCAAGACACAAAAGGCCAGGCAAAACCCACAAAGCACGGCAAGAGGCAAAAAGACAGAAGGCATGGCAAAAGCCAAGGCAAAAGGAAGCAGGCAAGGCAAAAAGTAAGTGTCAGAAAGGAAGGAAAATAGGAAATGGCAAAAGGTGAGACAGAAGGCATAGTGAAAAGCAATAGGCAATGTAAGAGGCAAGAGGTAAGTTAACAGACGGCCAAGGGGAAAAGGGAAACATCAAGAAAAAAGGGAATGGCAAAAAGCAATAGCAACGGCCAAAGGCAAGAAAGAGTGTAAGAGGAAATGCAAAAGGCAAAGAGCAAACTGGAAATGGAAAAATGGCAGGAAAAAGAGAACGCAAGAAGTAAGAGGCAAGGCGAGAGGCACCAGGCAAAAAAGAAGGCAAGGAGGAAAAGCCACGGCAAAAGGCAAGGCAAGGAAAAGGGAAAAGCCTCAGCATCAAGGCGGCCAAGCCAATAATACAATAAAATACAATAATACGCAATAAAATAAAATAAAATGCACAATTGCCTTTTATTCTTCATCGTTTTTTGGAACTGGCTGACCCTTGGCCCCACGTGTGGAAACTGGCCTTTGGTCTTGGGACAGTTGGATGTCACTGATGGTTGCCCGATGCTCCAATCTATCCAGATCCCTCAGCAAAGCCTCTCATCCCTCGAGACAACACACACCACTGCCCAGTTCAGGACCATCAGCACTCTTACTAACCACGCATTCAACCCCTGCATCCAGATTCTGGATTCAGGTGCTGAACAGAACTGGCCTTAGAACTGAGCCTGGAAGAAAAGCACTGGTGACTGGTCAACAGACACGTGCAGCCTCATTCACTCCTACCTTAGAAGCCCTGCCCCTCAGCCAGCTCTTCACCCAGCACACCATGTCCCTGCTCATCTCAGAGCTGGAAAACGTCCAGGGGGGACAGGACCAAAAGCCTTAATAAAATCCAGAACTCTGTATTGCTCCAAACATCCAATTGCTGGGAACTGGAATGAGCCGTTTCTCTCCAACAACCCATCTTTCAAGGTAACAGAACCTCAGAGACAGGGTAACTCAGGCAGGACCTGAGCACCACACAGCCGCTCACTCGGAGATGGATGAGGAAGGGGAGGGAAACCAAAGGCAAACATCACACAGTGGGGTAAAGATGGTTTACTGGATCAGCAGAGAGAGAGAAATAACAGCAACAGGACTGAATAGCAAAATACACAAAACTGGGGATGCAGTTTCCAGCTGAACTGCAGAGCTCAGCTGTGCAGATTGTTCGAAAACACCATTTCCTGGGAAGCGGGACGAGTGGTTTGGCTCAAACAGCCTCTCCTGCAAGATAACAGAACCTGCAGAGGCCGGGTAATGTTTTGTGGGCTGGGTCTCGCCTCACAAGGGCCTTGATCCCGCCTCACGACGGGCTTGATCCCGCAAGTATCTGCGGGTTGGACTAAGGCCTCCGTCCTCCCAAAGCCATCCTCCCAAAGCCAGTAGACTCTTGGGCTCAAAGCAGCCGCTCTGACAAACTGGCCATTATGCTTCCGCATTCGATAAACCATCTGGACACTGTCCCTGCAAGGGCAGCCCCTCAGTCAGCAGCCACCCTGACTGAGAGACAGGATACTGTCCTTACCCCATAAGGAGCAGTGACAGGCAAGCGGGGCCCTATGGAGGCACAGCACCTTCTAGCTAAAATCCGGTGTGAGGCCGCTGAACGGGGTCCCTGCTCCATCAGCCCACTTGGGGGGTCAAATGACCCGTTGGTTGGGACCCCCATTCCCCAGCCACTCATTTCCAGAACGCTCGTCAACTCAACACTGAGCCTGCACAAGAGATGCTAGGCCTCCCTGAAGGGTGGGGACAGGGAGCATCAAAGATGGAGATTCGGGACATCTGGCGCGCACCCTCCATCCAAGGACCACACCGTTAGGATGATCTACGCTGGATCCACGGGTAGTGCCATCATCTTCCTTTTTCTCTTTGACTCTCTTCCTCAGCCTCTCTCAACTTCTACCCTTGCTCTCGGCACAGAACCGTGACAGCGTTTCCAGGTTTGCGAAGTTCTACTGACTGCAATCCGTTGCTCCCAGTGTATGGGGGGGTGGGGAGGGTGGGGGGGTGTGTGTGTTCGTTTGCAAGCTTTATGGTTGTACTGGCCTTTAAGTCAAGCTGTGCTTTGCTTGGACCTCATGGGTAATTGTTACTCCTGAGTACCACGCAGAGGATCAGAAGCCAATCTTGCCAGTGTGGTGGTTAAAAGAGAATAGCTAAGAGCGGACTAACCTGGCCCTTGGGGCAGGTACCAAAGGTCAGCTCTACACTTACCCATCTGCTGGGCTGGGACAGACAGGTCTCAATCTTTGCCTTGCCTGCCTGGTGGCACGTGACAGCGTCCCGAAGCCAGACCGTCCCCAAACCACGCATCCTGGATGCCTCTGCCTTCTTCATAACAGAAGTGTGTAAGAACCTAAAAAGATCTTGACTGCTTGGGAACAGCTAAAAACATCAGTGAGTTATCAGCACTGCTCCCATCCTGACTGCCAAACACAGCACCACACCAGCTGCTAGAAGGAAAAATTAACTCTGTCCTGGTGGAACCCACGACACTGATGTAGGAAGGAGGAGGTTCCTCATCTGGGGAAGCAGACGCGTCAACTTGTACCGGAAGTATTTTGGGTGTTCCCTTCTCTGCCTGGGAGACGTGACTGTCATTGTCAACCTGAGCACACCGTTTTCTAACACTGTCTCTCTGTGCCACCCCTGCAGGGGCTGGAGTGCGGCCAGCACAGGTTTTAGCACTGGAAAGGTGCCCTCAGGGTTACTGGTTGTCATTTGACCGCTTTCTCGGCTTCTTGCACAGCAAGACTGACTACAAAGAGACCCTTTTCCCAGGTGGAGGAACTCTTAAAACTGTGTGAATGAAGCCCAGTGGGCTGAGTTGGACCCTCTGGTCCATGCTGCCGCCTGTGTATTGGTGCCCCATGAACTGCAAAGCCCTGCACAGTTTGCAGTGGATCCGTGAAGCACGCTGCGCCCAAGGCCCAAAATACTCCTGCTCCAAAAACTATTTTCAAGGCCTCTTCCTGAATGGGGCTCCAATTCCAGCCAGCTCTTACAGGGCATACAGGGGGCAAGCTAGGAGGGAGAAGTCTGGAATATCTTCCCTCCAGCACACCGGCAAGCCTAGGGCACCTTGCTAGTCCCTTCTATTTTCTGCTGTCTTGATTTGTTCTAAGGCAGGCGGGGTGCTGGGAGGAAGACACAATGCCACCCCCCCCCCTTCCCACCACATGCTTAGAAACTTCCTCAGGAGAGGGAAGTTGCACCTTTTCTGCTGGAATCTGAGTCCCAGACTTTCTAGAGGAGGAATTATTTTTGCTTGGGTTGGATCTACTGCGCTAATATCAGGTCCTCCCAGAGCAAATACGAGTGGGCTCAAGGCTGGATCTGTCGCTGACCAACGCCGAGCCCATCAGTGATGCCAGAGGCCTGTATGTAAGGTAACATATGTAAGAGGGGAAAAATGAAAGCGTCAGCTTTGTGCCACCGGAGAAGGGAGTGAGAAAGGAGTCCCTGGCTGTACTTTGGGGCATGGATCCCAATGTTCTAGGTCAGAAAATGACATCCTTTCCACCATACCCATGCAACCTCCCTTGGATTTCAACGTCTGTCCTACTTTCATGGGAGTCTCTTGGCATGATCTACCCAACCCAAGGCTCCAGATACACGTTTTTGCCTTTCCTCCAGGCTGTAGCTGCGGAGGTCACACACCCTCAAACTCCCCGAGAGTGAGTTGAGTGCCTCGTCCTCCACGCCGCGTGGCCTCATCCAATTTACATCTGGCACAGAAAGGGAACAACTCCTAGGGATGTTCTCTGTGACACAGGATTGGTTTGTGTCAGGGCCTGAGAGAAGAGTAAGGCCCCTGGCATTCTCCTTGGGAGCTCAGGGGCAGAGGACAGGTCAGGGACACCCAGCAGCTGTGCCCGCTGCATGGCCACCAAAGGCCGGGCCAGCCCCTGTGCCTCCTGGGCACAGCGACTGCCTGGGGCCCAGCACCCCAAAGGCCTTCCTCTAAGGGTGCTGGGCGGGGCTGCAGCGGGCCAGGCTGTGCCTGGGGGCGGCCCCCCACAGACTGCCAGTGCAGATATTAGGGGGTGATATGAACGTGCATATTTAGCGTGAAACTGCAAAACCTCTCCTCAGCGTTTTCACACTGACAGAAGATACACAGAATAAAGAGTAGCGAATTGTTACTCTTTACTCTTCATTTCTAGTGCACTGGGATTTGGTAAGAGACATTTAAACATCGTATTCCACGTCCAGCTGTGCTGCAGCTGTATCGAGTTTTGACTTTACTTAGCTCTAAGAACTGGAAAATAATCAATAATTTTTTACTATAAAGAACAAAAGACTGCAAGTTCCTACAGCACCCAAAGGCCTTCCTCTAAGGGGTGCTGGGGGGGGGGGCTGCAGCCTGTGCACAGGGGGTGCCGCCCATCCCACCCCCCCCCCCCCCCGTCGCTAGGAAACAGTGAAGTCACAATGCCCCGGGGCAGTACAGAAGGGGGTGTCCTGCCAGGCTCCTGCCAGAGCTGTCCCGGGGACAGCCCCAGGCACACGCAGGAGGACGAGCTCCTAGAGGAGCTGGTGAAACTCCTCCAAGAGGGCTGAGGGAGAACCACACCCCGAAGGCCGTGGCCGCACTAAGGATATGCCTTCCTGAGGAGCGCTCCAGAGATCGCCATCCTTATCCCCCGCGCAGCCAGGGGCAGCAGCCGTAAGCAACCAGGGTGCAGCAATTCTGAAGGGGTCCCAGAGCTTTGGAGCCCATGCCGGCACCCTGCCAGGCGCGGGAAGCATCCTTGCCCCCAAGTTGATGGGGCCGGGGAGGAGATCAGGCTCCGGGCTGAGGGAGAACAGGGCTCGGGCCTCTCCTGGGAGGCGTGACCAGCCGGTGGGAGGAGGGAGCCGGTCTTGCTCACCTGCTCAGGGAATAGCCGATCGCCAGCTCTGCGGCTGGGGTCAGGAAGGAATTTTCCCCCGGGGCGGATTGGCACTGGTCCCCGGGGGTTTTTTGCCTTCCTCTGCAGCACTGAGCAGGACCCCTTGCCAGGGCCCCTCCCGACCATCTGGGCTGGGTCACTGCCTGCTGCTGGTGCCCCACGAAGGTGGCCTCTCGTGCCCTGCAGCTGGGGAGAGGAGGGCTTTTTTTCCCCCACGGTGGGCTAGTAGCTGTGCCCCGGGGTTTTTTGCCTGCCTCTGTGGCACTGAGCGCGCTGGTCCCTTGCCAGGGCTCCTTTGGGTCCTTTTGGCTCGGGGCCCGCTGCTCGGGCCCCACGAAGGTGCACTCGTGCCCCGCGTGCCGGGGGAGGAAGCTTTCTGGACCCCCGGGACGGGCCCCAAGGGATGCCCCCCCAGGACTGTCCTCTTTTCCTCGGTAGCACTGAGCACAGCCCCTTGACAGGGCTCCCGGCTCGCTGCACCCACACGGGGCAGCCACAAGAGCACTTTACCTGCAGCACTGGCAGAGCCTGACAGGGAAAGGTAGCAAAGATCACAGGCAAAGAAAGAGCAAAGCAAAGCACAGAACTGTAGAGACTTAAGACAAGGAAGTAGTGTAGCATTGTATGAGGTAACAGAAGATAAATTAAAAAAAAAGAGAAAAGAGAAGAGGAAAAGGCAAAAGGAAAAATGAAAGGAAGAATGCATAAGACACCCGTATTCTCAAGGGTAGGGGGATTGACGGGTTACACGATATCTTGTGGGCCTGCTTTTGGTGCTTGTTGGGCCGTTGGTTGAAGGTTTTGTAGAGTGTTTGAAGTTTGGGGTGGTTACTGTTGATAGTGTAGGTGTTTTGTCCATTCGGTTGGATTTTAGCGGGGTGGCGATGTTGCATTCATGGGGCGTAGGTATATTCTTGTTTAGAATGGCTTTTCATTCTCAGTAGGAGGCGATACATTCTGTGTGCGAATATATGAATAGTAGTATTGGCAGTAGGCTTGTTATGAAGGCTGCTTTGGTAGTGTGTATGATTGTGATTGGGATGGGTTTCAGTGTTTTTGATAGTAGTGGGAGTAGAGGTGGTGTGGTATGATTGGTGTGATTGGTATGAATGTATGGAATATTGCTTCCACTACTTTTACTGGGATTTCCACCAAGGTTGATGGCTCCTAAGCCCAGTGGATTACTGTTATCCTTTAAAAGTAAGGGGACTGAGGTTTTAAGCTCAGAGGCGAGAGTTAGCAGTTCATGCTGGATTAATACTCCCCTTGGTAGGTAAGAAGAGTTTAACTTCTATTTTTAAAATCACAATCTAATGTTTTAGTTAAAACTATACGTGCCTGTGTGTTCTGGAGATGAGTTCTGGTTTTAGAATGAGGAGTAATAGAAGGATGATGTGGAGGGCTATCAGTAGGTGTTCTCCTGTGTTTGAGTTTTGAATGGAAGTAAGGCGTGTTTCTAGGGTACCTAGTTGGGTCATGAGTAATACAATACAATACTGTAGTACGCAGTGGAAGCAGGCGTCTACATAGTAGGCGTCATGTATAGTACGTAGGGGAAGCGGGCATCTACATAGTGTGCATCGTTTATAGTACATAGGTGAAGCGGGGAATACATAGTAAGCGTCGTGTATAGTACGTAGTGGAAGCAGGCGGCTACATAGTATGCGTCGTGTATAGTACGTAATGGAAGCGGGCGGCCACATAGTTAGCGTCGTGTATAGTACGTAACGGAAGCGGGCGGCCACATAGTTAGCGTCATGTATAGTACGTAGTGGAAGCGGGCAGCTACATAGCATGCGTCGTATAGTACAGAGTGGAAGCGGGCGACTACATAGTAAGCGTCGTAGATAGTACGTCGTGGAAGTGGGCGACTAGATAGTGTGCGTCGTGTATAGTACGTAGTGGAAGCGGGCGTCTACTTAGGATTCGTCTTGTATAGTACGTAGGGGAAGCGGGCGACTACATAGTTTGAGTAGTGTTTAGTACGTAGGGGAAGCGGGCGACTACATAGTTTGAGTAGTGTTTAATACGTAGTGGAAGCAGGCGTCTACATAGTATTCACCTTGTATAGTACGTAGGGGAAGCGGGCGTCTACATAGTGTGCGTCGTGCATAGTACATAGGTGTAGCGGGCGACTACATAGTAAGCATCATGTATAGTACGTAGTGGAAGCGGGCATCTATATAGTATTGTCGTGTATAGTAAGTAGTGGAAGCGGGCGACTACATAGTAAGCGTCGTGTGTAGTACGTAGTGGATGTGGGCGACTACGCAGTGTGCGTCGTGTAGAGCGATGTGTAGTGAGTGCACAGTATGAGTTATGTAGAGCGATGTCTAGTGAAGAGTTTGCTGGGACGATTCCTGTTAGACCTGCAATGGTAAATAGGAAGATGAAGCCTGGGGCTCAGAGTGTTGGTGGGTCGCATTTGATAGTCCCCCTGTGGAGTGCAGCACGGAGAAGGCACAAAGCACAAAGGCAAGTCAAGAGGCCAGAAGCAAGGCAAGATGCACAAGGCAAAATGCAAGGCCAGTAAGAAAGGCCAAAAGCAGAGCAAAAGGCAAGAAAGAGTGAAAAGTCACTGCAGCGGTCAAGAGGAAAGGCAAGACACGAAGAGACAAGGCAGGTGAAAAGGCAAAAGGAAGAAAGGCAGAAGGGGAAAGAAAAAGGGCAAAACCAAAAGGCCTGCCAACATTCAAAAGGCAGAGCAAAGCCAAAAAGCACAGCAACAGACAGAAAGAACGCACTGGTAAAAGGCAAAGCAAATGGAAGGAGTCAATGCAAAAGAAAGCGGCAAGGCAAAAGGCAAGATGCAAAAAGGCAAGGACCAAAGGAAGAGGCAAAAGGCAAGCGAGAAGGCATAGGAAAAGACAGTCGGGAGTGCAAGAGGAAGAGGCACGTCCAAAGGCGGAGCCAAAGAGGAAAGGGAAAGGAAAAAATGAAGAGGCAAAAGGCAAAAGCAATGGCAAAACAAGAGGCAATGGAAAAGGAAAAGGCCACGAGACGGTAAAAGGCAAGTGGCAAGGCAGCAAGGGGCAAGGCAAAACCCAAAAGGGAAAAGGGAAGAAGCCACGTAAAAGGAACAGCAAAATGGAAAAGACAAGACAAAAGGAAAAAGCCACGGCATGCAGAAGGAGAAAAGGCAAAAGGCAAGGAGAAAAGGGAAGATGCCAAGAGGCAAGGCAGAGGCAAAGGCAAGCCCAAAAGCAAGGAAGCAAGGCAGAAGGCAAAAGAAAAGGCAAGACACAAAAGGCCAGGCAAAACCCACAAAGCACGGCAAGAGGCAAAAAGACAGAAGGCATGGCAAAAGCCAAGGCAAAAGGAAGCAGGCAAGGCAAAAAGTAAGTGTCAGAAAGGAAGGAAAATAGGAAATGGCAAAAGGTGAGACAGAAGGCATAGTGAAAAGCAATAGGCAATGTAAGAGGCAAGAGGTAAGTTAACAGACGGCCAAGGGGAAAAGGGAAACATCAAGAAAAAAGGGAATGGCAAAAAGCAACAGCAACGGCCAAAGGCAAGAAAGAGTGTAAGAGGAAATGCAAAAGGCAAAGAGCAAACTGGAAATGGAAAAATGGCAGGAAAAAGAGAACGCAAGAAGTAAGAGGCAAGGCGAGAGGCACCAGGCAAAAAAGAAGGCAAGGAGGAAAAGCCACGGCAAAAGGCAAGGCAAGGAAAAGGGAAAAGCCTCAGCATCAAGGCGGCCAAGCCAATAATACAATAAAATACAATAATACGCAATAAAATAAAATAAAATGCACAATTGCCTTTTATTCTTCATCGTTTTTTGGAACTGGCTGACCCTTGGCCCCACGTGTGGAAACTGGCCTTTGGTCTTGGGACAGTTGGATGTCACTGATGGTTGCCCGATGCTCCAATCTATCCAGATCCCTCAGCAAAGCCTCTCATCCCTCGAGACAACACACACCACTGCCCAGTTCAGGACCATCAGCACTCTTACTAACCACGCATTCAACCCCTGCATCCAGATTCTGGATTCAGGTGCTGAACAGAACTGGCCTTAGAACTGAGCCTGGAAGAAAAGCACTGGTGACTGGTCAACAGACACGTGCAGCCTCATTCACTCCTACCTTAGAAGCCCTGCCCCTCAGCCAGCTCTTCACCCAGCACACCATGTCCCTGCTCATCTCAGAGCTGGAAAACGTCCAGGGGGGACAGGACCAAAAGCCTTAATAAAATCCAGAACTCTGTATTGCTCCAAACATCCAATTGCTGGGAACTGGAATGAGCCGTTTCTCTCCAACAACCCATCTTTCAAGGTAACAGAACCTCAGAGACAGGGTAACTCAGGCAGGACCTGAGCACCACACAGCCGCTCACTCGGAGATGGATGAGGAAGGGGAGGGAAACCAAAGGCAAACATCACACAGTGGGGTAAAGATGGTTTACTGGATCAGCAGAGAGAGAGAAATAACAGCAACAGGACTGAATAGCAAAATACACAAAACTGGGGATGCAGTTTCCAGCTGAACTGCAGAGCTCAGCTGTGCAGATTGTTCGAAAACACCATTTCCTGGGAAGCGGGACGAGTGGTTTGGCTCAAACAGCCTCTCCTGCAAGATAACAGAACCTGCAGAGGCCGGGTAATGTTTTGTGGGCTGGGTCTCGCCTCACAAGGGCCTTGATCCCGCCTCACGACGGGCTTGATCCCGCAAGTATCTGCGGGTTGGACTAAGGCCT
Source organism: Gallinula chloropus (assembly GCF_964237585.1). Lineage (NCBI taxonomy): Eukaryota > Metazoa > Chordata > Aves > Gruiformes > Rallidae > Gallinula > Gallinula chloropus. The sequence continues at coordinate 106,510,049 of NC_140086.1, forward strand.
CCGTCCTCCCAAAGCCATCCTCCCAAAGCCAGTAGACTCTTGGGCTCAAAGCAGCCGCTCTGACAAACTGGCCATTATGCTTCCGCATTCGATAAACCATCTGGACACTGTCCCTGCAAGGGCAGCCCCTCAGTCAGCAGCCACCCTGACTGAGAGACAGGATACTGTCCTTACCCCATAAGGAGCAGTGACAGGCAAGCGGGGCCCTATGGAGGCACAGCACCTTCTAGCTAAAATCCGGTGTGAGGCCGCTGAACGGGGTCCCTGCTCCATCAGCCCACTTGGGGGGTCAAATGACCCGTTGGTTGGGACCCCCATTCCCCAGCCACTCATTTCCAGAACGCTCGTCAACTCAACACTGAGCCTGCACAAGAGATGCTAGGCCTCCCTGAAGGGTGGGGACAGGGAGCATCAAAGATGGAGATTCGGGACATCTGGCGCGCACCCTCCATCCAAGGACCACACCGTTAGGATGATCTACGCTGGATCCACGGGTAGTGCCATCATCTTCCTTTTTCTCTTTGACTCTCTTCCTCAGCCTCTCTCAACTTCTACCCTTGCTCTCGGCACAGAACCGTGACAGCGTTTCCAGGTTTGCGAAGTTCTACTGACTGCAATCCGTTGCTCCCAGTGTATGGGGGGGTGGGGAGGGTGGGGGGGTGTGTGTGTTCGTTTGCAAGCTTTATGGTTGTACTGGCCTTTAAGTCAAGCTGTGCTTTGCTTGGACCTCATGGGTAATTGTTACTCCTGAGTACCACGCAGAGGATCAGAAGCCAATCTTGCCAGTGTGGTGGTTAAAAGAGAATAGCTAAGAGCGGACTAACCTGGCCCTTGGGGCAGGTACCAAAGGTCAGCTCTACACTTACCCATCTGCTGGGCTGGGACAGACAGGTCTCAATCTTTGCCTTGCCTGCCTGGTGGCACGTGACAGCGTCCCGAAGCCAGACCGTCCCCAAACCACGCATCCTGGATGCCTCTGTCTTCTTCATAACAGAAGTGTGTAAGAACCTAAAAAGATCTTGACTGCTTGGGAACAGCTAAAAACATCAGTGAGTTATCAGCACTGCTCCCATCCTGACTGCCAAACACAGCACCACACCAGCTGCTAGAAGGAAAAATTAACTCTGTCCTGGTGGAACCCACGACACTGATGTAGGAAGGAGGAGGTTCCTCATCTGGGGAAGCAGACGCGTCAACTTGTACCGGAAGTATTTTGGGTGTTCCCTTCTCTGCCTGGGAGACGTGACTGGCATTGTCAACCTGAGCACACCATTTTCTAACACTGTCTCTCTGTGCCACCCCTGCAGGGGCTGGAGTGCGGCCAGCACAGGTTTTAGCACTGGAAAGGTGCCCTCAGGGTTACTGGTTGTCATTTGACCGCTTTCTCGGCTTCTTGCACAGCAAGACTGACTACAAAGAGACCCTTTTCCCAGGTGGAGGAACTCTTAAAACTGTGTGAATGAAGCCCAGTGGGCTGAGTTGGACCCTCTGGTCCATGCTGCCGCCTGTGTATTGGTGCCCCATGAACTGCAAAGCCCTGCACAGTTTGCAGTGGATCCGTGAAGCACGCTGCGCCCAAGGCCCAAAATACTCCTGCTCCAAAAACTATTTTCAAGGCCTCTTCCTGAATGGGGCTCCAATTCCAGCCAGCTCTTACAGGGCATACAGGGGGCAAGCTAGGAGGGAGAAGTCTGGAATATCTTCCCTCCAGCACACCGGCAAGCCTAGGGCACCTTGCTAGTCCCTTCTATTTTCTGCTGTCTTGATTTGTTCTAAGGCAGGCGGGGTGCTGGGAGGAAGACACAATGCCCCCCCCCCCTTCCCACCACATGCTTAGAAACTTCCTCAGGAGAGGGAAGTTGCACCTTTTCTGCTGGAATCTGAGTCCCAGACTTTCTAGAGGAGGAATTATTTTTGCTTGGGTTGGATCTACTGCGCTAATATCAGGTCCTCCCAGAGCAAATACGAGTGGGCTCAAGGCTGGATCTGTCGCTGACCAACGCCGAGCCCATCAGTGATGCCAGAGGCCTGTATGTAAGGTAACATATGTAAGAGGGGAAAAATGAAAGCGTCAGCTTTGTGCCACCGGAGAAGGGAGTGAGAAAGGAGTCCCTGGCTGTACTTTGGGGCATGGATCCCAATGTTCTAGGTCAGAAAATTACATCCTTTCCACCATACCCATGCAACCTCCCTTGGATTTCAACGTCTGTCCTACTTTCATGGGAGTCTCTTGGCACGATCTACCCAACCCAAGGCTCCAGATACACGTTTTTGCCTTTCCTCCAGGCTGTAGCTGCGGAGGTCACACACCCTCAAACTCCCCGAGAGTGAGTTGAGTGCCTCGTCCTCCACGCTGTGTGGCCTCATCCAATTTACATCTGGCACAGAAAGGGAACAACTCCGAGGGATGTTCTCTGTGACACAGGATTGGTTTGTGTCAGGGCCTGAGAGAAGAGTAAGGACCGTGGCTTTGTCCTTGGGAGCTCAGGGGCAGAGGACAGGTCAGGGACACCCAGCAGCTGTGCCCGCTGCATGGCCACCAAAGGCCGGGACAGCCCCTGTGCCTCCTGGGCACAGCGACTGCCTGGGGCCCAGCACCCCAAAGGCCTTCCTCTAAGGGTGCTGGGCGGGGCTGCAGCAGGCCAGGCTGTGCCTGGGGGCGGCCCCCCACAGACTGCCAGTGCAGATATTAGGGGGTGATATGAACGTGCATATTTAGCGTGAAACTGCAAAACCTCTCCTCAGCGTTTTCACACTGACAGAAGATACACAGAATAAAGAGTAGCGAATTGTTACTCTTTACTCTTCATTTCTAGTGCACTGGGATTTGGTAAGAGACATTTAAACATCGTATTCCACGTCCAGCTGTGCTGCAGCTGTATCGAGTTTTGACTTTACTTAGCTCTAAGAACTGGAAAATAATCAATAATTTTTTACTATAAAGAACAAAAGACTGCAAGTTCCTACAGCACCCAAAGGCCTTCCTCTAAGGGGTGCTGGGGGGGGGCTGCAGCCTGTGCACAGGGGGTGCCGCCCATCCCACCCCCCCCCCCCCCCCGTCGCCAGGAAACAGTGAAGTCACAATGCCCCGGGCAGTACAGAAGGGGGTGTCCTGCCAGGCCCCTGCCAGAGCTGTCCCGGGGACAGCCCCAGGCACACGCAGGAGGACGAGCTCCTAGAGGAGCTGGTGAAACTCCTCCAAGAGGGCTGAGGGAGAACCACACCCCGAAGGCCGTGGCCGCACTAAGGATATGCCTTCCTGAGGAGCGCTCCAGAGATCGCCATCCTCATCCCCCGCGCAGCCAGGGGCAGCAGCCGTAAGCAACCAGGGTGCAGCAATTCTGAAGGGGTCCCAGAGCTTTGGAGCCCATGCCGGCACCCTGCCAGGCGCGGGAAGCATCCTTGCCCCGAAGTTGATGGGGCCGGGGAGGAGATCAGGCTCCGGGCTGAGGGAGAACAGGGCTCGGGCCTCTCCTGGGAGGCGTGACCAGCCGGTGGGAGGAGGGAGCCGGTCTTGCTCACCTGCTCAGGGAATAGCCGATCGCCAGCTCTGCGGCTGGGGTCAGGAAGGAATTTTCCCCCGGGGCGGATTGGCACTGGTCCCCGGGGGTTTTTTGCCTTCCTCTGCAGCACTGAGCAGGACCCCTTGCCAGGGCCCCTCCCGACCATCTGGGCTGGGTCACTGCCTGCTGCTGGTGCCCCACGAAGGTGGCCTCTCGTGCCCTGCAGCTGGGGAGAGGAGGGCTTTTTTTCCCCCACGGTGGGCTAGTAGCTGTGCCCCGGGGTTTTTTGCCTGCCTCTGTGGCACTGAGCGCGCTGGTCCCTTGCCAGGGCTCCTTTGGGTCCTTTTGGCTCGGGGCCCGCTGCTCGGGCCCCACGAAGGTGCACTCGTGCCGCGCGTGCCGGGGGAGGAAGCTTTCTGGACCCCCGGGACGGGCCCCAAGGGATGCCCCCCCAGGACTGTCCTCTTTTCCTCGGTAGCACTGAGCACAGCCCCTTGACAGGGCTCCCGGCTCGCTGCACCCACACGGGGCAGCCACAAGAGCACTTTACCTGCAGCACTGGCAGAGCCTGACAGGGAAAGGTAGCAAAGATCACAGGCAAAGAAAGAGCAAAGCAAAGCACAGAACTGTAGAGACTTAAGACAAGGAAGTAGTGTAGCATTGTATGAGGTAGCAGAAGATAAATTAAAAAAAAAAAGAGAAAAGAGAAGAGGAAAAGGCAAAAGGAAAAATGAAAGGAAGAATGCATAAGACACCCGTATTCTCAAGGGTAGGGGGATTGACGGGTTACACGATATCTTGTGGGCCTGCTTTTGGTGCTTGTTGGGCCGTTGGTTGAAGGTTTTGTAGAGTGTTTGAAGTTTGGGGTGGTTACTGTTGATAGTGTAGGTGTTTTGTCCATTCGGTTGGATTTTAGCGGGGTGGCGATGTTGCATTCATGGGGCGTAGGTATATTCTTGTTTAGAATGGCTTTTCATTCTCAGTAGGCGGCGATACATTCTGTGTGCGAATATATGAATAGTAGTATTGGCAGTAGGCTTGTTATGAAGGCTGCTTTGGTAGTGTGTATGATTGTGATTGGGATGGGTTTCAGTGTTTTTGATAGTAGTGGGAGTAGTAGTGGTGTGGTATGATTGGTGTGATTGGTATGAATGTATGGAATATTGCTTCCACTACTTTTACTGGGATTTCCACCAAGGTTGATGGCTCCTAAGCCCAGTGGATTACTGTTATCCTTTAAAAGTAAGGGGACTGAGGTTTTAAGCTCAGAGGCGAGAGTTAGCAGTTCATGCTGGATTAATACTCCCCTTGGTAGGTAAGAAGAGTTTAACTTCTATTTTTAAAATCACAATCTAATGTTTTAGTTAAAACTATACGTGCCTGTGTGTTCTGGAGATGAGTTCTGGTTTTAGAATGAGGAGTAATAGAAGGATGATGTGGAGGGCTATCAGTAGGTGTTCTCCTGTGTTTGAGTTTTGAATGGAAGTAAGGCGTGTTTCTAGGGTACCTAGTTGGGTCATGAGTAATACAATACAATACTGTAGTACGCAGTGGAAGCAGGCGTCTACATAGTAGGCGTCATGTATAGTACGTAGGGGAAGCGGGCATCTACATAGTGTGCATCGTTTATAGTACATAGGTGAAGCGGGGAATACATAGTAAGCGTCGTGTATAGTACGTAGTGGAAGCAGGCGGCTACATAGTATGCGTCGTGTATAGTACGTAATGGAAGCGGGCGGCCACATAGTTAGCGTCATGTATAGTACGTAGTGGAAGCGGGCGGCTACATAGCATGCGTCGTATAGTACAGAGTGGAAGCGGGCGACTACATAGTAAGCGTCGTAGATAGTACGTCGTGGAAGTGGGCGACTAGATAGTGTGCGTCGTGTATAGTACGTAGTGGAAGCGGGCGTCTACTTAGGATTCGTCTTGTATAGTACGTAGGGGAAGCGGGCGACTACATAGTTTGAGTAGTGTTTAGTACGTAGTGGAAACGGGCGACTGCATCGTATGCGTCGTGTGTAGTACGTAGTGGAAACGGCGTCTACATACATGACGCATACGCCCGCTTCCACTACGTACTACACACGACGCATACGATGCAGTCGCCCACTTCCACTACGTACTATACAATACGAATACTAAGTAGACGCCCGCTTCCACTACGTACTATACACGACGCTTACTATAGTACGTAGTGGAAGCAGGCGTCTACATAGTATTCACCTTGTATAGTACGTAGGGGAAGCGGGCGTCTACATAGTGTGCGTCGTGTATAGTACATAGGTGTAGCGGGCGACTACATAGTAAGCATCATGTATAGTACGTAGTGGAAGCGGGCATCTATATAGTATTGTCGTGTATAGTAAGTAGTGGAAGCGGGCGACTACATAGTAAGCGTCGTGTGTAGTACGTAGTGGATGTGGGCGACTACGCAGTGTGCGTCGTGTAGAGCGATGTGTAGTGAGTGCACAGTATGAGTTATGTAGAGCGATGTCTAGTGAAGAGTTTGCCGGGACGATTCCTGTTAGACCTGCAATGGTAAATAGGAAGATGAAGCCTGGGGCTCAGAGTGTTGGTGGGTCGCATTTGATAGTCCCCCTGTGGAGTGCAGCACGGAGAAGGCACAAAGCACAAAGGCAAGTCAAGAGGCCAGAAGCAAGGCAAGATGCACAAGGCAAAATGCAAGGCCAGTAAGAAAGGCCAAAAGCAGAGCAAAAGGCAAGAAAGAGTGAAAAGTCATTGCAGCGGTCAAGAGGAAAGGCAAGACACGAAGAGACAAGGCAGGTGAAAAGGCAAAAGGAAGAAAGGCAGAAGGGGAAAGAAAAAGGGCAAAACCAAAAGGCCTGCCAACATTCAAAAGGCAGAGCAAAGCCAAAAAGCACAGCAACAGACAGAAAGAACGCACTGGTAAAAGGCAAAGCAAAGGGAAGGTGTGAACGCAAAAGAAAGCGGCAAGGCAAAAGGCAAGATGTAAAAAGGCAAGGACCAAAGGAAGAGGCAAAAGGCAAGCGAGAAGGCATAGGAAAAGACAGTCGGGAGTGCAAGAGGAAGAGGCACGTCCAAAGGCGGAGCCAAAGAGAAAAGGGAAAGGAAAAAACGAAGAGGCAAAAGGCAAAAGCAACGGCAAAACAAGAGGCAATGGAAAAGGAAAAGGCCACGAGACGGTAAAAGGCAAGTGGCAAGGCAAAACCCAAAAGGGAAAAGGGAAGAAGCCACGTAAAAGGAACAGCAAAATGGAAAAGACAAGACAAAAGGAAAAAGCCACGGCATGCAGAAGGAGAAAAGGCAAAAGGCAAGGAGAAAAGGGAAGATGCCGAGAGGCAAGGCAGAGGCAAAGGCAAGCCCAAAAGCAAGGAAGCAAGGCAGAAGGCAAAAGAAAAGGCAAGACACAAAAGGCCAGGCAAAACCCACAAAGCACGGCAAGAGGCAAAAAGACAGAAGGCATGGCAAAAGCCAAGGCAAAAGGAAGCAGGCAAGGCAAAAAGTAAGTGTCAGAAAGGAAGGAAAATAGGAAATAGCAAAAGGTGAGACAGAAGGCATAGTGAAAAGCAATAGGCAATGTAAGAGGCAAGAGGTAAGTTAACAGACGGCCAAGGGGAAAAGGGAAACATCAAGAAAAAAGGGAATGGCAAAAAGCAACAGCAACGGCCAAAGGCAAGAAAGAGTGTAAGAGGAAATGCAAAAGGCAAAGAGCAAACTGGAAATGGAAAAATGGCAGGAAAAAGAGAACGCAAGAAGTAAGAGGCAAGGCGAGAGGCACCAGGCAAAAAAGAAGGCAAGGAGGAAAAGCCACGGCAAAAGGCAAGGCAAGGAAAAGGGAAAAGCCTCAGCATCAAGGCGGCCAAGCCAATAATACAATAAAATACAATAATACGCAATAAAATAAAATAAAATGCACAATTGCCTTTTATTCTTCATCGTTTTTTGGAACTGGCTGACCCTTGGCCCCACGTGTGGAAACTGGCCTTTGGTCTTGGGACAGTTGGATGTCACTGATGGTTGCCCGATGCTCCAATCTATCCAGATCCCTCAGCAAAGCCTCTCATCCCTCGAGACAACACACACCACTGCCCAGTTCAGGACCATCAGCACTCTTACTAACCACGCATTCAACCCCTGCATCCAGATTCTGGATTCAGGTGCTGAACAGAACTGGCCTTAGAACTGAGCCTGGAAGAAAAGCACTGGTGACTGGTCAACAGACACGTGCAGCCTCATTCACTCCTACCTTAGAAGCCCTGCCCCTCAGCCAGCTCTTCACCCAGCACACCATGTCCCTGCTCATCTCAGAGCTGGAAAACGTCCAGGGGGGACAGGACCAAAAGCCTTAATAAAATCCAGAACTCTGTATTGCTCCAAACATCCAATTGCTGGGAACTGGAATGAGCCGTTTCTCTCCAACAACCCATCTTTCAAGGTAACAGAACCTCAGAGACAGGGTAACTCAGGCAGGACCTGAGCACCACACAGCCGCTCACTCGGAGATGGATGAGGAAGGGGAGGGAAACCAAAGGCAAACATCACACAGTGGGGTAAAGATGGTTTACTGGATCAGCAGAGAGAGAGAAATAACAGCAACAGGACTGAATAGCAAAATACACAAAACTGGGGATGCAGTTTCCAGCTGAACTGCAGAGCTCAGCTGTGCAGATTGTTCGAAAACACCATTTCCTGGGAAGCGGGACGAGTGGTTTGGCTCAAACAGCCTCTCCTGCAAGATAACAGAACCTGCAGAGGCCGGGTAATGTTTTGTGGGCTGGGTCTCGCCTCACAAGGGCCTTGATCCCGCCTCACGACGGGCTTGATCCCGCAAGTATCTGCGGGTTGGACTAAGGCCTCCGTCCTCCCAAAGCCATCCTCCCAAAGCCAGTAGACTCTTGGGCTCAAAGCAGCCGCTCTGACAAACTGGCCATTATGCTTCCGCATTCGATAAACCATCTGGACACTGTCCCTGCAAGGGCAGCCCCTCAGTCAGCAGCCACCCTGACTGAGAGACAGGATACTGTCCTTACCCCATAAGGAGCAGTGACAGGCAAGCGGGGCCCTATGGAGGCACAGCACCTTCTAGCTAAAATCCGGTGTGAGGCCGCTGAACGGGGTCCCTGCTCCATCAGCCCACTTGGGGGGTCAAATGACCCGTTGGTTGGGACCCCCATTCCCCAGCCACTCATTTCCAGAACGCTCGTCAACTCAACACTGAGCCTGCACAAGAGATGCTAGGCCTCCCTGAAGGGTGGGGACAGGGAGCATCAAAGATGGAGATTCGGGACATCTGGCGCGCACCCTCCATCCAAGGACCACACCGTTAGGATGATCTACGCTGGATCCACGGGTAGTGCCATCATCTTCCTTTTTCTCTTTGACTCTCTTCCTCAGCCTCTCTCAACTTCTACCCTTGCTCTCGGCACAGAACCGTGACAGCGTTTCCAGGTTTGCGAAGTTCTACTGACTGCAATCCGTTGCTCCCAGTGTATGGGGGGGTGGGGAGGGTGGGGGGGTGTGTGTGTTCGTTTGCAAGCTTTATGGTTGTACTGGCCTTTAAGTCAAGCTGTGCTTTGCTTGGACCTCATGGGTAATTGTTACTCCTGAGTACCACGCAGAGGATCAGAAGCCAATCTTGCCAGTGTGGTGGTTAAAAGAGAATAGCTAAGAGCGGACTAACCTGGCCCTTGGGGCAGGTACCAAAGGTCAGCTCTACACTTACCCATCTGCTGGGCTGGGACAGACAGGTCTCAATCTTTGCCTTGCCTGCCTGGTGGCACGTGACAGCGTCCCGAAGCCAGACCGTCCCCAAACCACGCATCCTGGATGCCTCTGTCTTCTTCATAACAGAAGTGTGTAAGAACCTAAAAAGATCTTGACTGCTTGGGAACAGCTAAAAACATCAGTGAGTTATCAGCACTGCTCCCATCCTGACTGCCAAACACAGCACCACACCAGCTGCTAGAAGGAAAAATTAACTCTGTCCTGGTGGAACCCACGACACTGATGTAGGAAGGAGGAGGTTCCTCATCTGGGGAAGCAGACGCGTCAACTTGTACCGGAAGTATTTTGGGTGTTCCCTTCTCTGCCTGGGAGACGTGACTGGCATTGTCAACCTGAGCACACCATTTTCTAACACTGTCTCTCTGTGCCACCCCTGCAGGGGCTGGAGTGCGGCCAGCACAGGTTTTAGCACTGGAAAGGTGCCCTCAGGGTTACTGGTTGTCATTTGACCGCTTTCTCGGCTTCTTGCACAGCAAGACTGACTACAAAGAGACCCTTTTCCCAGGTGGAGGAACTCTTAAAACTGTGTGAATGAAGCCCAGTGGGCTGAGTTGGACCCTCTGGTCCATGCTGCCGCCTGTGTATTGGTGCCCCATGAACTGCAAAGCCCTGCACAGTTTGCAGTGGATCCGTGAAGCACGCTGCGCCCAAGGCCCAAAATACTCCTGCTCCAAAAACTATTTTCAAGGCCTCTTCCTGAATGGGGCTCCAATTCCAGCCAGCTCTTACAGGGCATACAGGGGGCAAGCTAGGAGGGAGAAGTCTGGAATATCTTCCCTCCAGCACACCGGCAAGCCTAGGGCACCTTGCTAGTCCCTTCTATTTTCTGCTGTCTTGATTTGTTCTAAGGCAGGCGGGGTGCTGGGAGGAAGACACAATGCCCCCCCCCCCTTCCCACCACATGCTTAGAAACTTCCTCAGGAGAGGGAAGTTGCACCTTTTCTGCTGGAATCTGAGTCCCAGACTTTCTAGAGGAGGAATTATTTTTGCTTGGGTTGGATCTACTGCGCTAATATCAGGTCCTCCCAGAGCAAATACGAGTGGGCTCAAGGCTGGATCTGTCGCTGACCAACGCCGAGCCCATCAGTGATGCCAGAGGCCTGTATGTAAGGTAACATATGTAAGAGGGGAAAAATGAAAGCGTCAGCTTTGTGCCACCGGAGAAGGGAGTGAGAAAGGAGTCCCTGGCTGTACTTTGGGGCATGGATCCCAATGTTCTAGGTCAGAAAATTACATCCTTTCCACCATACCCATGCAACCTCCCTTGGATTTCAACGTCTGTCCTACTTTCATGGGAGTCTCTTGGCACGATCTACCCAACCCAAGGCTCCAGATACACGTTTTTGCCTTTCCTCCAGGCTGTAGCTGCGGAGGTCACACACCCTCAAACTCCCCGAGAGTGAGTTGAGTGCCTCGTCCTCCACGCTGTGTGGCCTCATCCAATTTACATCTGGCACAGAAAGGGAACAACTCCGAGGGATGTTCTCTGTGACACAGGATTGGTTTGTGTCAGGGCCTGAGAGAAGAGTAAGGACCGTGGCTTTGTCCTTGGGAGCTCAGGGGCAGAGGACAGGTCAGGGACACCCAGCAGCTGTGCCCGCTGCATGGCCACCAAAGGCCGGGACAGCCCCTGTGCCTCCTGGGCACAGCGACTGCCTGGGGCCCAGCACCCCAAAGGCCTTCCTCTAAGGGTGCTGGGCGGGGCTGCAGCAGGCCAGGCTGTGCCTGGGGGCGGCCCCCCACAGACTGCCAGTGCAGATATTAGGGGGTGATATGAACGTGCATATTTAGCGTGAAACTGCAAAACCTCTCCTCAGCGTTTTCACACTGACAGAAGATACACAGAATAAAGAGTAGCGAATTGTTACTCTTTACTCTTCATTTCTAGTGCACTGGGATTTGGTAAGAGACATTTAAACATCGTATTCCACGTCCAGCTGTGCTGCAGCTGTATCGAGTTTTGACTTTACTTAGCTCTAAGAACTGGAAAATAATCAATAATTTTTTACTATAAAGAACAAAAGACTGCAAGTTCCTACAGCACCCAAAGGCCTTCCTCTAAGGGGTGCTGGGGGGGGGCTGCAGCCTGTGCACAGGGGGTGCCGCCCATCCCACCCCCCCCCCCCCCGTCGCCAGGAAACAGTGAAGTCACAATGCCCCGGGCAGTACAGAAGGGGGTGTCCTGCCAGGCCCCTGCCAGAGCTGTCCCGGGGACAGCCCCAGGCACACGCAGGAGGACGAGCTCCTAGAGGAGCTGGTGAAACTCCTCCAAGAGGGCTGAGGGAGAACCACACCCCGAAGGCCGTGGCCGCACTAAGGATATGCCTTCCTGAGGAGCGCTCCAGAGATCGCCATCCTCATCCCCCGCGCAGCCAGGGGCAGCAGCCGTAAGCAACCAGGGTGCAGCAATTCTGAAGGGGTCCCAGAGCTTTGGAGCCCATGCCGGCACCCTGCCAGGCGCGGGAAGCATCCTTGCCCCGAAGTTGATGGGGCCGGGGAGGAGATCAGGCTCCGGGCTGAGGGAGAACAGGGCTCGGGCCTCTCCTGGGAGGCGTGACCAGCCGGTGGGAGGAGGGAGCCGGTCTTGCTCACCTGCTCAGGGAATAGCCGATCGCCAGCTCTGCGGCTGGGGTCAGGAAGGAATTTTCCCCCGGGGCGGATTGGCACTGGTCCCCGGGGGTTTTTTGCCTTCCTCTGCAGCACTGAGCAGGACCCCTTGCCAGGGCCCCTCCCGACCATCTGGGCTGGGTCACTGCCTGCTGCTGGTGCCCCACGAAGGTGGCCTCTCGTGCCCTGCAGCTGGGGAGAGGAGGGCTTTTTTTCCCCCACGGTGGGCTAGTAGCTGTGCCCCGGGGTTTTTTGCCTGCCTCTGTGGCACTGAGCGCGCTGGTCCCTTGCCAGGGCTCCTTTGGGTCCTTTTGGCTCGGGGCCCGCTGCTCGGGCCCCACGAAGGTGCACTCGTGCCGCGCGTGCCGGGGGAGGAAGCTTTCTGGACCCCCGGGACGGGCCCCAAGGGATGCCCCCCCAGGACTGTCCTCTTTTCCTCGGTAGCACTGAGCACAGCCCCTTGACAGGGCTCCCGGCTCGCTGCACCCACACGAGGCAGCCACAAGAGCACTTTACCTGCAGCACTGGCAGAGCCTGACAGGGAAAGGTAGCAAAGATCACAGGCAAAGAAAGAGCAAAGCAAAGCACAGAACTGTAGAGACTTAAGACAAGGAAGTAGTGTAGCATTGTATGAGGTAGCAGAAGATAAATTAAAAAAAAAAAGAGAAAAGAGAAGAGGAAAAGGCAAAAGGAAAAATGAAAGGAAGAATGCATAAGACACCCGTATTCTCAAGGGTAGGGGGATTGACGGGTTACACGATATCTTGTGGGCCTGCTTTTGGTGCTTGTTGGGCCGTTGGTTGAAGGTTTTGTAGAGTGTTTGAAGTTTGGGGTGGTTACTGTTGATAGTGTAGGTGTTTTGTCCATTCGGTTGGATTTTAGCGGGGTGGCGATGTTGCATTCATGGGGCGTAGGTATATTCTTGTTTAGAATGGCTTTTCATTCTCAGTAGGCGGCGATACATTCTGTGTGCGAATATATGAATAGTAGTATTGGCAGTAGGCTTGTTATGAAGGCTGCTTTGGTAGTGTGTATGATTGTGATTGGGATGGGTTTCAGTGTTTTTGATAGTAGTGGGAGTAGTAGTGGTGTGGTATGATTGGTGTGATTGGTATGAATGTATGGAATATTGCTTCCACTACTTTTACTGGGATTTCCACCAAGGTTGATGGCTCCTAAGCCCAGTGGATTACTGTTATCCTTTAAAAGTAAGGGGACTGAGGTTTTAAGCTCAGAGGCGAGAGTTAGCAGTTCATGCTGGATTAATACTCCCCTTGGTAGGTAAGAAGAGTTTAACTTCTAATTTTAAAATCACAATCTAATGTTTTAGTTAAAACTATATGTGCCTGTGTGTTCTGGAGATGAGTTCTGGTTTTAGAATGAGGAGTAATAGAAGGATGATGTGGAGGGCTATCAGTAGGTGTTCTCCTGTGTTTGAGTTTTGAATGGAAGTAAGGCGTGTTTCTAGGGTACCTAGTTGGGTCATGAGTAATACAATACAATACTGTAGTACGCAGTGGAAGCAGGCGTCTACATAGTAGGCGTCGTGTATAGTACGTAGGGGAAGCGGGCATCTACATAGTGTGCATCGTTTATAGTACATAGGTGAAGCGGGGAATACATAGTAAGCGTCGTGTATAGTACGTAGTGGAAGCAGGCGGCTACATAGTATGCGTCGTGTATAGTACGTAGTGGAAGCGGGCGGCTACATAGCATGCGTCGTATAGTACAGAGTGGAAGCGGGCGACTACATAGTAAGCGTCGTAGATAGTACGTCGTGGAAGTGGGCGACTAGATAGTGTGCGTCGTGTATAGTACGTAGTGGAAGCGGGCGTCTACTTAGGATTCGTCTTGTATAGTACGTAGGGGAAGCGGGCGACTACATAGTTTGAGTAGTGTTTAGTACGTAGTGGAAACGGGCGACTGCATCGTATGCGTCGTGTGTAGTACGTAGTGGAAACGGCGTCTACATACATGACGCATATGCCCGCTTCCACTACGTACTACACACGACGCATACGATGCAGTCGCCCGCTTCCACTACGTACTATACAATACGAATACTAAGTAGACGCCCGCTTCCACTACGTACTATACACGACGCTTACTATAGTACGTAGTGGAAGCAGGCGTCTACATAGTATTCACCTTGTATAGTACGTAGGGGAAGCGGGCGTCTACATAGTGTGCGTCGTGTATAGTACATAGGTGTAGCGGGCGACTACATAGTAAGCATCATGTATAGTACGTAGTGGAAGCGGGCATCTATATAGTATTGTCGTGTATAGTAAGTAGTGGAAGCGGGCGACTACATAGTAAGCGTCGTGTGTAGTACGTAGTGGATGTGGGCGACTACGCAGTGTGCGTCGTGTAGAGCGATGTGTAGTGAGTGCACAGTATGAGTTATGTAGAGCGATGTCTAGTGAAGACTTTGCCGGGACGATTCCTGTTAGACCTGCAATGGTAAATAGGAAGATGAAGCCTGGGGCTCAGAGTGTTGGTGGGTCGCATTTGATAGTCCCCCTGTGGAGTGCAGCACGGAGAAGGCACAAAGCACAAAGGCAAGTCAAGAGGCCAGAAGCAAGGCAAGATGCACAAGGCAAAATGCAAGGCCAGTAAGAAAGTCCAAAAGCAGAGCAAAAGGCAAGAAAGAGTGAAAAGTCATTGCAGCGGTCAAGAGGAAAGGCAAGACACGAAGAGACAAGGCAGGTGAAAAGGCAAAAGGAAGAAAGGCAGAAGGGGAAAGAAAAAGGGCAAAACCAAAAGGCCTGCCAACATTCAAAAGGCAGAGCAAAGCCAAAAAGCACAGCAACAGACAGAAAGAACGCACTGGTAAAAGGCAAAGCAAAGGGAAGGTGTGAACGCAAAAGAAAGCGGCAAGGCAAAAGGCAAGATGCAAAAAGGCAAGGACCAAAGGAAGAGGCAAAAGGCAAGCGAGAAGGCATAGGAAAAGACAGTCGGGAGTGCAAGAGGAAGAGGCACGTCCAAAGGCGGAGCCAAAGAGGAAAGGGAAAGGAAAAAACGAAGAGGCAAAAGGCAAAAGCAACGGCAAAACAAGAGGCAATGGAAAAGGAAAAGGCCACGAGACGGTAAAAGGCAAGTGGCAAGGCAAAACCCAAAAGGGAAAAGGGAAGAAGCCACGTAAAAGGAACAGCAAAATGGAAAAGACAAGACAAAAGGAAAAAGCCACGGCATGCAGAAGGAGAAAAGGCAAAAGGCAAGGAGAAAAGGGAAGATGCCGAGAGGCAAGGCAGAGGCAAAGGCAAGCCCAAAAGCAAGGAAGCAAGGCAGAAGGCAAAAGAAAAGGCAAGACACAAAAGGCCAGGCAAAACCCACAAAGCACGGCAAGAGGCAAAAAGACAGAAGGCATGGCAAAAGCCAAGGCAAAAGGAAGCAGGCAAGGCAAAAAGTAAGTGTCAGAAAGGAAGGAAAATAGGAAATGGCAAAAGGTGAGACAGAAGGCATAGTGAAAAGCAATAGGCAATGTAAGAGGCAAGAGGTAAGTTAACAGACGGCCAAGGGGAAAAGGGAAACATCAAGAAAAAAGGGAATGGCAAAAAGCAATAGCAACGGCCAAAGGCAAGAAAGAGTGTAAGAGGAAATGCAAAAGGCAAAGAGCAAACTGGAAATGGAAAAATGGCAGGAAAAAGAGAACGCAAGAAGTAAGAGGCAAGGCGAGAGGCACCAGGCAAAAAAGAAGGCAAGGAGGAAAAGCCACGGCAAAAGGCAAGGCAAGGAAAAGGGAAAAGCCTCAGCATCAAGGCGGCCAAGCCAATAATACAATAAAATACAATAATACGCAATAAAATAAAATAAAATGCACAATTGCCTTTTATTCTTCATCGTTTTTTGGAACTGGCTGACCCTTGGCCCCACGTGTGGAAACTGGCCTTTGGTCTTGGGACAGTTGGATGTCACTGATGGTTGCCCGATGCTCCAATCTATCCAGATCCCTCAGCAAAGCCTCTCATCCCTCGAGACAACACACACCACTGCCCAGTTCAGGACCATCAGCACTCTTACTAACCACGCATTCAACCCCTGCATCCAGATTCTGGATTCAGGTGCTGAACAGAACTGGCCTTAGAACTGAGCCTGGAAGAAAAGCACTGGTGACTGGTCAACAGACATGTGCAGCCTCATTCACTCCTACCTTAGAAGCCCTGCCCCTCAGCCAGCTCTTCACCCAGCACACCATGTCCCTGCTCATCTCAGAGCTGGAAAACGTCCAGGGGGGACAGGACCAAAAGCCTTAATAAAATCCAGAACTCTGTATTGCTCCAAACATCCAATTGCTGGGAACTGGAATGAGCCGTTTCTCTCCAACAACCCATCTTTCAAGGTAACAGAACCTCAGAGACAGGGTAACTCAGGCAGGACCTGAGCACCACACAGCCGCTCACTCGGAGATGGATGAGGAAGGGGAGGGAAACCAAAGGCAAACATCACACAGTGGGGTAAAGATGGTTTACTGGATCAGCAGAGAGAGAGAAATAACAGCAACAGGACTGAATAGCAAAATACACAAAACTGGGGATGCAGTTTCCAGCTGAACTGCAGAGCTCAGCTGTGCAGATTGTTCGAAAACACCATTTCCTGGGAAGCGGGACGAGTGGTTTGGCTCAAACAGCCTCTCCTGCAAGATAACAGAACCTGCAGAGGCCGGGTAATGTTTTGTGGGCTGGGTCTTGCCTCACAAGGGCCTTGATCCCGCCTCACGACGGGCTTGATCCCGCAAGTATCTGCGGGTTGGACTAAGGCCTCCGTCCTCCCAAAGCCATCCTCCCAAAGCCAGTAGACTCTTGGGCTCAAAGCAGCCGCTCTGACAAACTGGCCATTATGCTTCCGCATTCGATAAACCATCTGGACACTGTCCCTGCAAGGGCAGCCCCTCAGTCAGCAGCCACCCTGACTGAGAGACAGGATACTGTCCTTACCCCATAAGGAGCAGTGACAGGCAAGCGGGGCCCTATGGAGGCACAGCACCTTCTAGCTAAAATCCGGTGTGAGGCCGCTGAACGGGGTCCCTGCTCCATCAGCCCACTTGGGGGGTCAAATGACCCGTTGGTTGGGACCCCCATTCCCCAGCCACTCATTTCCAGAACGCTCGGCAACTCAACACTGAGCCTGCACAAGAGATGCTAGGCCTCCCTGAAGGGTGGGGACAGGGAGCATCAAAGATGGAGATTCGGGACATCTGGCGCGCACCCTCCATCCAAGGACCACACCGTTAGGATGATCTACGCTGGATCCACGGGTAGTGCCATCATCTTCCTTTTTCTCTTTGACTCTCTTCCTCAGCCTCTCTCAACTTCTACCCTTGCTCTCGGCACAGAACCGTGACAGCGTTTCCAGGTTTGCGAAGTTCTACTGACTGCAATCCGTTGCTCCCAGTGTATGGGGGGGTGGGGAGGGTGGGGGGGTGTGTGTGTTCGTTTGCAAGCTTTATGGTTGTACTGGCCTTTAAGTCAAGCTGTGCTTTGCTTGGACCTCATGGGTAATTGTTACTCCTGAGTACCACGCAGAGGATCAGAAGCCAATCTTGCCAGTGTGGTGGTTAAAAGAGAATAGCTAAGAGCGGACTAACCTGGCCCTTGGGGCAGGTACCAAAGGTCAGCTCTACACTTACCCATCTGCTGGGCTGGGACAGACAGGTCTCAATCTTTGCCTTGCCTGCCTGGTGGCACGTGACAGCGTCCCGAAGCCAGACCGTCCCCAAACCACGCATCCTGGATGCCTCTGCCTTCTTCATAACAGAAGTGTGTAAGAACCTAAAAAGATCTTGACTGCTTGGGAACAGCTAAAAACATCAGTGAGTTATCAGCACTGCTCCCATCCTGACTGCCAAACACAGCACCACACCAGCTGCTAGAAGGAAAAATTAACTCTGTCCTGGTGGAACCCACGACACTGATGTAGGAAGGAGGAGGTTCCTCATCTGGGGAAGCAGACGCGTCAACTTGTACCGGAAGTATTTTGGGTGTTCCCTTCTCTGCCTGGGAGACGTGACTGGCATTGTCAACCTGAGCACACCATTTTCTAACACTGTCTCTCTGTGCCACCCCTGCAGGGGCTGGAGTGCGGCCAGCACAGGTTTTAGCACTGGAAAGGTGCCCTCAGGGTTACTGGTTGTCATTTGACCGCTTTCTCGGCTTCTTGCACAGCAAGACTGACTACAAAGAGACCCTTTTCCCAGGTGGAGGAACTCTTAAAACTGTGTGAATGAAGCCCAGTGGGCTGAGTTGGACCCTCTGGTCCATGCTGCCGCCTGTGTATTGGTGCCCCATGAACTGCAAAGCCCTGCACAGTTTGCAGTGGATCCGTGAAGCACGCTGCGCCCAAGGCCCAAAATACTCCTGCTCCAAAAACTATTTTCAAGGCCTCTTCCTGAATGGGGCTCCAATTCCAGCCAGCTCTTACAGGGCATACAGGGGGCAAGCTAGGAGGGAGAAGTCTGGAATATCTTCTCTCCAGCACACCGGCAAGCCTAGGGCACCTTGCTAGTCCCTTCTATTTTCTGCTGTCTTGATTTGTTCTAAGGCAGGCGGGGTGCTGGGAGGAAGACACAATGCCCCCCCCCCCCTTCCCACCACATGCTTAGAAACTTCCTCAGGAGAGGGAAGTTGCACCTTTTCTGCTGGAATCTGAGTCCCAGACTTTCTAGAGGAGGAATTATTTTTGCTTGGGTTGGATCTACTGCGCTAATATCAGGTCCTCCCAGAGCAAATACGAGTGGGCTCAAGGCTGGATCTGTCGCTGACCAACGCCGAGCCCATCAGTGATGCCAGAGGCCTGTATGTAAGGTAACATATGTAAGAGGGGAAAAATGAAAGCGTCAGCTTTGTGCCACCGGAGAAGGGAGTGAGAAAGGAGTCCCTGGCTGTACTTTGGGGCATGGATCCCAATGTTCTAGATCAGAAAATTACATCCTTTCCACCATACCCATGCAACCTCCCTTGGATTTCAACGTCTGTCCTACTTTCATGGGAGTCTCTTGGCACGATCTACCCAACCCAAGGCTCCAGATACACGTTTTTGCCTTTCCTCCAGGCTGTAGCTGCGGAGGTCACACACCCTCAAACTCCCCGAGAGTGAGTTGAGTGCCTCGTCCTCCACGCTGTGTGGCCTCATCCAATTTACATCTGGCACAGAAAGGGAACAACTCCGAGGGATGTTCTCTGTGACACAGGATTGGTTTGTGTCAGGGCCTGAGAGAAGAGTAAGGACCGTGGCTTTGTCCTTGGGAGCTCAGGGGCAGAGGACAGGTCAGGGACACCCAGCAGCTGTGCCCGCTGCATGGCCACCAAAGGCCGGGACAGCCCCTGTGCCTCCTGGGCACAGCGACTGCCTGGGGCCCAGCACCCCAAAGGCCTTCCTCTAAGGGTGCTGGGCGGGGCTGCAGCAGGCCAGGCTGTGCCTGGGGGCGGCCCCCCACAGACTGCCAGTGCAGATATTAGGGGGTGATATGAACGTGCATATTTAGCGTGAAACTGCAAAACCTCTCCTCAACGTTTTCACACTGACAGAAGATACACAGAATAAAGAGTAGCGAATTGTTACTCTTTACTCTTCATTTCTAGTGCACTGGGATTTGGTAAGAGACATTTAAACATCGTATTCCACGTCCAGCTGTGCTGCAGCTGTATCGAGTTTTGACTTTACTTAGCTCTAAGAACTGGAAAATAATCAATAATTTTTTACTATAAAGAACAAAAGACTGCAAGTTCCTACAGCACCCAAAGGCCTTCCTCTAAGGGGTGCTGGGGGGGGGCTGCAGCCTGTGCACAGGGGGTGCCGCCCATCCCACCCCCCCCCCCCCCCGTCGCCAGGAAACAGTGAAGTCACAATGCCCCGGGCAGTACAGAAGGGGGTGTCCTGCCAGGCCCCTGCCAGAGCTGTCCCGGGGACAGCCCCAGGCACACGCAGGAGGACGAGCTCCTAGAGGAGCTGGTGAAACTCCTCCAAGAGGGCTGAGGGAGAACCACACCCCGAAGGCCGTGGCCGCACTAAGGATATGCCTTCCTGAGGAGCGCTCCAGAGATCGCCATCCTCATCCCCCGCGCAGCCAGGGGCAGCAGCCGTAAGCAACCAGGGTGCAGCAATTCTGAAGGGGTCCCAGAGCTTTGGAGCCCATGCCGGCACCCTGCCAGGCGCGGGAAGCATCCTTGCCCCCAAGTTGATGGGGCCGGGGAGGAGATCAGGCTCCGGGCTGAGGGAGAACAGGGCTCGGGCCTCTCCTGGGAGGCGTGACCAGCCGGTGGGAGGAGGGAGCCGGTCTTGCTCACCTGCTCAGGGAATAGCCGATCGCCAGCTCTGCGGCTGGGGTCAGGAAGGAATTTTCCCCCGGGGCGGATTGGCACTGGTCCCCGGGGGTTTTTTGCCTTCCTCTGCAGCACTGAGCAGGACCCCTTGCCAGGGCCCCTCCCGACCATCTGGGCTGGGTCACTGCCTGCTGCTGGTGCCCCACGAAGGTGGCCTCTCGTGCCCTGCAGCTGGGGAGAGGAGGGCTTTTTTTCCCCCACGGTGGGCTAGTAGCTGTGCCCCGGGGTTTTTTGCCTGCCTCTGTGGCACTGAGCGCGCTGGTCCCTTGCCAGGGCTCCTTTGGGTCCTTTTGGCTCGGGGCCCGCTGCTCGGGCCCCACGAAGGTGCACTCGTGCCGCGCGTGCCGGGGGAGGAAGCTTTCTGGACCCCCGGGACGGGCCCCAAGGGATGCCCCCCCAGGACTGTCCTCTTTTCCTCGGTAGCACTGAGCACAGCCCCTTGACAGGGCTCCCGGCTCGCTGCACCCACACGGGGCAGCCACAAGAGCACTTTACCTGCAGCACTGGCAGAGCCTGACAGGGAAAGGTAGCAAAGATCACAGGCAAAGAAAGAGCAAAGCAAAGCACAGAACTGTAGAGACTTAAGACAAGGAAGTAGTGTAGCATTGTATGAGGTAACAGAAGATAAATTAAAAAAAAAAAGAGAAAAGAGAAGAGGAAAAGGCAAAAGGAAAAATGAAAGGAAGAATGCATAAGACACCCGTATTCTCAAGGGTAGGGGGATTGACGGGTTACACGATATCTTGTGGGCCTGCTTTTGGTGCTTGTTGGGCCGTTGGTTGAAGGTTTTGTAGAGTGTTTGAAGTTTGGGGTGGTTACTGTTGATAGTGTAGGTGTTTTGTCCATTCGGTTGGATTTTAGCGGGGTGGCGATGTTGCATTCATGGGGCGTAGGTATATTCTTGTTTAGAATGGCTTTTCATTCTCAGTAGGCGGCGATACATTCTGTGTGCGAATATATGAATAGTAGTATTGGCAGTAGGCTTGTTATGAAGGCTGCTTTGGTAGTGTGTATGATTGTGATTGGGATGGGTTTCAGTGTTTTTGATAGTAGTGGGAGTAGTAGTGGTGTGGTATGATTGGTGTGATTGGTATGAATGTATGGAATATTGCTTCCACTACTTTTACTGGGATTTCCACCAAGGTTGATGGCTCCTAAGCCCAGTGGATTACTGTTATCCTTTAAAAGTAAGGGGACTGAGGTTTTAAGCTCAGAGGCGAGAGTTAGCAGTTCATGCTGGATTAATACTCCCCTTAGTAGGTAAGAAGAGTTTAACTTCTAATTTTAAAATCACAATCTAATGTTTTAGTTAAAACTATATGTGCCTGTGTGTTCTGGAGATGAGTTCTGGTTTTAGAATGAGGAGTAATAGAAGGATGATGTGGAGGGCTATCAGTAGGTGTTCTCCTGTGTTTGAGTTTTGAATGGAAGTAAGGCGTGTTTCTAGGGTACCTAGTTGGGTCATGAGTAATACAATACAATACTGTAGTACGCAGTGGAAGCAGGCGTCTACATAGTAGGCGTCGTGTATAGTACGTAGGGGAAGCGGGCATCTACATAGTGTGCATCGTTTATAGTACATAGGTGAAGCGGGGAATACATAGTAAGCGTCGTGTATAGTACGTAGTGGAAGCAGGCGGCTACATAGTATGCGTCGTGTATAGTACGTAGTGGAAGCGGGCGGCTACATAGCATGCGTCGTATAGTACAGAGTGGAAGCGGGCGACTACATAGTAAGCGTCGTAGATAGTACGTCGTGGAAGTGGGCGACTAGATAGTGTGCGTCGTGTATAGTACGTAGTGGAAGCGGGCGTCTACTTAGGATTCGTCTTGTATAGTACGTAGGGGAAGCGGGCGACTACATAGTTTGAGTAGTGTTTAGTACGTAGTGGAAACGGGCGACTGCATCGTATGCGTCGTGTGTAGTACGTAGTGGAAACGGCGTCTACATACATGACGCATACGCCCGCTTCCACTACGTACTACACACGACGCATACGATGCAGTCGCCCGCTTCCACTACGTACTACACAATACGAATACTAAGTAGACGCCCGCTTCCACTACGTACTATACACGACGCTTACTATAGTACGTAGTGGAAGCAGGCGTCTACATAGTATTCACCTTGTATAGTACGTAGGGGAAGCGGGCGTCTACATAGTGTGCGTCGTGTATAGTACATAGGTGTAGCGGGCGACTACATAGTAAGCATCATGTATAGTACGTAGTGGAAGCGGGCATCTATATAGTATTGTCGTGTATAGTAAGTAGTGGAAGCGGGCGACTACATAGTAAGCGTCGTGTGTAGTACGTAGTGGATGTGGGCGACTACGCAGTGTGCGTCGTGTAGAGCGATGTGTAGTGAGTGCACAGTATGAGTTATGTAGAGCGATGTCTAGTGAAGAGTTTGCCGGGACGATTCCTGTTAGACCTGCAATGGTAAATAGGAAGATGAAGCCTGGGGCTCAGAGTGTTGGTGGGTCGCATTTGATAGTCCCCCTGTGGAGTGCAGCACGGAGAAGGCACAAAGCACAAAGGCAAGTCAAGAGGCCAGAAGCAAGGCAAGATGCACAAGGCAAAATGCAAGGCCAGTAAGAAAGTCCAAAAGCAGAGCAAAAGGCAAGAAAGAGTGAAAAGTCATTGCAGCGGTCAAGAGGAAAGGCAAGACACGAAGAGACAAGGCAGGTGAAAAGGCAAAAGGAAGAAAGGCAGAAGGGGAAAGAAAAAGGGCAAAACCAAAAGGCCTGCCAACATTCAAAAGGCAGAGCAAAGCCAAAAAGCACAGCAACAGACAGAAAGACAGAACGCACTGGTAAAAGGCAAAGCAAAGGGAAGGTGTGAACGCAAAAGAAAGCGGCAAGGCAAAAGGCAAGATGCAAAAAGGCAAGGACCAAAGGAAGAGGCACGTCCAAAGGCGGAGCCAAAGAGGAAAGGGAAAGGAAAAAACGAAGAGGCAAAAGGCAAAAGCAACGGCAAAACAAGAGGCAATGGAAAAGGAAAAGGCCACGAGACGGTAAAAGGCAAGTGGCAAGGCAAAACCCAAAAGGGAAAAGGGAAGAAGCCACGTAAAAGGAACAGCAAAATGGAAAAGACAAGACAAAAGGAAAAAGCCACGGCATGCAGAAGGAGAAAAGGCAAAAGGCAAGGAGAAAAGGGAAGATGCCGAGAGGCAAGGCAGAGGCAAAGGCAAGCCCAAAAGCAAGGAAGCAAGGCAGAAGGCAAAAGAAAAGGCAAGACACAAAAGGCCAGGCAAAACCCACAAAGCACGGCAAGAGGCAAAAAGACAGAAGGCATGGCAAAAGCCAAGGCAAAAGGAAGCAGGCAAGGCAAAAAGTAAGTGTCAGAAAGGAAGGAAAATAGGAAATGGCAAAAGGTGAGACAGAAGGCATAGTGAAAAGCAATAGGCAATGTAAGAGGCAAGAGGTAAGTTAACAGACGGCCAAGGGGAAAAGGGAAACATCAAGAAAAAAGGGAATGGCAAAAAGCAATAGCAACGGCCAAAGGCAAGAAAGAGTGTAAGAGGAAATGCAAAAGGCAAAGAGCAAACTGGAAATGGAAAAATGGCAGGAAAAAGAGAACGCAAGAAGTAAGAGGCAAGGCGAGAGGCACCAGGCAAAAAAGAAGGCAAGGAGGAAAAGCCACGGCAAAAGGCAAGGCAAGGAAAAGGGAAAAGCCTCAGCATCAAGGCGGCCAAGCCAATAATACAATAAAATACAATAATACGCAATAAAATAAAATAAAATGCACAATTGCCTTTTATTCTTCATCGTTTTTTGGAACTGGCTGACCCTTGGCCCCACGTGTGGAAACTGGCCTTTGGTCTTGGGACAGTTGGATGTCACTGATGGTTGCCCGATGCTCCAATCTATCCAGATCCCTCAGCAAAGCCTCTCATCCCTCGAGACAACACACACCACTGCCCAGTTCAGGACCATCAGCACTCTTACTAACCACGCATTCAACCCCTGCATCCAGATTCTGGATTCAGGTGCTGAACAGAACTGGCCTTAGAACTGAGCCTGGAAGAAAAGCACTGGTGACTGGTCAACAGACACGTGCAGCCTCATTCACTCCTACCTTAGAAGCCCTGCCCCTCAGCCAGCTCTTCACCCAGCACACCATGTCCCTGCTCATCTCAGAGCTGGAAAACGTCCAGGGGGGACAGGACCAAAAGCCTTAATAAAATCCAGAACTCTGTATTGCTCCAAACATCCAATTGCTGGGAACTGGAATGAGCCGTTTCTCTCCAACAACCCATCTTTCAAGGTAACAGAACCTCAGAGACAGGGTAACTCAGGCAGGACCTGAGCACCACACAGCCGCTCACTCGGAGATGGATGAGGAAGGGGAGGGAAACCAAAGGCAAACATCACACAGTGGGGTAAAGATGGTTTACTGGATCAGCAGAGAGAGAGAAATAACAGCAACAGGACTGAATAGCAAAATACACAAAACTGGGGATGCAGTTTCCAGCTGAACTGCAGAGCTCAGCTGTGCAGATTGTTCGAAAACACCATTTCCTGGGAAGCGGGACGAGTGGTTTGGCTCAAACAGCCTCTCCTGCAAGATAACAGAACCTGCAGAGGCCGGGTAATGTTTTGTGGGCTGGGTCTCGCCTCACAAGGGCCTTGATCCCGCCTCACGACGGGCTTGATCCCGCAAGTATCTGCGGGTTGGACTAAGGCCTCCGTCCTCCCAAAGCCATCCTCCCAAAGCCAGTAGACTCTTGGGCTCAAAGCAGCCGCTCTGACAAACTGGCCATTATGCTTCCGCATTCGATAAACCATCTGGACACTGTCCCTGCAAGGGCAGCCCCTCAGTCAGCAGCCACCCTGACTGAGAGACAGGATACTGTCCTTACCCCATAAGGAGCAGTGACAGGCAAGCGGGGCCCTATGGAGGCACAGCACCTTCTAGCTAAAATCCGGTGTGAGGCCGCTGAACGGGGTCCCTGCTCCATCAGCCCACTTGGGGGGTCAAATGACCCGTTGGTTGGGACCCCCATTCCCCAGCCACTCATTTCCAGAACGCTCGGCAACTCAACACTGAGCCTGCACAAGAGATGCTAGGCCTCCCTGAAGGGTGGGGACAGGGAGCATCAAAGATGGAGATTCGGGACATCTGGCGCGCACCCTCCATCCAAGGACCACACCGTTAGGATGATCTACGCTGGATCCACGGGTAGTGCCATCATCTTCCTTTTTCTCTTTGACTCTCTTCCTCAGCCTCTCTCAACTTCTACCCTTGCTCTCGGCACAGAACCGTGACAGCGTTTCCAGGTTTGCGAAGTTCTACTGACTGCAATCCGTTGCTCCCAGTGTATGGGGGGGTGGGGAGGGTGGGGGGGTGTGTGTGTTCGTTTGCAAGCTTTATGGTTGTACTGGCCTTTAAGTCAAGCTGTGCTTTGCTTGGACCTCACGGGTAATTGTTACTCCTGAGTACCACGCAGAGGATCAGAAGCCAATCTTGCCAGTGTGGTGGTTAAAAGAGAATAGCTAAGAGCGGACTAACCTGGCCCTTGGGGCAGGTACCAAAGGTCAGCTCTACACTTACCCATCTGCTGGGCTGGGACAGACAGGTCTCAATCTTTGCCTTGCCTGCCTGGTGGCACGTGATAGCGTCCCGAAGCCAGACCGTCCCCAAACCACGCATCCTGGATGCCTCTGCCTTCTTCATAACAGAAGTGTGTAAGAACCTAAAAAGATCTTGACTGCTTGGGAACAGCTAAAAACATCAGTGAGTTATCAGCACTGCTCCCATCCTGACTGCCAAACACAGCACCACACCAGCTGCTAGAAGGAAAAATTAACTCTGTCCTGGTGGAACCCACGACACTGATGTAGGAAGGAGGAGGTTCCTCATCTGGGGAAGCAGACGCGTCAACTTGTACCGGAAGTATTTTGGGTGTTCCCTTCTCTGCCTGGGAGACGTGACTGGCATTGTCAACCTGAGCACACCATTTTCTAACACTGTCTCTCTGTGCCACCCCTGCAGGGGCTGGAGTGCGGCCAGCACAGGTTTTAGCACTGGAAAGGTGCCCTCAGGGTTACTGGTTGTCATTTGACCGCTTTCTCGGCTTCTTGCACAGCAAGACTGACTACAAAGAGACCCTTTTCCCAGGTGGAGGAACTCTTAAAACTGTGTGAATGAAGCCCAGTGGGCTGAGTTGGACCCTCTGGTCCATGCTGCCGCCTGTGTATTGGTGCCCCATGAACTGCAAAGCCCTGCACAGTTTGCAGTGGATCCGTGAAGCACGCTGCGCCCAAGGCCCAAAATACTCCTGCTCCAAAAACTATTTTCAAGGCCTCTTCCTGAATGGGGCTCCAATTCCAGCCAGCTCTTACAGGGCATACAGGGGGCAAGCTAGGAGGGAGAAGTCTGGAATATCTTCTCTCCAGCACACCGGCAAGCCTAGGGCACCTTGCTAGTCCCTTCTATTTTCTGCTGTCTTGATTTGTTCTAAGGCAGGCGGGGTGCTGGGAGGAAGACACAATGCCACCCCCCCCCTTCCCACCACATGCTTAGAAACTTCCTCAGGAGAGGGAAGTTGCACCTTTTCTGCTGGAATCTGAGTCCCAGACTTTCTAGAGGAGGAATTATTTTTGCTTGGGTTGGATCTACTGCGCTAATATCAGGTCCTCCCAGAGCAAATACGAGTGGGCTCAAGGCTGGATCTGTCGCTGACCAACGCCGAGCCCATCAGTGATGCCAGAGGCCTGTATGTAAGGTAACATATGTAAGAGGGGAAAAATGAAAGCGTCAGCTTTGTGCCACCGGAGAAGGGAGTGAGAAAGGAGTCCCTGGCTGTACTTTGGGGCATGGATCCCAATGTTCTAGGTCAGAAAATTACATCCTTTCCACCATACCCATGCAACCTCCCTTGGATTTCAACGTCTGTCCTACTTTCATGGGAGTCTCTTGGCACGATCTACCCAACCCAAGGCTCCAGATACACGTTTTTGCCTTTCCTCCAGGCTGTAGCTGCGGAGGTCACACACCCTCAAACTCCCCAAGAGTGAGTTGAGTGCCTCGTCCTCCACGCTGTGTGGCCTCATCCAATTTACATCTGGCACAGAAAGGGAACAACTCCGAGGGATGTTCTCTGTGACACAGGATTGGTTTGTGTCAGGGCCTGAGAGAAGAGTAAGGACCGTGGCTTTGTCCTTGGGAGCTCAGGGGCAGAGGACAGGTCAGGGACACCCAGCAGCTGTGCCCGCTGCATGGCCACCAAAGGCCGGGACAGCCCCTGTGCCTCCTGGGCACAGCGACTGCCTGGGGCCCAGCACCCCAAAGGCCTTCCTCTAAGGGTGCTGGGCGGGGCTGCAGCAGGCCAGGCTGTGCCTGGGGGCGGCCCCCCACAGACTGCCAGTGCAGATATTAGGGGGTGATATGAACGTGCATATTTAGCGTGAAACTGCAAAACCTCTCCTCAACGTTTTCACACTGACAGAAGATACACAGAATAAAGAGTAGCGAATTGTTACTCTTTACTCTTCATTTCTAGTGCACTGGGATTTGGTAAGAGACATTTAAACATCGTATTCCACGTCCAGCTGTGCTGCAGCTGTATCGAGTTTTGACTTTACTTAGCTCTAAGAACTGGAAAATAATCAATAATTTTTTACTATAAAGAACAAAAGACTGCAAGTTCCTACAGCACCCAAAGGCCTTCCTCTAAGGGGTGCTGGGGGGGGGCTGCAGCCTGTGCACAGGGGGTGCCGCCCATCCCACCCCCCCCCCCCCCCGTCGCCAGGAAACAGTGAAGTCACAATGCCCCGGGCAGTACAGAAGGGGGTGTCCTGCCAGGCCCCTGCCAGAGCTGTCCCGGGGACAGCCCCAGGCACACGCAGGAGGACGAGCTCCTAGAGGAGCTGGTGAAACTCCTCCAAGAGGGCTGAGGGAGAACCACACCCCGAAGGCCGTGGCCGCACTAAGGATATGCCTTCCTGAGGAGCGCTCCAGAGATCGCCATCCTCATCCCCCGCGCAGCCAGGGGCAGCAGCCGTAAGCAACCAGGGTGCAGCAATTCTGAAGGGGTCCCAGAGCTTTGGAGCCCATGCCGGCACCCTGCCAGGCGCGGGAAGCATCCTTGCCCCCAAGTTGATGGGGCCGGGGAGGAGATCAGGCTCCGGGCTGAGGGAGAACAGGGCTCGGGCCTCTCCTGGGAGGCGTGACCAGCCGGTGGGAGGAGGGAGCCGGTCTTGCTCACCTGCTCAGGGAATAGCCGATCGCCAGCTCTGCGGCTGGGGTCAGGAAGGAATTTTCCCCCGGGGCGGATTGGCACTGGTCCCCGGGGGTTTTTTGCCTTCCTCTGCAGCACTGAGCAGGACCCCTTGCCAGGGCCCCTCCCGACCATCTGGGCTGGGTCACTGCCTGCTGCTGGTGCCCCACGAAGGTGGCCTCTCGTGCCCTGCAGCTGGGGAGAGG
Source organism: Gallinula chloropus (assembly GCF_964237585.1). NCBI lineage: Eukaryota > Metazoa > Chordata > Aves > Gruiformes > Rallidae > Gallinula > Gallinula chloropus. Next base: position 106,538,679 of record NC_140086.1, read on the forward strand.
AGGGCTTTTTTTCCCCCACGGTGGGCTAGTAGCTGTGCCCCGGGGTTTTTTGCCTGCCTCTGTGGCACTGAGCGCGCTGGTCCCTTGCCAGGGCTCCTTTGGGTCCTTTTGGCTCGGGGCCCGCTGCTCGGGCCCCACGAAGGTGCACTCGTGCCGCGCGTGCCGGGGGAGGAAGCTTTCTGGACCCCCGGGACGGGCCCCAAGGGATGCCCCCCCAGGACTGTCCTCTTTTCCTCGGTAGCACTGAGCACAGCCCCTTGACAGGGCTCCCGGCTCGCTGCACCCACACGGGGCAGCCACAAGAGCACTTTACCTGCAGCACTGGCAGAGCCTGACAGGGAAAGGTAGCAAAGATCACAGGCAAAGAAAGAGCAAAGCAAAGCACAGAACTGTAGAGACTTAAGACAAGGAAGTAGTGTAGCATTGTATGAGGTAACAGAAGATAAATTAAAAAAAAAAAGAGAAAAGAGAAGAGGAAAAGGCAAAAGGAAAAATGAAAGGAAGAATGCATAAGACACCCGTATTCTCAAGGGTAGGGGGATTGACGGGTTACACGATATCTTGTGGGCCTGCTTTTGGTGCTTGTTGGGCCGTTGGTTGAAGGTTTTGTAGAGTGTTTGAAGTTTGGGGTGGTTACTGTTGATAGTGTAGGTGTTTTGTCCATTCGGTTGGATTTTAGCGGGGTGGCGATGTTGCATTCATGGGGCGTAGGTATATTCTTGTTTAGAATGGCTTTTCATTCTCAGTAGGCGGCGATACATTCTGTGTGCGAATATATGAATAGTAGTATTGGCAGTAGGCTTGTTATGAAGGCTGCTTTGGTAGTGTGTATGATTGTGATTGGGATGGGTTTCAGTGTTTTTGATAGTAGTGGGAGTAGTAGTGGTGTGGTATGATTGGTGTGATTGGTATGAATGTATGGAATATTGCTTCCACTACTTTTACTGGGATTTCCACCAAGGTTGATGGCTCCTAAGCCCAGTGGATTACTGTTATCCTTTAAAAGTAAGGGGACTGAGGTTTTAAGCTCAGAGGCGAGAGTTAGCAGTTCATGCTGGATTAATACTCCCCTTAGTAGGTAAGAAGAGTTTAACTTCTAATTTTAAAATCACAATCTAATGTTTTAGTTAAAACTATATGTGCCTGTGTGTTCTGGAGATGAGTTCTGGTTTTAGAATGAGGAGTAATAGAAGGATGATGTGGAGGGCTATCAGTAGGTGTTCTCCTGTGTTTGAGTTTTGAATGGAAGTAAGGCGTGTTTCTAGGGTACCTAGTTGGGTCATGAGTAATACAATACAATACTGTAGTACGCAGTGGAAGCAGGCGTCTACATAGTAGGCGTCGTGTATAGTACGTAGGGGAAGCGGGCATCTACATAGTGTGCATCGTTTATAGTACATAGGTGAAGCGGGGAATACATAGTAAGCGTCGTGTATAGTACGTAGTGGAAGCAGGCGGCTACATAGTATGCGTCGTGTATAGTACGTAGTGGAAGCGGGCGGCTACATAGCATGCGTCGTATAGTACAGAGTGGAAGCGGGCGACTACATAGTAAGCGTCGTAGATAGTACGTCGTGGAAGTGGGCGACTAGATAGTGTGCGTCGTGTATAGTACGTAGTGGAAGCGGGCGTCTACTTAGGATTCGTCTTGTATAGTACGTAGGGGAAGCGGGCGACTACATAGTTTGAGTAGTGTTTAGTACGTAGTGGAAACGGGCGACTGCATCGTATGCGTCGTGTGTAGTACGTAGTGGAAACGGCGTCTACATACATGACGCATACGCCCGCTTCCACTACGTACTACACACGACGCATACGATGCAGTCGCCCGCTTCCACTACGTACTACACAATACGAATACTAAGTAGACGCCCGCTTCCACTACGTACTATACACGACGCTTACTATAGTACGTAGTGGAAGCAGGCGTCTACATAGTATTCACCTTGTATAGTACGTAGGGGAAGCGGGCGTCTACATAGTGTGCGTCGTGTATAGTACATAGGTGTAGCGGGCGACTACATAGTAAGCATCATGTATAGTACGTAGTGGAAGCGGGCATCTATATAGTATTGTCGTGTATAGTAAGTAGTGGAAGCGGGCGACTACATAGTAAGCGTCGTGTGTAGTACGTAGTGGATGTGGGCGACTACGCAGTGTGCGTCGTGTAGAGCGATGTGTAGTGAGTGCACAGTATGAGTTATGTAGAGCGATGTCTAGTGAAGAGTTTGCCGGGACGATTCCTGTTAGACCTGCAATGGTAAATAGGAAGATGAAGCCTGGGGCTCAGAGTGTTGGTGGGTCGCATTTGATAGTCCCCCTGTGGAGTGCAGCACGGAGAAGGCACAAAGCACAAAGGCAAGTCAAGAGGCCAGAAGCAAGGCAAGATGCACAAGGCAAAATGCAAGGCCAGTAAGAAAGTCCAAAAGCAGAGCAAAAGGCAAGAAAGAGTGAAAAGTCATTGCAGCGGTCAAGAGGAAAGGCAAGACACGAAGAGACAAGGCAGGTGAAAAGGCAAAAGGAAGAAAGGCAGAAGGGGAAAGAAAAAGGGCAAAACCAAAAGGCCTGCCAACATTCAAAAGGCAGAGCAAAGCCAAAAAGCACAGCAACAGACAGAAAGACAGAACGCACTGGTAAAAGGCAAAGCAAAGGGAAGGTGTGAACGCAAAAGAAAGCGGCAAGGCAAAAGGCAAGATGCAAAAAGGCAAGGACCAAAGGAAGAGGCAAAAGGCAAGCGAGAAGGCATAGGAAAAGACAGTCGGGAGTGCAAGAGGAAGAGGCACGTCCAAAGGCGGAGCCAAAGAGGAAAGGGAAAGGAAAAAACGAAGAGGCAAAAGGCAAAAGCAACGGCAAAACAAGAGGCAATGGAAAAGGAAAAGGCCACGAGACGGTAAAAGGCAAGTGGCAAGGCAAAACCCAAAAGGGAAAAGGGAAGAAGCCACGTAAAAGGAACAGCAAAATGGAAAAGACAAGACAAAAGGAAAAAGCCACGGCATGCAGAAGGAGAAAAGGCAAGGAGAAAAAGGAAGATGCCGAGAGGCAAGGCAGAGGCAAAGGCAAGCCCAAAAGCAAGGAAGCAAGGCAGAAGGCAAAAGAAAAGGCAAGACACAAAAGGCCAGGCAAAACCCACAAAGCACGGCAAGAGGCAAAAAGACAGAAGGCATGGCAAAAGCCAAGGCAAAAGGAAGCAGGCAAGGCAAAAGCTAAGTGTCAGAAAGGAAGGAAAATAGGAAATGGCAAAAGGTGAGACAGAAGGCATAGTGAAAAGCAATAGGCAAGAGGTAAGTTAACAGACGGCCAAGGGGAAAAGGGAAACATCAAGAAAAAAGGGAATGGCAAAAAGCAATAGCAACGGCCAAAGGCAAGAAAGAGTGTAAGAGGAAATGCAAAAGGCAAAGAGCAAACTGGAAATGGAAAAATGGCAGGAAAAAGAGAACGCAAGAAGTAAGAGGCAAGGCGAGAGGCACCAGGCAAAAAAGAAGGCAAGGAGGAAAAGCCACGGCAAAAGGCAAGGCAAGGAAAAAGGGAAAAGCCTCAGCATCAAGGCGGCCAAGCCAATAATACAATAAAATACAATAATACGCAATAAAATAAAATAAAATGCACAATTGCCTTTTATTCTTCATCGTTTTTTGGAACTGGCTGACCCTTGGCCCCACGTGTGGAAACTGGCCTTTGGTCTTGGGACAGTTGGATGTCACTGATGGTTGCCCGATGCTCCAATCTATCCAGATCCCTCAGCAAAGCCTCTCATCCCTCGAGACAACACACACCACTGCCCAGTTCAGGACCATCAGCACTCTTACTAACCACGCATTCAACCCCTGCATCCAGATTCTGGATTCAGGTGCTGAACAGAACTGGCCTTAGAACTGAGCCTGGAAGAAAAGCACTGGTGACTGGTCAACAGACACGTGCAGCCTCATTCACTCCTACCTTAGAAGCCCTGCCCCTCAGCCAGCTCTTCACCCAGCACACCATGTCCCTGCTCATCTCAGAGCTGGAAAACGTCCAGGGGGGACAGGACCAAAAGCCTTAATAAAATCCAGAACTCTGTATTGCTCCAAACATCCAATTGCTGGGAACTGGAATGAGCCGTTTCTCTCCAACAACCCATCTTTCAAGGTAACAGAACCTCAGAGACAGGGTAACTCAGGCAGGACCTGAGCACCACACAGCCGCTCACTCGGAGATGGATGAGGAAGGGGAGGGAAACCAAAGGCAAACATCACACAGTGGGGTAAAAAGATGGTTTACTGGGACAGCAGAGAGAGAGAAATAACAGCAACAGGACTGAATAGCAAAATACACAAAACTGGGGATGCAGTTTCCAGCTGAACTGCAGAGCTCAGCTGTGCAGATTGTTCGAAAACACCATTTCCTGGGAAGCGGGACGAGTGGTTTGGCTCAAACAGCCTCTCCTGCAAGATAACAGAACCTGCAGAGGCCGGGTAATGTTTTGTGGGCTGGGTCTCGCCTCACGACGGGCTTGATCCCGCAAGTATCTGCGGGTTGGACTAAGGCCTCCGTCCTCCCAAAGCCATCCTCCCAAAGCCAGTAGACTCTTGGGCTCAAAGCAGCCGCTCTGACAAACTGGCCATTATGCTTCCGCATTCGATAAACCATCTGGACACTGTCCCTGCAAGGGCAGCCCCTCAGTCAGCAGCCACCCTGACTGAGAGACAGGATACTGTCCTTACCCCATAAGGAGCAGTGACAGGCAAGCGGGGCCCTATGGAGGCACAGCACCTTCTAGCTAAAATCCGGTGTGAGGCCACTGAACGGGGTCCCTGCTCCATCAGCCCACTTGGGGGGTCAAATGACCCGTTGGTTGGGACCCCCATTCCCCAGCCACTCATTTCCAGAACGCTCGGCAACTCAACACTGAGCCTGCACAAGAGATGCTAGGCCTCCCTGAAGGGTGGGGACAGGGAGCATCAAAGATGGAGATTCGGGACATCTGGTGTGCACCCTCCATCCAAGGGCCACACCGTTAGGATGATCTACGCTGGATCCACGGGTAGTGACATCATCTTCCTTTTTCTCTTTGACTCTCTTCCTCAGCCTCTCTCAACTTCTACCCTTGCTCTCGGCACAGAACCGTGACAGCGTTTCCAGGTTTGCGAAGTTCTACTGACTGCAATCCGTTGCTCCCAGTGTATGGGGGGGTGGGGAGGGTGGGGGGGTGTGTGTGTTCGTTTGCAAGCTTTATGGTTGTACTGGCCTTTAAGTCAAGCTGTGCTTTGCTTGGACCTCACGGGTAATTGTTACTCCTGAGTACCACGCAGAGGATCAGAAGCCAATCTTGCCAGTGTGGTGGTTAAAAGAGAATAGCTAAGAGAGGACTAACCTGGCCCTTGGGGCAGGTACCAAAGGTCAGCTCTACACTTACCCATCTGCTGGGCTGGGACAGACAGGTCTCAATCTTTGCCTTGCCTGCCTGGTGGCACGTGACAGCGTCCCGAAGCCAGACCGTCCCCAAACCACGCATCCTGGATGCCTCTGCCTTCTTCATAACAGAAGTGTGTAAGAACCTAAAAAGATCTTGACTGCTTGGGAACAGCTAAAAACATCAGTGAGTTATCAGCACTGCTCCCATCCTGACTGCCAAACACAGCACCACACCAGCTGCTAGAAGGAAAAATTAACTCTGTCCTGGTGGAACCCACGACACTGATGTAGGAAGGAGGAGGTTCCTCATCTGGGGAAGCAGACGCGTCAACTTGTACCGGAAGTATTTTGGGTGTTCCCTTCTCTGCCTGGGAGACGTGACTGGCATTGTCAACCTGAGCACACCATTTTCTAACACTGTCTCTCTGTGCCACCCCTGCAGGGGCTGGAGTGCGGCCAGCACAGGTTTTAGCACTGGAAAGGTGCCCTCAGGGTTACTGGTTGTCATTTGACCGCTTTCTCGGCTTCTTGCACAGCAAGACTGACTACAAAGAGACCCTTTTCCCAGGTGGAGGAACTCTTAAAACTGTGTGAATGGAGCCCAGTGGGCTGAGTTGGACCCTCTGGTCCATGCTGCCGCCTGTGTATTGGTGCCCCATGAACTGCAAAGCCCTGCACAGTTTGCAGTGGATCTGTGAAGCACGCTGCGCCCAAGGCCCAAAATACTCCTGCTCCAAAAACTATTTTCAAGGCCTCTTCCTGAATGGGGCTCCAATTCCAGCCAGCTCTTACAGGGCATACAGGGGGCAAGCTAGGAGGGAGAAGTCTGGAATATCTTCCCTCCAGCACACCGGCAAGCCTAGGGCACCTTGCTAGTCCCTTCTATTTTCTGCTGTGTTTACTGTTATACATTAGGCTATAGCAGAATGGAAATGAATGGGATGGAGTGGGACTGTTCAGATGGAAGTGACCTACAGTGCCCATCTGGTCCAGCTGCCTGACCACTAGGGCTGACCAAAGTTAAAGCATGGAGAGAAGGGCACTGTGCAAATGCCTCTAAATACTGACAGGACTGCGGCAGCGAACAGCGCTCTAGGAAGCCTGTTCCCGAGTTTGGCTGCTCCCTTGGTTCACCCTCAGCCTCCTTTTCTCTAAACTAGCGTTCTGGTTTCAGCTCAGACAGAATAAATTTTCCTTCTAGGATAGTGTGGAATGCTGTGTTTGGGAGTTAGGGTGAGAGCAGTTCTCATGACACACAGTTGTTAGTTGTGTCTAAGCAGTCAGGGACTTTTCAGTTTTTGCTACTGACCTGCTAACAAGAAGACAGGGTGGGGACACCCAGGGAGATGGGAAGGGACACACCAGGACAGATGACCCAAACTGGCAGAAGAGGGTATTCCATACCAATTACACCATGCTCAGCATAATGGGGGGCTGGTGAGGAGAGGAGGGCATGGCTCCAAGACGCATGGCTTTGGGGACGGGCTGGTTTTAGGACAACTCTGAGCTGTTCAGCCTGAGTTTTGTGGTTCAGTGAGAAACTGCATCGTGTGTCACCAATTTTGTGTATTTTGCTATACAGTCCTGCTGCTGTTATATCTCTCTTTCTCTGCCATCCCAGTAAACCATCTGTATCCCAAACCATGAAGTTTAGGGTTTTTTTGAGGTTCTTTTTCCTCCTCTTCCTCACTCCCCCCAATTCCCCACACATACCCTCTTCAAGAGCAAGTGGCTGCATGGTGCTTCGCTCTCATTTGGGTCAAAACCACAACTAGACAAGTAGAGAGGCCCAGAGTTCTCAGCAGCTCCTCAGGGAACATGCCTGCCCCGCCCCCCTCCCCCTTTGTCACCTTTGGTGCCATATACTCTGGACATATTCAAGTACCAAAACAATTGTATTTTAAGATTTCAAGTACCAAAGTAATCATATATCGGTACCAAAGTGATTTAAAGCTATGAAAATCTGCAATTAAGTCAGCAAGGAAAATCAGTTCAAATTAAATAGCAGAATTTAATCCTGTTTAATATGTATTTGTGAAACCAAAATTTAACTACATCTGTGAATAATCATTGATAACATCACAAATCCTGTGCAAAACTTAGCTTTCAATTTTACTTTTCTTCTGATACTGATAATGCAAGGATGCAAATGCACATATAACTTTGAGTGTATACACTCAGATTCCCATTGACAATATTTTATTATTAAAAAATGACAGTTCTTATGTATTGAGCTATTAATACTTGGCTCATGATTTGCTTTAGATGGCAGATGGGCTATTCTGTTCTCTAAGAGCAGTAAGAACTATGTTGGATGTACTTAATAGAGAAGAAATGTAGCAAAGTTAGTTATAAAATGCACTGTATTTGAAACTGGTTTATTACAAAGGAACTTGAATCTGGGGTTTGATCCTGAAAATCACAAAACTGTGAGATAGCCCCTCATACCTAGTTCCTAAGCACAGGACCAAAGAACCAAGCAAGTATTTCTGCTTCTTAAACTTTCAGCCATTTTGTTTGGTTTTGCTTAGCTATTCTTCAGAGGGAACTATACTGAAATAAATGCAGTAAAATGATAAAGAGCATTCTCTGAGAAATTAGGGCTATATAAAGCTTTTTTATTGAGTCAGAAAACTCTGTCTCCAGTTATTCTGCTAAGACTTGCCACAGTTTCAGCAAATTTATCTTAGGTGAAAAAGATGTGCTTTTTTTGGTTGGTTTTATCATGTTACTTTGTTTATATTTTTTGCTTATTATTTTACTACAGGCATTGCATTTTAATTTGAAATGCAGTTTTAACTAGGTTTAAAGCCTTTGTTAGAGGAGGGTGGGTTGTTTTTTTTTTAATTAAAATGTAATTTAACTAAACTAATTTTTTTCTACCATTCCTGAAATATAAAAATTGAGCTGCCTTGAAAAAATGAAATCTCAGTCCTGGAAAAGCATCCTTCAATTTCCAAATGAAAGTCTTATTTTCTGTTTCACTAAATAAGAGTATTTCTCAGAGAGTCAGAGATTCAACACGGTCAACACACTGGCCCATGAAATGTTCACTCTGCCTGACTTGTGGTGTTCTGATTAAAAAAAAACCCACCAAACAGCTCTGTTCTGAATGAGATAAAATGTTACTTCAGGGCTTACAGATCAAATGCTTTGTCTGCATCCACAAAAATTGGTCAGAAGTTCTGCTTTCTCCCAGACTGGATAAGAATCTACTCTGGCATCACAAAATGGAATTACTGCCCCCACTCCCCCCCCCCACCCCCCCCCCCCCCCCCCCCACACACACACACCTGCTCTGCCCTAGACATGCTCAGGTCGGCTTTTATTCACCAGGCAAACAATGTGGTTCTATTTCTGGATCCACACACTTCCAACTGAACACCTCCCTTGAACAGCTCCTGCTCACTGATGATCCCTCAAGCAATTTACTTTGCACCTTCCATCAACAGGTGTCCCTCCAGCTTTGCTTTTCTCTTTTGCTGTGCCATGTTAGCAGTACAGCTTCTCTGAGAGGGCATTAAATGGAATCTGAATAGACAAATACCAGCTCAAGAGGCTCTCCCTTGTTTTGCACTTTGAAGAAGTGTGGGTGAGATGTGATACATTTTGGTGTGGTTGCCCCTTGTTATCTTTTGCGTGGATAAGAATTGCTACATGAGGCTTAAGGTCTGAAGACTGTTTGCTTTAGTCTGAATGAGCTGAACAGTCAAAAAAGAAAACAGCTGCAGTACATCATTTAAAACAAATCTGTTCCCTGATGTGAATGGCTAAAACCGGACCGGCAGATTAAACTGTAATGATTTAATGCATTAAGAATCAGTGGGATACGTTCATGTCTGAGTTTGTGTTCTGAATTTCCAAAAGATCAGAGCTATACTGACAGCAAGACACTACACCATCAGTAATAACTACCTGACTATGATTTACTGCTGTTTTTCTGCCTAATAAACAAGCCTTAACATACTCAGTGACCAGAGCACTGTGAGTGACATCTTATAATAAGATGTTGCAAAACAAATACCAAGGCACAAAAAATTCCTTTCAGATACATATGCAGAGGATACATCAAAACTGTAGAGCGTTTTACTGATGTTGTAGCTAACAACAGAGGGAAAAAGAATCCTTATTCTTTCTTTACTGGAATTACTTAGTTTTCCCTTGTTTATCCTTTTCCCCATATAACTCCTCGCTCTCCAGAACACAGCTTTGTATCAGGGCAGGCAACCTGAATCTGTACAAAACGCACATGAAGAGAGAAGAGAGGCCTACACACACACACAGTGGAGTAAGGAAACAGTCAGGCTGACATTCAGTGCTTCGTAGTATTCGCGGTGCTACAGACTAAACTAACTTAAATTTTACTTGGAAAAACCAGGTGCTACCTGAAGGCGTGGTAGGGCGCAGGACTCACCTGACACAGCAGCACGGCCACCCAAACGTGCGGAGATGGCCAAGGCGCTTGCTTCTTCCTTCAGAGGATGACTTTAGAAGAGCTGCCATAAAGAGACAGCACATGTGGGAAACGAAGAGCGGCCCTGGAAAGGAGACACAGTTATGCCTGCTGGAGGGAAGCCACAAAAGCAAGAGAAAAAGCAGTAGAGCACGACGTGGATGCTTTTTACCTACAGGCATTTTAGACTTGAGATACCCAGGCATAACACCCAGAGAGATGCTCCTTGTGGGGTTTGAGTTCTTGCAACTGTTTTCAACAGAAAACTGCACCAACTCTAGGCTTTTCATATACAAACACCAGAAATAAAAGCTTTCTGAGGTATTTTCCACCAAAAATAAACTAATTCCCCTCAATGAATTTTTTTTTTCTTTATTCCTTAATGTGAGAATGCTGGTCAAGTACTGAGAGTGACAGCTCAGCCTCCTACCTCCTCTCCCCATGCTGGAATCCATCCCTCCAGCTGCTGCCCCACTAATCACCTCAGGGACATGCCTGGAGGTATTGGAAAAGGGGCAGCAGCAATGGCAGGAGCACAGCACATCTGGAGGAACCTCAACATGTAGCACAAGAGGGGTAGAAGATGGAGGTGCCATAATTAGATAGAGGCAGCTGGGCAGGGACAAACCATGGGCACTTGACAGCCTGCCTGAAGAAATGCTGTAGAATTTCACCCTAAAACACCACAGCTGAGCTCTGCCATGAGTTTCTGAGTACCTGTGAGGGAATTCGCAAACAGCAAAAACAAGGAAAGCTTTTTGCTTTACCTTGTCCTTCCCTTCAAAATCCATGATATTAGAAGACAGAAAAAAGGGCCCCTTTTTGTGAAGTATTGGAAGAAACATGCTGCCTGACGTGACTTTTCAGACTGGAAGGACTGCAGAGGACCAGTCTGCGTACGTACAGACCTAAACATCTCAGGGCTGTCAGCAGATGTAGCCCACACAATGCTATGCACCAGCGAAAGAGGTAAGGGTACATGCAGAGCCCCTCATCTCCAGTGACAAGTTCACTGGAGCAGAATAGAAAGAAAAAGAAAAAAAAGAAAAGAAAAAAACCCAAACCTAGGTGCCCCACTTGAGCTAAACAAAACCTCATTACTCCCAGTGAAAAACACCTCCATGCAAAGAGCTTCTCTGATGAGTGAAATCAAGGACATTCCAAAATGATTCATGAGTGTGTAACCTGGCTACAGCTGACAAGAAGATGACTGTGCCTTGACAGGCTGGGATGACAGGCTGAAAGATGAGCTCCTAATGAAGTCAAGCTCAGAAGCCAAATCAGAGAAAGCTGTAGCGGCTGTAAGTTAGCATGGAAAAACTTGAGGTCTAACAGCACATGGGAGTGCTCTCATCTGCAGTCATGACCTGCATGGCCATGTAATAAAATGGGTATCTGTAATAAAGCAGGTGTGAAAATTTAAAAAATAAAATAAAAATAAAATTAAAAAAAAAAAACACCTCATGAGAATGCAGAGGTGGAGGTACAACAGCAGGACATGCTACCACAAGAGAAACAAGTGTTAGAACACAGCAGGTTTGCAGCAGAGGTGGCTTGCACTCTGTGAAGCAAAAAGCACTCCCAGTGAGAGGCAAGACTTACACAAAAAACTACATACAAACCCGCTCTGCCTGCAGCCACTGCAGCTCAACTAGCAGACCAGGTCAGCGTGGACAGGGTAGAAACAGTGAAGTACACGTGTTGTGTCTAGTTGGTTTTTACCACAGAGCAAAACAAGAGAAGAATATTGGGAACTTCCCATCTTAAAAGGTCTTAAAAGAAATTCCCATAACATTAAAAACCTGGACACAAGTAGACTTCTGCAGAGTAAAAGAAGTCTAAACATGAATGCTGTCTATGTGAATGAGACTAGGAATTTAAGAAGTCCCCACATGCAGAAATGCTCTATTAAAATGCAGGTACAGTCAATGAAAGGAAAATACCAGCATCCTGGTCTCTTCTATAATAGATGTGTATTTTGCACCAGTACTACAAAGAAAAGTCTTTAAACAGTTGATAGCAAATCTGCTGGCAGTTGAATTCATAAAGGGAAATTTCACATCAGAGGAAGCTAAGAAAAGGTGTCCTGATTCATTTCAAATCCTAACAAAACTTGGCAAAGCCATGCTACCTACAAGTACTGCTAATATTAGGGGCCAGAATAAAGCAGAGATGTCAACTTACAAGGCAATTATGGCAGCAGAGCCATTGGTGTGGGCAAGAGAGACACACACAAAGATATAAACAGCCCTGTAAGAACCACGCAGAACAAGGATACTGCTGCCTACCCAGCCTAGGATGTCGGTTATAAATACCTGCATCACATATAGCAAGTACAAAAAACTCCAAATGCTGCCAGCAAGCTGCTTCCCAAGTCATGCAAAGAGACTATTTGAATTATGTCAGAGAAAAAAAACAGAGTTATAGTTTACCCACTCCTTCCTACTAAGACAGAGATATCCTCACCCTATCTATTTGTTTCTGGACTGTTTTAGAAATCCCTTTTGACAGATTCTTCACAAAGGGACATTCATTATTGTTGACGCTGAGCTCTGTCAAGCTTCTTTTTTCACTTTCTGCTAATATTTAACCTAGCAAACTTCTAGCTGCATCTAGAAGCCATCCCTGTAGGTCCCTTATCTTCCTCCACCAGAACCTGGGCATGCAAAACCACAACACTCCACCTCTTGCCTCTGTAAAGCACATATTTAGAATTACCATTAAAATCCACATTCCAACTGAAATTCCCCACAATTATTACACTCCCCAGCTATGTTCAGTCTGCTTTGCCCATTCCCTCTTCCAATTACTGTCCTTATCTCAAATTCCTCAAGCCCCACATTGGGCACCAAAAAGGACTGTGGTGGTTTGACTGTGGCTGGAGGCCAGACACCTACCAAAGCCGCTCTATCACTTCTCTTTCAGCTGAACAGGGGAGAAAATATATCTTGAGAGGCTTAGTAGTCAAGATAAGGACAGGGAGAGATCATTCCACAATTGGTGTCATGGGCAAAACAGACAACACAGAATAACACCTCCCCCCCATCTAACTGATTACACTGCATACACACACACACAGGGAAACCACCATACACAGAGAGAGAAAAAAACAGAGTGGGATAATGAGAAGTAAAACCAAATCTTAAAACACTTCCTCCCACCCCTCCCTTCTTCACAGACTCAACTTTATTCATGATTTCTCTCCCTTCCATTATCTCTCAGGTGGCACAGGGGGAGATGGGGAATGGAGACACTGGGGAGTTCATCACAAATTGTTTTTCTTAATGGGGAAGAGGGGTCATTCCTCACACCCTTCCCCTGCTCCAGCATGGGGTCCCACCCATGGGAGACAGTCGTCACCAAATGTCTCCAACGTGAGTCCCTTCCCACAGGGCTTCAGCTCTTCACCAGCTGCCCCAGTGTGGGTCACTTCTGTGGGGTGCAGTCATAGATCATAGAATACCTCTCAGGCCCAGCCTGCTCCAGCCCAGTCCCCCACAAGTTACAAGTACTCCCCATAGCAAACCTGCTCCAGCATGGGCCTCTCTCCACAGGCTGCAGGTCCTTCCAGCAGATTACTCCAACACAGGTCACAGGATATTCCATATGTCTGTACCCACTCCAGCATGGGGCCTTTCCATGGGCTGCAGGGGGACACCTGCTCCACCATGGCTTTCTCCACAGGCTGCAGGGGAATCCTTCCCTCCAGTGCCTGGAGCACCTCCTCCCCCTCCTTCTTCACTGACCTTGGTGTCTGCAGAACTTCTTGTATCATCTCACTCCCTTCTCTGGTGCCAAAAAGCAGCCACTTGCACTTTTTTCCTCTCAAATACAATTCCCAGAGGCCCTGTGACTGTCACTGACAGGCTCGGCCTTGGTCAGCAGCACCTCCAGCCTTGAGCTGGCTGGTAGTTGCTCTGTCGGGCCTACAGAGAGCTTCTAGCTATTTCTTGCAGAAGCCTCCCACCGCCCACCAGAACCTTATCATGCAAACCCACAACAATTAGTTATTTACTACATTGAGGAAATCAGTCCCAGCTGTTTTGGAGACAAGTTATTGGGTAAATTAACCTTTATCAGGGAAAAGAGGTGACTCAGAAGAAGTCAGGAAGGATGGTGTGTGGTAGACAGGAATGTTAGCAGGCAGGTTGTGGTGTGAGCAGCTGCAGCATAAATCAGAAAACCAGCTCACTAAGTGCACTCTAGGATGCCAGAAGCATGAAGTTTTAGAGAAGCTTTTTTTAAGCAGTAGTACTTACTTAGCAGTAAGAAGTGATTTGCATTAGACCAGGATGTATTTATTGTTGTAAGAGCTAGCATGTGGATCTGCAGGCAGTTATTTGGAGCTTCTCACGATGGGATTTTTATTTCAGGGTTTTTTTTAAGTTTCCCTCCTTATTCATCTGCATGTAGCTGGGCCCCACTAAAGCGTGTTTATTGCCAAGACGTGGAAGGCAAGTGCCAAGCCTGCAGCTTTGCCCACTCTAACAACGAGACAATTTCAGCAGGTTTGTAGACATCACCATGTGGCAGTCCTGTGCCTCCTGAGCCTTACATTTCTGTTCAAGGGCAAGAAAACAGCTGTCTCTCTTATCCAGGTTGGGTGAGCAAGAAAGGAGAGCCTACAGGTTAGAAGCTGTGTTTGGGTTCCCCTTGCTGCTCAACAGATAATTGTAAACAGGAGAAAGATCCTATTGATGTTGGCAGTTTCAGATGACAAGCCAGGAGTCAATTACACTTAGGGCTGACCTGTGGGTGTGTCTACATGGCCTAACAAGTTAGCCCAGTGCTCCACACAGACCAGCTGGCCACATATGGATGGATGGATGAAATTACACCATAAAGTGGTCCTCATGCTACCCAAGGTAAATCAGACAGAACTGGCTCCAGTGTTTTGTACAGCACCAGATTGTAGTGCATCCTCATAGTCTGTCTTCCCATCATAAGGCTTGGTCCTTCTGGATTAGGGTTGAAGTTTGTACTGGCAATATCTGTGCTACATCGCTTCTTTAACAAAAGCTCTGAAAGGTCACTCAGTGGCATCCTGTAACCTCATTTAATCCAGCCTCTACAGCTACTAGCCTACAGCATTTAAGGCTAACCAGGTATCTTGCTATCTCTGTCAAAAATCTGGAGTCGTTTTACTGGAGATTCTTGGCTTCTTGGTATTATGTTTTCTTGCTGTTGCACAGAGGATAACACGTACCTTGGGGAGCAGTAAATGCTACTGCATGAAGCACATCAGTACATGGTTCTGCAAATCTCACTGGAGACACTGTTACGAAGCTAGATGTCCAGCCAGGATCGCCTTTGATGGGTCACTCACCAGCAAACTGTGAGGGTGCCTGAAGCCCTGACCATACTGCCAACCTGAAGGAATCAAGTGTCTTGAGTCACAGATGAAATTATTTGTACAGTTCAGTCCTTGACCCCTCTACAGACTGCTGGAGGATCCCTGAAGCACTTTCTGTAACTCAGTGCTGTAGTTTTATTCAGATGCTGCACATACCACTCATTTTAAAACAGCCATTTTTGACATGTTTAGGACCATTTAAAATACAGCTCCAGTCCACACAGCTGCCACTTCTTGTCTTCTTCCTTGTCTGCTTGATCTGCTCAGAGGGCTCCAATGATAACCTCCTTATAAGTTACGCTACCTCAAGCAGCTTATATGGTGTCCCCCCACCCTCTTCACCTTTCCCCCCATGTTCTCATACTGCTCCTGACAGTTGTTGGTAATTGCACAGTTAAATTAGACCGTGTTCCCACTTCCCACAGAACTGGTAAACACTTGATCCCAAAATCACACCCACTTTCTTTCAGTCTTGACCAGAGCTTCCCACACAGCTTTGCAAGTGCTCATAGAATCATAGAATGGCATGGGTTGGAAGGCACCCCAAGGATCATAGAGCTTCAACCCCCCTGCCAGAGGCAGGGCCACCAACCTCCAGGCCTGGATCTCATACCAATAGCTACTTCCTTTGCTCTTTGGAAATTTTCCATTCCTCTGATCTCTATCCCTCGAAAACGCCTTTGGATCAAGCCATCTGTTCCAGGTTTCAGCTAGCATGCAGCAGTTCGCGACTCCGTGCCTCATCTGCCAGAGGAGCTTCAGCCTGTGTCAGCAAACTTAGCATCCCTCCTTCCCTTCGGAGCATTCTGCATTACAGCACTTTCCCTAATGACCCGATAGCATCAGGCAGAGCTAATAACATGTACCACAGCTGACTCTTCCTACAGCATCCTACAGGAGCAGGGTGGCATCCAGCAAAAAGCATAGAAAAGCAGCTACCTCCAAAGAATGTGATACACCAACCTGTTCATGCCAAAGAACATGATATACCAACCTTCTACTTCCCATTCCTCTGCATCTCTCAAACTGGCTGGGTTCAGGCTATGCCAAATGCTATCTGGAAAATAATATCCAATAGCATCTCTGCTATGATATAAAGCAGTGTATTAAAACCACAGGAAAACCCATTTCAACAGCCATTTCAGATTCTACCTGGCATGTCCAGAAAGGTTGCTCAGATACACCAGTTGTTGAATGGGAAAATCGGATCATACAGCTGAGATTTAGACTTGCCAGAACTCCTGGGCAGGAGTGAGAAGGGACCTGAAGGGCAGGAACTTTGCGGAAGGGCTCACAAGGTAAGTCACAAACCCCACCATATTTGTGTTCAAAATTTTGAAACAGGAGAGGGACAGGTGAGGGCTTTAGGATAGGATCACAGCCTGTAGCCACTGCCAGGATTTCACAGGGCTGGGGGAACGAAACAGGGGATAAGAACCAGTCAGGTCAGAGCCACTTTCAGCACAGGCACTGAGAACTGCTAATGAAGGACAGCAGGAAGCAAAAGGAATGATTAAGAGCTCCAATATTTTATTGGTGTGTTCAACATCTGGTTAAACAGTACATACATTTGAAGCTTGACACCCCGTAGGTCTTGTATACAAAACCATGGCGGTACTACGGGAAATTCATATGGCTGAAGGAAAAGCCATTTGAATGCCCCAGGCTCCCAGGAGCAGGGCAGACCTGGGAGGGATGGGAGGGGGGTGGAGGAGAGCAAGGGCTATCCAGCTCTAGGCATCTGCCTTCCCCAACTCAAATTAACCATCTAATTTCCCCAGGCACTCTCGATAGAAACAAGCTTCTCTGGAGGGTGATTCACTGCACAATGTTAGATTGCTTCTCTACAGATCTTCCATGAGTTTATTCCCTATTTCTTAGAGAAACACTGTTCTCAACAGCAACTGTAGAGAGTGCCCAGGGAAAGGTGTTGGCTAATTTCGATGCCTGTAGACGGGGAGTGTGAATTTTCCCTCCCTTTATCCGCCACCACACACCCCACCCCCCCAGCTACCCTTTGTGAGTTAGTGTGCAAAGAAGTGGTATTCACCCCATATTCACAGCAGAGGAGATTCTCAAGACAGGGCCTCTCGTGTGCTGCCATACACAGCCAACAGACAGACACAGATTTTGATCCTAGATGGACTTTTCCCATTTTGCCACAAACCCACTTCTTCCTCTTGTGCAGCATCAGACCTGCCCAGGCAACATCCCTGGTCTTGGTAAAGAAGTCCCTGCAAATGTTCAGTAAGGTGTCCGTTTGGGTGGACAAGAGCACCATCTGCCCACACAAATCTGCTGGCAACCCACCTGGGTTTCAATCCACTGAAGCCACTCGGAGGCTTTTTGCTGATTTTAACAGACTAGAATACACTATCTTTTTTTAATTTTATTTTTAATTTGCCTGTAGAATTCATTCACATATCAAGCTCCAGTTGCTCCTAAAATCTGACTGACTTGAGGAATAAAAACACAGTCTTTCCTTCCCTAATTCAAACCAACCAAACTGTATCCAGCTTCTGAATGATCATGACTTCCCTAAAGGAAGACTTCCTTCCATCAATACTGCCTGGCTGTAATTATATACATGTTCACCACGTTTATGCCCCCTTATTAAAAACTTGCTTAAGTGATAATGCAGGAAAAAAACACCAACAAAAAAAAAGATGGTTCTGTGCTTAAAAGAACAACTGAGGTTTGCTCCTACGTAAATGTAGCACCCACAGATGCTGTAACTGGAAAGTAAAAGGCAAACAGAGGAATTGTTAACAGGTTTGTGCAGTGTTTAAGGCTTTTCTGAAAACTGCAATGTTTCTTTAGGGAAATGGTAACACGTCTTCACATGTGACCCCGGGACTAGTGTAAAATGCTAAAGATTCATCCCCACAGGTGTCATAGGCCCTAACTGCCCGGCCATATTTGCAAATTGCTCCATTTTCTACAGTTTTATTCTAATTTTATCACTATTTCTAATTAATTTCACTGTTTCCAGGATCACATTAGTTGGGTTTTTGTCTTAAAGTCAGGATGTATGTTACTTTTGGCTGTGATCCATTCGTATGCTGAATTAGATACAGAACACAAATGAAGGGCAGTGATATGCTGCTTCCAGTAATTTAAATTAAAAAAATAATAATTCAAAAATTAATATTTGGATTGAGTAGAAAGCAGGCAGGCAATGTGTTCGTTCAATGTACTTTGCTAATTTCTGCTGGAAAAAAAGATTTCTATGTTGGCACAGGGCACCAGAGAAATTACTGAGTGAGCTCAACATGGCATCTATCAAGAGACAAAATATTTCTTCTTTCTGGTTTGATACTAGTGTAGATTCTGTTTGAAGATGGAGGATTTCCAGTGTAAAAAACCTCAATAAAACCCAAACAACAAAACAAACAAACAAACAAAATCCCAACAAAGAGGCACAAATACTAATTAGAGCAAACACACAGAACAATTCAGGGCATCTGGAAAAAAAAGGTGAGGTCTGTGGTGGCACAAGTTCTGCAGATCAAGTAAAGAGATTGAAAACATCTAGAACTTTATTCTAGCTAATGCTTCTTTCTAGATAATACTACATGAATACTGTGAAATGAGGCATATCTCGTTTTCAGGTGTATCTGAACAGAGGGAGGGAAAAAAAAGGTAACTCAGGAGGTTTAGTAGTCTAGCATTTGCAGTCCTCCAGGTTCTCCTCTGAGGGATGTTTCCAACTGAAGAAGCAGCAACCTCAGTAAAGCTCACTGCTGCTAGGTTCCTATCTGCCTGGAAGGACTGCAGTGTATTGGAGCAGGGTGATGTTGCTCTGTTCTGGCACACACCAGAAGGCACAGGGTATATAGCCCAGGCTCTCCAGCCCACCCAGAAAGCCTAGGAGTCAACACTAGTCAAAAGAAAGTAATGAAACAGAAACAGCAACTGCTTGATGGCAACAGTGAGCTCTAGCCCTACAGCTTTCCCATCTGCCATTATTCTTCTTCCCTAAGTGTAGTCTCAGGAACAGATTTTCTCTGGCTGTTCACAGTGCTGTTGGATCACCTCGGCAAGGTCAAGACACCGCAAAATTCGCCATTTCTCAGCAGCCAGCTCCTCCTTGGACACCTGGCCCAGCAGTTTTTTGGCAAAGAGGTTCTGATCCTGCATGAAAAGGCCCACAGCAGACCTTGGGGCTTGAGGGAAATTCTCCAGGCAACCACTTGTGAAACAGAAGTTGATTTTCTTTTCACGTCTCATCCCTGGTCCCCTTTCTTCAATCCAAGTCAGAGGTCTAGTGTGGAGAAGCAGAGAAAAAGAAGAGTATTTATGAAGAAATGGAACCAACAGTTATAGTTTATGCTTTTCTTCCCTCTCAGCATTTACAGAAAATGACCTAATAAAATTTTAAAACCCTTTTTAAATGTCAGTCATTGCATATTCAGGTAACATGTTCTGATCAACACGCCTTGTGGTTACGGAGCCGAATACCTGGTAATAGTCTTAACTCTGCCACGGATTCACGCCGTGACTTTCAGCACACCATTTGTACTCTCTACAGATTTGTTTTCTCTGTGTACAAAGGAAAGCCAGAGATGTCTAGCCATCTCACAGGGAAGAGGGAAAGATAGTCTGTTTCTTTGTGGACTTGGATGAAAAATGCAGCTAAACACACAAATATTTTGGAATTGTTCAAACACAGATAAACTCACAAGACCCCCAATGTCCAGTCATTCCTCCAGCAAGAAAAATCACTCTGATGCATAGTGCTGACCCAGGTGCTACTGTGCAAACCAAACACCACCTCCTTAGGAACAGCTGGACAGATGGCAAATCCATTCATAGACATTAGCATCCATACACTCTCTGAACTTTTTAAATGTTTCTTTCTCTTCACTGGGAGCACTGAGCTGACCCTAGAGATTACATCAGAAGGTGTCAATTTTGCCTGTTTCAGCTAGACAGACTCTCAAGCAGGTCTTTCTTAATCAGAGGGAAGTCCTGTCTTATGCCAACTTGATAGCCACGGCCTCCTGGCCAAGTATCAGTGCTTGACTAGCATAGTTCACAGGTCCTCACAGCTTCACCGCCAAATTCACAGCTCAGTTGAGGAAAGAGGAGCCACGGGGGTTATAAGACACTCCCTGGCCCAACACTGCAAATGCCTGCAGAGGTATTGGGGAATGGTCCTCAACACCAGTCATAGCCACATTTCTCCCTTCCTGCTCTTTTGTCAACCATGTAAACCATGTCATTACTTTTCTGCATCTCATTAATCAGCACTCTACTGCCTGTGTTTAGAGGATGCACGTTATTTTTCTTGCTTAGTTATTGATGGCCCTTCCACAGTCCTTTATGGCCCACTTTAGTCTGCCACTCACAAATTACGAGGGCATCAATAGCATGGAAGAATAAATTATGTCTCCAAGTACTGCCCATTAAATCTTCAGTATCATTAGATCTGGAAAGAAAGCCCTTGTCAGTCTACCCTGCACACATTCTGCAGAGCACTCAATGATTCCACACCTCTCATCCTTTATGCTTTAGGAACTAGTTTCTATATGGACATCACTGAATCAATTATGCTTTGCTCACCTGTTCTGCCACACAAACACCCTACAAATTACGCATGGCCAGATGAACCTGACTTAATAGTATAAAACAACTGGAAGGGAAAATTCAAAGTACCAAAATCACAGCCTGCAAAAGTGCACCAAAGATCTTCAGAAGACTAATAAATCCAAGGACACTGTGTGCTTCAGGAAGTTCCAAGGCTACGTCTCACTGCAGACCAGAAAGATGTTTGAGAGGCCTATCACTTGGTGTTTTCTATGTTTTCATCCTTCTTCCCAGGGGTGTCAGCTGTTGACCTTGTTCAGAGGCAGGCTGTTGAGCAAAGCTGGGCTTTGATCTGACTCAACAGAGCTTGTTTTGCTGTCAGAAGAACATAAAGAGCTACAGATGGTTTAGGCCACTGTTATTCAAAGCTGCTTTATCCCAGGTATGCAGGTATGAAGAAACCACTGGGCAGGCATAGGCAAAGATCTCCACAGTGTTATAGAGGGGAGTCCGTGATATGATCCAAAACAGGCCAAGTCCATGCAGGGTAAGATCCTGGGGTGATCTAGAGCAGACGCACACCAATGACCAGGCTGAACCATATGTCATCTCCTCTAGCTTGGGGAAGCCACTGAACCAGAAGCACAATCGTGCAGAGCAGGCAGAATTTAATCAAAGTGATTAAAATGACTGATTTAGACCAGTGAGCAGGAAAATGTTGGTTTTACTAGTAGATTTGTCTTCTGCGATTGGATTTTTAGTTATTTCCCAGAGAGAGGTTGATTCGACATGACTGGTAACCAAAACAGGTTAATTTTTAATTAACAGCAACTCCTATGCTAAAATTGGTCCCTTTTTTGCTATAAAGATTTGTATGCTACAAGTCTGCATGTTATTTAAGCAATTTTGTAGCTATAGAAGCAGGTTTGTATTTTTTGCCAGAAAATTGTGAAGAACTGACAGGTTTTTTAATAATTTCCCTATTTTCATTAAAGATCTGTCACAAGGTATCATTTGGCTATAGATGTAGTTAGTTATTTAGAAGTGTTAGTAGTGTTACTTACAAGCAACAAATGCCACATTTGATAGCTGAGTAAAGCCACATTAAATATGTTGGATAGTTAAAGAAGAAAAAGAAAGCTTAACCAAACACTAACAAACCACTTTTATACTGACTTTTTACAAAGTGAGCACCTTCTTCAGTGAAGAAACCACCCTGACCTTTAATGGTCATTTTGTCTTTCCAGAGTTTAGACTGGTAGAGCCCTCCTAACTACAGTTTATTCAGAGACTGGAAGGGACATTCTGCTTTTCTAATTCCTTATTTCTTCAAATGAGTGGCCCTAGTTGGACTGTCCTAGTTAAATAAACCAAAATGAAGAGAACGCTTTTTTGTACCTGCAGAAGAATTAAGCAGGTTTCATGCTCGAGAAAATTCTGAGTCCACTCAGCTTAATATTTTAATCTGCAACTTTCTGCAGAAAGCATGCATTACATGATTTTTAATGGATGTTCAGCTTTTATTAGACTTTGTAAGCTTAGATCTCAATACAAACATTATTTCAAACATTCAGTGCCAGAACATGTGTTCAGAAAATGTATTTCATTTCTTTTAAACATCTGCCCGTTCACACTTTGAAAATACCAATATTTTTATATACCATGCTACCTTACCTTGGAGGGGGATTAGACCACTAGGCCCTAACCCTAGTTAACATCAAAAGAGACACTGCCCTAATCGTTATCTCTCCAACTCACACTAAAAATTCTCTTTCTGACATTTACTGAATGCAAGCTCTGTAATCCTGGGACAGGAACTGCAGTCCCAAACCAGCCGTCTTGTCAGTAGAGGTTTGGCTTTTCCTGGATTGCTGGATTTTTTTAATCACAGAGAGGCTGTCAGCTCAACTGTCTTGGAAACACAACAGAGGCAGAGGTCATCTCTCAGATAGCTGGGCATCGAGGCATTAACACGCTCCTCCAAAATCCACCCAGAGACAGATGAGCAGACAGTGTGGGCTGTGCAGCAGAGACAGACTAGAGCCTTTGCACAAATCCCTGCTTAACAAGCAGAACACAGGCTGCTACATTCTGCACCTGCTGTAATTTCCAAGGCAAAAAATAGGCTGAATTAACCTGATTTCTCAAGGTTAGTGTATTCATGTCTTTTGGAAAAGGATGAGAGATCTTCTCAGGAAATGTGCAGCCCTTTCCCATCCTTCAGCAAAATAAAAGTTGGGCAAAATCAGAGCTGTAACACCACCACCATGACTGCCAGGCCATAACTTCACTTGATGAAGAGTGGGCCAAATTCCCTACTGCTGTAACTCCCGCTGACGTCAATGGGGGGAAGGTCAGCAGGAAATATGGCCCTGCCACAGAACAGAATACAGGAACACTATGTAACTTTCCAGCCAGCGTAAATTATCCCAGAGGCATAAAGCTGACCGTCCCTGAGGTCATTAAAATGCTCATGGTGACAAAACACTTACTGAACCTTAAAAAAAAGTAGTGGGCTATGAAAACCAGGTATCGGTTAGTGGTGTGGCGGAGGAAGAAACCCCGTAATCCAGAAACTGTTCTGCATCCAGCAAATGTCATACATAACCGCTGAGAGCTACCTAGGAGACAGGGCAGCCAGAGAAAAGTTTTAAGCCACCCGCTAGTTCCACCTGCTGGAATTAGTTCAAAATCTCATTCTATATAGATCTTTACAGCTACTCGTGTTACTGGCAAATGGCTCAGAGGGTAAACAGAGCTTGTACGCAGGGTTGTGTCCTCTCACAACTGCATTTTAAAAGGAATTGGAAATTCTGTCTCATTTGAAGAGAGAGGAAGCTTTCTAAGACAAGATGCTTATTCCATGACAAACTGCAGTGGGCTTTGTAAGACTGGCTAATAAAAAAGCTTATTAGACCCACGGCGAAACTAACAGTATGAATAAGCCCTGATTATTCATTCCCCAAATAGCTAGTACTTCAGGTTACTACTTTTTTGACTAAGCTCTTGTGTAAGATTCTTAAAGAAGGAAGCATTCATGTTTGGTGTTATCTATTTTTTTGTTGTTTTTTGGGGTTGTGGGGTGGGGTTTGTTGTTGTGGGTTTAAAGTGTTCTAGCAGTATATATTCAAGAAAAAAAAGGCATTTTATTACAAATAAAGATAGGCCAGAATATTTTGGGGGAGTCTAATTTTCCCTTTCTCTCCCTAGTCTTCTCATCTGCTTCATTATACACCCATGAGATCATCCAGCTCAAAGGTAGTGTGCGCTTTATGAATAAACAGGAAAACAGGAGTGAAGAGAAGGAACAACTAGGAAACATACAGTGCTTGGGTAAGTTCTCTCTGCTTTTTAACATCACACAACATCATTTCAACCCCTACAATCTAAGGTTGTCATTTCAACTCCTACAATTCTGTGACACTCTGATTGTATCTATAACATCCAGTAAAATGTCCTCATAAGTAACTTCAACCTATCTAAAAACACATGACCTCCATGCAGATGGCCCAGAATGATGAAACTGGACTTGCCAGCAAAATATACCACCAGAATTTGGATCAAGTTGAGTATTCAATCCGCAGTATGAAACACTATTTGATGGCAAGGCTATTGTTATAAAAGGGAGATGAAAGTCGCTATTATAAAAAGCATTAGCAGAAGAGCTTTCTGCAAGACAGGCATAGTGCAATGACTGGACAAAAATTACAAGCAATCCTGGCTCAGTATGACACACTCATGCAAGAAAAGCAAAATAACAAGAAATGAGAAACAAACTGATGACCTACTCAGGAAAAAAAATCAAGGAAACCTCAAGACTGTAGAGCAGGCATTAGTCAAGAGCAAATTTTGCTCATTGGCCTTTTGTTAGTGCATTATGTAGTATATATATGGCATTATAGTGCTATAAGCTAAGTAGTATGAGTAGTACGTTACTTTTTCAAACAGTCATATATTTTCAACCTTCAAAGAAACATTAGTTTTCGATGTACAACTAGAATGTCTGATGCAAAAATAAAATATTCTGCCTCTCAACAATTTTTCAGAGTGCAAGAGAAGGGTCTTTCAGTCTCGGGTATTAAAAAATGCTTTATAGGCCCATTCCTGCATTAATACATCACAAAAGAGCTATTTAAACTTCTGTGCTCCTCAGCAAACAGTGTTGGTGGAAGCTCTTTTTACTGTCATTACTAGAGGAAGCACTTTCAGTCTGTTTCTCTTGTACACTTCCATGCTAGCACCCACCCATTCTTTCTCAATGAGAGGAAGAGGATGAGCAGCCTGGCTCACCTGCTGCCATCATCATTACTCACTTCTTGTTTGCCGTCTGAAAGTGAACAGTCATTCTGGAATAATTCTTATCCTTCTGCTTTTCTCTCGTGGCAGAGGTAACAGTGAGGTCTCCAAAGAGGTCAATCAGCCAAGTCAGTCTGGCAATTCCACTGAAAGCTGGGAATCCTGCTTTGTTTTCATCAAGGACGCTACCTAGTGTGACAATAAGAGAAAATCTTGAGCAGTGGGAAAGAGAATAATGTCCCCTGCACAGGGAAGGCCAAAGAAGCTGCCACCTTGCAGGCTTAGAGACCAGGGTGTAGAAAGTGGCTGGACTGATTAGGAAAGTCAACAAACATGGTTAACCTTGAAATGGATCAGTTGGTGAGCTATGAGGGAGAAGGCTGATCAAAGTACAAATACAACAAACCCTTAGGAAATGTTGAGGACAGGATGGTGTATGTGGATTCCAGGGGAAAAACTAGTGCAAAAGACTAATGGTCCCCACTAGAAATTGGGACACTTCCTCAGAGCTCGTCCTGCTCTCTGAGAGCAATACAAACGAGGAATTGGTCACTACCATCAGAGCACAGAAGAGATAAAGAAGCGCTCTCTCTTCTAGGCACGGGCTCGCATTCTTTATCAGAGAGCAAAAAGCAATCAGCACAGCAACAGTCCGTAGGAGCCAACTGTTAAGGCAGTGGTGTTTTCCAGGCAACTCTGCAATTTCATGGAAATATCCAGAACTGATACATGTGTCTCTAGTCAGTTTATAGACAGACTCCTGTCTGAAGAGGACCGAATGAAACCTGGAAGGACTAGTGTCCCTGTGGTGCAGGCAGACAAATCCAAATGGACTTCAATTTCCTCACAGTTGCTGACCTGTGAAATGCAGTGTTCCCTTCACCAGGTCTTTCCCAGCCACCTCTTTTTTCAGCTGCTTGTACTCTTCAGTCAGAAGTTCAATGTGCTCCACATGAAGGATTTTATCTGATATTAAAAGAAACCAAACAGAAATACCACCAAAAACTAGGACAGATTAAATAAGAGCTTTCTGTGTAAATCAAAGACACGTCAAAGTAGTAAGGCTTCACCAGCCACCAGTGGGAAGTCACTTAAAAACATTCTCACCCTTGGCTGGCTAAATGATGTCAGGAAGAAAACCAAATGTAGGCCCTGCACTGAGACATCAATCTGGGTTAAGGATTTTTAGTAGACAACAAATACAAAGTCTATAGGAACAGTAGCCACTGTGTTTAACAGAAGCTCTGTAATGAAGCCCAAGACCCAACTTAGGCTGAAACATTAGTCTTCAAAGTAAAAGATGGATTAGTTCTTGGCCTCTTTCCCCTCACATTTCCTTGTTCTGCATTTTTCCTCCCAGGGTAGTAGGAATGAAAAAAGAGGGGGGAAAATAGCAGAATACTCAGACCCAGATTGTAACAATATGTTAAGGAGTACTTCCCTCCATTGCAGTTAATTGGGCGACTTTGGAATTGAGGCTATTTGATATATGTTGAATGTGGCCCTCATTCAGTATGTGTTTTTCTGGAAGGCTTCCAGAAGAGTCAATTTAGGCTGCTGACAGTAACTGCTGTTGCTTTGAGAGAAGAGGCATAAATTCTGCTCAACGGGAAGCCATTTGGCGAGCAACAAGGCAGTAAGTGGTGCTGGGACAGGGAGAGAGCGAAGCCGAAATCCTATACCTCCTGTGGTTTAGGACAAAAGTCACAAAGGAGAATTTTAAGAAGTGGTGGTATAAATAGTGCAGCTTGTCCAAATGGTTTTCCCTCTGCTCCTGCCCAGCACTGTCCTTTTCCTTGAAGCCTCATACATCCCCAATGGCCTCAACTGAACTGCCAGCTTCTGACCCTTGGCACTGCAGGGATGGGACCACACACATTCCAGAAATAAAGAGATTTTTCTCAGAGACAAGCTGTCTTTTTAGCCAGGGATGCCTTGCTGGCCTACAACAGTGTGAGCAGCTGTGTGTGACCAGCATATCACAAACACTAGAAAGTAGGGGAGCAGTTTCCAGTTTAATTTCAGGGAGAGAGAAGACAGGGAAGTGCACCATTTCCAGTGGCAACATTCATTAAGTGCTTTACTACCACTGCAACAGAAGTTTCTTTTTCTAATTGTGTTCTTAGTGTCAGACAGACCAGTGCTTTTGTGAGGATAAACGTACCTTACTCCTAGCATTGACATTGGTGTGTTTATTGCCCTGTTGGCATTCATCTTAAACCCTAGATAGGCACATCTGTGAGATGGGCATACTCCCTTGTACATCATGATTAATAGCAGACTGGAGCCTTGCTTTTGAGTTTGGTGCCTTTGATGCTACCCAACAGTAAGAGTGTTTACTCCCTTGAGAACAAGTGCGTTACCTTTCTGCTCAGCCATCTCCCAGAGCTCATGGGCTGCTTTAGCAGACAAAGCCATGGGGTACTCAACGAGCACGTGTTTCCCAGCTTCTAAAAACATTCTGAAATGGATATAAAATCAGTCTTTAAAAATATATATATCATCATAATCATCCCTCTCCCACAGTGAGACCCATATAAAGAAAAGCACAACTTGGAGCAACAGAAACAAATGGCAATTGCCCTAGCAAGGATGGTCTGGTGGCTGTATCACACATGTAAACATCGGGACAGCTGGGTTTTAATTATCCTTCTACAGAATTCCCTCACTCACCGACAATGGCAGTGTTGAGCACTACAGTTTCTAACTTCTAGGCATTTGGGTGTCTGGACAGAAGTGGGGGGAGGGGGACAGTGAAGCCTTCCTCTGTATAGTCTATGAGGAATGGCTTTGAATCCTGATCTAAGATGCCTGTCCATCAAACACAGGCCTAGAGGTACACAACTGAAATTACTTGGGAAAAGAATGCATCTTAAATCCTGCTCTCTTCCAGGGCTTATTGGGTACTCTAGGGAACTTGCTACCATTCACTTCAGGCTTCTAGTCTGGCAGTCTCTCCACCAGCAACAGCTTTACACAGCTCTCCGTGCTTATAAATTACAGGGGAAAGTGTGAGAAAAGGGGAAAAAAACCCAAAACATGTCAAAATACCTGATGGTTTCTTCATGGCTTTTGTTCTCTGTGCTGATGAAGGCTGCATGTATTTCTTTGCTTCTTAGAGCATCTTCCAGGCTAATCTGCTTGGCCTCATTAATATTCCCAAAACTTCTCCTGTGTATTTAGCATACATACAACGAAAGCATAACCATCACAGTCATTCTTCCCAACTGCATGCTGCATAGCAGCACTAGAAATTGTCCCCATAGACCACTGTCTCACTGAGTTCAACCAGGGTGGAACAAAGGCAGCCTGTGATCAAGGAAGGGCGTGAGCACTTACAGACCGAAGTGGAGCGTACAACAGAAGAAAACATATAGGTCAGTGTAAAGTGCTGCTTGGTTATGTTTGGTTGTTGGTTTGTTTTTTGGTTTTTATTTGGATATTTTGTTCTTAGCAATCATCATTACAAAAGAGACATTTTAAAAGAGTGACTTGAAAGAGGACAATGCTCCTATGGTAGGACAACTCCTCACCACACTGGCCAACACGCACTTGAGTTGGCAGGGCCCCATGCAACTGCAAGTATGGACAGTCAGAAGAGGCACAAAGCAGATGCTTGGCTATGATGCAACCATGTCAGTGCTAAGGGGAAGGCTCTCTTGGCTACCATGCTGAGCACACGTCCACTCGAAAATGAAACACGCACACTCCTCCCAAAAGCCCTTTGCATTAGTAAAGGTTGGAGCAGATATCTTGACAGAGTTAGGATGGGTGACACAGGGCATGAGGGTAGGCTGCAGGCAGGACTTGAAAGCAAAGACAGGTAAGAATTGCAGGTGATCGGAGTGCAAAGGGCAAGACAATACATCCAGGCAAGCTGTTGACGAACTGTGCCTCTCAGCAGCGCTGTCTCTCAACAGAAGTGGTGAAACCCCCGTCTTCAGTGTTGTTCAAGGCTAGCCATAGCACTAGCAAAAGGCACCAGGGAGCTAGGAGTGTATTTGGCAGGGATGACCTAATGGGTCCTTTCAGTCTCAAACAGCCCTGACTACATGATTTAAATATAGCTGGGAAAATACATCCACAGTCTGAGATCCACACATGTACCACCTAACTATTTAAAACCTTTATGCTCCGCTGTTATGGGGCAGATGGTCTAGCAGGAATGCTCAGGCGGAGATGTATGCATAATACAGTCCTGCTAAATTTACATGGCTCTAAGCTAGTGAGAAAAAGCATGAAGCTGTCCTCCAAGAGGCCACCCTACTGCATGTACTGAATTATGACTTTTTATTTTAAGACATCTACCAGTGGGGTATTTAGTTTTTAAAAAAGATAAAATAGAATTTGAGGATGAAGTTGCAGCATCAGGAGCTTTACAGCACGTTTCTGCAAAAGATGTTTTTAAAAATTTCACATAACATCTAATTTAAACATTTCTGTAAATTTCATGCAGACATGAGCTCTGAAGGGTAATTTTTGTTGGTACCATCATAAACCTACAGGAAATTTCAGTCAGATAGAATTGCATTTCTTTTATCACACAGATCCAGCAGCGAGAATCTCTCACCTTTTCTTTCAGTCATTTCTGCTAGGTATCTCACTAAGGTAATCTATTTGTTCCCTCTTGCAAAGCTTTCTATGCTCATTTCCTAGCTGCCACTCAGAATGACAGGCATATTTGCATAAACTTTCCCTTTTTCAGACAGCCTTAATTATAAGAGTAATATAACACTTTGGATATTCATCTCCTGCCCCCTCAAATGCCCTCCACATGGGAACATGACAAATAACCATATTAAGCATGCCAAGATTAAATTTCTGACCTGGATACAAATCCAAAGAGTTTCAGGTGCTCAGAAGGGCTGGAAGGCATTGGATTCATCAGGTCTCGGATCCGTGCTAAGCCAGCAATTCCAACTCCAACCACCACGGTCCCAAACATTTTGTTAATCTGACCAAAGGGGAAAAAAATAAAAAAAAAAGAACAACATTTTTTTTTTAATTTTAGCAAGGAGAGAAGCAGTTGGGAGGGGAGGAGGGAGGATGGATTACTCTCAAACCCTGCTCCAGACAGCCAAGCCTTATTCAGGATTCAGATATCAGCAACCAGCTAAGAGAGATGCGATGCTATAGGCTACTGAGCTCACTCGCATCCCATTGAAATGGGGTCAAGTGGTTCAGCCTGTCATAGGACTGGTCTTGAGACTTGTATTTAACAGCTAGCATATCACAGCTCTGGCACAAAGTTCTTCCTTTCCGTGAATAGAAGGCAGACTTCAAAAGTGAGACATTCTTCTATTTATATTACCGCTTCCAGGCTGGAAAGGAGCCAAAAGGTTCTGCAAACCCAGCAGAGCTTTATATAAACCTGTCCGACTTCCTGAGCGTCTGCAGCACAGCCTGCCCCAGGCTGACACGTGGACCTCCGCAGAGCACGGCAGCATAGCCAGGATACTGCGGGACAGGAAGCAAAGAGCGTCTTTTCTTCCCCCATGTAACCGCTGGCACATCCTACGACGTCAAGAATCAACCAACCATCTGATAATTTGGTTAAGATGCTTGCTTGACGTTTCCATGCACGAAGAAAGCTCTACCGCCTCTCTGCAATGACAAGCAGGCATGTCCTCAAGATTTACATCTCCCAAAAGCACATTCCTGCCACAATTGCATCATGCAGAGGATGAGCCAGGTATTGCACTTGCTGGCTGGGCTGCTGGGCCAACGGTAATAAATTCTTCTGTTGGTTTTATGTTTTGCAGAAACACTGGGCAACCAGTGTCACCTTTCAAACCTGCACTATTCCACCACCCTGAGGACTAGCAATATTCTGTCATTTTAAGATTTACAGGAAAAACAGCCTAAACCCAAGCTAACTCTGCCCCTCTACATTTTTTGCTCTTTCCATCCTTTGACAGCACCCCTTCAAATTCTGTTTCTTTTGTTTCAGCGTTCTCCTTCCCACCACTGGCGATCCCTTCACCTGAGTGAAATCTGTCAATCACTTCCACTACCTGGCTGTCAGCCCTTCAAATCCTTCTGAGATCAAATGGATAAATGGACAACTCCACTCCACTCTTCCTTGTGCCTCTTGTCTGACAGGACCACAGTGCAGCGGCACAGCCATGACTGTTCTGACAGTGCTAGAGGTTGACAGCTGCTAAGAAATTACATCAACTTACAGAAAAAAATAATAAAGTAAAGTTCCTCTCCAATCACGTCATGTATGGGTTTGTTTTTCTGAGCTCTTGCTTGCATATATGTTCCTGTCAGAGCTGAACTCTGCTTACTTTATATAGGCCAAACAGGTACAAGGGTGTAACACATCAGTGTGTTTAATATAAAAGTTGCCAAATTGTCCAGACAGTTAATAAAGACGTTTAACAGTATTGAAGATGAGTGCAACACTTGCCCTTTTCCAGTCACCAGAAACCTCCCCTGATCACCAAGTGACTTTGCAGTGACATTAACCAAGTCTCTCAGAACCCTTGGATGTTCCTTGTCTTGTGCCATGGGCTGCTGTGCGTCCACTTAGCTTAAAAGCCATACCGCTGCCCAGAGGAACCTTTCCCATAGCTCCTTTCAGTCGCAGATGAGCTTTGCCTTTCCCAGCTCTGCTCCTGCAAGCATGGCCACTGTCTCTATGTCCCTCCTGGATAGTCCCTCCCAGACTGTGCACTTTCTTTCTGTGTTTGAGCTCAGTCAGGAGGTCCCTGCTTATCCACACCAGCTTTCTGCCATGCTTGGCTCTGCTTGCAGCACACTGGAGTGGGGCACCTGTGCTCTGGGGAGGTCACCCCTGTGAGTCCTCTCATAGGGCCTTCACAAGCAGAGCAAAAAAAACCTGTGCTGCTGAAGAATATGCTTTTATAATTCTTTAAAATTGAGATTCATAAAAGGCTCCAGTGTAAATTAGGATCAGGTCAGCAGAGGTTTAGAAGCTGTCCAGCTGGAGAGCAGCTGATCAGGGGCTTACTTTAAGTTCAGAAATTTTCAAGGTTACTGGAGTGTTAAGCTGTTAATATTTGCCTACCATCTTAGCAGGATTGGGAGTGGGAGTCGCACAGCAGACAAATTCCTCTGAAGCTCCTGCAGTCATCTTATTTCCAAGAAATGCCTTATTTTTTTTTTTTTTCCTGGTGAGATGCTGACCTCTGCTGAAACGAACTGAAGAAGCTGGGGGAGCAGACTCCCTTCTTCCATCGCCATGAACAAAGACAAATCTCTGAGCAGATGTTCAGGTTATTGAACATCAAGATTTTCCTCCTCTTCTTTAAAAACTTTTCTAGTTTTATCTGAGGAATGACTCCTGACCTCCCCAAAAGTCACATTTAAGAGATGCAAGATGATTTTAACCTAGGAACAAAACCTGTTACTACGCAACCTGTTGCCATAGCTACCAGCCAGTCTGTCCAGGTCAAGGGTTTGCAGGCTCATACGGTATCCACACAGAAAGAGACGGTTACTGAATGTTCATTACAGAACCTTTGCTTCTGCACGTAGCCAAGAGAAAAAATCGCTATGTCTGCATCCCTGCTACTGCTTTTTATTGCCCTCATTTTGCTCACACAACAAATCCTGGAGCTGCTCAGGGAGAAAAATAAATCAGATGTTTTTAGGAAGTGTCACAAACCAGGTAGGAGCAGAATAGAGAATAATCATCTGAGAGTCATGGGGAATTCATGAAAAATCAACTCCCAAGTTCAAACCTTTACACCAGGATAATAGTTATCTTTCCAGGCCAAACCATAAGCTGCTGGACCTGCCTTCCATGCCACCTTCTTAAGATTGGTGACCTCAGTTAAAGCTTAGACAAAAAGATTTCAGAGCCATTTTCAAGGCTGCTGAGCTTTGGCTCCTGTCGTACTGAAAAACTGTACAGTAAGTGGTACAACTGTACATCAGCCAGCATCCAGGAACACTTTTCTCCACCCTTTCTTAACTGCCTGTATGAAAGCAAAGGGGCTGGTGAGAAGATTAGAAAGGCACATCCTTCATGCTCAGAGCTTGTGATTGCAAAGTGCCTCCCACTGCCCAGCAGCAACTTCCCTGACCTGGCTGCAGGCAGCCCTGCCAGCCCCTCCAAGGGTCCCCCATGAACTGGGATGGGGAGCACAGTAGCTGCTGGCGAGTGCAGGAGCTGTTCCCCACCAACAGACAGAACAAGTGGCTCCCCTTATGGGGAGAAATGAGCCCTGAGGTGGAGGTTGCAGCATCTTTCTCGACAGACATTTTTAGGGGAACACTGGACTGACAGCAGCAGTCACTGTCAAATCAGCAAGTTGAAACCTAGAGGTCCCTTCCAGCCCTGCATCTCTGACTTCAGATACTCAGAGCCCTGGTAGATGCTGTACCCAGGGTGTTGGTACATGCTATATAGCCTGTGCCACCACCTCTTACCCCTCACGGTGTTAACCCACAGCAAGGTGCATCTGCCTGAGAAAGCAGAAGGCGAGCAGTGTGGCTTTTGTTAGTGTTGTTTTTAAAAGGGAAGGACTGTACAAATGTTCAAATTTAGCAACCTGTTCAAAGACATAAAAATCCTTTGTTCTGCCAGAAAACACCTGGGCACTTTATCCTCTGCAGGTGCTGCCAGTACCTTTGGGAAGCAGACCCAGCATAGGCCTCACTAATGCTAACTAAAGGCAGAACTTGAAGAAAAAAAGAGAAACAGAAATGGAGGGAAGGAAAACACCCGTTTGAATGCTAACATGCTGGAGCAGGAGTTTGTGGTTTTGCTCTGCATGTGCTGCAACCCAGAGATAAAATTCCTTCTGCAAGGAGTAAAGAGGGCAACACCCAACACTCCCTTTGCTACTTTCTCTTTAAAACAGTAACTGAACACAAAGTGAGACTCAAAAAGTTTTCTCAAAAATCCGCCAAGACCGATTAGAGTCTCGGAGGCAAACAGCGGCACCTGGACGCTGTGGAGCAAACGTGTATTTTCTTTGATTGCTGTTAGTTATGTTCACAAGGATCATCCTGCCCAGCATCTCCCCAGCCCTCACAGCCAGCCCTCTGGCTATCGCAGCCCATGCCACAGTTTCCTGGCAGGCACTCGGGCTCTGGCAGGTGAGTTATCCCCCTGAGGTACCAGCTCTCACGGAGGCCTGCAAGCAGCAAACAGTCTCTAATCCTGACTAGCAGCGCTGTACCTTGGAAACATTGCCAGAGCGGGCTTTTCTTCCTGGCTTTTAAATGCCATTTTAAACAAACACCTGCATCAATTACATTTATATGCAGGCTTATTTGCCTGGACTTTCTGATTAAATTCTGGTTTTCCAGCTGGCTGTCAAAGATGAAGTAGATATAGTTATGCTGATATATGGCCAGATGCTGTGTTGCAGCTGCCAAACAAGGACCTTTATGACATACAGTGATGGTTAATAATAAATGACTACACTCGTAATAGATATACTGTCTTCATCAATAATACCTAGGCATAAAAGAAAAATTTCATTAACACATACTTCTGCAATTCAACTCTAACTCCAGAGCCTGCAGCAGTCCTGACTCCCACCCCAGTAAGGCTGCTCTCCACAGCAAAAACATCTGCAGCAAAAGCATCTCACAAAACTAACACAAAACTGTGAGAGGTACTGCAAGAATCTGAAAATCTGTTTTTAATACATGACATATTCCACCCTGTGGAGGACTGAATTGCAAGTGCTGTGAGGTTCATGTGTTCAGTAGGAAAGATTATTTTGTCCTATTGCCCTTCTCTCTCTGTAGGCACCCTTTGTGGTTCAGAGTTGGTTGCTGGTCTGAAGAGGAAAACCCAAGGCAAGTCACACTTCTGAGATGGAGTCCCAGATATGTGCAGAGAGGTGCTTGGTCAAGCTCATTTTGTTTGAAACTCTGCCCTGAGATAACCTGCATTGTTTCAATCTGGGGGCCAAAATGGTGATTTATGTGCCCAGTTTAAATGCTGGACCTGGCCTACTGAAGTGCTTTGCATGACACAACAGATTTCTATAGGTGACAGTGAGGAGCCAAAGTTCATCTGGATGTAATTTGGATGCCACACTGCTAATGCTGAAACTACCCAGGAAAGAACTGAGCCCATTTCCAGGCACCTGAAAAAAAAAATAGGAGAAAGACATGAAGGGCTCCACTTTTTATTTGAGAAAAATATCCCCTTAGAAACACCAAACAAAACCAAAACAAACGAGCTTACGTTAAGTTTTCAAGAACTACTCTGAAGTGAACTTAGAGAACTCAGAGATACGGTTTAGCATATCACAGGAATGGTTGGACTCGATCTTAAAGGTCGCTTCTAACCTAGTGAAAATTCTGTGAATTACAGAGAGCCTTGGAGACCTTCTGGTGGGTAAATAAACAATCCCACATAACTGGAGTTTCTTCACAACTATCCTTTAACCAAAAGACTGCTTGTAGGTGGCTAATCAGAATATGACTAAAGCAAGGTGAGCCACAGTCACAAAAATCTCTTACAACAAGTTTTGAAAGTGAATTTGCCCATGGTGGTAGAAGAAAAAAGTAGTTTGGCAATTGATTATCAATTACTTTGGAGTATGTCCATTTTAGATGAGCCCTTAGAAGGATGACCTACGGCATGGAGCTATCAGTGATTTAGACATCTTAATTTTCCACAGGATCAAACAATATCATTGCTACAGTACCAGTCTGTGCCTGAACACAGGATAGAGAAAATAACTCTGAAAAAAGCTAAAACTGATACTAGCTCAAAGAAATAATAATAAAAATAAACAGGCCCCGAAACACACCCTCCACCACTTTTTGACTTAACACCCACATAAACACTGAAGCTATAAGAATTGGACTCTGCCAGGTCCCTATGGACCACAAACAATGTCCCCTGGCTTCCCTGCAGACCAATAAAGCCACCAGAGCAGTCTTCACACAGCTAAGCCACTACACACTAACTGCTGAGACTGTGCTTAAACACCTATTTCATACAAAGACATTGCTGTTTTGTGCTGATTCTTACACTGTTTAAAAATGGGAACGTTTCACATTACATGTCAAAAACCAGACTACTTCATCAGTGATGGAAGAGTTGGTATGCTAAGTATCACAGGAGCTTGACCCTTACAGATTGATGTGCCCTGAAAATATCCAACCAAGGGTGTTTAAGAGAGTTGATCAATGTTGTTGCAAGGCCAGGTTCTTCTTGAGAAGTTGTGGAGACTGGGGGACATCCCAGAAGGCTGGAAGAAGGCTAGTACCACCCTCATCTACAAGAACAGCTTAACGGAAGATCCAGGCAATTATAGGTCCATTAGTCTTACTTCAGTCCTTGAGAATTCCCAGGAACTATCACAAGTTAAATGAAGCATGGGATTGGGAAAACCAGCATGGATTCAGCAAGGGCAATTTGTGACTGACAAACCTGCTCAGCTCTACAACAAGGTAACCTGGTCAGTTGATACAGGGCAAGCAGTGGACATTGTCTACCTGGATTTCTCCAAGGTTTCTGATACACTTCCTCACAGCCTCCTCCTAGAGAAACTGATACATTACGGTCCAGACAAGCGGTCCATGAGGTGGATGGGGAACTGTCTGACAAGCTGTACCCAGAGGGCAGTGGAAAAGAGCTCTTTTTTGAACTGGTAATCTGTCACAAGTGGGGTCCCCAGGGATTGATAATGGGCCCAATCCTGTTTAATATCTTTATAAGGGATCTGGACGATGGGATCAAGTTCACTGGTGAATTCTGTAGATGGTATCAAACTGAGCGAGTAATAGACACTTTGGAAGGGACAGCTACCCTGCAAGAAAACCTGGATAGGCTGGAAGAGTGGGCTAACAAGAACCCTATGAGGTTCAACAAGGAGAAATCTAATGTCTTGCTCCTGGGAAAACAAAGTCCAGGAATGCAACACAGACTCAGAACCACCTTGCTGGAGACCAGCTCTGTGGAATGGGACCTGGTGGACAATGAGCTCAATATGAGCGAACAGAGTGCTGCAGGACCAAAGAACGCCAACAGAATGCTGGGTTGCATTAACGAGGGCATGACATCACCAGCAAAGATAAAGAAGTCATTATCCCACACTACTCAGTGCTCGTCATGCCACACCTGAAATACTGAGTTCAGTTTTTGTCCCTACTGTACAAAAAAATAAAAGTGAACAGGTTGAAGAGGGTCCATAGAAGAGCCACCAGGATGATCAAAGCACTAGGAAGGAAAGGCTGAGAGGACTGGGTTTGTTCAGCCTTGAGAAAAAGAAGGATATGGGAACATCTCGTCACCACATTCTAGTACTTAAAGGGTGGCTAAAATTAAGATGGAGACTCCCTTTTTACAAGGTGTCCCATGGAAAAGAGGGGTAACGGGGTGCAAGTTACTCCAGGGGAAATTGCAACTGGGCACAAAGGGAAATTTTTTCACAATGAGAAAATCAGTCATTGGACAATCTCCCCAGGGAAGTGGTAGATTCCCCAACATTGGATGCTTTTAAGATTCAGTTGGACAGGGTGCTGGTCCATCTTGTCTAGGTGGTGCTTTTATCTATATGGAGCTTTTGCCAAAAAAGCTGGATCAGATGATCCTTGAGGTCCCTTCCAACCTATTACCCTATGATAACTGCATTTTTTGGGAAACTTTACTTTGAGTTAATCAAAAGAGGTATAGCTGACAGGGAAGGGAGCTGGGACATGCCAAATAATCTCAGTACATTCCCTTCCCTTCCTATGCTGCTCATTATGGTATTGCTATGTCATCTACCAAGGGATGAGGTTTCTCCACCTCACTTGGTAGATTCATGAGCACTTTGCAGGTAAACTCCAATGCCAGGAATGGCTTCCAAGCCTTTGCTATAATACAAATGAAAGAGATGATGGACAATTACGGAAAAGTGTTCTGAAATATTTTCTCAATTACATCTGCCCCTGAATTTGCCTGCCAATTACTGCAGTCCTTTCTACAAGCATTTTCTTCTTCAAAAGGCCTCACAAATGCAGAGCTGGGGTGGGCAGATAGAGGAAAGCTGTGTTTCCCAGCTGCGTTCTTACTTTCTCCCAGAAGTTTACTGGGTGACCTAAAGAAAGCAAAACACATCCCCTTTCACTGTCAGTCCTCCTTATTCCAGACAAGGGGAAATCTCTCTCTCTATAAAGCCCTCTCAGACCTATTGATAAGTGTAATATAAGCAGTAGGTATTACTAAACCCTGTCTTCTCTTTTGCTGTAGGAAGTCCCACAGAGATTAGACATCTAGAAAGGGTGGATATAACCAAGGTTTGTATTTAATATCTATAGAAAACAATGTCATATAATGCATGACACAGAAATATCTTTTTTTTTTTTCCTTTCTCTTGCTGTTAAATTAAGCTGAAACCCAAACCCTACAAGGAATTATATGCATGCTTAGCTTTGATCACAAGTAATCCCATTGATATCAATGAGAATACTCTTCTAAGTACATCAGGGAACAGGAGCTTTTGCTGTTTACTGTAATATTAGTAGGCACCAGTACAAAACACATATCCAGCCACAAGTGTGATCTTTTAATATCTTTATGGACGCAACCCAAGAGATGATACCTATCTTCCGGTCCACTAAAGGTCACTTCCTGACAGGATGACCTATTTTGAGAATTCCCAAAACAAAAAAAGCATTCCTGCCACATGCTGCACTCACCACAAAGATACTGCTTACCACGGCTGATTAAAACCTCTGCCTCCATCATTACCATGATGGCAAATTGTAACACCAGAGCCTGCTCCATACTCTCTTCAGAGCAAACAATATATACATGAACTGTAGGTCATCAGACAAGTGTATTTTTTTTCAGCTGACTTCCTACTCTCTTCCTATACTCTCTTCCCCTACCTCAACAAAACTGTATTCACTCTTTAAAATAAACTGAGAGTGCTAAATTCAGACCAGTTTTTAGATAACTAGCTTAAGATAACTTGGAAGTAGATGAAGTTTTGCATAAGTCTGTAATCCTAAAAGCAACACATGGCATAGCTAACCCCTCCGTCACCAGTCTACCATTTCTCAGTAGGGACTGAAAAATGCAATGGATGCTCTCCATTCCCATTAAATTTCAGAAATCTACCAATGGCAGCAATTGCTTGAGAGTAGGAAAAAAAAGTAGTTCTTAAATGAAGATTAACAATTGAGGTTACTCAGTTCCCTCCAACTTTAGAGCTCAGTATTTTTCATGTTACGTGGCATCACAACACTCAAGAATCATACAGGCCAGCCACTAGCCTGCTCCCTCATGAAGTCAGTCTGCAGTTCAATGTGATTTGGCCGTCAAGTAGTCCGGACATGCTCATCTGTTGAAGTTGTCCCAACTGAAAGCACCTTCTTCAGAATACCAGCCACTAGAGGGAGCATTTGTTATCCTATTTAAATTATACTTACAAGAAAGTTAGCCTAAGAACAATTAAGAAGCCTATTTACCACAGTACTTCAGCTGCACGCCTGGTCTCATACAACGTTTTAGGAAGAACAATTCTTTGTGTATAACTGGACACACTGCAAAAGAAAACTCCCTTTCTCCCCTTACAGTTCCTAGGTCTACCCCCTGCTATTTCTACAAGCAGAGATGTAGGTTTATATACCAAGAAGAAAGCTAAATTACCTACTATCTTTGATTTACCTGTACAGCCAGCTCTACAGCTGTGAGCATGCTTAAACCTGAACCTTCAGGTGTGTCGACCTAAAACCTGACATGCTCAGGCTTGATAAGCAAATGAATGACCTAGAAATGGTTCCTATTTACAAATGTCTGCCTCTCTGCAGCTCTGTCATTACCAGATTTATTATTCCAAAAAGTCTCCAAAAAGTATCTAAAAAACCGGCCTTCAAGTTGGGTCCAACTGCAAGCAAGGCAGAAGATCCTACTTGGCTAAAGCCACTCCCAAAACCTACTTGTGTATTAAAAATGTCTGAAGAGAGAGGCACTTATATTGCAACTCTTGCACATGGATGTGTAATGAATACAAAACTCAATAAAAATTATAAACCAACTTGAAGATTTGGCCCATTCTGTGACATTTTACCTGAGAAGGATGCAGGAGGATTGTGCCAGTATATTAGGGGCATCATAGGTTCTACCTCCCTTGGTTGTTTGAGACCAGTGAAGCTGCTAGCAGCACCTATGAAACTCATGACCCTCTCCAAAAAACTATGTAAAAATAACTATAATTGGTGAATAGGCTTAGAAAACCTTTCCTCCTCACAGTGTGCCTTTAAAGATGTTGACTTAGAAGACTTTAGTGAAGCTGACTGTCTGCTCAGAGGCGTATTTTAAATGCTATTCAGAACCACTGTGGCCATGTAATTGGCATAAAAGAACCCACTATCACTCTTTTCATTTCCTCTGACAAATGAACATCCTTGATGTGGACCAGGATTTTATTTATAAAAACTGTGGCTGAACAAGTGGGTAATACCCCATCAAAGGCAGGATCAGCACAACTGCCTAACTTTGCAATAACTAAACAACTACTGAAAGGTTCAGGAGCAGACAACACTCGGGCTAATGAAAGAGGAAAATATATCATGTAAAAGAGGTAGAAAAAGAACTCGACCTGGAAGCTGGAGATTTCCAAGAGTGAGTACTTCTGTTTGAAATACAGACATTTTTCTCTCTTACCCATATTTTACTAGAACATACCCACTTCATTTTTTTTCTATGATATTTTGTTGAAGTGCTTTAACAGTTACTCTTTTAAGAGAAGAGCTCCATCCCCTCCTCTGGTTCGTGTCCTGAACTGCTCTGTTCCTTTCAAGGGCCAAAGAGGTCACTGAGTTCTGAGAAAAGGGAAGTAGCTGTACTGAACCACCACCATCCTATGCTACAGATGGCAACACAAAATTAATTTTAAAATGTAACAGCAATCCTGCTCATTAGTTTGTTCAGCCTTGCAGCTTTTTTAATTATCAGTCTAAATCCCTTCTTACCTTCTGCTACAGTAACTCAACAAAGCATTCTGAGGTTCTGGGAAAAAACCTCACTGTGTAAGATTAATTTATATTATTTAAGCCATCCGCATCTCAGGTATGAGTGTGGCCTCTCCACAAAACAGGTTTCAGACAAATCATCTCTTTATCTATCATTAGAAATGGAAACCACAAGGCATCCCACATTAATAGCATAAACACACACATTACACATGGGCATCTGTAGTTGGCACTATTTTATAGGTGTCTGTCTTAGATACTGGACAGTAAGT
This sequence comes from Gallinula chloropus, assembly GCF_964237585.1. Classification (NCBI taxonomy): domain Eukaryota; kingdom Metazoa; phylum Chordata; class Aves; order Gruiformes; family Rallidae; genus Gallinula; species Gallinula chloropus. The sequence continues at coordinate 106,579,879 of NC_140086.1, forward strand.
CTCTGATCTTCCCCACCATGGTCAAAGGAGCCTCAACCCCACTCAGAATATGTAAATGACAACTGTCTGCAGTGATCTGTCCACCAAGACCTCTTGCATCCATCAGCTTTGATTAGGATTAAATTGCATCAGAGGAGCATAACAACATGGCCAAACAATAGCTTGTGAGCCAGACTTACAGCTTACAAGCCATTTGACCACACTTGCTTTCAAGGCTGGATGTTTTTTTCCTCCTGACCTCACAGATTTTACAGTCAGCAATAGGAAAGGTTATTCAAAATAGGCATATGAGCAAAATTACAGTGATGAAGGAGCTGAAAATAATAATAATAATGAGCACACTGTAAAGGAATGTACTTTCAACTTCTTTTTGTTAGAATGGTTTGCATTGGAAAGGCCCTTTAAAAATCACCTAGTCCAACCACTCTGCCTTGGGTATGATGTTTCCCTTTTTCCAGTCACTGGGGACTTCACTCAATTGCATGACATTTCAAATATGACAGAGAGTGACTTGGCAACTGCATCAGTTCTCCCTACCTGTGATGATTCCCTTGATATAAAAGGCCATCTGTGTCAGCATGGGAGTATGAGATTCTAGAGGCAAAAGACGAAGAGTCAAAAACTTATTTAGTCGTTGTCTAACCAAAAGAAACTTTATCTTCAGGGTTATCAGCACTTTCATACTTCCTTAGGAGGCGATAATTTAGCAGCATCCAGACGAGGAGGGCTTCCTCCCCATGTTTTAAAAACCAAAACACTGTGGGTTTGATATTACAAGACATGTGATGCTGGGAAGCTACAGCCAATTGACAAGAGACGGTGGTAAGTGGCAGTGGACCGGCCTTTTTTTGGAAAGGTGTTCTTAACCTGAGTACATAAACATAACAAAATTGCTGACCTTCCATTTGAAAAAGAAAGTGCATCATGCATTTCCCTGGTGCAAAATTAGGCCTTCTTCAGAGACAGCAGGGAATAAAGACTGTGGTCTCTTTTCCTGCCCCTCTTGAGAAAGAAGCAGCATCCTATCTGGTGAAAGAGCAGCCAGACAATTATATTGTCAAATACATTGCTCAGAAAGCAAGAAGAAAAAGGATGTGAAGCACTCCTCTCCCCTGAAACAGAGGACCAGCTGCCATCAAGCCACTTTAAGCCCTGTTTGTATTATCATATAACATGGATATTTTTATAGTTCTTTTGCTCTGTTTTCATTGTGCCTATATTGCAAATATTACTAGATCAGGCTGGATGTCACCATGACCTGTGCAGGAGGACAGCATTGGAACAACTCTCAAAACACTCTTATTTTTAAGCAGTAAGCAGAGTCAGGCAAATGACCTGCTTATTTGGATTTATTCAACAGCCTTTAGTCTTAAGACCTTATTACAAATGCCAGGCATAAAAGAACAGACAGTACGTCTTACCTTTGTAAACACCGAGCTAAATGCAAGGATAGTTATTTCACTTTACTGTGCTGTTTTGTTCCAAATACCATTTTGTGGGAAGCAGGACGAGCGGTTTGGCTCAAACAGCCTCTCCTGCAAGATAACAGAACCTGCAGAGGCCGGGTAATGTTTTGTGGGCTGGGTCTCGCCTCACAAGGGCCTTGATCCCGCCTCACGACGGGCTTGATCCCGCAAGTATCTGCGGGTTGGACTAAGGCCTCCGTCCTCCCAAAGCCATCCTCCCAAAGCCAGTAGACTCTTGGGCTCAAAGCAGCCGCTCTGACAAACTGGCCATTATGCTTCCGCATTCGATAAACCATCTGGACACTGTCCCTGCAAGGGCAGCCCCTCAGTCAGCAGCCACCCTGACTGAGAGACAGGATACTGTCCTTACCCCATAAGGAGCAGTGACAGGCAAGCGGGGCCCTATGGAGGCACAGCACCTTCTAGCTAAAATCCGGTGTGAGGCCGCTGAACGGGGTCCCTGCTCCATCAGCCCACTTGGGGGGTCAAATGACCCGTTGGTTGGGACCCCCATTCCCCAGCCACTCATTTCCAGAACGCTCTGCAACTCAACACTGAGCCTGCACAAGAGATGCTAGGCCTCCCTGAAGGGTGGGGACAGGGAGCATCAAAGATGGACATTCGGGACATCTGGCGCGCACCCTCCATCCAAGGACCACACCGTTAGGATGATCTACGCTGGATCCACGGGTAGTGACATCATCTTCCTTTTTCTCTTTTACTCTCTTCCTCAGCCTCTCTCAACTTCTACCCTTGCTCTCGGCACAGAACCGTGACAGCATTTCCAGGTTTGCAAAGTTCTACTGACTGCAATCCGTTGCTCCCAATATATGGTGTGGGGCAGTTTCGTTTGCAAGCTTTATGGCCATACTGGCCTTTAAGTCAAGCTGTGCTTTGCTTGGACCTCATGGGTAATTGTTGTTACTCCTGAGTACCACGCAGAGGATCAGAAGCCAATATTGCCAGTGTGGTGGTTAAAAGAGAATAGCTAAGAGAGGGTTAACCTGGCCCTTGGGGCAAGTAACAAAATTCAACTCTACACGTACCCATCTGCTGAGCTGGGACAGACAGGTCTCAATCTCCCTGGTTTGCCTTGCCTGCCTGGTGGATGTGACATTGGAAGTAAGTAAATGTAAAATAGACTTCAAAAAAAAAAAAAAAAAAAGAAAGTTTTACTCAGGTACTGCCAGTTGAAAAGATCACAAAGTCCAAGTGGAAAACATGTTTTCTAGAGCAAACATTTCCAGCAGCTGCTGGTACTGGTTATCCTGACTTCTGGACGATGAACCTAAGACATCTCAGGACTGTTTTTCTAACAGAAAACTCTATGTTGTTCAGACTGCAAATTTAAGTACTGAATACATACCAAAACCCCAGGCCTACTCTATCTTAAACTGGCCACCAAGAACGAAAGCAGATAAAGCCCTTGTCACCTCCAATGCCAGAAGTGTACTACCCCAGTTTATAACCTCACCACTTAACAGTGAATTGTAACCTGTACAGAATCCATCTTTATTCTCTCTTCGTCCCTCAGATTTTTGCCACTACAGAACCATAGCTGTAGAAGAAGACAGAAGCTAGAAGTTAATGTGCCAATCCAAATTCTATGATTAAATTTATGATTTAAGACACAAACACAAAAAAATCTCAGTCCTTCATATATTACTGTCACCAAGGCTAAGCGCAGACAGATTTATACAAACACACTGATCCCACTTCCAGCTGCACACAATTGTATTATGCCTGAGAAAAATTAGCTAATTACTCTGAAGACAAGTACGAACAAGCCACCACAGCCTCTGAATTCATCACTAAATATCAGACCAACCAGTTTTCTGCTGCTCATCTGTGTCAGAGCCTGCAAAAGACAGCAAATACTGACACAGGGCTGTTCTCCCTAGCAACAGAAAGGTTGATAAAGCTTTACAGCTTGTAGTGTAGCTAAAAAACACCCATGGTGTTTCCACTGGAATGACTAGGGTGTCAATTTTCCCCCTCGCGCCCTGTACCATTTCTTTCTCTTTTTGGAGGATTATGGGGTTATTTAACCAATTCCATATTCTTTCTGTCAATTTTCCCCTCCTCTCATTCACAGAACAAAGGTAGCAAGACAATAAAGATCCCTTTCTGTCTAAACATTTCCCTATGAGGGAAAGCTAATAAATGCAGTAACACTACTTGAGCCATGAGAACAGCCTGCCTTTATTAGCCAGTGTAGTGCAGCCTTTAATTTAGCATTCAGGATAGTTCCTGAAATGGGAATGCTAGCTGCCCCAAACAGGGTCTTTCTATCCGGTTTATAATGCTATACTGAGCAGAAAGAAGGAGGGAAGATGGAGGGACTTTTTACGATGCTAACTGTTGCACTCATACTGTTAAAACGGTAGATTGCACCCATCTGGAGTGACAGGATTAGCAAATGCATTGCATTATCTTTCCCAGTCAGGTGTGTTTTCTGCAATGCTTTCTAATTAGCACAGTAGAGCTCTGTTTGGGTTGCAAACATCAGTCTAGGTAATACTTAAATTCAGTTAAACAAAAAGCTAAAGCTCTTTTTGCTTAGTAGATAAGACACAAGTCAAATGTATGTTTATATTTTTATTACAGTTGTACTTATTTTATAAACTTTCAAGATGTAAGCCTAACAGATTGGTTTACCATGAGTAGAAACACTTCCCACGGTTGGAGGCTAGCTTCAGTGGAAAGGGATGGACCTCAGCAACCTTTTGTTCTACTAAATTACAACAGAGCTTGTATACATTCAGGAGTGGTTTTCTAACTACAGGATTAAGCTACTAAATGCCTTGGCTTTCAGACTGGTTTTCTTCCCTAAGCTCCATTCCCTCCCTACTCAGTGAAGCAAACTTTTGGATGCCTTACTTAATAAAGTGCAGTACAAGCATATTGTAAGTTATTTTATTACACTGTAAACTACCTGGAAACTTCAGAAAGATCTGTCCTTTGGTTGCCTGAAAATTACAGGTGAAAGCATTAACCCTGGTTTCACATATGTTAATGTTGCTTTACCACTGTGTTAAACACAGGAACCCCTTTCCTGACAAGTTATTCTCCCACTGCAAACACTCCTGTATCATATCTATCCAAGCTTCTGTTAGTTTCTCCTCTTCTTCCCAACTTGGGTTTGTATTTAACTCCTACTCCCTGACTACTGCTTAGCTAGCCAACACAAGCAGAGCTTCAGTGGACCACACCAGTGGCAATGGAAAACACCACTGAAGCTTCCTACAACAAATCTGCACAACATACAGTGCAGCTTCCACTCTCTACAGCCCTGAGGTGACGTTACAGTCACCATTAAAAAGCAAGAATGCCACTGTACATTCCACTCCCGCATCTGACTGAAGTCCCCAAGTGCAAGATGGGAAATAATTCCCATTTTAATTTGAAAACTGGTCAATCCATTTATCCATTCATCTTCACTTGCTTTGACAAGGACAGTTCATTTTCAGTGCAGAGACCAAAGTGACCCTTTTCTCAATCTGTTCTCATCTGCTGAGCTTAGTTTCTGAACTCTGTGTATACAGCAGGACATTCTTTGTGTTCTATTTGGCCCTTTGACATTTAAAACTATGTCTCTCAGAGGTAGTCTTTTGGGGTTGCTGGGTTGGGATTTCTTTGAGGTGTGGGTCATTGAAACATCCAGTTAAAACTACAATTTGAAAAATAATGACATTAAAAACAAGAAGTTGAAAACTACAAAGACTGATTCTCCTTTTTAGCCACACAAAATATGCATTGCCATTCCTTTAAGGATAACACAAACCATACTTCATTGACTTAAATTCCAGTTGCTCACAAACAGTAACTCAATTCACTGTCTAAAGAAACTCTTGAGGTTGATATTAGAAAAAAGTTTGTGGACCACGTGCATATAAACTCAGAGGAGGTCAAGTTCAGGATCGTCAGCCTTCTAGTATAAGGGAAGTTCCCTGATCCAATAGTAAGAATCGTATCAATCATTACTATTTTACTATCAATTACTGAATATCTAAGTCGTGTGCACTGCTCATGACAACAATTTTTAGTAGGACTTGAACTAAGGCTTGCTTATATACACTGAAAATAATTTTTGAACATTTACCTATTACTCTTAATTTTGCAAAGATTAAAATTCAGGTTGGATTTATGTTACTGAAATAGATTTGTCTTTTTCCCATTTATTGACACAGATGACAGAAAGATGCTTGAAGACTAAATTATTGATTTTTGGCACAGTGTCATTCTGTGTTCACATCTGTAATCAGAGAACCAACAGCTGACCGGCTCTTCTCATTCCTGGAAAATTTATTTGGCAAAACAATGCAAAGAGTTTGATAAAAACTATTTCACACAAAATCAGTCCAATAAACTGTTGCCCTAATTAACACTAGCTTCGTTTTTTTTGAACAAGTTCCAACACAGTTCACATGATGCCAGTAGAGTTACGTAAAGGCTGAGCCTGTCTTTTCTCTGTGTGTAGACTGAGCCTTGATGCATGGGGTTTTTTTAAGATAGAGATTGGTGGTAGCTGTGAGTAAAGCACAAAGTAATTATTATTGAAGTGTCAATGTGTTTTACACATGGATTCTGTACTGTATTGGAGAACAGAAGAATCACCTTTCTCCCAACAAGGGCCGTCTGACATGTGACCTGAACACATCCCTTCAGAAAAGGAAAATATTCTCACCTCTGCTTTCCAGGTGGGTAAACTGAGGTACAACAAGGTTAATGGCCTGCTTGTTTCAGGAGGGGTGTCAAACACCTGCAGTAAACATGGATTTTTACCGGATTTGGAGGAAGCTCAGCACTTGTTAAAACAAGTCCAGAAGATACTTCGTAGGAAAGGTTTTAAATAATCTCTCCCACTGTCACCATGAGGTGGTCTGGCCGCACAATTATGCTAAGTTGGCTACTTCCACATCACTTACAGGCCAATGCTCTGCTCCACTGCACCTTGGACATTCCTCCAAACAAAGGGCTTTTCTCTTTGTCTCTGTCCTCCCCCCTCCCCGTTTGCTGGCCTGTCCCTTCCAGTGTGGCAGGAGTCTTTGGAGCAGCTAGGACATAGTGACTTGCAGGACTCCCTCACTCCTTCAACACCAAGGGCAAGACGCAGGTGGCAAGCAATTTTGGGAAGGGGAGAGGGAAGGAAGGAGGGTGTCAGAAGACGAAAGCGGTGCTTCCAATTCCTAATTACAGTTAGCAGGGATTAAGTAATAGTCACTAACCTCTTCGGCTCACAGAGGAGAAACGTGATCCTGTTTAATTCTCCTCCGCTCCCTGCAGCTCCTTCTTACGCAACCCCGCGTAGCGCCAGCATATCAATGAACCTCTCGCCCTGGTGCTATCATCGCAGCAACACCCCCTCCGCCAGGAATCCAATAAGGACACTATAGGGGCGGGCTATAGCCAGCAGCAGCTGCCGCCTCAGAGAAGCTGGTCCAGGCACCAGGGCTGGACTCTTTCAGCCTAGAAAACGCCGAGAAAGCTGCACATGGCTAGCAAGGGGCTGACGCCTCTCTGGGGACCTGCGCAAGACCCCAGCAGTCCCCCCATTCAGGCATCGCCCCAGAGCCCAGTCACGCAATGGCTTGCAGGCTCTGGTACATCAGCAGCACCAGCTCAGCTGCATCCTCAGGGTTTATGCTGCAGGCTCAGCCCGTGCTCGGGAAATCGGGAGTTTCAGCAGAGCCAAGCAGACAGAAATCTTTCTGTGCCATCAGGCAGCACACAGAAAGTAGTCGCTAGGACAGCCCAGGTGTTACACAAGCTCTTACTCAAGACTATTTGTCTCCCTTCCTGGCCGACAGCATACTGCGCTTAAGCACAGTGCTTAGCTTTTCCTTGCAGAGCCACTTATTACTCAGCACTTACTCCCAGCCTCTTTGCTTGCTATCACTTATCTGCATGCGACAGGACTTTCATCTGCTTCGCTCAGGGCTGGGAAGATAACAGCCTGGGAGTGTGCAGCTAGTCTCCCCCAGGTCAGTTGTTCCTGCAATAAAATGCATGAAATTTCTTATGTTTCTGTGAAATGAGGACTTTCTGAATCCCACACATCACTCTATACCCTACTAATGTTGGGCATTCACAGACTACGACAGAACCTAAGAATCCTGTCACATTGGGACTACAGGTCCAAAGGATCACATGCTGTACTCCTTCACCTCAGACACAAAGTAGAAATAACTCTGGAGAAATCAGTAACTATTTGTTTTTGCACCTGAGTGTGCCCAGTTTAACCTGTTTCTGAAAATCTTTGGGCATGCCATGTATAAATACTGATATTATAAGAAGTCTGCTTTCTTCCTATAAAAATTAAAAAATCAATGCAGCTCTATTTTCCTTAATTTCTTTTATTCTGAAATCCTGCAGTTTTGGATTTTAAGTGTGATATACCTTTCTTTCTGTCTTTTCCCACTCATGTCTTCTGACCAGTTAACTTCCTCACCAGCAAGACTGTAGGAACTCCTCCCAGCTACATTTGCTTTTCCAGAGTCACATCTTCTGACCCAGTTCTGGAGTTTTGGTTTTTGGGGGTTTTTTTGCCCCTGGTCTAAGATAACTTCATCTGAACATGGGATTTATACTGACATTACTATGCTGGTAGTTTCCAATATGTCACAGGACATTTCAAAATTCTTTTCTTTCCCTCTGAAACACATTGTATTGCCATAGGCCCAAGCACAGATCTACGTATGGGCAGCTCTAATTACAGTCATTATACATCTGCAATAAGGAGGAGCTTGGGAGAGTGACTGAAGAAGTACATACAAGACTAATGAGCAGGACATTGAAATCCATCAAAAGGTCTGCAAGGTATGCACGGTATTTGCACGAAGGAGGATTGGAAGAGCAGGAGATAGGGCATTCAGAGATACTCATCATGAGTTCAACATATGGGGCTGCTAATGACTAGCACGTGATTGCATGCTTAGCATAAAGTAATGAATCAATTAGCACATGATAGGAAACCATAACGAATAGCAGAACCTATGGAAGAATGCATATGGTAGTGATTGGAAGCAGGTTGACTCAGAGCTTTTGGATTCAGTAACAGCTCACATTTGCACAGCCACGTGTTCTACAGGATGCGAGACCCGTCCAATCTCATAATTAAAATTCTTTTAAAAATTGAGTAAAAAAAAAACTTTCCAGATGGATCAGCTCTCAAAACCAGGTGGGAGTGGCCAAATAGGAGGGCACAACTGCCTCTTTGCACCAGGTTAGCCTAAACCAGTCTGGTAACTTCTTGCTGTTTGATCCCTGTATACAGCCTCAAGCTTGCTCTGCCACAGGTTTGTTTATTCAGGTGGCTAGATAACAAACCCAACATTTAACAGAACTCCAAACTTGGTCAAGATTGGGGGAGGGGCTCTTCCAGAGGTGGAACAAGACATGGGCTCTGGAGGAGCTGTTTGTGGCTGCACGATGAGCTGCTGGTATGGCAAGAGAAGCTAGGCTCCCCAGGGGGGTGACAGCGGACGGGGGAAACACCAGCCTTGGACGAAACAGCAGCAAATAGCTCCCAGTGTGGATGTAGCTCTAATAGTATGTCGCTTTCTTATGCAGTCTATTTCCATATGAAAATAGCAGAGAAAGTATCTATAAAATAGCAGAGAGAGTATCTATAAATCATGAGTACCTTTCAATATAAATAAAACTTCATCAAAATTTGATGGATACTGTATAGCTTTCATCGTTGCAAAATTAGGAGGAGAAGGCCTGCAGGGCTTGTTAGAGGAACACAAGCATAGCTGGGAACCGTAGACAAGGTTTTGGCACAAAATCCTTCTTCAGGTCTGGAACATATGAAATACATTTTTCAGAAAGTAGTTAGATATGTAGGAATCAGACCACCCCTGAAGGTAAAGGCAACTGATACCCACAAAGATGTGGAAAAGCAGGAGGAGAAAGAGAGGTTAAAAAATCTGAGGCTTTGCATGCAAAACAGCCTTTTAACAGGACTTAGGAAGAATTCTTGCTAGGCTGGGCTGCATACTCTCTTTTTTGTCCTGTATTTCTCATTGTCTTGTTTGTTTGGGTTTGTGGGGGGGTTTTGGTCATATCTGCACACTGTTTTGTTCTGCTGATTACCTCTCCATGCTATGTTTCTGCCCAGTCTCACCTTCCACAGTCCCACAAGTCTTACCAAGCAAATGTATTAACTAGCTTCGACTACCATCTAGCAACCTCCCACTTCTCAATTACTTTGTCAGGAACAACTAAGCAATGCAAGATAATGTAATCACCACTCTGATGACAGGAGTTGAACTGGCAACTGCTAGAACCTCTCCACCCTAAGAAGCAGTTTTATTTAGGAGAATTCAATAGCAGGTAATATTCTACTAAATCCCAATGGTAAACTAAAAAGTGTTAAACAAGAAGCCGCAAACCAGTTGGATGAGAGAATGAACTGGCTTGGCAACAGCCAGAGAATGCCCGATTCAGCTCCTCAGCCAGGAAGTACATACAATAAATAGCAAAGCTGGTACGGTGCACCAAGGAACAGCGGCGGAACCAGCTCTGGAATCATCGGTACACTCACCGTTTAATTTCTGATGAATCAAAACTGCGAGCCAAGGCTCGGGCCCCTGTAGTCTAGCGGCGCCCACGCACGCCTCACCAACGCTGCTACAGGCTAAGTGCCGAGCTCAGTGACTGCTCTGGGCAGCCCGCTTAAACAAACTCTGACAGGGGCACCAGCTTACATAGCACAATGATGAGGGATAAGTTTGGAATGGAACAGATAAGCTACAGGCTGCAGCGGCAATTAAGCTAAACGCCTGTATCAGTGCATGGGATCAGGCCCTCAGATGCGAGATGCCGAGTTCTCTCCGGGGATTAGACGGGAAGACGCATGCAGCAATTGTTGGGGTTTTTAAGTTTCTTTTAATGCGTATTTTTATGGTGTCCCCCGGTTTAGGGCTGGTAAAATAATAAGTCGCGACGAGAGAGAGCAGATCTCAAGCCAAGGCAGAAAATTCAGCTGGGTTTTGGATTGCCAGCACGGACCTGACAGGGTTCGGGTTACGGGCAGGGCTGCGCTTCGGCACTGCAGCGGGCCAGGAACTGCAGCCGCTCTTCACAGGCTTCAACCGACTCATCCCTACAGCCGGGGCCACAGCTGCGGGGACACCCACCACCTCCGGCGGGAAGAGCGAGTCGGCACAGACCGAGGGAACCCGCCAGCCCTGCCCTCGAGGAGCGGGACCCTCGGGAAATCCCCCTGGTTTACACACGGGCGAGCCCGGCGCCGCCACAACCGCCGCCACACTCTCCCCTCCCGCTCCCGCTCCTCGCCCCCGCCGCGGGCAGCGCCGCCCGGCAGCACCCCCTGCCGTGCCCCACCGGCATCGCAGGCCGCAGCAATGGCGGCCCCCTCGGCCCACGCGTGAGCCCTTCCGCCGACCGCCGCTGTTGTGAGTGGGGAGGGGCAGCCGAACCCGGGACGCGATTACGGCCGTTAAGGAGAGCGCCGCCGCCCTCTCGGTACGGGCTGCGCGGCACTCGGGTGAACCCTCCAGTTCGCTGGCGGGCTCGGCGCTGCACAAAATGGCGGCGGCGCGGGAAGGGCTGTGGGGCAGTCGGGGCCCCGCGGGTGGGAGGAAGGGGGCGCGGGGGATGGATTTGCACCGGGGGAGCTCTGTCAGGGCTCCGGTTCCTGAAGGGAACAGTGACTACGGGAGAACAGCAGACACAAAGGCGGTTGGGATGAAAGGAGGGGCACTAACCGGGTGTGGAGCTTGCTGCGTGGGAAGCGTTGCTGAGGTAGTGAGGAGTCTTGGATCCCCAAGAGGATGAACGAGTGCAGTAATCACACACACATCACCTCGCAGTGGGACTGCCAGAACCACATTAACGGTCATTGCACTTTAAATACCCCTCGCCCGCTTTTAGAAGTGAGATGTGAGGCAAATTTATCCAGCAAGCACAAAAAAAACCCCCTGATACACAGAAAATACCTGAGCTGCGGTAAAGACCTGCTCCTCTAATGCTGGTTTCACCCACTTGATTCTAGAGACAGTGCTACCCAAAGGAGCACTGCCAGCTCCCACATGGGTGGCTTTGAGGTGGAGGCAGCACAGGGTGCCACTGCTTCTGCCCCATGGCCAGCAGGCACAGAGGGTGGTAACATGGCAACCCTTGGGCTGAGGTGAAGTTTAAAACAAGGACAGGCCCACGGTGCCCTGCACTGTGGAAAGCCCGGTAGCAGAAGCGCAGCTAGCACGAATTGTAAGTAAAGAAAGTGACTTGCTGTAAGATCCATATAGGAGAGAAACTAGTCAGATTTGCCTCGTCATTCATGGACAGCTTGTGAAGTGATTGAGTAGTCTTGAGCTTGTTTCATATTGTGACACCGTGAAGAAAAGGAATCACTGTTTCCTTCTCTAAAAATTGAAACTTCAGTTTAAGCTACTCTGGTCACTAAAGCAGACAAGGGGTTCCCCTGGCCCTTCTTACTGGCAAGTCTCATCCCTGCTGCCTCCCAGCCTAGTGGGTTTTGACTCAAATCAATTACGTTCTACTGATTCACATGAACGCTTCAAGCGCAAGAAGGGAGCGGGTAGCAGGATATATAAGAGTGAACTGGATCGCTTCTTTTAGAGGCAGTTTTTGATAAACTCAAGTGTTGAAAGAAAAAAATCGGCCTCTCCTTTAGGCCAGCCTCACAGGCTGGTGTAGTAGCAGGCAGTGACAGCAAGGTGGCCCTATTCCACTGCCCAGCTGTTCAGCGTGCTGTATGTATCTCTACATCAGGTCATCATCAGTCGGGCTGTTTTGAAAGTTGGTTTTCCGGTGTATCGCTACTTTCTGGACACAGCATACACTGCGGCTACACAGTCCAGAAGAAGGGAGGGAAAAGGGGCATGTGCAGCCCTTCCAATAACAACTCACAGCTGTGCTTAAATGCAGTGTTAGGCTGCATCTACTCTTCGTTTTGATTCTAAGCTTTGGCTCAAATTTGAGCAGTAAACTGATGCTTCATAACGCCTAGTAGACTGTGTTATGGGTTCACAAACTTGACTGGGGGTGTGGTATGGAAAGATGCGTGCACATTGACAGATAACAAAATACTGCTACTTTGGCAGCTTAGTGACTAGAGATTGCTTTGTCTTAGTTAACACTTGACAAGAATGGCTGCCCTCACTATCTCACCATAATAAATTAAGGTGCCAAAATATTCATAATCAGCCAAATTGCATTAAGCACAAAGTGCAAATAAAAGTTATCTTCAACAAGCAGTATAGCAATTTTAAAGTTGTTGCGTTTATTCCCCTGAGGAAGAAAGGAGTCAGGGTGAAGAGGTTAGTCAAACTTAATGTATGTTTTTCTTTTTGTTAGGTGAGCTTTAATATAGACTAGTGTAAATTGAATGAAAAAAGCATGCAGAATGGAGATAAGGAGCTTTTGGGATTAAAAGAAAAAATAAACCCCAAACCCTTCATTACTTTCTTACAGCTTTTTCTAAATAGTACTTTGCTGTTGCAGTTCTGAAATTAATGAAGTGTGCATGGATTATTGCTGCACGTATTTTACTTCAAAGCTGTTTATTCCCCAGAAGTCAGAGGCTTTGCGTGGCTGTTAATATAGTACTTTCCAAGCCACTTTTCTAATACAAACTTCTGAGTTTTGACTCAGTGCCAGATGAGCAAAAGGAGCAAAATAACATCCTTACCTTTGCAGCTGTGACCACAACATAAAATCGAGCAGGAGGAAGAGCTGATGCTGGGGGTTGTTTTCACTACACTTAAGGCACCTCACACAAAGAGACAGGCAAGCACATGCCCTCCCTAACGTCGTGGCTGCTAGGGCACTTGACCTTTCTTTTATACCTGCCACAGTTTAGGCAACACAGGTCAGTGCAATTTACCTGTTAAGAGACATGGCTCCATTCAAGCACTGTTATTGCATGGTAGTTTCTCTTATTTGCCTGCACTACTTTACCTGTCTGCAGCACAGCCCTCAGAGCAGCTCCAGGGATGGTTTGGTGGCAGCCCAACTTGTGGTTGTTCTGAGAGTTAGGTAGATACAGATCTGGAGGCCACATCAACTCTAGTCTAACTTTTATGCAGGCACCTCACTGCTTATCCAACTTCCAACCCTCCAAGTGCCGCAGAAACAGAAGTCAACAGCGGATGTGCATGAACACTTGATCTGGAAATGTCTGCAATTTCAAGTGTCTCTGTGTGGGGAGGGTTTAGCTGGAATTTTTCTGTTTGTCTGTAATGCTGTTAGTGACTCAGTCTAAGGTTTTGAGCTCTGATTTTGCATAACTGTGGAGGTTGCAGAAAAGGGCTGTATTGTTCTCGGTTTTTGGGCGTAAGCAGCAGTTACACGACTATAAATCTGCAGTCTTTTTTCCTACTCAGCATTATCATAGGGAATAGAAACTGTTTGAGGGTGTACTTCTGAAGTTACTCAATACACAAGAAAACTTGACATTTTGCTAACACAGTTCCAGCTGTCAGTCTAGCATTACTTCTTAGTCTTTTCCCTGTTGTAAGCAATTTGAAAACCATCACCAGCTACTTACACCAACATTTGCTTTTAAGCATGTTTCGGGGATGCTTTCTGGTGTTAAGAGTGTCTTTTTACATCTGGTGGGGTGGTGGTATTTTAACAACTGCACAGCCCCAGTAACAGTTGTATTTAAACTTCCGCCCCTGCCCCCCGCCCCCACCCCTCCCACCCCCCTTCCCTCAGGGCAGAGTAATTTGCTTTTCTTAGTATTTACATATTTTCATTAAGTGTTTTCACAGCATAATACCAGCTAAAATATATGGTCCCTGTTTCTGAAGCTGAGTACTTTGCATATCCTCGGTACAGAGTAGATAATTTGGAGGGTTTTACCCTGCCTTTCTCACCCCTCCCTACACCAAATAAAGTCATCCATGCTATTTATTTGATCACTACACTAAACATAGTACTCCCAATTATCCATTACCTAAAAATGGATTCTGCCCTCATATTAGACCTCTCACAGATCAAACTGGAGGCACGTGAACAGGGAGTGTTTTCCTTTCCCATATCTGTAGCTGTATCTGCTTTGAAGCATGGCTTTGTAAGCTTCTCCCATTAACTAACAAAGAGATAGAAATCTTCCACATCCCTGTGTGCCTTCTCCAGATGTGGATTAACTTCATTAATGGCAGCAGTAATCTCCCAGACTGTCTGGCAGGTGTTGATCTACACTCCAGCAGTAGTGTAGATTCTCACTTTGGTGATGTTAAAGGAGTTAGAGCCAAGAGTGCTTTTAAAGCAGATTGTCTCCATGTACTGTACTTTGACCTGAACTTGAAGCTTTCCTTGGGATGGACCACCTGAGGCTGCACCACAGAATGCCTAACACTCTCCTCAGCTCACAGGTGGGAAAGTCCATGAGAGCAGGCAAGAGCCAGTCCTAACAAGTCACACACAAAACCCACATAGTGGGAACACAGCCCTCAGTATCAGGTATCTTGATTTAGACCTGTACTTATTCCTGATGTAGATATAGCCAGCAGTAATTACAAGAGAGATCAGTCTAGCATTAAAATAATTAGAAGTTGATGTACTGAACTCTGCCAGAAGGAAGACCCATAGGGAACAGGAATATCCATAAGGAAGTTTGATCCAACAGAAGTCTAACACAGTCCCAAAGATCTCAGACCAATGTTTCCCAGTCTCCGAGTATTCATACAGGAGTCTCCACAGCTGGCTGTAGGGTGATGATGAACACCACAAATGCAGAGTGTAAACAGCGAGTGTCACGCTGAGATCTGGGCTACTTGAAAAACACATGCTCATCCAAACGACACTGATTTTAACGTAACACGACAAATCATTCACCTGAGGCTGGGAAATGTATGTCAAGCACTTATGAAGTAGGAGAAAACAAGAGGGTGCTCAGAATACAGAGATATCTGCAGATACAGGGCACTAGGCTGCCTAACCAGAGTTCGCTGTGGCATGTTGTAGGTACACAGACTAACTGTAAAGCAGGGTTTTGTGTCCTGTTCATGGCATAAGAGAACCACAAAAGCGGTGTTGACGTTAAACCCAGGTACAGAAAGGGAAGTTAGAAAGATGGGAGAACTGCAAGAACCTTCTCTGGAAAGCACGCTAGGTAAGAGTGATCAGGCTTGATGGGAAGTGCTTAGAGGCAATTCAGATGCTTACCGTATAGGTGTGGGGGTTTAGAGGTTGCTGCTGGGGCTGCTCTTCACCCTACTGGGGGACAAACGTAGGTTGAAAAGTAGGAGAAAGCCAAGTTAGCCAGGGAAAAAGTCAAGGATAATATAGATGGACACACAGTGAGGAGAACAAGCCATAAAACACCTTATTTAGCAGCACTGTGTTTTTCTCAGAGATCTTAAAATGAGGAACATTTAAGAACATTAAGTATTTGTCTTTAAAAGTCCTTCAGGTCTTATCAGCTCAATACAGACATCGCTCAGTAGATGTCTTTGACTTACATAAAGCCTTGCATGCTCTGATCTCCTGTATCATTTTCTGCTGGCCTCTCCACAAAATTAGACTCTCCAAAACCCACAGTAAGCGTTTTTTCAGTGGCCTTCCCTGCAAGCAGCCTGGCCAAGCAGTAGGCAGTAATTTTTCCTCTGTGCTGCCTGACCACCATTATCTCCAGACATCATAAAGGTGAACTCTAAAGAAACACTTGCCACATTTGATGGGGCTGATTCTCCAGTAAGCAAGTTACAAGTGTTCAGAGGAAGGAGACATATCCTGTGTAGACAAGTGACATGGTATTGTCTTCACGTGACTTTAAAGCATCAAGTATTTAACTTTCAGTTAATAAAAGTTTTAGGCTTGAGTCTTTGCCTTGGCCTCTCTGCATTGTCTCTCCTTGGGATGCAGAGAGCTGCAACATGATGTAGGTCATACACTAACCCATTTTGACTGCTGAGTTTAGATGGAAGAATGATGTTGCTTATTCCACTAGGACTGAAAAGCAGCTGCCAGTGCTTAGAGCTACAGCATAAGCTGCTGCAAGAAGTTTATGAAAGTCCTTTGTCAAATAGAAAGCAGAGAATTGCATGTGAGTTATTAGAGCTGCAGCTATCTAAACTTAATCCTGGCATCCAGGAACGTTTCCTTGGGTTTTACTGGGTATGTAGAGTTACGAACACAGTTGTACAGGCACTGAAAAAATTAAAACTTACATGCTTAAGAGCCTGAAATACAGTTAGAAAGATACAGCACACTAGCACAAATGAAGAGAGAAAGCTTATATGTGTAACTTTGTCACTACCTTTGTTCTAGGCAGCTGTATAGAGACATAGGTGCTTTAGAAGGGCTGGTGTGCTATAGTACAAACCTTACCTTAAGAAATAGCTTACAACAATAAATAGCTCCTCTAACATTTCCTACACTGTATAGTACATTAAGCCATCACACACCACTTGAAAAAAGGCTCACTAAGAGCCCCATAGACACCAAATAACAGGCTTCAATCAATTAAAAAAAATAAACCCCAAGTTTTGTATGCTAGCAAATTTTCATTTTATTTAGCTATAGACGCCTACTGTAAAATTATCCCTCTTAAAGCTAGAAACTCCCAGGCACCTTCTCTCAAACTTTGATGCCTCTCACCTGCTACTTTTTATAGCCCTTCTCCTTTGAGCCTCCCAGGTGCAAAGCTTCCAGTTGAAAAATGTGCTGTTTAACTCTGCCTTATCCAGAAGTGATGAGTAGTATGTTTCTTTTAGTCTTTTTCCTGTTAGGTGTGGAGGATTAATTCTGAAAAAATAAGTTGTCTGAATTTTTGTTCCTTTTTTTCCAGTCAGGAATGAATTACAAATTCCACAGACTTCTGAGTAAATGAATTTAACTTCTGGGGTGTATATGAGTTACAACCACTGTTAAATACAGAGTATTTTCTTTCCTTCTTTACTACAGATTCTACAGTGATCTCCACACTGCTTCCATTTAATTGGGGTTTTGCCACCAACTTAAATAGGTAGCTCAGGTCCAAATTCATTAAGAGAATGGAAAGATTTACTCCAAATACGGGATGTAGTAGAAAGATGATAAGAAGCTGAGCAGTTGTTTTTACATGGTGAACATGCCCTAGCTTGATGAGGTTATTTCCTGAATATAAACTGTAAACAAGTAACTGCACAGTCACAAACCTGTGTATTGGGTGCTGGATGCGTCTCTTGGAAACGATGACAAAAGCTAACAATCTTCATTGTGCTGCAGTTGGTGAAACATTTTCCATGTACTTGGATAGAGCCAGGGTTTTGCTGTAGGCAATTACTCTCTGGCTTTGCAGGAATTAATGAACACTGCACAGTAAATTCCTCTGGAAACTGTTTTAGCACCTCTCTCCAGTTCTCCCTTTTCCTTTAAGATAACTGAGTTTTGAAACACTTTCTTGAATCACCTTAATCTCCATTCCCCTTTTAAATGAGAAACTGAATGAATATCCTTCCAGCGTTCTGGTTGAGCAACACCACTGGCATCACTTTTACACTGTACTAGTCATAATGCACTCTAGTATGATGTCTTCCATCAGAATTTCAAAGCACTTAACAAATATTAAGTATTGCGTCTCTGTGAGCTAAGTAATTAATTTTATGTCAACACCATGTAAAGGAGAGGGAAGGGTGGGTTCTCACATTAGTGCATAGCCTCTTACTCATTTACAGTTATTTTCATCGCAGGTGTCTAGGTCTGAAATAAGTTTCTTAATGCAGCTTTTGTAGTGGCCACATTGACAGGAATGTTTGTGAAGCTGAACTGCGTGGTACCTCTCATACTTCCATTATGTGAAAGTATGTCCTCTCAAATTTCTTGTAAAACAAGAGTTAGGGTAAATCAAGTCAGTAGGGAAGACAGGTGAAGAAGTCGACACTCCAGCTCCCAGCCCTGCCTTCAGTTCACCAGAACAGGTGTTCCTAAACTTCTCTTGTCCTGTGTTTGATCTTCTACAAGCAGCAAAGTACTTTCTGGGTGTTGCACGCTTCCTTTTCCCAGCACATTTACACTTTCTGCCTGGAAATCACATTTAAGCATTTTGAGGACTTCATAAATTTGTCTGGGCTTTCCGGATGTCTGGTAGCTGTAGGGAGCAGACACTTCTGAACTACTTGCTCCATGTCTGGAAACTCTGGACCTTAGCACTGTGAGCATGTGGTGCAGTTACAGAACATGAAGCAGCCTGGCAGGAGCAGCTCTGTGTGTGTGCTGTGCAGTCCCACCATGTACAGTAAGTGCAAAACTCTTCAGTAGATACATTGTGCAGCTACCATGACTCTGTGCAGTCAGCCCCACGCTTTCACAGGGGAACTGTGCAGTTATTTGCATACGGGTTACACATCCCCTGGCTCCTGGGTGTGATGCAGCTGCAGCTGCTGCATATGCACATACTTTTTTCTACACAGGAAATCCTCCACAGACGTGAGAGATTCCTAGCCCCTTAGTGTACATCCTTATTTCTGCACTCCTCCAAAGCAGCATTGACCAGGACCCATACTTGTTCCACTTCGCCCTTCACTTCCCCCTTCACATCTAATGACAAGTCCTTGCACTAAGGTAGGGCTTCCATGAGACACCCTGGGACAATTTCACTTTGCGAGCACTTTGTCAGTCCCCAGACCTTTGCCCTCCCAGGTCCTGGGCATCCTGCTGCTTACTTTGCGCTGGTTCTAGCATTTGTTGGATCCTCCTTTAGACACTCTGACTTATTAGCCTGGAAGAGAAATAGCAGGAAGGTGGACAGTTTTCTCTGGAATAGCGGGGTAAATCAGGTGACAGAATGACTGAAGGTGTCCAGTGCAGACCCACAAAGATGACAGAGGGAGTGGAACATACTCCTTATGAGGACAGGCTGAGGCAGCAGGGCCTTTTTAGCCTAGAGTAGACTGAGGGGTGACCTCATTAATGTCTATCAATATGTAAAGGGCGAGTGTCAGGAGGATGGAGCCAGGCTCTTCCCAGTGATGTCCAATGACAGGACAAGGGGCAACGGGTGCAAGCTGGAGCATAGGAAGTTCCATGTGAATGTAAGGAGAAACTTCTTTACTGTGAGGGTGACGGAGCACTGGAACAGGCTGCCCAGAGAGGTTGTGGAGTCTCCTTCTCTGGAGACGTCCAAAACCCACCTGAACGTGTTCCTGTGTGGCCTACTCTAGGTGATCCTGCTCTAGCAGGGGAGTTTGGACTAGGTGGTCTTTCAAGGTCCCTTCCAACCCCTAACATTCTGTGATTCTGTGATCAGAATACCCAAGCTGCTGCATTTGCAGCTGGGAGGCTGGGAAAGAGACTGAGATGTGTGACCTCACACTTCTGCAACAGTGACTTGTTAGATCAGTTTAGCTGCCTGTGAAGTGATAGTTTGATTCTTTTACAGAACACAGGCCCTACTTTGCCTCTTTTTCTCTTCCCCTTGTCATTTATAGCTGTGTCATTCAATCTGGGGAAATTCGGGTGGATTCACAGTTTTTGTCACACTGCCACATGAGAATCATATTTTTGGAAGAGTTGGCAGGGATTTTCTACATCAAGGTCTTACAGGCAATTACATACAAACTTTATTATACTTCTGTGGCCTCAAACCAGTTGGGTTGTTTGACCCCAGTTATTTGTGTGTTGGAGGCTAAAAGCATTTCTATCTTCATGTTCATAAATCTTTCTGCTTTTTAGCCATGTCTCTTCTGATTCTAAGGTATCCTGAAAAGTAGCTTTGAATCCCTTGTTTTGCTCCTTTGAAGTAGTACTTAAAGCTAAATGCAGCTCCCATAGTGCTGTGGAAACTGCTTTGAAATTAGACAGGAATTTGAGAGGCTCCTGTTGGCTGCCTCAGAGAGTATGCTCCTCCCAACCTCCTGGAAAATCCATGTTTAAAAACAAAAATATCTTTTTTTTTTCCTACTGCATAACAATCAGCTGGATTTGAGCTGGGAGAGCAGAAAATCTGAACGGAATGAAATTCTGATTACTCCTTCAGTATGGTTTGAGAAATGATGGAAGACTTCAGCACATTAGTAAAGCAGTTTAGACACCCATCTGCCGGAGTGGTGGCGTGTGGAAGATCAAAAGAACCTTCTCATCTGCTTGACACACACACCCCCAGTGTTCCTTCATTAATGGCATAGTTCTAGCGTAGGTTATAACTGTATACATTGTCCAACAAAGCAGTGCCATGAAGTCCCCCGTTTGTAGGGAACAGAGGGACCAGGAAAAAAAAAAGAGCCTGGTTGATTAAAGCATTCTCAGCAGCTGAGAGCATCACCAACTCTGACAGGGTTTGCTGGGAACTTAGAAAGGGTGGGCAGAATAACTGCGTACCACCGTCTTCGTTTGATTGTGTTGCTCAGAATGAGTCCCCCACTGGTGGAATAATTCCTGATAAAAAGCATTCTAGCTTTCAGAAGTCACGCACTCAGAGCACACACAGTGGGGGGGTGTTGAAGTATCAGTTCTCTATAAAATATATGGTAATTAATGGTTTGGGGCTGCCCATCTGTTTTGGTGACAGAAAGTGGAGGTCTAAGTAGATGTATTTTAAACCAAATATGACCCATTTCAGGTTTGGAAGAAGAAAGGGGGTCCGTCCTTTCCTGACGGAGGGAAGGGACAAAACCCATTGCGTTTGTCCTTACATTCATTCCATAGGGGTCTCTCTAAAGACCTAAACTTCAACTGGAAAGCAGACAGCACTTGCTTTTGCATTTTTAGAAAATAAATCTCCTCATCTCTAGCTTAGGTAAACCCCAGTTGCAATGAGGGTAACTGGGAAGATTCCAGATCAAATTTGTTCCTGGCATGGTGGCATTGACTTCGTGGCAGTGCACCAGCAACGAACCTAGCCCTTTCTCTCTGTGAAAGCGAAAGTGTGTTAGCCAGTTGTTTCAGAAGCTCGCAGACTAGTGTGCCTTTGGATTGTGCACAGCTAATCCTCTTTATCCTTTGCTGACTGTAACCTGCTTAGTCTTAGATGAAATGTATTCGCAGTCTTTTCGTGAGCCTGATCCAAAGCCGGTTGAAGTTAGTGGAAAGAGTCCAGATTTTTTTCAGTAGTTTTGGAGCCTGTTCTATATGAACAGCTGGTCCAGCACTGAGTCTTCTAGCCGAAAGACAAGGAAAATAAGCAGCACCAAACCACACTAGACTTGGTGATGTATTAAAGATATAAATGAAAGTAATGTGAAACTTGTAAAACCAGACTGGACAAAATGCTCTAAAACATGCTGCAGGGAGCAGTCTAGTGCTAGCAGGGGAATAAGTTAGCTATTTAATGATTTCTTTTCCATAGTTTTTACTTTTCCATGTATTCTGTAATGTAACAGTACTTTTTTTTCCTTAGGCAAATAGCTGCCAGACAGCAGCACTGGAATGAGAACATATATAGTGTTTGCTTTTATCTTACATTACAAAAGAAGTATGAATACCTTGTGTTATTCCAAATATAAAATTACAGGTGTCAAATCATTTGATGCTTTAAGTGCGGTGCCAGAAAAGTAATCCAGCAAAAATAGCTATGCCCTCTTAGATCTGAGCTGTTAGTATTGTTATTACAGTTCCTTACTTGCACGGTTCCAGCAGTGTAAGATGGCACAAAACAAGTGTAAGAGACCAGCAAGAAACTTGCCTGGAATCGCCCAGAGCACAGAAAATCAAGAGGATAGAAACAAAGTAAACAAAGTAAACAAAGTAAACCTAAAGTGAAAATCTACCTGGTCTGCTTTACAATTGGTTTGAGCTTTAAAAAGGGCATTAAACAAATGTGGTTTAACATCTTATGTTGTGATTCTTAGCCAGAGATCTCAAAGAATTAAAGCAAAGGATAACTTATGCTTGATTTTGGATAAGTATGGGGTTGACCCTCTGTCCTAAGGATCATACCATTTAAACAGTAGAAAAATATTTAGCTGGAAAGGTGAAAGAACTTTTTTCATTTTCGTGTTACAGGTGACTGAGATGGTTTGACTGGGTTTGGACGGTTTGGATTGAGATGTCAGCGGCTGCATTGCCTGTGGCAGAGAACCCCTAGCTGCTGTCAAGAGCTTTACATGCAAGCGCCATCCTTTTGGAGCTGAGTAAGCCTCGAGGAAGAAGCCTGCTGTGGGCCTGAACTAAGGCGGGAGATACCAGCACAGGACTTAGCGGAGCACAACGCAGGTTATTGGTATGTGAATTTCTCCTCAACAGAGCACGAGGAGCCACACACACTTCGTGCAGCTCCTGCAAATTAATACTTTTGTTGTCCATTCCACAAAATCTAGGTCTGAAGAAAATCTCTTCAGTGGATTATTTCCCTAAAGGGTACAGAAGATTCACTGCAGTGAATATTTTTTCCAGGCCTCCAGAGCTGTAGTGAAACCTGGACAGAGATAGCCTGGTTTGCTAAATTGGGGACATGCTGCTTCTGTCATTATAGTTGTTAAGCTTATTAAAGGGCATAGCAGCTGACAAGTGAATCTTTTGTCCCTGAGAAATCCTTAGAGTTTATGATAAGTGAAAAGCAGTTCATGTAGAAGTGAACTTTTACTCATCAATTTATGTGTGTTTCCAGATGAGATGTGTATACTTGCATGGTGATAATCAGAACACATTTTACTTGTAATTTTCAGGATTAATTTTGGCTGCCTTAACAAACGCTCCCAAGAAAATTGTTCCTTTGCCTTACTACTTGAAAAGTATATAGTCATATCCATTGTCCACACCAGCATTTTAAGTAACATGTAGGGTGTGGTGGAGTGCATAGTATGCCATTACACAACAGGGCAAATCTTGATGCTGAGACTGCAGTTGTGTTAAAAGGTCAGAAATGACAAGGCCATGTAGTGTACCAAAGATTGCCTGTCCTGTCAGAGATAAAAGGGGTTAGCATGTGTCACTTTACAGAAAAACTTTTAGTTTTGTTGCCCTTTTTTTCTTTGCAAACCATACACTCATGCTGAATGTAAATGCCTCATGCTGCAGTGAGTAAGTTTGGTTTAGGTTCCTTTTTCATACAAGTTTCATTCCTATTAATCTGTTAAAAGACTCTATACCAAAACCCAGGACCAGCTATGCAGGATAGATTGGGGTTTTTTTTTATAAATTGAAAAAAGAAATATAATTTTTTCAGAAGAAATTGAATTTTTTTCAGAAATTGAAAAAAACCCCACTGCAGTAGGTCTGTCAGTCAGTAGATCAGAGGATGCATCTAGTCTACCTCGGTATGCTGTAACGTGAGCTATTTGTTCAGTAGTTGGCTCTAGTTAACTAACATGACTATTCATTCTAAAATAAGCACTCTGGCAGCCTTTGCTCCCAGGCAAATACTTGTTCTGCTACAGTTCTTTCTCAGCTCAGTTGCCTCTGATCCCCTTTGCAAGTGCCGAAGTTGTTAGCCTTTGTAGTCATGAGAGTTAATTACCACTCATTTTGTTCACTTTTCTGCATGTCCAAAAGCTTTTATGTCCTTTACACAGTTTGGGAGTGGAAAGACTAGCCTGCGTTAAGGAACAGTTTCTTGTGCAATGTATGATTAATAGTTGCCAAGAAGTGGTCTGCCACATGCCTACTGGCAGGTTGGTGGCGGTGCAGCTGCACTGCTAATTACATAGCCGGGCTGGTTGAGTATGGTGCATCTGACAGTGGAGATAGGCTCCGGGGCCCAGCAGATCGGGGTTAGGTAAACTGGGCCACCTGGGAAATGGTGGCTTGTTGTGGCATCTGGGGACAGATGAGATGGATCTGCTGGGGATTGAGGCTGGACATGTGGAGAGTACAGCTACTGGCTGTGATACAGGACAGTGAGTAAGGAGCAGAGGAAGAAGTTAATAGCAGGCTAAAGCAATTTGTGTAGCAACCAGCTGTGCTTAGCGTGGCCCTTTGGTATTGGGCTGGACTCCCTTAGCTTTGGGAGTGGTTGTGGTAGTAGGAGAAGAGCCTATATTATTGTTTAGCTTTCATATCAGTCCAAGAAAATTAGGTTTATCTCTCAGTCCAAAAGTATTGTCCTCACCAAAGCCAATATTCAAACACAGTGCTCTTCAGGGGTTGTGGCCTGCAGTAGCAGGAAGTTCAGCAGAGACCACATAGTTTTAGCATCTTTAATCTCTTGAGGTTTTTTACTTAAATTATGTTTTTCCTCTTCAGCTAAATAAACCGTAGCGAAAAGCCTTTCACTGTGTGCTAAGATATTCTCAAGTGCTCTTGTTTCCAAGGGTGACTTTACTGGGGGCAGCGATGCAGTCTCAGAACAGAGTTCTTACGTGTCCCAGTTACAGATTTACTTCCCATGCTGCTGACAGCTTGTTTTGTGGAAGAAAAAAGGACAAAATAGCAAAACAAAATGCAATGCACGGCCCGCACAAGAGAGAAAAAACAGACTTACTGTGCTACAGAGGAAGTGTCAAACACAAACATTTCAAAGGAGGAAAGCTTCTAGTCTTCACCTACATGATAAAAATCCTTTTAAAAGAATAAGTTACATAACTGTAACTATTTTTAAGCTTTAAAAGTTTCCTGTTTAATACCTGTGGGATAAGTCTGTGCAGCTAGCTGGAGGCCAATTTTAACCTTGGACCATTGAAATCTGTTGACCTGTGGTTTGGTACAGAGCTGGCCATTGTTTTTTTTCCGGATTTGAAATAAGGGATATCTGGGAAACCTCTAGCACTTACCCGCTGGCCCCCTTCCCCCCTCTCCCCCCCCTCCCCAATAAAATCATGTGACTGACTCTGTGCTAGACCTGTTTTACTTAGCTGCCTAGTTTTGCCAAGTAGCCAAATACTGTAAACATTGCTTAATTAGGCACGTGTCAGACTTAGAAACTCACCATGATGCTTTTATACTGTATCCGTAGATATTAAGAGAACCTTAAGTGCATGTGTAGTTCCGGAGCTGTTTCCTTCTGGTTTGAGACTGAGCAGCAGTTGTGGAAAGAGAAGGCTGAACTGGGGTGTTCTGCTCTTGAACAAACAATTTTATTTCTAAAGCAAAGTCTCATGGCAATGCACTGCAGGGCTCATGATTCATAAAGCTGCTCGAGTGCTGCAGGGAGCTGTCTTGATTTGTGGCTTATAAAAACAGGAGTTTGCTAATAAATGCATTCTTCAGAATTACAGCCCAGCACATTCTTAAAAGTGGAGTTCACACCTTTGTCTTGAACAGTAGCCTCCTATGATTACTGCATACTGTGCTTTTATAATAGGTGAGAGAGCTTCCTCCTGGCCACTTAGTTGTGGAGAAAAAGAATTGGGATGACCAAGTCTAAAAGGTGTAAAACAAATAGCAGAGCCATTGACGAAACAAGTTGCTTTAAGCACATTCTCTATTAGCCTGAGTCATTGGTCTTCAGATGTTTATTCTCTTCTTCCTCCTCCGGCTTTCCCTAAGCTGCATTACCAAGCACTGCGGTGACTGCAAGTAGGGGTGTGTTACGGGGCCGCTCCTGCGAGCAAGCAGGGATGGAGAATGTGGGGACACTGAGACACGGCGCTGAGAACGATGACTGGAGCCCAGGCTGCAACGTTGCCAGAGTCAAGCATTGCCTCTTAAGGCAGGCTCTGGAAGGATGTGCCCAATTAGTTCAGCAACTCCCTTGATGTCTCTGCGCTGTACTGCCTGCTCTACCTCCCATCCCTGCAATTGCCCCTGTTGCTCCCTCCTGATGCAGGCGTTGGTCTTAGGGAGTTCCAGGCTGGCTGTTTCTCTCCCTGTCATCTCCCCATCCTTAGAGCTGGGGTTTTCTGTTTTAAATCCAGAACCTTGAGCAGAAAATGTATTCCCTGCTTATGAAATGGAGTGAGTAAAACATACCTTTAAATGTACTTCTGGCAAGAGAATCTGAGACCTGCAGGAACAGATCAGAGTGAAGTGTGGTAAATAGTGAGAATCCACAGTAACCAAATTAAAATATAACCACCTTATATTTTAAAACCAAGTAATGCAGGTGAGCAGATGTAATTTGGTAAAGATTAAAAGACACACAGGAATTGGTTTTCCAGAAATACTGAAGTGTTGCTTAATTGTTCATGGTGCACAATTTTTTCTGAAGTCAGCTCAATATGTAGTTTTGAGGATGTTATTTCTAGTATGTCCTGAGCTCAGGAATCTACCTTTGACAGTTTGATTTCCTCACCAGAACATGTCAGAAATGTTTTCTTCTCTTAGCATATCTGTATATGCATGTGTGTTCATATATGTACCCATGTGTGTCTATCCCACTATTAATAGTGAGCATTAACTATAGGCATCAGGGATAAAATGGACTGTAAAATGTTTGTGCCATCTGCCCAAACAGCAGACTGGCTCCAAGAAGAGTACTCAGATGTTTATGAAAGCTAGATTGGGTGATGGCTGTGAAGTTTCTGCGTGGGGGAAAGAAATAATTTATCAACCAGCAAACTTTTTTAAAAATCTGAAATTTTTGCTATCTGATATGCTGTCTTTCAAATGCAGAATTTCAGTTTTCTGCTTTATAAGCACTGCATTGGAACAGCATGTAGATCCAGAAAAACAAAGTTAATGGCATGAAAAAATGTTTTGATATGTTATCCTATTCAAGAGAGGATTCCTCACTCCCCCATAGAAGAGAGCTGTGTGTCAGCACGGGCTGAGGCTGAAGTGAGCCCAGTTTAGGTGGCAGCAGCTGTGTCACTGGTTTTGCTCTTCCATGAGAACCACGAGGGGACAGCAGCACCAGGGGCAGCATTAGGGTGGCAAATTTGTAGATGAAAGAATACAAATTTGATTCCAGTATTGGTTGTGCTGTTAGTCAAGTTCAGCCAATTGCGTTTAATGTTGAGCAAAACCCAGAGCCTGCTGGAGCCAGTGGGAGTTTTGCCATCAGCTTCCCTGGGGGAGTAGGATTTTGCTTGTTGTTAAATTAGCCATATCTTCCTGGGAGCATATGGGAGAAAATGCAAAGGTTTTGAATTGAAGGAGCCAGTAAGAAGCTTTCTGCCTTTACTTTGTTATACAGGTAAAAGCTGAGACAGCAAAATCCATCTGCTAGACCTTCAACACATCTCTGTAAAACCCATGTTAGAGTCAGAGCATTCTTTTCTGTTTTATTTATGGCCCTGGCTGCCTGAAAGAGTGCATCTGGATCTCAGATGCCTTATGCCCTTACTGTAAATTAGTTAACTTGAAGAACTGCACATGCTGTCAGATCTCTGCTGTGGCAATGCCAGGCTCTACAGTTGAGGTGCTTTTGTGTGTGCATATGTTTTTATGTGAAAAGGCTGTTGAACTTTATGCATAAACACTGTTCTCTGTCTCTTTTTCCCCCTCCCTCTTTTGTTACAGACTGTGGACTAGCATTGAATATTCAGGAAAAGCTCCCCAGAGAGATTAGGGACACAGACAGATTTTAAACAGGGCCTTAATGCATGGACACGAAAGGACAAACGTTCTACTGGGAATACTAATGCAAATGCCCTGCTTTTCGGTCAAAATGCATTAAACAGCTGCTTGCATGCTAAAGATGCTTTTAAAATCAATAAAGACCGGAAATTATAAAATTTATAAATAGAGATCTTGCTATTTCCTAGTAGCCAAAGAGAGTTAAAGCACTGCACTGACTAGCTTTGTTACAAAGCACAAAACACTGTCAAGTACCAGTGCTAAAGAGAAGCACATCAAGTAATCCCTTTCATTGGGGTTCAGAATATCAGATCCTGCTGAAACTTATTTCAGACAGGAGTCCATGCCCATCCTGGAGACTTAGGGGAACTGAGACTTAACAGTGGGTAGGAATAAGAGGTTTGACACAAGCAATCTGCTGTTATCGTCAGTTACTCTGATTACACTGTGTGGAAGATAGGTTGTTGCTAGTTTTAGTGAATTTACATTAAAAGAAACCAGTGAAGCCCTTGCTTGAACAAGCAGTAACAGTGCATACATTTGGACCACTTATGCAGCAACTAAACCTGAGTGGAGACAAAAACTGACGACCTGGATGGGTTAGCATCTGTAGCTGGGTTGTGTAATAGCAACATGGCAATATCAAAGCTGCAACACAGCTTTAATCACCACACCGTTGGTGTTGATCATTAAGCTATGTGCATATTAAAGGAAGGCTTCACAGAACTAAAGCCAATGTAATGAGAAAATATTTCAAGTACTTTATGTTTCTGAAATAGACATATTGCCCTGAAATTGCTGCCCATTTGCCTTATGGGTCCTTCAGCCTGTCTCCAGGTCACTGGTGAGCCCCAGTCTGTGAAATGGAAACAAGTATATGTTGCAGTACAGAAGTACAGCAGCCTCTGTGATTTCACAGCTTCTTTAAGTCCCCATCGTGCACCACACTTCATTACCTGTGCGTTTCCTATGACCCATTGCCTCTAGTGCCACTGTCTCATGTTACAATAATCCCTAAAAAAAGCTGCCACTAAATTGAGGCCCTTTGGTTTAGGTGCTGCATGTTTGCAGCTGCTGCAAGCATTTGACAGCTTCAAACTCTGCATTTCTTAAGCTCCATCTTAGTTTGGATCAGAAGAACAAGTCTTCAGTGAGGAGCCTTTTAGCACTGTGCTCTGCAGCCTGCAGCTTCTCACTGCTGCATCGCTGCATTGTCGCCGTAGCTCTTCCTTTGGCCTCCTTTTTGCTTTCCACCAATGCAGACACTTCTTGTCAACCTCACAGCTTTCCCTGCTCTGCTGCTCCCTATTGTGCTCTTTATTCTTTGGACACACCTTCTCTGCACTAAATGTTGTTTCCAAGCTGTGGACCATTTCAGAGGCTGCGCTGGGTATATACATGTTGTTTACTGCTTGGGCGACAGCGTTCAGGTCCCACTCTGCAGCTATAGGTAGGACAGCAGATGCTGTCCGCAGGAGATGTAATTTTGGGATTCTTTCAGGATGAGGTGGCCTCTCTAACCTTAGCCTTGCTCTCAATAATGCCTGTGGTGTAACCGTGCTCAACAGTTTGTGGTTTGGATGTTACAGAGCATGATTCCCTTTGAGAACATCACTGCTGTTGACATAAATGGCAAAATTTCTGCATTCACATATGGCCATTAAAGCTGATCGGACAGCGATAGCGGTCAGACCCCTCTCCACAGACCGGTCCTTGCTGAAATTAACACTTTGTGAGCCCCCGAGATGGTGCCACTGCTGTTAACATATGTGCCCTTGCACGCCCCTGCTCTTCCTCCCTGGCCTGAAATGCACAGATATCTCTTAGGAGTAGTCCTGTCTCTACGTCTCCCATGCTTGACTGTTTCTCAGAGATGCTTGGAGAAGAGGAAATGCTAAAGGGAGGGAGCTTCTTTCTGAGCTTGCAGCATGGACTTTTCCACAGAAGGCAGGATGCACTACGCGTGTCTGTCCTGGGTCGTGCTGCTGCTAAGGCTGATTCCCCCCAGAGTGGGGGGGATTAAAGGGAGGTAGACAAAAAGTAGGGCTGGAGCGTGGAATCAAGTCAGGTTGTTTGCGGCGTTGCTTCCATCCCAAAGGGAAGGTGAATAACGCTTGCGCTTGTGTCCAGAAGGTGGCACCGGCAGCCCGAGCCTGCCGGCAGCGGACTCGGCTCGGCTCAGCCCGGCTCAGCCCAGCGCAGCCCAGAGCCCGGCCCGGCTCGGCTCGGCTCCAACCAGGCGGGCACCGCCGCCCCGGCTGGAAACACCTCGCTAATCCGAGGTCTCAGCCTCCTTAAGCGCTCTCAGCCCTTTAAAGCCTGCAACCAAGCCTGTGCTCTCCTTGCCTGGCTCCAGGCTTTTGGGCCCACAGGTGACGGGCATGGGAATGCCCAGTCGTCATTGGTGTGACTGGGATATTGCGACTTGAATAAGCAACTCATCCTCGGGAGGAGCAAAAGCTTTAAGCAGCAGGATCTTTACCTACTGGTTACAAATTAGTTTTGCTGTTGAAGTGGGGAAAAGCCCATCTGAAGACACCATTTGGAGGGGTTTTTTAAAGGACGTCTTGCAGCAGCTGCTAGTGCTGTGTGGACACTGTCACTCTGTGACATGGATGTGGTTCAGGGCAAGCAGTCATCACATGTGCTGGCAAGCCTTTCTCAGATGACACTTTAACTTATAAATACTAGAAAGGGAGACAGTGCTTTATCTTCTCTTTTTTTGGGGGAAATTTCTGTGACTGTGAAAGGTAAATCTGGGGCAGAGTTTTATCACTGTAATCTGAGGCTTTCATCAAAGTGCAGGATGAGGAGACAACTTGGTGCTGGAAAGCCCTCAGCTCAGCACCCCTGGGCAGTGAAACTGTTTCACTGCAAAGGGGAGTGGATAAAATCTTAAAGCACGCTTGAGGAGCCAGACAAGTTAGGCTTTTCTGCAAGAGCGATTCTGGCTTTTACATTTCCTTTCTCGAGATGGAAGATAGCTTTCTTAATTTAGGCAGTGGTTTTCCAACCTCAGAAACCACAAGGATCCATGCTGGGTTTTGGGGATATCCTGCTCTCCACGTCGTCCAGTCTATCCCTGTTTTCCCTTACTAGCATTATTGCTTTTGGTTACAAAGAAAATCTTCCGACCCCCCGACTCTCCTCCCCCTCCTCCCCCACTCCCGGCCTCTTTTCTTCACCCCATCTCACCTCAGCAGGAGCCAAAACCGGGCTCCTGTGCCTGCCACACAGAGCCAGCTGCTGCAGCGGGGAGGGGAAGGCAGGCACCAGGCCAGCTGCTGGCTGCTGCGTTACTGCCAGTCCTCATCCTCTAGCAGCTGCCTTCTGCTCCCTCTGTGGCAAAACCGTTCAGCTGTGGGCACTAGCGGGCAGGAGGAGATACTGGAGAGATAGCAGTGAGCTGCCTGCTGATCATGTTGACCACTTCTGCAAAAAAAAAAAAACCCAAGAAAACCCCATCCAAAATAGCCAAATTCCCATAGCTGTATTCTGTGCTGGTTCTTAGGCGCTACTGGTTTGCATCTAGTGGCATGAAGTTGAAAAGCAGGCCAGAATGAACTGATACCTGGGCACAGGGTGTTTACTGTTTGCCTTTAGTTTAACAGTCACCTCAAAGGACCCTTGCTCTTAAAGCTGTACACTGAGCAGCTGAAAGTAGCTGCTTTTAAAATACATATAATTAACTCCATTTCAATTTTAAAAAGGTTTTACTGCTAAGGAGGAAACATGCAGGTTGAAAATGGGAAGTAGAGGAGAAGTTATTCTGAGTTGCACAGCTGACTTTTTAGTGGAACAGCCTGCTTTTTCTCTGGTGCATGTCTGCTGTTGATGACTCTTGGTGTTAGGCCTATGCAGGGAGGCAGAACATGCAGCTGGACAAGAGGGCTGCATATGGAGAGAAGATCGTTTTTACCTTGCAGCAGCTTCAGATGTTGCTGTTCCTTCTTATTTCTGCACATGTCCTTTGTTTCTTATGTAGTCCCCTTACTAGACAATGTTAGGAGCTGGGCCTCTTGGGTTTATTTCTTTGTTTTTGTGCTATGTTTCTGGTTTACACCACTTCTGATAGACTCTTTATCACCTGCTCCCTGCAAAGCAAACTGCAGGGTAGCTTCCCTTCTGTAGCAGCTGTGCTGGAGAACTGCTGATGAGGAACAAAATGGGAGCTACTGAGCAATCACTGGAGACTGGCTATTAAAAAAAAAAAAGCTGGCTAATTAGAGCTTAGAGGGAGAGGCAACACTTAGTGCAAAAACACCAGAAGGTAGGCCCTCCAAATCCCATACATTCCCTGTAAATAGCTGTAATTAACCCCACAATAATCAATTTATTAATTAAAATTTAATTAATATTTTCTGTCCATAGCAATCATCTCAGAGGCAGTCAGGAAAACACAGTGGCAGCTGGGTTTCCGTATAGCAGCAGTTGACATCCAGGAGAGCAGAGGCACCAGAGACTCCGCTCAGTCTCCCAACTGTACCTGTGATAAAACAGAACTGAAACCGGTCACTGGATTGCTGGCAAAAGAGGGGCTGATGAGCAAGCCTCTGGCTTATGCACACTTCCAGATGTCACCCTACAAATGCAGTACCCACCTGGCTTACTTGAAAATGTGAGAGGGAGGAGTATTTGAGGACACAAATGTTGTCATTACTTATTTGACCACACAAACTGAGGGCAGCTGTAGAGCGCTGTGTTTCACTTGGGTTTGATATTCTGCTTGATGCTTTGTCTGAGTAGTGAGCTTAGCAGAGATCCCTCTCCTGAACTTCATGGCCCTCATCAAATTAGAACAGCTTTTGCTAAAAAATCCTATGCCTGTACCAGTAGCTTGGCACACTCCTATTTTGCTCCAGGGATGGGTTTCCGGGTGAGTCGTACTACCCGTGGTCAGTATGTCAGACACCTGTCAGTGTCTGAGCTCCCTTCTGCAACAAATCTGTTGGTATCCCCATAGGAAACGTGAGTGGTGTCAGCCATGTAGTGCACTCCAGGGTTTGCTCCAGCCAGACAGGATAGATGTGGAAGCCACCAAATGTATTTCCTTCAATAAGAACGGTGCTTCAGCATTATTCCAGGTTAGGCAATAGCATAACTTTTCCTAGAGCACACAGCAATCTTTTCTGTCTCCGTAATGTTTTTCACACAGCGCTGCTTTGCTGGCCTGCAGCATACATCTGTTAGTATTTTCCAGCCTTTGAACTGGAAAGAAACCTCAACCATCAAGCCCCTGCTCAGAAAATAACAACTGTTACCCATAGGTTCACAAGAGGAGATGTGAGCTGAGCATTATGCAGTATGGAGCCCATTCTGTTAGGGAGTGAACTCTTAAATTAAGAGTGTGGTCGTGAGCTGTCCTGCAAAAACTGGCCTGTGGGCAAGGGTCTGCAGTACAGGCCTGATGAGGATGGTCATGAGGTAAAAAAGGCCTCTCATTCCCCATTTAGCAGAAGCATGCAGACTGGCTCAGCAAGAGAACGTACTTGGAGTGTGTTGAAACCAGATCTCCCAGGTCATGGGGAAAAAGCTTCCCATAGAGAACTGTTGGGCAGAAGCAAGTGGGGAGAGGAGATGGGGCATGAGCACTATCATCATGTTCTTCCTGTCTTCTCTCCTCTAGATGGAACAAGATGGGTTAGGCAGGTTTTTGATAAGCCTAGTGGATCAGGCCCTGCTGGTAGTGAAGTGGCATGCCATTTCTCAATCCTAGAGAGGCAGGCATCAAGCTCTTTAGTGCTATGAGGTCAGAAGTGTTTCAGAGCACACCCAGAGGTAGAACTGGAGATTCCTGGTGAACATCAGCATTAGAAAAATGAGTGGCATGATTTTGAGCCTCTTTGGCCTCTGGGCTTTGGTGCGTAACTACAACTTCATTTGCCCTTATGGTCTCTCCTATCATCACTCCAAAAACCAGCCTCAGGCCCATCAGACTATGAGCTACATCACCTGTTGGTTTTGTGCTCCGAGGCATGGCCAACACTGAGGGGCAATAGGGAGCTAAAATGAACAAGTTATCTACCCCTGAGGGAAAAGAAGTGCATCTGATGCTCTGCAAAGGTGTGTACGTAGGGCTGTCCCCAGTCTGCCAGCAGCAAGGCCAGAAGGGTGGAGATGAAGATGCCATTGCTCTTGCAATGGTTCTGTTGGCTTCAGGCTGGTACACCTGATATGGCAATGTTGAGTCACAGGAGTATTTAATCTTGTGTTGCCACACGTGATGAAACAGGCCTGATCTGTTGTTGTACAGGTGGTAATTCCAGGTAGATTTTAGTAGATGGAGATAGATGCCGAGAATAACTGCAGCCAGCAGTGTGCCCAGGTTGCCAGCAGTGTGGCCAAGAAGGCTGATGATGTCTTGGCTTGTATCAGAAACAGCATGGCCAGCAGCAGGTCCAGGGAAGTGATTGTGGGTGACTGAGGTCCTGGAGTGTGTCTGGAGAAGGGCAACCAGGCTGGTGAAGGAGCTGGAGAGCAAGCCTTATGAGGAGCAGCTGAGGGAGCTGGGGTTGTTTAGTCTGGAGAAGAGAAGGCTGAGGGGAGACCTTATCATTGCCTACAGTTACCTGAAAGGAGGTTGTAGAGAGGTGGGTGTTGGTCCCTTTGCCCAAGTGACAGGTGATAGGATGAGGGGGAATGGGCTCAAGTTGTGCCAGGGCAGGTTCTGATTAGACGTTAGGAAAAAGTTCTTCACTGAAAGGGTGATTGGGCATTGGAACAGGCTGCCCAGGGAGGTGCTTGAGTCACCATCTCTGGTTGTATTTGAAAGATGGGTAGATGAGGTACTTAGGGATATGGTTTAGCATAGGATGGGAACAGTTGGACTCAATGATCTTAAACATCCAATCTTGTGATTCTGTGATTCTGATTCATCCTGAAATGAAACTCCAAATGAGCACAGTAACTGTCCAACAACTGTTGCAACTGACTTTGCATGTATCATTGAGCCCTCCCTTCCTCTCTGTCTTAATCCTTCCTTTCCCTTCCCCTCCCCTTTCCCCTTCCCCTTTTCCCTTCCCCTTCTTCTTTCCCTTCCCCTTCCCTCTCACCTTCCCTTTCCCCTTTCCTTTCCCCTTCCCTTTCTCCTTCCCTTCCCTTTCCCTGAATTTTTATTAAAGTACTTCCTGCACTTCTCTGAAATTCACCAGCTTCTCCGACTTTAAAAAAATAAACAAGTGGGGGATAAAAAAACAAACCCCAGGCAAGTCACTGCTAAGTTTTGAATTCAACATTTAGAACAGTAAATACATCCAAACGATTTTTGTTTTACTGTTAGTCATTTGTACTAACCTGCAATTAAAAGGCTCCGCATTTGTTCTCATCTCTTTCTGAAATTACATTTTCCACTTCCTAGGCCCTGCCTTCAGGCAGTGGATTTTTGAAGCAATCATGCCTTGATAATTAACGTTTAAAGATGAGTGTTGCAACTTTTAATGCAGTGTGTCACTGAGTAAACATCCAGCAATGCCTGGTACTAAAAAAAAAAAAGAATATAGCAAATACAAGACTTTTGCTGGAAGCTGCAGGTCTCCGACATTACCCTTAGAGCTCCCAGCTGCAGTGCCTTTGATTACCCCTTCCTTTATGCTCGTGGATGAGGCCTACTGCTGTGCTTTAAAAAAAGAAAACAAATACCACATCTGATCTGTCAGTTCTCTGTGCCTCTGACTCATCACCCCAGACAGCTTGCTGGGAACGATTAGCTCATACAGAGAGGGAGGGGACAAATCTCTGACAAATGGCCCATAGTTGTAACAGGACCAGGACCATTTGGGATTTTTGCAAAGGGGCAGGAGGACAAGGGATGGAGTGGGAGGAGAGGAAGGGGTAAAAATGGAAGCGCAGGGGGCACGTCCCTTCATTTGTTCTGAGTGTGCCTTTTCTCTGTAGAAGCCACAGCTTCCTATCTGCGAACTGACCCAGTTGTCTTTACCTGTGGTAGCAGCCCATCCTGTGTTGGCCTTCTGCGTGTGACACCAAGTGCTCCTCAGTACTGTTAACCAAATCTCTCATTACAGCATCTTTGGTGCTTCAGAAATTAAGCTACTGTATGATCCCTTCCTAACAGAACACAACTGAAAAGGCCAGTGGGAAAATCAGCAACTTGGGCATTGCAGGAAGGGGAAAGGGTAGTCTCGATAGAGACTGCTGCCTTACTTCGGGCATCTGACTTGACTTGGGCATTGCAATCCTGATTCAGACCTTTTGGAAGACACACCTCATGCCTCGTATTTCCCAATGGGTTGGCATGAGGCCTCTGTCTCTTCACCTGAGACTCCTAAAACAGGAAGAGTGAGAAAGTACTCGCATGGTCTTGTGAGTGGTTTCAGTCAAAAGGGGCAGAGTGGTGATGGGGGGCACACTGTACCATGCAATAGTTTGAAACATCCCCTTTCCAATCTAATCTTTTAGTGCTGTTTCTCATACACTGAAGTCTTTCCCAGTCTGTCAGAGGTCAGTGACAAAATCCTGGCTAATTCAACTGGAACAAGAGCAGAATACTATTTTGGGCTAGTTTTCTTCGTTTTTCTTTTACACTTCCCCACCGCCCCCAACCCCCCCACCCCCTCCCCCTTACCCCCAGCCCCTTCTTTTCTACCTTCCAGAAAAGAGAAGGACATTCCAAATCTAACACAACTGGATGGTCAGCAAATCAAGTTCTGAACAAGTGCTTTGGGTTTTGTTACTCTCTGATGTTTTTTTCTGCTCAGGAGAAATCAAAACCTGGA
Source organism: Gallinula chloropus (assembly GCF_964237585.1). NCBI lineage: Eukaryota > Metazoa > Chordata > Aves > Gruiformes > Rallidae > Gallinula > Gallinula chloropus. The sequence goes on from NC_140086.1 coordinate 106,616,387, forward strand.
GAGCTCCACACATCTGATTGTGCAAATAAGTGTGAAACCAGAACCTCCCAAATAATCTTGTCTTTCTGGAAGTGAAGTTCAGCCTCTAAGAAAGATTAGTAAGAGAAACATTCAGCACTAGTCATACTCATTTGGGTAGCAGGCAAGTTTCCGCCTGTGCTCACTTCTAGTATTCATCATGAGCCTGTACTAGTGACTTCCTAAGCAGTATTCCCAGCTGAATAGTAAATGAAGTATTGCCTTCTGTTTTAATAATTTCCTGTTCTTTTAGCATTGTTTATATGCCATCAGCAGCATGCTGATACTTTAACTGTGTGCCCGGTGTTTGGCTATTTTACTATCCATTGCTTTACTTATCTTCCCAGGTTGCTGATGCTGAAGGATTACGCTACTTTTTAGCTGATTTTGCTCTTGAAGCACAGTGGGTTTTAATTATTTTTTTGGTTTGCTTTTTTTTTTTTTGGCTCCTTAAAAAAAAATCCAGCAAATATGAGGACCTTTTTGTACTAAATTTAGGCCTGCTCAAAATAACTTGTTTGCATTTTTTTTTGTGCTGATTTTTCACAGATCCCTTGAAAAACAGAGGTCCAAAGAGCACTACTGCAGGGTACAGGCTGCTTCAGTTAACTTCATGTTAAACATGACACAGATTGTTCAACATTTTTGCTAAAATGAAGCGTTACCATGGAATGGAAAACACTTCCGGAGAAACACTGTGTGTTTTTAAAGAAATGCTTAATCCTAAACAGATCATTCAAATGGAGTGGAATAAAGACTCTACTAGAGCTAATGAAAAGATTTTGTTAAACCTCAGTGGGCTCTCAAACCAGAGGAGAGAATATGCTTGCCCTTGCTAACAGCGTTCATTTAGCTGTGTTTCCTTTCCTAGACTGGGAATTAGATTTCCTTCTCCATTGTCTGTACAGAAAGACTCAAACTACTCAAGAAGATCATGTGGGAGCCACTGTGTTTAGAAGAAGGAGCTGTGTTTGAATGGAAGATACTTCCCAACTTCATGTTGAGCCATTTAGCTTTAGTCAAAATAAGTATGCTTACCATGCTTTTGAGCTGCTGCCCCAACAATGGACTGTACCAGCCCAGTGCACACACCGAGGGACTGCGAAAGAGCCCGCGTGAACCAACAGCAAGCAGACGGCTCATGTGCCGGCTCACACACGTGTGCATGTGTTGGCACTGGTCACCATGTAGATTAAGTCATCCAAGTTTATATACCTACGGTTGGAAATGTTTATCTTTATTCCCCTAGGCTCCATTCCCAGTTTATTCCAAATCCTGTCCTCAGACTTAACATATTTTGTTTTTACATTGCCTGCTTTGAAGTCTGTGGACCTGAATTGGGCGGGCTTCCAGCACCTTCAGTTGTCTCTGGACCAGACTTCAACTGGTACATTTTATCTAGAGGACATTTTGAAAGACATGTGCCTGTTGACTTCCAATGCCATTTCATAAGGACCAGGACTCATAAAGAAGCAAGCAGAGGGACAGAGCAATTTCACTGGGGCACAGTCACCTAAGTATCAGGCATGAGGGTAAAATGCTGACTTTCTACTTGCACCAGAGCATAGCTTGCTGTCTTCGTTTTGTTTTGCCTTTTGCTATTACTTACTTCTTCATTATTAGAATTTAAATGGCCAAGGTAATTTATGCTCCAAATTCTTTTCCTTGTTCTGAAACCAGCAATGAATGCTGAGGGTTTTTCTGAAGGAAAACCTTTCTCTAAAGGTGCCACGCACTACAGTTTTCTCTCTAGGAGCATGGGACAGGGAGAAAAAGGCTCCATTAGTGACCCCTTTGCTATGTAACCTTTCCTTAAAATGCCAGCAACTGAGAGAACAACAAATATTGAAACAGGAATGTGAAGGACATTATGAAAGAAGAAAGCAAGAAAAGGGATCTGCTCAGACAAGTTTCTCAGGAAAGGTGATGTAATATGTACTGTAGAAAATCCTAGTGGTTGACCTAAGTTACTCTCTTTCTAAGTAGCTCCCAGCAGGCTGGGAGAAACAAAATGTACAGCTGGGAATACAGCTGAGCAGACTGTTTTGTCCAAAAGAAATATAGTAGGAGTAAAACTTGTTTTCAAAAGATGTTATTGAAGTTTAATTGAAAAGTGTCCTATTAATTAAGGCAGAGTGACCAATGGATAAAAGTCTCATTTCTGGTGATACTGTAATATTAACTCCTGCATGCTTGAAGTACTGAAGATGCTGCTGTTTGGATGGAGTGGTATGCAGTTCTGTTACAAGGACTGGGGTTTAGCAAATGTTTAACAAGCTTTTAAACAGCTGTCTTGAAAATTGCTTGGCTTTGTATTGTCTGGCTTGTACATATTTCAGACTCGTTTCCTACGGAAATGCCTGTTCTCGGCATATGTGTTGTGCTTGTGTCCACATCCACATATATACAGTTTGAGAACCTCCCTCCCTATTGTAACGTGGTGGAGGGGCACGGGGTCTGTGAGATACTGAAAATATTAGAATTTTGTGGAAGCATGTGGCTGGATACTGAAGAGGGTCTGGATCTTCTCTGCATGTGAGATGCTGCAGGAAACTATGCTCTCAGTCAGCCTTGGAGACTCCCAAGAGGCCTAAATCTGGAGTATCCTGGGTTTTCTTATTCCTCTTCTCACAGAGCCTACTAGTTTAAAGATCTTAGCTGCAGCCTGAAATGTTTCGTGTTTAAAATCACTAGCTCCTCTACTTTGTTCCTTCTGGTACATGTACAGAGCAAAATGCTGCATGTGCAGAGACTGGTAAACACAAAGTGCCATTATAGGAATTAATGTTTCCATTTTCAAGCTGGCTAGTTCATAAAAAATTGATAAACTGGTAAACAAAAAGGCCCATTACATGGACTATTGTGGATGTATTCATTATTACCAACAGAGGAAGAGCTTTACAGGAGGAATGTCTATTCCAAAAATTATATTTAGTTGTGGGACTGGAGTACGTGGTCTGTTATTTCCTCCTTTTCACAAATACTGCTAGCACTGCTCAGACAGGCAGCAGGCATGGTTCAGTGCAAAAGAGCGTGTGGTTATTTTAATAAGGTTTTTGTAAGTAAGGCCAGACAAAGCTGCAGGAGATCCCTAATGTTTTTGATGGGACTGCTGTCATGTCAGAACATCATGGGGTAACTTCCTGCTTTACTGCAAGTTGGTTATAAGGAAAATAGGCAGGCAGGCAGACTGACAGTACTGGATGTTGTCTTTGAGTGGGAGGTCGAGGGACCCTGTTGAATCCCTAGGAATGTCTGGATATTCGTCCTCTGCTACATACCCACTCCGTTGTATTTTCTCTTTTGTTCTAGGTGGATTCTGGGTAAGAACTGTCAGGAGAGCTTTCTAGCTGGATTGAGGCTACCAAATGATAGCCATCTTGAGCCACCATTTTGGAGGAGTGGCCCATAAAAGCCTGTTGTGATGCTGAGTGCTTTACAGGTCAAACAACACTCCCCGGCTTCCTCAGCTGCTGAAAAATCAAGCTATAGATATTGACCTTTAATCTGAATGCGGTAAGTCAGGCCTCAGAAGCCTAAACCCATCTCACAATTGAGTTTAAAATAATTATAGTTATCAGCCTATCATACAACAGTTTTAAACCAAGACAGGGCAAAAATCACTAGAACACAGTGCTGTGTAGCTGACACTCATATTGCCAGACCTCTCCTTGTTCTCCTAACACACAACAATATAAGTAAATAAGGTCTTGTTAGTACAGCCTAGCATTGTGCTGATGTTGGGTTGCATTTTAAGAGCTCAGTTACAGCAGTGCTGCTAGGTGAATCTGTAGAAAAGCCCTGTTCACTGCCAAAAAGAGTCTTGCTTTTTGGCCATGTCAAAAGCTCAACGTTTCTTTGTGCAACTTCAGTTGACTTCCTAAACTGGAAGGTTCAGAAGATTTGTCCTAAGCTGGACAGTGACTTAAGTTAACAAAGTGGCACCCTACATTTTATAGGGGTACAAAAACAAGGATCAGAAAGTGGCTACCAAATAACAATGCTGTATCCCTAAAGATACAGTATCCCTAAAGGTTACTGTATCCATAAAAATACAGTAACCGTAAAAAAAACCTCATTGTTGGTTTTCCTTGCCATTTGCTAGTCTTCCTGGATGGTTGCCCCCAGCTAAAACTTTGGTGACTTAGAGCAACTGAGGAGGAAGGCCAGTGTAACTGGCTGCTCCTCTTTTGCATAGAGATGAAAACCAGCTGGTTGCGCCAGTTGGCCTTTAGGCCAGCATTTGATAGAACTTTGTTCCTTAGTTGTTCCCTCTAAATCATTTCTGGTGTCACACTCACATATGCAGCCTTTTCCCATTCCCACGTAACTCCCATGCATACATACTCTTGCTTCTTTACAAAAGTCTTATTTATGGTTTGAAAAGCTTGTATCAGAAATAAGCTATTTAAATCTCTCATGATTTCTTATGATTGTTCTTTTGGCATCTGAGCATAGCTGCTAAAAGTCTGAGGCTGGGTGCTGCTCCCGTTTAATTTCTTCTCCTCCCCACCTCTAAACCAGGTGACGTTTTTAGCTTCAAATTGTGTAGCAGGGAGCACGTTAAGCATCAGCTCTGAGAAATGGGAAGCGATGTGATGGGGCTGCAGGTTTAGCTGCTGCAAACAGCTCTACCCTCCATATTAAAAATCAACCACTTTGTTTTGTTTGTTTTTTTGTTTAAAGTGTGAACAGTCCATCAAAAAGCTACGTGAAATCCATTCTCTAGGTAATGGAATGTACGCCTGCCTAGTTTGCTTCCTATTAGGTTATTAACACTTACTGCATTTGTAACTGCTGGTTATTGAAGGAAGGACTTAACTTTCTACCAGAACCCTGGGACTAATTAAAACATTGCCGTTAATGTTTAATGAGAAAGTTGTTACTTTCGCCAGTAAACTGGCTGAGACTCTTAGTCCTGTAAAGCACAAATGGCACGTACTGAATCAGAGTTAACAAGCGGATTTGGGGGAAAATGCAGCCCAAGGAGTGCAGCTTGTTGTATAAGTTGGAAATGATTGGCTACTTCCTCCTTACTTTCCCCACCAGTACTGGGTATCATACGTGCTAGCTAGTATTCGTCTTTCAGCAAGGCATCCAGACTTTGTAGGGCCAGTTCTTTCTTCCAGTAAGACCCTCGCATCATAAAATGGCCCAGACAAAACATCCCCAGGGCAAAATCCCATGCTTATAGGAACTTCCAAGCCAGGATACAGCACCATTTGCCTGCCTAGCTGCTTGTCTTGGGCGGAGGAGAATGGCCTCTTAGAAAGGAATGGCCAACACAAACAGCGAAGAGCAAATAAGAGACTTGAGGGTGTCTCCAGTGGGTCTGAATATTGCCAATATCAGGAAGGGAGGAATTTTTGCTCCTCTTCTGTGCCATCCTTGGGCAAAGGGACAGATCTAGTAAATTTTAGCTCCATATATCTGTCAGTCAATTCTGCTACCGTATTGTTTGTACATACCCACAGTAATCTAGCCAACTCTATCTTCTCTGGTACCAAGTTATACCTCATTTAAAGTGATTTGGTTTACACTGAACTGAATGTCACATGAGAAGAGTAACGTTTGGAGACTGCAGGCCCTTGTCCTTGTTACTAATGTTATGAAGGTTAAAAAGAAAATACCACAAGCCATTTCACAATGCATTCACAGAGCAGTGAATCATGCATTTTATTCGGAATGTTTCATTTAACAAAGATTAAATATACACCTAAACATTCACTTTGATGTACATTCCTAATCTGGCTTCGCTCTTGCTTATAGTGGTATAAATCAAGAATTACTCTAATGAAGTCAGCTAAGTCATTAACCTGTGTTAAACTCAAAAGAGAGTAAGTCTTGCTTTTTACCCCTACAGCAAATCCCATTTAGCTCACTGTGAATACAGCACTATGTTTAAGTGCAATGCAAGAACAGAGCCAATTGGTAAATTTGTGCCCCAAATTCAGTACAGAGTTTTGGAGCTGAATTTTGATCTGAGTACTCTCGGATATTGCAGCACTAAATCTTCTTTTCCTGCAGTATAATCTAGTTTCTTTTCCCCAGAAAGAATTCTGTTTTCCTTTTTGTAAACAGAGGCCACATGAAATACATGGTTTTCTTCTGAGCAAGAACCTCAAAGACCATAGCTTATATATATTAAAAAACAACAACCCACAAACTTATGTTTTGCAGTTTTTGAGTCTATCAGCGGTTTTTTTATTCCATACCAGTTTTCTGCATAGCAGAAAATATAGAACCTTAGGAGGGTAGCAACTACAATAAGTTGTTAAAAACAAATTATCTAGGAAAGTAATTTTTTCCATTATGAAAGTGGCTTGTCATATATTAGTGAAATGAATTAGTCACATAGCATACCTTTCACAACCTCAGAAGAATTACATTATGCCCCATACATTCCCACGTGTAACAGGAGCAGCTCTCCTCTTTACACATAGGCCACTGTCACTCCACAGTTTCTGATTATGTTTTATTCACATGTAATCATAATTCACTCACAAATCAGTCCAAAGCCTAAAACTAACCAAACCAGTTCATATTTCTGGCATCAGCTATTCTATTTGCACGTATTTCCAGATTAAAGCATTTCTTCTTGTGATATGGAAAGATTCCAGGTACGTGGTGTTCAGTGGGAAAAAGTGACAGCTTTAGCAGATGTGTGCATGGGGAGGGAAGGAAAAGCAACAGGGGAAGAAAGGCACATTGCCTTTTTACCCACTCAGGAGAAGAAAATCAACTGAGCAGTAGCTACCCAGTTCATCCTTTGATTTAGCACCCCGCTTTCTGGGACTGTTTGGAGTAGAGAAGGCTAGAGGGGATCTCACCAATGCATGTAAATACCTGAGGGGAGAGCGTGAAGAAGAGGGAGCTCTTTTCAGTGGTGTCCAGGGACCAGAGGTGATGGGCACAAGGTGAAACACAGGAACTGCAGTCTGAATATGAAAAACCACTTTTTCCCTGTGAGGGTGACTAGTTGCTGGCACAGGTTGCCCAGAGAGGTTGTGGAGTCTCCATCCTTGATGATACATTGTCCTGGACGACTGGCTGTAGACAACCCTTTTTGAGCAGGAGGATTGGACAAAGTAACCTTCAGAGGTCCCTTCTGACCTCAACCCCCTGTGATACTGTGATGCTCTTGTGAAGCAAGGTATCTCATTTTCTTGGTGGCTCCCTTCAAACAGGAACAGCAAATTTTAGAAATGCAAAGGGGGAGGCAGGAGCTCTGGAAGGGACTTCCAACAGACAGGTAGAGTTTGCACTGGGAAGGAATGAAATGCTTGTGGAGTCAGGATGGGCAGCCTTACATCTGACAACTTGATAGAAACAAAGCAGGAGCCCAAGAATTGTATATTACTTCCACTTCAGTCACTCCAAATAACTTTCCTATCCATTTTGTTTCAGGGAGGGAGAGCTGTGACATAACTAATAAATATACTTCAAGTATCACCTGATGACTACAGCTTTGTGCCAGTGGCATTGGGAACACAGGAGGGATGCTGAGAATTACCATAGAAGGACATGTCAAAAGCAAAGCAGGGAAATCTGGATGCCTGAATTTTATGACATTTCAGTGCAGACTACTGAGACCTTGGTGGTTTCTGAGGTTACCTTGTTTTTCAGACTGATTTACCATGTTATTCTCCTGTACAGGATGAAGATAAGCACATCAAGAGGTACTTAGGTTCAGGAGTTTTATAGTGCCAGTTACTGGTGCTGCAAGCTGCAACAATTAGCTCTGGCTATAGACAAGAGTCCCAGGCATTGGTACTGCACTGTGATCACTGGGGGAAACCTAGAAAAAAGGGTCACAAGCCTCAAGCCTCCCCCATCTCCTGTGACTAGCTTGTCTTCTTGAGTGGCAGCTGTCCTACACGCCAAGAAATATCCGAGCTGGACTTAATGCAGTGGTGGGCAGCTGAAAATGTTAGCAGGCGAGTTCAGTGCCAGGCTCAATACTGCCTTTCCTCAGAACATCACCTTCCTGGAATGCTTCCCATCGGCATGGCATGACAAGGGGGGCAATTCCTTTTTCTTCCTGAAGTGCATGTAGCAGACAGGCAGGATAAAGGAGGCTGAAACTTTCACAGACACAAGCTCTGTAATGCTAAGCTGAGTTCAAGCAAAGGTGCAGCACTTTCAAACCATACCTGGCACATCAGGGCAACCCTGGCAAGCAAGATACAAAAGTGCAATTGCAGCTTTAATGCAGGAGTAGGAAGTTTCTGCCTGTCATACTGAAAATACTACATCTTGGCAAGATACAAAGCTGGCATTTTTTCATAGTCTGCAACAGACAACCCTGCTATCAAATAATAATGACTTCATCTTTTGATGGTGCTGTTGGAAGTGGAACTTGTTTCATATCTTGCTCTAGTCTGCCTTTGCTTCTAATAATACAAGTGCCTGAAGCTGGAAAGCTGTGTGCTGAAGCGCCCTGGTTTCTCTAACAGAGACTGCTGAGAAGCACTTCTAGGGTTAACATATTGTTTTGCCCAGGCATATACAAGTGTATTGCAGAAGGCACTATGCAAATACTGTTCACAGAGTTTATAATTTCCTGTTGGAACAGCAAAGAAAAGAAGGTCATTGATTTAAACCAGAGAATACAAATGATTTCCTGCCCACAAAGCTGCCAAATGCTTGGAGTTATTGATTTTTTTCCTCCCTGCTGCTAACCAAACACTTCTGGTCCTGTCATGGGCATCATCAGCTTATTGACTAAGTAAACTTAACCCATTAAGCTGAACATTTTAAAAATAATAGAAAATTACAGTGGCTATAGCAAAAAACCCCATCTGCATTCAAGGAAAAAAAATGTAAAATGGAGAAGAAAAACAGTCCCTGAAGTTAATTAACTTTTATGTAGATTCAAGTTTCTGGAATTTAGTTTTGCATCCAAAAGAGAGAGAAAGGAATAAATTGAAAGAAGATTTGGGGGGGGGGGGGTGGGGGGGTGGGGGGAGGGGGAGGAGAAGAGAAGCCCTTTCCTAAAGAAGCAAAAATACTGAGGGTACGGGGGGAAAGTGTGAACTTCAAATTTTAAGGCCCCCAAGGAGAAAAAAAATATTACTGCAAAATTGAGATTGAAATGGTAAAAAGGTATGGCAGCAGCATGGTAGAGACATGTCTTTATTTATTTATTTACTTCTTAGCAGCAGGAGGGCTGTACTGTTGTCTGATTATTTTTTTCTTGAAGCCAGAGCTGAGCACAGCTGATGCCTGGCCTTGGAACACGTCAGTTTGAAGATAGCACGGACGGTATTAATAAATGTAGAACAATACTTGCTGTCAAGTTGGTTACAAGGCAGTAGTTCACTGAAGGGGGCCTGACAATGTCAAAAAGCATTAGACCAGAGCCAGCAAATGCTTTATACACTACAGCTGAACCTAAAAGATGAATTGATGCCCTGGATCTGACTTTAAGGCATCTGTCTGCTCTGGAGAGCGTGTGTTGTCTGAAGGAGCAGGGAAGCAAGTTGCTTTTCTCTCCTCCTCCAGCCATCTGCCTACTTGCAGAAGGCAAGGAGCAAGATGTGAGGGAACAAACTGTAGTTTCCTAAATGGACGGGGATGCCTTGCAGACAAAATAACCTTCAAGAGTTATTTGAAGTTGTGCTCAGGAGAGCTGTTTAGGGAGACAGCTACCAGACCGGGGCACGGCGGCGAAGGCCGGCTTTCCCCTGGGACTGGCTGTTGCAGGTGTGGCTGGTGGCTGCCCTGGCCAAGAGCCTCGTGGTCCGTTGGCGTGAGAGCTGGTAGTGAGAGAAGCGCCAGCCGGAAGAGACACCAGGAGGGAAGTAAACAACCAGATTACAAAGTGATGAAAAATAGGGGTATCAGCCCTCTATAGTGACTTAGAAGAAGGTGTGACTGTTTCCTCCACCCCCTCACTCTCATGCCTGTCTACTGAAGAACACTTATTAAGGCAAGTAGTCACAGATTATTAATGACCTGCTAACAGCTTCTTTAATTTTCTAATAAGTGCCAGCTATGGCTGCTGTAATTATTCTGCTGGTCCTACAACACACCCTGTGCCAGGCTGCAAAGTATTTTTTGTTTCTTTTCCTGGAACACCTTGTCATGCTTCTTAACATACATGTACTGTACATGGGCAATTTCATAGCCTGTCAGAGCATTTTTCAGCCATTAAATGTCGCTATCTTCCATTAAAGTAGGAACTAAGGAAGTGTTTAGTCACTTATTTTTACGTATGTGAATTGAGACACACAAAGTTTATGGTTTTAGCCACAGTGATACAATGAGTCAGTCCCTGAGCTGCTTGTGCAACCTGGGAGCAGCACCATCTTCTCCTTTGCCTGCACTGGTGTCATATGAACTGCAAAAGCCACAGAAGAATTGGAAGTAACACTCCTCAAGGGCATTTTCTGTCTAAGCAGAAGTCCCCAGGAGTGACACTTTATAGAAGTGGTGATATCTCTTTATCACTCTTCCTATTTCCCTCAAAGAGAGAGCTGAATAACATGCGATGAGAAAACAAAAACAAATGGAAAAATGGTTGTGTTGTGGTCAAAAGTAAAGTCTTTTGTCTGCAGCCTTCAATTTAAGAAGTCTGTGGGCATGGATCCCTGCCAGCATCATTAGCAGCAGTGATTTCCCGCTAACCACTCCTGCTTCCTTTTCTAGTGGATCACAACACACCTATGTGTCTCATGTATGCCACATTTATCACATTTTGTTGCATTTATCCCCTGGTAATTTAGCATTTGGTTGACATACCCAAACCCAAGTATTTTTAAAGATCCCAGCACTTTTAGGGAACAAAGGCCCTGTAAAGGTATTGTGTGTTGAGCACACACAAAGCACCTAATGTGTTGAAAAGTCTTACCCATCACCAGTAGCTGGAAGTGTGGCTTATGCTTTTGACCGGATCTTGGACTGTCACAGCTCCTTGTTGGGCAAGGCCATGTGCTGTAGCTCCATAGGAAAGGCCTGTCCCTATATCCCTTAAGACAGGTTCACAGTAGGAAATGGCCTTGGAGTTGTGCTGAGCTAGACTGGTATGTTTTAGTGTAAGAGAGAAGAACGGTACATGGGCAGGGACACAGCCCAGGTCTCTGGAGACCAACTGCCTGACCTGGCACAGGCTTCCGGTGAAGTCGTTCTGCACTTTTCTACCATAGCTCTGCAAAATGAAAAAAAAACTCCCCAAAAACACTGCCTTTAGAAGATTTAGTGAATAAAATAGAGACTTCATTTAAAGCATTCAAGAGAGAGAGATTTTTTTTCCTCTCAAATCTTTTCCCACATGTTCTGAGGAGGAAAATACGGATTGCAGTAATTTGTTCTCTGAAATACTTCTTGATCTGACTCAGTTTTGTAAGAGAAGCTGATTCACATCCAACTGTCTTGTGAGCATCCAGCATATCCTTTCCTTTTTCCAAGGGTGGAAGGATAAATCAGTAGCTACTCCTCAGATCAAGTTAAAGGTCTCACTCCAGATGCTGCACATGCAAATGGTGTGGCAGGCTTCACCGCTCCTTTGCTCTTTTGCTCTCTCCATCTCCCAACTCACACAGCTCTCTGCACAAGTTAACAAGCTGGATCTGACTGAACGGAAACTGTCAAGTATTCTGGGAGTTTCTTTTCTTCCTTTTTTTCTTTTTTTTCAGTGGTTCCCATCATCACTTTTTTTTTTTTTTCCTTTTTGTCTTTTTGAGAACAGAATGTTTCTAGGTCAGAATCCCTGTTGGTCTTGTGCTGTTTTTGTTCAGTGCTTATTAAAAAGTCACGAGTCTTTGAGGTTATTTTTTCCCCAGATCTTAATTTGTGTTAACAGATTTAGCTGATACTGAACCAGTTCTTCTCATATGGGCAAGGACCAACTTCTGGAAACTATCCAGGTGTCCAAGATGTTCGAAAGTAATTAGTTTTCCTCAAAGCCTTAGGCTTTAAGCGCTGATCTGATGCATTTCAAAGGGACTTGTCTGTCAGAAGTAGGGTAGGGTCCACATTTTCTGAAGGAGGGACCCTTCTGGGGAGGGTGTAGAGATGGGCAAATAAATTTACCACATCTGAGAATCTTGGGGGATTACGGATAACTTTTTTTTTTTTAATTCTTGTTTTTCAGTAGGAAGCATGAATAAGAGCAAGGTGTTTGTGAAGTGTCAGAAGTGTGTGCTGCTATAATACTATACAATATAAGGCATTGTATTGGCAAGATGTTTGGCCTCAGGGCTGCAAACCTTCCGGTCTCCACTGATATTTTTAAAGGCTTTATAAATCAGGCTCCATGCTGATCACAGCAGAGTAGATCACATCTTTTACTCCCTCAGATCCGGAAGCAGACACATTACAAGGGAACAAGCATCATATGATTTACACTGTGTTCCTGCCTTAAACATTTTTTCCTTGTGACTACCTATACCTGCCCTGATATTCAGTCCCTTTAGGTCACTGCCTACTGCATGCCTATTTAAGGCATGTGTGTGGATTGTATGATTAAAGTCCATAAGGCTACTGACAGGCATAAGCCCTGTCAGGACAGGAGTAAGCGACTGGAAACTTCCAGACAGGTACTAACTTTTAACATAGACATGCACAGTTCCCAGCTCAGTGATAGGGCTGCAGTATTCCTATGGACTTTTGTGACCATTTTCTTTGCTTTTTACAATGTAAAATGTGCCAGGATGGTTATTACAGACTCCTTGTCTTTCCTGATGCTTTTCCCCCATCTCTAAGTTGACTTCAGCCTGGACAGGTCATTGATTCCAGCTTTGAGAACTTGTCAGTGTCTTTGGCGTGCTTCACGTATTGGCACAGATAGATGCCCAGAGACTGGCAAGGGAGCTGAGCAGTTACTGCTGCATAGAAAGCACTGCAAGCTCTTTGATCTTTCCATGAGAAATGTTTGGTACTCTTCACCGGTCACTTACCTTGTAGGTTCAGTAAACCTATTCTAAGGAAACCATGGACAGAAAACAGACATCACACTATGAAAACCTCCCTGGCTCAGGCAGTCCACTTTCCCTAAGCTCCTGCTAAGCACAGAGTGCTGTTCTCTCTTGTCCTGACAGCACGAGACAATCAAAGGACTACATTGGCGATTTCTTTCTGGGGTGCTTTTGTTTTAATGTGCCAATTTGGAAGCTGGGCTGTGACACGTGCTGTGGAGAGGCATGGGTACAGCGTGGAGCAGCTCTGCACCTTGAATTGGAGTGCTCGTGACCTCACTCCCAGCATCAGGGAAGCCAATAAGCTGTCCTGTCCTTTTCTCAGGCAAACCACTCACTATTAAAACCATAAACACCACTGATCTTTCCCTCCTGTGCCTTGGATGCAACTTTTTCATTCACCATATTTAGGAATTCTTACTCTTAAATCCTTTGCAATTCACCTTGAAAGCACAAAAAGTGAACATTCACATCTTCCCCCCCCACCCCCCAACCATACAATTAGGGATGTTAATGACAAATTATTGACCTATAGTGGTGCTCCAATAACAGCAAAAATGGGTCATGCTGCAGGTATAATTATCCTGCTTTTGCAATAACTGTCCCTAGTCATGCTGCTTTTCTGTGCTACCCCTCATATTTCAGTACAAAGCATCAGCAGCTCTAGTTGTCTTGGAGGATGATCTCAAGTGGGTTGTTGAACTGGCTGGCACATGAACCTGGCCTTCAAAAAGGCTGAACAAACTAGGTTGCTGCATCTTTCCAACTTAGGAGAAAAGCAAAAGGGATCTAGGCACCCACCTTTATTGCCTGCAGTTAATTAAAACAGACCCCATTTCACAGAATCACAGAACTGGAGGGGTTGGAAGGGACCTCCAGAGTCCATCATCGAGTCCAAACCCCCCACCAAAGCAGGTTCCCTAGAGCAGGAAGGGATAAACTGAAGGAAGGCAGGAGAAGGGTCCTTGGACAAAGGGAATGGTGACCCCACTGTTTGTGTAGGGTGATGCCCCAGTCTGCAGGGAAAGGGGGCACATGGAGGGGTGAAGGTGGGCAGGCAGGAGGGAAAGATACACAGAACAGGCGAACCTGCCGGAGGAGACAGCCAAGCTGAAGAGCACGTAAGGAAGTACTCTGCCACAGTGGTGTACAGAGGATGTAAAAAGACACATAAATATATAGAAATGTGGAAATGAGACTGTTCAAGAGAGGAGAAATAGGAAAAGAAACTAAAATATTTGTAGGCACCATGTCAGGCTTTGTACTAACTGAGAAATCCACCTGCATGTAGTATGAGCCGTGGGAGATGAGATACAAGAATGAGGTGGCTATTTACAGTCCTTAATCACTCTATTGACTCCTTTCACTTTCCTTGTTAATTAGCTAGTGGCAAAGGCAGAAAATAAACTTAGTGCAGTTTCCTGGCTTGCCAGTAATCTTCTCATCTGTAGAGCTGTCCCCTGCACTTTAACCAGGGCAAGTTAGACATTTCTAGGAGCTGATCCACAAGGACACCCTGGAAAGGACCATTTCAAAGCTGGATGAAAAGGTGTTCTACCTCCCTAAATGCCAAAATATGCCTCTTCAGTGCATCCACTCAAGGGAAAAAGAAATTAAAAAGTATTACTCCTACTTTTGATTTGTGAATTAAACAAACTTCTTTCCTACAAGTTGCTGAGGTTTTCATGAAGGCAGAAGGTACGTGCAAAGTCTCTGGCAAGGGGCACAATTTGTCCTTTTATTTCTCAAAAATGAGGTAGATAGTATGTTAAGACTATTTCTGTGGAAAAGGGGAAAAATAATATGCTGAAATAATTACAGCATCACAGAATGGCCTGGTTTAGAAGAGATCTTAAAGATCATCTTGTTGCAACCCCTCTGCCTCAGACAGGGACACTTTCCACTAGCCAGGTTGCCCAAAGCCCCATCCAACTTGGCCTTGAACGCTGCCAGGGAGGGGGCAGCCACAGCTTCTCTAGGCAGCCTGTGCCAGGGCCTCACTGCCCTTATAAAAAATTTCTTCCTTACATCAAATCTAAATCTACTTTCCTTCAGCTTAAGTCCATTACCCCTTGTCCTATCACTACATGCCCCTCTCCAGCTTTCTTATAGGCTCCCATCAGATACTTGAAGGCTGCTATAAGTTCTTCCTGGAGCCTTCTCTTCTCCAGGCTGAACAACCCCAAATCTCTCAGCCTTCCTTTATAGGAGAGGTGCTTCAGGCTTGTGATGATGATGATCCTGTTGAAACATTTCTTCTGTACTGTCCTCTCTTCGGTGACAGTACTAATGATGAAGGTATTTTGCAGACAGTGAGTGTCAAGCTGTCTTTAAAATGTTGTCCTTGCATGTTATTAGTAGAGAAATTGGCCCACACCCAAATGCCTTGTGGATCTTACAAGATCAATGGATGGGCAAGGGAGCAGGAATGTGAAATACAAGCATGTGCTTGTGCTTGTCTGTGGTTTGCCCTCATCTCTTGTGACTTCAATGGCTACCTGGGTGGCTTGTAAAAAAGCTGGACCTGGGGCTGTCTCGAATCCCACCAGCCCAAGGGAGAGTTTCATTGCAGAAGGGTTAGGCAACAGTTCTAGCCTTGAAGTTAGACTCTCAGATCCATGTTCAGGCTTATTGATAAGTTTTAATTTAATAGTAGCCTTTTGCCACTCATATTTATTGTATCATGCCAACACCTTGAGACTACAGTGGCTCAAAGTGGTTTAAAGGCTCCAAGCTGCTTATTGGTGGCCTGGGACTATATTGTCTTGGCCAGGTGAGTCAGCAGTGGCCCAAATTGAGATAGCCAGCAGTGATCACACTGAGTTTGCATGGATCAGGTTTTTCCCTCTCAGATTTCAGAACAACGTGACTGTTTACTCTTTGGTCAGCAATAGCACGCAGAAGCTGGAGGTGCTGGTAGAGGAGCACCGGGAGGAGGAGGAAGAGAAGGAAGAGAAGGAGGAGGAAATGCCTTCCCCAAAGAACCTGCAGCCCCAGCTCCCTCGCTCAGGTCTGAGGCAAATAAAATGAATGTTTGTGGCCTGTGTAAAAATGCCCTTGCTCACAGCTACCTACCTGCCTTTGATGGAGCTGCCCAAGACCAACCTCAGCCGCAACTATTTCAGACACCCAAACAGAAAATCTGGAGCTGCTGAAATAAGGGAGAATCTCTTAAGCTTAGCCTATTTTTAGAAAATCCTCTGTGGAGAAAACAAAATCAAATTGAAACCAGACTTTATTGTTGCAGTAACCCAGCATTTCACATGTGACCCTGGGAGTCTTCCACCTCTCTGGGTTTGTTCAATCTTGTTAACTGCCTGAGTTCTGCTTATCTTTGAAGTTAAGGTTGAATGCTACCTTTTCCACCATATCTTCCTATTTTCAAGGCATAAAATGAACATCAGCCTTGTTAGGAAGCTCTGCTCTTTAATATGCATTTTTGTAGAATGCTACTTGCAATGATTTAACATCTCTTCTTTTGGTAACTGTAGGCTCAGTGTTTTTGCGTGTGCTAATCTCCACTTAATCTTCCTTACCACTACAAATAACATGGGGGGGAGGGGGGGAAGATGTTTTTGCAGAGCAGCGTAGCTTGGAAAGTGTGCTTTTTTAATTACTGGCTGTGAAGAAATCTGTTTTTCTACCAGTTGCCTCACATACTTTTCAGTGGTATAACAGGTTCTGAGGTGAGATCACCACCACAGATAGCAATGTTCACTTCCCTCCTTAGGAGGAAATTGCAGGTCCTGTGTATAATATTCTCCTCAATGCATTGTCTTACAGTTACTCCCTTTGTGGCAAATGAAGTCAAGGGGTTTAATATCCTCTATGCTTTGCAGGCTGTAAGTAATTTTCAGAATGGCTCAGGACTGAAGGCACGTCTCTGGGCATGTCTCTGTGCCTCCCCTTCCCTAGTGAGCCACCTCCACGGCATTTTAGCAGAGCAGCAGATGGGAGCAGCAAACATGGCTGGCCAGAAGTCAAAAATTCTAGCAGCAAGTCCTCAGAGACAATAGCTCCTTACTACATTTTGGGCTTCCACAAGCTTAAACTATTAGGATCTCCAGTGGCATTATTCAGAAGTAATCAGCAGCTGCATGCTGAGGGATACTCAAGGGTTTGGGTGCAATGTCTGGACATCCATGCCACAAGAGACCATGGTGTCAGGGAAGGGAAGCAGCAGCTACCCTGCGAGGAATGCACTGGGCTCCAAGGACACCTCTGTCCTCACTTTTGGAAACTAATAGGGAATTGTGGGATCAAAGCAAAGGTTTGCAAAGGCTTGTGAAAATGCGTAGCTCTGAACCTCTGCCCACAACATGCCGTCGTAGGACTGGCTTGGGAAAACAGCTGAGAAACAAGTGGGAGGAAAGCAGCCAGGGCTGGCCTGGGGAAGGGGTGGTCCAGCCTGTGGGCTTCCCACTGCAACTGGAAGCAAGCAATGGAGATTATAACTTCTCCCTGCTACAGCAGTGAAGACCTTTGCAGACCCAGTGCGGGCTGTGCAACTTGGGTGCACTTCAGCCCCCCCATGTCCCTGCCTCAGCAGAACCAGCAGTGAGCAGTGGCTGCAGGTGGGAGCAGCACATCAGGAGCAGATGGGAGTGCTGCATGGGGTATCAGGGCTTACTGGGATCACCGTTTCCCAACTGCCAAGCTCCCTTGCCAGATGGCACCATCTCTGCACAGCACCATCCAGGAGCTTGTGGCCGCTGACCTGCTGTGAGTGGAGGTGGTGATGGAGCGTGTGCGAGCGCTAATCAGCTTGAAGCTACTGTTACTTTCTGTTCCCCTTGTTTGGGTGTGAGCAGACTGAGACCTAACAAACCTCAAACCCTCTGACACCGGGCTGCAGAGACTGATTTCCGCTCTCAGCTAAGCAGGTCCCCTGAGCCTCTCTCAAAACATCCTTGCTGGTGTAAGAGGTTCAGGTCTTCACACTTTTTTTCTCAACAAACTGCTGGCAGTACCCCTACCCCCCAACATTTGTGTTCAGCTACCCTGAATTTCAACACAGAAAGCAAATTTTGCCAGGCCACAACTTTGAAACCAGCAAAACCAAATGCCACAGGTCACAGCCTGCTATATCTGGTTGGCTTTCCAGATTTACCATTGGGGTTTTTTTCCCCTCCTCCCCCTTCCCGTTCTGTGGTGTTGGTGTCAGATCCTCCTCCTGGACAGACTGATCTTATGGGAGACTCAATTATTAATCCAATTTTGCAGATTGAGGGGAGGAAACATAATGGTTTAAATTTCTATTTTAAGGAAAGTTGCAAGCACAAGTGGGCAAGCAGAAGGCTCTTGCTGTCCTTGTGAAACGCCTGCCACAGTTTCTCTGTAAAAACACACTTGTACTTCCTCTTCTGCAGCTTCTCACGCTGCTCAAGTTCTCCAGCGGAAGTGGAGAACACTCATCAGAGAAACAGATCAGGAGTAAGAGAGATGATGACTGACTGTACCAATGGCACAATTCGGGGATTTTGGGGCATAAAATAGACATAATACCCACGTGCTTCTCTGGGTTGCTACCATTACTGACCTTCTATAAATTTTAAACAAACTAAACAGCAAACATATGTATTTCAGAGCTCTTAAAATCAAGGGAACTAACTAGTTAATAAGGAGACCCTTCGACGACGGGTTAGCATGCGCTACAACTGAATGCTACTGCCGACAGGGCAGTAGATTAAAGTCATACTTGGGCTGCATTCGTGGTTTCCCTCAGGCTAGAGGACGCAAGAGGTGGCGTACAGGCCTGTCAGCAGAGCGGAGGTTGCCTGTGTCACCGTGACCCAGCCGCGACGAGGAGTCCTGACATTTGCCTCTCCACCCTCTCTAAACCGTGGTTGTCGGCTGAGCAATACCTGACTAACGCATACCTGAGGGGTGCTAGAGGTGCTTTTCACAACAGGGCTCAAATGGCCTTGCCCAGGTCAGATTTCTGTAACTGGTTTGGGCCATTATTAACCGGCTTTTGCTGAGTGTAACGCTTAAGTCACAGCATCATGGCACAGGGATCGACCTGCGAAGCCTTTGGGATTAGAAATCCCATGCAGTTTCCCCAAGCATCCTACATCAAACAGGGCAGCCTGCTGCTAATTTTATTTTTTTATTAATTGCTGTCAGGACCATTCTCCCCACCATCCCAGCTGCGAGAGATGCAAGAGCATAAGCCGATACTGGGATGCTTGGTCAAGTCCCATCCTGCCGCAGCCTGAAGCAACACGCTGCTCTCACTGTGACGACTCAGCTTGACTCCTACTAACCTGCTGTGGATTAGCTCAGGCTCTTTGGGCCGCACGGTCCCTCTCTTACCCAAACCCTGGAAGTCTTTAGTATATTGACTTTCTCAGAGGTGTTTCTTATTCTGCTGGGTCATTCATTCAAATGCCAGAATAGTGACTCATTAAAAGGGCAAGCTTGGGCTGGGGGGAGGGAAGGGGGAGGCGGTGCAGGAAGGAAGAAAAATAGCTTGCAAGAACCTTCCTGTTTATCCACGGCTTGGGAAAAAAACCCAACACAACAGAATACGGACACCCTGGCTCCATTATCTTTGCTGGCACAGCGCTGGCTTGGCTCTGTCCCTTACCACTCCAGGCCAAACCCGACCCTGCCATGAGCATGTTTACTTTAGAGGAGTTTACTCAAGAGAGAAATCCAGCCCCCAGAGGCTGAATGCTGGTAGTGTGCGAGCGAGCGCACAGGCACCCGGAGCCCCCCGCCACAATGCGCCACAGCGCTGGCCCCTGGCCACGCTGGGGAGGTCATTTTCTTCTCGGCAATTAGCGAAGTGGTGGCATCGCTAAAAGAAGTTGAATAAACACATTCAACCCGGCTGGGTCCCCGGTTTGCTCTGTTCTCACCACCCTTCCTTCTGGGCGCACAGTGGGGCCCCAGCAAGCAAGAGCCCGGTGCCTGTGCTGTGTGCTTTCATTCAGACCCGCTTGGAAGGCTTTTAGGAAAGAGGAGGAGGGGAGAAATAACCCTTTAGCTTTCTTCTTTTACAACAAATATCTTCCCTTTTTCTTTTCAGAGAGGAAAAATGCCAGCTTCTCTAAGGAAACTGAAGCAAATGGCCGTTTTCATGGGACTGTTCAGCAGCGGGGGATGCATCGTGATGTATAATCTTATGCAAAGTAAGCCCTGGTGCTGTTAGCAACCTTATTTCTCCTCTGCCCCTTTCACTTGCTTTTGTGCACTGGGGAAAATAGCAGCACACAAGATGTGAAAAGCAGATGAAGTTAAGGGGAGTGTGGCTGAGCCTCTGGGTTCTGCCTTCCTGGGTTCCGCTTTGTTCAGCCCCAGGGCTGCTGCTTTCCCAAACACTGCTACAGGCATTTCCAGGGATGGGTATTGCACAGGAAGCAGGCTGCTATGGTCAGGAGAAAGTCTGGTTTTGGGGGGGGTGAGGGTGGTGGTGAGGTGGTGTCTGAGGGTGGGGCAAAGTGAAAGCTCAAGCAGTAATGCAGGTTTTGTTTCTCACTGAAATTCTACAACTGAGGACCATCTGTGACAAGGTGTTAAATTCCAGTGATCTTATCTGTAAATCTCTCTGTGCTCCTGACTGTGAAACACCACACACCTATGAAGTGCTAAGACATCCCTAGTTTCTTCTGAATGAAGGGCAGAGAGGAGCGCTCAGCATTGAGAAGACCAGGTCAAGGAGAGAAAGGCTAGACAGGTGCCATTGCTGCTTACAGAAAGCTCCAGTTGCTACATGTCATTGGCCAAGAATCCAAATTATTAATCCAAATTATAGATGCTTTTTTTGTCTTAAAATTGTTTCTAGATACTTAGACCAGAAATGGGCATTGCCTCTCTCTTGAGGAGTGCTATAGGCGTCTTGGGCCTGTGCCTCTCCCTCACTGGTACTGTCAAATGATCCCGCTTTTCACCTACCCATATATCAGAGGATGCTGCCAGAAAAGTGTAGCCAAGCCTGTTCCTCAGGCCCTCAGATAAGCTTTGAAACCTCCCCTTCATTTTACATGTATTAATAACAAATCAGACAAGGCTGGAAAGCAGGCTTCAATTTCAGGCAGCCCCTGCCCTCAGGCTCTGCAGTATATGACAGATGTATGATCCTCTTACACTTTAAGATACTGAATCAGGCTTTAACAAAGACATTAGCATTTTTTTAATTTTCAGCTT
Organism: Gallinula chloropus; assembly: GCF_964237585.1. Classification (NCBI taxonomy): domain Eukaryota; kingdom Metazoa; phylum Chordata; class Aves; order Gruiformes; family Rallidae; genus Gallinula; species Gallinula chloropus. The sequence goes on from NC_140086.1 coordinate 106,637,473, forward strand.
CAGCATAGTTATCTAGAAGTCTCTGAGGGAAAAGAAAAGTCACCCCCTGTGCTACACAGAAAGGCTCCTTTCCCGTATCACTTAGTGCAATCAAGTGACACAACACAACGGCTACTTCTGGCTCTGTTGCAATATTGGTGGCCACCAAGTAGCTGTCTAGTAACTCTGTGACAAACCAACTAGGCTGTTGAAAGGACACCTTCTGGGGCAGAGTGTGTCCTTCTGTAGCCTCCCACTGGCAAGGGAGCCATGCTGGGACCCTTCCTCCCTTGGCCCATGCCCAGGTTCCTTCTGCTGTCCCAGTGCACAGAACTGGCCCATACTGGGACCTGTAAGGAGCAAGTGGCTTCGGTAGTGGTGGGAGCAGGGGGAGGGGGGTGCTTTTGCTTTCATCCCCTCTCATCAGGGTCAATGGAAGTTTGACTGCATGTGGTCCCTAAAAAAGCTTGTACAAACACTCAGGTAATCCTATGTCTACTTACACCTTCCACCTCCACACCATCCTCGCAGGAGCAGTCTCCCCAGCCAACCCCAGCATCCTTTCAGCTCTCCTACTGACAACCTGTGGACAAACACATTTATATCCAATGCACAAGATGCTGACAAGGAACAGCTGAGAAGGAGCACCTGGGTACTCAAACCCTCAAACCTGCAGAATGAGCACAACATACTTTTGATGTGGCCTGGGTGACTGCTTGCCATGATCTCCAAACACTGAAGGGCTGGTGTGCTGCAACCCCTTTTATTGGAGCCCCTTAGGGTGCCCCAGGGATGACCAGCACAGGCTGCAGCCCAGAAAAGCTGTTTCTATGCCAAGGGGATGCTGCTGGCTCACAGGGGATGCCTGTAATTAGGGAGAGGGGGCAGCATCCTTCTGCCTCACACTCTAAGAGTAATATTGACAGGCAAGAGACCAGAAAACAAACCTTACACCTTGTTTTAAACCCTTTGGAAAGTGAGAGTAAAGTTACCATAGTAGGATTTTCACACATGCACATTCTTAGCCTGTCTTGATGTCAAGAGAGTGACGTTAGGCTGGCATGAAGCACATCCAGAAATCCCAACAGGCAAGCCTCAAAACTCTTTATAAGCAAGCCTCTGCCTCCATAAGGAGGGTCAGCATGTTTCTTGCTTCAGCTCTGCATTATGCAGTGGTCACTGATGGACAGCATGTCCCAGCTACCCAGAGCAACCAGACACTGATAAACAGCTATTTACTGCAGGTGTCCTCCACATGCCAACGCTGCAGCATCCAGCCCGCTGCGCTGCTTGACCGGTGCCTCTGACAGCGCTTCCCTGTGCCGGCCTTTCGCTGCAGCTGTCAGCAGAGCTGCAGCTTCATGGCTGCCACTGGAAAAGCTGTAGCAAGGCCACAGCATGAGTTTTGCAGCAGCAGCAGTAGCTGCTCCTGCCTCACACCAACGGAATCACAGATTCACAGAATTATAGGGGTTGGAAGGGACCTCAAGAGATCATCGGGTCCAACCCCCCTGCCAAAGCAGCTCCCTAGGACACAGGGAGGCGTCCAGACTGGTCTTGACTATCTCCAGAGAAGGAGACTCCACAACCCCCCTGGGCAGCCTGTGCCAGTGAAAAATCAGCAAAATATTCTCCATTTTTTAGGGATTTTCTGCACCTCCTTTAAAAAAATCGAATTGCATCCAAAACATTTTCAGATGTTAATTCTCATGCTTCCCCTCCCATCCTTTTTTATGTTGGCATTGAGGTGACATACAAATGTATGGAAATCAGGGAGACACAGCCATCAGCTAAACTACATCAGGATGTAACATGCAATATTCAGAGCCCTCTTCACTAAAGTGAGCTCAATGACATTATAGCTCAGCACTGCTTCTCTGATGTAAGGGTGTGTTTTCTCCTATAGCCAGATTTCTCCTAATTAATAGTTTCAGAGTATTTTCCAGGGAGGGTGTGGGAGTCTGGAAGAGACGTATTTTTCTTCTTTCTTTTTTTCTTTTTGCTTATGTTTTGATTTTAAGTGAACACTCTTCTCACTACCCTGTTTCTCTTACCTAGAGGGTTTTGCCAGGACCCAGTATTACCAGCAGGCTTTGGAGCAACTGAACAGCAATCCTGATGCCCTGGAAGTTCTGGGTGCCCCCCCTCTTAAGGTTCACAACATCCGACTGACGGATAGCAGCAACCATGTGGACACAGAAAGAGCACAGGTGATGTTGGGAGGTAGTACCACAAGGTGGTTTCCCACAGTGACAAGAGATCAGCTAAGGGATTTTTGGCAGGTCATGAGTGACTTGGGAGCACTGGAAGGTGGTAGGGTGGGATGACAGTTGATTTGGAAGAGGAAAGTGTTTCCAGAACATAAATCGGTGCTCTAATGTGAGGGACTAGAAACAGCAAGAGCGGCATCTTCATGATGTGCTACAGGGACACATCACAGAATGCCAAGAGAACTCCCAAATCAGTCAAACTCCCTCCTGCTGCTGTAAGCCACAAAAATAATTTTCAGAAACAAATCAAGGTCCACCTTTGAATCAGTGGCTGCTTCCCTCTTCCCCACAGATATGCCCCACACAAGCCCGTAGAGCTTTACTCCAGCTCTCCAGCTACGCTGCGGTACAGCACCTGTGGTGTGGTTTTTAAAAGCACCTGTAAGGCTGTTCCACAGAGGAGGGCTGCTGGGTGCAGGGCTGAGTGCTGGGGTTACGTAGTGACGGGAGAATGCTGTGCTGGGTGCTGAGGGATTGCACAAGGCTGCCTTGCATCAGCCCAGGGTAGGGGTGAGGCAAGCCTTGCAAATACAAGTCCGCTTCCACTCCAGGTTGCTGCCCAAAGGAGACTTTCAATTGGTGATTTTACCCCTTGATCCAGGCTGATCTTCCCTGGTTTTGCTGGTGACACAAAATGTCCCTGGTGACCTCTCTGGGCAATTCATTGAGGGATCTGGTCACATTTGAATCATTCTGATCCTCCTGGTGACTAGTTTTCAGTTCTGGGGACCCAGAAATACCAGTAAGGAATGAGGCAGATGGTGCAGTGATGGAGGGGGTGCTGTCAGGTCAAGGGAAAACAGCCTTTAGACAAACTCCCATGAAATTTCACTTTCCATCTCACTCCAGCTGGGCTTCACCCACATGAAAGCCAAGACATTTCCCAATTTCCCAGGTTTTAGACTTTCTACAAGGCAACATATCAAAGGCCACAGCATGTGGGAGAAGCGCACGACCTCGTACACTGGTTGCAAAGAAAAAGAGAACCTGTCCCACTGACGTTTTCCTGTGTCACCTTTTAAGAATGACGGTTCCTTGAGTGACTCAGGGTGAAGTCAAACTTCTGCCGACCTCACCCAGGACACAAACCACTGACTTTCTTCTCCAACTTTTTCATGCTCATGAGCATTCATGTTCTCATGAAATAAACTAGTTCATTATCATTAATTATTATATCACAGATCAATTTACTGGCTGTACAGTATCCTCAGCTGCTGCCTCTTGGGCCAGTTGGAGAACCCCAGGTATTTTCCTTTTGTGGCTGCAGTACCACCACCACCGGCAAACGCTACCCTTGAACCATTTATTTCCTCCCAACGTTACGTGGAGTGCAATTAGCTGTGGTCGGTGCTGCAGCTCCCAGCTTTGTTTGTTAAACAGCTGAGGGGTAGAATCTGGGACACTGAGAAAAATAAATCATTTAACATCGCGTTGCTTCGGTGCACATTAATATGCTGGTCTGTGTGGGATCCTGACGTACGGGCTAGTGATGGTCGTGGGAAGCTCTAGCACAGCGCCGGTCACCTCTGGATCACTGTGTGTTCTGGTAAGGAAAGGTGTTTGCTCATAAATATTTCAGGGAGCGAGTGGTTTTTCCCTGGGGGCTGCAGCTGTAACACAGGACATTGTTTCAGCAGGGAGAGATTGATGTGTGGCAGAACAGGCATACCTGTGTAGCAGAACAGGCATACCTGTGTGGCAGAACAGGCATACCTGTATGGCAGAACAGGCATACCTGTGTGGCAGAACAGGCGTACCTGTGTAGCAGAACAGGTGTACCTGTGTAGCCACGCACGTGTTTGCCGTTGGAAAAGCATCGGGACATTCTGAAATACATTTCAGGAGTAAAATCAGAGTTCAGGTTAAAAGGGAGGTGTTGTGCCTTTGACAGCAGAAGGAGCCAGTGTCTGTTTCAGTAATGTGCTTCACTGACTCTTTAATGTGCTTTTACATCCTGCAGATAAAGCTACCGGTATCTGGAACAAAATCAGCGGGGTACCTCTGGATCAACGCAGAGATGGACCACTCCCATCAACGGTGCGTACTGGGAGGGACGTGTAGGCTTAGGGAGAGCAGTGGTAAAGGAGAAGAGTGGGGCAGGGTATTTGCTTTAGTCATCTGGATGGCTGAGCTCATGCACACAGAGGAAGAGGAAACTCATGTCTGAAGGTCTCGTGAAAGGTTATTACCCTCATTACGACAAAAAAATGAAAATTAGTTGAGAACTATCCTGGATACAAACAGCACAACACAAGCTGTTCCTTTGCATGACACGCAAACTATACACAAACTATAGCCCACAAACTATAGCTCAGGATACGTACAAATACTGTGAGCCAAGGTAACAGGCCCCTGCCCCCACCCCTGCTCCCCAAGAAGGCGCAAGGCCGTTGAACAGCAGTCCTAACTGTAGTATCACGTATTGCAGCAGGGGAGTTGTCCTCCACATGACATCAGAGCCTAGCAAGATGAGATAAAAATCATGCAGGATTTTTTTTCAAGCTATCAAATTAGTGCAGTTAAAAGTGCCAGAACAGGTACACTGGAGTAGAAGGATGCTGACTTCACCTCAGAGGGTAATGATTTCCCATTTCTGTAAGCCACTCCTGTTAAAGGGAAAACTCATTCCTAGAACTGAGCAAAGAATTACTACCTGAATTCAAAGTCCATCCTCCATGCAAAAGAGGAAATGTCATTAGATGCAAACCTCCTCACACGTACTTGTTCTCAGAGTTTGTTAGAGTTTGTTGGGCACTTCTGTTGGCTCTGTTTAGAAAACCAAAGCTACATTTTTGCTCAGCTGCCACCAGCCATATGGTAATGTTTTCTTTTCATAATTAGATGAGCACAACTTACTGTATTTTTCTTCTGAATTGCCATGAGAAGTAAGGTGTAAAATGATGGGAGGAAGGCACTAGGCTGGGACTTGAGAGGCTCAGGGCCAGACTTGGCCTCCTTCCTAGTGACCAGCGATACCCCCAGAGGTTCCCAGCCACCTTTCTTACACACCTATGCTTCCCTGGGCACCTGGGCTCCGATCCACTCCCTCCCCCCCATCGTCTCCTCTTTCACCAAGTTACTGTGAGGACAACTTTCAAGGTGTTAAACTACAGCAGTAACTAAGCCCATACATCTCTGAGCTTTGTTTTAAAATGACCTCCCACGTTTCCATCTGCAAGCCTAAGAGGGGAAAATAAACCCCAAACAAAACCAAACCAAAAGACCCCACATCTTCTGTAAAGGGGTTTGTGGGACAGATCTGTCAGCCCCAACTGTCCTGGCTTACATGGGGGGTCCTGCGCACAGCGACGCTTGAAGCTGGGCAGGACTTGGTGTCCTTCCTTGCACCCAGCTGAGGAACTACCTTAAACGGCTTGTTCCCATCTGCTGCACGAAAGAGGAGCTCCTGAAATCCCCAAGAGAAATAACAAGCAGGAGGCCCCGGTGGGGCTCTGCAGAGAGCACACGTGGGCACTTGCAGCAGAGACCCAGGAGGCAGCTGGACCGATACAGGCAGAGTGAAGTGGCACCAGGAGGTGAGCCCGCTCTGTGAAAGTAGCAAAGGCTCCCACACCACTGAAAGGCTTCAGACTGGGCAGTCTGGCATCAGGGGTTGTTTATTTATGTAGTTATGGCAGGGGAAAGGCAACTGAAAAGGAGGGAAGTTGGGAGCATGAGAGCTGGTTAGGACCTGGGATGTTTGCTCAGTTGCAGGAAGCACAGGGATGGAGAGGGTGCCTAGACGTGAAGGTGGCTGAGGCACAAGTACTGCAAAGTGACACTTGCCTGCCCCAAAGCCCGCAGAGGGAAAGTTAAGACCCCCTGGGCCTGTTGAGGGGAGTGACCTGTTGCTCCTTCAAGCCCCGTTTTAAACGAGGCAGCAGCTTGTTGCGGGTCGGATGGAGGTGGAGAGCTGGTGAGGGAAGAGCCCTGCCACAGAACCATCACACAGAGGTGGGGCAGCCTAATTACCTAATTGTATGTACCTGGCACCAGCTCCAGCAAAAGCAGAGCTGGGAGAATGCCAGGAGCTTTAAAAAAAAATAATTCCTATCTTAATACTCTGAAATAATAGTCCTTCCCAGCTGGAAAAGCAACACAAGCCACCTCACAGAAGCAGGTTTGGAGCAGAGCTTAGAGGAAGGCAGGCTCTCCCTCAGCCTCCAACAAACACAGTTTCCCCTGTCGTTTGAGTAACCACCTCCGTACCCCGTCAGGGTTTCAGCAGTCACATTGAGTTATCGCACAGTGTTCAAACTCCTCCAAGCCAGGATAATTCCTTAGCAACACAGTCTGGCTCCAAGGCTGGAGAGGAGCGGAGCAAGGAATGCACCCGCAGGATGGAGAGGAAGAAAGGCACTGGGTTGGGGCGGGGGGAGGAATGTCCTGTCTAAAAATAGCTGGTAGGATTTTATTTGGGTTGCAACAAACAGGAACATGCATCCCAGACCTTTAAAGCTGGGCTGTGCTACGCTGTTGGGGAAAGCAGCTTTGAGAAGCTGGCACTTGCAAGCTGAGCTTTAAAACGCTTGGGAGAACTTTTAAAAGCAATGAATGTGTGGAATGATTTGTTCCTCTGTGCCAGCTGCTTCTACCCCAACTTTACTACTATATTAAAAGCAGTTGAAACGAGTTGAAAAAAATCTCTTTTGGTTTGTCTCAGCTGGTGCCTTCAGGATGTCACCTTGAAACTGCAGGACGGTCAGAATGTTCCAGTTTTCCACTCCCCCATGGGAAGCATCGGTGTGCAGGAGGGTTAAAAATCAAAGGCAGCTGCTTCTCCACCTCCTGTCGGGCTGAAAGAGCTATTAATCGATTGCATCCTGCCGTGCCCGGGAACGTACTCGCTTGTCACAAGCGACAATGTCACTTAAGTGGGCGCTCTGAGACAATTTTCTCTCCGAGACTGATCTCGTTGTTGCCATAGTTGTAATTCCTTTCTTCTGCCGGCGCGTCCATGTGTTCGGCAGGGGCCTGAAATAAACAGCTTGCAACAGACTCGCTGGTCCACAGGAGCCACGTGTCACAGTCTCTGTGTGCTGGGGTTATGAATTTGGGATAAACAAAGACGCTGCCGGGGCGCTGAGATTTCCTGCAGTTGCAGCCCAAAGTCGGGACAGTTGGGCCACTCTGTCATGGCTGGAAGACAAAGTCAGCTTCTCAAAGTGATGTCCCCACTGAGGCTGGTTCCCCTTGTTTCTCAGCAAGGGGTTACCTAAAAAGCAGGAGGAAGGTGAAGTTCAGCGCCAGCCCCCTCTGATCCTAATGAGTAAGTCACGTACCAGGTAGATTTCCACCCTCACAGTCATGAGATAGCCAAGGCCACCCATGGTAACAGGAACCCCAGGAAGCAGCCCACTGTGCTCCCACTGCCCACGCTGAAGGTTACTCTGAAGCCGGCACAGTTTGACGCCAGCAGTGCCCAACACGAGCTCAGGAGGGCACGTTCACTCCCTGCTGCAGCACAGGGAGGAAAACACCCAGGAGGTGCAGGACAGGTAAGTGACTGATGCAGTTCAGTTAGGCTACAACGAGAGATTTTGGGTTTGACTTGATTCTGACAGGGCAGCAGCTCAACCAGAGGTAGACGTGTGCCTGTCCCCAGAAGCAAACTGAGGAATAAGGGGGATGGGGGAGGGGAAGGGCAAATTTCCACACACTCCCTTGTCCCCCAAATTGAGCATTCCTACAAACTGCACAGCCTAAGGCACCGTCTGAGAAGATGAAGAGACACAAGTAACTGGTCTGCCTTCATACCTTCAAGTAACATGCGAGCCCCTGAGAGTGCCCAGATGAAAGGCTGTCTTGCATTAGTTGTAACAGACCCGGTTAATCAAGATGGGCTAGTGAAAGCCCAGAGCTTACACCACTAAATTCCCTTCTTCTCCTGGCTCCATCCAAATTTGAATCCTAGAAATCCACCAAAGGGACAGGCATTGAAAAGCTTTTACAAAGGTAATGAGTAATAGATAGAAAAGGGAGAGCTGGAGCAAGGAATCATTGAAGACCGGTGAGCATTTCCCTGCTCAACAATGACCCCATGAAGCGGTGAGGTAGTTTTGAATAAGTCTGCAGAACAAATGCCACAGCAAATGGAGGGAGAGATGAGAGGAAGAACATCAGTAACAAAATGTTTTAGAAGGAAAAAAAAAAAAACCAAACCCAAACCCAACACCCAAACCTACTCCAGATGTAGTTTGGGATTCACAAAGAGCTGCTTAGGATGAACAGCACCTATGGGACCTGATCCAACCCAGATGAATGTCCAGCACTCCAAGGGAAGGATTAGGATGAATCAAGGAGAGACAGCCTATGCCAGCTTTAAGACTGAAATCACTGCTGTCTGGTTTCAGAAAACAAAGTACAGTGTGCCTTACAAACATGAGCCTTGCCCTTTTGCAGCTGACCTAGCAAAAAAAACACCTGGGAGACACGGAGGCCTTCTGCCCACCTGGTATCCCAGGGCTTGGGCAACTCTGTCTTTTGGCCACTGAAAAAAATTTGTGGGGACCCGATTGAGAAAGCAAAGCCAAATCAACCTCTTTGCATCCATCTATTACTCCTCTGGCTGCACCTTTGACTTGTTCCCAGTCTCCAAAGATGCTGTGGCTGTGAGAGCAGCGCCAGCCCATGCCATCCCTCCACCATCTCTGCTGGGAGCATCCACCACAGGCTGCTGTTCTGTGGCCTCGTCACTGGTGTGTGTTTAGTGAGCCTGGGGCCTGCGCCAGCTGCAAGGTGTGTGAATTCCTGATTCCAGGAATCCTGGCCGTGGCCACCCCAGCCTGCAGCACAAGGCTTGTGCACCACCCTCCTGGACCTTCCTCCAGCTGCACAGTGTCCCAGCCTGACTCCACATCTTGCTGCACCACAACCCCTCACCCTGGTTATCCCCAGCCCGAGGGAGACACCCCACACAAGCCCTACCATTAGCACTGCAGGCTTGATTACCTTGGGGGAAGCACAGCTTGCAAAGAGGTTCTGTCTCTCGCTTCCCTCTATAGAGAGACCTGGGAGGACCCCGCTTTAACTTTGAGCACTCCCTGGCATCCTAACTAACCCCTCATCACAACTGTGAAGATGGGCAGTGCCATCTCTAAATCAGATCCTTAAGCCTAGAGAAGGAAGAAAGCAGCACGTGGAGCGGGACGCCAGCAGCCAGGTGGAACGGCACAAGAGTAAGAGAGCAGTGCGAATTCCCACTTTTGTCCACTACCTTATAGCCACCATAGAACTTCCTACCTCTTGACCCCCTACCTCTTGACCTTAAGCATGTCTGGAGAAGGGCAATGAAGCTTGTAAAGGTTTTCAGGCACAAGTCTTGTGAGGAACAACTGAAGGAACTGGAGTTGTTTGGCCTGGAGAAGAGGAGGCTGAGGGGAGACCTTATCACTCTCTACAGCTCCCTGAAAGGAAGCTGTAGCCAGGTGGGAGTTGGTCCCTTCTCCCAAATAACTTGCAATACGACAAGAGGAAATGGCCACAAGTTGCATCAGAGGAGATTTAGCTTGGATATTTGGAAAAATGTCTTCACTGAAAGAGTGGTCAGGCGTTGGAACAGGCTGTCCAGAGAGGTGGTGGGGGTCACAATCCCTGGAGGTGTTCAACAAAACATGTAGAAAGGACATGTTTTAGTTGACATGGTCATTGGACTTGACAGTCTTAGTGGTCTTGTCCAACCTTAAAGGTTGGATGATTCTGTGATGAGCCTCAGAAACCACTTCTTCTCCATGGTTGAGCTCTTTTTGAGATGCACACATTTAAAAGGAAGAAAAAAACCCAGCAAGGTGGTGTGTTCAGTGCCAAGTTGCTTCAGCCATGTGGCTCCCATTAAATATACCACAGCCCACAGCAGCTGTTTTCAGAGAGGACACAGGTGCAGCAGGAGCAGCCAAGTGAGCTGGAGCATGCCAGGAAAACAGGGAGAGCAAAGGTCTCGGAACCACCAGCAGCTGCTGAAAGCCCAAGTGAATTCAAGAGGGCACCTGGGCACTCCTCTTCCTCTTGCAGTCTTTTCTTTTAAGGACCACTGGAGCAGAGTAGCTGGTGTTTAACTTCATTATGTCATTGAAGCCCTGATTCATTATAATTATATTGTGTTGCACATCACTCAACACCAGCCTGGGCAATAATTTCATTTTTATTGAGAAAGTATTAATCTTTTAATAAAGGGCCCTAAAGCACCCAGTCAAACTACTTTAGAAAGCTTTTTTTTTTTTTTTTTTTTTTTTTGCCAGAGAGCAATTAAGGTCAGGAGGACACTAAAGATCATCTAGTCCAACTGCCTCACCCACAGCAGGGTCAGCCAGAGCAGATCACCTGGGACTGTGTCCATTCAGGATTTGAAGATCATCACAACATCTGTGAGCCACCACAACATCTGTGTGCCTCCACAACCTCTGGACAAGTTGTACCAGTGTTTGAACATTCTCACAATAAAAAAACCCCTACCCCACACCAGTTTTTGTGACGTTTCTTGTGTTTCAGTGTCCTGCCACTGGGCACCACTGAGAAGAACCTTTTCCCGTATTCTGGGCTCTTTCCCCCCAGGTACTTATGTACATCAAGATCCTTCCCAAGCCACCTCTTCTCCAGGTCTCCCAGACTCATTAACAGCTGCTGCAATCCTTTAATCATCTTAATAATTCTAAGTATGTTAAATAATTTCTTTTAAATTGCCTTGAAAATCTGCACGGTCCCTTTTCTAGTTGTTGGTGTGGTTAAAACAACCACCATCTTTGTGACCTCTGCTAGATTACATGTTTGTTTCTTGCACTCTAGTTTGATTTTAATAGCTTCTGCCAGGCAGTCCTCACCCTCAAGGGAAGTAGCAAGGCAGCAGGCTGTTCAGGAGGAGAACTTATTTAGAACTGGGGAACAATAAACAAATACCACTTAGCAGACTGTTACAGTGTGTTCTGTCTTTGGTGTGCCTCCCCTGGTAGCAATAGGGTTTTGTCCAATTTATGGCCTGGTAGTTGACTTCCCAGCTTGGGCAGGTACCTTGCATTGACAGGAAACTTCAGTCAGTGGGATTCACCTCCCTCTTGGAAATGAGGATGGATCCGGTTCTTCCCCACCACCTGCACCTTGTCTGCTCGTTAAAGAAAAACAGTTTTTCCTGCGTCTTTTCTGCTATGAAGTTCCCTGCAGTGCAGCCAGGGCAGCCTGTGACCCCAGTAAGCGATGGAGATCTGTCACACTCTTGGTGTTCCTCTGGAAGAGGCATCACACCTTTGGTTCATTTTATGTAGCAGCGAGTATATAAACATACAAGAACGGTATAATCCCTTGACTGATCTAATGCAGCTTCTATTAATTGGCTTTCCCAGAAGAACCGAGCACCTTTATCCAGTAACTTCTCTGAGACAGCCTTTGCCTCTCTTGGCTGTTAAGGCAAGAACCTCCACCCCGCAACCAACCAGCCCAGCTGGGTTTCTATATCATAGAATCAAAAGGTTGGAAAAGACCTTTAAGATTGAGTCCAACCATTCCCACCCTGTGCTAAAACATATCCCTAAGTACCTGATCTACCCTTTTTTTTTTTAAACACACCCAGGGACGGTGACTCAACCCCATCCCTGGGCAGCCTGTTCCAGGCCCTGACAAGTCTTTTTGCTAACATCTAATCTGACCCTGCCCTGGCACAGCTTTGTGCCATTTCCCCATGTCTCTTGGCTGAAGAGACCATCACCCACCTCTCTACAACCTCCTTTCAGGTAATAGTAGGTGGTGATAAGGTCTCTCCTCAGCCTCCTCTTCTCCAGGCTAAACATCCCCATCTCCCTCAGCTGCTCCTCATAGGCTTTGCCCTCCAGCCCATTCACCAAAATATTTTACACTTACAGAGCTAGAGAGTTGTTGGTTATCTTCTAACAGGGACAGTTAAAGACCCTAAGCGGTGTGAGAAGAGGAAATGCCTTTCCAGGGAAGAAACACTTTTCTAATGCAGCATCTAGTCAGTGCTCCGACATTCCCCACAGAAACTCACATCAGGCAAGTAGCACCCTGACAGACACAGTGCACTTGGGATACTGAAGTTGTACTGCTTCAGAGCAGCCCAGCATGATTCATTACACCTGGATTAATGCTGATTTCCATCTGCTCCACCCTGTCCCAGATACACCACTGTCCTAGGTGGCACACAGCAAATTCAGGGCATTTAAATCCCATCTTTCCAACCCCACACCTTCAGGCGGGTCCCTTCACACCTGTCTGGAATCAGAAAGCCTGAAGTTTAATGGCAACCCCCTTCTAGGTTTAGTATCCACCAGGAAAAACCCGGGTAGATTTGCACAGGTAACATGACTGTAACTTAATTATCCCCATGACAGCTTAATGCAGCATCTCTAACGCTGTACTGCGAAGATCTCCAGAGTGCAGGTGCATTGCTTCAGAGCAGGAAAGATGAGTGGTGCCCTCTGTGAAATGAGCACACGCGCAATTCAGAACACACAACCATCCACAATCCCGCTATGTGGGCGTTAGAAGTAACTTCACAGCAGCTCTTGGGGAAACACAAGGCCTTTGGAACAGGGACTTGTGTAACAATACTACAGGGCAGTTCAGAAATCATAGAATCATAGAATTGTAGGGGTTGGAGGGGACCTCGAGAGATCATTGGGTCTCACTGTGATCAAAGCCACGTGTGAAGGTACACCGTCACCAGCCATGGAAGCATGGAAGCTGCAGTGGTGCACAGTGCAGCTTTAATACCGATTGATGGCAATTCCGGTCATCATCCTGCCGTTCTGCACCAAACTGCCACAGCTTTTGGCATTTTACACCAGTACCACTGCCTTGAAGGAAGATGGGTGTGGGGTTTCTGTCAAAACTGAGTTTTTTTAAAGTGTTTTCCCAATGTACAAAGAACAAAAGACCCGTCAGCTCTTCAGAAAACAAGATTTCATTTATTGTAAAGTTATTGAAACAGTAAACACCTTGTCAGAGGTACAATGAACTGGCACTATTTCTTTAAAAAGCTGAGCTGTCTTCCAGGAACAGAACCTGGAATGTTCATGAGATCTCCAGCCATGGAACAGGTCGGAGCAAGGCCATGCCCCTGCCCCCCCACCCCCCACCTCCCTATCCCCTGCCAGCACCACCACACAGAACAGGCAGTTAATTTTTATTTGCATTTCCTATTCAACAGCCCCTGGATTCACCTGGTTGGGCACAAGCTGGAACTCACCCTTATTTCAGGACCCTCAAATAAAAGGTGTAACAAGTGAGACACATCAAAATGCAAATTCTGCTGCAGACAAGGTTTGTTCTATAGGACTTTTAGCTTAATGGCTATAAATCAGTAACCTCTTGCTTAAAGGTGAGCACAGCAACAATCCCCCCCACCACAGAGGCAAGGCTCTGCTAGATGTTAGCCATCTGCTCCAACAACCACAAGGGAGGCACAAGCCCAAACCTACCCCCACATGCAGGTATCGATCGTGGTTCTTACGTCAGAACCCCAGAAACAACCACTCTCCAGCAACAGGTAAGAACATCTGCACTTCCTTTTCCTCTCAGCTCCCTCTGCTCAAGCAAACAGCAGCCACGCTCCCAGTGTTACGAAGGCAGCCAGCACGCGCCCAGCCTGGAGAGCAGGGACAGAGTGGTGCCCACAAGGGCCAAGGGGTTGATTCCTTCTCCACACCCCCTTCCCCATAAGCACTTTAAGGCAGAAGCAGCTTGCTTTGTCCAGATGAGCTGTGCATGCACGTGCAGCCCTCCACACATAAGGAGCTGCGGAAGAACAGCTCTTCACAAGCTTAGCCATTTGCTCCCAGTCCTCACCTGTTCCCTCAGTGGTAACTAAGCCTCTCAAAACCCCTGACCCCAACAGCCCCCTTCTGCAGCGCAGGGAAGGAACACCTCACAGCTTCACCCACTCACAGCAGTGCAGAGAGCACTTCAAGTGTGCGTGGGGCTGGCTGACAGTCCTGCAGTTACATGTTAGAGGAAATGCTTTTCCTATTACCGGGCTGAGCTAAGATGCCTCGTTTATAACTTACACTATTAAACTTTCACAACTTTATACAAATTCTTAAAGATGTTAAAAAAAACCCTGTATAGATCCACCTTAAGGCACAAGAAGTTAAACAAGCACAGCCCGCTTGAAGTCTCAGAGCAGCCAATTCAAGAGAAACTGGCCTTGTAGTAAGTCCATAGTTCATTTACACACGTTAATCTTTGCTGTCATACATTAAAAACAGTAGATATAGGACAAAATGCATTGCTGCTCAGTGTCTACTCTTTTCCTTCAGGACCATTCCCCATCTGAGACACGACCTGTAGTTATACAAATAGGAATTCAAGAGCATGTAGGTTCCTCTAGCAACTTGCTTTGCGCAAGCCAGAGCTGTTACAGATTTAGGTAAGGCAGACAGGGCAACATGCACTTGTTTTGTAAGGGTGGGCTGTGGACACGCTTCAGCCTCAGCACTTGGCTCCACTTTGTAACAGGAAGGCAGTCTGCATGTGGAAAAAAGAGTCCAAATGGCAGCAACAGAACCTGGGAGAAATTTTAGTCTTGCAGAAATGAGCTTCCTCAGGTACTGTCCCTCCCCAGGCAAACTGTGCTGTGCCAGCGGCTCAGCAGAAGGTGCCCAAAAGCCTGACCCAGCCCCAGGCTGCAGGTGGCATCAGCGAACATGCCGCAGTGCGGCCGCTGGCTACCTCCAGCAACACCCGGGTACCACAGCTACCCCGCTGGCCCAAAGATTCCTCTTTACCTTCTGCTAATGGCCAGAGCTGTCCAAAAAACCACTTCGTGGTCGCTTCTCAGTCAGAGCCTGTAGGTTACTGGAGAGGGACAAACCAGCAGTGACTCATTTCTCCAGAGCATTGTCAGCATCTCTGCATCACAATATAAAGCGCAGCCAGACTCCAGTATCCAATACTTTGCCCAGGTGAAGGTCTTCAAGGCTGCCCTACCTACATCATCAACACTCAGTATGTAATCCCACAGGGAAAGAAGCCCTATTGAATGGTTTAATAGAGGTGCAACTTCTGATCTGCCTTCAACCAGACCCCTGGCAACGGAGAAGTGGAGAAACCACTCATTGCCCCTCTCAGTGGGGCACGTTCACTGCCCCACACTGCTGCTCTTCAGCTTCCTTCACTAGCTCTTTCTCCCATCCACACAGCGATGCTCCTCAGGTCACCCCAGTACTGCTGGTGCTGTTAACAGCCATTCACCTTTGTGCAAAGGAGGAACTGTAAGTAATTATCACAGAGCACTGAGCATCACTTCACTCAGAAAAGCAACAACATTCTTGGTAGACTGGAAATTGGGAAAGCCTGTAGCAACGTGGAAAAAAATAGCTGAAGAGTTTCTATTCATTGTTTTATAGCAAGAAAACTTTTAACAGGGTTTATTATAAAGGAACAGCATAAGGAAACCAAATAAATAGTTGAATACTTAACAGTATGCAATATAATAGCACTAAACTTCAATTACATAAAAATTAAACTTTGGAACAGCATTAATATGAAATATTTCTTAGAAAACTAGGACTTGGTCTGAGATCCTCAGACCTCTACATTGCAAAAATCAGTCAATTTTGATGCCAAATTGGTCCCAGCTTTGTCCTCTGAGGGACCATGTCCACTGAGAACTATGATCCACCCATACAGCTCCCTAATCCCACTTGGCCCCATCATACACATGGTGTTTTCCCAAGTGTCTGAGGGACAGCAAGCAGGAAGCATGAGGTACAAGTTGTGCTTCATTGTTTTGGGGAAGCAGTATCTTCTTCCTCATCTGATAGCCATACTGCACAAGGTTATGCAATTTAGCCCAAGGATGCTTCTTTCTTCCCTAAAGCAGCAGTTAGAGGAACAGAAAGAAGGCAGCCATGACCTCACACTTCCAGTAAAACCCCAGCTGGGTTTTGAGGGGGGTGTAGGGTGGAATTAAGGGCTGATTTTTCATTGGACAAACTGTCTGATCTAACATGAAGTCAGTGGAAGGAACTTAGAGCTACACCAGACCCTCTGTCATTTGCTG
Organism: Gallinula chloropus; assembly: GCF_964237585.1. Taxonomy (NCBI): domain Eukaryota; kingdom Metazoa; phylum Chordata; class Aves; order Gruiformes; family Rallidae; genus Gallinula; species Gallinula chloropus. Next base: position 106,653,727 of record NC_140086.1, read on the forward strand.
CAGTCACACAGAGCTGGAATCTTAGCACACCTCACCCAGCCCGGGGTGGGGAGAGGGGAGTGGTCTCTGCTGGCTGTAAGGAGTGACCAGCTTAAGCGATGTCTCCACCCCCCTCGAGCAGGGTTTCACTGTGCTCCCAAGCATCACTGCTGTGCCCTGGGATTTGTTCAGCAATACAGATTTCTTCACCTGGGGGACAGGAGGATGTCTTGCTAGAGAAGTGCAGCTCACTTGGGGCACACACCAGGTGAGTTTGGGCCTCAGACTTAACGTAAACTTAAAGAAATATATATACAGCATAGCTTGGAAATCTGTATGCCAAGCCACCTGACCAAATCATCCTCATACCATTTTTTGATCAGTAGATAGTTCCACTGAAGTCAGGAGTGCTAAAAGGTGTTTAAAGGGGAAAAAACCCTGCATTATACATTTGCATTAAATGCCAAAACATATCCTAAAATACTTCTCTTGACATCTGTCACTGAAACACTTCCAATGTCAACTCCTCTGGAACACTGGAACAATTAACAAAAACTCTGCCATTAAGCAACAACAAAAAACCAGAAATAAAATTTACAAACAAAAATAAGCTTCCTGTTAAATTCCTGTCAGCCACTGGAAGCCTTGTGTATCTGTTCCATGAAATTAAAAGTTTGGCACATTTTCCTTGGATGCCACTTGTTTTTTACCCAGAACACTTATTGCATATCAGAAATTGACTTGGCTAGGATATCTCTGTTTAGTAGAAAACACTGCCTTCCAGTTAGGGCTAGGAAGCTCCACAGAGTTCAGTAAATGAATTCTCCTGGGACTCCTTGCAGTAATGGCTCCTCAAACTTAAAGCGCTTGGAAATGGCTTTCTGCTCAGTTACTTTCTCTTTTTCTGACTGCCTGCATTGTCCCAGAGTGTATGAAGCCACCACAATCAGTTCTTCTGTCACTATGGAGCCTTCCTCTTCAGTCTTCTCAGCATCTACCGATTTCTCAGAGGCAGAATCTGCATCTTTCTGGGTGACATCACTGGTCTCCCCTCCTGTACTCTTACTGCAGGCCCTGCAAGCAGGATGCTCACTTTGTTCTAGCCAGGGATGCTGCAGGCATTCTTCAGCAGTTGCCCGGTCCCTGCAGAGGAAGGAAAGTGTTAAAAAAGATAAATTTGAAATCCTGTTCCTTGCAGAAGAGATCCATACAAATCATTCCAAGGACATGAGTGTATTAGAGACACACAGATCTTTAAAAAAGCTCTGACAGACATTTTTTACCAAAGAGACCAACAGCAGCCCAAGGAGGCGAGCTGCTAACATACAAACCAAAGCCATTAATGGATCATTAAACACCAGCTCAGTCTCCCATGTTGCCAGCAAGTTTAAAAACATTAGAAAAAATAACTCTGAGCAAGAACCTAGTGTAAGACATCAGCAAAGTACCTGCAAGGGAAGCCAGTACACCGTACCACAGGCTACGATTCCCACACACTCTCCTGAAACCATTCTGAGTTTTAATTACTGGCAGCTGGATACATTCAGAATGTGCAAGTTTGGAGGGAGATGGAGGAATTATCTTCACACATGTGAAAAGTAATTACACAATGAAATAGGAATAATCTGGGTTTGCTTATACTTTAAAATGAAAATTCCAGCGGTTGCTGCATTTCAGTGAACCCAGTGAGACACAGGAGCATACACAGTTGTGTGCTTACTTACTCTGGTTTCTTAACCAGCAGAGTTTTGATGAAATCCACAGCAGACTCTGATATGAGGTCAAAGTCTTCTCCAGAGTAACTTACATTCATCTGAGATATATTTAAGAATGTTTCTTGCTTATCATCCCCTAAGAAAGGCGATATCCCTGTGAGCATAACGTATGCCAGTACTCCAATGCTCCTGAGTTAAAGAAATAAACAAACAACACAAGGTAGGATTTTTAGAAATACTTTTTTCTTAAAGCCACCCTTTTCAGTAAAGTAAATTATGATGACCATTAATTTGTTCAACTTACCACATGTCAGTTGCTGTACTGATTGGGTCATAACTCAAAATCTCAGGAGCTGTTCAGAAAGAAAGAAGTTATTTTTTATCACATGCAGAAATACTGCAGTTACACTGTGCAATAACAAGCAGGTGGTAAAACTTAAGGAAAGCCATTTGAAGCACAATGGTCTTTTGAAATAAAGATATTCTTATTCCAGTGATTACTGGAATTCATTGGGTTTAAGAAAAACAAATTTCTTTTCCTTTTATTGCCATCCTCAGAAGCCAGGCCAGTCTCACTCCCAATTAAGGAAGCTATATAGAAATGTCTTGTGGAAAATCAGAAATATCCAATGTTCCATAGTCCAGCATGGAAAACCATCCCCATGAAGATGTAGCACACAACTTCAGATATTTTCAAGGCCTGGAATGATTTAGTTTTTTAAAATAAAGATGGATACAAACCTCCATGGGCTAAAATAATATATTGAGAGACTGCATATGTAATCTTGAGCTTTCAGCCAAGTAATACCTCCCCTCTCACTTCTGGTAAGAATGACCTAAAGCACACACTCATCTTCAGCAGAAGCACACAGTTACCACTCGCTAAACTGAGGAGGCTTGTCAGCTCTACCTTTTACAGCAACTACACTGCCAGTCTGGCATTCACCAAACTGAGGTAGTTTCTCTTTTCACTCCGCAAAACCTGGTCCATGCATCACTCCTACGACTTACCTACGTATTCCGGAGTTCCCATAATTTCTCTTAGCTCTTCACTGCTCTTCATTATTCTGGAAAGTCCAAAATCTACTATCTTAATGTCTCCCAGAGGGGACTTACTGGTTAGAAGAATATTTTGGGGCTGTAAAAACCAAACAAACCAAAAAGGACATTTTCAGCATCACCCAAATCTAACATTTGTGACACCACATTGCATAATTAAGTTAGAACAGGGGTAGCAATAAGTACAATATCCAGGATCATTCATTTATTTATTCTCCCCCAGGTGAACTTGACATGTAGGCTAGAGTGACAGAATTTTTTTGTCTATAACTGAGAATCAAACTCCTACATTTAATAGCTTAGAATACATACAAAAGACATGCCAATAGCTATCACTGACCAATAACATCTAAATACCTCCAACATTTGTACCTTTAGTCCTTCATATCACCTTTTAAACTCCCCTTTCCTACTTGCTTCCTTCCAACAGATGGCACAAAATGCCTCCTGCTGAAGGGTGCCTGAAAACGCCTCATCACTTTATAAAACCTGAACACATAAAGCTACTTTGACTACACCTGTTTAAAGAAAGTCTGTTGCAACCGACCTCAATCTTGTTCAAAGTACAAATAATTGTATTGCAGAATATTAACTGAAGAACAGTTAAAAAAATACAGCAGCCAGAAAAACAGGTTTAAGAGCATCACCTTTGGATAAACTTGTTTGCTCTGACGTCACTAGATCTTGGCTGTCATCCTTCAAAGCAACTCTGTGGTCATTAAGAAGTTCCTTGCTGTGTATTTTAAATGTTAGCTCAGTTTAAAAAAAAAAAAACAACCTGAAAACTAACTTTAGACAAAAGGTCTTAAGAAATTTTTTTGCAACTGAAGCATATCCTTGCCAATAAAAAGCGTGACCCTCCCCGTCCCAATGACACCATGGATCACACAGGGTTCCACCATTAGCCCCTCTGATTGGTGACACTGACAGTCAACACTGCGCTCGTGGCTCTGGTAAGCACAAGTTCCATGAGAGTGGAGAAGCCTTTATTTATTAGGCACCCACATGACCTTGCATCAGGGGTGGTTGAAAAGGGAAGAGGGCAAAAGGGTGAGAACACCACGGCAACCACTGGTTGGTAATCCAGCTGCATTTACACCAACGTCTCTGCTCCTTCTCTACCCACTGAGCTGTCCTCTCCTTACCCCCTAGTCAATCGCTAGTCTTGTGCTTCCACAAGAGTGGCTTTTGAACACAGGAATAAAATGCTGCAATTACATTTTAAAAAACCTGGGACCACTTCTCCTTGCTCCAAGACCTAAATATAGCCAAGTTCTTTCACTCCTACAAAGTTAAGCCGCGGTACTGCTAACTAGCATCATGGTGTTACCAATCTGTTTTCTGTTTGTAAATCTATGTATTTAAGAACAGCTTATTATTTTTTTTTTTTGCTTACAAACTGGGATCTGGTGGTTGTACAAAGGCTTTTCGAGCTGCACATTACCATATGCTTTATAGTTCACATTTGTTATTCTGGATTTGTATTAGAAAAGCAAACAACCAAAAAAGCTGACCATGCCTCCCTAATTAGCTTCTCTCATGTTCATCCCAGTGGGAAATTTAGCTACTTTCTGAAGAGGCAAATAGAAAGCATGAGAAAATCATTTGTTCTCTGTATTTAAAAGAGGAAAAGACTTTAATGGAAATATTTTGTGAAACTCTTAAGCCCCGTATTATAATATTCCAGTAGATAATGTAGTTGCCAGAAGTAGTTTTTACTGCCTTTTTAAAAAACTGTCTCATTACCTAAAGCACACCTATGCAGAAAAAACCCCATCCACAGTATGACTTGAGTCATAACCCTAAAATTCATTCATAATTAAATGCCAGTTCTTTTTGTCTTTTAAGGAATCATTATGGGGTTCATGTGAAGTGACAGCAGCATGAAGCCTTAAAGAAGCCCTAGCTCTGAACTCACCATAGATTTCAGCTCAACACCATTACTCTAAAACCTTCAGAAAAGGAAGATCATTTTCCCACCTCTGTAATGCTGTGTCTTTGTTTTTCCTCTGCTATAATACATCCAGGTATGCCTAGTGCTGATCAGCCCACAAAAATAGGGCAGAGGAGTTGCAGGCCAGAGGCTCTCCTGGTAGCCATTCTAATACGGGGCCTTTCACTCCTACTGTCAAGTAGTAAAGAAATGGCTGATAAAACCCATCAAATGACAACATTTAAAAGCCTCCCTCTCTACTGCAGTAAGGCTTAAAGAAACATGAAAAGAGAAACTCCTCGGCTATACAGTCAATCCAAATGGATGCTCTTTGCTACCGGATTGGTCTGTGCTGAGAGGCCACATAACTCGGCCTCACCATGTTTAGCCCAATGCCACAGTGAGCAGAGCCAGAAACTGGGACCTTGGGGAAGATTACAAACACTAGATGAAAAGATGTACTTTCCAGGCATATTGTCAACAGCCAGAAAATTTGGAATCTGATACATTGGTGGTATCTCTATCATCACGTTAATATAACAGCAGGGAAAAGCATCGTTAATATAACAGCAGGGAAAAGCATCGTTTATCATTACAAATATTAACCAGACTTACATCTTCCACTGCAATTGAACTACTGTCACATGAAGACCATAGTCTTCCTGACACCTATGAACGTCAACACAAAGGCCAAGCAAAGGCACCTGTATACAAAGATCCTGTCTCACCTGAGAACTTACTCTGCAAAGGGCATAAATTGTTTGTAATAAGTATACTTCATAAAATAGGATACCTGCTATCCAACCTTGCCAAAAGGTTATGGAATATTGACTATATAATGGCAAAACCCCTAAGTTGCAAATTTTCCAGAAGTTTCTGTGAGCCTCAGGCTCTAGTACTTCCTGTACCTTTAGCTGGTTTCAAAAAGAGTATTACTAAGGGGTCATGTTTTTAAACTAATCAATGCCTCACCTTAAACCACAACATTAGTGAAGTTAGCTATCTATTTTTATAATATTGCTAAAAAAAGTAAAATCCCTCGTCCTTACTCAACCCCCATGCCTTTTTAAATTCTCTTCTATTCCCAACTAGTTTAAGCTTTTACCAAACACCAATACAAGATCAAGTCAAACAGCAAATGAAAACACAGAGTGGAGCCTTCCCTTACTCTGCAGGTTTTATGCGCCATTAAGAGGAGATGAAAGACTCCTGACTACAATCTATGCACACCCTGCAAATTAAATAGCATCAACACAATACTGTCGAGTGACACTTAATTTGCACTCAGCAGTATTATATTTGCTCTTTCTCCAAGTGAAAACTGGATTACATGACTGTATTTTGCCATTAAAACAAGCAGTATTTCAAGTATCTTTCAGGAGAATCATGCTCTAGGAAGGAAGTGATCAGGTGGCAATCCTGCTAAGCCTCATCAGAAATACCTCATTTTTTCTGCAGTGTTTAGTCTCACAGGAAAAGTTTTCCATCTATTAAGGGATTAGACAGAAGTAAAAGCAACCTATCTGTCAGTGTCATAGATCCTGTTGGTTACATTTATAATACAAATCTACAACAGGCTGACAATCACGTACAACCATTTTGACTTAATTTATTCCAGGCATAGAGCCTGACTTCTTTTTAAAGGTGTGAGACAGGAAAATGTATGGACCTTTCCAAAGGTATCTGTACCAGACAAACACAAAGGAAACCTTTAGACACTCAAATGTGAAACCTGCTAAAATGTTTTCCTTGTGCTATTGGTGTTTGTAAACTTTTTGAAATTGGCAAACACCTCACTTACCAGCAGTACATTTTGTACAATCTTCCAAAACAAAGCTAAGTAATGAGTAAATTCCATAGTGCTGTAAACACTAGGCATGAGCCATACTATACCACAGAAGTTAGTTTGAGACCACACAGCCAAAACCAGCACTCAACTTCAAGTTCCTTGAAAAGTTGGCCTTTTTTAGTCTTGAAAGGGACATGGGTCAATCTTCACAAGTTACAGTTTTTAATCCTAGAGTTTCCATCATCCTTACTCACCAGTACTCTGAAGATTTCCCTACACCTTGTTTTGCAAAAGGCCAATAGTCTCATATATCATGACAGCAATCATGCTGCAGCTAGGACTCCTCACTTCTGAAAACCACATTGCACACTGCAGTAACATATAAACATTAAACTCAAACACTTAAACAATTTGCTTTGCTAAATAAGTCTTACAAGCCAGCAAAGCAATGCTGGATTTTTCACCAATAACCGGAGATGCTTTATGTTATAAGTTTTCTGATCAGTTGGAAAGAGTTAAGTGTTCTCTGAGCATTGAAAAAGCAACCTGTCTGCAAGCTGTAATCAACATCCCAGCCTACTACCGCCATTAAGTACCACAGTGAAATAAAGGTAATGTATTTCTGATTACAGCTACCCAGGTGGTGGTGCTCAGGAACACCACAGCTTTAACTACAAACACTTATGAGTATATACCGTCCGCAGAAGACATGTTTTCATTTTACACACTTTGCTTTAAGGACATTCGACAGAAATACTTTTGGCCAGCTATAGTAGAGACACTGAGTATCTTCCATAAGCATACTGGAACTTCAAGGAATGTTAACTGCTCATTTTCAGTCCTTCTGAACACTTATTCTCACATCACTTAATAATTAATGGAAATTTTTTAGCAATTAAAACTATTAATAGTCTAAGTGTGTAACTAAATCAATGGGCTACATAAAGTATTATAGGATTCCAGACATAATTTGAATAAATGGTTGGAAAACCAGGCAGGTGACATATTTGTGTGCAAATATTACTCATCATTTGCTTTAGCTGATGAATGGTTCATGACGTGCTAGGTTATATATTAAGTACATACAGCTTGATACTGGAATCTATTGGTAGCTTTGTACTACAGCCAAAATGCAATTAAGTGTAAATAAGGATCTCAGCAACAGAACCAACATGTAACAGCTTACTACACATGTAGGAAATTTAGGACTTGGACATGTAAAAAGAGTTTGGAAGTTTTAATGCAAGATATTTTTGATACTGCTTTGCTTGGTAATAAAGAAGTAGTTCAGCCTCAGAATGAGATAAAATTGCATTTTCCATGTGTATGGAATGTAAGCATGTGTGGATGGTAGCTAAAGAAAATTAATTGAAGCTTGCTGCCAATGGGGGAGGACAGTTTGCTGGATCCCCATTACAACTCCCTTCTTAACCATAAGCAATAGTCTAGATTTCATATGATAGCAACTGGACTTTTCTCATGATTTGGGTCAAAACTATTATTCAGTAAGAGAAAAAATATTAACTCCAGTAATTTATGATAATTGATATGCCAATAGGGTGATGGCCAACTGCCTGGCAACAAGTGACAAAATTTATTTTTTTAAATTAACTTTTACAGTAATTCAAGATACAGAAATGTAATAGTTAACACATTTATAGGTAGCCAGGAGGGACAACTGTGGTGCATCAAGCACTGCCAGCGGGTCCAGGGAAGTGACTGTCCCACTCTACACTGCACTAGTGTGGCTTCACCTTGAGTACTGTGTGCAGTTTTGGGCACCACAGGACAAGAGGGACACAAAAATATTGGAGAGTGTCCAGAGGAGGGCAACAAGGATGGTGAAGGGTCTGGAGGGGAAGTCTCATGAGGAGAGGCTGAAGTCCTGTGGTTTGTGTGGCCTAGAGAAGAGGAAGCTGAGGGGAGACCTTCATTGTGATCTATGGCTTCCTGACAAGGGGTAGTGCAGGGGCAGGGGCCCATCTCCTCCCTTTGGTGACCAGTGATAGAACCCCAGGGAACAGCATGAAGCTGCAACAGGGGACGTTTAGGCTGGATATCAGGAAGAGGCTCTTTACTGAGAGGGTGATTTGGCACTGGACGGGCTCCCCAGGGAAGTGGTCACAGCCCCCAGCTTGGCTGAGTTCAAGAAAGGTCTGGACGATGCACCCAGTGACTTGCTCTGACTTGTCTGGCCCTGTGTGGAGCCTGGAGTTGGACTCAATGATCCTTATGGGTCCCTTCCAACTCCAGACATTCTATGATATATATACTGTTTAACAGTCCCACACGAACCCTTCATTCTGAAACATTACACTTTATACCACCAGTGTCTCTGCCATCCTGTTGCTGCATTAGAACTCAAGTCAATAAAACAAACCCATTTTTCCATGGCCATATAATACCCAGACAGTTTTATTGCACTTTAAAGTGAGTCAGGTCTTACCCAAAGTACTCAAGTGCAATTTAAGCTGCAATGCAAATCCACTTTTGAATTCATTACGTATCATTTGATCAAATGAAGTTTATATTTGACATAGTCTTAGAAACTCCCCAAAAGACTTGCAACCCTGGTGCCAACTGCACCCCAAAATTTGAATTTTATTGTTTAAGGAATAACCACATAAAAATTGTGTTAATTACAAGTTAGAATTAGTGTAACACGTGAACCAGTAAGAAAGCCAGCAAGTAAGAGATTCATGAGAAAAATAGATCAATCTTACCTTTAAGTCAAGATGAACCACATTGTTTCTGTGCAAGAATGAAACTCCTTCTAAGATCTGCTTCATAAGTCGTTTAACATCTTTTTCTTTGAAGGCTTCCTCTCTTTCAGCCACGCACTGGTCAAAGATTTCACCCCCAGCAGCACTGTGGAACCATATGAATTTTATTATTTCAAAGTTACAGCACCCATTTTGTTTGCACTACTGTACTTAGCATAAGATCAGCAGGTGGTAGCATCCAATAATGATATTTTCAGTTACTGAACATTTGGCAAGCTTTTACCACCTAGAAAGACTTCTCTGCAGTATGGCTGCTTACAGAGAAGCACAGATTTTAGCCATATAGCTTAGAGAACACAAGTACTACAGAAATTGTAGGGACTATTTTTGGAAACACTGCTTACTATGCTTTAAAATGAATGCCACATTTGTTTAAGGGCAGCGTTTACATAAAAGATGTGCCTTTTGCAATTCTTATGAAACCAAATGGAAATCTGGCCCAGGTAAGCCTTTGTAAACACAAAGTGTAACAGCCTCATCCCCAATCCTCTTCAAAACATTTTGCACATACTCAAATGGCTAAATGTGGAGTTTGTAACTGAATTGTTTGTGAAGTCTCTGGCATACAGGGATGCATTAAGCTTCTAAATGACTTTCATCTAAAAATACTTTTGAAAATTTTAGCTCTCAGCTTGCTCCCTTATCTTTTGTTTACGGATGTTTAAATAAATAAAAGCGTAACGAAATACAGAAAAATAACTGCAGATGAGTGAAGTTTTTAAAGTACTCTGAGGCCACATGCAGTGCAGCAACTCCAGAGAAGCGCAATCATTTTATAGCATAACTATGTAGCACCAAGAGTAAAATCAGTGGAGCAGAGGCCCTATAAGAATGGATGTAACATTAGAATAGAATAGAAACATTTTGCATAGGGACTGCTGAATTAGTTGTCAGCAATGCATGAATTCAACACATACACACTTTGTTCTGCATGAAATTCTAGAATCCTCCCTTACTGAAAGATGGTGAAACCCCTGAGGTCTGTATCTTCTCCAGTTACTCCAAACAGTGACATACCAAACCTGACTATGCACAATCCCTAATCTGTATTGATGCATAGCCACCTATCCTGCCTTTGCTCGCTCTTTCCTAATCAATCGTATTACCCGGCCAATCCAGGAGACAGAGACATATTCAACAAGGATGCAACAAGGGTTCTACAAAAATGGTGCATTTAGATTATGTGCCCCCAGAAAAAGGACACAAATATACTCAATTGTTCATTTTGTCAATATTGCTGCTACAGTCCTAGTACCTGAAAAATACCTTATAGTTTATAAATACGTTTTGCCCTCCCAGTTATTTTCATTACTGTTGTTGAAAGTTCTTCCAACAGTTGTCTTGCAGAAAGAATTTAAGAGTGTTATGTCTTCACTGTTTTGTAAAGAGTTTTATATTTCTGTTTTATATGTTGGCATAGTGGTACAGAAGAACAGTTTGATTTATTAAACTAAGATTTCCCTTTAAAAAGATAAGTCTATTAAATAATCATTATCTTTCTTCATCATATACTGAAGATGACAAAACTCTAGAATAAAATGGGTTTTCAAAGGCTTATTAATACTTGAATTCCTCTAGAAAAATTGCACAGGCCTGACACATCTTTCCCCAGCACATTTATGTTGAAGGAAGACGTTAGTAATATTTTAGCTTTGAACAGCATTCAGGTATTAATGACATTTTCAATATGACACTGGATAGTATATTCTAATATTTTAAACCAAATTATTTTAAAAAGCAACTTCAATTGCATCTTCAAGACAGGGATAGAAACAAATGTACTATAATGAAGAAATTGAAGTTTCTACTTTAAGAATGCCATAATATGTTAGTTGGAAGAATGATTTAATTCCTTTTAGCAGTAAATCATAATGCACATACAGTGATAAGATCTACCACCAAAATTACCAACATGATGTGTTTTACAGCAATAACCTTGGGATTTTACTTCTACAGCTCTGTCAGACTGAAATAGCAGAGTATGTTTTACTTATTTTGTGTGTAATAGGATTTATACCCTGAAACTGCTGTTGCCAACCAGAGATCATACTTCATTTTTAACAGACCCAACTGAAAAAAAAAAAGTCAGCAATGGGGGGTCTTCTAAAGCCCTGTTTGCTATATGTCTGTTTTGTAGACAACTGGTACAATTAAGACACACTAATAAACAAGTGAACATTGATGCAGGCACTAAGCTAAAATGTAAGAAGCCTAGATTTTTTTAATATTACACATGCGATGTTTTCCTTTTAAAAATCAACTTTGCTATTTAGGATACTGATGGAAAAAGTTGTTTCAGACAATTCATTCTATAAAAGAATTACCAACCACATTCAAACAAGTAACTAGCAACCCTTTACAGGAACACAGGGAGAGCTGTTACTGCAAGACTGCCTTGCATGTTGTTGCTGTGGAGCGAGCTTAAATCATTCCCTTAAGCACAACAGTCAGCTAGCTGTGAGCCAAGGCAGTCACAAGTGGAAGGACTGCTGTCAAAGTGAACTCCAAATAGATTCTCCTGCAAATCTATGCCAATTTTTGCCAAGCTTCTTAACAATACTTTCAACTCAGTTATTCTGTATTCCCTACCTAGAACTCAGGAAAAAAATCTAATAAAAATACACAAGGGATTAAAATACCTGCTAGGAAAGTATTATGGGCAAGTCATTGCTATGATTTCTGTACACATGCAGACTAAGAGTTCTCTGTTGTTTATTACATTTACCCATTTCCCCCCCAAACACATTTTCCAAACCGCAGCTTTTTTTGGTCATGACAAAATAACAACTTTGCAAACCACTGGGCACCCCCGCCCACCTCCAAAGAAAATGTTCCCAGAGGATAAAAGCAAGGAATTGTCCTTTGGACAGGTAAGTGTTTAGGAAAACAAGCTACCTTAATCTGATAAAAATGGATAAGGAAATATTTAAGGGCATAATTCTTTAAAATCCACTGTTCCTTAGAATGCATGATTACTCCAGTACACACTCCCTTAGCTAGGTGCATAAAAAAGAGAGACAGAAAAATTCTTTCCACACTTAAAAGCCACAAACATAATTCTTTAGTTATTTTGTTTTTTTTTTAAAGTACTGTTGTGCTATTAAATTCTCTACAATTTGAAGAGAAATCCAACTGGTCTTCATCAATGAAAGCATGCTCACATTTTATTACTGCTTATCATCATAAATCACGTAAAAGTCATTTGGAAGTCTGGACCATTAATCTTGGTTACAATTATGTTGACTTTAAATTCAATGGGGACTACTTATCTTCCTTAAAACATATCTTAGCAATGCACTGTAAGGAATTCAGCATCTACTTCTTTCAAGTGCACTTACAATACACTAGCACAGTAATTTAGTGTATCATTAGAAAAAGACTGAAAAAAATATTTCAGTGCAACTGAAAAACTTAAAACATTCCCCCAGACCTTCAGACAGTCTTCTGAGAGGCTCAGAAGTACAAGTTCCCAGAGTACTGAGTACAAGTTCCTAGAATATACTAGATTTTAATTGCTGGGTGAGACCATATACAGTCTGTAAGGGCCAAAAATTTACTTCGTGAATTTTATGTTCTGTCAAAAGCCTTTCTTGAAAAGGCTATCTTTGAAAGATAAATGGATACACATCTGTCTTCTGTACATGGAGCTTACATTACAAGAAGATCACACGAAGGTGACTGTGACACTATCAGCTTAGGTTCATGATCACTGTTGCTAACAGTCATACTCTCCTTCCCCTGGCTAAGCATACCATTAAGCCATACCATACAAGCCAGTGAACTTATAATTTTTCCATACTTGAAGAGAGGTCTGTGGTGGTTTGACCCTGGCTGGAGCCCAAAGTCACTCTATCACTCCCCTCTACAGCTGGACAGGGGAGAAAAGTCTATGTTGAGAGGCTTAGGAGTCTAGATAATGATAGGAAGAGATCATTTTCCAATTAGTGTCACGGGAAAAACAGACTCAACACAGAATAAAGGAAAGAAAACGCTAATTCATGACACTGCGCTGCACACTCAGTGACACCAGAGTCGGGTAATGAGAAGTGTGACCAGGTCTTAAGGCACCTCTGTTGTGGTTTTGCTCCAGCTGAGAGCTGAGCACCATGCAGCTGCTTGTTCTTTAAAAGGAAGGGGGGTGGGGGTGGGGTGTGTAGAAGTTGAGGGAGGGGAAAAGGGAAAGAGAAGAAAACCCAAAAAACCAAAATCTCATGGGCTGGGATAAGAATAGTTTACTGGGATAGCAGAAAAATGGATATAACAACAACAGGACTTTATAGCAAAATATATGGAACTCATGATACACGATTCTGTTTCTCACCAAACTGCACAAACTCAGGCAGTACAGCTCAGAGCTGTCCCAAAACCAGGCCATCCCCAAAACTGTGCATCCTGGAGCTGCTTGCTCCTCCTCCCACCAGCCCCCCTTTTATGCTGTACATGACGTAATTGGCATGGAATAGCCCCTTTGGCCAGTTCAGGTCACCTGTCCTGGCTGTGTCCCCTCCCTTCTTGTTGGCAGGGAAATAGGAACTGAAAAGTCCTTGACTGCTTGGCAACAACTAGAAACATCAGCGCGTTATCAGCACTGCTTTCATCCTAACTCCCAAACATGGCATTCCATCCCTGCTAGAAAAGAAGTTAACTCTATCCTAGCCGAAACCAGGACGATATCTCCCCACCCCTCCCTTCTTAGCAGACTTCACTTTAGTCATGATTTTGCTCCCTTCTTTCCCCCCACATTGTGGCACAGGGAGGGGCAAGGACTGGGGGAATGGAGTTTTGGTCACTTCCTTCTTAGCTGGGATGGGGGCAGAGGGGCACCCTTCTCCGGCTGCACCATGGAGTCCCACCCATGGGAGACAGTTCTCCGCAAACTTCTCCAATACAAGTCCTTTCCCATGGGGCTTCAGCTCTCCACCAGCTGCCCCATCATGGGTCACTTCTATGGGGTGCAGTCATAGAACCATAGAATGTCTCTCAGGCCCAGACTGTTCCAGCTCGGTCCTCCACAGGGTCACAAGCCTCCCTCCCCAAGCAAACCTGCTCTGACATAGGTCTCTCCCACTCATCTGTGTCTCCGTCTCCATGGGCTGCAAGTGCTGGCAGGGGCTTGCTCCAACACAGGTCACATCTTCTGTATGTCTCTACCTGTCTCAGCGTGGGGCCTCTCCACGGGCTGCAGGTGGGGTCTTGGCCTTTCCATGGGCTGCAGGGGGACACCCGCTCCACCATGGGTTTCTGCACAAGCTGCAGGGGCATCTTTCTCTCCAGCACCTGGGGTGCATCCTCTGCCTCTTTCCCTGGCCTTGGTGCCTACACAGTTTCTTACATCTTCTCATTCCCTTCTCTGGTGGCAAAATGCAGCTGTTGGCATTTTTTGTCTCATAACTGTGATTCCCAGAGGTGCTGTGACCATCACTGATGGGCTTGGCCTTGGTCAATAACTTGGCCTTGAGCCGGCTGGTGTTTGCTCTGTCAGACCTGCAGAGAGCTTCTGGCTGCTTCTTGCAGAAGCCACACCAGCAGCCCCCCTTCTCCAATAGAACCCAGCCATTCAAAACTATAAGGACATACGGGAAGAGAAGCATCTAAATGCATGAAGTTGCAGATAGTGTTCTTTTAAGTTCTCAAATGCCTTTAAATGCCTTTTTTTTCCTGATAGGCTGCCATTTCCTATCAGGCAGCCCAAGAACTGAACGAAACAGAATCAAGAGGTAACTAATGCCATCTGAGCTTTCCCCTAAAAGGTTTTGAAAGGCTAACAGACAAGATGCAAACCTTGGAGCAGAGGTTATTTCTGACTACAATGGTTTTGCTTTGAGTTCTATCTGTTGAATCCCATGTCAAGTGAATCATTGCCTGCCAGCAGAGCAGACTCTTACATTAACCAGCCATACCTCCAGTAGGTAGGACAATAAGTAACATCCAAGACTAGTAGTAACGTTATCCAGGTCAAAATAACCATAGGTGAAAAAAGCACTTCATTCCAACACATCAAATAAATCCTGACCACGTCTTCAAGATGGTAGCAACAACTTATTTGTTAAAGTAAGCATAACAAAAGCCCCTATCTACATAAGACCCTGTGAGATAATGACTCAGAAATTCTTTGCAGAAAGTTCTTAATGTCACAGATTTTGAAGTTACACATGCAGGTTTCTTTCACATTCAACCCACTAATGACCCACCAGTATCAGTTATCCTCTCAACAGAAGTATAAACATATAGCTATGAACCTATTTTCTAAAAATGCCAGTTGTTGAGCATTAGGTGCTCTGTTGCTCTTTCTTTCATAAGAAACTGGAAAAAGCCAGGCAGGTTGCATACAGTGTGGAGCCCCAAATTTATAAAAGCAAAAAAGCAAATCTGATGTGTCAGGCTGCCCAGACTGTGTCTCTACCTTTTCCCGTAAAAGCCCAGTTTTCTCTCTCATTCACTCCATTTTCACTGGAATACAGAAACATGACTGACCCACAGAATAATTTGAGGCTTCACATACTTCAGACTTACCCCTTTCAACTCTACCTAAACTCTCTGTTTGAGGTCTTGCCCCAATAACCACAAGTCAGAGACTGTCAGGGTGGATGCAAGCAGCTACCACTTTGCTCTCCTGCAGCTGAAACTACCACCGTAATGCCTCACTGCTCCCCCTTGCTCAGAACTGTTAACAGTGGCCAATTTTGAGATTGTTATCAAAATTGAAAAAAACAGCCCTCCCAACATTAGTAGTTCTCTTCATGAAGAAAAAGCACTAGGTGTCCCCTTTACCCCTTCTGACAGATTCAACATCAAGACAAGACACTTTAAAACCTTAGCAGATAAAGTTAAAGGCAGTGGCCAGTGATTAAAAGTATTTGGTTTTCTCTTTCCCAAAATAAGGACCTGCCATACAGCCCACCACGCTTAATAGAAACTGAAGTGCCCTAGAGAAGTTTGCACTCTAGATACAGTCCTTAATCTTCTGCATACAGAATGTCAGAAATTCACTAACATTCATACCTGGTTTGTTGCAACATGTCTCTGGAACATGCTGACATTAAAGAAGCATCCAGACATACTTGCTGAAGTCAGGGAAAGATTGTTTTTGTAATTTACAACTCTAAGACACAGCTATTTATCTGAAACAAGGTATGACTGTTTGATGCGTATAAAACCAATAATGTTGCTAATTACTGAACAACCTGGTAACTACTGGACAACCTATATGATACTTTGGATTAAAAATGTTGTGTAATTCTAAGATAATTGAATTCTAAAAGAGAACTAGTAATTTTGCATTAAAATTGTAACAAAAGACATTGTTTTATCAAGCTTTGGATTCTACCACTCTTGTTAACATCCCTATGGGATCCAGAAACCTAAACTGTATTCTAGTTAGCTCTGTGCTGCTAGCACTTAAAGCATGTATTAATGAGTCGCCAATAACAGCAGTTAAAATTCCAGGAGTTCTGTTACACTTTTGCATTAGAACAGATACTTGAATAATTTATAAATCCTTGAATAGGATCTTAACAGTTTTCAACAGTTAGAAGGCATTTGCCTGCTTCTTCCAACCTACATGTCAAATATCTAAACCAGTGGCACATTAGATGAACAGTCACTACAGCTGCAGAAACACCCATGCAGACATACTCAAGGGTGTAACAAAGACAGCGCAGAGTCACAAGTTAAATGTCATTTGAAAGAAACCATTCTAGGTCTGAATGCTCCTACTCTTTCTTCCCCCAGAAGACAACATTTTAGAGAGCTTTTTGCTCTAAGATCAAAACCTGTAATTTTGGACAGTTTCTTTTTAATAATGACATTGCTTGCAAAACCTTTTTCCGTAACTGGTAAAAACCCCCACCACTAAACTTCACTCTTTGTCACTGGCGATGAAATGAACTTCAGTTTTTGAAAAGATACTCATTGCTTCTTTCCTCTTCCTCTTTTAAAAGTAGGGAGTGTACACAGATCATATTTCACTAATGATTTTAACTACATAAATTATAGTTCAGCTCGGAAAGATACTACAGAATTGGAGAAATTTGTTATCATCTGCAGTAGTTACAAGCCACATATAACTTCTTGCTCTACTGATTTTCTCAGCAATTCTTTCTGAACTCAGGCAAGTGTAACAGGCAAAGAACAAAAATCTTTTCACATTATTCATATGGACACACAATATTTTTACAATGTTAGTTTTAAGCAAATACTGCAGAATGTTAATCAGGAATTATTACTAGTACTTACTATTCCAGGACTAAAATCATCTCTGTTGCAGTTTCATAAACTTCATGCAAATTAACGACCCAAAGGTTGCATTGTGCCAGCTCAAGGACTGCAATTTCATGGATTATTTCCATCCGACAGTCTTGGCCCTTTCTTCTTTTTCTCATGAATTTTGCTGCAAACTCTCTTTCAGTGTCTTTCTGGATACACTTCTTCACCACTGCAAATTTTCCCCTGAAATTAAAGAAAAATTTTAAGTTAAAATTTAGTCCCTATGTGACAGCTTACTGTCCTTAACATTTCAGGAAACTTGAACTCAATTGCTGTTAATGGCTACATTTAAAATATGCTCTAAATATAGGAAAAGGCCTCTGTGAGTGATAATCCCTACACTTAAAAATTAGGAACAGCACAACTCAGAATGTAATTTAACCTCTATGAAAACTACAGAATTAAAAAACCTATCAATCCAAGGAACTGGATTTCAAACATACAGAATAAACAAGCTGTGCTAGTTCACAAGATTAAGTTACCCTGAAACCTTTCATTAAAAAACCCTGGCAAATCCAAAGCATACAAATAGACAATTTTTGCTTTCTGACTAGAAAACTGTAACTGGGTTATATGATAAAGTATCCCACCATATTCAAGGCAACAACAACCAGCACTCATTGAATCAAAACCCTACTGCATTTGCCATGCCATTTCCAGACTCTGCATTTTCAAAGGGGGCACTTTGTAATTTTACCATGATATGTCTCACAAGATATCAGGCAGAGTTTTTTGGTTATTCAGAAGTTGTCACAGTGCCTTATGATTACTCTTGCCGTATAAGGAATGTGGATAGTTATAAAAAAGCTGCTTAGCCAACATAAAGCTTTATGCTTATGTCTTTGCAACAATGGGAATACAAACACACTGAGCAGAGCCGGGTTTAAAGGCAAAGTGTTTAACCCCGTTAATGAGCGTCATTTCTGACAACACACACCAGAAGCCAGCAGTTTCGCTACCACCACACTGCAGCCTGACGTCAGAGGGCTTCCCCCCAGCACGCGGGGCTGAGGCCTCTGCTCTAAACTCCCTGGCAGTAGATCCCCACACCACCTGCTCCGCTCAGTTCCTTTCAGATAGTATTGGGTTTTAGAGGGAAAAGGCCTATCAATTAATGCCTGCCATCTAGTGCAATGCTGAATTCTCGAGCTTTGAAGAGCAGCAATCTTTTTTTAGTTCTTGCCATACAGGTATAATGCTCATCAAAACTATCATTTTTATTTATATGTAAAAGTTTGCTTATAAAGCTGCAGGAATGGCTTGGAGGTCTTTATTCCAATTCTTTATTTAACTGATTGTAGGGTTCCTGAAACTAAGAGTAGTTTCGAATATAATTACATGGGTTTTGCCTCTCTCTCTCTCTCAAGCTGCAGTTCACAGATTTAACTAATGCAGCTCACGGCGAAGTTTTCTCCCACAGCTCCTAACCCATTGGCAGGCTGCTACCCGTGAAATGTAGCTGCTAAGAGAAGTTGTGGTCAGCTTATTTGCAGCAAGCTTTTGTTTCAAAATTACCCAGTCTAAATGAATTAAGTCAAATAAAATCCCGTGAAGCGGGTATTTGCAAGGCAATCTCACTAAAATCATCTGACTCCTAACCGCTGATGTAGCCACAGTCATTCCTCTAGCAATAATATTTTGCATAAGCACACATTATCTGCTGCACAATAAGGCTAGATCAGAGCACAGCCCAGGTGGCTGTGAAGGTAGACAAACAGTAGCAATGTGCTTTCAATATCTTGAGTCTGGCTTTTGGGGAGAAAGTTCTTCATTATTAATATATACGTTAAGACAACATCATAGCTTTGCAAATGCATGAAAACAATTTTGTAGGATTTTGTAGCACAAGGAAGGTGCAGTCAGAAGATCACTATAAAAGATCAATTTAGACTTGGCACAGATCACCACAGGAAGAACAGACACCTAAAGGCCAACAACCTTCGTGGTGTCCGGTACACATCTATCAGAAACCACCTTGGTTTCAAAGAAGTAACAAGTCTGAATAGTAGACACAGCTCATCAGGAAACATATGAGTGTGCTAACGATGCCCCTGATCTCAAAATTAC
Source organism: Gallinula chloropus (assembly GCF_964237585.1). Taxonomy (NCBI): domain Eukaryota; kingdom Metazoa; phylum Chordata; class Aves; order Gruiformes; family Rallidae; genus Gallinula; species Gallinula chloropus. The sequence goes on from NC_140086.1 coordinate 106,673,317, forward strand.
ACTGAAGACAGTGTTTCTTTTAGGTAGATATCCAGGAAACTCATGAGATTAACATTGGCAGCACGAAGTATAAATCTCCTCCCAGTATTGCCATCCTAACCACGACAGACAGCAACCTTCCTGATTCCAAAGGAAGACATGCACTTGTACCATTTGTGTACAAAGCCATGCATTTATCAGAAGTATTAAAATCCTTGCTGAAGTTTTTAGCACTAAAAACCAAAAACAGCACAGGAGAAAAACCTAGCAACTATGCTGATAAGGAAAAAAAAGCAACAGGAAAAAAAATTGAGAAAGTAACAGATAAGTCCTTCAGCAGCAGGTTATTTTAATACCTGGCAGATATTAAGCCCTTATTTAAAAAAAAAAATCTCACCGCTGGGTTCAGCCTGTTTTTCTTACAGTCTCCAAACAGTTTCCTTCCAGTTGAACGTCACCTCAGCACAGAGTCAAAAGCTTTTAATTCTAGCACTGGTGAAGGATGAGGAGAAAGTATTTAAGAAAAGTTTGAAATCTCTGTAATACAGCTTTCAAGAAGCACAGAGTTGTTTTGCATGACACACAAAAATCTATCTGGAAGCAAGTTAATTAGCCTAATGAGTAGCAATGCTGCCGATTCATCACACATTAGTCACTATGGAAATAAAACAGTATTCATGGGGCATCAAGAGCCACCACTGTGTGTGGCCACTCATGTCCTGTTTAGCTGAGCTGGCCAGAAGCCTGATAGGTGACGTAATTAAAAGGACAGGTTACACAGGAGTTCAGCCACCCAACAAATACTAATTCTTAGTTGTTTAAGATCAAGAATCCTGCCCAGAACTCATCTTTTTTCTGAATACAGCTCCAAAAAAGATCAAACTTGACAAACCCCATGTTTATAGCCAACAGAACTAATTACTGCTCAGCAATCTAGATTCATGCCTGAGAATTTCAAAGCCAAGGTCCAAAGATACCATCCACTCAATGCTTAAGCCAAAAGACAAAGCTGTAAAGAATTTTTTTGACAGAGACAGAATATCAGATAAGACAGATATAAACAGACTTTCCCATAGAGTATACATTGAGCACACTTCATCTTTGCTTTTCTTCATAAGGAGTTCTGAAAAACAGGATTTTAAAAGAAATCTATTAAATAGTGGAAACAGAATTAGATCGGAGTATTGCGAGTTTAGCTGTACTGAGAAGTGCAGCAGCGAGAACACCGCATCGAAGGAAGAACAATTTTCAGAGGAAATACTTAACGTGCATTTCCAAAATTAAGAACTGACTACCACTCATCCAAACACAAACAAAAATGCTTTGAAGGGAGACATGAATAGGGAATTAGAAGCAGTTCTCAGTCCTCACAAGAGTCTCATTCAAGAATTATGATTTAAGATAAATCATATCTGATCACGAAGAAGCTCAATGTCATCTTTTCAGATTGCCAACAGAATTAGCATTGTTTCATCTGGCATACATTATGGCTTAAAGCAAAAGCCTCAAATCAAATGTCAAATCAGATAAGCAGGAACATTTGTGTCACACCAGTTAATTTGGGTTATCATAGGCTCAGAAGAACAGAGAACTAACCTTACTTTGCTAATTATTTTTAAACTGGCCTATAAGCCCCTACCACTACAAGAAAGGCAGGAACAACAGCAATTCCTGTGAAGACACTTACTTTTTATAAAGTGCAGCAAACTTTTCTGAGATCCACAAAACTACATGCAATTTATTACATATCAAAAATTCTCAAGTGTGTTTTTTTCCCTCCCACAAGTATTGATTTCTAAATAGCAAGGTGTGTGGATTCCATTTCTGATATTAATAATTTAGTCACATAAATTTGTTCTCAAATGGTACAACCAACCACCGGAAACTTAATTTTCACCTCTCTTCCACTTTGTTCTACAACAGTTTCATGCCAACTGTGCTGCTGCAGAGAACAGCTGAGGCCAGAAGCATGATAAGCGTACACATTCACACTGATGAACAAAATGGTACAAGTGTCAGGTACGACTAAGATGCACCTCAATGAAAGCTACCTGAGAAATAAGCAAGTTATGCCAGAGTTTGTGGGGAAAAAAATTAAAGTAATTGATTATCAGTATGTGGAATTATACCCTGGTCCCTAGTTAGAAACAAAGAATGCTTCCTTATTCTGTTCTGCCTCCTCAGAAGATTAAAGTAACCTGTTATTCTTAGCTCTGGGTAGAGAGTGATCTTACCTGCTTTAACATAAAACTGAGAATGGGGGTAATCAACTGAATTGCACTTGACATACATTTATACACATGCAGTGCATATATTACACCAGGAGAAGTTAGGGTAAGGTGACTGTTAACTGTCCTGTGAGAAGAAATCAAACCAAATCATTTGCGCCTTCCTCCAACCCAGATCTAGCATCAGAAGTATTATTTTCTGTACACAAATGAATATTTCTAATATCAGCAAAGCTTGTTTTAAATTTTTTTAAAACAACTGCATTACTTCATCCATGAGCTAAAAAATTATTGAATAGTCTAGTAATATTTTGTGTGCATTTAGATTTGTTTGGTTGATGAAAGAGAGCAAAGCAACTAAATACAATTAGACTCTTTAAAGAAGCGCTCAGTAATACAAAATATATCCTTCCCCATTTTACAGCACAATTACATCTTAAGCACAGATGGTAAAGAGGAGTTAAGCAACTGACATCTTGTTCTCTGCAAAGGTTATACTCCTTCAAACTAATCTAACTCAAGCTACCGCTGTCCAAAACCACATAAATCTGAGTGACCTGAGCAGATCTGGCACCAATAAAACATCCATCAGAGTAAGTTTGATGTGAAACATTGTGCAACTGGAAAAGAAAATTTGTGAGAGAACATTCTGATTTCTGGGACAGTAAAATAAAAGCTGAGAAGACTAGCCAAAAATTTTGTTTATTAAACCATTCCCTGAAAAATCTTTTCAGCAAGTGAACTTCCTTTACAGGGTAGCCACTATAACCAATACCTCGGTAGTTTTCCTGAATTAACCTGTGTTTCCTAGCAGACATGTTTCAATAGGCTCGCAAATGTCTGTTCAGCCAGAGAATAAGGCAGCAGCCTTTTGAACCACTCCAGCTTTGCATTCTCAAGGCACTTTTCCCCTGTGAGCAGAACTAATGAAGCCTGATTTCCTACAGCTTTGCACCCAAGTCCCTTTGCTGACATTGTGACCAGGTTCCTCCCAGGCTCATCCATGGCTTTCAGCAATGCTTGCCCAGGACTGTCACCTCTAACATGTCACCAGCCGCCAGCAGTCCCAGCACCTCCCTTCCCTGCATTGCTAGAGCTACACCACCTCAACATTTCCCCAGGTTCCCTCCACGCACTGGTGGACAAGGGAACAGAGGCTCCAATTGCCACGGTGAGTTCAACATACATGTGCTGACTGACTGGATCACAGGCCAAAGAGCCCACAAACCTGCTGAGTTCATGCAGCAGCCTTACTCTTGGAAACGGTGCTAAAACGGATTTCTTTTTTCTCCCTGTCAAGATTTAAACTCAATTTATGCAAGTGTTTTTCAAAACCTCTGTCTAAAGCTCAGCTTTTAAATGGCTTTCCTAATGCTGGGAAACGGGATTGGACAAATACAGAGTGTGTAACGTTTTTCATTATCAATTCAGCTGCCAAATTAGAATTAAAGTAGATCATGTCATGCGCAGGAGGACTGCTTTTTGTCAGAGACAAAAACCTCATCATACCTGGGTGCTAATTTGTCTGAGCCCTTTGTAAAGATAAACTCTACCCGCAGGTAGAGGTTTACACACTTTAAGAACAAACAAATGGGAAACAATCCCTGCTAAGCATACATTATCAATGAAGGGACAGAAATGGGTACAAGTGTCAGAGAGGCTTTCCATTTACCACCTATGCTTCTCACCATGAAGTTAGCAAGAAGTTGTTTTAATGAGAGTACTTGAGCTGAAGTATCCACTTTCAAAGATGCAATTAAAAAAGCATTCTGAATTGTTAAATAAAAAGCCAAGCACATCCATTCAAATGTACAGATTTCTATATTCTCAGAGAAAAGATAGCAAAAAACATTGGAGAAGTTCAAGAGAGAAAAAGTCAGTCTGAAACAAAATATGTGCCACTTGCACAAAAACAAGACACTTAGATCCACCACTTGACTCATTTTAACATACTACAGGTGCAAAATGACAACCTTAAAACAAAGGTCATGTTTAAATGTAGCTCTGGCCAAAATTTGCTCCACACAAAAAGCCACACTGAGACTGACTTGTTTAAACTGGAGGCTAAGATTGGCTGTGGTACTTAATTCTCATTCACAGTGCAAAGCTAAGAGTTTCAGTTGTACTTTTGTGCACCAGAAGGACACTTCATCTAGTCTGTTTTCTAGTCAGGCCGATGAGTAACACCCAGCTGTAAGAGAAGCTCTCCCTCCATGGCAAAGCTGCAAAATATTTTCTGAGGGGACATCTTATCTTCAGATAAAAATAAAAAACCAAGCAGCACTGATAGCAGGGCATCCTGTGCTACACTAATCTCAAGCCTTCCTGGCTGTTACTTAGAATTTAGGCTGCTTTGTGGTCACATCATAAAAAAAAAAATAAGCTCTCAAAATAGTTTTCTCACTTTACAGGATGTTTCTCCCACCTGCTTCCCACATGAATCACGCAGACACACACACTCACAATGTTAGGGTCTGGAAAGGACCTCAAAAGATCACCTAGTCCAACAGTTATTATTTTATTACTAGTGCCTCGGAGTTACTAAGTAGGTTGACACCTAGACAACCTAAAATTTGTTAGAGGTACTTATAGCACCTAAATTTGCTTTGAAACAGCACTTTACCTCTCAAGTGCTTTTGTTGCTGTATAAACTAAGCTATACAGTTAGCATAACTTGGAAAAAAGCATAATATATATTAAGGAGTGTGTCTTGCCGTATATCCTGTGTAGTTAATCTAGTCTTTTTTTACCTGAATACTCTTCAGATAAAGCACAGTTAATTGTGAGTAACAGCACTGTCATTCTTGATGTCACCATTTTAGACAAAAACATTGGCTGAGTGGCACATACATTCCATATATATATATATATACACATACACACCTCCTGAGATGCAAAAACCTTTTAATGAGACGTTTTGCCTCAAACCTCACTCAGATGGTGAAATCGGACACCGATTAAACCTTGTATGTAGAGCAACTTTCAGAACCAAGTTTCTTAGGCAGCTTTTCAATGACTTGAAAAGTTCCACCATCAGATTACTCTCAAGCAGACGCTACTGCCAACTCTTCTAGACTTGTCTTTCCCCACGCCAGAGCTTACAAAGCTCAAGGATAATAAAAACCCCAACAAACAGGCAGGTTCCAGTCTCGAGTGGAAGTCTGGAGCAACACTCTCTTTCTCCACACCGGCTCCCAGAGAACAGCACCGTGTCTTCCCAGGCAGCCTCGCAAGGACGAGGCGGGCTCGTTCCCCGCGAGGAGGGACAGCCAGCTGCGCCCGGATGCCGGGGGTACAGCTGGGCTGACAGCTGCCTCCCAGCACCCCTCCCAGCCAAGCCAAACCCTGCCCGGACAGCGCGACGCGGACGTCCTCGGAGCTGACCCGCAGCGGGGCAAGGCCAGCAGAGGATGGCACTAAAGGCGGCTCTGGCACTGACAGGGCAGTGACATCCCCCTCCCCTTCCCCCCCGTTATCACCTCGCTCTGCTCCAGCGGGGCAGCAGGTGACTGCCCGCGACTCGCTGCGGAGGGAAGAGGCAGAGCAGAGGGAAGGCACCCGCTTCGCCCACAGCCCTCCCGCGGCAGCCGGGCGGCAGGCTCCGCCACGGGCACACGCCTTGCGCTCAGGGGAGCCAAGCCGGCGGGGCGGCCGGGGGGACGCACGGGACGCCGCCTCCCTCCTACCGGCTCCGCAGGAGCGATCGCACCCCGGGAGCGGGGCCGCAGCGCCGGGCGCCCCTCCCGCGCGGCGCTCACCTGCCGAGCTCCCTGCCGGGGCTGAGGCTGTACCGCTCCTGGAAGGGCTCGGTGCGGATAGGCGTGCGGATCTCCGTCAGGAAGCCGCCCCGCCGCCGGCCTCGGCCGGGAGCGGGCTGCGGTGGCGGCCGGTCATCGCGGGAGCGGCTGGGCGGCGGCTTCTCCTCGGGGCTCATGGCGCGGGGCTTCTCCTTCAGCGCAGGGACGCCGTCTCCTTCCCCTCTCGGCTCGGCTCCCCGCCGGGCCAAGCTGCGCTGGGCTGGGCTGGGCTGGGCTGGGCTCCCCTCAGGCTCCTGGCCGCAGCCAACCGCTACCGCTGCCGCTGCCGCCGTGCGAGGAGCTCGGTGGGCAGCACGCGCCGTGCCGCGGGGCGGGGCGCAGCCGCCTGACCCCGCCCTTTAACGCCTCACCTTGGCGGACGGGAGCGAGGGGCGGGCCGCCGAGCTGCGCCTGGAGGGACGGTTATGCAGCGCCACCTGCTGGCGGCCGCTGTGAGCGGGGAAGGGGCGGCGGCGGCGTTCCCGTTCCCCTCCGCCAAGCGACTGGGTAGAAGCGCCCGCAAAGCTGGGGCGAGCATCTGAAAGACGCGGTGCCGGGTGGCGAGGCACCGCCGCTCCCGGCTCCTCGTCCTGTCTGCGCGACCCAGGAACCCAAGCGGTGGGCGCTCGGCTGTGCTCCGAGGGAGCGGTACCTCAGGAGGGCGAAGCCTGAGGTGAAACTGCGAGAGCCGGTCTGGAAGGACATCGCCGCGTGTGGAACCGGCGCTCGGCCCGCAGCGGGGACACTGGCGGGCTAGGCCGAAGGAACGGGCAGGAGACGGGCGCGCCAGAACGCCCCTGAGGAAACCTCCGTGGTGTCTGAGGCAAGGGCTCCAGTTAAGCCTTTCCCACAGCTGGGGGATACGCGGCTCCCGTGCTCTGAGCTCCACACGCTTTTATGAGGTGTGTAGGGGCTGCCTCCCCAGACATACGTTTGTCCAGGCTGGTTGGAGCTGTCTCAGGGATTGAGGGATGGCTGCGCTCCTCTCACTTCACAAGCTCTTCACCACCTGGCTGGCTCACTGCAGGTGTTGAAGAGACCCGCTCGGCGGGGCAGTCATGTGTCAAGGCAGCGCTGCGGCGTTTGTCTCCACGAAGGGCACAGACTATCACCGCCATTGCCTCCCAGAGCACAAGGGACAAGAGACTGATGAAGAAACAGGCCAACACACAGCAAAGGATTCAGCCCAAACCTCGGTCATCAATCAGGGGTGGCAGTACAATTGCCAACAGGGCGTTCTTTTTCCTGCAATCCCCTCGTTCACTCAGCACCAAACCCCAAGTTTCAGAAAGAAATGGTTTAGGAATAAATTCCAAAACTGGTACGTAAAGTAATGGAGAGTTCATGACTTACAGCATCGATGTGGTTTCCACTCAGAGTGTTGTTTGTACTGTAGCAGGGCTGGGCTGCAACTGCTGAACAATACAACTTGGATTAAACAAGTGTTCAGAAATTACTACACACTGAAAGTATATATCAAAGGCATTTACTACAGAGGAAAGGCTGTTGACTGAAAAATAGATAGTATCTTAGAAGTCCGGTAAACCCAAATTAAGGTTCCAGGTAGTTAATTCTTGTGGTATTTTCTACTTCGTTAGTTAATTCCACAATCACATTTTCGTGGGAGGTGGGGGAGGGGAGTGCAGGGAAGCTGCAAAAATTATGTGGAAAGGAGTGCAATTACTGCTTCTGGAATATGAATAGACCATCCTCTGAACACTTTGGAATATTTAAGGTTCTCTGGCCATATTTTAAGTTAAATTGTAAGTTTTAGATTCTTAAATGCCTTTTAGAAAAATCTAGCAATTACTTTTGTATAAAACAAAACAGGAGCTGCTCCCCCCCCCCCCCCCCCCCCGATGGCTATTTTATTCAGGTAAATTCAAGATAATATTTATTTTTATCTAATTTATGGACACTTTTTTGAATTTTGCTTTTTACTGTCTGGAAGAGCGTTTACCTCATATAAGTTTATCTATTTTTCTTCCTTAGGGTAGAAAATATCACTAAAGACACCAAAGGTTCAGTGTATTAGTACAACATTTGTTGCATTCTTGAAAAGAGTTATCCACAGAACAGAAAGACACTGACAAAAATGAAAAAAATGTGCTTTACCGTCTTGAAAAATGACTGAAATAAAATCCTTTTCCACTTTACTATGCACTAGCCATAGCACAGACTATGATTTGCTCTGTTGTTCCAGAATATTATGGAGCTGATACATGCTGTATTAATTTAAATTTTCCCTGTAAAAAGAATAAACCTAAATTTTATGACTCCCCTGTGTATTAAACCAGTGCTGATCTTATGGTGACATAAGCATCTATGTGCTATCCACACAGGGACAAGGAGATGTGGATAAGAACAATGCTTGATTTATTTAGAGATAATCTAGCAGACCTCTCTAGGCTGGTTACTCTCATACATTACCAACTGAAAAAAACCTATGATTTTTTCTGTTGTTTGGGTATTTGGCTTCAATCACTGAAATATTATTAGCTGTTGTTTGCTCAATTGCACTCAGCTGCCATACATAACAAACGCTGATTTCTGCTTGTACAGATAACATGAACTGTTTTAAATTTCAGTGTATTTTTTTTTCTGCCAGTGGCACCCAAGGAGTTCATTCTCATGAGCTGTGTGTTGGCCTGAGAAGTAAGAAGTAGGCGGTGAGGTGGGCGACACTACCACAGGTACTCTGTTCCGAAGAATGACTGTTCCAGCTTATGTCCTCATGCACTGAAGTGAAAGAGCAATTTCAGTTCTGCCCGGAAGAGGTGGATCAAACTTGTTGCACAGGGACATAGGCTTTGCTTAGTTGTGTCAGTCTGACTCTAGCTTGATCTTCACAGGACCTTCCTCTTCCCAATATAGATGCATTCAGGCAACTTGCACGTGATGGAAGAGTTGCCTTAATCCATCATGATGATGATGGTCCATTTCCAACAGAAATAAGAAATCTAGTCATCCACAGGTCAGCACACATAATTTAAGATTGTTTTTCAGGTGCTAAATTCACACTTTTGATTTCCATAATGATAAAAAAACTGTCATCTTCTGTGGCTGGGGTTTCTGCAGGCTGCTTAAGATCAATATGAAGCTATCATTTTTGCATTGGTCAGCTACTTATTTCTTGATGTGATTGGTTTTTTCATGAGGCATCTGAAAAATTAAGAGTACACATTCCTCACCTGAGGTGCTTCACACCTGTATTCCTCAAACGCTTCTCATCACTGCATAAAGGCACTTACACAAGAGCTCCAAGTACCCAGCACCACTGAAAAAGTCCCACACTACACTTTCTTACTAGCTACACCACCAACAAAATATCTACACTTTTCCAGTGTAAGGCAGGAAAACACAGCTCCACTAAGTGGCAGCACTAGGTGTCATTAGTGCCAGCTTTGTCAAATTATTTTTGTATCTGTGAGAGAGTTCAGATACACTGCTGCTCGTGTGGCAGTAAAATGTGTGCCTCTTTTTTGCGTGGTGTGTTTGATTTTGTCATTTCCAAGAGGCATGAACAGTCTTGTGCTGGGAGAATCCAAGAGCAACCCTTCCAAAATACTTTCACAGGTTCATATTTTGCAGAAATTTCCACCTGAACATGAGTTTTACATATATTATTATAATACTGAGTTACAAGTTGGAAAACACACTTTATGAGTCTTCATGCGCTCTTTTGGGTGCTCCTCAGATCACCTTCCCAGCTCCTCTGCAGTGCCAAGACGGCCCCAAGGATTACTCCATCTTTCACAGATTTGGTAGACTACATTTTACAAAACCCAGGGTACACCACTACTTATTTTATGTCTGTGTTCAGGCCTCCTGGTTCAGTTTGTACATTAGGAGGACTGAAATACACCATTGAAGCACAATTATGATGTTTAAAAGCCATATTCTGTGCTTTGCATACCACAGTAGTAGGGGTTAAACTCTTAAGGTCCCAGTTCTATCAGTCAGTGCACCAACCGCTGAAGCTGTTAAACTTTTACGTACCAAAAGCAGGGAAGTTTATGTTCAGATGCCAAAGCTGCCAGTAAACACCTCCTCACACATTGTAAGTATAATATTGTAGAGAAATCTGTGTGACAAATTTCAGCCATTCTTAAAAAGTCGCTGGTGGGATTTAGTACCAAGACATACCTAGGAGGTACCGAAGTCAAATCACAGCTTGTAACAACGTTCCTAAGCAGATTCCAGCGCTGCCCCAGCTGCATTCCTGAAAAGCTGTTATCTAAACACGATGACTGTGTGGCAGGCTGGATAGGTACCTATACTGCTTTGCCTACAGACACGTTAAGCGCTGAGAACAGAAAAATGGGGGCACGTGCAGTTCATTTTGGTATGCTGCTTTGGTTATGGGAAACCACCATTAGGAAATCCCACCCGGCTGTAGTTCTTCAGCTGCTGCCTGTGGCCCGTTTTCAAACCGACTGAGCAGATTGCCAGGGTCACACCACAGAGTATTTACAGCATTTTTTTTTCCCCTTACAGCTGATTAATTCTGTAACCCAAATAACCCATAAGCAAATAACCCAAACCAGCCTTTTACCCTGAAAAATGTAAAAGGTGAAGGCATGTCCCTAAAGTGTGCTGCTCTTCACAGAAGGAAAGGCAAGTGACCTCAGTGTTACTATTGTTTTCATTGACACAGAAAACTTTCCCATGCAGCTCCACTACCTTCTTATGCCAGGGGAGTGTATTGTTTGAAATCCTATGTGCCGGCAATTCAGGAAAAAACATCATTAGTTGCAGTCTTTGTGTTCTCCAGCGACTTCTGCTCTATTCAACCCCAAAGAACATGCCATATATCATACCACTGTGGATATGAGCTTCATTTACAACAGTTAAAACAATGTAAGTGTACTTTACACCAAAGCCTAATATAAAAATAAGGGTCGGGGCTTGTGTTTCAGGCAGAATAATGGAATAATGTATTTTTTTTTCCCTTCAAAACTTAATTCCATGAAGGTACAAATTAAACAAAGCTACACACACTTCATTTTGATATATCCATGAAAGCTATTTTCAGGCAAAATTGCTTTTGAAGGTTACCAGAATTAAATGAAAAAAAATAACAAAAGTGTTGCTTTGCAGCTCGAGGCAGATTTATGTTTGGAGGAGACACAGCGGATCCTTTGTGGCTTTGTTTTCCATTGTTCTCCAGAAATTGCAGCCATTGTCCAGTCTGGCCTCTTACACAAGGACGAATGTCAGGCCACAAGTGGATTTATTGTCCATTGTAGCAAAAAAACCGTGACTTCGCTACCACAGAGTGGTGAGGGATTATTACTGATTTGTAACGTCCTATAGGATTATGGAGCTTTGTTAGCATGCCAAGAAAGACATCTGACACTACAGCTTCAGGTGGACTGCCACTTTTTCAGCAGGAATTAAGTAGCAGGTAGAATGGATTCTGGTAGAAGTTCCACATAAATGGATCACCACTGCAGACACTAACACCTCTGAGGTACCCTAATGATCAGGAGCTCATCTCACTGCCTTTTAGTCAATGCTGATTATTCCTTTCTGTGGGAGCAGTTCAGAGAAACGTAGCTTAGTCTCACAAAGACTCTCTCCACCACTTCCTCCTCACACACATACACGATCCCACAAGTGAGTTTTGAATAATGGCTGGGCTGTGAGACCCAGATTTTGTGAGCATATGCATGGGAGGAGCCACTCTTGCCCCCACCAATGTCCCTGCTGCAGAAGAGCCAACTCTGGCCTCAGGCTTGTGAACCTGGCTCTTCCTACACATGATGAAACACAGTGCCGACTGCAGAAGAGTTGTCACAGTCATATTTGCTACTGATTTGCCTTGTGCAAAATATACTTACCATTTCTGCTGGAGTGTCTTTCATGGGTTTGTATTTTTCCTTATGAAAGGAAAGCTTTCCCATTGTTCCTTCTGTACCATCATACTTCATGAGGTGGCATTTATGTAAGAAAACAGGTATGGTCAGCAAGGTGTCTGCTGACTGTGTATCTGAGGTGTGTTAATCTATCCTGGAATGTGCTAATGAAACATGCCTGAGATATTACAGTGACGAGCAGCAGAGAAATGGGTGTGACATACTGAGGATGCCAGAGCATCTTGCTATTTATTTGCTGTCAACACTTAATGCAGACCCAGCATACGCTATTAAGAAATCGTCGTTGCACTTGCGTTTCATACCTACAATGCAGTAATTATCCCTAGAAGGGAGGTATGTGTAACTAGTGGGTACATCTCTCTTGTCCTTCTGTTTGCCCAGACATTTTCAATAGTGAGGAATAAACTCACATGCTTTCGAGGCAGGGCTGGTCTTAGGGTAGCCTACGAGAGCAGGGGGTTATGCACACTTACGTGGCGATGCTCAAGTTTTAGATGTGTCCCCTGAGAAACTGAACAAGAACAGTGGAAGGGCTGAATGAAATGGTCAGAAAGCTTAAGATCCTGGAAGAGCAATTCCTTAAATTTGTGGACTTTCAGCAGTGCCAGTTTACACACACTCTAGAAAAAATTATCCTCTATGAAATCAGTTATTTGTAATAGACAGTCCAGACAATGCCATAACAAAGTGATTTTATTGACATTCCTCTATAGTGATATGATTGAATAGAAAGCACAGCCTGAGTATCATGTGACATTTTTCTGTCAATATAAGCAAAATCAGTCCAATAATGAGGACCTTTCCTGCCATTGACTTTATGTAGTCTTTAACAAAAACCGTAACAGACATTTCTGTTAGATAAATCGGAAGCTGCAGGGAATTTGGCTAATGGTACAATATTTACTATACCTAGTATCTACTATCTACAGGCATCTGTTTTTCTACTAGAACAAAGGAACTACATGACTCACTAGAGAGAAAGTAACAATCCAATCTTTTGGACCTTGTGGTAACTGGAAAACCTTTCCCAGATTTAGTATATTGCAGTAATTTATTTATTTTTTTCGATAACGAACACTGAGGTACAGCAAGAATAATAAGAAAAAAGCACCGCATTTGTTGTAGAAAGATCTGTTGGTCTGCATGTGACTGAAAGTGTTTAATCTTGACTGGGAAGCCCTACTAATATTACTATGGAGACAGGGCAAATAATTATTATTTCAACAGAAATTAAACAATTGTCCAGTCAAATTTGTCCTTCTGGATTTCCATCAACTGTCACAAGATTAATAGCGAAGGATGAGTTTAGTTTGTCGTCTGTGTGTGTGTATTTTACCTTAGTTATTATTTGATTTTAATGTCCAAATTCAGTCTCCTACTGTTTTCAACTAGAGGTATGTCAACCAACTATTTGTTACAGTGAAACTAGAACAACAAAACACAAACCTAACAAACACCCCTTCTCTCCACAAGCTACAAACTCAAACTTTAGCTACAGTTCATTGTAAACTTCACGGGCACTTGAGCAAACTGGGTGAAAAAAGTCCTCTGTGTCAGACCTGTACAAAACTCATGATTTCTCCATTAGATGCTAGATGCAGTGGGGACCACTCACTTCTTGCCTTGTGAGAGCCATGGACCTCCCTAGAACATGGAAGTCAAGTTCAGAAGACGCACAGCCAGGTGACTGAAACTGAATGCTCATGTAACATACTGCAGACTGGAGTGACAGCATTTGTAAGGTTAACAGTAAGGTACAGTTGTTTGTACTGTCTCAAATCCTGCATAGTTTATGTGGTTGAATAGTCAGTGAGACTACTTCAAGGTGGAAGACCTACTGATAATTTAAAATACTTATTTTTGTTCTATTAGTCAGCTTAATCCTACTATGGCAACATGATTTCATAAACACAAATATCCCTTTCCCTCCCTCTACCTTTAGTATCATCACAACAGTCATTCTGAGAAAGATATGGGTACTCTGAAACCAGATGTACAAATGACCAATATTCATTGTTTGTATGGAAAACTGCAGCTCACAAAAGCTGTCAGATTGCCTACACCATTTTTCACTTGCATTTTAAAATCTATGGATGTTGATGTTGTATCTTAATCTAGCCACCACTGTGTCTAAAAGGAACTGAGGTGAGGGAGCTGAGCCGATTATTTCATTGTACATCTGCCCTATGGAGTATCTCCTTGTCTTTCCTGTGGGAAAACAATGAAACAGAAATTCTGTAATTAACAGTCAGTGTTTTACAAATGAAAATGCAGACCTGGGGAGAGCACAGATGATAATATGAGTAACAGCATTTGAATTGAAAGGTGAACAAGGAAGGGTATATGTCTTGCATATGCATAACTACAACAACAAAGTCAATTAATTGCACAATGGGCAGGTTAAATAACAGGGCAAGGAAGATGGGTTCTTCCCTCTCTCCTGCTAGCACCATTCACTGCCTCACTCTAATACTACAATGCTACTTAGATACATGACTTCCCCTTCACTCCAGACTGGGACCAGATTCAGCCCATGGTATGATGCAATTCATGAATGGAGAAATGCACTGTGAAGCGTCGATCTGGATATCCTAGAGATGATGTCAGTGTTTGCAAACCTACTGGGGTAGGGCATTTGGAAAGGGTGAGGGATAGGACTGGAATCATAGAATGCAAGAAAAGCAGATTATGGCAGTTTCTTTCTCTGTGCACTTGAAAGCCAGCTTGGACCAAGGGTTTTGATGGGAAGCAGCTGGCTATGCTGTATGTTTCCCAGAGGAGAAACACACAAGGTGCTTGAGATGGCATCAGCCAAACATGGAGGTGGATAGCACCTAATCCAGCTTAGTGTGTGTTCAGTGCCAGAACATGTCATAAAGAAGAATTTCAGGAGAAAGCCTTCCTTGTTTCAATCAGTGGGGTTTGATGCTGCCTCTGAAATACAAACATCTTTTATTATGCTACAAAAAATAGTTTCACTTTTTCTTAATAAAATATAGTTTTTAAATACTTAAAAAAATTAAATATACAGTATTGTAAAGATTGGAATTTTTTCCCCCTATTTTTTACTATGTTAACGAGACAGCTCGTGATGCACTATTTAACTTGGCCAAACATGGAGCAAATGGTTGGATACTTCTCTTTCTTTTCTTCTATTGTTAGAAGACATCCAGCTTTTGTCATAGTGCTGGAGAGTTTGTAACATCACCAGGAATAAAACAGGAACCACTGGAATTTGGAGCCCAGTGGTAAAGAGGCAGAACTTACGTTCATTGGGAGATTTCGTTCAGTCTCTCCTGGTGTGACTTGCTCTGATGTAATTCATGTGCACGTGACAGATGCTCTCAGAAAAAAAGATTTCCATCTCTACTGTGCAGTGGGGTCGGTCATGTGGAATAGATGCCTGAGAGCTTATTTGTGGAAATGAGAAGCGTCATTTTCGGTGTCTGGTACAATGAAGCTGGCCTGTAGCTGCAGCCCCCACATGTAACTGTAACGGGAGCACTAAATAAGAATAGCAACATGTACTATAAAATAGATTGTCAGTAAAAGCCATACAGTAAATTACTATAGAAGTGACTTAAATGTAACAGAAATTGAACGAATGGGGCAATTTAAATATCTCAAGTATTTTATATATCATTAACAAAAGCTACCATTTCTGCTTAGAAACATGCTTTTGGGTCCATCACCTTTCAAATACCTATTGACCTAAGAATCAAAGCAAGAGAATGATCTAAAACTCTCAGAATGCAGTTCTTCAAATGTGATGAGACTTTTGTATAGCCACCATAAAAATACACGGGAAAGCAGGGTCCAATTCTTTTCTCTGGAGAGAAAATTTATGGGAATTAGATATGTCAGACATTGAACCAATCTCCCGATTTTCCAGTTTTCTCAAGCATAGTTAACACAAAACTACCCTGAGCGGGGTGTGGTATTTCATGTGAGTTGCTAGACACTACGATGTTACCTTCTCACTTACCTTCACTCACCCTTCACAAGTCTCTCACTTCATATTTTATACATCCTTTAACATATTTAGTGTCAGAGGTTATGATACTTCGTATTTCCTTTTCCCAGTTAAGACAAACACTTTCAATCTGAGATTAGTCTTGGGAAACAAGGGCAGCAAAGAATAATGAATAGGAAACAATCACAGCAGTGTGTTTGATCGTAACAGCCTCAGCAAAATCCATGTGAAGACAAGCCTACTGCTGTTTCCCTTTCGTTCCCTGGCTTCGGAGTTGGAATTCAAAGTACACCAAACTGAAGAGGGTTCCGCCTGCAGTAACAAGAGCTAGATCTCTAGTGGTACCTAACATGACTGGAGGGCCTTTAGGCTGACTCCAAGAGGAAGTACAACAAATTCTTAACCCATAGAGAGTTACAAACCCCTTCATCCCTGACAAGCACCCTCAATCACTGCAGCTTCTCATTTTATAGACCCTGGACTGAAACCTTCTGCTCACAACCGCTCCTGAGGTTATGGAGATTTGCACTGAACAACAGAGGAAAAATGACGGAAATGAAAACCGCCCCCAGCAACCACAGATGAGCCCAGCCTGACAGAAAATAAATGGCTTCTGACACAGGGGATGGGATTGTCTAGACTTCTCATTTGGAAAGGAGCATTTTAAACACCGGAAAACAAAGATCTGGTAAACAGGACCCAAGGATATTCATAAGAGTAGAACATTCTTCTTATTTTTCCCTTTTCCTTGTCATATACAACACTAAGGTCAGGGAGCCTTGTCCTTTATGCTACATAAGACATCCTTCTTGAGTGTGCACAACCTTGTGCTTCTTGTGTGGTAAACATTACAATGGAGATGCCCCTCCCAGTATCTCTGAAGTGCAAGTTCTCTCCAGTACTGGCAAGTAACAATCATAACAATTGCTGTTATGCTTTGCATTGCGTTACAGGTTGGTTGGTTGGGGTTTTTTTTTTTTTTAGTTTTTGAAGGTCTTATCTGCACCATGTATCTGGGCCAGTTCCAGCTGATGCAACTGATGTGGATCATGAGTTCATATATAAAAAATTCAGTTTTGCTCATAGGTGTCTCTCAGATGGACAATACATACACAGAAAACGAAGATGGATGAAGATATATTTGACCAGCTCCTAGTACTGAATTCAACAGTTAAGAAGGATGATGGACTGTGAATTGATTTAGAAGATGTGGGCATATAAAAGCTTGGAATGCTTGATGAGGTTTTTTTATTTTTTAATCAACGTAGGTGGAAGTAAACATTTATTAACATTTGGTCAAGTGTAGTGTAACTTGCATTTGTATTTTCATTGTTATTAATGGAGGTATGTAGAGATATACAGAAACCTTGAGACAGTTGTTTTTCTATTGCATACAGACTAGCAGTCCATTGGAAACAGAGGATGAAAGCATGAAGGTTAGATCTTAGAGGGCGGCAGTTCTTCATGCACAGCTTTTGTCAACCTTGACCTTTTTTTTTTGTTTGTTTTGTTTTCAAAAATAAAAACATGAAAACCAAGATCAAATGATGGTGGACAGGAAAGGTGACATCATCAGCCAGAAAAACACCAGAAGTGCCTGAACCCCTTCATTCAAGTCCAAAGGTGCTAGTTTCTTCAACAGCTGTCAGCAGCTTTTCATACAGCATAGAATATGAGGGGTAAGGTGGAAGATCCAAACGGTTGAAACATGTGTGTGCCCTGCAAAAGGAAAATATGCTCCATGTTAAGTTTAATCTAAATCATTTGAGAAAATAAGAATTGGGAAAACAAGTTCCTATTAAGACTAAAGCCATTCAAGTTCACTCATGAGAGATAAAAAGAAATTCTAAGTATTGAAGTAAAACTCTCAAATTCTGCCAGAATTTGAGGTACTGAAATATACATATATGCACATAAATATTTCAAATAGAAGACACAAGCTAAGTATCAACATAATTCTCTGCGTTTGATGTGGCAGGGATTCATGGACAAGAACACTGGAGGTCACTGAGAAGCTGGGCTCTAGGCCCTACCAGAGAGAAAAACGTCACTACTATAATTTTGGTTCCTTTGTTGTTTTGGTTTTTTTTTACATGCAACTCAGCTGTACATCCAACATAAAAGGGTAGTAAGTTTTACACCAGTGGACGAATATAATGTGATGAACTATACTGACAGAACAGGCTCACTTATATTTACAGAGAGGCAGAGCTGACTGGTGAAAGACCATTCAGGGATCTGCTAACTGAAGAAGGTAGGTTGCTAAAAATGTTCCTGTAAGTCAGCTGTTGGCCATCTGCTCTAAGTCTGGTCTTTAAATGTTATTTGTTTGTAGTAGCCAAGGGAAAAGCAAAATATTTTCTGCAGAGCAAGCTGCCAATGTGATGACCCTCTCTTCCCCCAGTTCTATCATTATATTCACCCCCAGTTGGCAGCACCTTCAAAAGAAGCTGTGGAATGGGTTCCGTGCTTGCCTCCACCGTGTTGTAGCTTTTCTGGTAGCAGCAACGAGACCCAGATGCAGATGGCACTTCACTGTGCGAGGGGCTATAGAAATGTGGAGCAAAGAAACAGCCCCTACCACAACAGCTCCTCTATTTCAACTGAGTGAAAAAGCGTAGAGCTCATTCAACACAGACAGGGGGCACGTTTTCATTAAAATGGTTTCTTTTTTTTTTCAGTTAGCTTGGACTGTTACATGATGCTAGAAAAAATACTTCTGTTGCCTCTTCCACCCTCCAATAAATATGAATCAACAAAAACCTAAGAAATGTAGCCTCAATGGCTAACAATGTTTAAGTTCCCTGTCCCTAGTTTTTTTATAAGCCATAAAGTTGTTTTAGTTTTTCAATCTCATGCGTTAATTCAATTTTATTTCTTCAAAACTAAAGCTGAAGAACTATCATGGAGAAATTATTGCAACCATTCTAGTCATCTCTTAGGCCACCCACAAAGTGAGAAAAACATGATACTGGTAGATGGGATGGCCTGAGACTTGCAGACTTGGAGGGAGTTTTATCAAGCACCAATGGTGAATCATTAAAAGCAATCAGGCAACTGAAATAGCCAGAGGCACGCAATCTTCACTACATCACACAATTTCAATTAGGAGAGCTTTTACCATCCCTTTTCCCCTTCTGAATGAAGATTTGCTAGCTGGTCACTCTCTGAGAGTGTACAATAAACACAGAATTTGCGGAAACGAGCTGGGAACACATGTGAGATAGTGACAGAGAGACAGTAATAAAGCCATTATTTAGGACTTCTTGAAATTAAACATGGTAGCTCATGTGTATTATCCACGAGGAGCCCTGCACTGTTTATTGTTATCTCAGCCATCTCTGGCAGTGTAAGTTGTTTCTACAATCCATTGCCAATACATATCAACCACTGGGAGTTAATTAACTGAAGGATTCTTGTAGTCCATTCAGACCGTGTTTATCATAGGCAAGAGGGCACCATTCAGAGACAGCTGGTCTGGAGGAGCTCAGTTGCCTGGCTCCAGAAATGGAAGTGGCGTAGTCACGGTGGCTCAGGTGTGGATTCTGATGCTTTGCTGAACCTAAAGTAGTATCTCTGTATGGTACTTAACCATGGCATATTTAACAGTATATAGCATCTTGGGCATTGCTGTCATGCATTCTATTGTGCAAAGATATCCACAGCCACTGACTGGTGTTTACTTTCTTGCAGACATTCACCTTGACTGATCATCACTCATCTCATTTCATACTGGTTATGAAACAACCTTGGAGTGTTGTTGACCTTCAGCCACACTTGACCTAGTCAAATTCAGGAAAAAGATCCATCCCTTTTCCTATTATGTATCTTACAGAAGGGGACACTTTTGGAGAAGGTCTTGAGGAATTTATTGTGGGGAGAGACTATTATAAAGAATGGAAGAGAAAGTTAACATGTCTAGAAATACGGAAACACTCTTGTGTTCTCTAGCTGTTCAGCAACTTTACAGACTAAAATACCTTCGCTCCAAAAAAAGCCACCACCAAATCAAAAAATAAAACTAATTTTCAGGAGTCCTATGCTGGTTAGGTTTACACTTCTACCTACTTAAGGTGCAAAACGGAACATATTGCTAATGGCAAAACCTGAGTTCAAATTCCAGGCTCTGAATCTAATGTGAATCTACTGCAAATCCACTGATACCAGGGAAGCTTGCTCGATCGTACAAGAAGATAATTATGTGCAAAATTGTCTGGTGTACATTCAGCAATGGGTCTAATTGGTTCTTTGTTGCAAAGGTCAGACATGGTGCCTACTTCTGCAACTGAACAACATGTTCTGCCTCACCTGAAATAAGAGAAAGGGTTGATTAGGAATCCTTGCTCAAAGTTCCCTCTTTCCTGAGTCTTGCACCTCTGCCTCTTGCAACCGAAAGCCGAAACCTTTATTTTCCAAACCGGGCTAAAGACAAATTGTTTGGCCTGTAGTCTGCTCTATCACATGGCTATGTGATGCTGCAGTACTCAGGGCAATTAAGGAGCAAAGATATTTTCCATAACCCCCACTGTTGCCTAGCTCTTTGCCTTGTTCTTCCAAGGGGCAAATTCCTTCTGATCGGTGCTGATCTCCTACTACGGATCCCAGTGAGAGCGACTACAGTAAACATAATCCAGGGGACACTTGCTGTTTTGTAGGACTGGGCTTGCTGCACATATTGGGGTGAAAACATTATGTCAGCAGTGTGAGAAACACTTGTTGCAATGAGAAAAAGTCCTTCTTCCCTTGATTAAGCCTCCCACCACATAAGCCTGCTGACATTTGAGAGGGTGTTCAGGGAGTGAGAGGTCTGGAATAAGAATTAGACTGGTAAAAGCTTTTATGGAAAGGACTCTGGCTCCTCTAGAAGAAAATGTAAGATAAAGTCATGTAAACCAACTCTGACCCTCATGTGCCCTCATCCTCCAGTAAGTAAAGCAGTAAACGGACCACTTAAAATTTCATTCTCCCTGGCAGCCTGTCTTCATTGCTCAGAGTAGTTTTGGTGGGTCTGAACCTTTAATCTCGCTCACTGTTCCTAGTACTGTGCTATTTATTTTCTTTGAAGAATTCTCTCTAAAAATTACGAGCATAAGCTTTTAACATTTTTGTATTCTTCGTCACTTCCTTTAATCCCCATAATGAGGAGAGTCCAAAAGCAGTAAGTTGCACAAAATCCCCTCCTACCTTACTTATACCTTGAACCTATCAACTAAAGTAAGAGTTGTGTTCTAAGATAAGCATGCCTGTCAGGCAGAAACTGGGCATTTCTCCTTTTCACCTTGTTTTCTGTAGATGAACCCACAAACCCTTCTTTGACCAGCCTCAAGACCCAGAGGTAACAATTTTTGTTCCTTTTGTCTGTAAGAGGGAACACTCAGATGTTGTCTGGGAATCACTGCTTAACAGATTAATGTAGATTTGTAGATGGTGTTTCTGTTATGTGAGAAGAGAGGGAAGAGAGATGGGAGATAAGGAATGATGTAAGACAGCAAGGCACACACACTCAGTCCACTGGGAGAGATGGCAATGGTGAGAACAGAGTTCTTTGTAGATGTACACAATGTTTTTTAAGTTGCTATATGGGATTCTGGGGTGATTAAATACTTGATGATCTAATAGAGAGGGACAGAATTCTCTTACAAAAGAGATATTTGGTAGCACTGGCAGTCTTTATCATACACAAACCTCAGACAGTACGGTGGTAATCACTAATGCTACTCTGCTGAATGAAAATCTCTTTGGATGAAAGGGCAGTTGCAGCTCAGCACTGATGGGGAAAGTGACCTCATTGCGTCGAATGTGATTACTTGAACTGCTGGGATACATGCTGAGGTCCTTAATTGATACTCTAACAGAAATAACCTTGGAGCTGACAGGAGTTTTTGTCAGGTGAGGAACACAACCAGAAATGGGGCAGTGGCATTTGTAGGCACTGAACACTTTTGCAGGCTGAGATTTTAAGAGGAGGGAACTATTGTCTCCTATAGCTGTAGTAGAAAACAGTGGGTCAGTGGGATTCAAGATAGGGCACAAATGGGTAAAGCCTCTCCCACTGCAGGGGAAGATCAGGGTTATGACCACCTGAGGAACCTGAATATATACAAGTCTATGGGACCTGATGAGATGCATCCCAGAGTCCTGAAGGAATTGGCTTATGCAGTTGCCAAGCCACTCTCCATCATATATGAAAAGTCATGGCGGTCCCGGGAAGTCCCTGGTGACTGGAAGAAAGGGAACTCCTGACCTGTCAGCCTCACCTCTGTGCCTGGGAAGATCATGGAACAGATCCTCCTAGAAGCCACGCTAAGGCACATGGAAGACAGGGAGGTGATTCAAAAGCATGGCTTCACCAAGGGCAAATCCTGCCTAAACAACCCAGTGGCTTTTTATGATGAGGTGAACACATCAGTGGACACAGGAAGGGCAGGCGATAGATGCAATCTATCTGGACACTAAACCCTTTGGCACTGCCCCCCCCCCCAACATCCTTCTTTCTAAACTGGAGAGATGAGTGGATGATTAGGTGGACAAGGAATTGGTTGGATGGTCACATCCAGAGGGTATTTGTCAATGGCTTGATGTCCAGACAGAGAACTGTGACAAGTGGTGTCTCTCAGGGATCCATACTGGGACCAGCTCTATTTAAGATTTTCATCAATGACATTGACAGTGAGGTTGAGTGCACCCTCAGCAAATTTGAAGGTGACACCAAGCTGAGTGGTGCAGTTGACATGCCAGAAAGATGGGATGTCATCCAGAATGGGCCCATGTGAACCTCACGAGGTTCAACAAGGCCAAATGTGAGGTCCTGCACCAGGGTCGAGCCAATCCTTGTTATCAATACAGGCTGGGAGACGATGTGCTAGAGAGCAGCCCTGCAGAGAAGGACTTGGGGAAGAAGCAGCTTGACATGAGCCAACAGTGTGCGCTTGCAGCCCAGACAGCCAACTGGATCCTGGGCTGCATCAAAAGGAATGTGACCAGCAGGTCAAGGGAGCTGATTCTGCCCCTCTACTTTGCTCCTGTGAGACCCCACCTGGAGTACTGTGTCCAGTTCTAGAGTCCCTGACATAAGAAGGACATGGAACTGTTGGAACTGGTCCACAGGAGGGCCACAAAGATGATCACAGGGCTGAAGCACCTCTCCTACGAAGACTGGTTGCTAGAGTTGTGGAGAAGAAAAGGCTCTGGGGAGATCTTATAGCAGCCTTCCAATCCCTGAAGAGGGCCTACAAGAATGCTGGAGAGGGACTTTTTAGAAGGGCCTGTAGTGATAGGATGAGGGGGAATGGTTTTAAATTGGAAGGGAGTAGATTTCGTCTGATATTAGGAAAAAAATCTTCCCTGTGAGTGTGTTGAGACACTGGAACAGGTTGCCCAGGGAAGTGGTGGCTGCCCCCTCCCTGGCAGTGTTCAAGGCCAGGCTGAATGGGGCCTTGAGCAGCCTGGTCTAGTGAGAGCTGTCCCTGCCCACGGCAGAGGGGGTTGAAACTTGATGGTCTTTATGGTCTGTTCCTGCCCAAAGCATTCTATGGTTCTATGAATAATATTTGCTGGGAAACAAAGAGTAAATTATTGCAAAGCTACTGCTATAACTGGTTTTGTGTTAAGTACCTGCATGACACAGTTAAAGTGAAGAGAGGCTTCCTGATTCAGAAGAGGCTATGGCTGGAAGAATTCTCCATCCACCCCTACTCAAGCGATGAGTTACAAGTAGTAAAATATGCAACTCTGTTATGTTAGGAGAAAACTTTGCATATTGGATAGGGAGAGTAAAACTCAACCTTGATGACCAAGAGGTTGCACCTGCTACATATTGGGTGTGATTTCCTACAACAAGCTACATTTGTAGCTACTCCCTATGACAGTTTGGGAGAAACCATGCTGCAGATTCATCCTGTTGAACCTGTAAAACTGACAGTACCTTTGGAACCTGCTTTAGGGTCATCATCTAAAAATCTGGGATTAGAGCAACATCTCTGAGCTGCATAGTACTCTGGCTTCCTAACATATGTTGTCTGAAAAGTGAATACAGATAAGAATTAGTGTGTCTGGTACACAGGCACGTTCCAGAAATAAATCACTGGTGTAATCTCTTCCTTGTCTTACATGAACATATTGCAGCACCATTACCCTGTTCAGGTAGAGGAACTGGCACTGATGAATAAGTGCAACAAGTTACTGGGTTCTCAACCTTCCTAAAACAGCCTTGCTTATCTTCAGCGCTTTCAAGCACTCAAGGCATTACATATTAGTGGTTATCCTTTGGAAAGTATTGTGCTTTAGAAATTTACACCATGTCTTTTTTTCTGGGAGCGCCACATTCCTGCTAAACATGTGGCTAGTTTAGGTATTATCACATCTTTGCTCACTGGAAGCAAAGGGCAGTTGTGTGCTCTACCGCCAACGTTTAAGGATGAGATGTAAGGGAGAATTGTCTAACTACTTCAGCCACCTGGAACAGGGATGAGAGAATGGAGTTCACAAAGTCCTGGACTCTCTTGATAGACCTAAAAGTCATCTTGGTATTTTGCAAATCAGCTGAAAACCCAAAGGCCAGACTAACTTATACCTGGTGACCCACCATCTACCTGGATGCCAGGAAAGCCAAATGCTTCAGTTTCATGCAAGCATCTGTAACACCTCTCACAGCATCGTGTTTATTGGGTCAGGGCCAGTAATTAAGAGATACAATCTAGGACTGTGGAGGTTTGACCCTGGCTGGAGGCCAGATGCCCACCAAGCACACAAATGACTAAGTCTGATGAGTGTTAAGACTCTGAAATTGTAGGAATTGTTAGAAAGACAAGGGAATTTGTTGTGGTTTATTTTAAACAGCTAAAGTTAGTTACACTCATATTACAGGGTCCAAAAGGCCTACAGGATATGACATAGGACTTTTTTTTAGCATCTAAGTCTAAGTAAATATGTAAGTAAATCTAAATAAACATGAGCAATCCATAATCAGGCATTTAAAAAAAGTTTAAAATAACATTTATTTAGTTGCTTAACTAAGGATTTAAGGAGCCTTCAGGTTTAGCCTCTGTGTTTTACGTATTTCTTAACACTGTGTATACTTTGCAGCACCCCATAATTTTATAAAAATGCAGGTAATAATTCATGGTGATCAAGCTGTGTTTATTCCCCACAAGCAAGTGTTGTTTCTCTTTCCCCTGGCTAAAATGAATGCAGGGCTCTAAGACTTCTAAAAGGTGCTAACAACTTTCACCTGGAAAAGAGGCCTCTTTTGGGGAGAGCAGCAAGTTCAGTGATCTGCAGACAAACATAAAGTCGTTAAAGTGGATATCTTGGGGCTAAATGAATCTAGGTCATAAGTAATGCCTAGGTTCACAAAGAAAGTTAAGCAGAGCAGAAAGAGGCCAATTACCTTTTCAGAACTCCCTGGGTCAGCCCAGGGCATTTTCTGTGCACGTGCCAAGGTCCACCCTCCCCTCTCGCCCCTTCCCACCCCAGATGGAGGAGTGCAAAGAGAGCTCTGCAGAAATGCTGCACAAGTCTCTGACTTCCATTTGCTGCCTCTCTACAGGCAGGAATGCCCCTGGTCAGCTCCAAAATGCTTACATAGAACCAGACTACACACACACACACATATATATATATATATACACACACACACACACATATAAGCTGCAAAAGGAGGATCAGGCCTATGCGTAGCAAACCGTAGCTCTCAGGCTCTCTTTCCACATGGATGGCTGAGGCTCAGAGGGCATGAGTCATCTTACTGACCTTACATGTTTTCAGTTTTCATCTGTGTTTAAATCTCAGTGCCTACACCTAGCTTTCATGTAGGCTCCAGTTCTCCATACAGTCTCTGTGGAGTCTTTACAGGCAACGGACATAAATCAGAAGGTACCAGGTGCAATTCAACTGAAATATTTTAAAAGTCTATGTTTGGCCAAGATGAGTTGTGCCTTAAAAACGCTTACTTCCCTTTTCCTGACTTCAGAGGGAGTCATTGTAAGGTATCAGTTCAGAATGTCTGCTGATATAGCATCTTGGTCCAGCTCCTGTGTCTCTCCACTGCATAAGTATGGACTTGAGAGGGTTTGGACTAACAGGGTGACCACATTTAGACTTTCCCTCTCCAGGGGACACTAGATGTCTGCTCAAGTCCGTATCTTAGAGTATGATTCTGGGTAAACAACATGGACAGCAAGTAACTAGAAAACTAGAACAGACCTATTGTTAATTGATTGTCTGAATATATCTGCAAGGTTTAGAAGAGGAGGTTTTTTTTTTTCTTTGTGCCATGAAAGTAGCATCCTTTGGACTGCAGCTGAAAGCAAAGGATAAGAGCAGGAAGAAAGCATCTATCGGAGACCAAATGTTACATAAAAGGGTCATATAGCAAAACTATCTCAGAGGTGCAAAGATGTGACTGCATGAAAACTGCTCTCTAATCTCAATGGGGCAGGGCCTGAGGCAACCGTAAGGACCTTTGAAGGAAAGGTGACTCGCTTCAGTGAGGGAGGATGAGTGCTGGTCACAGATAACATGCTGGAGCAGAAGCCAAAGCTGAATCTATCACTTGCTGTGACATGGCTCTCTTGGGTGGCCTTAGGCAAGTGAGACCACCCCTCTGTGTCCCAGTCCCTTCATCCTGAAAAGGAAGATGACCCCTTCCTTTGGGAAGCACTGTGAAGTCTCTTGACACTGTGTGATGTTACAGCTCATTTGCTCCTAGCTGGCTGACTGAACTAGGTGTAACAAATTGGGTATTATCACCACACAGTCTGAAGTCCCTTCACTAAGCTTCCTCATGATGAAAAAGTGGAGCTATCGGAGCAAATGAAGGGATTACACTCAGGTCTCTGGCCAAAACTCAGCGACTGATCCAGGCATTCATGGGTCTGTAAACTCACAAGTATTTTTACTAGTATTTTGGAAGTAAAGGGAACAGAATCAGCCGACAGATTCTGCAGATTCTGGTCTGGATCTGTTCCAAAATCAACGTAAGAGAACTAGGTTTGGACCTATTCTCTGACTCTATGAAGTCTTTAGCTTAACCATTTGCCAGAATTCAAAGTAGCTTAAATTGAGCCTGCAAATCAAAAAGGCACCAACCCCCCCCAACTTTTCTCTGAATGCAATTAGAGAATGAACGGATAATTGTTTCTCTTCTGTTTTAAGATGTCCTTACTGTATTCAGTACCTTTCACTGACAGAGAGGTGCAAAAGAGGTACCAGGCTCACCTTCCTCACAGCACTTCTATTTTTGTATCCTAGTTGGGACATACCTTGGGAGGGAGGTTATTTTCCCCCATTTCTCTATGCAGAAGCGCCGCAGCCCATTGCTCCCTCGGAGAGCTGCAAAGCCCTCGTATGGCACGCTGGACGTTCCAGTGACAAACTGCAACAACCGGAGTCTCTGCTCATTGTTAAATCTCTCCACTGCTGCCCAGAACCACCGTATTACTATGTGTCCATCATGATAACCTACAGCAAGAAGCAAGAGAGAGAAATTAAAATCCCCCCCTCAAAGTGGGAAGTGTAACACTGACTATGTTCCCACTAGCATGGGGCAGTAGATCTCTGACTGATAAGATCCTGATATGACAATGTGTCTTGTTCTTGAAGAACAGTAGGACCCAGCCCCCATCTTGTCCTAGCTGTGGATACTATAATATTACTCACTCATTTAAAACCCCAGAACTCAAATATGTATATATATATTTCAGGTATATTGGCCCTTCACAAATCCCTTGGCAAGAACTGGGGTTACCTGCACGACATATAAAAGACCAATTGCAATATTCCACATATTGGAAGTCCTAATAACAACTTCTGTTTCTCAAATAAATTCTCTTTTGGATTGCAATAAGTGTTCAACATATGAAGAGGATTTTGCTGCCTCAAACTTTTCCCTGACTAACTTCCCACTTTAGGGGCTCTGTGCCTTGCTTTGTGCTACTAAAAGCCAGCATAAACCCAGGCTCAATGTGTTTCAATAGCTAAACAGGAAAAAAAGAGGAGGAGAATAACTTGGGGCACCAGCTGTGCTTGTGGTAAGCTGCATATTTCAAGGTAACATAAAGGCTGGGCAGTGAGAGGCAAAGACTTAAACCTTATACTTTAGGGGAGGTTCTGTGAACCTCAGGCACTTTCCTTTTGTAGTGCAGAACTGGTGGATTTCACGTTTATCCATTATCCAAGACAGCCTGGATAAATCATGCTCAGTGTTTAAAACAAAACCAGGCCAGGCATTACAGGAGAAGGGAAAAAATCCACCTTCACATAGTTTCAGCTGAGGGGATGGTTAAGCAAGATCTGTATTTTGCTGAAGTGTAGCAGGGACCTGTGAAATGCAGCTCCTGATTTCAGCTCCCTGTTGAAGCCAAGAGGACTTGTGATGTTACTCTCAGTGAGGCCAGGAGTTCATTCACAGTCATCTGAGTAAGTTTTAGATCTAATACTGCAAATAATTTTCAATCCTTAGTAATAAAAACTCCTGTTGGGTTGGTAGGAGTTGAGTGGGTAAAAGCCAGATAGAAGGAGCAGAAGCAGTTTCAATATTATTACATTTGTTGATACAAACCTGAGATCTTATTTATTTTATTTCTGGAGTTATTCTTCACAAAAACTTCCTGAACAAAATAGGGCATTTCCCTCAGGAAAGACTGAAGGAAAAGACGGACCATGTCTTGCATGTTTTAGACTGAAAACAGTCAAGATATTAATAAGCATCAACAGGCAGTTTACCTCCACGATATTCTGTGTTGTTACGCCAGTCATTGAGATCTATTTCTGCAGTGCCAGCTATAACCAGCTCCAGTTCTCTGGCATCGAATACAGAGACAAGCCTGGAGTCTACAACCTGGAACAAAAGAAACCCCACTTGTAAGCACAGCTTCAGACTGGAAATAAAGCAGATGCAATATCTCATAAACCTATGGCTCTGTTGGCCAGCTCTTTATTCTGAGGAAATCTGCATGCTGACAGCTAACTTCCACTCCTCTGCTGATAAATCTGTGCTCTTCTTCAGGCAGTCTGCTGATGTTTTGAGCTGCAAACAAGGATGACACATGAGATTTGACCAGAATGAACTAATACAAGTGACAGGACATAATCTGCACAGAACATTCTTCATTCTGACAAGTGATTTTGATAGTCAGAGACTGGATTTGCAAACAGACAATTTATATTTGTTTTGCAATACAGACAATTTGTATTTGTTTTACATTGGAATTTGATTACAATTGTGTAGGAGTGCCCTCAGGTCTTCATCCACTGAAGATGCAGCTGAGGTTCACTTCATTAAGTGAAACCAAAAGCTTTAGCAGCCTGTAGTATTCACAGGGGAGAAAAGCTAGTGAACCACATGCACACGGTAGTGAACTGCACAGAATCACTTAACCAGCCCCTTTCTACAGGGAAGGGCTGAGTCTATTAATCTACAAAGCCTCCCCCACTAGCTTCCACCCTTGGTAAACATCAGTGCACAACTGCTTGGAGCTGCCAGTTACCAGTACTCTCCTGTGTGTCCGTTATCTGTTTTTCATTTTCCAGGGTTCCCTTCTTTCAGCTTCTTTCCCTCTGCGAGACAGCCCTTAACTTCTACTTACATTACACAGCTGCCAGGGCAAGATGTTTGAATACAATTAGCAAGGAGGGCAAGAATAGGTGACGACATGGGTTGGTCAGCAAAGCCACAGGTTTTCATCCAGTATTTGGCAGTCCTTGTTGCAGCACTACCAGCTCTTGTGCAAAGATAAATCAGCAAAATCCAGAGCCAACAATGAAGCAGCACCCATGAATACCAGTAACACAGTAGTTGACTGTATCCTAGGATTACCTTTACTGGAATGAGTCCCTAAAGATATATAGTGTTATACCAGCTCCACACTGAAGTGTTCAATTCTTCACAATCTGTTTTTGTATCACAGCAGGGTGAGATACTATGTGAATGGAAAACAGTACCTTTCTTAACTCCTGATCATTATGCTTTATTATATTCAGAATGCACATTCCTTTCCTTTCTCTCTTAATGCTAACCATGCCATATCCAAGGCCTAAGTTTCTACAGCTCCAGGCACTCCAATTCCTTGCCATCTGTGTCTGTTTAGCTATTCCCTGGGGTACTGATGAAACGCAGTTTAACCACGGGGTCATCTAATCTGAACGAGGAATGGGAGGCTGCTGGGAACACTGTGTTGTTACTTACTTCGTAGAAGCCACGGACCAGGGCCTCTGTTTGCTGGACCACCCCTCGTTCCACTCGCCACTTGACCATTCTCTCGATGTACTCTTTTTTGTTCTTTTCTGTCACTGCTGTATTTGCCCCTCCAGATTTCAACTCTCTCTCTGTCACCTACAGGACAGGGAGAAACAATGGCATAGCAACATACGGATCACGTTCTGTTTCAAATTTAAGTTGGACCTTGAAAACATAAGTGGAAAAATATAACAGCCCTATTTCTAGTTCTGGCCTCCTGGTCTCTTACCCATTTGCAGTAGAAACAACAAAGATAATGAGGGACAACCTCTCTGCCCTAGACTTATACCCAGTTGAAGCTGGACTGACGTTTAGGTTACTCCAAACTCTACCAGCAAAGACTGTTTCAGAGAGCACCATCCATAAGCTGCATAAAATGTGCCACTCTGGCCCATCTTTTCATCCTTCTCCTCTCCTTCATCCTCCTCGGAGCTGGAGAAAGGGTGACTGCAGACACACCTGTTTGCTACTTGCTGTAGATTATCCAAGCAACGGTATGGGAAACAACAGGATGGAGAGGCAACTACAGTACCGGAATGGGCAGACTGTTTCCCACACTGGAAGTGGTATCTCTTTGTCTTTAGGCAACAAGTGTCACCCTTTCCCAACTGCTATAAAAGTGTTCACTCAGAAATGCCAATAGCCAAAGAAATTATTAAAATTATTAAAATTATTAAAAAAGAAATTTTCCCAACACACTACCTAAAGAAGACCTGTACAGTGTACAGCGCCCTGCATAGGAGACAAATATAGTCACAGTGGGATTCAGAGGTATGTATCAGCCATTCAAACCTGAGAAACAAAACCAATACAGCATTTCCTTGAAATTTAATGGTTAATTTAGTTGGCTTGTGTTAGTAAGGCTTAGGATTGAAAAGGGATTTGAGGAATCAATCTAGATTCTATCCAGCAAGCACATACTCCTCACATGTGACAGAAAATAATATTTACCTTTCAATTACTTTCACATTCAATCTAGTAAATTTAAAAGGAAGAATGTTTTGCTCTCCTCCTCAGTTTTCTCCTGCTACAACAATGATGTCTAGCACAGATAGGAAATGAGCTACATGAATACATATTCATTATTTGTATTATTTACATATTATTTATATTATTATCTATTTATTACCCCAACAGACAGCACAGAGCATACATAATATTTAGGTCATTTTGTTTGAGGGACCTGTTGTAACATTATGAATTATGGAGACACTCAATGAGTCATCTAATCTGTAGCTTTCTTGAGAAACAGCAAGAACAAGTAGGGTTGGATGTAACGAGTCAGGAATTCTTCGCTGGTTCAGGTTAAATTTGCAAATGTAAATCACTGCTTCACCATTACACATGTGACACGGGGTAAGAGGGTGGCCCAGCTGCCATGCTGGATTCTGCAGCTCTGCGTGGCGTTAAGGCAAATCTGTCAAAACCAAGGACTAAAGGCTGTCTCTCTGTAAGCACAGTCGTAAGCCCCGATGCTTTCAGCCTCCTGCAAGGCTTCCCACAAGCATCAGGACAGGCTGGTGATTTCTTCAACTCACTATCCGTATAATTTCAAAGACAATTCGTTACCTAGAATCAGAGGCAGGCAATCAATAACAACTGTCCCTATTTTTTCCTGTCTTGATAGATGCATTAACCGCAGCTGTGAGCTAGAATTCAGAAATCAGGTGGCAGAGTAGCAAGGAGGCATTACAATCAAACTAACCCATTCCTTTTACCTGACTAGAGCACTTGACAGGGCTTGGGAGACAGTCCAATCAACAGATAGAGATACAGAGCTTGGAGACAGGCCTAGAAGAGCACTTTCTACTGGGTAAAAGCATGAGAAATTACTTAGTGTCACAAGAAACTGACAGTTCTCTTACAAGAAAAGTTCTCAGATTGGCACCCAGTGCCCACCAGTAAAAATGCGCAGCACTTGGTTTGACGTGTTGTCTTTGGTGTCACAGTAGTGCTCTGGGCTGCAGTATGCAAGAAGGCCAGAGCTCCCCAGTAGTAAATTCTGATTAAAAAAGGTAGCAAGAAAGAAGTTTTGACCTGGAAGGTTTAATATCTAAATACACATCAGAGATGAGACAAGAACAAAAAAATTAAAGCAGTAGTGACTGGTCCATTGTAAAACCATTGTGGAAGCAGAAAAAATGAGCTGTAACCCATCTAGTGCACAGGCTCTCAAAGAGCCACTGTGTCGTTTCTCTTCTCCAACTCTTGAAATCCAGCTTCCTGAATATTAGCAGAGCTCCCACCATGATCTACACCCGCACACGTATCCAGCAAAGCAATGTTCAGATGGCATTTAAATGGTCAGATACTCTTGGCATGCACGAATTTCCAACTGGGATCCATCTGTGAGCATAAAATGTGATTGCGATTTCTTCGTTATTTTGCTGTCAGCACTTAGCAAATTTCAGAAGGGGGGGAATCTCACTTTCACTTAGGACTCTTGGATTCTGACAGTCATAATTCACAGAGAGAACCATTTTTCCCCCATCACTAGATCTAGCAAGGTTAGTGTCTAGTACATATGAAACGAAGTACTAGACAACATGTGAACTGGCATAAAAATCTGCTTTTAGTGTTCTTTCACTTTCCTATCACAGTATCTACAACAGATTGGGATTTTTCTCTATTCTCTTTGGAGCCATTTCTTATCTTTCACGACAGACTCCTATGTAATTGTCTAGCTCTTTTCTTTGGGGAGAGCGTAACAGGTAATTAGTGTGCCAAATGTTACCTTTAGATGCACCAGGCCAATTCAGGCTGAGATTCTTATTCATCTTTGCAGTCTTCCAATGTAAATACAAGCTTGTCTCACCTGTCTTTGTGAATATGTCCGAGCGTTTCTGTCTGTCTGTGTGTGTTAGCCTTATATAGCCATACCTTCCAGGGAAAATTCTGTGCAGTCAATTGAATGTCATGCAGAATCTCAGCTCAAAGCCCGTGAAAAAACCCTGCATTTAAGTCGGTGGAAAAACAGTGTCACCTTTCCTACAGAGGCTTCTTCAACTCTTCTGCTCCATCATTTTCATTTTGTCCACTCTTGACACTGGCCATCCATCATGAGCTTGCACTATAAGCAGACTAAATTTAGTTTTGAAAATATCCCCTGAAATGCTGCTTGCTTTCTGTTACTTTCAAGGAAAGCAGCCCTTTCACTCTCGGGGACAGAATCCTTCCCTCAGAAACTAGTCTAACTCTTCCCTAACTCGCAGAGCTACCCTAGCTCTTTGCAAACTCCTCCTGACAACTTTATTTTCAAAGGCTAAAAGCCACTCTATCTATATTCCACCTTTCTGCTCCCTTTGATACTGCGTGTCTGTTCCTTACACAAATTAACTTCCATCCCTTGAACTCCTGCAGTACTTGGTAAGCTTGGTTCTTCAGCCTCTCTGGTTTTCAGCATCTCCTTGGAGATCCTTAATCTTGGTCTCTTTGGGCTTCAGGCCCCTCCAATGCTTTCCAGAAACGGTTATAATAGCAAAGAGCGTCGGGGCTTCAGTGCAAGGAGACACTTATTCTGGTTGCCAGTCTGCACTTAAGCCAGGGTTGTGTCCCATTTGGGTGAGAGTAGCCATGTTTTACACCACCTGCCAAATGTTTTTCTTCCCTCCTAAGCCCCTCATCCATTCAGTCACATCAGCTTTAAGTTAAATTGCTTGCATTCACCAAATGCCACATCTGTGTGAACTACACCCTGGAGAGAAGAGTGGCACTCCAGAGAATTCCTCATGCTCATCAGTGTGTGGCTCAATAGGCCTATAGGGGGGCTGGTATTTCATAGGATACACCCTGAGAATAAACATCTGCATTGAAGCAGGTGGCTTGAAAGAAACAGAAGGTAGGAAAAGAAAATGTTATTGAAAGTTTAAAGGATCTGTTCTGACAGAAAGATGTTCATCATGTTCAATTTTGTCAGCTTCAAATTTGCTTTTCAGATGTTTTGCATAGCTGTGCTCACCTGTCCAAACACCTCCTCGTTCACTGTGAAGGTGAGATCCAGGATATCTGTGATGTTATTATCCTTCATCCACTGCAAGCTCTGATGGAATTCTTCATCCAGGTACTCTAAGTCACTTAAATCACACGGCCTGATTACAAGGCAAGAAAAAAAGATGTAGCTTTTATATGATATATATGAAGCTTTTATATGAAATATATGACCCCACAACTATTGGCAGGATGACTTACCACTAAGAACGTGAACAAATTTATGCCAGAAAGATCCAACATAAACCTGGCTTTCGTTTGGTTTTGTTAACATCAAAGCCTGTTACACAGACCCTCTTAAAGCAGTTCTGCAACTGTCTGCTTTGCATGGCTGGGCTCAGGGCCAAATCTGTTGGCTGCCTGCACTATTTGCTGTCGGAAGGCACCCCTGGAGCTCAGTCTTATGTGAATAGTCAGGATGCCATGCGCTCCAGAGCACATGCTTACCTTCAGCCTGGATGGGACCCACCGTGTTGTGCCTGACTGCTTCCATGTATCTGCCATCCTCAAGGTGAGCACACAAGGCTGACATAAGGCTGCCCAGACAGCCTAAATTTCTGCTAATTTCTGCTAAAGGAGTTGGCCTTGTTTGCTGAAAGAGCAGGTGGATGTTATGAGCAGTCTGGTTTTAAATCCCCTAAAGGATCAATAAGGATGCAGGCAGCACTCTAGGTTTCAGCCTATTTTGAGGCTAGCTCAGACACAATATAGATATGAATGTTAGGACCCCAGCAATACTCATGGTTAAAAAAAAATAAATGCAGTTAAAGAACTCAAAAGACTGTCAAGGCAAATATCTGTGCTGATTTGGAATCCACCTAAATGATAAACTATTTCAGCTAACCTTTATTCTGCTCTTTGTCAAATAATTGCACTCTTGACTTACAGCTTTTCTTACCGCTGCAAATTTTATGTACCCTGTCTTATTGCGTTCTATTAATTAAAGTGGCACAGATTGTCAATTAAATCTAACCGTATAAACTTGACATTGAACGTAACATATTATTGGTAGCTTCAGCTTACTAGTGTAAGAGACAGTAGAAACCAACAAGACACATTCACTGTTTATATCTTCACTAGCATTCCTAATTAACCTGAATTATGTTTAGCATGACAACCTGCTATACTTGTGAGGCATGAGAAATTATATATTTTTTAAAATATCTCACACCTTCCCCCCTTCTTTTAATAATATTTTTGTTCTGATTTTATCAAAGATGCTTTTCAGTCTTTCATGTAGCTGAAGTCTGACAACTTTTCATTAGTAGTAAACTCTGGAATTATGGGTCAGTACTTTCAAATGTGTGTTCCTTAATGTCATAATTATTATGCACTTTTATCAAGATAGTAAATATTTATGAAGGTCAGGCTCTCGGAGAAAGTAAAGAAAAATTAAACCACATTCACGGACCAACCAACCAACAACAAAAAGGACTTGAAGGTCAGAGTGCTTGGAGCAGCCCCACAAGGGTTTGTGTCTCTGCAGGACTCACTGTGGGGTCACTGTTTCTGCGTGGTTGCATGCTTACACTTACAGCCTTAGTAGTGCCTTGTAGAACGGCCTTGTGAAGAAAGCATCAAGAAGGTACTGATGAATGAGAGCAAGGCCAAGAATACGGCCACTGAACCTGAACCTGGAAGATAAAAAAGCAGAGTGAACAAAGCGTAGCTCAAGACATTCAGCACAGAAACACAGGTAGCAACTGCTCTTTGATTCTGCCATAGTTTCTTACATTTATTAATTAATTTATTTTTTCTGAGCAGATACCTAACATCACCCCTCGCATCTCTGATCAATAATGGACCTTGATTATTCTCCTACTGTACTTACATGTTCAGCTAAAATGTTATATGCTCTTCTGTGCCAAACCAATGCATGTTCTGAAGGCTCACCTTCCTTATCTTTTGCTGAATGTTCTGATACAGAATGACTCCATCATATTTAGCTAGTGAAATACTGCAAAACTCCACCTCACCTCAGCAGAAAGCATACTAGCAAAGCAGCTGCAAAGGGTATTAGATTAATCCGTATTTCCAGTTTCTGACTTGTTACTACTCAAAGGTGGGGCTTTAAAGTACTTTAAAAGGTTAACAGTCCCGCTAAGTTAATTGTTGTGACCAAGGACACATACTAAAATCAGTATCTAAAGCTCAGGCAAGCTGTCCCAGACCACTTTCTTAATGGCGATTCTCAGCTGTCTTCACTATCTACATACTCTCATGTTTGTCTCAGTTTTCTAAGAGCAAGAACCCCTAGTCCTGCTCCAAGTACGCTCACATAGTGCCCATTAAAACCCCATTACTCTGCCCATTACAATCTATGACCTGGGATGATAAGCTGCTAAAATTTTTCTTTATACAATTTTTTCTATGACGTCCTAGATATTCTTCCATCAAATGGGGTTTTAAAGAGGTAATCTCAGGAAAAATGCAGAACTGGTCTGAGTCCAGGTGAGTTTGTATTTTGTAAAAACAAACCCCATCACTCATCCAAAACTTGCTTATTTGTAAAAAAGGAAAAGAAGAAAACCCCAACATGCCAAGCGTGAGCACTCCAAGCCTGAGCGTCTGACTGACATTACAATAAAGTTTTATAGCACAAAAGATGAGAAACAGATCAAAATGAAGAAACCATTCCTTCCACCATAGGAACCAGTGCAAAGAACCCTCCTGCACATGAATGAAACATGAGCCTCATTGTAATAAAAGTGGTACAGAATATCTGTTCAGTCAACTTTATCCTCATGGGACAGAACAACAAGTGCTTAGTATGTCAAATGGGGCACAAAATAGCATGCTGTGGGCCCAATTAGCATTTACATCACCACAGGAGCCGCCTCCAGGTCCACTGCATCCAAGAAAGGTGCTTATGATACGCAGCTGACTGGTAACAGAAGAGTGATTATACTAGCCCCTTACAGCTGTTTGCACAGCAGCAACAAAAGGCAGCTGTTGGGTCTAGTTAGAACCTGCTTCGCTTCACTTGTGCTCCAGTGTGATGTTTTCAGCAAAGGGTCATGAAAAGAGAGGGAGCTGACACAATGAAAGCACAGTGGAAGCCAGACAGCTCAAATCCCAGAAATACTGAGCCTGTAATCCATCAGTTTTATAGCACCTTCAGGATCTATAATCAAGTCCGTTCGCCCTAAATAATGCATGTCGGCTTTTTTGGTTTTGTTCTTCACCACCCCCTCCCCCTCCATCCCCATACATTTTGAAAGCCAACACTGAATGCAAATACTACCAGTATCGGGTGTTCCTCACCACAGTGCTCACCTCATGGCTACTCAGGTGAGTAGGGCTGCAGGGCTGGGCAGGCACGAGCCACTTGGAGCAAAGTAAATCGCCAAGAAAAGCCTCACAGATTTGGGAATGCTAAGTAAGTGCTTGAATGTGTGAACAGCATCAGGTTTGCCCTTGCTGCTCCTATCACCTCTGTACCGCTACATGGCTTTGAGGGCATTAACTCAAAGCTGACATGAAAGGGTAGTTAGTGCACCTAGACTAAGGTGTTTACAGTCACAAGCACAGGTTATGGTAGCTGTTAATGGCGAGTTTAAATTGAATCAATACCTTACTGCAGAACTGTATGGAACCATCCAAAGGCCACAGACAGTGTTTCTGTATGTAAGGACTAAGTCTGGTGGGTCACCCTAAGCAAACGTCGGCAGAGCAACTCGAGGTTGTGCAGTCCCTTGCACTTGCAGCCCTCTGGGACACACCAGGGCTCACTCAAGCTGGGGGCTCGACTGTGTTTCCACAGTTCCACCCTTCACAATGGTACTAAGTAGGAAAAGGAGCCTGGTACTAAGTGGTCTGGATAAAGGAGGTAAAATAATTAACAAGACATGGCCACTCCTGCTGCATATCAGTACAACTGCTCAAAAAGGTACGTTGCAGACTTATTTTTCCTGGCAGCTCTGTACCACTCCAGCAGACACAGTGCTTTGTTACCAAAACATCTGAGCTCTCTCCCCCACAAACCCTTCCTGCCCTGCACACAGCTTTGGTTATCTCTGCAGAGACTAACTATACCCAACTCCCTCATCTGAAGGATAAGGTTAACAGAAGGTCCTCTGGCCCCTGTCCATCCTGGGCAGGGCCTGGAACTATAAGTGACACTCCTGTGGCTCAGCACGGCACTGAGAAACGTGGACTATGGTAAGGCAACAGATACCTATCAAAAGGGAGATATTTGTTGCTGTCCTCAGAAGACAACTATCCAGTAAGTCTGCACGTGTGTCCATACAGTCCACCAAGCTGCCACCACCATCAGCCGAGTATAAGAGTCCTACTTAAAACACATGAATATTTTAAAAAAGCACCAAGAAACAAATTGCACCCCTTACAAAAGCCAGTTAAAACAAAACCAGACTTCTGTGTTTATTTCTTCCTGAAGGATTTAGAGCATGGGTGAGACAGTCCCTTCAGGAAAAAAGAAGTTTTCTTGACAGAATAAGCAGCGCAAAGGTAAACCCTGGCTGGAGGGCACATACCTTAAACCTGACTTGCATTTGTCTTTTCAAGGAAGTGTAAAATGCTTGTTCAATTTCTTTATAACAGGAAAGATAGCTTGGGAGAGGTGGGGAAGGCAAGACCTTGCTCTGGCTCTTGCTTTCAACACCCTCCCCTTTCAGAGACAATGATGGAGTCTGGGTAATGTGCTCCAGCAGGGAAGGGTAATGCAGGAGGGAGTTAATGAACAGGAAACGGTGGGAGGAGAGACAGAATTAATGAGCAGGAGAGTTACTCTGGTTTGCTTGCCTATTGACACGGTTGGTACACTCAAAAAGGACATTGTGTGCACCTGCCTTCTGGCTTTTAACAGCACTACTCTTTGACCTGTTTGTAGAAGTTTCCATGCTACCCAGCTAACTTTCCTTCTGGAGGCTGCAGGTGCCTCTCTAACAGCCTGTTTTCACAACAGCCTGTTGCAAAATAAGAGGCTCGTTCTCCTCAGTGGGACTCTGCATACTCAGTGCATGTCTGTGTAGACAGGGAGAGAGAAATCCATGTGCTGTAGCAGCGACTAAGCTATCAATCTTCCTGCAACTGCAGGTGAGTCACAGGACATTTAATTTACTCTGGTGCTTATCATATAGCACCAAGGTAAAGGCAGGGCCCATAATGACCCTTTGTTACAGGGATCTCTCTTAACTGGTTGAGTGAACGCAGCTCTACTTTAGGTGGTTGTCCTTCCATGGATTCAGGCGGAGCATGACGAACCTTGACAAAATTGACATCTCTGGGTAGAAGGGAAGAATGGGTTTTATCATTCTATAGGGGATGCTTTGGTAACTGTGCCTTGCAGGCTAAATTGGCTATGGTAGAAGAAACTTTAAATCCTAAATAGAGGAAGCACCTGATGGGATTAAGAAGACCGGAAATCTTGCAAACCTTATCTCACTCATACACATCAGCTGGGTTTAAGTGTGCCCTTCTTGATGCAGTAGCTTGTGAAAAATATTCAATGAAGGGCTCAGGAGAGATGAATATAATATGGTTTACATCCAATTGGATAATGTAATTTTCCTTTCACAAGACTACTGAAAACTGGCTTTCATCTGTGAGACAAGTTTACATGTTCTGTTGCACCCGTTTTAGAGCTTTTGGCTGTTTAATCGTGCAGATGAACTTTTGGCCACCTCTAAGACAAGCTGAACAAATGAGGCTGAACTGCAGTACAGGATTTCTGCCCTTGGCAGCTCTTCTAAGGGAGACTGATATTTGGCAGGTGGATGCAGCTGGAAAGCCTATTAGTCCTTCCGGAGCGGGAAAGATCAGACCTAATTCTCAACCGTTATTAGATATCAGAGAATCTGAAAAGGGGAAGGTATTTAGAAGGGCCTATTCATAGGAAACATTTCACTCTGAGTATGCACCTTCAGAAAATTCAGTCACGAAACTCATATTTTAAAGAAAGAAATCAGGCATTGTGGGTTACAGAGGCTGTGGTGCAGCTTATTTTAAAGGACAGCTAAAACCTCCATTGCTATGAAGACCCTCATGAGCATCCTGAGTGTCAGAAACTTCTGATTAAAAGAAACTAAAAATCCATTCTTATAGCCTTAAATAGTCAGACTTGCAATCCTGTGATCCAGAGGGACACAATGTGCAGATGAAAATGTACTGATCACTGTTGTGATTTCTGCATTTTATTGGAATCACCTGCTAAGTGAAGAATAATTTTCTCTATATATTTTTTTTCAAAGCAAGAAAGTTCTAAGAATGTGAATTTGGAAAAAAAGCTGATCAGATGGTTACAGCAACTCTGCCTGGCCTCATGCACTATGAATTTTAAGCAAGTCCGTGTGTCAAGCATACGCACCAGAGGTGTATGTGTGTGTGTATATGCTAGTAGCACGTATGCTTGTGATGGCTCAATGCAGGACATGATCGACATTCCTGTAATGAGCTACATCTAAAGAGCAATAACCAGCAGTAGATCAGATCATCCTTACAAAACCTTGGCAGCGGATCAAACCCACACCTCTATCAGCAGCGATTAACAAATGCCTCCCTTCAGTTTGGCGTGCGTAGTTAACCCCCCCTCAGACAAATGACAGAACATGTGAATGGAGCGATGCGATGACGGGGATGATCTCCGGTCAGGAAGGTGAGCCGCGCAGGCCGGGATGGCGAACGCCGGCCTGTTTATCCCGCTCGCATCTGCAAGCTCTGCAGACCGCCCCTCTTGCCACCGTGTCATTTGGCGGGGTGGCAAATTTGCTCCGCGTATCCGCAGGCTCAAAGGTGGACGCTGTGACATTCCAGCACGATGCCTCTTCAGTTCAGGAATCTGATGAGCTCATGTGCTATTAATATGAAAGGAATGGCTCTTACAAAGGCCGAGAGACAGAAGTCCACAAAGTCTCAGCTCATTAAAGGGAAAAGGTAAAATAATTCCTAAATTAGTCCTGGAGGAGAATTCTGATAAAAGGAGCAAGAAGATCACTGTTGGCTTGTTTTCTTATATCCACCTACAATGTTGGGTCACCTACATGTGGCATGTTCCAGTGTCGGACTGAGGACATATCCCACCTCTTCTGATATCTGACCACACTGGCATCCCACCTGAGAATGTACTATGGATCACCTCACACGTCTTCATAAGGAATGATAATAACCCACCTGACCAAGTTTTGTCGGTGGGTTTTTTTGGTGGCTTATTTTTTTATATATCTTCTTTGAGTTGTGTTCTAAATACTGAAACGCATCTTACCTCATATGTGCTCAAAATCATTACTGGTTTTCAGAGAGTTACTGAGTTTTTAAGGGGAATCTCTGTACTTTCTCACTATGAAACTACAGAAGATTTTGTCATGTAAGCTTCATTTTCAGTCCATTTTTGAAACTAAAACTGAAGGGAAACATTTAGGAGTGCTAACACAGGGCAACTGTTTGTGCAGACTATCAGTCTGGAAACAGATGGACGTTAAACAGTTATAGACTACTGGGATATTTACCCCTGCTGCCCCTGCAAACATTAGGGGCAATAGAAGAATAGAAGATACGTGAAACTCAGAGCCAAGGTTTTTCATTCAGGCGCTGCAAGATGAAGAAGAATACTCCATGAGTCCCATTTTGATAATACTCTGTTTGATAATATTCCTGTAAAACTTAGTAGATTTAATAATATTTGAAAGGAAATTTGTAACACTCATTTAAGAAGGCCTTTCTTTAGTAGCCCTGATTGTACAGTGTATGAAAGCGGGGCAGTCCAGCAGGCCTGCTGGCAGGCTGTCATAAAAGGGAAAGAGGGTGTTCAGAGATGTGTGAAGTATATGCACATCACCCAAGAACTGAAATTACAGAAAGGAAAAAAAAAGGATGAAGACTGATTTTCAGAGACAAAAGCAAGCTGGTAAAAATGAACTTCTATTATGCTTCAAGTCCTGAACTGGTAATTCTCTTCAGTTGAAGATATACAGGAGTGAACTTTCTCTTGTCATCCTGCCTTTAGATATTTTTACTTTTGCTGGGCACCTGGGTTTCACATGATGAACGTGTTTATCGCTAAATTGTGCATGAATTTTCTGCTGCAAAAGGCCAGTGCAATACCAACGCTCCAGTAAGTGCTTCCCCTGCTTTTATTTTCTGGATCTATCTGCAAATGGAACAAAACATTTCTGTTTCTTAGTACCAAAGGGTAGCCACATGAAAAAGAGCTATTGCTTACGC
The DNA here is from genome assembly GCF_964237585.1 of Gallinula chloropus. Taxonomy (NCBI): domain Eukaryota; kingdom Metazoa; phylum Chordata; class Aves; order Gruiformes; family Rallidae; genus Gallinula; species Gallinula chloropus. Next base: position 106,715,577 of record NC_140086.1, read on the forward strand.
TTGATGGAAATGTGAACTCTCCATGTCCTTCTACATCTCTGAAGCTCATGTACCCTGAATTAGCAACTAAACCTCAAACCATTCCTGAAGCTTAATTTACCAGTAACTGAAAAACAATGAGATAATGCAAACCTTATTGTGGCTGTATTTAACCTAATCAAATCCTTCAAATCTTTTCCTTGTCTCTAAGTTGCGTTTTTACTTAAAAACGTCTTTTCATCTTCCTAATATCCTGGCTATACCCACCACAAAAGAACTGTCAGCGAAGGTTAAAAGACTAATTGTGCTACAGAGAAAAAAAGCATGCTTTTTTTTAGGACAGCTGAAGGCTGTTCTGCTTTATCCAGAAAAATCGGGGCAAAGGTAATAGAGGTAAGGGAAATTCCCAGCATCCCCTCAGGTTTCTCTAAACAGAACCTATCAAGCAGCTACATTCAGGAGGATACCTTAATTGAAACACATGGTGGGCCCAGGTAAATGCTCACACAGAAAAAGTTACAGATGCATTTGCACAGCACAACATCCCAGTTAGTAAGGCCCACACCAAGGTAACTGCACTGGCTCCTTGCACATCAGCTGAATTGCAACAGAGTTATTGCTGCAGATAGAGAAAATCTGGCTCGGGGACTTCCGTGGCACGGAGTCATCACAGGCAGACCAGCCTCGGTGTCATGGGTTGTCAGAAGACCAGAGACTACAGGCCCAGGCAATGGAGAATTGATTTCCAGTTCTGGCTTTAAACTAATATGGAGAGTAGATGGTCTCTCTGTACCAAGAACTCTGTGCTATGTGTCATTTTGTCAACAACAAAGAAGTTCCATGAATATCATGTTTTGGAGGAAAGGAGGAGTATGGTCATGTGCTGGAGTGGCCATCTCTGCTTGCAGAGATATAAGCCTCATAGACCATAATGTACAACCATCCTCCTCTGGCAAAATACAGGAGTACAAACATGACTACCCTTCCTCAGAGACAGGGCTGCTTCCCAGGTCTTGCTTCTCTCGCTAGCACCGTGTTTATAAGACACATTGGCCTTTAAGACTCCTCCAGTTCTGCCCAGTAACTACTGATGAGACACAGATCATTGCTAGATGATTACAAACATCTACATTTTGCAATTCCCAAATTCTAGACTATTTTGACTGACTTTCAGAGATCAGAGATGCTGATGTTTCATTTGACAAACAAACTTCAGCCCAGACGTAAAATGACTTACCTAATGCTACATAGAAAACAAGTGCTAGAGACAGCAATGGAATCGTGGCCCTCTGAGTTCCAGCTCCACTTGAGTTGTTCAGGCTATTTGACATTCTTTACTTTCTCACCTTCCATAAAACAATGTGTAACTTTGTGAACTAGCTCTTGTTTATGAACAGCTCCTTGCAGATTAACCCTGTTTGATGCATATGGATTGGGGTTTTTTTAGCCAGAAAAAAAGACCATTTTTTAAAGCGATTTTGATTTCGCAGTCTAACCTTTTGGGAAAGCTGGTGGGTGCAGGGCACTTTGTAAAGCTATGAACTGGTGACACTTTCTACACTGCATGATTTGCCATGTGTTGAAACAAACTAGTCAAGCTACAGGGGAAAATCCATACATTCAGTCATCTGCCAGACGAGGAGACCATAAAAGCACCAGCCAAATGACCGCACATTTTCCTTCAGTGGCAAACTACGAACACCGAAGCCCCAGTAACAGACTTATTCTCAGTCAAAGGAGGCACATCCTTTCCATCTTGTCTGGGGTATTTAAGAGACTGCTCGTCATAAACTCTCTGGTAAGCACACAGGAATGTTTACACCATGTGATGAAGCATGATAACTGATATCCTTGAGTTAACTGCAAAAAGTGCAGAGCCAAGTGGACTTACCACCCCTGGTCCAGAAGCCATACACTGGGGCTTGCACCGTGCTGCAATTCAGCTAATGAGCCCTGCCTCTCGGGATGAGGTTCATCAGCTAAGTAAACTCATAAATCGGTGTGCTAAAATTCAGACGTGTTATTAGTTGTTTGAAAGATTATTTTAGGTCTTGTTTTGCAAACTAGTGAACACCCTTAACCTTTTATTAATACCACTGCAAACTGACAGCTCTGATCCTCTCCTGGAAACATGCAGAACGCAGCAGACCCAGGCCTTCGCGTTGCTGTACTGAAGTCCAAAAAAATTGTTGACTTTTACTTTATGAATCTTTCCAATGAAATCAAATAATTCTGGTTTCTAGTCCCTTTTTTCCAGAATGCAAGTTGTAAGTCACAATGTAGAAATCTTCCTTCAATCAGACATAAAGTACTGAATTTACAGTTCTGTATTCCTGTTATTAAATACTATTTTTTTTCCCCACAGAGAGCAGACAGGTCAGGATTTTTCTCATCCTTCACAATTTCATTGAGATTTTGAAAAATATTCCTGTCTCAAGTTGGGGCAGAGTGACAAACTTAACATTGCCCTTCTCCCTTTAAATACATTCAGATCAGATCAATTGAAATATTTACTCTTCCAGGGCTTTTGCACTTTAATGTAACGCTAACATAACATACTGAAGAATAATTTTCAATGGAAAAATGAAACTTCTCACTTTCAAAATATCCCAGGGAGAGACAGAAATGGAGAGGAAAGTCTTTTGTACCCAAAAATAACCAAAATGAGTTTGGGTGATTTACTGAAAACAATTCTGCTCTGCAAGCAGCCTTTCTTTTGATGCATGAATTTTGTTTGCTGGTAAAAAAAAAAAGGGTCAGCCCAGGAATTTCTGCATCTGCTCCCATCAGCTTTTCCTTACATCACCAGAGCCTGCATAAAATGCAGGGAGAAATCAGGGGGGGCAAAGATGACTGAGCAACACTTCATAGAAACAGCTCAGTCTTGCCATTCCAGTGTGGCTGGAACAAGAGATAGGAGGACATCCATCACTCCTTTGGAGCCTTTTGCCAGTACAACTAAGCACACAATTGCTGCCCACCCTGATCTTTCCCCGCAGGCTCACACACTTCAAGATGCAGTGTGGACTTTACCCGTTTCTACCACTTTCAAGGTGGAGACACTACAGAGGTTTTCATGTGAAGCCTCCCATCTCCGGGCAAATTTAATCTGCAATGTTGCAAAAGACTAAGGGGCCTTAAGCAAGGGGAAAAAAATAATAAAGATGACTTTTGTAAAAACACCACAAAACAGAATGCCTGTCTTTCCCTCAAACCAAACGGTCATTATGGAAGCAGTGCTAGACAATAGGGGATTTGGAAAAGGGAAAAGGAGGAAAGAAGAGAGACATCTCTTCTTTCAACCTGTGTTATATCGCCATGTAGGTTCTCAAAAGAACTTGAAAAAGTCCTCCAGTAAGAGACAGAAAGTCCATAATAAAGTAAATATAAAGCAGAAACTTTAAAAAAAAACTTGCTGTAGAAGCTTAGGGAGAATGTCTTTTTTTTTCTCCTTCACTTTGATTTGCCTTTAATCTTCCAATTCCTCCTGACCCATAATAAATAATTAACCAGCTGTGGAGGCAGGCTCTATGTGATACAGTCATACATCAAATTTAATAGGAAAATCAAAGTTTACTTAGGTACAGAAGGCATTGAGAGAGATCACAGTGCAGTAGCAGGAAGGCTGTTCAGTAACATACTCTTTTCACATAGTGAAACAGTCTTATAAAATGATTTCAGCTGCATATTTATTTTAATATCATTCTTGTCCAGAAGATTTACAATAGTGCTTGCAAATTTCTCATGCAAACGTAATTTATTTAAAGTAAGATATTGCTGGTAATTAAAATTTATAGTGTAATGTAACATTAAATGCTTTGGTGTTCTATGGTGCCTTTCATCTGAGAATTTCAAAGCAGTTCAGAGCATTAGTGCACATCAAATGGATTCGAAGTTGATTACGTTCTAGGAAATTTCTTCAGATGGAAACTGAGGCAAGGAGGCAATCATCTAAATTTCAAAAAACCTGGATGTTGCTGGATGCCTGTTCTGGGGTGCTGTATCTGATCTGATTTCTAAGAGGATGATTTTTCAATGTTTAGCATAAACAGGTCCCTTCAAGATGGCTGCAAAATTGGTCTATTTTAATTCCGCCCCCAAATACAGACTCACACAAGTGGGCCATAGCTTAACAAAACAGCCATTGGGCCGTATGTAGGAGGTCTGTCACAACAGTTCAAACATTAAAGTTAAAGGCTGTCCTGGTTTCAGCTGGGATAGAGTTAATTTTCTTCCTAGTAGCTGGTATAGTGCTATCCTTTGGATTTAGGATGAAAATAATGTTGGTAAGACACTGATGTTGTTACTAAGCGGTGCTTACAATTAAGTCTCTTCCTTTTCTGTCCTGTTAAACTGTTTTTATCTCAACTCACAAGTTTTATTTTTTCCAGTTCTCTCCCCACATCTCTCTGCAGATGGGGTGGGTGAGCAAACAGTTGCATTGTGTTTAGCTGCCTAGTGGGTTAAACCACAACAGTCATTTTTGTGCCCATCGTGGGGGTATGAAAGGTTCAGGTAACAACAGATCCCACCATAGTGTGTTAAAATAAATTTTTAATATATAAATTTAATAGTTGCTGTTCACAATGTTGTAATATTTGTTCTCATGGTTGTGTTATGTACTGCCTCACTTTGTCTATATACTCCTTGCGGTGCTGTTTATCATCTCAGCAAGATGGATCAAGGTTACTGTTTTGTTGCACTGTGTATAACTGGGCTATGATATGGTAAAATTACTGTTGGTGAGACTAATTTGGTATTTCTACTCAGCATCATCGTCACCTCTGTACATTGGGAGCCATCCTGCAGAAACTAATAATTACACCCCTTATCTGTTCTTGTTGGAAAGCCAATCTATGAGGGAAAAGTGAGTACACACTGCCCTGCTCCTTCACCTTCTCCTCCAGGCCATTTAAGAGGACCACCTGAGAATTTTGAATATCCTTGGGATGTTCAAGCCAGCATGTTCCTGTGGCTATGCCTGCTGAATGTGAAACATGGGCTGCAATCAAACCAGCCAAGCGGTTAAAGCCTCTCTGGTATGGAGGACTATGGATAAAATATAAATGTGGAGTGGCCTGGCAGGCTGATGACATAACACTCTCACACAACTGCCAAGGCAAGCCCTATGTACTTATAATGGTGGAAGAAGCCACAGGATGGCTGGAAACATCTGCCTAGAACATGCTCCAGGACCTTGAGAAACAAATCCTGTGGCTACATGGCACCCCCTAAAGAACTGAGTCAGCCAACAGGACTCATTTCTGAAACAACCTCATAGACAGTTGGGCCAAAGAGCACAGCACAGAGTGGGTGTATCACACCCCCTACTATGCACCAGCCTCCATGAAAATTGAATGATACGACAGGCTGTTAAAGACTACGTTGAGAGCAATGAGTGGTGGGACCCTCTAACATTGGGATGCACATTTAGCAGAGGCCACCTGCTTAGCCAACAGTAGGGGATCTACCAATTGAGCTGGCCCTGCTCAATCAAAACTTCCACTTACTATAGAAGGAGTCCTTGTAGTGCTTGTATGTAGTCCTTATGTCCTTGTAGTGTACATAAAAAATAATCTGGAGAAGACAGCCTGGGTTATTCCTGCTTCAGACAAAGGCAAACCCATCCATGAGTTTGCTTTTGCTCAGAGACCAGGGTGCACTTGGTGAGTGATTCTGCAGGATGGGGAAGTATGATGGGTACCTCAAGGGAATTTGATTTTGGGTGAGGATGCCCAGTGAATTAAATTGTATGAAGTGCTGTATAATACTGTGTAGCATCCCTTCTATGGTGGCTATATACCATATCAACAATATTATAGTAAGAACCATCCAGAGAAATGAAGAGTGAACTGAGCAAACCACAGTGATGGTGTAACCAGGGTTGGCTTTAGCATGCAACAATCCAACACCACATACTGCCTTGAGAAATTGTTATGACAGATGAAACTCAAGGTCATGGACTAAGTGAACTCAATGAACATTTTGCAGGGATGGCCCATGGACTGAGGGAATAGTATCTGTCTGTATATATCAAAAGGCATGGTGATTAATTGAGATGTACTGGAACGTGCAGCACATGGCCATGACACAGATGGTATAGAATAAGGGGTGGATAAATGAATAATTTGGGCCACATATTCCCCAAAGCTACTTTCAGTTAGTGTAGAGGCGTAATAGCTGATTGCAGACCTCCTGCATAGATGCTGTGACTACATTTCTCCACTGTTTCTATAAAAAGCCACGGAATATGCCTAAATCCATCCTATGAGCTGGTCAGCATGTGAACACAACCCATTAATGGTCATGAGGCAATTTGTCACATTCTTTAAAAAGACTTCAATTTAAATAAGTCATTCTCCATGTAGCAGGATTAATGGAGCTTTGTTTCCTATAGATCTCTCTGATGGCTTGACTTTACCACATTGCAAGAGCTTCAGTTCCTCCTACACATCTCTGCTAGCACTTCCCACACTTTGGAGTATCTCCAGTTTCTCCCTCCTGCCTCCCCTAAGCTTTCACAACTCTCCCTCACATCCTCAAGCTACTGAGGAAGATGATACAGCTGGTTCACTGCCTGTGCCTGTGATGGACCTGTCAGCTTGGCTGTGCTAACTGTCCAGTCAAGAGGCCAAATAGAACAGATAACTGTTGAGCTCACAAGCCCTCCCTCACTGAGGCACACTTCTGTGTATCTATGCTTTACCCAGCCACAAGCTTTTAGAAATCTTTTAGAAAATTAGTGTCTTTGAGATATTTACCTTCCTGTCAAATAAGTCTCAAAATAGGAAACTGACTGACAGATGGGCAGGGTAATTGCACAAGGCACAACTACTAAGGTTAAGGAAACCAACAAAATTCTCTAAGGAGAAAGGAGAGTTGAAGTTGCAACATTCTTGTTTCTTTTTGGGTTTGTTAAAACAGAAAAATGGGAAAAACAACACCCTGTGTTCTTTGGCATGCTTGAGAGGGATAGTGATGGCTATGTGGTTTCTCATTTACACGAAGTAAGTAAAAGGGAAGGTCAGAGTCTGGCTGGGAGTATACCCACACAGCACTGTGCAGGCAAATGGGGCTTGCTCTACCCATGTGCCAAGCTTGCCAGAGCACATAAAAGCAACAGAGGCAGTGCCAAGCCTGAAGTAATCAGCCCTGATGGGAGGCAGCATGTATTTTCTCAGCTCAGTGTTGCAGTTGGCTTGGAGCACAGGGAAAGCAAGTTTGTGTCTGCATGCAGAGGGGGTGCAACAGGCTTGCATCTGCCTGCACAAAATGATGTAGAAAAATACACTCAAGTTTTCTGTCTGACTCTGTTCAGCAGCACAGACTGGAATGCAAGGGGCACTGGGGGTAGAAAGAAAGGTGGGAACTGAATGAAGAAACTCCTGCACCAAAGGAATTCTAAATGAGCATTAAGTTCCTAATGTTTGTTAGGACATTACAGCCAGGAGTCAATCTACAGCTTCTCAGGACCTGGACCACTGGGTGTGACTCTACAACCATCTTTGTGGTGTTCAGTAGGATTCTGCACAAAAGCATTTTATTCATTATTTAGTCTTACAAATGCATTAAATTTCTTTTAATGAAAGACAAACAAACCTCTTAAGATAACTGTGACACTGGGGTACTGCTCTCTGGCTGCATAAATGTCACAGCAAGGTCCATAAATGCCTAATTGTTAAAAAAAACCATGCTGTCATTAATTCACTAGGAAAACACAGAAAAAGATGTTTCAAGTTAGCATCCCTCAGATCTCCAAACAAATGCCTGTGAATGATTTTATCTGCCTAGGCCATCTGGTTTTCTATGCAGAGACTGGACTTCTTTCCACATTTTTGGCTGTGGTTCTACATTTACAAACATGCAATGAACTAAAAATTCAGAAGTAGATGATGTGAAATGAATTGCTGGTGAGAGTCAGAAAAGAGACTAGGCAAGTGACCTGGGAACAAAATGTCTGGTATAGATGACCATGCCATGAGTACAGTGTGCTGCCTCTTGAAGAAAGGTGCATTACATTATCTTACTGGATTACTCCTGGGGCCAGGATTGCTATGAAGGAAAACTCTGGCCCATTCAGAAAATGTGAAAAAGAGAGACTGGATTTCCACCCTATAGTAGGCTACAGTGAAAACAAGTGTTTTTGTGAACTGAAAAGACAATGGTATTTTTGTTGTCACTGTCATTAAGTACAGCAGGGAGAGAAAGTTCATGAGAAAACAGGGATAACTGCTTTATTCCAAGAAGTAGAACTTCTTATGTGATATTACAATGACAGCCAAATCATAACATCTAAAACTGGTAGCCACGTGAACAATGAAACAGCACAGAGATAACACTCCTCAGGTTTGGGGAAAATGATACAGAAACAAACATTCAGTTCCCTGTTTTGCTCAGCTAGAGCTAGGTAGGGAAACACTGTGGAAAACGGTAGACAAAATAAAGTCCTGAGGAAAACCACAGTGTATCACAGTGTGGTTACTCCGATCATCCTGTTACAATACAGAGCAAATGAGATGCAGTGAAAAGATGCCAGCAACTTTCTCGACCTCTTGAAAAGACAGGGAGAGTAACCAGTTGCCCACACATGATCTCAGACTACACAAACTCCGGAGATAGATATTTTGTTCCCTGAATTTTGAGACACGTTTCCTCCATCTATTATGCTTCCGGATTTCTTTTTCTCTCAGGGTTGATCTACCACCCAACCTTATTTATATATTTTTGATGAAACTGAGAACTATGGTACTCAATCAAACCTTAGTCATTCAAATCAGAGGCAGAAACCTTTTTCACCACAGTGAGAAAGTATCTGTATACCCTCTACTGAAGACCCCAGTGCTTCAATGCTGCAGGAATTGAGAGTCAGTTTAAAACCTTTCGGATGACTGTTAGCAGGGGGGAAAGCGAGTGGCTGATCTGGAAAGCTAATTGGAACCATTTATGAGTGTGTAAGAACTCAGCATTATGGAGCTGTAACTGAGTATGACACCTCTAACTTTGCATGAGGTTGCGAGAGAAGCATTTCAGACTGCCCACTACTCTATCTCCCAGTGTATCGAGCAAAGCCCAAGGAGGATTCTTCGCCCACCCAATTTCAGTTCCCTGATACACCTGACCAAGAACAAAGAGTATTGTTTCTAGCCTAAACCATATTATTTTCACTGAAATAATATACAGCAGCTGCTACCACATTTTGCCCACTTATTTGGAGAAGGGCAAGCTACCTTAAGTGGGGGTGTAAACAGTATTTTAGAAGATGTTTTCAAACATCCAGGCAAAGAGCTAGACACGTTACCTAGATTAGAGTAAATGGCTCATTACTGGCATAGATTAAAAGCAGCTTTTCTGGCTATGAGCTTCAGGTACTTCTGCAGCATGCTGATAAAAATGTGTATCATCAAACTCCTTAGGTCTAGAGAACTATAACCATGTCCTTTCAGATACAAGGGGGATTCTTTGGGGAACTCTTTTTAAGTTTGCATGTGTAATATCTTATATTTTGGGTGTTCAGCAGGCACATATGTTAACTGAAGGAAAAAGTCTTATTCAATGGAAGCTTGCAGGAAAGGTGTTAAATCTCAGTTTCTCCATAAATGAGAAATATTTTCCAGTCATTATGTCTCTTTCTTAACTTGGCATGCATACAACTACTCTGTGCTTTGATGTGCTCATTTTGGACTCAGAATGCTGTTTGTACAAAGAGCAAGGCATAAAATAAGCCATTAACAGGGGCAGAACCGAAGCTTTTAGGCCAAGGGAAAAAGAGCAGTGCATTGCTCAATTCTGCCAATATGAACAAAACTTTACATCTCTGCATTTTGTTTTATTTGTCTCAAAGTCACCACTGTTTGCTTAAGGAAGAGAAAATGGTTTTTTGCTAGCTCTGTTTCTTAAGATAGCTGTGTTTGGCTAGGTCTTGCAGAATTATTCCACAGTAAACCGTGTCAAAGGTAGTTTTCACACAGATGATAAGCCCCACAGCACCAAATGGCATACAGTTCAAGAAATCTGTAAATCTAAACCAATTGTGGTTGTTTGGTTTTCATGACTGGCATCAAACTTCAAGCTTTGAAAAGACGATGAATATTAATTATCTGTGACCCAGGAATCTCAAAACTGATTGATTCATCTATGTTAACTGATGTCTTGTAACAGATTTGGGAATAGGAAAATAAGCTCTATTTCTTGCATGTTAGAGGGAGGAGGCTCTGTTGGAATCCTATCAACAAGTAAATCTGAGAAACAGAAGTTTTAGCACTGACTTTGATGAGAAGAAAGTTGGAGAAAGACTTCAAAAACCCCAATCCTCGTGAGCACCTAATGACAAGCAAGTTATTAGGGTACCCTCAAAGAAGTTAGCCTATAAAGTCTTTATGGAAGAATAATGCTGAGCTTTAAAATGCTTGGTCCAAATCCTATCTTAGCTAGCTGAACAGACTTCTGAATGCAAGTACTCTAGGGTTACACATGGGTAGCTGACATCAGTCAACATAGCAAATGAAAATATTTAGAAAGTCTAGATATCTAACAAGCCAATCGTGAAACTTCTCAGGCTAATTACAAACTACTAGTCTCAGCCAGTTATTTCCATAACAGGTTCAAGAAGTGTTACCAAGCACTTACTAGATTGCTTATCTTTCCCTTGAGTTCTGCAATCTTCCCCTGTTTACACTACTTTATGTACAAACTTCTTCCTTCATAGCATTTATGTCCCCCTGCAGACTGCATTTCTCTTTCCTAAAAGAAGAAAACCAAAACTGCCCACAGTCCAAATAAGGTTCTGTATACTAGGTCTGTGTGGTTGGAGAAATATTATCCTAACTGTCTAACTGCTACTGATTTCAGAGTTAAATGCTAACTACTGCAGAAATCTCTATTAGGTGTCTTTCTGCTGTTCCATATGACCAGGATACCTTTAAAAATCTGCCTCTTCCATGCTGAAATGTCTTGATAAACAGAAGAAAGCAAGGGTATAAAACACAGTCTATACTTTCTGCAGCAGAATTTATCACTTAAGAAAACTGCAGTTAAATTCTTTGCAACAACAGTACTAATACAGATAAGAGTCAGGGCCTATTTCAAAAACTACTGAGAGAAAGTGGCAACACCATTTCTGGAGAGAGGCCTGCGTCCAGTTGGCTCACAGTGTGGGCAGAACGATCTTGGGTTTGCGCCTGCCAAACTAGGCAGTACTTTTAGTGCCCTGAAATCAAGATGCACCTTCATAAATACAGTCTCCTAAATCAAAAGTTAATCCCGCTGCCTGTTAAGCCAAACAAAGGACAGACTGTATTTCTTCTTGAAAACTAGGATTGCAATGGGAGATGGACAAGCTGCAAGATTTAAGCCTTTCTTTTCCTGCTGACGTCAGCAGAGCAACAGTCTAATGCAAGGATCATTGTTTGCATAATGCTCCACTACTGCTGGAATGATAATGTAAAAAAAAATTAAAAAAGATATTCAGAGACCATGCTGGGTCCCAGCAACATCCTTTTTTTCCCCACTGCAACCTTAACAGAGGTGAGGGTACAGCCATTTAGTTGCTCTTGATCTCCTGCCCACTGTAAGCCAAAGCAAAGGAGGACCTGTTTACAAGAATAGAAAGGCATGTGCTATTTGCAATTTAAAAGGGGCCTAATCTGCCTTCTGTTTTAAAAAAGGATCTCTGAGTCCAGTAATATTGGTCAGACAAAGAAAAACATCATAGGAACAAACCCATGTGGCATTATTTCTTTGACACAATGAAATCCCACAAGGGATCAAACAACGCCCAGGGCTGGCAGCCCATGCTTCACTGTACCACATCTGAAACTATCAAAGGGAAACCAACTCCCAAAGACAGACAGATCTGGAGGCAGATAGAAAAATGAGGAGATCACAATATGCATTCAGAATTTTTGATAAAGAAACAAGACCAGGAATTTGTCTGTTTGCACAAATACTGGGTAAGGTGAAGTACCTGCTCACTCTGCTGGCCTTGCACACACAAGCAGGGACACTCTGTCAGGGGAGAAAAGGGAAACTTTTCACCAGACCTTTTCTAAGGCCTGTAGTAGGTACAGAGCAGCAACATGGCTCTTAAGAGAACACATTAATGCTTCTAAGAACAATGCTGCTTGATGTACAGAAAGATCACACTTTTTAGTCTTAGTAGGAGAGGCCACCTGGATTAAGGAGAGTTCATATCCCTGTCCTTTTCAAACTCATACAGAAGTACACAAACATCAAGTCCCAATTAATGTAAGCAGGACATTTTAATAGTAGCACCTCATGACAACTCCTTTTCCAGAGCCTGTTGTTGTATTTACACTTAATCCCTCCTCTTCCTTCTCTCAACCTACTTCCTACTTCTTCCCAGCAGAAGAAGGAATGGTACTTCTATGTAGTCTAGTCTAAACTGGCAGCTTTTGTCTTTCACATCTCCCTTTCTGTATTGCTTTAAAAGGTTTGTTCAGTTCCACATAACATGTCCTTACCATTCCAGGTGATTTTCAACAAAGGCAGACATGGGGCTGATTTGTACAGTGTAGGTGTCATTGGCTGAATACTCAAACAGCCCATAATAGGGATTGAAGAGCTCCTGAGACAGAAGGAAGAAAAATTCTCGGGAGGGGCCACTGTAGTCCAACCTGGAAAGGAAAAGGTGAAAAAGATAAAACGAGTCTCATTCCCATTTGAGTGAATTTCCTGGGTTTATGTCTACACTGGTTGCTGTCTAACACCTACCCCTGTGTAGTCAAGCATTCCTAACACAGTGTACCTCCCCTCTCAAAACTTTATTCTGAGCCATAAAAAGTCATAATTCTGAAACTTCCCCAGCCTCCTGGATGATCTGCGAGGAATTATAACTCAGACACATCCCTTAAATAGCTTATTTTCCTTTGTTCCAGAGGCTTAGTGAATTGGAGGTAGCTGTCTGGCTAGCAGAAGGCTGGCTTTTTAGTGAGTGGGTTTGAACTGCCTAGGAATGTCTGAGTTCATAGATCAGACAGGCCAGACTGAAGTAGAAACTGCTCTTACCCTCCTGCACTGAGATGTAACCAAAGCAACAATCTAACCCCAAGGATGCTATCTAGCTATAGGTATAACCTGAAGGTCTATGTTTAACAAGACCAACTCCCAACAGAACTGTCTCTCAAGATAGAACAGCGATTCCTCACTTGTTCCACCCAAGCCCTTCTACTTTTCTGATGGTTTCGATACCCATGGTACACCTTCAGCTGCTCTTTGCTGTTGCCTGATTTTGCTCTGTAAAGAGTCACCTTTTCTCCTTTTTTTTTTTAAAAAAAATCAACTTTTAAGTTGTTTCCAATTGCCTTAACTTGAAAAAAGAACAATAAAAAAACCCTTCATGAATGCATTAAACCAAGCTGTGATAGATTAATTAAAAACAGATCGTCCTCTAAAAATGGTAGGTAGGTGTTCCAACCTGAAGTAAATAGCAATAGTAGCGACATGAACAAATGATTTGTAGCCATGTATCATGTGTGCCAAAAGATTTTCTGAGGTGAGCAGCTCTGTTCCTTCTACCTAACAAATGTAAAGGAAGTGGAAAACTGCAGCTGGATCAGAATGCTCCGTATCATGTTTGATGTTATGGAAGCATAACCACAAGGGGTTGAATGGTTTCTGCAACTAGAAAGATGATAAAGGGCAGGCTGTCCCACTCCCCTCCATTTTACATCTAGAGATTCAGTACTTTTCTCTTTGAGCAGCTGTAGCTCTAGGATCATGTGGTGAGACTAAAGCCTCAACAGCAAAAGGGTATGGTAATAAACACACATGAACCACTGGTGCTAACCATGTAACAGATCCGGTTCAATGGACATTAAAATACTGGGCTAAACCTGATGGTGGCTGGAGTAAAGAACTACAAACAACACCTGTCTACATTCTAAAACCTCTGAGGAGAGAGTAGGTGTTGCATTTCTGGGCAAAACATTAACTTATCATAAAGCCTCCATAGTTCATTTTCAATGTCATTTTATCTTTGAAACACATGGGAAGCTGTGCCCATACAACATCACGTGGCCACACAGCATTAACTCTTCTTTTCAGTAGAGAATTGGTATCTTGGAGTCCCTCCAGCAGAACCTATATTAGCATTAAACAGCAGAAACCCTGGGGGAAGGTATCTTCAGATGTAAATGAATCAGTGAAAAATGAATGAATTTGCAAATCAAATTGGTTTGCAATTTCTCCCGAGGATACCATGCCTCACACAGTAAAAGTTCTTAGAGACCTGGGGAAAACAACATGACTTTGACCAGTGTTAGCGTATCAGAACACTACTCCAAAAACACAAACTGAGGTATGCTGCATGTTTATGCTTTACTTAGCAGTGAAAGGCAAAACCAGCTTTGAAAGACCACCTCTGTTAAACAATACTGAATACATGGAGTAGGAAAAATAAGAGTTAAGAAAACCCCTGACACTGAGGTCACTGAGTAACTCTCTCAGATTCGGTGACTTCTGTTTTCCACTGGACCTAACGCCCCCAGACAAACTCGGCTCAGCAGAAGCACTTCACTCGACATGCCACCTCAGTGCTGAGAGGGTCAGCAGTAGCTGGACATGCCAAGAGCAGCCTTACTGTTCTGATTCCTTTGAAACTGAAATCCTATCCATGTGGGTTTTTTTTAAAAAGAAACTTTACATGCAAAACTATTGAAATATGATTTCAAGCCTTTGTTATATGGAACACTGGAAATATGCACAATGGTCTTTCCATTATAAAAGCATAGGGATTAAGCGTCAATTACAACATAGCTCTTGAGGTAAGCCAGGGTGGCTTTGAAAGGTTCTGTTTAGATTTGGAACCAAAAGGTCAGGGCCTGGCTTTACTCAGACAAGAACGGCTCACAGATTTGTAAGGCTTGCAGAAAGTATCCTAAGAAAAGGTCTTCCCAAGAGACTTTCAGCTTCCAATCGGTGAATTAAAGTGTAAGAACTGAACAGCATTCATGTTTCTCACTTCAGCTAGAAACAAGAAGTCTATATATAAATAACAAATGATTATTAGATGACATGCAAAGCAAAACATTTTGAGGGAAAATCAGATCCATTTTGAGAAGTTAGAATATGACAGCCCTGAGACTGATTCAGTGTGCAAACATGGGCCTGTAGCTCAGTTTTGCCTTTCAGCCAGTCAAAATAATGATGGCAACAAGGTGACATTATATTTAACCACTTTAAATTGTGACTTTGCGACATCTAGATGAGAGGTGCCATAAGAAAATGAAGCATTATGGCTATTGCTATTTTTAACAAATGTTTTAGCTGATTAAGATGAATCACTCATGTAAAACAAACCCAAAGAAACATTACATAACAAGAGAGGCTCGGACTTAGTCAACTCTGTGTTTTGCAACACAACAGGTACTTCAAAACTGAAAGCATTTTGTGGTTCCCTACCCTTCCTCGCCAACAAACGTGACGTAGAGTTTGTTCCGCTGGAGCTCCTTGCGTGAATACGCCATTACCTGGTTGAAGGTGCCTTCCAGCAAGTGGTCACGCCGTATAATTAACCTGCAAAGGGAGGCAGAATTAGAGATCTAATGAGTGAGTGTTGTGTGAGCCTGTGAGGCTGAAGGTAAAAAAAGAGCTGGTAAAGAGACAGACATTCATTCACAGAGAGCTTAATAAACTGGCATCTACCGGTGGACTCACTACCATTGCGTGTTTTCAGTGAGCTGTTTCATTAGGCATTTTCTCTATGCCTCAAAGGTGAATTTCTTTACAATGCTGTGATTAGGTTAAAAGCTTTGCTCTACTCCTAAGACTGTCTGGAACACCGTCTGTGTACAAATCTGTGTGGTAGAGGGGACTGTGAGTTTCCTGTCTATATGAGGTCACAGCTTTCAGGGCTTGGCCCCAAACTCTGCCTGGATTTAATCCAGTGAACGTCCATGGAATTACTGCTTCTGTAGCAGGGTAAGCAAAGGGAGTATCAGCCTCTGTTTATACAGCACACCTCTCACTCCCCTGCCAAACTCTAAGACAACTTAATGAATAGTACATTTAAACACCATCTGTGCAAGAAATCCTTCTTGTTCACATGTTCATGGATGTTTTAAGACTGACCTAAAATGTATTTTGTGTCTGACTTGGACCCACTTAGCAGGACACCAAAAGGGATAGCCAATGGCTAAGACTCCCCAGGTCTGCAAGAATATTGTGATGATGATGTTCGCCTGGAATAAATTGCTTGGATTCATACTTCTTTTTTCCACAACAGATGTGATTTGGTAGGAAGCCAACCTGATGCATAAATTCAACCAGATGCCCAGGAAATACCTTAGAAGCATATAGGCCAAATTGGATGACTAGATCAAGCTCAAGTAGGTACAGACTCAAAAGCCAGCTAACAAGATCTCTGGAAAGCAAATTCCACAACCAAGTGACAGAGATACATGGAGACAGAAGTCTCTCTAGCTCAAATCAGGGGAGTTACCAACACAAAGAACTACTGAGAATTAAGCCCACATGTACAGGCTAACTTCTGCAGGGTCATACTCTGGTTCAGAGCCCCTTCAACATTACAGTGAAATTGCTGATAATTTCTGATGGACGTTTCCCCAAATGGATGATTTCCTACTAGCAAATTATAGGCAGGAATACCAACATCCCTGTTAAATAGGTAGAGAATGTGAGTGTAAGTGAATATGAAACCATAAGAAATAAGACTTCAACAGAAAAGCTCCTTGAAGGTCATTCCTTTGAAGAATATATTAAGATCATATCTTGCTGTCCTGATTTTGGCTGGGATAGAGTTAATTTTCTTCCTAGTGGCTCATCTAATGCTGTGTTTTGCATTTAGGATGAGGACTATGTTGATAACACACTGATGTTTTAGTTACTGCCAAGCAGTCAAAGCCATCTCAGTTTCTCATACTGGCCTGCAAACAAGGAGGCTCAGACTGCACAAGAGGCTGTGAGGGGAAGCAGCCAGGACATCTGACCTAGACTGACATTACATACCACGCAACGTTATCTTCTGTATATAAACTGGGAGCACTTGACTGGGAGGGGGCTGGTGCTATGCCTCAGGAACTAGCTGAGCATCAGTCAGTGGGTGGTGAGCCATTGTGCTGTGCATCACTTGCTTTGTATATTCTTTTATTGTTATTGTTGTTGTCGTCTTCTTTTTCTGTCCTATTAAATTGATTTATCTCAACCCACAATCTTTTTTTTTTTTCCCCAATTCTCTCCCCCATCCCACTGTGGTGGACAGGGAGAGTGAACAAATGGCTGTGTGGTTGTTTTAGCTGCCTGCCAGGTTAAACCACAACATTTGCCTTGATAGTTCACATACATGGTTTGTTTCCCACTCCCTATCGGTATCTTCATTGATGAGCAATGAAAAAAGACAAAGCAACATGATGTCAGATTGCTTGAGTGACTTACAATAATACTCACTTAATTTTACCTGGACCTTGACCATACCCTTTGGCTTCAAGTTTTCGATAGAAATTGCGCAGCTTGGCTTCAAAGTCCCTCCTGTATGGAGAAGGTGCTCTTGCACTTGCTCGCTGCAGTCCTGGTGGGAAAATGAAAAGCATCCTAAGATCAGAAGGCTGAAGCACCTCTCCTAGGGAGACAGGCTGAGAGAGTGGGGCTTGTTTAGCCTGGAGAAGGGAAGGCTTGGGGAGATTTTATAGCAGCCTTCCAGTGCCTGAAGGGGGCCTACAGGAAAGCTGGAGGGACTTTTCACAAGGGCATGTAGCAATAGGACAAGGGGTAATAGCTTTAAACTAAAAGAGGGTAGATTTAGATTAGATAGAAGGAAAAAATTCTTCTCTGTGAGGGTGCTGAGGCACTGGAACAGTTTACCCAGAGAAGTTGTGGCTGCCCTGGCAGTGTTCAAGGATATGTTGGGTGGGGCTTTGGGCAACCTGGTCTAGTGGAAGGTGTCCTTCCCATGGCAAGGGGGGTTGGACTAGAGGGTCTTTCAGGTCCCTTTTGACCAAAACCATTCTGTGATTCTATGATTACATTTTTCCAAATCATGCAGCTGATGTTTCCATGCACTGAGTGCACTCAGTATTATTTTTGTTCTACCTGGTGATAATGGAGTTGTAAGTTCCTATAAATCAGTGATTGCCAGGACTTCCAAGGGCTGTATCTTCTTCACTAAAAGAATTGCTAAGCTTGCCTTGTGTGTGCCTTTATGTTGCATCAGCCTTTAATTGATTGATCTGAACAACAATCCAAGGAACAGAAAGGCATGGGAAAGACTGACATGCATAACTCACACTTATGATCAGCAGTATTTAGGTTTTCTTTCCCTCTTGCACTTCTAAGAGAGCTCACCCCTCTGCATTGCATAGGAGATCTCCTTACTTGGCAGGATCAAACTGCTAGAGCTCAAAGCCACGCTTCTCACTGTAGCCTAGCACCCTAGCCAATCGTCCTTCCCTGTGTTAATCTGGCTGTATATGAAACATTTCCAGCTATCAACACAAACCCCCTTTGTGGTATGAAGGAGGATTTCTGTCAGCAAGAAATGCTACATTTTCCTATTATGATTCACACATACAACAGATTTTAAGATTTTGGGACCTGCTTTGTTTTGAAGTCTGCATTTGCAAAGTAGCTGATCAGTCGATTTTATAAACAAGTGCCATGCCATAAAGGGTCAAAGAATGAATCCATGAAATCCCATTTCCCTATCTCATTACAGAAGACGATAAAAATAACCCTTTTTATGAGAAATATGGCAGAAAATACTCCCCAGGAAGGGAAAAAAAAAAGGAATAAATCACATTTAGTGGGAGCACAAAGTACGGTGGTTGCCAGGAGGGAAGGATGTTACTGTCTCAGCTGGTAAAACAAAAAGGCACATTTACACGCAGTGCAAAGAGAATCCCTTGCGACACTTCTCTTTTGTTAGACTGTGTTTCCCCCAGGACACAAGAGAAGGGGTGTTCTCATGGGCTGTGTAATATCCAGTGGCGGAAATAAGCAAGCAGACAGCATGTTGCTGGAAATGACTATTCACTCTTCCTGTGTTTTTGCAAGAAGAGGTAAATATCAGTGCAGTTAGGTCACATTCTAAGTGACCAAAAACTTAGATTTTTGTCTTGCAGGGGGACTTGTTTATGATCTGTCCTGACATAAAGGAGGGGAACTCTATTAATAATGGTGTTAAAATTCATTAATGAAAATAGGATGTGCTGACAAAACATGGTCCTCCTATAGACAAGGATTCAAATTCAGCTTTTTCACATCAAAAACCTTTCCAATTTTCCACAGTTACCTCTGAGATTTGAGTGTTTCTTGTCCATTAATTTTGTTTGAAACCAGATAATTTAAATGAATGTTTAAAAAGCTCAGCCAAAAATGGATTTCTTCAGATCACATTTCTGTTGATTCTCTCAAAATGGCCACTGGACACAGCCATGCAGCAAGACTGCGGTGGGGGGTTGTATGTCTTGGCAAAAGGGAGACATTAGCTTCTCAAATTTCTATAGCATAAACAATAACTACAGAGACATACCACAGCTGGAAATAACCTTCTCAGACAGCATGTCTTTCTGGAAAATATGTTTCCCGCCAAACCTAAGTTAATGGGCTCAACACGGGAGGTCAGACTACACGATCAAGATCTTAAAATAGATGAGTCTTGGGAAGAAGGTAAGTCCTTGGAACACAGAGCAGAGGGAACTTCACAGGAGTACTGAAAGTACTGCAATCCACCTCTGATTTGGAAGTTGTTCTCTGCTCCTTAAACATAACATGAGTGCGCTTCCCTGTCCATGAGTTGTCTCTGGAGCACACCATTCTCTCATCCTAATCTATGCCCACTACATGAAATTGAGGAAATTCTCTTCCTTATGGGCAATTTCTCATCTCCATGTTACTGGCAACTGTTCCAGCAAAATAAAGCAGCTGGGGTCAACATTCAGAGGGGGCACTGGAATTAGCAGGGTGACAACTTATGCTGGCTCTGAATCTGCCCTTTCGTATTTATTAGGAAAAAAAATATCAGAGATGCAAGATTTTGTATTATTTTCCCCATCCTCTTACCTGGAGAATTTTGGGGTGATGAACAGGGTGAGCAGCGAGGAGAGAAACTGTAACCAGGATGGAAGGCAGCCTGCAGTGGTATGTAGGACATAATATCCTCTTCAAAAAGGCTATATGGAAGAAATGATAAGGAAAGGTTTGGGTGTAAATGTGCAGTATGGTGCTTGTCTGCCATGGTCATAAGATTGGGTACATCTCTGCACTCATGGATTCATACAATTCACCAGTTTCCCAGATGAGGCACGGTCACCAGTAACAAAGAAGAAAATTACTTTTATTAGACATTTTGTGCTAACACAGTGCCTCAATCTACTCACAGAGAGTGAAGATCTGAGGCTATGTAGCAAACAGGGACAACTTCAACACATTAAGAAATGAGAAGCAAAGATACACACATCTGTCTTCCAGGTTGGGTTTTTGTGGCTCATATATTTCTATGTAGCTCAGCACTTTGACAATTTAGATTAAGTTTGTGGGAATAAGTTGTAAACTTTGTGCATTAGGCAGGGCTATACAGCATACCAAAACCACCTGGGTAATGCAGCTTTTTCCATGTAAGACCAAGACAATAAACTAAGGCCTTATCTGTGCTAAACAAAATTAGCTGGGATCAAAAGCCCAAGGTCCCTGGTCCTAGTGAAAAATAAAGTCTTATCTGTGTTACCCAAACAATGCTCATTGCACCGTACCTCGAGGTTTCAGTAGTGTGACATGGCCTTGCATGTGTGGGGAGCACTGCTGCAGTAAAACCAGCAATTTAATGAGCAGTTACATTATTTGATTATACTGAGAAAGAGAAGCTGCTTTCCTCTTTTTGTTTTCCTCCTTAAAAAAACCCGCCACAAAAACCCCACAAGGATTTTTCCATTAAAAGGAGACATTTTGACCTGATTCTTTTTTATCCGTAGCTTGATGGGAACAGCTATATCAATTGAGCTGGGTGGTGATAGAGTTTACTGCATGGATGAAGGCTAACTTCCAGGAAGTTAGAACTGACTGATGCACTCTGGCTGAAGTTTTTTTGGGTGACTATCAGTAACAATGAATCAATTTCTAATTACAAATGACCTGGAAGATTAAATTTTCTTTTTTTTTTTTTTTCCAATTACACTGAGAAAGAGCCAGACAGCTTCTCTGGTACAGTAAGTAATGCCATTATGTTTCTGATCAAATTGATTACCTCAGCAGAATGACTAAATCTGCGTCACAGGACAATTTTTCAAGCCCATGTGTACCCTCTGTCCGAATGTAATGGATCTTCTCCCTGAAACATAAGTGATATTATTGACAAGAGAATTAAAAAAAAAAAGAAGAAAATATGCCTGCCATTATCAAGGCATGAACTATGCATAGACTTATTATTCCTTGGTATTTTGCCAGTTCTTGTTTCTCTCCTTACAAAACAGCAAACATCTTAACTGCCTGATTAGTTTTCTAATCTCACTAATGCACTTGCAAAAAAGAGTCTATTTATATCACTCAGTTTCCTGATCCAAAAGCAAGAGATTTTGTACCATATTTTAGAAAACAGAATGATTCCCAGCCCTCCAAGCTCATATGCAGCAATACAACTAAGGTCACTGACAGTCATACTTTTTGTTTAAGGCTACAATTAATATACCACCTTTCATTAACAGAATTTCATGTAATACTGCTTCATTTACCTGTCAGTTCTATATGGCAAATAACTTTCTAACATACAACTTGATGTTAATTGATCACGCAGAGGTTATACAGTGCATGTGTAAATTCCTACATTTTATTGTTTAAACGAATGCTAATAAGAGTGGGAAAGAGAGGATAGGATCCTATCAGCAGACTAGGACCAGGAAGGATACGGATCTACACCCCAGTCTGCCAGTGTGTTTCTAAAGCATTGCAGCGCCCAGAATATTTATTCTAGTATCAAGTCAAAGGATCCTACCTCAAGTCAAGGATGTGCTTTGGTACCTTGCTGGATAGAGCTGCAATGTACTGTAGAACCAAGCCTTGTAAATTACCGGCATTTGCCTCCTAGAAGTTTGCTTAAGATCTGCTGTATGAGCACTACACAGCAGCTTGGGATCACTCCTGACCTAAGCTATAATCAATGCAGTGACCTGGAAGCAAAGGGCTCCATATCCTGTTACAAATCTCATTATGCACTGGCTAAGCTGTCTAGTCCCTATCACTGGTCAATTTAATTCCTTGCTCAAAGGGAGATAAAAGCCTCATCTGTTCTCTGAGAAATCGAGAATTCAAATTACAGCTGTGAAAAAGAAAAATGAAGTCTGGAATAATTTGATGGTGAAGATAAAAAAAAATCTCAGTTACAGAAATGCACATCTTGAATACTGAGAGCATTTTTCATTCTGTCTCCTTCATTATATTTCAGTGTATTAATTCGTCCAGGAAGGAAGTCTAATCCTTACACCCAAAGAGCTCTTTGTCTGGCTCTTACAGGTAAAGGACAAGTCAGTAAGGCCATTGGCAGAAATGGCACTGCAGAAGCTTGAAGGTCCTTCTTTTGCTCCTTCTTCCCTCCCTTACCAGTCCTCCAGACACACTACAAAATAAATCCATGGTTAAACTCTTAGGTGGTGCACACTGGCATCATTAACACTAACACCAGTTTAGGTTCTTGGCCAAAACAGCTAATTTAACCTGTGGAATTAGAATGAGTTAAAATTGTACTGGCTTTTTTTTTTTTTTTTTACCTAATAGGAAAGGAATGGGCATAAGAAAAAGAAAGATGCAATTTAATTACTTTGGAAAGGATTACCGTTAAATTAGAAGTGAGAGTGACTAAAGACAGGAGTGCAATCTACTTCATAATGTTCCTATTTCTTTATAAAATTGAGGGGGACTATGTCCATGGCATGGGTGTAAATCCAACCACGAGGTAAAATCCTGATTCTGCTGAATTTACAGGGGTTTTCCTATTGCCCTCCATCAAAACATAATTTTAACACTATCTTCTGAACAGATAATCATAGGTGAAGACAGAGATTCTGTTATTCAATAACATTTGTTGAAATTAGATATGCCATGTTTGCACACAGTTTTTTTTGTTCTTCTTACTTCTTGGGTATCTGTGGAAAATAACTATAATAACTACACAGATTCTGGTGTTCCACAGCTATTTTTTAATGGTGATAGTTCCATGTGTGGCCCAAGGTCATCTTTTGTACAACAGGTACTAGAATTTGTTTTTCCCCACTACTAGAAGTTCTTCCTGGAATTTGGTAAGCAGTCTGGAAAAAAGCAGTACCTGAGTGCATGGTTTCTGGCCAAGCTAGGCTGACGCTCCTGCAGCATCTCAAAAATGTTGGGTTGGCGTAGAAATGCAACAATCTTGTCATTGTAAGCTGGAAAAGGAAAAAAAAATAATTACAGAGTCTTGTTTACCATTGAAGGGGCCTGGTCGCTCTGACTGGACTGCTAGCGAGGCATAGGGCAACAGGGAGCAGTGCATGTGGTTGATGAGAAGTTCTAAAAAGCATCTTTGTGAGTACTGCTTTGAAATGAAAAAAGAAACTTGGCTTACCCAGAGGTAATGTCTCATGATGGTGCTGGTTTCGAATAGCTGTTACGAGACTATTGCCTGGTCTGGCCAACAGAGTAACTCCTCTGTTTCGAGAGACTTCAGAGGCCTGCAAATGGAAAAGGGAAGATTGGTGAACTGACAATCAGCAGCACATCAGTCAGTGAAAAGGTTTCTCCTCCTTACTACTCAGACTTTGAAAAATGGCCCGTGATGCTGATTGACTGAAGGAAAGTCTGCCTAACTTGCATAACCAGAAATAGAAGTTGAATTGTATGCATTAAAAAAACAGAACATGATCTGAAGAGTTGATAAAAAGAGTAGTAAGAAGGAAATTTATCACTCCTTCTTAACAGATGACCAAAATAGTACTGCTGTCCTGAAGACAGCATGTAGTAAATGGTATCACGTCAGGAAGGAAGATACATTAAAAGATGGGAAAACACTTAGATAGGAGGATATTAAAAGCCATGAAATGACGTCTGGCAATCTGTCTTCAGTAAGCCATGGCTTGCTGTGTAATTGTAGACTTGTGCAAGCCCAGGGGAACTCCACAGTGTGACCATGGTGAAGCCAACAGGGGAGCACTGCTACAAAATGTGTGCAAGGACACCCCGCATCAGGACAAGATGCAAATGAATTCCAATCGCCATGCTGCAGGGTCGATGGCTGCTCCCTTCTCACTGCACAAATTGGAGCACTCAGCAACCACTTTGGGAAGAAACTGCCACTACTCCAATATTTTAAATGCTTAACTCTGCGTCCAAGCAAATGGTGCCAATCCATTTTCAGTGGCCCGGCCAAGTGCCAGGTCTTCCAACCGGATATAAATGAAAGCTGAGAAGCTCAATGTGGCTGGCAAGTTGCCTCTGGAGCACAGAAACCATTAAAATGTTTATATGTAACAAGAAACCAGTCAATGCACTTTAAATGTGTCAATACATGGGTTAGACAATGAAAAATCTTAATGATTCTAACTAACCATACTGTAATTGAAAATACAAAACTGCTGTGAAAGTGCCCAGTGAATGTTTTGCTCTCTCAGTTATGATTTCACTTGTACCCATTTTACATTGGTATGGACCTGCTGATTACAAGAGGTATCCCACTGTCCAGGAGAACAGTCAAGCCCAAAGTATTTAATGGACTGATCTGCTGACCTTAGTCCAAACCTTCCCACCTTTAAAAATAGGAAGAACTTTCAAGCAGGTCACATATAATTTGCTAACTGCAGCAGCAACTAATGCCACCAAGACTGATGCAATTTTCACATCATCTACCTTTTTGTCAGAAGCTTTACAAGTGCAATGAAAATCTTGGCTGCTAAACTAGCTATTCCTCCTCTCACATACTCTCCCTCCTGCCCTGTTAAGCAACAGATTTGAGGTGTACTCTTTCTGCTCTGACCACCTTGCTCGTCCCAAGACCATCAGTCTTGTTCCAAAGCCTTTTTAAGACACAAGTCTCTCTGTGGTCTCTAAATCTTCTGCCTTTGTCTCCTCCTCCCAAGCCCATGGGCCAACCAAGACTTCAGGTTTAGCTCAGGCAGCTCTCGCCCTGTGACCCAATCATCCACCCTGATAGGCACCATGTGGCCTTTTATGGCATTCACTCTATACTATGGAAGAAGGAGGAAGCTTTTGTGCAAGAGGTGCCCTATAATCCATTTCGACAGTGGGCATGGGGCTGTTTTGGGAACAGCTGTTTCTTGGGCTGCCTGTGGGCAGCACAGCCAAAATTACACGTTGACCTGTGATCTGTTGTATTAGTGAAGATCACAGAATCATAGTGTCATAGACTATCCTGGGTTGGAAGGGACCCATAAGGATCATCAAGTCCAACTCCTGCCTCCTCACAGGAGCGAGTCCCTGAGCGCATTGTCCAGACGCTTCTTGAACTCAGCCAAGCTGGGTGCTGTGACCACTTCCCTGGGAGCCTGTGCCAGTGCCCGACCACCCTCTCAATAAAGAACCTCTTCCAAATATCCAACCTAAACCTGCCCTGTCGCAGCTTCATACTGTTCCCTTGTGTTCTATCACTAAAGAGGGGAGATGGCTGCCTGCTCCTGTACTCCCTCTCATCAGGAAGCCACAGACTGCGATGAGGTCTCTCCTTAGCCTCCTCTTCTCCAGGCTGAACAAGCCAAGGGTCTTGTGTTGGATGGTGCTAAGGCATCATTTTGCTCAGCTTCTCTATTTCCAGGGAGCTCTGGAGATAAGGTGAGGGTGCCTCTTCCCCAGTTCCTTGTAGAATGGACTTTCAAGGGAGGGTGGATGGTGGGTGAGCCTGTTTTTAAGGGTGGTCCCTGACACATCCTCAGCAGACAAATCCTGAACCTGTTCCTACACATTTACTGAAAAGAAGATAGGAAGGGGGAAAGGGAGGAGTAACAGAGGAGTAGCACCCACCACCCACAAAAATCAGAAATCAGTTGGTATTTGCTCTTCACTTGGGAACTTCACGGTACTTCTGCACAGTGTGGGGTTGGATCCTCCCCTTGCTCATGTCACCTAATTTTGTCTCTTTTTTCCATTGGGCTAGCCTTCCAGTATTGCTGAGTGAGCCTGAACATATTTCTCCTGAAGCAGAATTCTGTCCCTGTACTCAGCATTGGTGAGGCCGCACCTTGAGTGCTGTGTCCAGCTCGGCTCCTCACTCATGTCCAGAGAAGTACAGCCAGGCTGGTGAAGGGGTTGGAGAGCAAACCTTAGGAGGAGCAGCTGAGAGACCTGGCGATGTTTAGCCTGGAGAAGAGAAGGCTGAGAGGAGACCTCCTCACTGCCTACAATTACCTGAAAGGAAGTTGTAGAGAGGTGGGTGATGGTCTCTTCAGCCAGATGACAGGAGACTGGACAAGGGGAAATGGCACAAAGCTGTGCCAGGGCAGGGTCAGATTAGATGTTAAAAAAAATTTTTCACTGAAAGGGTTGTCAGGGCCTGGAACAGGCTGCCCAGGGAGGGGGTTGAGTCACCATCCCTGTATATTTAAAAAAAGGATAGGTGAGGTACTTAGGGATATAGTTTAGCATAGGACGGGAATGGTTGGACTTGATGATCTTTAAAGGTCTTTTCCAACCTTGTGATTCTGTGATTCTGAGAAATGCACTAGAGCCCACGAAGAGAAACCTTCACTCCCCTCTTCCCATATTCCCATTTCTGTTTTAGTAGGGAAAGTCATCTAGATTGTAAGAATACACTTCTGTATGCACCTTAACATAATAAATTGCACGCTCTGGAGTTTACTTCACTTCATCATCACCATTAGGCATGGCTAATGCTGTGTTTAGATCATGGTCTTAATGCATTTATACCTCTAAACAGTTTTTCAATGGCAACACAACAGGAAAATTCCCAGTGGTCTAATTAACTTGTGTTTTGCTAACACTCCTCTTTCCAATCTTTTAGCTAATATAGTACAATTGATTGCTCCAATTCAGTGTTTAATCACAATTGCCTTGTCTGCTTTGACTTTCTAATTGAATCGTTTAATTTAGATTAGCTCACTATTCTCTAATTAAAAAAGAGTGACCCCTCCAATGATTTAGTGACCTGGTTCATCTAGTGCAGGGTAATCTGACAGATTTAAGTCAGGGTTTAACAGCTTTGCAATTGATCCTGGGATGTTGCAACCAGAGTGGAGGGTCTAAACTATCACAGGAGCCTTTCAATCATCTAACACTCTTTCCTGGGTTTTACATAGCTGCTGGATTTGAGAGGGTCTTGCCCGGTTGAGTCCTGCTGCTTGCTTGTTCTGATTCGGGTCAGTAAGAAGATTTATAAACTGCTATATCCCTGTACCTCCTCTGTTCTTCTTGCAAAGCAGAAACTCACGCCTCTCCTTTATGGGTGCCTGCTTCTTTCTCCTCTTTCTCTTTGAAATCTCTACCCTGTAATCATACATACTGACTTCCATTGCAGATGGAAAGCCCCTTAGAAGGAAGAGAAAGTGCTTCTGACTCATTCTGTTTATAGCAGCAGCAGAAGGAAACAAAGCACTTAGTGACCCATGGTCTTTTAGCTACTGATGGCCAGTATAGGTACCCGAACTTTTCTTTTAAAAACTAGGTAACCAAGGGAAGCATCAGCCACATTTTCCCTGTAAAGACTGATACCATTAAAGATGTGCTTACTCAAGAATCTGTAGCATTTTTGTCAAATTAATACATAAAGACATTTGATATTAAAAATCTACTCGGGTGGACATCAAAAGTTTTTACAGAGGTCCTTCATTTAGGAGAGTTATTTCAGCATGAAGAAAAGCATAAGTATTACAGAATAATTATGAAATAGATGCTTTCTTTTGTAAAGAGGGAAATGAAGTGCTATTATATGCACAGGTATCTTTCTAGAAAACAGCCCACTATATACATATGAAGGGAAAAAGAGCAGTGCTAATCTCTGCTTGGCCTATTAATAGTTGTGGCAAATAAGTTGAATAAAAGTACTTGGACACAGCAGCCAGCCTTCTACAGAAGCTGTACAATTGCCATGTCTACTCTCTACTGAGAATTATTTTTAAATATCATAAGGCAAAGAAAACTGTCATATTTGAGAAAGCACATTTTTATGTTTCAATTTCATGAGGGAGTTCTAAAACAACATTTGAAATACTAAAAATCAGTTCTTTGTTTGCACTGCAAGATATTCTTTTCAACACCACAGATTATTAGCCAGGAGTCAAGGCCACATTTTGATGAGCCAAAAGGATTTAGAAGATCTAGGGATGTCATGGAAAGGAGGGCAGGAGACCACCATTTTTACTTCAACACCACAACCTACTTGCTGGACTGCTCCTGGCCATGGAGCTCAGAAGCTTGGTGGCTAAAACAAATCTGGATTTTCTACTTAGTTTTGGCTTGAAAGTATGAAGAAATGGAGACCCAATACCCATGTGATCATTAGTTCTTGTTCTTAATAAATTTCAACCCTGCCTTATTTTGATTGAACTAGTTTGGCTTTTACTATGAAAACTTAGTCCTCTCCTAGATTAAACAGATCTTTCTATTAATGGTCTAAGAATTCCAGACATTACATTTGCTTTTTTGTCCACTGTTGACTACTGAGATCCCAATTTCTTAGAACAATAATAATTTCTTTGCAGTGACTCAGCTGAGTCATTACTGAGTGTATGAAGCTGAGGTATCCTTTTTTTCCCCACTTAGGGCTCATCTGCCTATAATTTCTGTCTGCAATTTTCTCAACTGACTACTCAGTGTCACAAAATTCCTAGGCAGTCCATACAATGCTCTGTCTAATCATTCTGGCACTTGGGCAGGATGTCAGGTGTGCACGCCAAGACAGGGGGTAGAGTTTTTCCTCTCATTACCCTGGCTCTTTTCTGGTGCCTCTCTGGCACCCACAAGCAAACCATGCCTGAAGCTTCACTGTTCTGTTCTCCTTCAGGCTCATTTGGCATCTGTACATAATGTTCAAAATGGTGGTTGTTTTTTTTGGTCCTTTATACTATCCTGGTGACAGATTTTAGAGGCCACACCACCTGCTCAGTAAAGAAACCAGCTGGACTGCAGACAGCTGACACATGGCCAGGACAAAGTCCCAAGTGTGTCCCTGCAGACATGATTTATAGGATAAAAGCTCATCCAAATATACTTGGAAGAAATGGCATGGAACATGCGGCTCTTAATAAATGGGCTGAGTTGCAATGGACTGAATCTTTTCCTTGTAAATGGGGGGGTTTTCAGCACAGATCCAAAGTCCTTGGAGATCAATGGGAGTCCTTCCAGTGGAGCAGCAGATACTTCCAGAGGGAAAGCTACTGACTATGACAAGGGTGCAGAAGCAGTGTGGGACTCGGGCCAGTGAGACTGCGAGATGAAGGTGCCAGCAGTGATGGCTCCCCAGACAGAAGGCCTCATTTCCTTGACTGATCATGCCAAATCAGTGGCCTTGACAAGGAGTTTACAATTTCCCTGGAGAATCATTAATCAAAAGTATTCAATGCTTTTTACTCCCTTCCTTGTACTTAGTATTTTGGGATTATTGCAAATTTTTCTTTGCCAGACTCGCCAGCACTTGCAAAACCAAGTGTACTTTTTGTGACAGGTCATCTGAGATGCTCAGCGGTGTTTCTGTCCCAGACATGGTGAATTTGTAAGCAAGCCCCAGGCAAGCATGGGCCCAAATATGAGTCATCATGCAGGTGACTTTCACATCAGTGCCAATAATTCAGTCACAATAACAATGCTAAACTGCAGGCTGTTGGCAGAGGGAAGTTGCTAAGTTGGTGGGAATTTATGATTAAACCAGATCCACTGATACACTTCTATCTTCATAAAACGCGCTACTGTATTCACCCAAGATGGGGAAAACCTACCCAAACTACTTCAGACTTGTCTACCTTTGGCGCTCAAGTACTGACCTCATACCCTAATCACCTCCCAGTACCAAAACCATTTGGCAGTTGGGAGGTGTTCAGACTGGTCCTGCTGCAGTGACTTTTAATGTCAATTTCACAATCATTTCTCCTGATGTTTTTCTGGACGTGGAATATCCTTAGGAGATAATTTATCTCAACTCCTAATCAGCTTCAATCTTTACTAAACCTTCAACTGTATGGATATGCTATATGAAAAATCTGTTTCCTGGTACTTTTTCCTCCTTAAATCCACAGTACAAACCCTGGGTTTATGCTTCTATCAACCCTGCCCGTGCCCTTAAGTGATACAAAACATCCCCATGAAGCATAGGTAAGATGTTTGATGTGATTGAAAGCTAGGGAAGCAAACCTGAACATACATTACTACACTTGCTAGGGAGTGTATCACAGTGTCACAGTGGGGAGCGAAGAAACATATGAGGCTGCTAAAGTATTAGGCTATAAAAATAACGAATGACTTGAATTTACTAAGTCAAGACTAGGATGTTAAACATTGATTTTCTCATCATTTCACTTTGGTTATTTAGCTTTACTTGTCTAATATTTTATTCTGAAAATGGTCAAAATATAAACCTTCCTTACCAGTGAGCTTTGAGATAAACCCTCAAGAAAGAAAATAATCCCCAAGGCAGTCTGTTCAAATGCATTTCACAGATAAGAGGTGCTTTTAATTCTACAGAAGGTTGCTGTCAAAAATAACAGCACTGCTAGTATTACCTCTCCAGCGCTGTAGCTACGAAGTCGCTGAAGATGTTGCCTGTGAGTCAGGTGATTAGGGAGACGACCATTCTGCAGCGGGATCCTGGGATCTATGAAAGTGGTGGCACGGCTGTTGTGGTCAACGAAGAAAGACTGAAACACAGAGGAACAATGTAATTTTTTTGGTAAGACGATTGCCAACACTGTGAAGGTACTGTGGGATCATACAAGGAAAACTACTGGCAGTTGTGTGTCAGAAATACCCTGCTTAGGCATGGTCCATGGAAGACATCTGCAAACAACAAGACTTTCTTAGCCAAAGCCAGAATAACTCTTGGGAAACACGTGGAGCCATGCAGGTCAAAATCACGTGTTACAACCATTAAGTAAACAAGACAGAGAGATTAAAATTACTAAGGCATGCTGCTTTAGCCTCTCTGGTGGTTCAAGAACACACTCAGCAAAGCTTCATTGGAGGCAGGCACACTAAACCAAATTTTGCAGTCATGAAAGAGCTACATTCTGATTTAAACTTTTCTGTTTGTCCTATGCTGCTCTGGCTATGGTGTGATATTCCATAGAAAGCTAGAGAGTCACAACTATGCTCCGAAGGATTTGTCCTTAAAGCTTTTTTATGCTTCTAAAATAACTTTTGCTTGCTGCTTGTGTAATTTAAACCAAACATCCACCTGTAGCCTGATGGTGGTGTGTTAAGCAAGTGATTAGCTTTGCTGACACTCTTACCTTGCCCTGCTGGTCAGTTTTGATTTCCCAGCCACGAGGAAGCTCCAGTCGGGTGTCAGCAAACATGTTGATAAAATTCACCAGGTCTCTGTTGTGCTGGTAGCGCTCAAAATTACGAGCGTCTCTACGGATCTTCAGAATCATATGCTTCAAGCAGGTACTGTTAGTGAAGACTCGGTAGGCACTCTGTGTGATGGAAAACAGAAGTAAGGAAAAGCAGTTCTGATGTCAAAAGAACATATTTGGCTATTTCATGGGATATATATCCAAAGAACTAAAACAAATGCTGGTTTAGGATTAGGTCAAGAACCACTTTCACCTCATTGTTTTGATTTCATTGACTACATTACATCAACACTTAGAAGTATGAGGTATAACCTGGAAAGTGAAATATCCCACACCTTATGCAGTTACCTTGTGCACACGCTGCCTTTCTAATACACTCCACAAAGAGGGTCAGCTAAAACACCGCACTCTCAAGATGCGTGTAATTGTGCCTATCTCATTGCTATCACTGGCACACAGAAACACCGCTTGTGTGGCTGGATGATGCCAGAGAGATGCAAAGACAGCTGTGAAGATGTATTTATGCTATAATTTAAATCAAGAGGCTTGTAATAGGAATCAGGAACTTAAGGGGACTGTGGTGCAGATGTCTACATCTAAGGTTGCTATCTTACTTATGGTCACTTTATAGCCACAGGACAGAAACAGACACTTTCAATTCTCTATTTTTGGAAGATATAAATCATTTCCTGGAACTATTTGTTTCTACAATGACTAGAAATCATGTCAGATGAAGATGTTGTCATGAGACAGATGAACGCCAGCCCTGAGGCAGGTAATTGTTCCTCACAATTGGCATTAAATGCACCTCTTAGGGGAATGTGCCCTAATGAAGATCTGAGTGAGTGCTGCTCTGGTTGCAGAACAGGAGCCAAAGTCACCTGTATGTGCTGCCTCAGTGTATTCAATGATGTAGCACCACAAAACACACTTGTGATCACAACACCTCTTCTCGTCCACAGGCTGCTGCTCTTGGGATCTCTTACTTCAGGGAAAATGCTGCTCAAGACAGGGTAGGAAACTTTGCAAAAATCTGCAACCTTTCTGAGTATTTCATTAGAAAAAATGAGTGCTTGAGTTCTGCTGGTTGACCCAAGTGATTTAATCACTCAATCCTTTAATCAAGGATCACTGGAAGACTTGCATCTGTACCTAAGTGAGCCCCAGCATGTCCACCTGTAGTCTGTCCTGAGAATCTGACTCAAGAGCTTTGAATTCTTGATTTCTGTGCACTTTTGATGCATTTTAACCCAGAAATGCAATAAAACATTTGTAAGTATTATCTTTATCATGTAAGGATTTATTGTGGTGGTAGTGCTGAGAACACTCCCTGAAGCACTGTATCCCTAATTATGGCAAGGATTGGTAAATGTTATGAAATCACAGAGATATGATCTCTACCCTGAAGATATGACCTGCTTATGACCCAGGAAAGCTTCATGGTCACAAATTGCTAAGATCCCAGCTTACTTCATGACAGAAGTTGTATTTTCATCTGACATGATCAATGACTGTCTGAGTATCTCTTAGCTGCACTAAGGGAGGAAAAAAAAGAAAGTAGTTTTATCATGCCATGGAAATAAAATATCTGAAAAATGAGAACCTTTCCCTTTTATTTCTAACTGCTGGATAATATTTTCCAATGCTAACTTCACTGGCATAATTAATAACTTGAAATTTTAATAGGGGCTTGTGGTTAAAATATTACAACCATGTTAAGCCAAAAGTTATGTGGGCCATTATTTCTGTACAAGTGGAATCTGTGTGACCATTTGACAGATGTTTCAATAGATTACTCTGGCTCTCATGTTAGAGACAACTTTATAAGTTCAAACTGAAGGCCCCTCTTAGATGTTTTTATTTCAGTGAGAAATAAATTGGAGATTCAGACTCTCGTGAGATTTTCCTTGTGCCACTATGGAATCAGTTGCTCATTTTGCTAACAACTATGCCAAATGAAAATGATATTGCTCCCAGCTATGAATCATTATGTATCACCCTGTCAATGGAAGAAATTATGTGCACTCCATAACCTAGTTCAGGTAATATCAGATGAGTTAATATAACCCTTCCTCTGCAGGATTTCATGGGAAACAATCTCTGGCAGATGCTTGGAGAAGGACAGCTGGCTTCAACCCACAAAGCCCCACAGCCAAAACTTAATGTCTGTAGTTAGCTAAAGACCTGTTCTGAGGCAACCCCTGAAGTGTTTAAATTTCTTTTCCTTAAAAAAAAAAAAAAAGGCATCCCAACCCAGAAATAGTTGATCTTGCAAATGTTCAGAAGTCATGTGAAGATGCCTAGCTCAACTACATTCAATATATAGGACTACATCTGCTAGTGAGATTTCCCTATCTGCTTCCTCCTTTTTTCCACTCCATGCCAGGTTTACAAGAAGACATGCAGTTTTATTGCATTAATAGGAAAAAAAGTTATTTAAACTTTTGAAAATTAATTTTCATTCTTTTTTTCAAAATAGCTACACTGATTCAAGCTAATTATTTCTTCTACTGCATTATGCCCCTGTGTTTCTTGGGAGTGCAAACTGCAAGAGCAAATATATTTTTTTCTCTGTTTCCCTGAGACTTGGTGGTATCTGAGTAAGATTTCCAAGGAACATGGCTCAAAAGTCTCCTTGCAGCAACAGACAAAAGAATTAACCAAGCCAAAACACAGAGCTCCTGCTTATGCTGTAAGGATAACTTTAACAAGCCTCTCTGTAACAGGAATTCCTTGTGTGAGGCAGAAATCCAGCAAGAGCCTCCTTGGAGCAGCCTGCCTGTATCGTCCCCAACCTGGTCTGATACTCAGAATGGACAACTGAGCCCCAAGTCACAAAATTCAAATTCAGTGTGCACTATCCTGAAAGGCCTGAGGCACAGCATTTGGATTCAGAAATCAGCTGTGTGAGAGCACAAATCATAATTACTCACATAGTTTGCATGCAGCACAGTGAAGAACTCGGGATTGGTGATGAACTTCACAGCTGGAGACTGCAGCAACAAGGTGATTTTTTGAGAATTCACAGGAGAAAGGGAACCTTCCCTCCTAATCTCTGGACCAAAAAAAAAAAAAGGAAAAGAAAAGCAAAATCTTATTAAAGCAGTGGCAAGCACAGTCAATTTCTTAATGTTTACTGAATGGCTATGTAATTTATTTTACAGAATAAAAAAGTCACCATACTGCTCAACGCACCTACCTTCTTTGTGTTTTCAAGACACCTGCTGGCAAACTGGTAGATGTTCTCCGTATGGTTACTCTTGCAGTGCCTACAGTAGCAGGGCAGGAGCTGGATGACTTTCTGTACTGTATGTTATAAAACTGTGTCATATCTACCGCTGTCCGTAAATATCAATGTGACCACAACAGGTTTGGTTCAATACTGTTACCCAGGTAGGTCCTGACTGGTTCTTCCCAGTGCCAAAGTTAGAGAGATCTGACTTCCCAATCCAGCCTGAGGGGTTCACCAGCAGAAAGCATTTGGTAGAAAGACTGGGTAAGGAAGCCCCATGATCAACTACTCATATCCATACTGGTGCTCCAAAGCATTGCCCTTTACTTAAAATTGCATTCTTTTTAGCAAGTTCATGTTTTTGGGGCCTCAAATGGTAAAGAAAACACAAAAACAGACACAAAGGGATTATCTGTGATCTGCATCAATTCATGAAGCACAAGAGCAGAACCCAGCATTTGAGAATGTAAATTCTGAAAAGATGGGAACTCCTTGACCTTCTACAGTCACCAGAAAAATACTTCCTGCCATGGAATTATGGCTTGAGTATGCAGTTCTGGCATTTCCAAATGCAAGCTGACTAGTATTTGCAGTCCAAGGAAAATGGATGCAGACATCATCAACAGGATAAATTGATTCCTGTTTTTTCTTGTCAAATACCACTTCTTCTTTCTTCCTGCTTACATCACCCTTCATCTTTTAATTCCTGGCATTTTATACAATATTGACTTTTTCCTCTTAAAAGCAAAGCAATTATCCATAGTAAAACTCACTTCCTAATAACTTAAGATGAGATTTTTCATACTCATTCGCTCTTGAGGCTTAAAATAAAAAAGTAAATGTTACATAATCAACTGACCTAAATACTGGTAGAAATACTTACTAAGTTAGTTGTATTATGTAGGCTACTCTAGTAAATAATTATACATATTACAAGCAATAACTATGTTGTTTATAATTAAATACTAATAATACGATTCAGCTTTTAGCATAGAGAACTGGGTTCTACCTGTAAGATCCAGTGTAGGTAAAAGGCTCTGACAAATTGCAGTTCAAAGGATTGCAAAGAAATTTTGAATATCAAACATTAATCATTCTTGTTCAAACTTTTTTTCCAAGCTAAAACCCCCAATGGATCAGGAACACACACAGGCAAAGGTGAGTAGTTTTCTGAACTTCTTTAAAAGGAAAGTTTACTATTCCTGAGTGCAATTCTTCCTACTCGGCATGGAACATCAGAAAATTCAAGCAGACAGTGTGTTGGTTCTTTCCCTTTGACAATGCTGTTTACAGAGGGATGGCAAGAAGTCAGACAGACAACACAGATCACAAGGTTAGGTGGAGGTAAGAGTGATCCAAAGGAAGAGAACCAGCCACTCATTTTGGTGGTGCAAGTTCTCAAAGAAAGAAGACAGTGATAGTTATTTTTGTGTGTCCTCAAGTTGCATAGTGGGCACAAGTCTGATTGCTGGTGGTTCTTACCTGAAATAAACACTTAGGCTATGGTTTCAAAAATATTTTAAGAAAATAGAGAATATAAGTACCACCGAAGAGAGTAGAAGAGCTCCCTCCTCATCCCATCCTGCCCTGGGTACACATTCTCCTGCTTGCAGTGACACTTGTTTTTGTCTGGTCATCTAACAAGCCAGACAAAAGAACCAAACTAGCTATAAACAACATTAAGTATAAGAAACAAGGCTATTTTTGAGACAGACCATTTCTCTGAGCTGTGATGGGGTGCTGTCACCTGAGTTAGTGATGAGCAACATGACAGCTGTGCCTCCCTCAGGGGCAGCCCACACTTAGATAAGCTTATGGCTATCACAGAACTGCAGCTTTAAAAACCACTAGTATTTCATGCTCGAGGCCAGGGCTATTGCAGGTGTGACCACATAGGCAAATGTGGCAGCATAGAAGCCATGCCCAGAGAAGATAAACTGCAATACCCCAAGATAAAATCACACTGCAGCAAAAATAAGAGAGTGTTGGTTTTGCAGCTACTAAGCTGAATAAAAGCCATATGCCTTTTCCATTTAAATTTCAAACAGCCCTTTACTAAAGTAAAAGTCCTTTCTCTGTCTTAGCAGTTGTTAAGAAAAAAAGCTGAGGACCTTTGTATCCAGCCATGTTCCTGTAGCTTCAGGTCTAAAACCTGTAGCTTCAAGTCTAAATCTCTTTTAATTAGCTTTTGCAACCTGGTATAATAGAGGTCCGGTCTCCCATAGAAATACAGATTTCCCCAGAAAGGAGTGTTATCACTGAGCAGCACTGAACAAAAAAGTGCCATAGCTTTTTTCCCCATACCTGAGCTTGGCTGGGAAGGCTCTGCCTCAGAGTCGCTTCCTCCTCCAGTAGGAACTCTCTCCACCCTGTTGTTTACTACAGCATCATCTTCAGTCCTCTCCGTTGCAATAGTTCGCTGGATATTTTGGTATCTACATATGTTCAGAGAAAGGAACAACATGCTTTAGTTAACAAAAGGGCCAACCATTACTCTGCAAATATGGCATTTTGCACTGACTCACTGAGAGCTGCAGAGGGTGCAAAGCACGGGAGACTCAAAGGTCAATTTCAGACAGGTATTTAGGCCACAGTTTACTGTTAGGATTCCCTTTAAAACTTCTGGATACCTGGAAAGTGAAACTGCTGGTAAATCGAGGTTCCCCCTCTCATTTAATCTTACAGTAGCATAACCAGTGAAGTAAGGATCAATCCTGTGATGCACTGAGTACCCTTCAATCTTTCTTACCCACAAACTCAAGCCGAAAAAGGCTATTAAGAATGTTCACAAAATGTCTATTATGATACTGCACAGACAGTACTTCAGAAAGTGTTCATTTTCATGGGCAATATTGTTTGTAAACTAGCAGGTAGGGTGACCTCAAAGAGCTACAATCTAAATGATATGTCAGCCATGGAAAAGTAGGCCAGCATGTAACATATAAGCTGAGAGAACACTGTGAGGATGCAAGTGTAATGTCCATTTTTGGAAATCAGTGGGATTGGGTATTTAGCTTGGGTGGTAACTAGTTGCCAAGCAAGGAAGAAGAAAAAATATAGAAATAAGTAAACAACAGTGAGGAGGACAACAGAAGAAAATTCTGAATAAAACCTGCAAATGCCTTAAAAAAACCTATAATGTCATTTCCATACTAATCACGGAACTAATAGCCACATTAGTTGATGTCAATGGGACTGATCACGGTCCTAGTGAGGCACCCAATCCTAAATACTTTATCAGAACAAGAACAAAGTGTATACCTGGCTGTGGGAATAACCCAGAGTGTTTTGAATTCACACTACACACACAAAAAAAAAATCTAGCGAATTTGTTCACTCAAATAGACAGATGAATAAGATGATTTCTTTGGTTCTACTGGCAAGTTATGAGTCTAAGTCTTATATATTTTATAGACAGAGAAAGACAAGAAAAAAAAAGTCTAAGGAAAAAGAAACAGAAAGAGAGAGAAAAGGAAGGAAATAAAACAGGCTCTCAATTTTTTAATTAGCTTTAATCCAACCCAATGCTTTTTATCCTTATTTCTGGATTGCATTTCCATATGTATATAGAACAGGTTGGCTTTACTGCCTAAATTTAATCTGATATAACATTGTCTGTCTCTCATTTTCCTGACTTACACTTCTTTCTTTCCTCAAGTTCTGACTTACAAATTTTCCTGACTTTCCCTCTATTTGTTAATGTACACTTTATTCCAAATTATTAGTCAGGAGTTATTTCCTCAAAGTGACATGGGATCATTAAAGACAAGCAGTTAGGATTTGGCTTTTACATCTGCCAACGGAGAACATCTCCAGTAGCTCACTGCAACCCAGTCTTGAGCAGAAGGGTTGGAGACAATTAGGAAAATAATTAAAATTTTAATAGATTTATGCTAAACTTTCACAGGACTATGCAGGTGCCCCAGAACTCAAAGGCATTTGAAGCTACATTTAGTGTGTATTTTGACAATAAATGGCATATTTAGAAGGTTAGGGTTTTTTCTTCCTCCTAAATTGGGGGTTCTGTCTTTAACTAAAAATCCATCTTTAGAAGGAAATTCGGATAGCAGGTTTTGCAGCAGCATGAATTTTCTGCAGTTTCAAACCTTCTGTTTTAGACCCAAATTTCACATTTTCATTCACTTGACCGCAGGCAATTGAATGAACTTTCCATTCCAGTACTGGAGGAGTTTTACAACACCCACATGCAACAGAAATGGGGGGAAAAAAAAGTTCATCTAATCAAGGGATATAAGCACACATATAAAAACCCCTTGTAGCTTCAATTTAATTAGATGATAGAAAATCCCTATTGGCAAGCCTTACAGAGTAACACTAGCTGTATGTGCCAACAAAAGGCTACACTTTTCTTTTGGGTCTCAATACTATAAAACCACCTTATATAAATACCAGAAAATACCAAAGTAATTGGAGAAAACATTGAAAGTGCAAAAGTTATGGGAATGCCTCTGGAAATTTCAGTCTCCTTTCAAAGTGATTTGTCAAAGAAATGGAGGTTTAGAAATAACCCTAATAGTGTAGACAGCCACAGTGAGGTATAATTTCTTATGTTATTTACTACCTTTTAAATTAGTGCAAAGATCAGTCTAGATACACATATGCTGCAAAGGATCTTGCCAACAGAGCTTGAACAACAAGGGCTGTTACCTGCTTTGCTAACAAGTGAGCAAGTGAGGGAGCACTGTAGAAAATGAGCACGTATTCAAAATAAGAATTATGGAGTTTGCCCAACACCTGGATTCCAGTTTTGCATTCCCTGTATCCTCAAGTGGCTAGTATAGCTAATGGGGAGCTCGGAGCACAGAGGGAAAGCAGGACTAGGCTCAGTCACAACTATGTTTTAGGGTTTTTTAAAGCTAAATTTCCAAAGCTTTGTGGTTTTGGCTGGATTCGAAATACCAAGCTTCCTTGTCATATTTTGGTCTTTCCATTCCCTTCCAGAAATGAAACCAGGAAGCTGAAAAGTAAGTAGATTGGTTTAAAAGGAAAAGTTGCCAAGTTTTTTTCAAACTGCTAAGTGATTCTGAGTCCAAATTTTGTTTGAGGTTAAACAAAAGTTCAAGCTGCTGCTAATTCTATTAGCAAGGTCTATGTTTGGTGTTGTCTCACCTAAAATGCTTCTCAGGTGCGTTAGCTGAAGAACATTTCAAATTATAACATTTGAAATGCAACAAAACATATTTCTAACAGGAGTGCTTAAAGCAATGCCTGATCCTCTACAGCACTGATAATAAACACTTATGAAAAGCTGTTTTCCTCACAATCCTGAAATCTGAAATTAGCTTTAGGACAACAATAATAATTTTAAGAATTACAACAGCCAGGTTGTGCATCTCTTTTATTAGAATCTTAGAAAATGACCCTGAACCATGGAAGATGGCGATGTCCCTATTCAATTTCTCAAATCAACAGAGATCTTTGGCAGAGAGTAGTGTCATCAGCTTTTTTTCCCTTTGCCCCAGGAAGCCACGACAGCTCATGCTTATTAAGTTATAAAGTGTTTAGTTTACAATGGAACTCAGGTAAGGAGAGATGCCACTGCTGAAAACCCTCCATACTACTCACATCCTTACTGGATTTGTGAATACTAAAAAGAGGAGAGATTCAAAGAATACCAGTTGTATTAATTGTCGATTCCCGACCCAAACCAGTGGTAACCAAAGCATAA